>NC_139812.1:16071537-17496537 GCF_963457635.1 Microchirus variegatus | reverse complement strand
CTGTTTGGACTACTCAACATTCTGTAAGTCATGTTTCCTTTTTAAATATAAAATCACTGACCTGTCATTGCCCGCATGCCTGCCTTAGGTTTTTGAACACCTCGTGTTTGTAGTGTTTTCCTCACTATTCAAAAAAAATGATGCATTTTACATCATGGTTCTCTTTAATGAACTAACTTAGGTTCCTGTGGCTGAATATTTGATGGCATTCTGCTTGTATCAGGGATCTTTGACGCAGATGTGATATTGACAACACTGTTATTGTGCACTCATGATTCTGCTTGATAGGGAAGTCTATCAAATTCATATCATTGGTTTTGTAAGTTCAGTTCAGCTTGTTGGTCTTTTTTTTTTTAGCAGTAGCTACGAGAATTTGGTCTTGCTTCATACATCACGTACATCATGTATAGGACTAAGTTTGACATCTCTGTCACCCCAGTCTTAAGACACTGTATAGGTCTCCTGTGAGCCCGCTGCACCACAAATTATTTATCTACTCCAGTCTGTTCATGACAGCATTGACTCACTTCACTACCCCTATGGACACATTCAATAATCATCCCTATATAAATAATAACTATACCAACTGCAATTCATATAAAGCTCTTGCCCTGGTGGCAATGTAGAGCGTCATTTCTTACAGGAATTATCCTTATCACTGTCACCTTAAAAGCAGGATTTTTAATTATTCTGACAGTCTGCTGGTAAAACTAAAGTTACCAGAGTAGTATTTGATGTCGTATGTATTTGCAAAAGATAAACTTGTGATTATCTGACAACAAATCATGTTTTTATTTTGTTCTGAATTATGGAACCTTGACTACGAAGTAATTTGTTGGACATTATGACGTTGACGGGATTAAACTTTGAACATTGGTTATAATCTTGAAGCATGAATTCTGATATATCTTGGTTATGCAACTGACTGACTGGCAATCTGACCAATAGAACATTCTTTTGCTCAATGGCAACATTACTGAAAAAAATAAAATAAAAAATATGTATAAGTGTCAACCTTCATATTGCCACACTATTGTAAATATTATTACAGGGTCACGGTTGTTTTGAGCTGGAATTATTAAGGCTGTCCAGGGAAAGCATCAGATGATCAGCTCGTAGGGGGAAATACTACATGGAGGCACTTAAATGGTAATTACCATCACCAGTACTCCTCTGGTGATGCTTTTGAGGATTTGTAACTCCTTTTTCTGATGAGGTCAGGTCCTCATTATAATTACTTGTTTCACTTAAGTATACACAGCTGCCAACCGGAGCGCAATAACAGGAATAGTAATTAGTGCACTTGAAATTATTAGAGGTGAACTTGAGAATCAGCGGGGAGGTAGTGCTATTTTGTTAAATTTGTCACATAAAATAACTATGGGCTGGTAAAAAGTAAATAACATACATGTGTATTGTTGTTCCTTTTTAACACATGCCAAACACGAGACAATCCAATCACAGCAATGGGACTTTGCACATTAATAACCTGTGTGAATGCACTTGTTTGTTCTTTTACAGTAAATATCACCCAACTAGGACAGGTGGAAATGGAGTTTGAATGAGAAAACCAACAACGGCGAGGATAAGAAAAGATGACCTTGCTGGTTGGTCTGTCTTCCAGACAATATTGAATATTGATCTCTAGTGCTTCAGTATTATTTAATAGTGTTGTTCAGTGAGTGTACAGATTTTACTGATTATTCCATTTGTCATTGACTTAACTACATATGGTGAGGTTGTATTTTACCGTTTACCGTCAGCGGTTCAGTCTCCAGCTCTATGTGTCCGTCCAAGTGTCCTAAGGCAGGACTCTGAACCCGACTTTGCTCTTGGTGACTGTGCCTGTATTGTGTGATGCATGGAAAATAGAAGAATGGGTGAATGTGCGTCATTACCTTGTTTAAGAAGCCCTGAAGGTTCTAAACAAACAGTTCAGCCACTGCTGAGAACGCTGTGTTTTATTGTAATCTCGGGCTCAGCAAGATCTCTGAAAAAATCCGGTCTGGTTACGTAAACAACGGTTCCCCAGAACACTCTGTCGTCCTGCTCCGGGCACTAGTCCGGGCACATCCGGTTGCGTACATTGAACCACAGAAGAAGAATAACGTCCGTTGTGGAGGTGTTTCACGAGCGACAGTGTCTTCTGACTCCGGGTCAAAGTCATAAAAGGGACTGCGGCGGGGAGTCGTGACGAAACTTTTTTTAAACATTCTTAAAACAATGTTTTGATAATGAGAAGCAGTGCATCCACCGTTCCAGAGGGGGGAGCTGCGCTTCTGAGAGCTGAATATGTCACTTCCGGGTACTGGCCAATCACAAGACAGTTGGGAAGCCGGGGTGAGAGTTGAGTCTGAAATATCGCGGCTGGGGAACAGCATCAGAAAGGGAAGACTTCTATCGGCTCGTTTACAGCAACTAGGAGGTTTTTGACCATAAAAACAAGTTAATGTATGTACGTAGACCTCCATAACTAACATACATGTGCAACAGGACCACTCTATGTGAGCTTTAAAGAAACAAAATAATGTTACAATAGCTAATGTTTCTGAAAATATTTCTTCTCCCGGCATCACATTACAGCTCAGCTCAACACCGTTAAGTCAACTCTTGACGATCCCTATCCTTCTATATAATTTAAACCTCTCAACGACATTTATTTGGCCGAACTTATTATTTAACAATTTTACCTCCGTCTCTCTCTCTCTGCATGCTGTATATAACAAGTTCATATAATCATCAGTCGGTCTGAAACTGAGATGTTAACATCATAACCTCACGCCGTCTCTGTACACGGCGTGTAATTTGGTCCCATGTGTCAAGAATGAAAGGTTGCAGTGTAAGTACATGCCTTATTGATAGGGAATAAACTTTGAATTATAAACTACTCGTACATGGGACTGGGATTAATACTTTGCGTTCAAAGCCTTAATATTTCACGTGAGTTTTGAAATGTGACCTCTTTTTCAACCTTCACTGATCGTACCATTTTTGTACAACTAACGTATGGTAGATTCCTTCTCCTCATGAGGATATTTAGTTTAATTCCTATTTATTTTTTTGTTTTGAAGGTCAACCATTCCAAATTACAGACAAGCTGGCACTGATTTCAAAACGGAATCAAAATGTATTCTTTGTAAATTCTACCCACATATACTTGCATGTCTTCTGATAAATAAATAAATCCCTTAGGCTAGCTTTTTCCAAAATACTCCTATTACTTACTAACAGTGATGCCACTAACGCGCTACTTAGTAACGCGTTACTGTAGTCGGACTACTTTTTTTCAGTAACGAGTAGTCTAACGCGTTACTATTTCCAAACCAGTAATCAGATTAAAGTTACTTTTCCATGCCACTGTGCGTTACTATTTTTGTCATTTCCCTTCGTAAAAAAACATTTGCTTTCTTCTTGAGTCTCGGGGTGATGTTTCCGCATGAGGAGGTAAACGCACATGTAGAGTGAGACACAAACGTAAACAATGGAGGGAGGAGAGATAACAGCGTTTTCCAGCTGGAAATACAGCCATTATTCTGAGTACGTGTCAGCAAAAGATGGCAACATAAAGGTTCGTTGTACACTCTGTGTTGACGACAAAGTCTTATCTACATTCAAAAATACAACTTTGAATTTAAAAAAGCATTTAGAGTCTCACCCCGGATTTCCACTGGACGCGGAACGGCCGTGGAACGTCAGCGGCGCGGTCGTCGTTGCAAATCGCTTCCATTCTAATCAATGAGAGTATTTTCACCAGACGCGCTGCGGAGCGTCTCAGCAGCGGCCCAGAAGCGGCTCGCCGTGCCGCAGCGCTATCGATAGGAATCAGTTCTATTTTTTCCGTTGCCGCTGCTGAACCTCGTAAATTTCAACGAAGCAGATCGCACAAGACAGAAAGTCCGACACAGAATCAAAGTAAAACATTTCCGCCCCCCTTCCAAAATAAAACACAATACGCAGGTCATATAGCCTGTCACAACTTCACATCAATATTACGTCGTGACCGGTGCTGCCAGGACAACAGTCAATTAATCAGAGCGTCTCGCACAGTCATAATGTACGACGAGAGACTGATTGTTGAAGTGGAGAAACATAAAATCATTTATGACACCAGATCAACAGTTCTTCCATGTCGGAGAATGAAAGAAGCTGTTGTTGTTTCCTTTATACACACAGTGTGTCAGCAGCTGCTGAATGTAACTAAAAAAGTAACTTGTAATCTAACTTAGTTACTTTTAAAATCAAGTAGTCAGTAACGTAACTAAGTTACTTTTTAAAGGAGTAGTCAGTAGTCACTAATCAGATTACTTTTTCAAAGTAACTGTGGCAACACTGCTTACTAAGGTAAAGCTATTTAGCACTTTCTTCTTTCATCAGTCAAGTCTTTGGGATTTAAAAGCTGGTTGTTAAGCTGTTCCACCTTTTGTGATGAATTATACTGCAGCCTGGAAGTGATGATTCTGCAGGTGACTTAGAAGAGTTTGTCTGCTGGAATGCAACTTTATCATAGCCCGACATTAACGTGATGTCCTCATTAAAAAGCCTGTTCACTATACTGCGACACTACATAAAAGTTTAATTTCATGATTAGACTGAGGGTAAAGGCAGCATGTTGCCAGTATTATCTAAATGCAGGGAATCAATCAATGACTTGATTCTATTTCGCAGGGCTCATCAGTCATTGATTTGTGTTTTTAACAAGCTTCAAGTCAGGTGAAATCAATTTAACAATGTCATAATGATTGGTAATACCACTGAGGTGTGATGAGTCATGAGTGAGAACAGGCTAATCCCAGTTTCATTTTGATGGAACCTGAATGGAGGTCTACACTCTAATTCCATTTTCATGATAGCTGACTCATTCCCGCATGTTTCACTCTCTGCCTTTTTATCAGTTTTTCTTGCAAATTGCACTCTGGGTTACTTTTTTGTCTTCATTACCTGTCCAAGCAATACAGCTTAGCCCCTTTGCCTTCATTACTGTCATTTGTTGACATCCCACGGGCACCGCAGCATATTGCAGGAAAAGTCTTCGGGGGCGAGTTCTTTTGATGGTAGAATAATGCCAACACAGAATGAACTACTACTATGAATCTTTTCTACTGGCATTTTTGTTTAGTTTGATGTGAATTTACACTGCCTCCAGAAATAACCATAGTCTCAAAGCTTTCACTTTCTTCTGGCCATTCTACTTTTATTACCAAAGTTAGTTATCAGTGAAAGCATTGAATAGTGTTAAAGGTCCACTGTGTAACATTTAGGAGAGGAGGAAAAAATGATCA
Organism: Microchirus variegatus; assembly: GCF_963457635.1. Lineage (NCBI taxonomy): Eukaryota > Metazoa > Chordata > Actinopteri > Pleuronectiformes > Soleidae > Microchirus > Microchirus variegatus. The sequence goes on along the minus strand of NC_139812.1, from coordinate 17,491,258 downwards.
ACCATATGTAAATGGTACAGTCTGGTTTGGTACAGTAAAACACTCAGTCTGGCTTGTGTTTCTACTGAGATAATTTGGTTTTCACAGCAGCCTGAACTGACGGATTAGCCAAAATATGCGTTTTGCATTTTAAAGTGAAAGCTTATTACACAAACAAAGACAAACGACATATTGTCTGACATGCAAAGGCCAACAAAGTTGTTTCCTAATTTTCTTAAGTACAGGAGGGGTGAGTGAAGTAGTCTGCAGTCTCATAAATAGTTGTCACTAATTCTTACAAAGTGGACCTTTTTAAAAGTCTAGCTACATCCTGTTACGGAAGTTTTGCTTTAAAACAGTGCAGCTCAAGTGGCAATGATTTATCACATCACCCGCAGGAACTTGAACTTGAAAAGTAAACTAAACTAAACTAAAACTGCATGCTTTTTTGTGTGTCTCCCCCTCCAGTCTACTGTGGCTGTGCACTCACTGCTGAGACCATTTACTACTATAAAACTGTACAAATAACACAAATAATAAAATTAACTGATACCACCTCTTGCACATGCTGCCTTTAGCAATCCTTGTGCTTTCCAAATTTGCGGCCACAATGCTAAAAGGAACGTTGGGTGGCTCGGGGGTGGCTCACTGGAATTGTTTCACTGGTCATGTTTCCATCAAGACCTTTTTAACCTGTGGATAAAACTTCTGATTCAATTGCACAATCCATATATATATGTATATATATATACATATATATATATGTATGAAATGAGACACAGACATGCTTCCAGTACAGTAAACAAAATATTTCAGCACACGTATTTTTACATCTTAATAATGATGTGATTAAAGATGGCAATTTTTAACCTCATTTATTCGGTGACATTTCACTGAGCTGAACTCAACTGCAGCAACACCTCTCGAGCTTGTGCTGTCGGTCTTCAGAGCAATTCTCGAGGGCTCACAGGTAGATATTTGAGTCCGCTGTTTCAGGGGCAATGTCACAAAACACAAAGGCCATCCTGCGTCCCCTAAAAATAGAAACTCTGGCCTGAAGGAAAAGTGTAGAGAGAAAAAAAAAAAAACCTGGTGTTTTTAAAATTGATACATTCAGTTGTAGATTGCAGTCAACATCAGCACATGGGTAATAATGTCTCATTGTCACTTCAAGAGTAAAACTGGAATGTGTGGCCTCAAGACAAGTACATTTTCCTGTGATGTCTGTATTGCATCAGTCAGACCACTTAGGCCCTGTCCCAATATCCAATACCTCCCATGTTTGCCCTAACCCCACACAAGTGGAAGATGAAATTACCCATGATGCTTTGTGAATTCATCGATTTTTTTTTGATAGATACAATATGTTACAGTATTTGTTGAGCATTGTGTCTTTGAAATTACTCCGCGCAAATGTGGTGTTAACAGATTCATAAGTTCATAATTGCCACAATATGACTGTTTAGGACCAGTATCGGTACTCGAGTCTGTAAAATCGGTATCGGACAGAAAAGTGCTTTCGAATCAAGAGCTGGTTTTAAAGGGGAAGTAAGTAGTTTATAGTGACATCTAGAGGAGAGGCTGAAATTTACAACAAAGACCTGCTGCTCTGCTCACCCCCTCCCTTCCCTGAGCGCTACGGTATCCGCAGCTGGTCAAATGTCATCCTCGTCGTCTTTCTCCGTGTCAGCAGATGAGGTTCGTGAGGCGAGGGAGAGGGCGAGCTACCGCGGCCGTAGCAGACGAAGCGGAGAGAGAGGAGGCGGGACTTCCGCTACAAGTAAAGAGACGCTTGATTTGTTCTCTCGCGTTTGTCCTTACAGGCTCCGGCAGAAACATGGCGTCTCGCTGCTAACAGTGGCAATGCAACCGCGGCCCGCGACCATGTTATTTTAAATAACTTTTTAAAACACTACGAAAATGAAACAAAGAATATTATACAGCGACTAGACAATGCAGGAGCACATAATATGTATACAAAAGTGGATTTTGGGTAATATAAACCCATAAATACTACATATTGTCCCTTTAAGTGCTGCCTGCGATATTGTTTCAGAGTAGTTATCCTGGAGGAATGGCAAATGTCTTTCATCGTCATGTGGCGTCATTAGTTCATAAATGTAGAGAGAGTTTGAGGGAGACAGAGAGAGACAGAGAGCTTGTTGTCACTGTCCCACAGCTACTGAAAGACCAAAGGTTTAAGCACTGAACTGTGCAGTCTTTTTTAAAAGTAGCTATTAAATCTAATGTTACATCACAAAATGCCCATGACACCACAACACTTTCATTTGTCTTTCAACACGGCTCCTGGGGCGCACATTTTCCACCCAAAAGAAAAAAAAAGACCACCCCCACATTATTTTGCAGGTGCAGTTGCTGCATCCTGGGTTTATTGCTGCCCAAGATGATGATGATCTGTTCAAGAAATATGAAAAAGTTAGAGTCTTTTTCTTTCACACAGCAGAATAATACAGCCTGACCAATCAGCAGTCGGCCTGGCTTTGTGAGATTATTTTAGCCCTCCACCCCCCCACCCCATCTCTTAATGCCCAACCATGACTTAATTAAAACATAATTTGATAGTTGTTTGCGAGGCATTCACCATTGCTATTAAAATATGGAAGTAATTACTTTCAGGTTGATTATCTAAACATGACATTCATGTGTGTGTGAAAGTTCTTTGCCTGCATAGTTTTTCGTCATGCATTTCATGGTTGAGATGCCAGCAATAATGACTTTAATAACCAAATCAGCAACATGGAGTGTGTACAGCTGAATGAATGAAGACGCTGTTTGACTGAAGAGGTTTTTAATTTGCATTGTTGAGCACACAACCAACGACTGGTATCAGACCACACCTCAGTGCTTGGCATGTAAATTGACCAATTTCTATTTGGTAATTGTTCAGTTGCACTTATTGCGCGTTTATGTTTTCATAATTGGGTTTCTCTTAATGAGCAGGTTTTGAATTTGTTAAATCCTTGAAGCATTTTTTGCATGATTAAAATAAAAACAAACTGAAAACATATGTAAATGAAAGTGGTATTTTGTGCTATATCACAATATAATCAATACTGCATCAGGTTTGTTATTTTCAAAAAAAATCTAGAAAAAGGAGCGAGTGTATGATGCTGAAAGGTGTGTATGTTTCCTTTAATACTGTATAAATTCATGCTGACAATTTGGGAATTAGAGATAAGATTTTTTTGTAACGTAATTATTTAGCAATGACTTGCAAACAAATAGGGTTGGATAACATTAATGTTTGATCTGCACATTGAGTCTATTTCACCAAGTTTTTTTTCACAACAGTGCAAATGCTTTTTTTTTTTTTTTTTTTTACGACTATCCCGACACATTTGCATCTTCATCCGCCCTAAACTGTTAAAAGTGTGTAAGAAAACATGTCGGCCTCCGGGAATTCACTAAGTGGACCTTGCGCTGTAAAGATGTAGTCCAAGCAATTTCATGTTGTAGACGATGTCACTGGAAACGACAAAGCTCTTTACACGTAAAATGTTCTGCTCCAAAGGGAGTTGTGGGGAGGGTAGAAACAAGCAGCCAAGTGCAGAGTGAACTGGACGCATGCAGAAAAGGAAACTATAAGAGTATCATTCAATTTAGAGGTGCTACATGGAGAATTAGGGAAGTCGGCCTAATCAAAAGCTTTCATGTTACTTGGGGCTGCTTATGAATATCGTGTGTAGTAGATGTGCAGTATGTCACCATGCTGGGATAAAAGCAGCATTTTTGGAGGTCGAGCAGAGAGGGCATGGTGTTCATCTGTAGACCAAACCATTTAATGTCAATAATGTGTTATATATATATATATATATATATGTATATAAATATACATACGTTAAACATGCCTACATAAAATCCTGAATAGAATGTATATTTTCTTTCATATTCTCAACCATTATTTTCCATCATATATAATGTTTGAAGAGGTTAACCCTTCTGACCATCCTGTCATTCCCGTACTCTATGGATCTATGGATTCCTGTAAACTATGGATCCGGAGTGGCGATATTTCCAGGGTGTGACCCCGCCTTTCGCCGTCAGCTGAGATTGGCACACCACCCCCCACGACCCTCATGTGGAGGATAAAGCCGTAGAAGGCAGATGGATGGATGGATGGATGGATGGATGGATGGATGGATACCGGAAAGCAGAGAAAATAATTTGCTCCCATATACTCAGGACTTCCGCAGAACCACCGTCCAATCACAGACAAGATTCACCAGCATGTCACACGTTTGTGACGTCAGCTTATTCCTAAACGGTTGAATCACTGCCAGATATCGAAAGGGAAAGTTATCTTGGAAAACAGAAGCAGAAAGGGGCCGAGGCATGCACTCACTCGCTCACTGGACATTTTTGGACAATTCAACAGCCATAAATTCAATATAAATCCAGGGGGCCTCATTATCTTGACGGTCGTAAGAGGGTTAAACTTTGAATTTGCTTCACATGGACTTTAACAGCACATTTTCCCTTTTATTTTCATGTTCAATATCTATTCTTTTTCATGTTCGTCCCAGATGAACATGGAGTCCAGCAGATGGATTTAGACACATGGGAACTTATCAATAATTCTCAGCGACACCTTCACCCGGCCACCTTGTATGCTGTGGGAACAAAAGGTTCCAGAGATGACTTAACTGACCAGTCAATCAACAGCACTATGTGACATTTTGTTTTCCTCTCCCCTCGCTGCCATATTCACCTATTTCATCCTTTTGCTCTCCAATCACTATCTCTCCCCACATGGCTTCAGATGCCCAAGGAGCCAAAGGATATTGAGGGTTTTGTGACAAATCTGCTAGTATCTCTTACGTATTTTCCTTTCTTCCTTTATTGACACCACGTACAAAAATGGCCTTTCGCTGCCAATACTTGCAAACCCTCCAATTCTATTTCTCTTCCACTTGCTTTCACCTAGGCCTAATTACGAAGTGGACAGACTAATCGATACAGCGGAGAGCAAAAGTCTCCAGCTGGCAGCTTGAGGACCTTCTCAAATCCCTTGACTTGGCCCTTCTCATACTCACTCTTGCCCACTAGTAAGTCATCTTGACTTTTTGCACACATTAGACCAAGGCTTTGCCTGTGCCCAGAGAAGTCTCCATGCTGCATAAACGGAGGAAGTGCATTACAGTGCACCTCAGGCTAAATACACTCTTGAAGAAAGTAGGTTGAACACAGGAATTGTGATGAACCACATTCATTTTTGATGTTGTGTGCACATATATATATACGCACAGTATTTTTGGTCTTGTTGACATAAAAAATATTGCGCCATCTTGGCAAACACACATTATAACTGCCTACAGGATTAAAGACGATGCTGCGCTGATGTGCTTCACCTTGCATTTTGTGTACTGATTTCACAGACACACTTCACTTTTTTTTTCTTTTTTTTTTTGAATTATGCAGCTCTTTGGAAGATCAGATCACTTCAACATGCTGCTGTGTATAAATGATGCATCAGATGCATAAACAAGTCAGAATGTGTCATGGTTTGAGAGGCTGCAAATCGTCTTACTACTCTGTTGACTCTGATTTCCCACATCTTCCCAAACAATGAACCCACTCCATCTAGACTCCACTTGTATCCTCACCAATTTAAAGCCAAAGTAGGGATAGACCATTTACAGCTTCTTCTATTTTCTGGTCAGTAATGCACACCCTGGAAACGCCAGCATACAGCCTTGCCAGACAATTTTACTTAGTGACAGGTGGGTTCCAGCCAGGTGATATAATACATAATTAATGAGGAAAATATTAATCAATGCTTATGTAATCTGGAAGAGGTGTCTTGAGATATCATTGCAGGTGCAAGTCTGCGTCTGCTGAGGAGTATAACCTTGTGTACGGTTGTTAGAGCCTCCAGATAAAGGCTTGGCACCCTGCTTAAGGAGTGTTTTTTGTGGAGTTTTCTCACGTGGGATCACTGACATTATCCACAGATTTCTCTCGGGGGTTTCGGGAGTTACTTTTGCGAATATTTGCATTTTCACATACAGTGCAGTGTCCAGATTCAGTGCATGTCTTTAAAGCAGCTTAAGTGACTTACCTTAAAGGGATACTTCACTGATTAGCATGTGGCTTTGTATTGCTAGAAAAGCATTATTATTTTTTAGAAGTTTTGCTGTCCTCCCTCATTTTTCCCCTCATTTTACAATAAAAGCGTTTGTGTAATCCTCCTCTGACGCGTTATGACGCGTAACGCGTCATATCGCGTCAGAGGAGGATTGCGCAACGTCGAGATTAGAACTACAATATTAGGTTCTGCACTTTTTTGACTCACCCACAGGGGGACGAGACTTCCCAGAATAGACGAGACTTCATTCCCAGAATGAAAACACAGTGTCCGCCATCTTTGCTAAAAGCTACCACCGGCTCTCGCTCTCTTTAATTTGGCCTTGTAAACTCAGAAGACAATGACAGAATGTAGTTTTCAAACTGATATGGCTGCGAGGGAAAGGACCTGCTTTTTGGCGTTACCCGCGGCCGGAACCGGGTACCTGGAGAACTTTTTGTGGGCACTTGAATGTGCCGCCGCGGGCTCTGGCTGCCGCAGCGGAGCGAAGCTGCACACACTTCGGCCTGGCACTGGCCGGACCTGGAGCAGCTCGCTCCAACTCGGCCGGGCGGGCAACGGGGGTAGCGGGCGCTGGTCCGGTGGATGAAGGAAACGGGATAAACGGCCGCCTCAATATAAAGTGAGTATTTTTTTTTTTTACCACCGCATTTATCCATGTTTATATGTGACGCCAGCTGAACTAACGTTAGCATATTTACAGTTCATTTACATGTAAGAACAGATACTTCGATTCGCTAACGCTATAATCATTGTTTTACAGACAGTCATATCACCTAACACCTTACCATCACTGGAGTGGATCCACAGACTGGGGAAAGACGATCGTCTTGTTTTACCTGACTGTGTTGTTGAGAAGAACATACGCAACTCCTGAAAACAGTACTGTCTATGAAGACTGTTGATAATAAGTCTGATTTTTCTTTTTATGACTATTAATATTAAAAATCTAAATTCATATATGTTGTGGTTTAGTATTATTAGATGAAAAGTGATTTAATTTGGAGAAAAGGGTTGATAAACATTTCAGAATTAATAAAATCAGTAACTATTCAGCCTCCTTCCTCAAGTCTTTACTTTACAAAAATGTACAAATGCATGCAGGGTGTGAAGGTGAAAAAAAATAACTTTATTATTCACAAAGGAAAATGTTTTACCATCATATTCAAGAGTACACATTAAAAATAATCAAGGAGCCATATCTAAAATCATGTCTAACACAATATGCAAACAAAAAATAAATAATGAAACATGTAGAGCGGTGTCAGAATCTGATGTGGGACAGCTGGAGGAGTCACAGTGGTGAAGAGGAGCAGAGCTGGATGCTGTGAAGAGTTTCTCCAAGACTTGATTAAACCAGGCTTCAGCTGTAAAGGACAAGGAATATAATTACACATAAAATATGAACGAAGATGTTACTTCTTTTCAGGAAAACAAACATTTCAGCTAAATATACCAACTGGGTGAGCTGTGAGCATTATACTGTTGTCTATATAGGCGTCTTGAACAAACATGAACAACAATAAAACATTTGAATAACACTGACATTATTCTCCAGCGAAAGCAAGGTGACTTTACTTTGCTAACAGAATACGTGTATATAACGTGTGTGTAATTGTCTATCAAACGTTACGTTTACAAAGTTGTTGCTTCACTGCCGACAACTATATCACATCGAATACTATGATCAGAAATAGAATGGCATATTATCGCCAGTCTTACCTCTCAGTTACGTCTTCCTGCTGGAACTGTAGACTGTGAACCCCGCTAGCTTCCAGGTTTTTTTCTTTCGATTTCTTCACTCCAAACAAGCTTAGCATAGCTTAGCTTTCAAGCTTCAGCACCGCTCTGAATCTCTGACCGGCAAATAATGGGAACTTACTGCTTGTCCTTTCCTTGTTTTTACTGCACGTCCCGGTATAATTTAGCACAGTAGAGAACAATCCTGTGTAACCTGCAGGTCCGTTATGTATCCGGAATGTATATGTAGCTTTTCCCCTCGGGGATTTGTGTCCGTGTATCACGCTGTCTGCTAATGGACGCGTCTGTGTCTCTCGGGAGCAACAATGGCGGCGTGTGAACTCTCGCTGGAAATGAGCGCTGTGCATTCTGGGAGTTGGTGTCTTTCATGGACATGAGCGATAAATACATTTTTCTGCTTTTCTCAGCCAAGAAGGCACTTGCTTCAAATATTATTTCACATTTATACTACATAGATGACCTAGTTTTAATAGACATCCATCTTCTCAACGGTGAAATATCCCTTTAAATGTCCTTTCCCCCTGTGCCAGCGGTGTCTCATCCTTTGGCACTTCCCCCTTCAAGCTTGGCTGCTTATACTTTACTTACAGTATCTTAGGCCTAGGTCATACGTACTGTATCTGCGTAGAGCTGCTTTGCATTTCCACATGCTCATACAAGCCCGTGGTACGCACACGTGCATACTTGATCTCATGTGCCATCCCAGCAGAGGCGATTTCTCGCCAGGTTCATTTGTACTTCCTTGTATTGTGCTGACATTATCAGGTCTTTATCATATAACCTCGAGCAAGTTTCCGTGGTTACCGTCTTCTTTGTTGTCTCTTTGGCTAAAACAAGTGTGCACTGTCGATTATAATCGCTTGGTTCATAAAATGCTAGAAATTGTAGAAAAATGTAGTTCTCAAATGTCTTGTTTTTGTCCACGAAGCGAAATTCATCAGTCGGAATGATTTCTTTGTATATGGAGCAAATAAACCAGAAAATATTCACATTTAAAGGGACACTGCATAGTATTTATGGGTTTATATGACGCGAAATCCACTTTTTATACATATTATGTGCTCCTGCATTGTCTAGTCGCTGTATAATAGTTTTTGTTTCATTTCCGTAGTGTTTCAAAAAGTCATGTAAAATAACATGGTCACGGGCCGCTGTTGCATAGCCACTGTTAGCAGCGAGACGCCATGTTTCTACTGGAGCCTGTAAGGACAAACCCGAGGGAACAAATCAATCGTCGCTTTACTTGTAGCTCCACTGACGGAGCAGATACGATATACAAAAGACACACTTATACATCTGAATAAATACTAGAACCTCATCTGCTGACACGGAGAAAGACGACGAGGACGACATTTGACCGGCTGAGGATACCGTAGCGCTCAGGGAAGGGAGGGGGTGAGCAGAGGAGCAGTTTCTTGTTGTAAATTTCAGCCTCTCCTCTAGATGTCACTAAAAACTACTTGTTTCACCTTTAAGAAGCTGAAAAACCACACAAACTCAATAAACCGAATAATCAATTATCAAAATAGTTGTTGATTAATTTAGTCATCAATCGATTGATCGATTAATTGTTTCACCCCTAACTGTAACTGAACTGGAGTGTGCACAAATGGTGCATTCAGTTCGGATGTCACATGAGGAAATTTTCGGGGCTGAATCAAACTGGAATTGTGTTCAGAGTTGCCCAACATGAAAATGGGCACATGAGAAACTTAACGTCACACAGACCTTAGTGGAACTCTGCTGACATGGAAAGTTTGATGTGTCCCTGAGCTGTTCCTCCTTAGGACAGACCTCTTAGATGTTGTCTCTGGAATCTGCCACTCTCCTACTTTAGAGTTACAGCACAGAGTGCTCAGAGACCACTACTGGCTTTTATAGAGCCCCTTTCAGCCCTTGTTTCTTTTTAAAGCTTCTTATGTTCCTCCTGATGTTGCTGTCACTTAGAATTACATTATTAATATCCCTGCAATAGTCACTATATTGACTTATTCGACAGACATTTGATCATGTGATCAATTTAAAAGACATTTTTAGAATGCGTGATCTTACTTTTCAATTTTACTTTCTTGTGTGGTAAAAATGTTCAGTTAGATTTTCATATAATATTCACATTCATTTACTTGCGTTAACATGGCCCTGTTTTTTTATATTTGGTATTCTTTCTGTTTCATGAAAGGAACATATGACGTCCATGTGACAGCATTTGAATATTTCTGCAATACATTTTGTTCCATAAAGCAAAGACGAGACATTGCTTTCTGCGAAAAAAGTATTTTATCTTTTAATTGGTATGTTTGGAGCTTGTATGTGTTTTAGCTACTCAACCTTGTTTTTAAAAGTTCATTTATAATGAGCTCTGAATGACCTTTTGTAAGACCGAACAATCATTTGAAACATGCATCTTTACAAACTGAGGAAACTGGTTTGCTGAAGTTGGGCAGAAAGGAATTCATCAATTCTCTTTATATGAATATCTTCACATCTCAACAAACTGTTTCACCATGGCAGAAAGAGAATATCCTTGAGTAATTTGAGTATGCATGAGGTTACAGTTGGCATTTCTGAGTTCAAGGTTGCTTGTTTTGTAGTTGAACAATCTGTGAGCTGGCTCTTACTGTATGCTGTTTCTACATGTGTTTTCTACAGTTTTGGACTGATGTGAAACATGATGTACTTCACTCTTTTGATTTTGTTTTATATCATGCTTTTTTTTTTAGTTCTGTCAGGCTGGAAAAACATTATCGGAGAACGTTTTTGTATACAAATGTAACACTGTCTATCAATATCAACACATCCACTTGCAAGTATCAGGAATAGATTATAGTTGTTGAAAGAATAATAAAAATGTTATTGTTGATGTTACTTAATGTTGCTTTCATGTTGGCTAAATGATTCCTCCTTCATTTTATTACTATTGCTCTCACTTTGGTTGTTGCTATAGAGACCTCCGTGATGAGGATGTGTTGTCTCATAAGATATAATTAGATTAGAACAGGAATGAGACATAAGGACAAACGCTAAGATGATGGTACGCAGGCATGTTGGCAGCTCTGAGGCAGCACTAGTATTGCTTTTATGTTGATGTCAACGGGTTAACCTGTAAACAGTGCTCACATTTGTCAACATTTGATTTTCGTCACCGTACCATGTAGTTCCACTTTGTTAAGTAGCCTATACATGCAGTCATAAAACAGCTTAAAATCTTTGAAATTGCACATACAATACACTAGATATTTATTGTTGTTGTGGTATGAAAGAATTTGAAGACTTTAAAGCGGACCTAGACCGGAAGTTACAATTAACGCTGTTTTTTAGTGTGTATCTGCGTCCTTACCTTGTTTAAGAAGCCCTGAAGGTTCTAAACAAACAGTTCAGCCACTGCTGAGAACGCTGTGTTTATTGTAATCTCGGGCTCAGCGAGATCTCTGAAAAAACCCGGTCCGGTTACGTAAACACCTGTTCTCCGGAACAGCAGATCGTCCTGGTCCGGGCACTAGTCCGGGCACATCCGGTTGCGTACATTGAACCGCAGAAGAAAAATAATGTCCGTTGTGGAGGTGTTTCACGAGCGACAGTGTCTTCTGACTCTGGGTCAAAGTCATAAAAGGGACTGCGGTGGGGAGTTGTGACAAAGCTATTTTTAAACATTGTTAAAACAATGTTTTGATAATGAGTAGCAGTGCATCCACCGTTCCAGAGGGGGGAGCTGTGCTTCTGAGAGCGGCTGTGCTGAATATACTGGCCAATCACAAGCCTCTGTCTTCTGGGTGAGAGAGTTCAGTCTCAAATCTTGCGGCTGGGAAACACCGTCAGAAAAGAGGATTTTGACCATAAAAACAAGTTAATGTATGTAAGTAGACCTCCATAACTAACATATAAGTGCAACAGGACCACTCTATGTGAGCTTTAATATCAAGAACAGCAACAGTAACAAATCTAGTTTTAATTAGATGGCATCACCCCCAAATTCATTACTGTTTGTCTACTCGTCTCATCTCAGTCAATAATTGCTGGCGTTAACCGCTCCGTTCTCATTCCTCTTGGGTTCTGACCAATGCCTCTCAGGCTGAGGCACGGATGCACCGACACTACAGTGATGAGAAGAGCTCACAAAGCCCAGGCTAATTAAACTGGCCAAACTTTAGTTCTCTTGTCTCACTCTCATTGACCTTTATCAAAACACTGGCATTCATGTCGGGCAAATGCTGCAGCTTTTCACTGAAAGCAGTGTATAGGAACAGGTAAACAATTACGGCCTCATTAGATTGCACAGGAGACTTCTCTGCACCCCAGTAATCGTGTGATGCTTTACAGTTCAACACGCACCTGAAGGGATTTTTAGCTGTGGATGGGCTAATGGAAACTTACAAGTCACACTTCATACGTCATTGTATTCAAACATATAAAGGTAATCACATTTTAATTAAGTCTTTCAAATGCTTGGACCTCCAGAGCCAATAATAAAGTTTCAGTTGATTTTAATTGTCTTGCAAAGGAAGCATTAAAACGGCTCAGGCAGGACAAATAAACTTTACTAAGGTCAGCTGTCAGGAAAGCGGTCGGTAATCACATTGGCCAAAGGAGCAAAAAACCAAGAACCAGTGGAGATATGACGGACAATTAACGCTAGTTTGTTGGTTGCAAGATGGCGCCAGTGTTTGTGGCGAGCCATCTTCCGCTGTCCATTTTGTTTGGGTTATTACCGTTTCTGACACTAATACTGCCCACTCTCTACTGGTGTGCGATCGCCAAACGCTTCTGGATATCCCTCTCTCTGCTAAGAATGTTGTAGTATTTCTCGTCCATTGCGATGGACAGAAAAGCTTTTGTCTCCCGTTCCTGTCAGGTATACCTGCCTTACTTTTCTGTGCACCAGCCCCAGCCCCTTAGAAGAAGCGCCCCAGACGCCGGGGTAGACACACTGGTCAGCTGGCAACTTCTATGCTATCTCTGGCACAAAATTAATTGGCTGGGTGATCATTTTCTTGTTTCCCGGCATTGTCTATATCCTATATCCTACATCTGGCTGGACCCAGTGATCGGCTGAAATGATGAGATCCAGCTTTCTTGCCGCCGTTGTCAACCCCATCTGTGCAGACTTAGGGTGAATCCCCCCAACCTGTGGCCGCTGTGTCGGGCTCGCCCGGCGGCTAATGATCCGGCAACCGTCAAGCTGGTCCTGGTAACTGCTGGATCGATGACAAGCCGTAGTCTTTCCTGACTGTGATGTAGCAGCTTAACAAAGGGACAATGGAACGTCGTTGAGCCCACAATGACTAATTAGTGCTTGGTAACGGAAATATCTTGTAGTGAAGCTTTGTTAGAAACTAAGGTTTTGGGCAAATTCACTCTGGAACAAACACAGTTGAGGGTAAACCAAGGCTTCGCTGACCTAAAATATACAAATGGATAAATATAAAAATGTGACACTACCCAACAGTGATGAAACACTGAGAGTCCAGTACAAGTAGACCTTTCAGCCTGTGTGTAGTTATTCTTTAAGGACACGACAGTGTGAAGAATACAGATTAAGTCAACAAAATACCATTGCATTTTAATGTCTAATGGGCTCTGATCTTTTGATGTGCTTTTGAAGCACAGTGCACTCATGTTAGCTTTCGCCTCTGCTATACTTAACTACAGAAACTGTAACATAATCCAAGCACTAGATGAAAGAATGCAATAGATGTTAAATATTGCATGACTATTATGCACCATAATGGAATTATTCATCTATTGTCTTTACCCTCACTTGTTTTTCAAGATTCTTAGGGGAGCTCGGGCTTCCTACAGAGCCAAACATGAACAAACACAGACTTATGGGCAATTTAGAATATCCAGTTCACCTGACCTGCATGACTGAACCGCTGGAGGATACTGGATCACTCAGAGAAAACACGTGAATGCAAAGAACATGCATACTCCACACGGTAAAATCCCATTTGACTGTGGTTATGATCAAACTGAGAGCTTTCTTATCTCGTGAGAATGTGGAAACATGCCCTCCAAATGTGAACAATACTGTGGAAATGTCAATTATGCAAAATATCCCCAGATATGAACATTAAAATTATAATAACAATATAATTTAGATTAATTAATTATACTTATTATAAGATAAAAATTATCTTTATTTGGTCTTCAAATAAAGAATATAAATGTAGTTGGTTTCACTGTAACTGAACTGCTTAAATTGGCAGATAAAATAGTGTGTTGTTCTTACTCATGAAGGTCAGGAAGCTGTGGGAATAAATAACAGCATATTTTTTCACCTGCACTGTTCCCTTAACACCTTAGCCTAGACATTGCTGTGACCTCAGCCAGCCTCCACTGAAGATTAGCCAAGGGGAGGTGATAACTCACATTGTCAGAGGTCTGTGTCACAGAGTTTGAGTCATTCTCTTCATCCACAAGAAATGATTATTTTTTTAAAAACTAATCCAAGCCCTTTATAAAATATCTGCCACATAATTTCTTTGTGTTTGGCTTTTCTTTTGTTTCTTCTCGTTGTTTTGCGTCATTTGGCACCCATATAATTTTGCGTGACTGCCCTTTTTTCTGTCATCTTTAATTTATTTCCTCTCTTCCTTATCCTTGTCTCTCTTTCCTGTTATTTTTGGTCAGCTGAAATAGACTGAAATAGAATATTATGTGGGGAGCTGATGTGGTCATTGCTCATATTTGCATCTTGGGACATAATAAAAAGAGAGGGAAATACATACAGTCTTTACACACTTATGGCACATGCCATACATTGCGCTAGTGATGTGAAAACATCAGCGTCGTTTCAAATTTGCCTTTTGTTGTAATTGAACACATTTGCATTAAAAACATATTAAAGAAAAAGCTGCGGATTTCCTTGTTCCCTCACAACCAGCAGCAACAAAAAGCATACGTTTGCCCCCAGCATTTTAAAAATAGTTCTGTGTTGCGTTAATCTTTTGCTGCTACAGTACTGTTACATTCTGTGATTTAAATTACCCAGAGGAACAACCATTCACTTTCACACACACACACACACACACACACACACACACACACACACACACACACACACACACACACACACACACACACACACACACACACACACACACACACACACACACACACACACACACACACACACACACTAATGGTCAATTTAAAATGTCCAATTAACCTAATCTGCATGTTTTGGGAATTGGGGGATGAAAGAACCCACGTCGTGCACACACACGGAGAACATTCAAACTAGTATCCGAACGAGTGACCTATTATTGTAACACTGACCAGTAAAAGACCAACAGCTGATCGCTTCATCTTGGGAACTGACATCCTCTGTTAACATTACATGCAGGGGATTGAGGAAGCTTTTAAGTGAGCTTTTAGACAGAGCCAGCATGTCTGTTTGTGTCTCACATCAAGCCGACAGGAATTCAATAATTCTGGGGTCTCATTAAGTGCTGGCAATTTACCTGCTGTAACGTGTCAGGAGCACATCTGCAGTGAGAGCCCCTTAGCACACCAAGTCTGGCTGCAGCATAATGTGCAGCAGCTCCTGCAGTTATTGTTCATGCAGCACCTCACCCTGGTGCCCAGTGATTCACAATTCTTATTCAGAGACAGACCTTCTCACAGCCCACCGCGCCTCCCATCCCTTTGCTTTGCCACGGACGGAAAAAAGAGAGGAAATCAATGAAACCAAGAATCAATATAGCACCCAAGTCTATCTGGTGCTTTTTTAAAGATGTAAAATTCAGAAGTGAAAATAGCTGCGGCAACTCGTTAATTATTTTCACCAGTTGTTGGATTTTATTTTGAGCAAACCACTATTGGAAAATCATTCAAAGCTGAACTCTATATTACCTAGAGTTATTTTAGGTAGGATACTCCTGCTGTATATTCACCGGATACTGCGATCTATTCAGCAATAATTATTGTGAGTCAAAGTCTAGCACCCTGGGATGGTATTGAAGCTTGAGCCTCCTGACATTTTGTGCAGAAGCCTTCACGCTCTGAATCAAATGCAGAATAAATGTATGAAGGTATAGGGTTCTCCTGAGAGGACACACTCAAGAAACCCCCAAATGATCATATGGTTTAGGCTGTGAGTTTTTCAAAGTACCCCTTGTTTTCCCTCTTCTTTGGCTCAATACATCACAGTGGAGTACCTTAAACAACACATTATCTGCTCGCTGTGATTCAACCTTCACAGGTCAAAATTCACACCCTTCCCTCTCATATTATCTTACACTCCCTTTTATCTCCATTGTAACTCGGCGTAGCATTTGTAACTGTTATTGCTGTTATTCAGTGAAAGATGGTGTTGTGTCAACACTGACTTTATTAAAATGAAAGTGGAAGGAGGAGAAAGATTGCACAGATAATGTCAGGGAATAATTTATACCAGCGAGTCAATAAACTAGAGACACGGCACAAAAAGGGGAAACACTGCACTACTTGATGATTTAAATAAAGGAACAAAAATTGGAAAACATTTGGCACAAATACCACCAGTTATTACTATTTTGTATTATTATTATTTTTTTTTTTTACTTTGGTTCCTCTTGGAATTGATTATTTAGTCGATCTGATGTACACTGTGTGCTGTCTCATTTGTAAAAAAAAAAAAAGGCGTCACTGCCAAAAATGACAAAAACTAAATGAATGTGTTGACCCCGGTCTTGTATTCCTTCCAGTGTCGATTGGAAACAGAAGCCAATAGAACCTGTGTACTCTGCGAAGTCATTTGACCTGCGACTGAATGCCGATTAAACGCATTCCCACAGGTCAAAAACTCGTTTAAAACCCAGGATTTAACGACTTTATTGACCACTTGGAATGACATACAAGTCATGTCTTGTGTCATTATGAGGGAACGCTTTCAATGCTGTGGACACAAAATGTATAATTCCTCTCTTACCGTGTCTATAGGACCATGCTGTTAAGAGTTTGCATTTTCCATTACGTCGTCCATAAATTCAGCTAATGTGTATAATTAAAATTTAATTAATACTGCTGTAATATTTAAGCTTGAAAAATGTTTTCTAAGTAACAGAAGTAGAGCAGTTATTTAAAGTGTTCTTATCCTGTATCAGCAAAATTGGCATGCGCACTATCGCGAGCTCCCATAATTACATTCTCTGGCACGATGTTTAAGGATCAGCCTTTGTGAAATGGAGAGACCCCATGTAATTTCTTTCTTCCGTTATCCCTCGAGGCGCCGACTGCGTCCCATGTCTCCTCGGTGAAGTTGTCTAAAGATATGGTTACAGGCGATTGATTGAATAATCCTCTTCAGCCCTTATCACAACGTAGTTCATCACTCCATCCATCCTCCCAGAGCAAATCTCCATATCTCCTTGCACTAAACCATAGACTACAGGTGAAAACGGTGCTCCCATATTCTATCTCCAGATCCCTCTCTCACTCTTTTGCTTGTCAGCTTGTATTGTTTGGATTTTCTCTCACACACGGTTCTGTGAAACACACACAGTTTGTTCCTAATTTGTTATAATCTTAAATTGAAAACCTTATTGGTTCCTATTTAAACCAAATCATTGTTTTTACATATTTATTTTCCTGCTAGTGGTCATGTTTTTTTCTCTATGACATGGCCCCGTGCAGAGGTTTGTTCATTTTAATGTTGATGTTAAATATGTCAAAAATCAGTGCTATACATCCCCAATTTCACACACAAAAACATAGATCCAAGCCATTGTTCAAATCTGATTAATTACAGATGAGATTTGATGTCTCAAATTCTTAATTCCAAGGGTCTTGCGTCTGTTGTTTGGTTCTTGCTGCAGTTCTGGGGTGCAGGTCGATCAGATATATCCCATACATGGTCATGTGACGTGGATGAGATGGATGTCCCATGGTCACATATCAGCTATATCTGGTCTCGAGCCACATGCTGAAGTGACTCATACGTGACTTTAAAATTGGAATTGACAATTGGATTACTGTCCATTTTTTTTACAGCTGGAAAGCAAAATCAATTATGAGTCACTTCAGTCTGATAAGACCCATAAGTGTCAAACTTTGGCGACACGGATATCACTAGACTTACAATACAATACAAAATGTTGCTTCAGGAACACAGTCGTACTTTGCATTTTATTTACTGATGCAGAATTGATTCAATATAAAAGAGACTGGTGGACTGGTGTGAATGTCCACTTGAGAATCACTGGACTCAAGGTCAGGCACATATTTATTGAAGTAGTGCTGTTTTCATCACCAATAAGTGTCCATCTTGATTTGTGCTTCAGAGTAGTCATGAATGTGGCTCGGGTGCCGATTGTATTGTCTTTCTATGAGGATATATTTTCACCACCACATCTGTCCCTCAATGGATGAGCTCCTCCATCCTGGCACACCCTGCTCATTACTGCTGGAGAGTGTCTTGATTAGGATGTTGGAACATTTTACATTTCAAGAGGACGGATGGGTCGCTCAGTTTTACAGAAAATGTTGGCGAAATAAATGACAGGAGTAACATTTTTAGTGAAAGCCTCCCCCTCCTGCAGCTGTATTCTAAATACACAATCGCATATTGAGGAATTTCCGAAGTAAATGACTTTTTCTATGAAGCATGTGGTTACTTTAAGTCTGTGTATTCTCTGCAGGTCATCCCTTCATTCTGTAAATATAAAATGGATGCTTCTGGGTGACAGAGTATACGGTATGAACAGTACGACCAATAACGTTGCCTTATATTTAAGAATAATCAGTCACAAAATGACATGGATATACTTCCAAACAAACAGTAGGCAGGGCTGAAATCAATAGAATTACTACTACTACAAACCTCTGCCAGAACTAAAAACCAGATCAATAAGCTTAATCATTATCCAGATCGGCACCAAATGTGACCTCTGTCCTTCTACATGTGCCTTTTTCCCAACCACAAAAATATCCACTTTATTCCCAGAGGCCTTACTGGAGAAATTGTTGTGGTGGAGCTTCCGGAGGAGAAGTGGAAGTAGCAGGAAGTTCTTTCCAGTGGCTATTGACTGTGATGGCAGCAGTCATGTGACTACACGATTGCACTGAGCATCTTAAACTAAAACCCGGTTTTGATGATGTGGGACACTAGGCTCTTTGTCTGCCCTTTAAATAAGATTGTGTCCCCAGCTACTTTAACAAAACACCAAAGCCAATCTTTTTACTTTGTAAATAGCGATACGCCTCCGATTGTTCACAGCTTCACTGTGTGAAGTGATGGTGTCAGGGTATCATCAAACGGTGTTTAAGTAACACCAAAGGAGTAATTCTCTACATGTATTATTATCAGGGAATTATAGACACTGTTGCACTGCATTGATCTATGATAATTCATATATTGTCCTAATCAGAATTGGTGTTAAACTTAACACTTAACGGCAGAGGTATAATCACATCCTCCCATTTGAGGTGTAACAGGTGATGTTCCCACATTATTTCCCGATTTGTCTTGGTTCAGCTTTAGTGACAGGAAGCTCCAGAAGATGAGCCCATTAATTCACGCAAGATATCACGAGGAAATAGGAATAACACCATATCTTTACTCCAAGTCTTCAAAAAAATCTATTGAAAATAGGTTTTGCAGCTTTTGAGTAACAGACAAACAGACAAAACCTCCTCGGTGGAGAGAAATGTGCACTCATTATAAAGTGAAATAGGTTGTGGTTAATGTACCCTGACTAACTTAAATGCTTAATGGCACTATGGACATTATAGAGTGTTTGTAAGATCATAAGTCACTGCCTTGTTTTTATTGCATGTATTTCTCACTTTGAAAGAATTGAATTCCCTGGTAGTACACGCAATGCAAAGATGTTGGTGCCATTAAAGTCCAAGGCTGAGAATTACCTCTCATTGTGCAAAACCTTTACATTAAACATTAATGCTGCGAGATGGAACATATGGAGTAATGATGCTGAGGCAGCATGCACATTTATAGGCTCACATATGTTTCCAAACAATGAGTCTCCTCATAAATCATTGAGTTCCCACCCACCTATCATGCTCTCTCAGCCACCTCCAGCGATGTTGAGTGAGTGACAATAAATAACCGAAGGTAAATGAATGAATGAATGAACATTTAATTGAGGATGCTGTGGAAGATCATTGAAATTACTGTGAATAATGACCGGGGAAATTAGATGTTGTGCCCAAGCAGTGATTCAAGGTGGTTTACACAACAAGTGTTCAGGCTCCAGTCATTGGGGAGGGACTATCACGCAGGCATGTGTAATCTGTAGGTGGGACTCAATGAACATGAGCATGTCAGATGTTGAATTCTTCCAATTTGTTGTCCATCCTGTTCATAGCAGGTATGCGACGATGGCATTTGATTAAATTGGGCAATTTATATCTGAGCAAATTACTTTCATTTGCCTGTCTGTGCGATCACGAAAGGGAATTTAATTAAAAGTACACAGTGGACCTTTTAAACTTAGTAATTCTTGTTTTTTTTCCCCCCAGATCTGTCAAAGGTAATGGTGCATTGGATCAAAGTTTGTGAAATATGTTCACTTTACCAGTGTCACATACTGTATGACACTTTGCGTTAACGCAATTACGCGACGGTTAGTGCTATCGGAAACATTCCTAGGGGTTCTGAAATCTGCGAAGTCGCACGTCAACGTCGGCACAAACATGTGCTTAGTATGATAATATTTGACCCGCACTGTTGCAGGAAGGCGGCAAATTGATGTCTTTGCCACGATACTGAAAGTTATTCTGGAAAAATGGGCAAAAGCACTTACTCACAGGACATTTTCTGACCCTTTTATGGTTAAAATAAGCAAGGGTTCAAGGGTTAAAACTCTACTGCACAGTCTTTAATTTAACATACAGATTAAAAAAAAATGACCGTATATGTGACAAAGAAAGAACAAATATAGTTACAGCACAAAATAAATATGCTGATCAGGTCTCCAGAAAAACAGCAGGAACAACACAGCATGGTGTTTCTCCACAATGTGCTTCATGGGGCCAATAAAATACATGAGAAAGATATCTTTAGAAAAACTAAGCGTACAGCTACTGTTTTTTCCAATGCATTATATTATGCTAACAAAGTGCCAGTGGAGCATGAAGTGAACGTCTCACCCTCTCAACTACAGGCTCGGGTCGGTAAAGAAGAGCGCTCTTCAGAAGCTACTGTGGCAAAGTGGTTCTCACATGTTTTTTAGCCACGAGGCAATCCAAGAAATAATATAATATACATTTATAAGGCACAACTGTATTAACTGTAAGTTAATATCTTAGTATATTTATCCAAGCATAGGCTGTGGATCTTTGTTATTCTCTGTTCTCGGTTGGAGTCGCTGTAACGAAAGCTATTTCCCCGCCCTGGGGGGAAAAGACTGCAGCGTTTTAAATCATCATGAGTAAAGTACACCAGTGTGCAATGGTAGAGATGGTTTATTTTAATAAACAGACATGAGCAAGAGACCAAAAAAAGGAGTTGAATTAACTCAACATGTAACCGTTCAGAACTGGCTATTGTCAAACAATAGAAGCAGAAAATATGAGCTCAGGGTTGGTAGAATTTCAAAATTGAACAAAGGACTGGCAACATTTAATCTAGCATATGACTGCTTCATCAATATTATGGTTGTTTTTTGGATGAGAACTTCTGATTGCTCCTTTTTACTTTTCATGTTGTGAGAACAGCAACACTGCACTCAGCATTTCTGTGCGTGGAGAACCAGTCATTGCTTAAAGATCCTAACAACCTCTCTGGTGTAATTATTGTGAGGAAAAAAATAACCCCAGTACACTGAACACATTAACAATAATGCTAATGGATTTTTTCTTAACATATCACTATACAGTTACTGAAAAAAAATGTAGTATTTGTCAACAAATTAGACGTGCTAACTGCTTTTACAAATCTTTAACACTGAACTTTAAGGAAGACACTGGCTCTGCTGAATCACTGTTGTAACTCATCTTAATCTTAAAGCGGCCCTCGACCCGAAGTTCCAATTAACGCTGTTTTTTTGGTGTGTATCTGTGACATTACCTCGTTTATGAAGCCCTGGAGGGCCAAAACAAGCAGTTCAGCTGCTGAGAACGCTGGGTTATATTTTAATCTCGGGCTCAGCAAGATCTCTGAAAAAACCTGGTCCGGCTACATAAACAGCATTTCTCCCGAACAGCGGATCCTCCTGTTCCGGGCACGAGACCGGGCACATCCGGTTGCGTACATTGTACCACAGAAGAAGAGGGCGTAAAGGGACTGCGGGCGGGGAGTCGTGATGCAGCCATTTTTAAACAGTGTTTTGATAATGAGTAGCAGTGCATCCAACGTTCCAGAAGGGGGAGCTGTGCTTCTGAGAGCGGGTGTGCTGATTACGTCACTTCCAGGCATTGGCCAATAACAAGACAGTTGGGAAAGCAGTCGTTAGATGGCCAATCACAACACAGTCTGTCTTCTGGGTGTGAGATTTCATTCTGAAACACCGTGGCTGACGAGAGCTTCAGTGAGGAGAGATTTCTACCAGCTCGTTTCCAGCAACTAGGAGGTTTTTGACAATATAAACAACATAATGTATGTAAGTAGACCTCCATAACTCACATATATGTGCGATAGGACCACTCTAGGTCCGTTTTAAGTTATATATGGTTCACTAGCAGGCCTTACCCTCCAACCTATCTGACATTTTTTACATGTTATTATTTTATTATTTTACTGACGTCACTAGGTTGAATGTGTTACTAAAAAAAAAACACATGCATTTTCATTGTAACTCTCAGCAAGCCAAATTGAAATTCCAAAACAGATATATTCTGTGACTCATCTCGTGCGTAAAGTGTTGACGTACGGTGATGAACCAACCTCTGTGGATAAACTGATAAATAATAGCCAGCCCTTCTCCTCTCATTTCCTTTGATTGACTCGAGCTCGCACCTAAAAGGAAATGAACCCGGGCAGGAGTGACGAGCAGATTCAGTGTGATGCGTGGTCCCTGGAAAAGACACCATCCTCTGCGCCATAGAAGTGGTTAATGAAGTGTGTTCGTGGGACCTGGTTGGCAGTTTGACGAAACCACAGAACGGGGTGAATCCCCCCCCTCCCCTCCCCTCCCCCGATGGAAGGATGGCGAAGTGCGATGGTTGTGAATTGGCCAATTATTCTTCCTGTCAGGAGCAGAGATGTGAAAGCAACCAGCCTTAACCAGGCAGCTGTTAAACACATTTAATTGTGGCTCTTTTATAGTGCTTATAATACACGGAGACTCGATTTATACGTGATACTCACTTTGATCTTTAAATTGTTATGAAATTATTGTGTTGTTTCAATGTCAGGACAATACTATCTTGTGCTTTTTCGCAGATTAATTTGCAAGACAAGGTAATGCTGGTTTATGTGTGAAAATATTAAGTTGTGTCTTTGTATAGAATATATACTTTTGGTGACGTTTAAACTATTTCAGAATGTTTGCCCCCCTCTCTCCTAAAGTATACTTAGGGAAGGATTAATAAGAGCACCAATGGATAACACACACACTTTATTATTAGTTAATGATTTACTGGCGTATTATCATCATACAGTTTAAAGTTAAGTCTTTCTGTAAATGTGCTGGGTTATTGAGGCATGTAAAAGTAATTAATGTATTAATACAAGAGAGATAAATAAGCTGATAATAAGGAATCCTATTTGCTCCAGTGGTTTGCTACTGAATAGCGCGCACACTCTGTCAGATGGTTAAACAATCCAAATGGTGTTCACGTAAGTCTGGAACCAACAATGCTGGCTTTATTTTCCGTGTACTTGCACACTGACATTTCCAAATGAGTTCAAATGACGATCCTTAAGCCTTGTAGGGACACAGTGACAAAGAACCATTTGAAGAATAATCTCCGGTGTCATTAAGAGATTTTGTTCACAGTATTTATTTTGAGAATGGGCTTCCAGTAGTTTTAGAGAACAATAAATGCACTATATCAGACGTAGTACATACTGTATAGGGAATATTATATCAGAAATCTGATTGTTATTGTTGACTTTATTGCCTATAATGTAAAGAAAACTGCTCATGGACTTACTGATTGCTTATAATGTCCAAAAGAGAAGAGGGAAAACCGAACAAGGCACCGGAAAAGCTCCCATGTTTAGTGAGGATGGTAAATCTCATACGAGCAGAGAAAAGAATACAAGACAAGTGTTGAAATTGGCATTGGCATAAACTGCTGGACAAGTTATGGAAGTTTGATGCCAATATTTCAGCTAAATCGGTGAGTAAGCAGCTTTTAATACGTAGCTACAGTCAAACGTCCCCCTTTGAGCTTCACTGGGTGAGTTATATACGTCATATATGCACTCTCTAACTCTTAATCACTTCAAAGATTTATGCATTATGCATAATTCATGCACGCATGTGTGTTGTTTGTCCTCTCCGCCACAGTGTATACATAGAGGCGGCGGGGCATTCCTCTAGCGCTGCATTTCAAAACAGCACTCTAAAAAAGCCGCTTGATCTAACTGTTTAATGAAGTGAAAGACAAGAAATCTTTAAACACTAGAACAATAGAGCTGCAGGGTCATTAATCACTTAGTCATTGTCTGCCTGGTTGTCCCTTTATCTCCACTCCAGTCACACGACTGCACTGAGGTATCTTATTTTCCCCCTTTCTGTAAATAGTGGCAAAAAGTGGATTTTTAACATAGTTTAAAAAACCATAAACATTTGATTCTTTCTGGAAATTGAACTGAATCGTTTGAAGCGTATTGATAATCCACCTGCGTCGTACAATAATGTCGGTCTACAACAACAGAGAGCTGATGCCAGTAAGTTTAAAGTGTGTTTTGTCATGTACATTAAAGTACAATGAAAGTACGGTGCATGATCAAATGCACTCTCCCATCCCATAAAATCTATTAATAAATAATACACTCACAGCAATAAAGCATGTATTCCGTCTATTCTCGTTGATCTCCGGTAAAACAGACATGTAACAATAATGTATGCATCAAGTTACTGATGAGAAAGGCTGGGCTCAAATCACATTGGAGCCATTTGGCGGGTCGTAGAGCTTTCCATCGCAGAAATGTCAGATCAATATTAACCCTGGTCTTATCGCTCTCTCCTTGTCTGAAGCTCCCTTTTAGCCAAATACTATTTCTTTTATATCTTTGAGAAATGAAAGAGAAATCAACAACTCAAGGTTTCTGTAAAAGAGTTCATAGGTTGTGGAGGATGTCGCTCTGCTCAAGACATATGAACTATACTATTTATTTCATATTTCATATTTGATATTAATATTTTCCTGATAATTTAATGCAAATTATGTAATATTCTGCCTAAAATAAGTCGCATTAATCTATTTTATCTGCGTAATTACTAATTTGTTTGTATTGCCCTTTTCTTAGTGAAGTATTATACAGCCCTTTGTTGAAGTTATAACTAAATATAATTTAACTAACTATAATTTCTAAGCTGACAAAAGTACCCGCACCTGTGATTCTATTGCACATTTAATAACGCTTTGCACAACAGCAACATCTGGCCTGCAACACTTGGAAATGATACCGCAGCTCTATAATCCTGAGTGTAATCTGTCCAGAAGTCGTCGCAGATATGTTCATTAAATCCTGAGGATGTAATTTGTTGCTGGTACGCAGGTCAGTAGAGTGGTTATACTCTCAGTTTTCACCTGACTTAAGTAACACAAGTTTGAGAGAACAGTTGTAAATGGAGCTCCACAGATGCTTCTGACTTACCTGAAAAAAATGCTGCTTTATCATGGTTTGTATAAAACAGGTGATGTCTTGAACGTGTGAGGGTGCAGGTGGTCCCTTTAAATTCCTCTTGTATTAAAACATGCTTCAGAGCCAAATTGGAGCAAGATGGAGCCGGAGATGTTGTTTAAAACAAACAAACAAACAAACAATAAAATAATTCTAGTCCATGCTTTGGCCAAAATCCTTCTCCTGCTTTTCCCTCTCCACTCACATGCCGTACAAGAACGTGTAAAGAATTTTAACAAACAAAGATAATCAGTTGACTGTTATATCTATAACCTATGGTATTTATCTTGTTATAAACATGTTATTATATTTAACTTTTAAAGTGACGTATCTGACAGCTATATGGGGCCGAGAAGATTGTTTTCTTCAGCAAAAATAATTATTTTATCACTTGGGTTAGTCCAATATCCAAAGAGTTAAAGTTGGAGCAAAACTCTGCAACGAGGGTTTTATATAAGATCAGTTCTTGGTGTGCTATAAAATGTATCTAGTGTGTGTGTATTTGTGTGTGTGTCTCTTGCTATGTTGGGGTTTTTGTGCATGTATTCAGTAAAAAAGGCCTTTTCTATTGCAAAAGCCCTGACAATCCCAGGTGATAAGGGAAAGGAGCTGCCATAAAATGCTGGGATTACTATTTGTGATCAGCAGGTGTGTCAACATTCGCATTTTATCAGACCATTTCACACCAGCTTGCTCTCCAGAGAATATTATCCTACATTATCGTATACCGGCCAATGATATTCTTGCTTCTTTATAACTCCCTTTGCAGTGCATACTGATGTCATGCGTTTTACAGTTGAAATTCAGCAAGTCTGAAATATATTGAAGTATGTCGAAGTCATGTTTGTTCAAAACTTGGACTGGTTTGTGGTTTTCTTTCTTTTTAAGTCTCCAACTCTTGGAATTCCACCTTGACATTTGCACAAATAATCCTTTAATGGCTGCACCTGATGGAACAGGATTTGAAAAGTAATGAGTGATGCTGCATCAGGAGGATTAATGCCCATTTCCTGATATGGTCAAGGTTTGCCTAAGGTCCCTTGTGGATTCTTGTTCAGATCCATTATTCATCGTCGGGGCAGGAATTGCATATGGACTCGCATACACAAACGTTATGTGTAAACAGTTGCTTGCGTGTTTATTTACACATAGTCTTGAGAGTCCCCAAGGCAACGCGGACCAGAGATCATGAATATTGTGCAGATAAGAGTGGATGCAGACCCCCCGAGAAAGAAAGTCGATGCTTTGTCTTTCATGAATGCAGAACTGATCAACCGTGATGATCTACTGACCCAATCTTTAGGAATTAATTTCTATTTCTCCAGATCTTTGGGATCCAGTGGCCTGGCGTGAATATTGAAAGCAGGGACACAAGTGTGATTGAATTACTACGACATATAGGGTCAAATGGAACAATGGACAAAGCCCAGATGTGACAAATGGATCAATATAAATAACGGCGCAGCGACAGGCATACTCTATAACACACAGAAACACCTGTAAAACACATCACCGCACATCTCTAGTACACAGTCACATCACTCATCCAAGAGATACTTGACACACGACTGACATTAGTACATAAAAGGCATTCAGCTATGACATGAAACATGAGCGCTACTGAATAAACGTCCTTTTGCTGTAGCAAGACGTATAGTTTATGGCAAAAACGATAATGAGGCAGCGAGGCATTGTTGAGGATACACAGAATACACAGAGCGTGGTGAACGTCAGCATCTATCTGTCTGTCTGTCTGTACTGACACTCTATCATTCTTTGCGTGAGATTCTTCTTGTCTTAGCTCAAGGTCAGAAAATTGTTCTGCAGCATGTTTTTCATTTGCAGCAAACAATGACATTGTTGTTTTCGTCTTTTCTTTTATTCCTGTGTGTTTCTGAATGGCGCAATCTAGTTCCCTGACCAGAACAAAGCCGTGATGTAAATGTCATCCTTTTTTCCGATTCGCCGAGTGGAACGTTACACGTATGACATGTTTTAAACCCTTTAACACCGAACGTATCACAGACGTAAGCGCAGGTTGCATTGTTTGTCCTATTTCACCAGGAAGCCGGAGAATCAGCGTCTTTGTTGCCAGAGAGGAAAGAGTCAGAAAAAATGTCTGTACTTAGTTTCCATTTTTTTGCCTGTTATTGGACATGGTGGCGAAAAAATATTCTTTTAAAGATGTTTTATACTGTTTCATGTACAACTACAGTGTTCTTTTTCAATAAAACACTGTTTTTCTTCATTTTAAATTGTTACAACAGTAATAGCCAGTAAATTGTAAATAATAATGCCAGATATTGAAAGTTATTCTGGAAAATTGGGCAAAAGCACTTACTCAAAGGATATTTTTTCACTTTTTATGGTTAAAATAACCAAAAATAACCAAAAAATTCCAGACAGACATTTTGAGGGTTAGGTGTTGAGATAAATCAAAATGTTGAAGTAGAATATATGACAGTATAGGAATAACATGTCGTATCAGACATTATACGCCTGTATTTCTAATGCTCATCCAATCATAAGTAAATATCTATGTCATGCCCTTGTACTTAGACAACCATAGACAATTTCCGAAGGCTCATAGTTCATGTTTTGAAAGTTCACTTAGGATAACCCAGAAAAAAAAACATATTACATAAACTAATGTAAATGGCTGCAGTGGACGTGTACAGAAAAAAATGCATATACTAAAAAAGAACAGAAAATCAATTGATTCAATAATCCCTGGATCTTATGTCAATAAGGACTAAAGCAATTTGTTCCAGGCTGTTTGGTCAGGCTTTGAATTCTTGGATTTAATCAGATTTTTTTTTTGTCATGTTAACGCTTTTCTCATGCATCTTCAGTAGGGTCATTATGTAAGAGTCAATACAATCAGTAAGCTCATTTAAGCCGGACATGGGACCGGCTCTGTGGTCCTCGCTCCTACGTTTCATTAAAATCCTCTTAAAATGAAATTCATAGTTGCAATGCCCTTTTCCTCTCTCCTAATCTAATAACTGCGCTGATACAGAACCCTAAATTCAATCAGTTTTAATCTATGGGATGCAGATGCTCTCAATAGAGGGAGACAAAATGGTATCAGCTGGCGAGGAGTGAAACGCCTTTGTAAAAAAAAAAGGGAGCAGAGAGACGATGACTCACACGGTGCCTGTAGTACTAAAGACAGGTTGTGTCTTTTTGGTTAATTCCTTGCCTGCTGTGACCCTTCATAAATGAATGAGACTGATTCAATGAATCATGTGGGATTAAAAAAAATGTCCTGCAACAAAGGATATTGCTGAATTCTGACTGAATGACGGGATGAATAACAGGAAAAAACTACCAAAAATTAAAAATGTCTTGCCTCCATAACCTAATTGTACCAATTACCTGTAAGAAATTGTCCCATTTACATTTGTAACCATCGCCGTTTGAGCAAATATACATTTTTGTTCTCTGGGATCTGGTATTCAGCACATTCAGTTTGAAATAAAGAAATTGATCCTACACTGCAGGTCATCTCATGACCCCAAAACATAACTGCTTTGTCAAATTTCATTGATTCATCTTTTTCCCCACTGCTGAAGTGCTTTGTTTTTGAGGGACTTTTGAGTGTTTCTCAAACTTTGTTTTATGATGTCATGACCAAATTTGTGCCTTTCCAACATATAAAACTGACTGAAAAAAATTTATGCAATGAATCCCCAAAAAATGTCTCCTTGGAACCATTTGTGGTCTGGGTTGTCTAATTACACAATATTCTAAGATTATTATCAGATCCGTCACGACAGTATCGAATAACATCTCCCCCACTCTCCCCCAGTAGTTATTTATTTGGTAACACTTTCAATACTGTAACTGTCAGACCAGCTCCTCCCCCCGCTCTGCCAGCGGTCATGGCTCATTGGTCAGCGTAATTGTAAAAAACATCTGTGTGGCTGTGTGTGGGCCCTTTTTGTCATCGTTGTCACAGTGTGAAAGGATTGTGTTTGTTTAAATATCTCTCAGTATAATGGTGTGCGGCGCGTGTGTCGCCTGGTGACATTACGGCGCCGCACACGGGAAGGGAATTGTTTTGTGTGAAGATGGACAAGGGCAACGGCAACATGGACGAGTAAAGTGAGAAACACAAATAAGCACCCGCTGCTGTTTTTTTTTTTTTTTTTTTTTTTCAACAAAATAATTGCTTTCCCTTCCCCGGCTGCCTCTGTGCTGCTTCTGTATGCACACAAACAGGTCAGGTCTGATAGTATTGCTTGCCAAAAAATCACAGTTACATACAGCAACTTTATATATAAAGATGCTTTCATGGCCAAGAGGAAAGGAATTGGGCTTGTGGCTGAAATGTCACAATATAATATACAATAACTATATTCTAAATTATATAAAACATTTATATCTTATTTCAAACATCCTTTATGTTGATTCAACATAATGATGTGATGTGACATTGAGCTGTTTCAGTATTAAGAAGGAAAACGTGAGTTATCTAAATTGCAGCAAATTATGCCATTTATTTTGTAATCCACTGACAGCCCTAAGAAATCACCAAACTGAGAACTTATGGTTGGGTAATTACATTTTCTTTGAGCTGCACCATAGAGGGGATACACCAAACTGAGTACAGATCATTTGCACATATACCCCAAAAATACCCTAACCATCTCTGGCTGCTTCCCTCTGTTCATTGCGTTTAGTGCTATCATTTAATCAATCTTGGCATGTTTACAAGCCTTATCTCCCAAAGTTGCCTGTGCCATAAATGTCCGAGGATGGATGCTCATGGAGGCGGAGGCGCTGTCCAAGGTACTGCATTCAGCCCCTCCCCGGCAGACATCACGGAGAGACACGTGATCTGCTGTGTCTGTGGCTCCTGACAGTCGCTGGATAAGCTCAACAGGGAGACCAGATTGCACCGTCTCTTCCACGAAGATAACTGGATTTTTTCGCCGCACGCTCTCTCGAGCCTTCTTCTCCATCCAGCACTTTCTTCTCCTCTGTAGTTTAATGTTCTTTTAACTGGGACGCAAAGTCGGGAGGACGAAGCGTTTAAGGTAATTTCATTGAGCACTCAAAACAGTGAGGTATTTATAGGAGTTGTTGGAGTGAAAGTGGACCCGTTGTTCTTCCCTGTGATGCCGCGATTCACTTGGAATCAGATCTTCATACGAGGGGTTTCGCTAGAGAGGATTTGAGATTCAATACAAGCGCTGAAAAAGACCCAATCCTTTTTTTTGTAGTCTCTCTTTCTCTCCCGTAACAACTATTCAGAGTCCCATAGAAGTAAAGGTGCGCACTCAGAGATTACAAAAATAACGCCTTGTCTTGTTTTAGCACCGGAGTTTTAGAGCTGTGCGCTGTTAATAGCGCTGTTAATAGCGCGGTTATGAGCAGAAATCGGCGCATACAGTGCGCCCTTTCTCCAGCTGTCATCCGGGGTGAGATGTTATGGTATGGGGGCACGTTAATGATGAGATGCTGCTGAGAATAGGAATGCTCACGTCTCTGCCGAGGATGATTCCATTTTCGGATCACGATGATGATTTGAATGTTTGACTGTTGTTATTAATATTGGATGTTGATCATGCAGATCTGTCAGTCGGTCGGTCTCGCGCGCGACAGAAGTGAATATGATGTGCAGCTCGGGCAGCGGACGCATTTTCTTTGAGGTGTAAACTAATTAAGGTGATTGAGAATCGGATTTATGTCTTATTTACTATTATTATTATTATTATAATTATTTGTAAAGCAGAATTCATCTCATAGTCCGAGAGAAAAAAAAAAAAATGATTAGGACTCTGAGGAGCATCTTTTTTTGAGGGGGGTCTGACTCAGATCCAGTGGCAGCCCGGCAGATTCGTCTTATACAAACACACACACTGAGATCAAATGACGCACTTTTTCCCCATGTTGGGACTCTGATAGATGGCAGACTGGTGAAAAGACGATGTTATATTGGAATGCTGTGGATAATGGTCATTAACGGTTTCAAAGGCAATGATCTTTAATTAGAAAAAAAAAAACATGTACAGTAGCCTTTTTAATTTAGTGTGAAAGAAATGGTCTGCAGGAATTATTTTTTTCTAGCTGTGCCACCATGGAGTGCATTTAAAACCACCATTTTCCACAAATTACATAGCACTACTGAAATTAAATATTAGACGGATGGTCCATGCCTTCACTGCTGCTCTGTGGTTACAGGAAAGCCCTTTTTATATTAATCTAATGATACGGTGTGTGTTTGCTGTGTAATAAAGGCCTCTGGATAGAAGTGCCTGATTGCTGCTTTTGCTTCGAGGGTAGCATTAACTTTGGCCTCTGAATAAAGCTTTTACCAAAGTGGACTTTGGAAACAGATATGGTGGAAATGCTGATACTGTACTGAATTTGCTTTTCTTTTCTTTTCTTTTTTTGCAGAGAGCTTTGGGAGTGAGGACTGCCTTTACAGACATTCTGCTTCTTTTGCTGAGCTTATCGCCAGTGTGGCTCCATATGGCATTTTCTCTCGTTGCTACAGAGGATGCAGGGTGAAAAGCCCCGAGCAAGGCTTCCAGTACCCGCCAAAAGAATGTTGGCATGAAGATGAAGATTAAAGCTGCCATTTCAACTCGAGTGAAACTGTGTACATTCTAACAGGCTGCAGAAGGAACGGTTTCATAATTACATAAATTAGAGCAAGTGTGCCCAATGGATATTTGAGTCCTTGTCATTTTGCTTTACATAGCCATGGCAATAAGGACCTTTACACAGTTCAAACTGTTTTGGCGCTGGCAGTGAGAGGTTTGGCCGGTGGCCTGATAGTGTGAGGTAATGGTATTTGCTCCAGGAAATAAGAGTTGGCCAAGCCCATTGCTATGCAAATGTAATACAGCATTTAATCTTTTGTATTAAAATGCATCAGTTCATGGTGGTTTATCAATGTAGACAGGCAATTATATTATAAGCTAAGTTTCCTGCAAGTAAACTCAACCCTATACGTCCCTTTCTACCTACACAGAACTTGTGATTTACAAAATGGTTTTACAAAAGCCAC
Source organism: Microchirus variegatus (assembly GCF_963457635.1). Taxonomy (NCBI): domain Eukaryota; kingdom Metazoa; phylum Chordata; class Actinopteri; order Pleuronectiformes; family Soleidae; genus Microchirus; species Microchirus variegatus. The sequence continues at coordinate 17,458,657 of NC_139812.1, read as the reverse complement.
ATAGTTCCCATATTTTATGGGTTGGGCTACTTATTTGTTGCTTCATAGAAATAGGCACTTGTCTAGAATTCACAGGTGCCGAGGGACAGTGGGCTAGATTTCCAGTATGGAACGCGTGTTGTGAAAGTGAAATGAGCTTCAATATGAAAACGAAGAGCTCCCATGGGCTGCTAGTTTACTTCGACGATGAGGGATTCTGCGACTTTTTAGAGCTTCTCATACTGAACGGCAAACTCAGACTCCGTTTCTCCATCTTCTGCGCCGAGCCTGCAACCGTCATATCTGACACGGCGGTCAGTGACAACCGGTGGCACGCCATCACGATCAGGAGAAACTTCAAGAACACAACCCTAACGGTGGACAATGAGATAAAGTGGGTCGAGGTGAAGTCAAAAAGACGGGATATGACTATTTTCAGCCATCTGTTTGTTGGCGGAATACCGCCGGAATTACGATCCGTGGCCCTGCGACTGACGTCAGCTGCAGTCAAGGATCAGCCGCCTTTCACTGGATGGATAGCAGACGTACTTGTCAACAACACGGAGCCTGTAATGATCGACAGTGAAGGGGTCTTAAAGGACCTCTGCGGTACAGCCAACCTGTGCCTCAATGGAGGAGTCTGCAGTGTAATTAACAATGAACCAACCTGTGACTGCTCTAAGACGGGCTTCCAAGGAAAGGACTGCAGTGAAGGTAAGATATCTGGATTCTGTTCCATTTAGACACAGTACAACATGTCCTCTATGGCTCCGTTTTCAGACAACATGATTAGATTTTTTTATTTTTATAATTCCAGTACCATATTGTCATAACCATCAAGTCTTTTAAGTATTGCATTCCCTTCCTCTACGTGACTAAAGCCATATGTTTGTTAGCCGTACAATGTCTGCCATTGATCTCCAATACAGTTGTTTTTAATGAGCGAATCTCCTGCAAGGCCTCATTAGGAAAAACATGCAGGAGTTCGCCATCCCCAAAGGTGTCTTTCATCTTTATCAAATGGGTGAACTGGGATTGGTTGACCTATGAAACATCTCCAATGACTCGAGAGCAACAGAGTGCGTAAAAGTCACTTGGAGTAAACACAGATGATGTAAAGGAGTTTAAAAATGTCCAACGTACTGTATTTTTTATAAAAGAGGGTTAAAAACACCCCAAGTATATAGCATATAATTGACTACCTGAATTTTTACTTAAAGTAGATAATTTCTTACATGTTTTCAAAAGAAGTGCAAATTATAATTATCATTATATACAGTATATATATATATATAAGTAAAAACATATATAGGTGAATGTTTTTAACAACTCTAACAGATAATGAGATTGTAATAGATACAGACCCAACCCAACATTCACACAAAGGTACTATGGGTTAGTAAGGAAAGTAACATTGTCTTTTGGTCTTGACTTTGTGATAATGATATCACTGTTGTTCTCAGCCTCTGTGTTGCTTGCACTGAAACTGTATCAGTATTCAGGGTATTCAGTGCAAAGCTTCCCACAGGTTGGCAGCTCACTGCTGTGGCAGGGAGAGGCGGGTTTATTGGTCAGGCCTAGTGCTGTTGGGGGAGGGGTGTGAATGCTTATGTGTTCTTTTTTCTTTCTTCTTTTTTTTTTTTTTAAGTTTATTCAAATACACAGCAACGAAAAGGCTAATTTTAACATACTGGATGCCAACATCGGCCATAACTAATTTACATTTCATTTCACAAGCTCGTGTATCTTTATTCAAGCACATAAATCTTTCTTTTTTTTTTTAACAATAAGCTCATTAGGGCGCAGGGTTGGATAACCTACTGCTGCAGCATAAAATATTTTCATCTGATTGCCATTAGTTACTGAGGCAAATATGAAACAGCACCAATTAAAGTGTCCTCTACATACTGCATGCACTTGTTTTTATTTTCTGATTTATTCATGCTCAGTTTTGTGGGAGAGGACATAGTCTCTCTTTTTTACGAACCTCGTGCACTGACTCGAGTAATTGTTGCTGTAGTTTACGAACAGGATTTCGAGTGTTGAGCACCATTAAGTCTTTGTTTATTTATACTTCTCCAAATCAGTGATCTAGTGTTTGCTGGTTTGCCATACTGCATCGCAGCACCCTGGATAAAGCTAGATCAAAAATTAATTGGCAGAAAATATATGTGGGCATTAAAACCCAAAAGCTATTATTGCTATCGTGTTTGCTCTTTTCAAGTGCAACTCTCTACAGTCAGTAGAGAGTACACTCGTAAGTCTTTCGCTGTAATGTTGCCACTATGTTTTTTTTTTTGCAATTGCTACTGTGAGTTAGCTTCAGTGTTTGATTTTTGTTCAAATTAAATTTGACAAAAGCTGCGCGTTGACTCTCTTTCCACACTGGTGTCTAATTCTGCAGGCTCGCGACTTCTCGTCGTTTTACTCTGAGTCACCAGTTTGCGTTTGGCATTGATATTCAATAAAGAGAAGACACTACATTGGTTGATTACACTTAGGCTGAATGAATAAAACTCCACTTAGCATTTTTGTGTTGCTTTGAGCGAGAGAGAGAGAGACAGGGTTCCTTGTGCCGATGCAGACGATTGGAAGCCTCTAGTGTTTTCAAACACTGGAAATCATAACACTTGCTAATGTAACGCTGAGCTGGAGATCCATCTTGCAGTGATTTTCATTTTGTGAGGAAACTCGTGTGCAATGATGAATCTTAATGCACTAAAAGTTTAATGAAATAGTCAATCTTTTAACAACGACTAAGGGCTTCAAGCATATTCATTCTCACACATAGGTGTAAATGCCCTGCATTCTCAACTCACTGGAAACCAAATTACCATAGCTTAATGTACTGTAACAGTACTTAAATCCATGCTAAAAATACATGTAAAGGGTATTATTGAGTATATATTTGAACAACCAAAATACTAGATTCAATGGAACTTAAATATAATTATATGGTAAAACTTAGGTAGATAAAACCTTTTGTCCTATGAACTCAGTTTGAATAAATCAGTGGTGTGTACATGAGAGTGATATAAATTATAATAAAACATAATTTAGCCCTTAGGGGGATTTTCTACTACATGTTTCACTGTAAATGTAAACAGGTTGATTATATAATTAGAGACATTGTCCTTGACTGAGTAGCTTGAGATTATTCTATTTAATATGCAGTGGCAATGAAGAGAGCTTTAATTATTAAATATAGTCTTATATAATGTGTATATATGCACACAGTGTTCATTTGTCTGCCACAAATTCACAAACAACCCCTCAATAGTATATAATTTCTCTTAATGTCAGTTCGCTTGCAGTGACAATGACAAAGAAGTCGCATCACATATTGAGCAGTTTTCCTGGAAAGAGAAGTTTCAGCATGGTGGGTGTGGAACACACACTAAAGACATCTCAACATCTGCTCTCTTATCATGTGTACAATCTTGCCCGAATTATCAAATCAAACCGTGGAAAAGAAACTACACACAGGATTACGCAACAGAAGTCTCAAAGAGAAACACAACCGCAATCTGTCAGTGGAGTTTTCTGTTGCTGTCACCCCTCATAGCCTCAGAGCAGTGAAACCCCGTCTCAATCAAGCCTCTGCTGTGTTTACACTATACATAAGTAGTGCTCAGTTACAAAAAGTCGACCACTTGTCGCCATTCATGGTTTGCAACAATGACTTGGTTTTGTTAGTTTGCCCATGGTAATCTGATCGGTATCATCGTGGACAAGATCTGAAGCAACACTAGTTTATGTCTGTGTTGGTTAATACATCACCATCTGGATCTCGTTTCTAAGGCTGTATCCACAGTTTTTGTTTAAAAATGCATACATTCTGCTCTGTGTACACATGCCAGACACACCCTCCCAATGCTTTAGAGCTCCAAACTTTGACCCGATTGGTTCTTATCAACTCTGCTCTTACTCTTACTTACTCACCACTGTCGTTTCTGGTCGTACTTTCTGAAACTAATCAAACAAATCTAGAGGACAGAATCAGCTTCTTGTTTACCGTGGTATACATATTTACCCCAATGGTAATGTGTTTTTAGATGTGTTTGCTTTGGGTGCAGCTCATCTGAAAATAAGATAAGATAGACTTTGTTGTCCTGAAGGAAAGAGAGAAATCCGCTGTTTGTGTGTTAAAAGTTAAAATAATGTCTTCAAATGGAAACGCAATAGTGTAGATATAGCCTAATGATTCTAGGCAGGGTCACACGATGGTACAGGAGTTTGCATGTTTACCTCCTGTGCTTGTGGGTTCTCTCCTGGTACTTTGGTTTCTTACCACAGTCCACACAGTCTTACCACAGTAATGCATGTTTATTATTTATTATCCTTATCTTAATTGTCTTGCTGCTGTAACACTGGAAATTTCCCCACTGCGGGACGAATAAAGGACTTCTTATCTTATCTTAAAAACATTCAGATTAGATTCATTGGACACTGTACATTGACCCTAGTCTCTATATGATGACTGTGTGATGTACTGGTGATCTGTCCAGAGTGGACTTCCGCCTCTCGCCCTATGTCTGCTGGGGTTGGCTCTAGCTCCCTTGATACCCTCATGTGGAGGATACAGCAGTAGAAAATGAATGAATGAATGAATGAATGAATGAATGAATGGTGCTGTAGGTCGATATAGTGAGCAGAGACTTCCCCAGAGCTTTGCCACTGGAAGTATAGCTCCCTGCTGCTGCTGCTGTTGTTTGTAAATATCAAAGTGTTTCGACTGAACTAAAGCATTAAAGCTACAGTACTGTGCAAACGTTTCAGCTCTGTTGTTTTTTCTGTCTGTCAAATTCTGTCATCATTGGAATTTGGAATGAAGCAATGCGACTTAAAGGGGAAGTAAGTAGTTTATAGTGACATCTAGAGGAGAGGCTGAAATTTACAACAAAGACCTGCTGCTCTGCTCACCCCCTCCCTTCCCTGAGCACTACGGTATCCGCAGCTGGTCAAATGTCGTCGGAGGCGGGACTTCCGCTACAAGTAAAGAGACGCTTGATTTGTTCTCTCGCGTTTGTCCTTACAGGCTCCTGCAGAAACATGGCGTTTCGCTGCTAACAGTGGCTATGCGACCGCGGCCCGCGACCATGTTATTTTAAATGACTTTTTGAAACACTACGAAAATGAAACAAAGAATATTATACAGCGACTAGACAATGCAGGAGCACATAATATGTATACAAAAGTGGATTTTGGGTAATATAAACCCATAAATACTACATATTGTCCCTTTAAAGGTGGTCTCATATGTTAGCGAGCTGTCAATGAGTTTAACTCATGCAACATGTGTATGTGATGCTCAAGCATGTCTTGAATAAACCAGGCGTAATAGAGTTTTTTTTTTACAGCAGATATTTCTTTAAAGCGGAACTAGACCGGAAGTTCCTATTATCGCTGTTTTTTTTGGTGTGTATCTGCGTCATTACCTTGTTTATGAAGCCTGACGGTTCGAAACAAACAGTTCAGCCATTGCTGAGAACATTGTGTTTTATTGTAATCTCGGGGCTCAACGAGATCACTGAAAATCCCGTTAACGTTACGTAAGCAGCGGTTCTCCTGAACAACCGATCGTCCTGCTCCGGGCGGTAGTCCGGGCACATCCGGTTGCGTACATTGAACCGCAGAAGAAGAATAACGTCCGTTGTGGAGGTGTTTCACGAGCAACAGTGTCTTCTGACTCTGGGTCTGACTCCGGTTTAAAGTCATAAAGGGACTGCGGCGGGGAGTCGTGACAAAGCTATTTTTAAACATTGTTAAAACAATGTTTTGATAATGAGTAGCAATGCATCCACCGCTCCAGAGAGGGAGCTGCGCTTCTGAGAGCTGACGTGTTAGATTACGTCACTTCCAGATACCTGGCCAATCACAACACAGGTGGGAAGGCTCTACGCTGGCTGGCCAATCACAACACACTCTGTCTTCTCAGGCGAGATTTATGGCTAAAAATAGCGCGACTGACAAGCGCTTCGAAAAGGACAGATTTCAATCGGCTCGTTTACATCAACTAGGAGGATTTTGACCATAAAAACAACTTAATATATGTAAGTAGACCTCCATAACTCACATATATGTGCAACAGGACCACTCTATGTGACCTTTAAATGAAATAGTAGGACAGACACAGGATTTACCAGTAACATTAATTAAGGTTCCACTCCAGTATTAACAGAGCTGTGTTATTCAAGTGTAAGGGTAGATCACGCTAAATACTCGACACTTGTAGAGAATGTTTTTTTTTTTTTCTCTGAATCTTTTTTTTACATTTTTTTTTACTGTGCAAAAACTGCATACATGTTTTCTGGATGTGTTCCAGTAAAGTAAAATACTTATCCTCTATTGTCGTTATAGCATTGCTAAAACGACAAATCTAATGGTGGCCTAAGACTTCGGCACAGTACTGTATATATTCTGTGAAATCCAAACTAATTTGAAGGATGTTGTGAAAGCCCCACACTGAGGGAGTGCAGAGTCAGGTTTGAACTCGTGTGGGTTTGTCAGTTCGAGTGGCACCTCCCATGTTACATCACACACACATACACGCAGTTGCTAAAATGCTCTTAAACTAAAGCATACCAGATCAGTTTAAATGCAATAACTGAGTTTTAGTTAGTGGCAAAAGAGCAATTTCCGACTTTAAAATTGAATTAACGAATAATCTTGAATCTCAAACTTTATTTTCTGATTTTGTCAGCCCTGTATTTAGACCACATAAAAGAAACGTATAACTTACCAGCACCGAAGATAGACTGGTAGGTTTTTATTCAATTTTCAGAATGGCACCAATATTGCAAGTACTGCAGACAGAATTCCCACCGGAGTCATATGTGTAGAAAATGCATGAAATCATGGTACTTTACTTTGGATTAAAGTGTCCACCATATTGTACTTTTCCAGCCAGTGCAGTATTTTAGCATCTACCCTCAGTTGCGAAGCTTCCTGCCTGAGCTGAAGAGAGGAGGCTAAAGAACAATAATGAAATTCTCAGAATCACAATCTGTTCAAGAGCTGAATAGTTTGATCAATTTTAAGGCAAAATTTTTTCCTGTTGACACATTTTGAAAACCCTCCTCCAATTGTTTTACATGGATTTATGGAGTTGTATGTGAAGTGACATGTAAAGTCCTTGTCAGACAAGGATCACGTTGCACCACAGCCTCTTGTGACAAAAAATAATTACCAGAACAAATACTTTAAATCCTGTTCATGTTTTTGGTAGAGAGTTATTTTTTCCCTTTAAGGGCCTCCATGAAACCCACATTTAGTGGTTTAAAACAAAGTGAATTAATTTAAATACTGATCCGTCAGATGTAGAGTTTACCTAACGCTCATGTGGTGATTCAGCTGTTGCATTTGCATTGAATTTAAAAATAACACTGCATTACTTTGCCACCAGAACCTGTGAATTCACCGCTCACCAAATGCACGCACTCGCACAATCACACAGTCGTAGTCTTGTCACCATGATAACAGAGCAAAGTATGAAATGTTTTATATGCCGTTATGTCCCCGCGACACGAGTGTGCACACACACACACACAAACACAAATCCCTTTTGATCAGTTAAAACAATTATTTAAATGCACTGTTCTATGCTCGGTAAGTTCTGGAAATCGCTCCTCTTGTTTCTCATTAGGGAAATCACTTAGATGCATTGCATAACTCCCATCTTTTAGCCTGATAAAAAAATGGAATTATGTTTATTTTATTGCACATTAGCCAAATATAAATCAGCAGGGGTGGGGGGACACAATATTCAACTAAGACTGCACTTGGTTAATTTTCATTCGGTGCATTGTGTAATTCACCTAGCTCACATTTGCAAGATACAGTAATTAACACTTCTCTGCGCTTGGTTAAAAATCATAAAATTAAAAACGCAGTTCAATCAGTTAGGTCCTTGTAAAGATAGAAAGTCCCCGAAACTGTCACTCACTGAGAATCAGATAACTTTAAAGCCACTTGACACAGCTGCTAATGCCTGATGACGGCTCATCAACGATGACCGATAACTCCCATCAAGTGAAGTTAGGTCACACCTATCTTCACATTTAAATCCTTATCATCATCATCATCATCAGCAGTAGCGACAACAGTGATGAGCCTGCACAGTAAAGAAATAAAATAATGTAACAGAAGCATGGTCATTGTTTGATTGGAGACAATGCGAGCTTTCATCTGTTTCAACATGTCAAGTATGAGGAGGAGGAGGAGGAGGAGGAAGTGTGACATGTCATAAAGGAAGTGAAATATTTGGAATGGTATAAAAGGGTTTCTTTTTACAATAGTGTTGGGCCTACATTGTTGTTAGTCAGACATTGCTTTTTATAAATTACATTTTAATCGGACATAACTGACAGAAATGCTTTTTTTTTTAAATGTATGTATACACAAAATGATAAAAATGATAAAAAATTGTAAAATATGGTAATCAATACCATAGGTCATAGGTGATTTATTTAATGATTATTCTTTGTAATCGCACTGAATTGCATAATTGTCTATAGATAACCAATCATTACTCATGGATGACATCCTCATGTAATTATGTCCATTGTTATTGCATTAACTTCTACAGCTGTGGTCATTTTATATCAATCAAGTTTTGGAGTTTGGCATCGTTTCACACCTGCATAGAGACAGGTGAAGGAAAAACCTATTAACTGTTTTTGCGCGCACTCCTTTACCTTGGCCAACACTTGGCTGTTGTTGATGTCTGTATCCATCCCATTAATCACGTCTATGAGTTCAATCAATTCAGTATTTTATTTTGGTAGTGTGGATATCTGCCCTGAACTAAGAAACCTGACAGATTGTGCCGGGTTTGGACAAATATGTGTGTAATGCCTTTATACGTTCTATTTTATATATTTTCATACTTTTTGTAAATAAGTAAGTATAAAAGTATAAAAAACAGTTGTAGGCCACAAACAGACCCATGACCCTGAGCTCCTAGCATAAGTGCAGCCAATGTTATTTAACTTCTTTAAAGCAATACTAAACATTTTGAAAGCATTTAGACGGCGTTGTGAATGGCGTATATATGATCTCGAGAGTAGCATTCGTCATGTTTGCATAGACAAATTAAAAACGCTTTGAGACACACTGCACAGCCAGATAAATTCTTAATTAGACCGAGCACTCCCCTTCAGGCATGTCTGCCATTGTATGAGCACAAACCATGCAACCTCGCTGTATCTCTTAAAGTGTCATCACTCTCTCCCTCTCCCTCTCTCTCTCTCCCTCTCTCGAAGCCTCCTACTAGCTTCATTCGGACAAAAGCAGATTAACGGTATGCTGCTGTCTCTGACTGCAAAGACAGATATCCTATTGGGATCAAAAGATTAGAGGGATTTTACCCGGAGGATTTTTGCCTTGTTTAAATACAACTGCTCCCGACCGTCAAAGGGTGTTGGTGAAACTCTTTGACACCAAACTCCTGTCTTTAACAGGATTCACGCCACTACACGGATAAACACATCCAAACACCAGTGACAGTGAAGATAATGCAGTTTAATTTTTTTCAATCCTAACCTTTGTTGTTGTGGGAAGGAGACATGGATCTCCGATCCACTGTCTGATGAACGAAAAACACATTTATCCCTGGAAATGTATCATTTATCGCTCTTTTTTTTGGCTATTGATATTATATGATATTGACCATGACCATTGGTTGCTTTTTCATTAGGACTCGTCCCAGGTAAAGTCCCAGTGTCTTAGACTTGGTGACATCTGATGGTGAGGACTTCCCTATTCATCCTTCTATTTCCCCAAGTGCATCAGGGAGCTACAATGGCTTGCACATACTAGAAAAAAACTTCTTCTTTTGTGTAGTAAACTGCTCCTTCAAAACATGAACCCGCACACTAGTTAAAGTTTTTTCCGATTATGGCGTGCTGTAGAAACATGGTGTGGTGCAAGATGGCAGGGTCCGTAGAACTTGGTTCTTCTCTTAAGTACATTTTAAAGACTTGTGCTGTGTGAATCCAAACACATTGTGTGTTGAGCTGTCACGGCAAACCAATCAATGCTGAGATTATACTCACATCTCCGACGTCCTGATTACATGAAGTCGTTTCAGAAATGGAGGACATTTATAGTTGTGGTGTGTGGTCACCCAGAGAGCTCTATGATATGACACCTCCACTTCCAATCCCATTAACGGCAGCCGTGGTTGATGGTGAAAAGAAATAGCCCCTCCTCTTCTGATGAAAATGCATGGGATTCTGGGAATACAGAACACAGACGTATGTACACGTATGCCAACATACTTATGGCTAGTATCTTCAATTCCTGCTGTTAAAGCTTCATATACTGACTTGTGACTTAAGTAGAAGCCATGACTGCAGTTCCCATAAACACCTGCTGAGCATATTTAGCCAGAAAAGGTGCTGTGTGAACACGAGTGTGTGTATGTTACTGAAACATTAAGCTCTCGCGTCTTTCTTGACAAGTTTCTAACAAGGAGAGCTTATTTCTTTTATCACCTTGCTATTACCGTTGATCTTTTTTTTAATTCCTCTGTTGAGTCTAATACTGCAGTATTTAAGCTACTGCATCCCAAAAAAATGATTTAGTCCACAGCTGTAGGCCTAATACAATCCAAGATATCGTCAGTACTGGGATTAAGGTTATTAGAAGTATTGTATAAGCTGCTCTGATTATCCCGTTGGATCATTCTAACCCACAAAATGTTGAAAAAAAAAAAAAAATGGAGAGGTCTTCAGCACATCTGCTCCCACAATCCTGCCTGTTTGGTATGACTCATTTGAAATATTTGGATTGTAATATGATGTCCACACACCATCTGCCCTGAAGAACCTCAGAGTAGCAGCACAATAAGGTTCATTTAATTACTAAGACTGTAGTGCAGTACATTTCATACTCAAGCAGGTAAAAATCTTTCCATATCACACTTTACACACATTGCACACCCTCATGTACCCGATATAGTGCACTTTAAATAGGCTACATCTCCTCCACACACTACTCACTTTCACAGTTGCATCAAAGATGCAGTTATGTTGTTTTACAATAATATGTCTATGGATGTAACTCTCTATCAATCACATGAGTTTAAAATTGATATAATAATTTAATATAATATATTACAGATATATTGTTATATATTATAATAATAGATTGTGAGGGCCTGACAGCAGGAGGATCATTTTGCTTTCATCATAGTTCATGGTCATAAATAAGGAACAAATGTGTTCCTTATGTGTTAAATACACCTTTTGTCTTTCAAATACGGAACAAATCCTTATTTTACGAAGCGGTTGGCAATCAGCCAAAGTATTGTGACGCAAGCACTAGCCAGCGTTATTTAACATTTAACAATCAGAGCCCTTTTACCATGTTTTCGTGTTGGACAAATTGTATTCAACATCACAACACGATCACTCTCGTGACAATAAAGTGATATCAACTATTGCTCCATAGTTATGAAAGAAACTGCTTTGCAAACCTCAGATAGTGAGTTCCAGCACAGAGCATCAGACCAGCGCTCTGTCAACCCGGCAACACGATGTGAACGTGTGAGTCCAAGCATTTAGGCCTGTACATGAACAGAGTAATGTCTTCTCTCTCCCAGGAGTGCAAGATAAGAATGGCATCATTCTTTGGTTCATCATTCTTCTCACAGCTTGTTCTTGACCCATTATCTGGGCAGAACTTTTTTTTCTCATGAGGTGATGGACTGGCGACCTGTCCAGGGTGTAACCACAGAGCCCCCCGTGACAGTTAGATGGACGGATGATGTCCGACAACTTTTGTTTAATTGTCCGAAATTTGTAGTAGGGCGTCGTCAATGTGGAAAAGCAGAAACTTCCCAGGAGTTCTGCACTTGGCCTTCTCAAACTCTTGCTGTGTATGTGCAGGCCTTTACCCCTTCACCTTTACAACTTTTAGTAACACCGACATACTGTATATCCACATTGTGAGAACGCTATCCATTTCCATGAGAGTGGCTGGCCACCGCTCTCCCCTCTCATTCTATTGCTTGAAGAGGATAATGAGGAAGATGGCGCGCTGTGTAATGCCACTAACACTCTTCTGTTGGATAGATGCATTAGGTTTGGGATGTGGTGCCCAGAGATGAGCCCTCACTTATATTCATCACTGTTGATTTGGTCCAAATTGTGATTTAACAACAAATCAATCATCGGGTAGTTCTAACCTTTGCTGCAAAGCTTTTTACATTTTCCCTGAAAGCAGCTCTTCGACGGGGGGATTTAAAAAGCAGCCTGCCTGGTTTATGTTTCCATTTTGGAACAATCTAATAAGACCTCCTGCTCTTGTTTTTTCTTTTTATTCATGATCTTGACATTAGAACTAGAGTTCAATGATTTGGGGAAAATATCCATCCATCGTCTACCGCGTGGGTCCCTGGAGCAAATCCCAGCTGACACAGGGCGTAAGATGGGGTACATCCTGGACAGGTCACCAGTCAACATTCACTCATGAACAAACAATCACATTCTTACCTACAGGCAATTTAGAGCGTTTGGGAAAATATCACTGAGAGATACTGTGGTTGCGATTCAACATTTGCTATAGGTTAAGTCAAGCTTCACATAATGGAGCATTGCTACATGACACAGTGGGAATTTTAACTACTCTACATTCCAATGCAAGGTGATGACTTAAAGATGGAACAATGAAAAATATAATTTTTTGTCACTTTAGTAGTTTTTTCTTTTTGTGTCTGTGGTGACACATTATCTGTCATGACTTTGCAGGCAAAGCAGAAGGAGCACACAACATGAGTAAAGTAAATGATCTTCATACAGCAGCACTATGGCTGAGAACACTAAGAAGCACTTATGAGAAGGTCCAGAAGTGGATACTGCTGCTTAAAATAAACCTGGACGTTCAGTACCATAGGACTTCACGGTTAGATTTTTCACCACAATCGTGGTTGTGGCTTCTTGCGAGCTCGGTCGTGTCGTATTGAAAATGCACGTGCCAAGAGCGATCAAGCTGCCCCCGAACAGCTGCCCGAATACGTGCCTACATGTTCAGCCACAGCTGCTGCGGTTTCCCCTTACCTGGAAGCAGTCCGAGCAAGTAACGCAGTATGTGAAAAGACAGGTGTATAGCACATAACATAAAATACTGTAGCAACAACACAGGGCACACCACAGCTTTTTTTTAAATTTTCTCTCTCTCTCTCGCTCTCTCTGTACGTGTGTGTGTGTGTGTGTGTGTGTGTGTGTGTTTGTGTGTGGATAGGGTACAGGGAAGAGAAAACTAGGTTATACACCACAGTTTCTTAGAGACCACAGACTGTTTTGGTATTTACTCAGAGGTTCTTGGAGCTTTAAAGCAGCGCTGGCACGACGAACTGCTTCGTTTTCTTTTGAAATGGAATTGTGCTGCTTTCATTACAAAAATGTCACCTGCTTAATTATTCATAGAATGGAACATATGCTATATTTAATTACACTCGTACTATATTTTTAATACGATACAACGCGTCCCACTTTAGGTGAGCATCGTGCCCAACTGATCCGTCCGCCGTGAGTGTGAATTAAGGCTGAGATGAATGAACAAACATACATGTTAGTGTATAGATTACATTTAACATTTAATTTAGAGCCAAAAACTGTCAAAGATATGGTCGATGGCAATGTAAACATTTAAAAGTACCAATATTTAGAAGTATATCTCTGGCAGAAGCAGCCGGACAATATGGACTGAACCAGTTCATTTGGGTTATATTAGGTTGAAGCGTTCTTCACATAGAGCAGGTGATCTATACTTACACGCAGACAGCGGGTTCTAAAAATCTCACTGGGTAGAGAATTGCAATAAATTATATCCATTTGCTGGACATTGTGTCTGGGTGTGTGACAAGTTGCTCTCTGTGTAATGAGGCAACTCCTCCTCCTCCTCCTCCTCCTCAGACAACTGCTTTCAGACACACTGCAAGGACAGACATGGACGATGGTAGCCTGTGCAGCGGATGGAGTGCGGCTACTTTGGCTTGCTACTTGTCTGTCACTTTGCATCAGCTGTCAGAGTTGTGAGCTCACAGTCAGACAGATGTCAGAATCTGATCTGCAAAACTAAACACAACAGAGACGAAATCAACTCGCGTCCTTTTAGTGTATTCTCCTGTTATTGTGGCCACACTCGATATTTCAGTCAGCGAGGCATCAACCGGAGTTGTAATGTAATTGTCTTCCACGAGCGATGCAATGTGCATTATCAACAGCACGAGCCCGTCGGTGATGCAGTTAGCCTGATAGACAGTTGAGTGCATTTTGGTTTAGTGTTACCAGCACAATAGCAGTGGGATCACTTTGTCAAGGGGATTAAATGGATTTTCGTCTCTGGATTAGGATGCAACCAGCTGGGTACATTTGTGAAAGTGTGTGTTTGTGTTTGTGTTTGTGTGTGTGATAGGAGGCTTGTTTTAATGGTCCCCATCAGCTGATGCCACCGTTAGAGGGAAATATCTTTTCTGCAGAACAATACCAAATGAAGCATCATTTACTGCAGTAAAGGCTGCTGAAATGTGATTCAAAAGAAGCACTGGCAATACTAGACATACAGCAGTTTGCTTAAATGACTGTGTTATTATCCTTTATCCATTCAAAATTCTCTTGAGCCCTTATTATGTGTTTTCGTATGTATAACGACTTCATAACTGTATTATCTTTTCTCTCCTGTAGATGTGATTATAAGTGAGAGGACAATGTGTTGATTCTCTAAGGCGATATTTAAGTAGTCAAATAACCCCAACCTCTAAACCTGATCTTAATTCGGGTTTTCGATTACCAATAATTAGAGGAAGGGAATTGCTGAAATAAAGTAAATTATTCATCGTATACACAATCTAAAATGTTCCATTAAATTAGTGCTTTTAAAAGTGTGGGGGGGATTGATTACTTATTATATCAGTGACACTCTCTGGGGTCTTGACATCAACAAATGGTTTTGATTCTTTTACTTTCCTCATTCGATCACTTTTGCTACTGTAAGCTTCATGCCTGCATTGTCAGAATGCTTTTACAACAGCGAGCGTCTCATCATCATCATCATCATCATCACGTTTACACTTTTGTGAACAAAGTGCACTTTATAGTTTTGCATCTACTTTAATAGCCTCCACACAAGGATTATGATGATCCAGAAAAAAAAATTGGATTCAAACTTTGAATGAATTGATCCTGTTCTTTGAAAGAAATACTTCTCTTGTAATTTGTTCACAAAATTATGATTTGGTGTTTGTGCATGATGTCTGATTTGGAAAGGGAACCCCCTGTGGCAATGGTAAGTGTTGGGTCAAACAAAAAAAAACACACATCTGGGTACGAAACCATTTTTAAGAGGTAGGAGGTTTTTTCTTTTGAGTGGAAATGAGGTGTTTTGTATCCATCTGGCTGCATGGTTATAGTAACTGGACTGGCAGGACCCTTTTTGATGTAGACACTGCATGCATCATTTCAGTTCCTTATTGTTCTATGGGAAAAATAACAATATAGTATAGTATTATCTTGAGCATTTTTACTTTTTGAATTATTAGAAAAGGATTCAGTCTCCCAACAAATCAGAATGATGAACACAATGGTTAACTGACCAATGTTTTGTTCCTTGCATAGGAAATATAAACAAACTCTAATTCCATTGGTTTTGCATGCTTCCAGTCACGTAATAGTTTATTTTCCCACTGGTAGCATGATGTTTACTTCACCTAGTACTTGACCAACCTGCACTTCTTTCTCTTGTTCTCGTATTAGAGTGACATAATATGTCATACATGAAACTTCTCTCACCTCCACAAACCTCACCTTTTTTTTTTGCTAAAAAAGAAATAAAACATGTTTCCAGTATTTGCTCACTGGTCAGTGCTTTCACTACCAAATCACCTGAGTAGAGTTCCAGTCACACGAGACACCACTGACTGTTCTGAACCCGTAGAGGCACCGTTGCTTTACTACAACCAGCTCTATTTATTTAGGCTATTTTCTCTCTCAGTGCACTTCATCACATGTGGACTACAGAGCAGCTCCTCAATTAAGGAGAGAGAGAGAGAGAAGCAATAATAATAGAATGCTGTGTACAGATTCCTTTGAGTCTGCTGAACTGAATTATTGCTGATATCATAGTTAGAGTCCATGTTTGTAAAAAGTCTAATAATGTCAGATAAATAAACAATTTAATGAGGCTAAAATAGCAAGATGATCCACCTTCAGAGTGTGCTCCTCACATGCCTCCTGATCAATACTGGTCATTTAACCATTAAACAGTATTGCCACTTTTTTTTCTGTTTAATCTGCTTCTAACATACTTGTTTGGAACTAATTTAAGGTTGTATTGAGTATTTCAAAAAGGGCTCATTCAGTCACAGCTCTTTTCTGTATTCCTGTATTTTAGGAAAATAGATACAGTTAATGCCCTCACTGCCGCAGCAGGGTACAATAGGTACAATAGGTCACTTGCATGTGATGTTAAATGTCTTGCATGGTTACAACATGCAATGGCCAGTACTAGTCTGCATGCTGCTTAATGAATGTTTTCCTCTCTTTCTCTTTGCCTGTCCGTGCTTCCAGAAGACGACCATAAAGAAGGTGGGTACATTACTGCGCTTGTTACTTTTCATTATTGCTAACAAAAAAATAAAAATACTGTTTGTATGTAT
This sequence comes from Microchirus variegatus, assembly GCF_963457635.1. Taxonomy (NCBI): domain Eukaryota; kingdom Metazoa; phylum Chordata; class Actinopteri; order Pleuronectiformes; family Soleidae; genus Microchirus; species Microchirus variegatus. The sequence continues at coordinate 17,442,018 of NC_139812.1, read as the reverse complement.
GCCTGTAAGTTGTTATGGCTGAGGCTCCCCAAACAATTGTAAGCCACTGCTAAATGCTGCTCATGGTATTGATATTACCAGAATGGTAAGTAATTGCTGGCTTTTTCTTTTTAATTTCTGATTTATCATTTTTCTTCTTGGACATCTTTTTATTTGTTGTACGTCATTTCTTTTCAGAGCCAAAGACATTTGAGCTGATGGAAAATCAAGATGTTTTTAAAATAATAATAATAAAAAAAAGCAACCAATGCTTTTTATCTCTCTTTTTAATTAATTGCAAGTAAAACAAAAAAATCATCCTCAAATGTCACTGTTACTACATAGTCTCTTAAATCACAATTAATTACATTTTTGGTTTATGATTATCTCTGCCAAATGATACAACAAGTGCCCAAAGTTTAATTTAGCTCGCCATATTGCCGCTTACCTCAGTGCTTGCTCATGGTAATTGCACTCGTAATATAATGAGCGTGGGTATTTAATCACTTATTTGGATATGCAGGTTTTATTGGGTTGAGTATGAATAAAATCTGGGTGAGCATATTGCTATAAATAGTGACACATTTTCAGTGAGGCTTTTGCTAATTTGTGGTCGACATTAGCACATATTTTTGAAAGGGCTAATGACAATGTATGTGTTATTGCACAACAAAGAGCCCATTAATGGGAAAGAGTAGAAATTTAATAGTTTGTAGTCAGCTTTCCTTGAACAGCTTCTAATTATCATACAGCAGTGATAAATAAAGTTTGATTATTCTTTCATTTCTTTTTTGTTTGACTCAAATGTTACATGACTGTTGTTGTTGAAGGTTAAGGTTAAACAGTCTTCAGTTGTACATATATTATATATAGGGATGTATGCCAGTGTCATGCGGGATGAGCACGCTTGCAGACTTCCATCATCTTGAGAACTCAGTCTGAATATAAATATCTGAATGATATCTCGTAAGTGGCTGATGACGCATTGCAACCTGCTTCGGGTTGACCAAATGTTCATCATGCCCGCCCTTGTCTTGTTCATACTCCTCCTCGTGTCTCTCACTCCGTCCCACTCTTTCCCCGACACTCCTATAATAACACAGACATCTGCTCTTAAGGAGATGCCTGTGTGACAGTGTCGCCGCACACTTTCCCATGATCCCTTGTTCTCTGCTGACTGTGCTCTTGTTTTCCTTTAAGGTCTGGCATACCTGATGATGGGCGACCAAGGTATGGGCTCTGTTCCTTTATCCCATCATACCTCCATTGTCCATTCCCTTTTGTTGTTGAAAATGTCTGTGCGTGGCTCAAATGCTCAGGCTTCAGATTATTATGGGATAGTGGCTGTAGTTTTTTTTTTTTTTTTTTTTTTTTCAACAACAGAGATGATAATCCCTCCCCTCTCTATTTTTGTTGCCGTGTGTCAATTCTCTCCATATTTTCTGTTTGTGCTTTTAATTTTTCACATCTACTTTGTCACTCCTGTGTTTTATTATGTTGTGGCTCAGGTAAAGGGACGTTTGCATTATTACATTATTAGGGCAGAATGCATGGCACTGGAAAATGACTTACTGAATTTTTAAGATGATCCTCATCTGTCCATGCCAATGTAATAATGCATGTTGGGAACGTCCACACATTCTCTCTTATCATCCCATTTCTGTGCCCTCTTCATATTTAATTTAAATCTCCCTTTGCTGTCATACACTACCTCTTATATTATACATATATGTAGTCATTAAGCCTCTTTCTCCACTCCTCTGTCCTCCAACTTGACCACGACACTTATCGGTGTCTCCTCTCCTTTTGTTCTCCCTTTGTGTCTGGGATCTGCTTTCTTCATGGGACATTTCATCAATTCTCATAGGTAAAAGTAAAGGTACTGCTGTTTCAATTATTCAAATGCATAACACTATGAGATTTTTTTTGCATTATATACTCATGCTAAAGGAAAGTATAAAAAGTCACTGGCATTTAGAAAAAAAAAATGCTTTCTCCACTATTAATGAAAGCTTTTCAAGGTAGGTGCTGCTTCTGCATTGCATTCACCTTGTTGAAGCTGTACCCACTGTGTCTTCTTTTTTGTTGTACGCATGGGAATCATAAATGATATTCATATAGTCAGTGTCTGTCCTGCAGTTCATGCGCTCTACCATCACCCAGGTGTAACTGCAGTGTTTTTGTTCAAATAATGGGTTTTTTGGGGGGTTGCGGGTGAAGCTTGATCATAGTGTTGTGGGCCTCCCATCCTGGCTGTGATCCTCTACTCTCTGTGGGGTAAGTGGACTTCTGATCTTTCCCATTTGACTCTCCTCCTCAGGGCAGAGAGGGGAAACTTGGCTTGTAAGGTCCCTGCTGGGCATTCAAGGTAAAACTTTGATTTCTTTCCAGTTGGTTTAATGAAATAAAGCTAGACGTTTTCATGACCTGATTAAGGTATGGGCAACTTGAATGTCATTGAGTGTGCTTCACTAATAACTAAATTGCAAGTTGTGTGAAATCAAATTACATGATTGACAATTTGTGCTTGAGCACTATGACATTCAAGTGTCCACCTACATTTATTTTTCATATAATTTTTAATTTTATGTTGCTCTTGTTGACACTTTGACCTTTTACTGTGTAACTACCTCTGGTTTCACAAATTTATATGTAGACCTTAGATACATTTTTATTTCTTAATACTGGTGGTCACCAACCTTTTTGAGCCCAAGGCCGAGGTCAGGGCTTATCAAAGCATCCAGAGAAATAAATGCCAAAATACTTCCAACTAAAGGCCTTTTAATTAGTCAAACTCTTGATAATTAATCAGTTCTTACCCTTTGTTTTTAGAACCGTATTTCACACCATTAATTTTAAGTTATAGAGGCACGTGACCTATTTTCTGTTTCCATTACATATTTATGTTCATAGTATGAGGAAATATCAACATACTTCATAATGATTAGATCATATGTAGTGCTATTAATAAGCAAACTGTGAAACGTCTTGTTATGAGAGTGCAGTGGTGCCTTTAAGAGCCGTGTGTGCACGTATGTGTAGCAACCGCTAGCAGAGTCATGTGAGGCACAAAAGTGTGTGTTCTTTCCTGTGGGTAGAAATAAATGCCCAGAATCCTCCAGAGAGAGAGCCTCACTGTCTGTCTGTAAGAGCAAGGGAGTTAGCCACGATGTAGCTGTAGCTCCGGCCCTGGAAGTAACATCTCCCCATACAGTATATGCTTTCCAAACACGGTCTGAAGCTAAAACAGGAAGTTCCCATAGGGCTGCTTGAGTTTGGCGACATAACATACATAATACACTTGTCTTAAACTAATGCAAAATTCTATATATATATTATATTTTTGCTCATTGGTCAAATGAGTCGCCCACTACAGCTGATTCACAAAAGAGGATGACGCTCACAGATCGGGCATAATGTGATCATGTAATTAGTTTTTCGATCGATGGGGTTGGCCACTACTGCTTTATACCATAAATGTTTTAGTGTGTTTTTTTTATTAAATGATGTATCTTACAAATACTTGTGAGTCACCGGAGCAGGTAAGTCAAACTGTGAAAGTACACTGTATTGTTTTTAAATATATATACTGTGTTAAAAATGATGATGTAAGTGTACAAATCACACGCACAAACACACACACTGTCTCCCAGTCCCTCCATCTCTTACGGTAAGTGTCATTTTAACTTTCAGCACATGTATACATGATACCGCATGATGATAATTACACGTTAATCACTCTTAAATCAATCGTTTGTATTATTGAAAAATACATTTTTAGAATCAAATCTAATTTTAGAAGTGACAATGTAGAGATTTACACATACGTGGTGTACTTTGAAATGAGCTTTGAATACTTCTGGAACAGCGTGGTGATGTGTCGCTCAGTGTAAGGCGTCACATACTGTATAACTAGCAGGATTTTACTACACGAGGCCAAACGCCCAGCTTTGATGTAGCAGACGGAAAACCACAGGGGGAGACTGAGAGAACGCTGACCAGGTACAAATTTGACATACGTTGCACAACGCTTCTAATTCAGGCCTTGGATGGTTTTCCGTGTTTGCAGCACAGAGTGAAAACGTACAGTCGGTCCAGTATTGTATAGTGTGTGGTCAACAGCACATTATTGCCCATTTGACTATTAAATCCTGAGCTGAGGATTGGGACCTGTGTTCATTGTCTGCTTTAAGCTTGTGTGAATATTGTGTATTATATTAGCCCCCCCTGAGCTCCTCCTGTGTCATGTTAACCACTTGTGCAGTTTATCCTCTGTTTCATGGCGCTGGCTCCTTTGAGGACAAGCTGCTTTATGTATTGGGCTTTCAGCTGGTGCACTGCCACTAGATTCATAAAACCTTGTTCCCATCAGCTCTCGAGTGCGGGCCGTACAGCGGGATAAATCGTAATACCACGGGCACACAAATCACCGGGCATTTAATTGCTGTCATCACAATGACTGCCATGAACTGTGGCTTAAGAGTTAACTGCAGGCTGTGCTGGTTGGCTTACAGGTGCAGCCAGGCTATTACTTAAATGCTATTTTTATTTTGTTCATCTTCTTAGAGAATTTTGGTGTCTGATTTGTTTGCACATGTGTTATTGTAGTTTATATGACAATTTAAATGTGTACGGTATCCCCCCCCTCTGTTTATTATGCAGCTTGTGCTTTTAATTGGACACCAAACACTGATTGATAGCAACAAAATAGTGATTGAGGACTCATGAGTAGCCACCCTCCACAAGATCAGAAATGGTGCAGTTTAAGTTTGCGGGCTCTTATTTTCCTATATTTGAATAAACTTGAGTTTAAATTGAACCATGATTTATTGTTCAATTTATTACTCTGATGATTTATTACACGGTTTGAGTTCAGTGTGTCTGCGTCCAGTAGTTATATTCCCATATCTACTGTGGTTTGTGGGTTTTAGTAGAAAAACAAAATGAATATAGTTAACACAAATAGAACTAAGATATGTCTGTTAGTTGTTGTATGATAATAAATGAAACCCAATAGGGTTGACAAAATAATGTCACCATTTGACTAAAACACCTTGATTAACATTACCTAATATCAATTCAGGCAGATTCAAATTTGTTATACAACGTAATTTTAACAAAGGCCATGGCTCTATACCCACAACAGTCGCCCATCTTATCCAGTGCATGTGACTCGACCATGAAGAAAAGGCATATTTAAGGACTTGTGCAAATGCATTTTCTTATTGCATGGTACCGTTATGCATAAAACTTAAGCAGGGATACAGCACAGCTCAGGGGGTAAGTGCTGTAGGAGTGTATTTTGTAAAAATAAGCCTTGATGTGGGATTTTTTAATGCCACATCCAAACCTGTAGTATATGGTATTTTGGATGAGACAGTTTGCAAACTTGCACATCCCTCAATAGATTATTCGAACCCAGATGATTTGAACTAGTATTTTAAATAAGTAGTTCATGAACTCTCATTCTGCCTTCCAGATGTGAGTGATGTTATTGTGTTGTCCACTTTGTATATAGTGTAATTCTTATTCAACAACACAGCAGCTCTGTTGGAGTCATGCGTCTCTTTTTTTTTTTTGCTAAAGATTGTCAACTTTGATGTGATAAAAAAATACTCAGGTCTTGTAGTTGTTTTTGCTTTACTGTTTGCTTCTGACCTTAGTGTTTGTCATTAGACACAGTACCACAGAGTCATTTGATTTGTCTGGTACGACCTCAGTGAGGTGACATTTGTACCAGAGTGGAGAGGAGAATGCAGTAGAGAGGGAGGCTCACATATGGGTTGTGTTGTTTCACAGCTTTTCTTTACAGTTAGGTTGAAATGTTTGTATGATAGCTCAGGTTTAATGTTTGTCAGGGTACGACAATTTACTTTTGCACATGTTGTAAAACAGTTGTAAAACAATCCAAAACATTCTTATTCATCTCATATTCAAAATGAAATTTTTAGCTTTAAGGCTGTGTTGCTTGTTGTGCGATATTGACGACTATGCTGTCGGTGGGAGAGATTGTTTTTCAGTAGATGATGGAAGAGAGGTTTTGATGTTTATAACCACAGAGTTCATTTTGCAGCATGTTGCAATCAAGAGCATGGCAAGGTACTTTAAATAATGTAGAATAGCATGATGGAGTGCAACTTGCCGAGGATTGTTTGCCATCTTTATCTGACAGGTAACACAACAGCATGCTGTGTGTGCTGAATCAACAGCAGATGCTGCCTTTGTAGTTTCACGTGAAAACAGTGTCAGTGAGATGTTGCTCTCGGCTTCACCGAGTCCCTCAGCTTTAACATGATATGTATAAATCATGTCCGCGGATGCTGCTTTTTCCATCTCAACCCATATTCATTTCTTGAGTCAGATTTTGTCAATTAAGAAAAAAACTAGATGTCCTTTATTGAAGGTGGGCCTGAGTGCTTCTGACGATCTGACTTCTTAGGTCTGCTGGAGGGCGTACTTAGAGTTAAAAGCACTGTGTAGCGAGTGGTCATCTGTATTCTCATCATGTGAAATGTTAGTGGAAATGCTCTTTGAGTAGCTGACTCAGACTTTTCAACAAAAACTCAATTAGGTTTATTCCTAAGGTCTTGGCATATGGGTATCATCATCGCCATCTGTTCTGAAATCCTAAACTGAGAAGCCTGACAGAAGCACATACTGCATATGAATCAGTATCTCCCTGTTTTTTTTCCCCTTATAAGCAAAGGGTTGTATTAATATTGTATGAAGAAATAAAGCAATATAGTAATAGCTTACTGGTGATTAATGGTCAACACATTCAGCAAATCTCTTCCATATCTTCGATGTCAAACAGTGCTTTGAGAGAAACCTGCTTTTTTTTTTTTTACTTTGGAGAGGAGATTTCTGCTGAGAAACCCTCCAGTCTTTTAGAAAACCTTTACTTTTGCAATCCTCTGCAAATAACGCTGTTGACAGACCTACATTTTACAGCTTTGCATGTCAGTCACTGAAAATCTCGAAGAGTGCTTTGAATATCATTGAATTTCTTGGTGGAAAATTTACAAAGCAAATAATATAATTAATGAGGAATTGTAGTTTGACACCTGATTACAAAATATTGGCTCTGACACAAAATAATTGGTCTACTAAAGACAGAGAAAGTGGTGACACAGTATACTGTAAGTACGTACTGAGAAGGAAATATTACTGGAATTGTGTCAAAATAAATTCTACACCTATAATTACTGTCACCTTGGTGTAAAAAGCATGATTCATGCCAGAGTAAAGGAAGACATATGAATAATTATTCTGTGAACTGTAATGTACGTGCTGAAATAATGACAAACACAGTAGAGATGTATTCTTATTCATAGCTTACATTCACTTAAAGCAAGGTTTTCACATCAAAACAAGCAAGCATGTGACTGTCGTTTGAACAATTCTAGTTAAGGGAAATTAAAATCTGCTATGCTTTTGTTTACCAACGGTGTCAATGGTGACAACAAATGTAGCTTTCATTCCTGTATTGGCCAGGTTACGTGTTACATACACCACACTTGGGCCCTCAGCGTTTGTTACAAACAGGGTAATTGTTTCTCCAGCTGTACAAACTGCCTCTGTGACCCATCAAGAACAGACTCCTTGCAGTGCTGAAGGAAAGAAAAAAGGCCTGTAATTGCCTGGAGTGAGATTTGTGTATCTTGACATAGCAGATTGGCAAGCCGACACTAAATCTCCTCACATTACCAATTCTGCTTCAGAGGGGGAGACATGAAGACTAAGAGGCTGTGCAGGACTGAAGGACAGAGAGACATCTCTCTCTCTCTGAAGATCAAGCAGAGGGGAATAGCTAGAGAAAGGATGAAGGGGTGCATTGTGGGAAGAATGTGATAAATATTGAGAGGCATGTGATTATAACACTCACAGAAATTTTTTCTGAAGACCAATTATTCATTTTAGTTTTCTTTTTGAGGGAAATTGGACATATTTATTTGGAGTAAAAAATTTTCTGTTTCCCTGATAGTCATGTTTTGCGTCTGTACACCAGCCTCAATGTCATTGTCAGGCAGTGGTGTAATATTGTAATGACAGGCCCCAGTGCAAGCTTTTATATACATGCTAGTTGACTCAAACCCAAAACACACACTATATACAGTGTTTAATAAACAACAATGTGACTTTTACGTTGGCTATTGTTTTGGAAAAGTAGGAGAAGTCAAAGGAGAAGCGGTCAGGACCATGGACAGCGCTTGGGTGCTGGGAGGTAAAAGCAACGTGTGAGCCGGAGCAGAGGAGCTGTTCAATGTCACCGTGGTGCTGGAATTTTTTTTTTTGCTGTAATTTCTCAATAGCACTGAAGTCTTTAGAGCACCAAACAAGCGGCAATATATATAAAAACAATGGCAACATACAAAAGGATAGGGAATCTGCATAAACCACATCAAATAATGATTTTCACTGCAGAGAAACGCCTTATTTTTGCCATTTATAGGTCGGCAGCAACTTCAAAAGGTAATGGCAAAACATGCTGTGACAAAATGTATATGAGCTTGCTCTGGATGGTGGGGCTGAGGTACTTAACTGACCTCTCAGCCCGTTTGATCAGCTCTTGCAGCACAGGGTGACAACTTGAAGCAGCAGCTCGATAATTGCAAGAAACTTTCCACTGTTTAGTTTAGAAATGTTTCCCAGTGTCCCTGAAAAGGATATGTTGCAAATAGCCAGTTTTAGTGTCACATTGTGCAGCTTAATGCATGTCCTTCTCCAGCTGCTCATCAATGGTGCCGTGGAGTTTCCGCTGTTCATACGCCACGCAGGCTCCAACATGTAACTGAGAGCACTCATGGAGTTCAATTTTCGTTGTCATGGCATTATTATAGAGGGGTGAATGTTGGTCTCCAAATAGCTTGCATGACACACGGTACGCACAATCCAACTTTCAATTTCCAACTTTGCTATGTTAAAGTTAGCTGGTTGTTGACTCACCGGTGCAGGCACTGCTCTGCTTCTAGGAGGGGAGTCGACCATTGGGTTGGAGACTCTTCTCAAATAATCCAAAATCATTTAATTTAGAGGAGCTTTGCTGCTTTCTCCTTCTGTTCTTTTCTTTCTAGCCTGTATGCACAGATTTAGCACCTTAACCTGCTACACATTGTCTCATCGTATGATGGAAAAAGAGACTTGACATTGGAGAACAACAAATATATAGTACCCACCATTCAGTGCAAACTTTTATAGACAAGAAAATGTAGCCATGATAGAGATATGTATGCATGTTTGAGGGTTTGTATAATAAATAATATATCAGAAACAAGGCATTCATGGTACACAAACTCTGTCACACAGCATAGATTATAAATCCCAAACCCGCCTCTCCACACGGGCCCCGGTGCTGCGACAGTTACGCCATTGTCGTCAGCGTCATCATTCTGTCGCGCCTTCACATCTCTGATCTGTCACCACTTGACAGTTTTTCAGATTTTGGAGGCACTTTTCCTACGGCGTCTCTGTCTTTTCACACATGACAACAAAATCCACGACAGCAGACATTGGATTAACATTTATCAACATCGTTCCCCAAAGAATATTTATGACAAAAGATTATTTCTCCAAATCTGGGGGGAGGAAGGGGGGGGGGGATGGTCTGAAGAATAAAAAGCGTTGGATCAATATGAACAAGGCTCATCTGGCTCCCCAGGTAGAGTGGAAGGAGATCTGCTCCGGATCAATATTGCTGGTCGATGCTGGTGAGAGACCGCAGTGATGAAAAACTCTATTTCTTGGCCCGCAGAAGGGAGTGGATGAATCGTAGCAGAAAACGGATAAAAGCCAGATACCTATACTTGAGCTGTAGACTGTGAAATGAATCGTTTGCATGTCGGTTTGTTTAGTTATATTCCAGCTTTCAGATAACGGATTATGGCCATTTTTACTGGCCTCCACTGGTGGAATGATGCTAGGCGTTATTGTGATGTACTATAGAGTATGAAATCACATTTACGCCTCTTAGGTGTTGAGATATAGGATCAAAACCCTCGTAATACATGTTTATAGAGTGATGTATTTTATTGCCATGCTGCTTTGTGTCGATTATTTATGAGAGCAAGCAAATAGCTTAGCTATCTTCAAATACATTATTTCCCTCTCAGGTTACATCTCTCCCAAAAACAATGTGTCGCTCGATTTAAATGCACATGGAGTCAGCTTTTGTCAATTTCTGTGATTGATTTAGTACATGAACTATAATGCACTGTAATTGGGAGTTTTTGCATACACCATTCTGTGAATAATTTTGTCCAGCTGCTCTCACAGAATGCTGTTTCAGTGATGCATAGCAAGGAAATGGCAAGGCTCCCTGTGGGAAATTGAATAGTCCGTTTCCAATCGAGTGTACCCTGAAAAATCCATGGGGGTCAGTAGCAATTTGTCTCAGGAGGTCTGCACTGAGAGTCATTACACTCAAGACCAACATGTCCCGGGGGACAAAACCATTCTTTAAAGAGAGACTTGCACTCCCTTTTGATGTACATAAAAAAAAATCCCTTCCCTCCTCGTTTTTCTTCTTGCAAACAGGTATTCCCCCCCCCCTGCAAAGAAGTAGCATGAGTTGTAGGTTCCACAACAGCATAATAACCACACAATATCACCCATTCCTTATCATAGTGAAAGCAGCATCTCATTAAACGTCTATTTTGAGTTGATCGTGTACATGTACTGCACTTTGAAGTACACTCTGAGTTTTGCTCAGATCACAAGATATTTAATGGCGAAATATGCTGCTATTAATCATAATTGCGTGTTTAAGCACAATATGTTAAGTTCTTATTGTACTACATATGTACATTAACATGTACAGACCACATATTTTGTCCTTTATTGCTGTCATATAGGTTTTATTGTTGCTCAGTTAAATCTTTTTTGAGTTTTTCTCTGAGAGTGCCACAGGATTTATCTACAGTGAGTGCTGACTGGGTCACTAATTTGAAGGCTGGACACTTTTCGCTGTGTAATTTTATCCGTGTGTTTAATTTGCTTATTTTATTGCTCAGTGATACTCTTGGCAGACAGAAAAAAAAAAACATGATGAAGAGCAATTCACTGCAACTTTCAGCTCGGTTCATAGACAGTAAGGCAACATTTGAGTTGGTTTTTTTTTGTCCACTGGTAATTAAAAACAGCAGCTGTGCTCTGTGCGGCGTCACGTAATATGCAGGGAAATAGCAGCAACACAAGTTTTACCTTTAAAGCCATCCTGCTTTATTGTTGTGCCTGTTTGTTCTGCTCACTTTGGGTTTTCTGAATGTATGGAAAGCCTTTGCCTCTCCCCTGCTCATATTTGATTCACCCATCGTCCGTTGCTCTTCATTTAAGAGAGAACCGATATATAAAAGACAGTGGGAGGTTATTTAACCTCACTCTATCCACGTCTGTATCAGTGACTTCTACATGAGGTCGGCTTGTTTTGGCTTGTTTTGACTACTTTTCAGAACGCACGCAAGCAGAAATAAAATCTGGAGTTTAAGGGTAATGATGAGTGTCAAGTTGTTGCACTTAAAATAAAAGTGAGACATGGATTGATTGGTACTGTATAACCTCTTAAAATCAATATACTGATTTCCACAGTGTCATTAGGGGGAAAAGTACTTTTGAAAGACGTTGTGGTCAATATTAATGTGATTTTCTTTACATTTCTTCAAATTTCAGGATTTTAATTAAGAAAATAATATTGATTGAGAATTGAATTAATCTAAATCTAATTAATTTTTAATACTTTTCATGGTCTGGTTGACAATGATTAAGTAGCTTTTTCCATTTTTTAATCATTAAACATGTTTTTAACTGTCCAAAATGACAGTATTGTACTTTAAATGATATATAAAATGCAACTCTTCTCATCTTTTTGTATTTACAAAGTTATTTGAGCTCACAGCTCGCCGATTTGTCCGAACAGATCATTTAGTAGAAGGAAGACTTTAAAGGTATGTTGCAGGAGAAATAATATCTATATCATGGGATAAAATGAAGAATATATCATTTTCATTTGTTCTCTCTGGTGGCATTCACACCTCTCATGAATTATAGATGAAACTAATTGTTTCATTTGTGGTTATTCCCTTTAGTATTTGAGTGTAATATTTCTCCCTGATCTCTATCACTGTAAGACGTGCGATTTGTACAAGCCTCAACAAAACCTCTTATTACAATTAAGCTACTTGAGGAATGATAATCTTACGAAGAAATGACCGGTCTGTGTTCCAGTTGTCTCAGTATATTGTCGCAAATCACAGTGTGATAAATAAAGGATAATTGATTTGAAGATTTTAAGTTATTCAGACCTCGATTCTGTGAACGTATCTCAACAATTACTGCAATTACTTTATTTATTTAAATACTATTAGCCACAATGTATCAGCCTGATTTAGAGTTTAATTCATAATGGTGGCCAGCAAAGGCAAAACTGGTCACAAGTCTACCGAGGGACATTGTGAGTCATTTGCAGATTCCGAAAGTGATTCGAAGCTTTCCAACAATGTCTAACACATGTAAATCGGATAATATTTGAAGAAGATATGGCCATTTGAATGTAGGCACTCCTCAAACTGCTTTAGGGAGAATTTTAGCATCAACGATTTACACCATCTGGGAGCCAAGAGACAGAATCATCACATTTACATATCACAACCTTTGCTCTTAGGATTAAATGTTATGCTTTTTGTGTCGCTTTTTGTGTCGCTCAGTTGTTAGACACAGTTAAACAAACTAAAGCCTTTAATATTTATGACAATTCACCACTTATATTTAAAAGCAAATTGGTATATTGCATGTTGTGTAAATCATTTTGAACTTTTTTCTGATAGATATAAAGTGAAATTTGACTAGGGGATCGTTGTGTGTTTGCCAATCTATAATTATACATTTTAAAGCCAACATCTGCCTATACTGATATTGCGCCGATAATATTGTGCCTCCCTAAATGTGACACATCCTAAATTCACTTATTCCATGAAGTATACTAAAAGGACCAGCCACATTTTTTTCTTTTTAACGGCATTTAAATTTCTCAAATACAAGTAATAATCATGAAAAAAAACGGGGAAAAAAATTGCCATCGCAAAAAAATAAAACAAGTAATATGTTTCCTGTTAATGCTCGATAAACCTTGTGCTGCCACTAGAGAATGACACAGCGAACTGTAAATATATTGCCTGTAGATGGCCCTGCTGATACCATAACTCCCCCGTCCCTGAGCTCAGGTGAAGGTCAACGGGGAGCTGTCAAAATATCCATGTCCCCACATGAACGTGCAACTATACAGCAAGGCTCCCAAGAATTAAACTGACTGTCTGAATCAAGCCCAGATGGATCATTCATTTTCATTTTGTCAGCTGTTATTTATCCTTGGGTTTTGTGGCACTAGATTGTCCTATGAGGGACAATATATATTCTGAATTGTGACTCTATAGCAACAGTTGAACAAAACATTTGTGAATTGCACCGAACCACCAGCAATCACAAAAGTCAGGAACTCTAACTGCTAAACACCGAGACCCCCTTTATTCCATGTAACGTATTTTACATATGATACCTTTTGAGAGGAATCATTATCCCAAAACTCTGCTGGAGACGATGTTCTGGCATTGTTAGGAACTTAAGTGTTTGGCAAAAGCTGCAGCCAAGATTGGTTTTAGTTAAAGCCAGTGATGCTGAAAAGAGTAGATTGTATCAGTCAGCATCACAGAGCATGTCTTTGTCAGACGTTTGGAGATTTTCTGCTCACTAATATTACATTCTGGTGTTGAGAATTGTGACTTTACCCACAGGAAATTAAAACTCAAACCTCAATACAAAGTTGAATCCTAAATCGGAGCAATCGAGTGCTCTCTTCAAGAAAACTCTTTCATATCCTGGGTCCGTCTGTCTGTTTGCGTGTCTGGTTTATTGCAGTTTAATTGTGCCCGAACAATGGTGACATTTAGGCTACAAGTCTCAATTTCAAGTTTCAGAAAAGAGTGAAAAAAAATGTTTTTAAAGTGTAACATAATCAAAACAATGATTCAGGAGAGATATATTTGCCAATCATGATCAAATTGACAACTAAGAAATGGGTCAAATGTGGAAACAAAGCCCAAACGGAATGCTTTATGTTTTGTTTTACTGACTCTACAATCATTTCTTCAGGCAGGCAGTTCCAGAACTATGGGGCTTTTACTTCAAAAGCTCTGCCCCCGCAAGAATTTGGAAGAGTTAAAAAGCTCCGTCAGAGAATCTTAAAGTGCGAGCAGGGATAAAAGATAATATATTTTTGTAAGCCAGACAATTAAGAGCTTTGAAAGTACTTAAAACAACCTTAACCTCAATTAATGTACTGAAAACCAGGGTGATGTTTTCAAATTCTTGACTGGGCAAGTAAAAGTGCTGTAACAGTAATCCAGGTGTAATTTGGGATATAGAAAGCATGCAAAATAGTTTCTGTATCCGACAATGTTGATCAAATACTGTAGTCTTTGATAAATAAATTGTTGTTCTAAGTTATGCTTACAGAGAAATACTGTTGTAGTGCTTCTGCTGCGGGGAAATCTGCATTTTTAAACTATTTAAAGCCAAAGCACTTTTAATTTGAGTCCCACACGTAATGGCAGTTTAATAGCACACAAACCCACAGTGCCGCAGTTAGATATTAATTCTGTCTTGGCATGTGTGGAATATCTTCTTTTCTTTTTTAATTTCAAGATGTAACAACCATCATGTGTTATAGCTCTAACCAAAAGCATCATTTCCTAAACTTGTTTAATGTAAAATGAAGCTAATTTAAAATAAAATAAAAATGAATATTCATGTGGGATATGTTCAGTAAAACTCAAAGTGGCAATCACAGACATGAGATGTGATGATTACACCTTCTTTTTTTTCCTGTTTTTTTACTTAAAGGTGCATTATGTAATAAATCTAAAGCAACTGGCCATAAAATCCTCCTAATATGTCACAGACTCAGGAATAATGTTCATATAACAAACTGAACTCACCAACAACAACAGTACAGACAAAATATTTGCATTAAAAAAATATTTTGCAGACTGCAAATCATGTTTATGTTTTGAAATCATGTTTTGGCATGTGGCGCCACCTACTGCCATCTACCAATCATTGCAGTCAGTAGAGTCTCAGCTGCCGAGCAACCATGGGTTGCCAGTTACGTCAGAAAACGAAACCTCAAAGACCTCGGTATTTTGATTTTTAATGTAGTAACCATTTTTGGCCACATTCTTACATATGGCACCTTAAACAATATGCATCACCATGTTTTTTTTGTTTTTTTTTTAATATATCCACACTCAAAAAACAACAAAAGGATACTTTGCACATCTATTCTTTGGAGATGGGTGTATAGGACCATGGCGATAAGACTCAAAGCAACAAACAATAATATCCAGACAGAGTATATTCCAACTCAATAATTTGCAGCTTAGCGTGTGCTATCACGCTGTCTTGTCGATTGCTGACACACGAGTTGACATTTTCATGTCACTAAAAAATATTGGAATGATGAAACTTGTCAGCGTTTGCATGGTTCTCGAGAAACGTTATTTTAATTTGACCATTTACCATCGCTGGAGCTGCCTTTGCTGTTAAGGTGTAATTTGGAGGCTGTGTCAGGGACTAAAATAGACCTGGAGATAAGAGCTGAGGATGCCTTGCACATCATTAAGTGTGAAATATAACAACACGCCCCTGAGCTGCCTACTGTTCCCCTGGAGAGACGACAGCTAGATCGCGGCGCTGCGCAATTACGGCTGAGAGAGAGCCGCGGACCTACCTTCCCTCCGCTGCTTCATTTTAAAACTGCTCTGATGGAGAGTGTTTCCACTTCCACTACAAGATTCGCCTGATAACAGAGCAACAAATTCCTTTGAATGTTGTTTTGTTCCCTGATGTGATAAAGCAATGAAGAAGCTGATGCAGTTCTGATTGGGTTTCTGTTCCTCCTGAACTGCCTCTTGCTCAGTTATAGCAGTGCCCGAGCTTAGAGTGTAGCTTTAGAGGGAAATTACCAGTGGAATTATTTCTCACTACTTCACAAACTCCCTGACATATTTCCCCTGAAAAGGCAGGATGTTACGCTCCTCTACTTTGCCCTCCCTTTTTGTCCCATTTTGTTTGCATGAACAGCACGACTGCTTTTGCTCTGAAACGGCTTATTACAGAGGCACAGCATGTTTGGCTGGAAATGCAGGCGAGGTAGCATCATCATAGCCATCCGTCAGCTTTTAAATATAATCAAATACCCCTTCAGTGAGTCAGTTCAGTACACGTTTGGAACTGGAGAATAATTAGCAGCAGTACGACACTACAGGAACAGTGATACACCCAATCAAAAACCAGTTTTCATTTATTATACATCATGGGCATCTTCAATACGCTATAATCCCATCTGCACTTGAAATTTTACACCAAGAATTGTTGTGACGCAACACAGTTTCACAGTGAATGGACAATGAATCGTATACATTACAAAGGGAAAAAAAATGAATCCTATGTTGACATTGGTATTTTCCAATCTTTACAATATCCTCCCCCCACTTCAGAACCCTGGGGGATCCAGAGATGAGTTTAAAACAGTCTCCCTAACATTGTGGATTTTTTTTTTTTTTTTTAGAATGCTGACATGCTGTTCTCCTGCTATTAAATCCATTTCTCACTGTCAATGGAGCAGGCGCACCTTAGATTTGAATGAAGACATGCCGGTGCTCCTGCTGCTGTGGGACCTATGCTACATATACACTTAGGGACATGGAGTCCATACTGTGCAATGTGTCACAACTGATAAACTGCTGGATTATTTGTGACTACAATAACAAATGTATTAAAGACGGTATCCTTTTTTTTTCTTGCGCGAAACCTTACGTCTGTGGACGTACTGTGTTTATATGTTAATTTCGTGTCGTTTTTTTTGACAAAGTATATATTTTTTTAAGCTATTAAGTTATTTTTGGTGCTTCATAAACAGTGATCATGTGATCTACAGCAGAAAGTAATATGATTTCACTTAGTTATCCAATAACTTCAAATTACAGCATCTCAGCAGATGTTGATTAAAAATGTACGGAGCCCCCGAAGTGAGATGAGAAAAAAAAAGAAAAAAAAAGACAATTTTTTTTTTTTTTGAAATCTCGAGTTTTAAAGTCGAGATCTCGAGTTTCCCAAATATATATAAAGATCTAAAAAAAAATGTAAACATTTAAAAAAAAAACAAAAAAACATTTAAATTAAACATTTTATTTTTATTTTTTTATTATTTTTGTTTTGGGAAACTCCAGATGTCGACTATGAAACTCGAGATTTCAATTATTATAATTTTTTTCTCATGTCACTTTGGGGGCTCCGTAAAAATGTTCCCAATTTTGTAAAAAAAAAAAAAAAAAAATAGTTTTCTCGAGAAACTACATATAAATTCTATGACATCTAGTTGAGTTTTGATGGGATGTAGAATGCCCGTTTATGCTGTTCACATGTCGTGTTCGACTCATAACTACAGATTGTTGCAGCTGTTCAACAATGTACTAATTTATATTTAATGAACATAATATTTTGTATGATGAAACGATTCCAACTCATGGCCCACTTTTTTTTTTTTTTAAGAGTCCGCAAAGGCTTTGTTATCATGGAGGCAGCTCAGTTTCCTAATACTGTTCAGACACAATCTGAAAATATATGTATGTATTTGAAATAAATGAAGAATGAAAGTGCATTATGTTAACACAGAATGACTATGAGAGACTATACGAGAGACAAAATGGCCCTGTCATCAAGAACCTGCCGTCTATAATTCTTTGCCCCCCCCCCCTCTCTTTCCATAAACAGTTATTCTGCCTATATATCGTCCTTGGTGCCAGAAGATAAATAAGGGGAATTAATTTGTGTCCGGATGACAGGAAAGCACTGCCCTGTTTGGCAGGAAAAACAGAGCAGGGAGTGTTATTAATGACCAGACGGGTGGACTGCAAGGACCACAGTCGCTCAGAAAGAGGTCGGGAGAGAGGAAGGCGAGCCAGGGCGGGGGGGGGTTGATATGGAGGAAGGAAACTGCGTGCTAATGCAGGAATAAATGGAATATTCACTAAAGTGGTCAATCAACTGTGGAAAGTAGTGTTTAGGATGTTGGAACACCCAGCAATACTCAGCACTTCTTGCTGTTCCTCTTTTTCACCAAACTTTGCAGTGTGATGGCGGGCTGTGCTGATATACTGCTTTAGCTTTTAGGTGAATTATCTTCACTCTCAACACAGGTGGGCAGCTGTGACTCAGACGGTATAGCGGGTCATGTGGGATGTGACCGCCGGTGTCTCCTCTCGTATACGTGCTGAAATATCCTCGGGCAAGACACAGAACGTGTGTTCTCCTGACAGCTGTGCAGGGAGCATGTGGACGGCGAAATAGCGCAGGACCACAAACGTGCTATAAATAAAATCCTTTCCCCCCCATTTTCAGTTCAATTACAACCAGTTAAGTGCTGCTTTCTCATGTGGTTTAAAATAATTGGCAATTAGATTTGGTGTAATTCATCATTGATTATTTGACGGAATCAGCGATTCAGGACTTATTTTCTGATTTCAGTCATCTTCTATTAAAAGTGATGGGGTCATTCACGATTTCCTGTCCAAGTTAGGAGAGTCTTTCTTATTTGGTATGACATTGTCTTTGTTCTCTGTCTCTCTCTCTCTCTCTCTTAGTTCTTTGCTCTTAGGTTTTTGGTCTGTTGTGGCTTGTTGTTTAACAATCCAGTCATCAACATTGACATCATTTGATGTCATGATTGTCAGCTTCACCTGCAAATTCTTGTCAAAGCCGCCTCAGTGAGGTCATGTTGTTTTAGTTTTAAAGTGTGACTGTACAGTCTTAAACCTTTGAGTTTAGGAATGTCTTTCATCAAGACATTTAAATTCAGAATTCTACATGCATTTGTTTTGGTGCCTTTGTTGTATCATTTTAAAGCGGACCTAGAGTGGTCCTGTTGCACATATTAGTTATGGAGGTCTACTTACATACATTAACTTGTTTTTATGGTCAAAAACCTCCTAGTTGCTGTAAACGAGCCGATAGAAATCCTCTTTTCTGACGGTGTTTCCCAGCCGCGAGATTTGAGACTCAACTCTCTCACCCAGAAGACAGAGTCTTGTGATTGGCCAATATATACAGCACACCGGCTCTCAGAAGCGCACCTCCCCCCTCTGGAACGGTGGATGCACTGCTACTCATTATCAAAACATTGTTTTAACAATGTTTAAAAATAGCTTCTTCGCGACTCCCTTTTATAACTTTGACCCGGAGTCAGACCCAGAGCCAGAAGACACTGTCGCTCGTGAAACACCTCCACAGCGGACGTTATTCTTCTTCTGCGGTTCAATGTACGCAACCGGATGTACCCGGACCAGGACAATCTGCTGCTCCGGAGAACCGGTGTTTACGTAACCGGACCGGGAGATCTCGAGATTACAATAAAACACAGCGTTCTCAGCAGTGGCTAAAAATGTTTGTTTAGAACCTTCAGGGCTTCTCAAACAAGGTAATGACGCAGATACACACTAAAAAAACAGCGTTAATTGGAACTTCCGGTCTACGTCCGCTTTAAAGGACGTTTTATTGTTTGTCAGCATTTGCTGGTGTTAGCAGCACAAATTCGAACATTTCTAAAAAAGTGTAAATATCTGTGTCGATTTCGTAGAACAAAACACTTTCGCTGCATGTTCTGAATTACCTCCACCAAGGAGGTTGTGTTTTCATCTGTGTGAGTTTTTCTTGTCCTGTTGGCATCTGTGGTGGAGGAAGAACTGATTATGAAGACAGATGTGGAAGTTTCACAGCCTTTTAGCCACGATGCTTGACAAGTTTCAAAGAAACTTTCAGTTCAGATCAGCGTCTCTCCCCAAAACTTTCTACTGATACTCGACAATCCATGTGTGTGTGCGTGAGGACAGCCCTTATCCTAAAATGACCTGCTCTGACAAAAACATCAAGGTCCCGTAAGCTTCCAAATCCTTACTGAAAAACACATCAATCTTATAAATGAGAAAAGGTCATATTACCCTCAGTTTATCTTAATAGTCCGAACATCAGCAGTCATCCAAAGCTCTGCTGTTCAGTTTTCCTAATAGTCAGACCATTAGCAGTCATCCAACGTTACTGTCCAGCACTCATGTCCTAACATGCCAAGTTTCCTGCCCTCTGACCTTCCCTACACAATTTCCTTTTTTTTTTTGCTTTATATTAGTGATGTCTAGGTGATCCCCCAAATATGTTCCCATTAAATTTTAGTCAGACTCCACCCACTGATCTCCTTTAATGGGCAAAACTGTATATGTAAAAGTCATATCACTGTCGTAACTCATCAGATTTTAATAAAATGTGATATGTATACGCAGGATCTGACACTCTACCACCAGGCCAAGTTTCATTTGGATCTAATCCAGATAATGGATTTGGCAGCAATTTAAATTCAACATGGGAAGTCCTGTTTAACAAGTTTAGATGCATGTATCTCGGCAAAATCAGAGGTCTGCACTCTCTGTGCATTCTTATTACAGATTATGTTTTTGCTAATTTATATATATATATATATATATATATATATATAACACTACCACCTTGTGATTACACATGCACCAACAGACTAAAATAAAACACATAACTGACCCTGCAAAAAGTCAAATTTTGCTTTTATATACAACATTTCTTGCCAGCTGCACCTTGTTCTAAGTAAGACACCCCACTCAGAAAGCTATTTTGTTTCCTATTTAAACGGTATTTTTGGAAAGCTGCCACCGCAGTGTTGATGCCGGTTTAACTTATGTAAGAAACTGTGTCTTTATGCATATTTAAGCTCTATGTCGATGCAGCTGAATAGAAACAACATAAATCAATGTTTTCTTTAAATAACAAAGAAGGTAGAAGGCAAAAGGCTGCGATCATGGAAAACATCCAACTCCTCCCAGCCAGTGAGGCGTAAGCACGACTGAGGTCGTAGAGTGAATATTATTTAAAGTTTGCAACATCTGTTCAAAACACGATGATGATGATGATGCAACGGTTGAATTTTTCCCATGTTTTGTTTTTTTGGTAAAGTGGAGTATATTTAAAAAAAAAAAAAAAAGGGATTTCATAGTTGAAGAAACTGCCTTTAAAGGATTGAAGTTGTGCCAGCATCTTCATATTTAAGAGCGCTACAACACGTTTAGTAATTGGCCATGAATAAATGAGGAGCCGTTACTCTTCTTAACGCAACTTAATTGTCCCTTTGTCGTACGCATTTTGTTTCCTTGTGAGCCTGTTTTTATGGCTAACAAACAAATAATGAACAAAGATACGCAAGGAAAAATGAAAAAGTACCTCAATACCATGCAACAACAATCATTTATTTTTGTTTCGATGAGGGTTGAACAAAAAAGAAGCAGCTACTATTGCTGCTGTTGGTGCTGTTTGTCAGTTAATTATGGATGGCAGTGAGTGATATTTCACAACATAAAGGCCAAACGTGCACTTCACATTTGTGTTTGTGCGCTTGGGTGGCTGATATGAGATAATCTTCAGATGTTGCACCCACATCGAGATTAGAGAGTGACCCCCAAAAGCTGTCCTGACCTCACATCTGGCACCATCACCATATGCAAGATTATAATGGCAACATCAAATGACATACCTTAATTTTATAGAGACCGTGATTACACACAGAAATGACATGTAATCACGGGATTGGACATACTGCTCAACTCATTTGTGCCAATGCTCGCTAATTATCCAGTTATCATTATAAAATGCATGTTTACCAAGATGACTCATAGTATTCGTGAACACAGAGGAGGCGGCCGTGTGTGACGCAAGGCTCACATACCTGACTTTGCAGGGGTCTTGACAAACATGTGATTATTCCTCAGTAATTAGCTTGTTGGCATCCCCTTGGTAAAAACAAGGGTGATAATTACGAGGGCGACGGTCTTGGGACTGCCGCCTGCTTCTTTTTCCAGAGACGTAACTCACCGGGGGATAAAGACAATGAGACAGGGACAGGTAGGGCACGGGAGGAAGACAAGTGGCAAGTGATGAACGCATCCATGCTGTCATAGGAGAGCTTGTAATTGTCATGCAAGGAGGCTAAGCGTTAGACAGGGATTCAGTGATGTGGAAAAACATGAATAAATACAATGTGTGACTGAGATCACCCTTAAGTCTTGTGTTGTTAAAACAAATCAACAAAATAAACATGCAAAAAAAACACGAAACAAATAATAAATAAGCTCAGTGAACGCACTTCGCCGTAGTGTCCAAAATTCATGACGCATAATGTCTCATAATGTAAGCTGTTTGTAGTTGTTTTGTTGCTTTGTTCAGAATCACAGGGCCAGAGGGTCACTGAGGACGGATGAAGATCTATCACAGCCTTGACTAGTGCTGGTTGGACCACTAAAGGCCACCCCTGGACCTTCAGGGCCCCAACTGCTGCGGCTGTTGCCTGGCAACACTTGCTGTAATTAGTCCTGAGATGTAGCGCCTTATGTCAGATGCCCAGTTTTCCACTGCTGGGTCAGACCACAAGAGGAACTCAGCCACACCTACACAGGCTGTGGCTACTCGAGTGAATTCATATTAGAGCTCTAACCACATTGTCAGCATATGAACACAGGAAACTACTTCTCCTAATGGCAGTAAATCTAATTTCATTGGACTTAGTGAAAGAAAAATTAAGCCACTAGGATTTTATTTTGGTAATTGCTTTTATATTGGTGAAAGTGTAATTTTATTTTGACATCCCTGCAACAAAACACTTTTACCAATCTGTGACATCTCGGTGGGTACTTTGCTTTTAGAATTATTATTGTTATTATTACAGAAGCCAGTAGCCTATTTGCATTTATTTTCTTTCATCTGCTGACAGCGAAGAATTGCAATTCTTGACGAAGATAAAGTGAGGCGTGAATGTTACAGTATACATATTTAACTAAAATAAAATATTACTGCAAGCATGAAACGTGACAAATGAAGTACTGAGGAACCTAAAGGCCACTTTTGGCAGACTGAGAGAGAGAGGAGGAGAGAGAGAGAGACTGACCCACACACAGCAGTGGCTGAGAAAGAAATGGGGGGAATTAAATAAAGACAAATTGCAACAGCCATATTGTGGTGAGATTGCATTTACTGATGGAGGAAGAGAGTAACAGCTCAATCTCCAGAGAAGCACTTGTATAAATAAATCATGCCGCGTGCACATGGGAGTGGCGGAACTTCTGCGCGCAGGATGTTGGGGACTAAAGAGAGGAATGAAGGGGAAGGATTGGATTAATGAAATCACTCAGTGATTGCTATGTAGGGCTGACGATGCCAACTAGACCTCACATAATGTTTCCTGCCGTTGTTGCAGATGTGAGTGCCTCATTGTTGTTATTATTAGTAACGTGGTCATGATAATTAATAATAATAATAATGATTTTCATCAATCTAATTACAAATTAAATCCAGGTTAATTTCAGTCGATATTTCAGCCCACGTCCCTCCCAATACGTGACTGTTCTGTCACACTGTCTGCCTTTAATCTTCTCAGCAGTCAACAGTGTGTCAAGGTGGTATTAAAGTAGTCACTTTTTTAGAGACTTTTAGAGAATTACATTTAAAAACGTATTATTAAAGTCTGTTCGTGCTTAAGATTGTCAACTTGTCAGTGATATTACAGTGATATCACTGGATATTTATGAACACAGACATGCTGGTTTTAATAAAAGGAGAATACTACTTTCGATGCGCTTGATGACCACTTTCTTTTGGGAAATGCGATAGAAATACCTGTTTTTTAGGTTATTTCTGTTTTATGTGACGCTTTAGGCCCACACCTTTGATCAATCTTTTCTAATTCCTATGCTATAAGTCTCTCAGTGTTTTTTAAGCCAGCGTCTGTTCCATCATTATTAGGGACCTCACGTACAAGGGGGCGAGAACCCTAATGTGATTCAAGGAATTCTTCTTATTTTCCGAGTTCGAACTGGAATTTGACCCGCTAAACGTGCGTGAAAACGGACAAAACTTGCCACGCACATCAGAACTGGCAAATTTTTTTTATAAAATACATGGAATTGTGAAAAACTAATGCAAAATGGCTCAGTAGCTCCCCCACAGGTCAGGCTCCTGTGCAGCGTGCCGAAATTTAGTTGCGCCCAAATTTTGTCAGTGTCAGGCCCGAGATGAACAAAAAATCCTCTCGACACCATGACCTCAACTCAACAGGAAGTCGGCCATCTTGGATTTGGCGTATATCTTGGCGTTTTGCAAGTTTTGTAAATTATTTTAAAAGGGGCGTGGCCACAACAGCCATCGGAATGTTGGTGAATTTCGATGACTCGCCGCGAAACACAAAATGTGCTATGACTTTGCCATACATTGACCAGGCGGCATTAAACTTAATAGGTGACACGAGACCCCGTTGCTAAACATGTCTACGAATGCAATTTTTTCGGCCATCTTGGATGTGTTCTTCTCCCATGCAAAACTTTGCCATGTATCTCCTCCCACAGTTTTGAGAAAACCCCCACACATCCTGTATTTATATATATTATTATTTTTTTCATTACACTTTATATCAGCTGAGACATGACACCAGATGGCCCATAGTTCTTTTTTGTCAGAATTGGGATATAGTGAATCATTTATTCTAAAAGTGATAACAAAATGTGATCACGATTATTTGATACGATTTTAAGAATTAGTATGCACAAACCAGACGTTTTGCAGCAGAAATCATTATATCTTTTAATGTACATACAAATGTCTGATTTATTCATCAGCTACCAACTACCAGAAACAGTGGGCACATACCCACTGTTTCTGGTAGTACAGTTGCTCTTGGTGGCAGAACAGCAGAACAGCAGAATTGATGAGAGCAGCGAGCAAACGGAGGCTTTGGTCCACAATAACAATCCAGAGTCCGGAGAGCAGAGAAGAAAACAATTGTTAAGGGGGAAATTATATTGCTTTATTGTGACTTTTTTTCATATTGCGTGTCGTGATTTTAATCTATTTTATGTGAAAATATTGATTGAACCATTTCAAGTCCCCCACAAACAAGCCCCTTTTATGTCGGAACTACTTTAGCCTTTAAGATACACAGACATCAAGCTGCATTTAGTTGTTTTTTTTCCCTGTGTCCCCAGGTGGATAACAAGTCACTGGCATGAGCTTGTTTGGTAGTAATTCATGACCTGTGACCCATATTGGTGACCCATAAAACCTCGGCAAAGTACCAGGTCAGTCCTGACTCAATAAATTGTGAGACCGGCCATCAACATCCTCTCCTCAGATTGTGCTGCAATAAAACAGACACAGCTCATAAACTGAGAGCTGAGGAATATTCTTCCCCCTCTGGTATTTAAACTGTCTTTTTAGCGTCAGACTTGTGTTGTCGCGTGGCATTAAAATATTCAGGGAGAGTTTTCTTACCTGTTTGTGCAGCGCCATTGGTGTTGTTAATTGTCAGTGCACTTGCATACATTAATAATGATGCTCTTTTTTTATGTAACCGACTGAGTGTGAAATGAACCAACAATTGCATCAGTTATCATCTACTTTAAGAGAAAAATGCTCCTCTGATTTGAGTCGGCACCATTTCTGTTTTTACAGTACATTAAGCCATCTTGTTTCCTCTCACAGCAAGACGGTGATATCAAAAGATACGTGTAGATGCTATTTTTATCTCTTTAAAGAGACATTAAACAGATTCCCACGATGTCCGTGAACATTAAGCTTGTGACATGAACATTGTGACCCACATCTCTTTGCAAGTGTTGCTAGATCCCACTGGGGAGTTATGACATTTCCCAATGTGTTCCTTTTCTTCCTTTTTTTTTTCTTTAAGCCATGCTGCTGACAAGTCTGCCTCCTCGTTATTTTAAAGCTCTGCGTGCCTCGTTTTTTTTTCCCCTCCCTCTTTTCAAAGCCGCACTTTCCTGCAGCACACGTCCTCTGATGTCCTGACAAAGTCCACTCGTCCACTCATGTACAGTGACAATGAGCGCTCCATATCGAATAGATTTATGCTGGCTAAACCTTAATAAAGGATGACCCTGGGGGGCCACCTATGCTGATAAGCACCTTGTCTCCATAATTTACAACTAGGACTTTCTGAGCATGCTCACAATTCTATCTTAATATATAATTTATATACAGTGTCTTTTTTTACTTTGATTGATGGCCCATTAAAAATGTACAGGTCAGAAATGGCTTTAATTCATTACTGTGACACGGGTGTACGATGTGCAACCTCTGCAGGACTGTTGATTGATTTTCAAGCTAAATCAATATGCTAATACTGCACTACTGGCAATAATGAATATTGAGTGAAAACATTCTTTCAAATCTGCACATGGTATTGTTTCACTGATCTCAGAATCAAATTGCAGTTTATGAAAGGTTTACTCTTAACTGTCGCAAATGTGCGTCGTGTAATAGTAGTGATCTGTGTTGTGTTGCCACTTTAGCTCATTACATATCCTGTTGTTTTTACTTTGTTTCCATTGAGCTTTCTTCTACCCCCCTATGTTTTTTCCACTAATGACATAGAGTCGGGGGAAGAGAGGAAAACAATGTCCCAGCTATTAAGTTGAACAGTAGAGTGTGTACTGTAATTTAGATGGAGTCCTTCCTGATTGGCTGCTTTGCTCCCTTCCAGTCATCCCCGTTGTCTCCCCCTCCCTGGTGACTAGCCTGTGGTAACAAAGGCACCAGTGTGATTCCAATCCCAAGCTACTTCCCCAAGGAGGTTCATCCTATGAACTCCAGTTTCCAATCTGAAAGTCTGTGTTTTTTACCTTGAGATGAGATTTATCTTATTTACATCCAGTGTAAGCCTTAAGGGGGGGGGGATTCATATAAAACCTGTGTTACTGCTCCATAACATCATCAACATAACTTTGGGTTAACATCATCAAGCAGCCTCCTGGAGGTATGCATATGCAGCTCCAACTCATTAATTACATGTGTGCTTGATTTAGGCAGTTGCTCATTACACACTTGTGTGGAGGTGTTTCAGTAATGAGCGTCACTGAAGTGGGAAGGATCTGAGTCATGTTTACTAGATTTGATAGTGGGCTAATACATCTCTTGGATTTTGAAACAATCAGCTTATAAATAATGTTGGAATTTGCAGAAAAGCCTGGACATACTGTATGTTCAGTGACATTCATTGCAAATGTTTTTTTTCTAGCTTTCTACCTGCCTGCAGTTGAATGTGGATATTGCAAATGATCAGTGGTGAATAGGGCACTGTCAGATTATGAAAAGATAGTTTCCTAGAACAGTTAAGACATCATAATTAACGGATCTTTCTGTTGTGTTATATATAATTTATTATTATTATTATTATTATTATTATATATGGGACACATAGTTTCTGCATCGGAACCACATGAAAATGTTGATTTGTGAAATCATGCAGCAAACTGATACATAAACTACCCATGGATTAGATTATTGGAGGCTATTGTTCTGACAGCGCTCTGAAATGCCCTATAACTTAATAAGAATGAAAGTACTTTAAAGATACTTTCATTCTTGAAATAGACTGTAAATGATCAAAATGTTGTCTCACTTTTATTGTGGTAGGTCATCTGTTCAAAAGGGATGCTTTTATTTTGAAAGGCGAAACATACCTGAAGTAGGATAAAACGAGAGAAATGTGCCAATTAAGGCTGCAGGGCACACGGTCTCTATGTGTTTTATTTGGTATTATGTGTGTTTTGAGTTGTTTTTGATCTCAGTACTTTATAGCGTTTCATTTTCATGTGAATGTTATGCTATGCTTAGCATCCCTTCATTATTATTACTTCATTAGCACCGTCCTATGTTTGATTTATTTGCACAGTTAACTCTTTTACAAGGAAACATATAATCTGAAGTTATTACAGTTGGTTTATATGCACAATTAATTAATTGTTAGACACTGTTTTGTTTTACACATTTTATTGCAATATTCCCATATTAAAGTATAGTAAAATAGAAATAGAAATATTGCACATTTAGCACTCCAGTAGAAGTTGTCTGAAATAGCATTAAAAGGGCTAAAAATGAGTTAATGTGAGATCATTACTATGTTCATATGAGTAAAATGTTGTATTTATTTTATTTTTTGTCTTTTATCAAGCTCTTATACTGTGTTCAGGATATCAGTAAAGGAGCCAGAGATGTATTCAGCCCAGGATGCCTTGTATACCATAAATGTACTGTATTCTACTGTATTTTTAAGAATAGATCAGTGACTGTTTTCCTGAGTCATGTCCACGTCTTTGATTTCCTCCACACTGCAGTGCAAAGCTCTTATCTGCACTGCACCATAACCTTCCCCAGGGTGGTCGCCAAACTAATATCCTCACCTGGGTTTAGTCAAGGATAAAGACCTCTGCTCTCGGACTCTCTTGGTGGCCATGGGTACACAAAAACAGAGCACTATCTCTCTGCCAACTCAACCAATAAATGGGACGGACCATTGTAGTGAAGCTTTTAGCCGGCGTCCTGGGGAGTCTCATAGCCGGTGACATTTCTAAGTGGACAAACAGAGCAAAGCGACACAGGCACTTACTACAGAAACACTTCAGTTCCTTTTGTAACATTTGGGTTTGTTCACTAAATGCTTCCATCTCCACAACATATGCTTACGATGCTATTGTTGCATGTAAAGCCTGCTTTATTTTTAGAAGAGGGAGTTGGTTACATGAAATTGACAACGATAACAGAAAAATAAATAGTTTTCCTTCTGACATAATGGTAAAAATACGTTTTTAACCGATTGTCAGGTGTACTTTTACTTAGTCATTTTAATTAAGAATATTTCAATTCAATTTCAATTCAATTTGCATATTGATTCAGTGGCATTTTATTAATCTGCAAAACAATCTGTGATAAAGCACAAAAGCAACCAAAATAACTTTAAAGGTGCATTATGTAATAGATCTAAAGCAACTGGCCATAAAATCCTCCTAATATGTCACAGAGACTCAGGAATAATGTTCGTATAACAAACTGAACTCACCAACAACAACAGTACAGCCAAAGTATTTTCATTAAAAAATGTATTTTGCAGACTGCAAATCATGTTTATGTTTTGAAATCCAGTTGCCAGTTGCGTCAAAAAACGAAACCTGAAAGACTTCGGTATTTAGAATTTGAATGTAGTAACCGTTTTTGGCCACATTCTTACATATGGCACCTTTCATGTTATTATAACTGCGTCCTTAAAATCTCCAACATGATAAACAATGTGGCTGATGATATGAAATATTTATTTCTTAAGCAAAGTTGTTTTATTAAGCGATTTCAGTGGTTATACTCTATATTTGAAATTAGACGGAAATCTGAAATAAAAACTGGTCATATTTACAGACAAATGTCACAACATCAGATTTTCTGATTAGCATTTGATTAACTTTCCTTTATTCTTACTTGTTTAAGAGTAGTAGTAGACCTGTAATTGGTGTATTTGGTTGGATTGCACTGTTGCCTCACAACAAGGCCTCGACCTTTCTGTGTGGAGTTTGCATGTTCTCCTCTGTGGTTACACCGACTTCTTCTTACAGCCTCTGCACCTGCGGCCCAGGTTAATTGGTTAATTCCTATAGGTGTAGATGGGGTTGTTAGTATGTCTGTGTGATAGACAGTCGACCTGTGCAAGGTGTATCCCACCTCTTTCCCAGTGTCACCTGGGATTGGCTCCGGCCCCGATGTGACCCCCCAAAAGGATAGGTGGGACAGCTCGTAAGGGACGTCTTTGTATTCTGAGCCATGTCTGTGTTGATGACATCCTTTCGATTATTTATGATGTTTATCCTCCCTCTTGTGGACTTCCTGTACCCACGGATCACGGGAAAAAAAAATATGAGGACATTTATGGGAAGTGGACAAGCAAAGTAATAATCTCCTTATGAATAATAAATCTACTTAATGGTCTGGAGTATCGCTATATGTATACGAGATGACTGGAAAGGTAAAGTGGTGGAAACAGGAGACAGGGTTTTCCTAAAGTCTGAGACCTTTTTTTTTTCTATTCATGGGCTTAGTGGTCTCAGACTTTTGGACCCCTCTAAATATCATGTCGAGTGAGTAGACAAGAAGTTGTTTTGTGAAGCTGACTGTTGACTTTTTAAATGAAGTAATCATTATCTACTAGTTAGGAGCAAGCTATACTACTATTTTATGTATTTGTGCTGTAGAAGGTGAATCTGACATGTCTGACTCTTTGTCACATGGATTTGCTGAATAATGCACAGGCAAACCCTCAAAATAAAACTTCTCAGGTCCACTCCCTGCTCTTTCCCCCACCGTTGCTTGGAGGCTCACTAACACACTGTGCTCTGAATAAAAGATACCAGCTTCCTTCTGTGCTGAGAGTTAGTTAGACATTAGTTGAAATCACTTTTGGGACACATTGCATTTTTGTGACCAGTATTAATTTGAAAAAAAAACCAAAGAAAAACATTTAATTCGTCTTTCCTGTCAAGCACGACTGAACTGACTTAATAATACTGGAGTCTAATTCCTCATCTTGTACTTATGGTGACTGGCCCTATAGTCTAGCTTGCATGGCTGCCCCACAGACTTGTAGCTCCTGATTGATCTGAGATGTTGACAGTCAGTGGTGTTTGATTCTGCTCCTGTTATCTGTAATGTTGCCGAAGCTCTCAATGGGCTGACAAGATTAGAATGCATTACTGTCAGAAAGCACAGTGCCCTGGGGCTGCACCATGCTTGTTGAGTGTTAATGACTCCGACTTTGCCTTGCCAGTGCGGAGCATGTGCTGACAGTCCACCTAGTCACTTGCATTCCAATCAGTCCAGGATGTGGCCAGAAATGCAAAGCATGACAGCCAATTTAAATTGATTGATGGGTTTCCAATGTTCAAATGTTGCTGATATCGACCATATTAGATTTACTGGATATACCACCGTTGATTTGAGGACAACATTAGATCCAATAAGCGAGAGAAAGAGGTTTTAGGAGCAGACTAACCATAGTGACCTGACTCTAGCTATGAAGTTAGTCAAAGTCAAGTTTTTGTTTTTATTTTATTTATGCAAGGGGGAGAATATTATAGCATCTTGGTGAAGATTATTACATTAATTTTACTTTAATCTCATTGACAGTCCCTGTGTGTTTTCAAATCCAGCTGTGCAATTGCTCAACATTTTATTTACTTTTTACTGAGTAATATTACAAGAAAAATAAGTCACTCGTCTCCTTAGAATTACCCAGCAGGCTTTCCTTTTAATTTGCATCCAATTGATTTTATTTTATTAACTATATACTCCCCTGTATACGCAGCAGCTACTATACATACCTCTACAAACTGCACCATATGGTCCATGCCCTTACAGTTTGCAGTGTATTGCAGATAAGATAACAGCCGAGAAGTCCTTAAGGATCATGAGATGGGGGAATTGGATCATTAATGCTAAGATCTTTAATAAGTACCCTAGGGAAAATTAATATCCACTTAATACTCAGTGCCGGTGGTTGCTCATTTAATAGGGTGAGTGTGGAATCTTGCTGTTTGTATGCAGGCGAGAGACCTCAACAATCCTACATAATGTTCATCTTCTCAAAAATGTCAGCCCTCTGACCCGTGATTGGCAGATTTGTATGTAACCATTACTCACAAGTGCCGCTTCACATATGCATGAACCATTGTGTTTGAGAAGGTCTCATACGCCGTCAAGCCTCCTGTGTATGAGAAATTCAATATGGTAGATTTTGCTTAGTGCTTTTTTATCGACCCTTGCTTTACATTATGGAGCCATTGTGTTGGTTTTGCCTTGGTTTCGTTAAGTCCATAAGGCTCGGATTAGACCACACTAGTTTAACACATTAGCTAGTACATAAGCACTGTTCATTTTGACTTGTCTAGTCTCTGAAAAAGGCTCTCCTCATTACAATAATCGTTGGACTTGACCGTAAGTATAACAGATATGTCTAGTGTTGCCATGGCGACAGCCTTTTTCTGTGGGTGACCCAAATTAGTTTGCCAAATACACATCAACAGCACATCTCCCTGACTGGTTGGAAGATAAAATGAGAAGCAAAATGTGTACAGTTGCGACAGAAGAAATGCTCTTATATGCTTACTACATTTTCCTCGTAAGATGAGCATTTTTAGAAAATAGTATCTTAATAAAATAAAACAAAATGCAGAGCTGTGACCCAGGCCATTGAAAATTATGAAAATGATTCAAATTTATAAAATTTATTTATTTTATTTAAAATTTATTTTTCAATAATACCCAGCACACAAATGACTTAATTTACATTTCTAAACCAACATAAAACGTCTCGACTAATGTTATACCTGATATTGATATTGGTTTATGATTTACAAGAGAAAAGGGGAATAAAAAAAAAAAGTACACTGTATTCTTTGGTATTTTTATTCCTCTTCTCATCAAATTTTATATCTGTGTGCAAACTCTGCTATAAAAAATAATTACTATGAACAATGATTAACAGCAAATAAACACACTGCTATTGTCTGGAAGCTTATGCCATACTTTGGTATGCATCTCCGATCCAGCTGTCTTCTTGGATTATTATTCAACCTGATATCTTGATGTGATTATAAGATCATTTACATCCTTGTAATTAGGCAGGGAAATTAAATCCAACAGTACAACAGTGACATCGTCAAGGCTTTTTTTTAAAACCACCAAATGTCACGTTCATTAAACGGATGTGTTTCTGTTTTCCATGCAAGGAGACACGACTTATGATTTTATCTGAAGGCTTAAAAGCACTTTCCTGTGCTGTAATTTGCATTTCCCTTGGTTTTAGTTTACAGAAAAGCTCATTTGAACCCTCCTATGTTTAAAGACACTATCTAATGAAACACTTGTAATGAGTGCTCATTTTGAAACTAATTACAAATTGCTCTGAGAACACAAGTATTCTAACCAACAACCATACAATAGAACCACACTCTCTGCAACACACAAACATTATAATAACGATTTCCCAACACGTGCATGTGCCGTATTTTTCACCATATTATTTTCAGCCTGCAGCTGCGTGTGAAGTTGAGTTGTGATGTTCACTGCAGTCTTGGTTGAACTCGTCTCAGTGACCTGACTTGTCTCATGAACCTGTGAGCAGCCAGTAAAACCTCTGCAGTTTTGCACAACAACAACAACATCCTTTGCCCTGGTGTTAGGCTTAACATTAAATTGATGTAGCCCTCAGTGTGCAATGTTTCCTGGTCCTCTGCTGTCTGCAGCTCCACAGTCAGAATCATCCCATAAGTGCAGTCAGGCTGAGGTAATGAGTGGATTATAGTTATTACTGTATGGCACCAGGAAAAAAAACAAAACCTGTTGCTTTTTTACTCCCGAAGCAGAAGGAAATGTACCCATCACTGGACTCACAACAGGACTGCAGATGAGATGGCGGTGAGGAGGAAATATGGAGACTTCTGTGGAGTATCAAACCGAAGTCATGAGATTTTAATGGGGAAAAAGGACACATTTAGAGACTTTAAAACAAGTAATATAAGTGTAGTAGTGACATGCAAAAGCTGTAGAAAAAAACAGGTCAGTTATAGAAGTAGTTTGAAATCCTCCAGTGTAACACATTGTCGTCCCCAAACTTTTCTTTCTTGTTTCTGTTCCTCTTCTTTTCTTTGTTATTATTCTTGTTTGATCATGTATGATTCTTTGGGCAGATGAGAGTATTCTTCTCTTTAAGCAGAGCTTATTCTAATGTAAAAAACCTAAATGAAGTATAAAAAAATATATATTTTACCTTCATTAATCACCATGTTTTATTATCCTGTGAGCTGCACTGCTGACCTGCCCACCCTCATCTGTCGGGGCAGGCAAAGTGAAAGGAGCCACGGCAAGATTTACTGCGAGTGAAATGACTAAAGAACCTGCAGTTCAGTGGTAATCGGACTTCTTTAAGTGGTCTTGCACTTCATGAAAATCGTTTATTTGCATCTTTTAATTTATTTGTTCTATTTGCCTCCGAGCTAAGGTTATTGGACACTGAAATAAACTCAGTGTATCTAAATTTACACTTCTGAAAAGAAAAACGAAATCATTTCTAAGAAAAAAAAACAAAACAGCTTGCTCACACTATATACTCTGTCTCGATGCTGCTCAGTTTCAGTGACATCTCAGCTGGTTAACTGATATGGTGGTCTGGCTGAAGATAATTAAAATAAAAAATCTAATATTAGCAATATAGACCCCTGACAACTAGATGCTACCTAGAAAATAAGACAGCAGCAGGTCCCATTATGATATCAATATTGCTGTAAGGATATGGTTTCAGCGTTCACCTTGCTCTGACATTGAGTTTGTACAGCGTGTTGTCGCTGCAGAACAGTTCAAGGTACAAATTCAAGAAAAGGTTTCTTTTGAATGACCTTGTTGGTTGTATAATGCAGTGTATATAGTATATAAGGGAAGAAACAAATAGAATATGTGCGTCCAGTCACAGGACACTTGTGACTGGACAGCTGTTGAAAGACACAATTATGTAAGAGATGAAGGTGACATTTGTCCTGCGGGGTAGCAGCAGTGAAGAGAGAAGAGACAATATCTTAATTCTCCAGAGACGGATGTGACGCTGTGTTCTAGATTATTTTTATTTATTTATTAGTGATATTTATAATTTTGGTATGATACGGTTGAATGGCGTTTCTCTACAGAAATTGCTTCACCGTGACATAGAGGTGAACATTTTTTTTTAATTTGTACCGTACTGCATTTGAATTGCAACGGCGTGTGATGGGGTTGTAAACTGTGTATTTGCTCCTTTCTGGAGCAACACACTGAGCAAACAGCGACAGCAGCAGCTTCTTTAGGTGTGACAGCAGAGGCCAAATGGTTTGATGAAGCAGTTTGACAGCAGGAAAAAGCCATTCACATTCCTCTGCTAAGACCACGTCTGCCAAGGTCTCATAATCATTTTTTAAATTTTTTTTTATCAATCTTTCGGCTTCTCTCTCTGTAGGGGTTGCCACAGCAGATGATCCTATTTTTTTTCTTTCTTACACCGGATACCTTTCCTGATGCAATTATATATTAATTTGAGCTTGTGACCGGCATTAGGATTAACACATTCTAAACTACCAGTCTCCGGCCTGGTAGGGACTCAAACTGGCAACCCACAAGCCAAGTTCTCTGTCTGCTTATCTCACAATGAAAAATAAAAAGTCTGGTTTTCAACACCAATTTGTAGTCTTGCAGATGATTTATTTTACACAAATATTGTATTTGTGTAAAATAAATTAGTGTATTTTATTTCCTGAAAAGGATGAGGAACGTCTAACAATATTATGAACTAACATGACCTCTTTAAGAAAAGTTAGCAATGTGCAATCCAAGAGGACAATATGCCAATTTTTCAGGGAATAAGGATATTAACTATAAAATACTTTTCTAGTCTGTTGTACACAATGTGAGTTACAACCTTCTTCTGTTTAAACCAATGAACTCCAATGTATTAAAGGACTTTTTAACAATAACTCTATAGCAACATCCCTGTGACTCCTGGCATTTTCCCTAGGAATGGTCGGTCTGACTTCTGTAGCTGGTGTTTGATTAATATTTAACACGTTTGTACATCCAAGGTTCTTAAATGTGAGGCTCACAGCATCAGGAGTGTAGCTGCATGAGGAATGTTACATCCATTATGGGTGGCCCTGGGAGGTTGCACACTGCAGAACACTGCAGCTCTGTGAGCAGCAGCAGCAGCAGTAACATTAGCTGTGTTAAAGCAGTCAAAATGCGCTGGGTTGAGTCATGTTTGTCTGTAGACTGTAATATTTGTAATTGTTTTGTGAGGTGGAGAGTGTTACCCTATGTACTCACAACTAACTTTTTACATGTGATATAAATTGCAAAAAAAATTTGGGATAAATTTAGCCATTTTCTTCAGTAATTCTTCTTCTATTCAAAAGGTTCAGTTCCTTTCACTAAAGTGTAGTGTGAAAGCAAAATCGCACCAGCTCAATGATGCAATTGTTGTTGAGTACAGAGTCTAACAGTACCATTTTTTTTAGCGGTGTGAAAACGACCTTAGAATAAACAAAACATAGATATCTACAGTGGCAAAGTCTGTACAGATACTTATTCAGTGTACTGAGGAACCTATTCAGTACCAGTCCTCAATGCCCATCCTTAGTAGAGCATATGTGAGCCCAATGGGCCCTAATAAGCAGTTGAATTAATTACAGTCCCAGACAAACCCTGAATATCATCAACAATATTACAAAGCCGTTTTTAAAATGTAAAAAAAAACACTTTAATTCACATTTTCACAAATATATTATTAAAGCTATTAATTATCATGTCTAGCATATTGAATCTGTCACAGACGGAAAGATACTCAGGCCCTGAATGGATTTTTATCAAAAATCTCAAACAGTTCTGATGAACATGAAAGGACTAACCATCGGCATTGGCTCAAGAAAAGTAGCTATAAAAGAATATCTTGCTCAGCAATTATCTTAATTAACGGCAAAGAAAGTTGGACTCTTACTAAAAAAAATTATTGCACTTACAATAGGAGCTGTTTCACTTTTGTTTATCTTCCCTACCTTTTTTTTTTGTCTTTCCATTTGTGTGATTATTATGAACACATTGTGATTTGGAGATGAACAGATGTTGCTAAGAGATAAAGTAGACAACTGGCTTTGCTGTTTTCCTGTTTGCAAAAAGATACAAAAAAACAAAGTGAAACAAAGCATTTTTTTTTTTTTTTCAAACTAAATTGTCATTGTTATCTCTCCATAAATCTGGAGCATTTTCATCATCCTCACCATCATCATCTTAATAAGGATTCTTGATGGGCACCAAACTCATTACGCTGTACACTTTAATGAAGGCTTCGCTGACATAATTGCACCGTTTCAAAACACTTCACAACATTACATTGTTCTCTAACGGCACAATATTTCATATAGGAATAAAACACCTGCATTGTTTACAGTATAGCCTAGGGTGCATTCATCCACTTCCTCCTTTGCAGTTGTTGCTATTATAATAACACCATGGCAACATACTGTACAGCACAGGGTAAAACTGACCTTGTCATATTGTATAGCTGCAAGACAATCACAGCAATGATATTTTTATTGCAAGTGTCATCCACCTCAGAGAAATAGCTGCAGGAATCTTCTCATTTGAGTTACTTGCCTTTACCTGATTTGCATTTTCCCACTCAACCACCTTGGCTTCCTTTTTTTTTTTAACCTGCTCTCCAGGTGTCACTTTTACATTGCAGTGAGTTTCTTTCTCTGTTGCCCACTGGTATAATGAATCATATGGCATAGCAGTCTTTGGCAGGCCCTTGTCTCATCTCTGCTGCGTGAAGAGCCATGTCAGATTGATGTACCGGTCACAGAGAGACTCCTTCGCATTGTGATTACAGCAGCCAAGCGTCCGAGCGACTATGGGGTTGGGGGGGAGGGGGTGGGGGGTGATGTTTTACCACAGGATGGATACGGCGTCTTTCTCATTGGCTCGCACGCATACAAATGAACAAGGACGTAAATAGCAAAGGTGATGCGGCAGTCACACAAGCTTTGTCACAGGGCTTCAGCGTGTTGGCGCCCCCAGCTATGTTTCCTGATGTCAAGCCACTCATTAAGTTCAAACCCATTCCCCTTGAACACAGCATGCTCCCAGCCATCTTTTTAATTAGTTTATTTAGCCTTCCTTGTGACTCAAAGATGAAGCTGCCCTCCTCGAGCACTTGGATATCCGTACTTTACTTACCACTGCAGGGGCTGTGACTGTTGGCAGGATTTCAAATGACAATCCTCGCTACAAAGGTGACTCAGGGATTTAGTCACACTGTAATACTGTAACACTGTAACGCCCTAATCATCCCTATACGTTTGCCATGTAGCTGGACAGAGATCCAAATGAATTCTAGGGGGGGGGGAAAGAGAGACAAAGATAACTTTGCATAAAAAGTGGCACAATAATTACACATTTCATAATTTAATCATATTTGGAGAAGGCAAGTGAGGCTTGAGATCTCAGAATGTTTGCCAACCAATTAGTTTAATGATGGTACAGTATGCAAGGTCCTTTTTCCCCCTGATTTATAATTGTATTTGCCTCTTGGAGCAGTTTCTCTCCGGTACTGGCGTAACTAATGTGTTGTTCAATAACTTTTCTTTGACACCCCGTGTCAGCTACTCGGCTATTGTAAAGGTACACAATGTCATGTTTAGAGTTATGGCTGCTCTTGTTTATTATCACACCAGTGCCCTATAGTACCCAGACTCAACAGTCCAGTCCAGGGTGTGTGTAAATTCTGCTGTGGTTGCTTTTTGCCTCTGAATAGAACACCTCAAGGAAAGACACCCTATGGATTTTTCCTCTGAACAAACAAAAGTTGTTTACATAAAATTCTTCTTAAGGCTGTAGCTAACATGCATTCAAGTGAATTCCTTTCCTTGTGAATTATTCGCGGCGCCAAATGTTGATGTCTTTTTTAAAGTTACAGCATTTTTGCTCACTGGGAGTCGTCTTCTTCTTTGTTGCCTTTGTTGACACATTCCATTTCTTGTTGTTCTCTGGAGGAGGAAAGTGTGTTTTGTTTTTTGGATGCGTGACACGGTGTGCGCACGCTGTGTGTCACACGAGCATGCACAGTGCAACTTGGATTCAAAAACTCAACGGGCGACTTTTAATCAGACATGTCTGTGTATTCGATCTAATTGCATGCTTTTTATTCATGCTGTCAATACTCAGTATTGTCAGTATAGTTTTCATTTCACTGAAAGACCTGGCATGGCATGTGTGCAGTAAATTGGTGAAAGAAAAACAAATGTTGGAATGACAAAAGAAAGCGTCATACTGTGAATGGGAAACTATAACAAAAATCAGTGTGTAAAAAAAAAAAAAAACATTTTATGGTTGTGGGTCTTTTCTAAAATAGTGTTATGTATACAGTTTATGTAACGGAATGACAATTATCAAACATAATAGTGTAAAAGTCATACCAACATCATACTAATGCAAGTTAAAGATAGATAGATAGATAGATAGATAGATAGATAGATAGATAGATAGATAGATAGATAGATAGATAGATAGATAGATAGATAGATAGATAGATAGATAGATAGATAGATAATTAGATAGATAGATAATTAGATAGATAGATAGATAGATACTTTATTCATCTCACATAGAAATTTACAGTTCAGCAGCTCCAGAATATGTTACAAGATAGAAACATAAGAGGCATGCAATTATATGTACAGTCTAAATATAAACTGAAACATATGTATAAAAAGAAAAAAGTATATAAAAAATATAAAGACGTTAAAAAGAACAGTGTTGACATCATACACTGACTAATATTCTGTTAATTTACCACAAAACACTGGCCAGACCAGAGCAGGACACAATGGTGGAAGTAGCAAATTATTATATCAAGCACATGCTCATTAAAATATGCATCAATAAAAATTGTAAATACAGTGTGTCACATTCAGGATGCTGCAGGCAATAAGGGACAGGCCAGCCAGGGACAGGGGGGGTGCTATGGAGGAGTAGGGGTGTATACTCCAACCCTGTGCCTCCCACTGCCAGCAACACGCTGAGCTGGCACTTTCCAATCACAGACAGGGATACAGAGTGCAAATCCGCTCTCTATCTCAGCTGGCAAGGGTTCCTCTATATCTGTCTATCACTCTTGTCTACATGCAATCTGCCTTTATTTATTCATAAATCCCCCTCACTCTGTATTCATTGCAGCCATTTTGTTACAGAAGGTATTTGTGAGGCTGCAGCATGCTGACACACACACTAACCCTAACCTCATCCTAAACATACGACAAAATATAATCGAAGTCCCCACAACACGAGCAATACCTGGAACACGCATACACACACACAGATACCTAGCTTTAAAATTAAATATCAGCTTCAGCACATTCTGAAATTATTGTGTGTGTGGTAAGAAAAATTATGAGATGCAGGGTGATGGGAGGAAAGTGATAAATAAATAGCATAAAGGGAATCTTCCCAAGTCTTACCAGGTTTGAGTACCTTCTATCATTATTCAGCAGAGAGGAAAAATAGCTCGCCAATTTAAAAGCCCTGTTTATGGGTTTCCATCAAATTTATGGCTTCATTTACTAGTTGCAATTGAGGTCTGCGACAAGCTATAAGGGAGCATGACCAGAAGGAGGGCCACGCAGAAGCTGTCCTCGGTATGCATCGCAAAACAGGCTGTAAAAATGAGCAAACTCCCATATAAAGAATTAAATCAGATTATGTTGCAATCATAAATTCTTGTCGTTGTTTTTTTTTTTTACTCTCTGTTTTTAATAGACTTGCCACAAGAAATCGTAAGCATTTTACTATTTCCAGGTGCATTTACTGCACCGTATTTCACTCTGATGAGGTGTCATGATTGGTGATGTACTAGTATTAGATAGCCACTGGTTGCGAGGCATGGCACATTGTTTTACAGTTCAATTTCACCCCGTCAGCAGCCCTTTGATATCACAGCTGTTTGTTTTATCCATGAGAAAGATCCTTGGCCTTGTATGACATGAGTCCATATTTTCTCAGAAATCCCTGGCCCTGCTTGAAGGTGTCAGCGCACACTTTGGAATGGGATACACTCTGAACTATGATACTGTCCAGTTGGGTGCAGTGGCTCCTTTCTCCCGAGCCGTCTGCCGTTGTCTCCGGCTGTTCCCCCTCCCTCAGTCCACCCACATCCATCCTGTTTTTATAGCTGCTGGCGTGCAACCCCTGTCTCTCACCACTGCTTGCTGGCTGTCCTGACAGTGAGCTGTAGTCAGCAAGGCTGATGAGATGGACTACATGCTAAGCTGTGAGGGGATTGAGGGACCCGAGGCCAAGGCTAACCCAGGTGACCTTGCAGTGCTGAAGGCACAGGCAGCATTCGCTTGAATGAGGGAGACGGGCCAGAGACATACTGTACATCACAATATTAGTCTCTTAGTGAAGTGCAATTTACATTACACTAAGCACTTTTGTTATGAGACAATGGTAGGCGTCATTTTCACATTTTTTCTTTTTAGCATCTACTGTTTTTCCCAAATCCTTCTTTGAGTTATTGTTTTTTTGCTTTCTCACCGGTGACTGAGTCACTGCTGTGATTAATGAAGTTCCTCCCCGTGGCACAACATCATAGAGTACATCTCTTTCCCCAGAGCTCAGGGAGA
Source organism: Microchirus variegatus (assembly GCF_963457635.1). Classification (NCBI taxonomy): domain Eukaryota; kingdom Metazoa; phylum Chordata; class Actinopteri; order Pleuronectiformes; family Soleidae; genus Microchirus; species Microchirus variegatus. Next base: position 17,400,847 of record NC_139812.1, on the reverse strand, counting down.
GGCTTGAGCACCTACTACATGTATGAATACATTTTCGGTCCCCAACATTAATCTGCTCTGTAATTAGACACCACTTTCACAGCGGACTGTGTTATATGAGCAGGTGCATAATGGAAAGATTGACTTGCTAAAGCTTCATATTCAGTGCTGTAATCTAATAACACGGCAGTGGTGGCCACTCACAGGTAACTACACATATCATATTGTGTTATTCTTTTATGATAAGTAAAAGTATGGGCTAGGGGATCGATGAGTGCCTCCCGAGAGATCGGTTACTGCCTCTGCTGACAATGACTTTGGCACCCACAGCAGGTCAGCACTCTTCAGGGGTCTCCTGACATCTCGTCTTTTTCAACACCTTGGAGTTGACATGTATTGATTTGAATTACATTACATTTTTGCGCAGATTGATCATAAGATTTGGGAACTGTAAGACAAATTGTGATCACTGATCACCTGACTTTTCTTTGCAGTTGTACGGTAAATAACACAGCGGTCATGGACTGGATACATACATACATACATACATACATACATAGTTTAAATCACCACCGTGCCATAGTGCAGCCTCACACACAGCCAATGACTCTTGTTCTACACACTAAGATATCAAAGTAAGAGACTGTACCTTTTGCTGTCGCTCCAGTTGTACCCTATCAGGGTACAAGCACTGTACCTTTTGCCGTGTGTACAGGTACATTTTTGTCACTAGGGGGTGCAGGAATGTTTCTTTAGAGGTACAAACAAGCATTTTAAAATTTTAAAGGTACAGTACTTGTACCCTGATAGGGTACAACTGGAGCGACAAAGCATTTGTGACTTTTTAGGTACAGGTCTTAGTGTGTCTTAGTGTGTATAATACAGGTGTGTCTTAAGCAAATGCTTCATTTGAATTTGTTAACCGCTAGTTAACAAATTCAACTAGTTATCAGCTAGTGCAAAATAATTAATATTCAGTCCCTGAATCTAAATGGAAACTGATGAGATATTCAAACTATCCAAACTTACTGCATGAAGCTTTATTTCCATTGCTCCTGATCCCCACGTGTATAGGCACAAACTAATGTCTTGTAAGAGGGTAGTGTTGTAATGGCAAAAATGTGTTGGATAAGCATCCCAGCGAGAAACGGTGAAATATTTATCACCCTATCGTCTCTCACATTGCACGTTTGATGTTGCTGAAAGGCATTATCATCCTTCCGGTAGACCAGCTGCTGAACTGACCAACTCTTGCCCCATTTCAATTAATGTCCGGCAGGAATGTGTCCACAAGGCCCATTCAACGAAGGCAGGACTATTAGATTTATGGCAAGAGACGCAATATGAATCTTCCATAAGTGCTGAAATGCGTTTTGAATTATCTCGGTGTCTTTTAAAAGCCTTTTTTTTTTAACCTCACCATCTGTCTGAGAGCCAGTCCTGGTACTCTATCTTAAGAGACTATTTAAGCTGCCTTGTAAATGTTAATTAGAGAGGAAAGGGCTTCAGCCGGTTTGCAATTCAGTAGGGCATGTCTGTGAATCCCTCCAAATTGTCCTTTATAGTTGGCCACAATACATTGCAAACTCCCTCCTTTTGCAGTGGAATGAATCAAGATAATGGGGAACTGTAGATCCAGGCTGTCAACTCTGGCGCTATATTTATGGCTTAAGAGCCATTAGACATTGGTTAGGTGTCAGTCCTGCCTGACAGACTGCTGCCCTGGGGTCACAGAAGAGGGACAGTCTTAGATTCTAAAAAAAAAAAAGGATCTGCAAAGTGGCAACAATGAGAGTAGAGCTTCAGCGAGTGACTTATCGCCTCTAGTATGCATCCCTTGGCTATCTAAATTTGTTGAAGCTGCTTGGCTATTTTAATCTCTGTAAGCACTGTAGTAAATGAGGGCAGACATCAGTGTGGATTGCCTCTCTAACGGTGCAGCACTGATAGCTGCTGGTGTGGGTCATTTGGAAGTGAAGTCATGCCCTTCATCATGCCTGAGTGCCAACCCATCATGCCCCCCTGTGATTACTGCGACTGCTGTTTGCCTGAGGTTCCTAGGGAGAGACAGTCATCAACACTTAAACGGTTTGTCTCTGTCTATGAGAGGCAGGGACACAGTTTTGAGTTTTTGCCCTGGAAATGTGTTCCGTTGGCATTTGCTATCAGACCATATGAGTATACACAGTAAAGTGAGGAGATACTGGTGCTGTCTGGCAGAAAATGTAAAAGAGAGTCTTGGGTTTTGTAGTGTCACATCCTCATGCAGGACAGGTTTTTCGACATTTTTCAAGGTAAGGTAAAAGCATTGAGGATTTTCTTTTTTACAATAACAGTGGATCAAGAGCCTTTTTGCAATGTGAATGTGTTTTGATTTGTTTTGAACTCTCCCAGGTGAACAAAAACTCTTAAAACTTCAAAAGCAAAACCCAATAACGTCATCTCTGTATTTACATTTTCTATGTCCATCTTTACTGTTTTCACAAGCATCACCAGACCACGGGTGCCTGTAGTGAATCCATGGTAATGAACAGAAGCCATGCCACATCCAAACACCTTCTAATCCATCACTGGCCTTGGTGCAGCACAAGCCCTGAAACCCAGGCCAAACCCTGCACAGATGACAGAGATGTTAGATGTAAAAATATTGCACACAAATCAGAGGTGAAGGTTGCACTTTGTGCTTGTTTCTGTATTCTCTCCACCTCTGAAATGTGGTAAGAATGCAACACAGCTAATCTGCCTTCTAGGCTATGCAGGGGTTTACTGACAGTTAAAAGTAGTAAATAACGTGATGCATTGATTGGCTGCCCCTGTATCTCATCCATCTCTGACAAAAGGTTTATTGGGAAGCGATCGATATACTTCAACATGCATCACTCACGTACTGTAACTAGTAAACCATTCAGTCAGATGGACAAAACAACATATTTATCTTCATGCTAAGTATAATGGTCTTTGTTGTCCTTCCTCTTGTCTGCTTTTCTTTCTTAGTATGATTTAACCTCAACCTGCTTCCCCCACAGACCCTTTAAGACTAGAAACACTCTGGGATTTGCAGACCAGTGAGACAGTGCCAGGCAGCATCCAGGGATTAATGCAGTGTGATGGTTCTCAGTGCACGGCACCAGTATGGCCGAGTGAACATCATGTTGAAGTGTAGTGAGGCTAAACTCTTCTTTAAAGCACAGGCCACAGATTGGCCTTCTCGCATGAGAGCACAAAGGGAGGGGGGGGGACGGGGGTTACAATTGTGAGTAAACAATGCAAACGACAGGCAGGGGGGTAAGCCGCTAGTGTTTTGGTGCTCAGAAACACCTTTGAGCCAAGAGATGGTTAAAGGCTACTTGAGCAAACTTAACTAAGTTTGTCTTCAAGGGCAGTGTGGAGATACAGAATGGTGCAACAGCAAAATGTCAGAGGGAGGTGGGTGTTATTTGGCAGGAAAACTCTCTATTTGATCCCCGTGGCCCGGCTCCATCTGGCTATACGCTGACCATGTTAGTGGATGACTGCCACTGCCTCATGGCAGCACAACACTGGCTCATCTACAGTATAATAGTTGAGGATGTCTTATCTTTTAGTCAATCGGCTCTGTCTTATTAAACATATGGTGTATTAGCATAGCTCGCATACTGTGCCAAGGCGAGCTGTTTAGCTCCAAACCCACCATGGCAGATAGGGATTGTTATTAAAAAAAAAGCCACAACAGCATGTGCAGTTGAATAACCCTGCCATTAGTAATCCATGCAGAACGTACAGATCAAAACTGTAACATGTGGGGAAAAAAATCACATGAACAGAGAAACATATTAATGTAATGTTTATCAATATGTAGAAAAATGTAACATATTTTAGGTATATTTTTACCACCAATGTCACTAATGACCAAGGCTGCAGCAACTTTGACTCAAAAGGTGCATTTTATTGCCTGTGAGTTTGCCTTTTTCTGGTTAGGGCATGATTGTTTCATTTTAAAAATGAAATAAAAAAAAAAACACAATGATTTTAGAACAATGGAAAACTATTATTTTGATTTCGATTTCAATCAACATCTTCTAGATATTTTCCATTCCCGCAAAATAAGTTATTCATTCATTTTCTGCCTCTTACCCTCTGATGGTCACGCAAGAAGCAGGCGCCAATCCCAGGTGACATCCTGGAAAATCACCTTTCATAGCCAACATTCAGAGATAACCAAACATTCACACATTCAATTTAGTCGCCAGTGAAACTCACACCAGTCTACATTTTAAAATGTTGGATGAAGGCAAAAACCCACACACACACACACACACACACACACGTAGAGAACATGCAATCTTCACACATTGCTTGATCAAACACTTGACAGTATCTGTCTTTGTGACACAATCATTTGCGATCATACCCCATATTTTACCGAAGAAAAGTTGTACACACGAGTTTCTAACTGATTTACTTTGCAGCGGGTATTCAACCTCCTGCATCCCCTGTGTTAAGGTGACGTGCCACGCTGATTACGTTAATGAGCAGCGCCAAGTGCTCGCAGCCATCTCATAATGAAATTTGATCGTGGCGGAACAGACCGGAGAGCTTTGGCAGAACATTGAGGCATATGGAGGAAACAGACGTGATTGTCATGGCAGGTGGTTAGATGCTGCAGAAAGGTAAAAGGCTCATTCACCCTGGGCTATGGCCCTGATAGAGAATGCTCATGAAGGACTCCTCACAACCTAGCACACAAAACAAGATCCTTTCATTGTACTGCTCTCTCCTCAGATTTTTTTGCCAGGCAGAGCTGACTTAGGTTTGTTATTATCCCCAAACCATTTAAGCAGCCTGAATTATATATCAATAATGTTCTTTTTCACTTCCATTCTTCGGTGAGAACAGCATGATAAGTGTATTAAACGGCATACTCGCTATTATACACGTGGCCCACAGTGACCGCGTTTTATGTAGAGTAGTGAAGTAACCGGTTTAAAACGGGACAAAAATGAATAACAATCGACATCGCCCCATGTCTCTCTTTGTCATGTATGTATTTCTTAAAGAAGCTCACAGCGGGACCCTTTTTCACCAGTCTCTGGAGCACACTTTAGAGGAACTGAATGAAACAACCCCATCCTTTAATTTAATTAAACATTTATAGGATTTTATTTCTGTAGAAATAGAAAGAGTCCTCCTCTCAGGAGAGGCATGGAGACAGAAATTTTGCAGATTTCTGTTTCCCTTTTTTTTTGTGTGAAATAGTAAGATGTGCATTTTGCATACTGTAATAAATCCTCTTTTGTATATTTATGTGTTACAGCAGAAGGAATGAAATTGAATTAGGCTACGGATGAACTGAATCGTCTCTTTGTCTGTAAACTGCTGAGACAAGAACATCCCATTAAATCCAGAGTCTGTTCCAGGATAACACTGTATAAGTACAAGGCAGACAAGTAAACAGAAACTACACTTATAGACTGGAAATAATCCTGTGACTTACAGCAAGTAACAATATTTGTCTTGGATCAACTAAAGACCAACTTCCCCCAGCCCTCCCCTTCCTTCTCATAATGTCATGCACTATTTATTTATAATGGTGACACGTTTAATTTAAACCACATAGCTACTAGCATAACACCAGTAACTAAAAGTGCATGTTCTGATAAGAGTAGGGTACATCTATAGATACTCTGACTTATTTGCCGAATTGTCTGCAATACAGTGGAAATAACATTCAAATCTGCATTTTTTGGGTCGACTAGTTTGTATGACTCATGGCCATATCCCCCCAAAAAAATGAATGAACTTGTCACAACTGTTATTTAAAAAGGGCTCGTGCTTCTGCAGCACTATTGATGGTTTATGAAGCATCATTAATTCACTACAACCAGATATCTGCTTGTGGGCATGGTGCTGCCCTCAATGGCACAGCTCCCCCCCCCCACATAGCCAGATGTTTCACAAGAACGCAGGCCACACAAGAATAACAGGGTTAACACTTCATGCATTCATAGGAAAATGTTACAGATGGTAAAAGACAACAAACTACAATTAATTGCATTCAAATAATGAAATGCAAAATTATTGCGCTATTATTCCATGGCTTTTTGTTTTCCTGATCCAGAAGCTTTATTACTTTGTCAGGCACGTATAGTGGATATAGTCTCATTCTCCATATGAGGCACTCTGGAGTGGTACTGGATATCATGTACTGTTTTATGTTTCTAAACCCACAGCCAGAGAAAGTAACAATGCATAAAATAAAATTCTTGAATTTTAGGATGTAGCAAGGCAGCCGGGCCTTCTCACAAAAGAAGAATATGACCATGTTCCAGCGTGAGACTCATTTAAACCTAATAGAAAAATAACCGTTAAAATTGGAATATTAATTATAATAAAAGACTTAGAAATACTCTGGTGGGAGTGGATTACCTCTGCCTGCATGCACAGAGACGTCTTTGTGTGTGTATTTTTCTGAAGGATATGAACCCATATTTCTGACAGTTACCACAGAAAAGAGCTGTAACACATGCAACACCTTTCAGGGTATTGCTGCAGTCCCATTGTCTTTGCTTACCAATCACAGGCATTTACTCCTGTAACATCACAGCTGCTGCAGCTCCGAGCAAAGTGAAAAACAGAACGGCTATGCAGACGGAGATCTGTTTGTCACTACTTTGAAGTTTTTCGTTTTTTTTTTTTTTTTTCCTGGGGAGGGGGTTGATCCTGCAAAATGCATGATCATCTTTTTTTGTAGCCCAGTTTTATTCTCATTTTCACTCGTTGATAGAGGCCGATCTTTATCAAGCACCCATTGCCTTGACTCCTGTCACTGTAAGTGGCTACACTCTCCCTCATCACTCAGGCCTGTTGACAGCAGAGTGGCAGCAGGACAACCCATTATGAAATGACCTTGGTGTAGTGTCAGCGGGGCCATTGTGCCGCCGAAACGGTTACACCCCAAAGTGAGTAATTTTCTCTCCATGGGTCAGCATCTTTGCACACAGACTATAATAAAGGTAGGAGGTTGGGCTCTGCCACTTGGAATCACTAAGGTGATGGAAGGGCAAGAAGGGCTGACCCTGCAAGCCATCCCTCTGTGAACAAACCCTAGTGAGCACAGCAGTGTCAATGTAATTAAGGAGATGAGAGCTGATCTGATGAGGCAGACAGCAAAACCGAAGATCACAAAAGTCTTGCTTTGCATTCCAATACAAGGTCATTTAATTAGTCTATATGCAGTTTTTTTATTTGTGCTCTAACCAGACTGGATGTCATTAAATCCTCAAGAGTGCTATTTGTTTTGGAGCAGAGCTGTAAAACAGGACCACGTTTCCCTATCACCTGTTCAGTGCACAGCCCGTTTTAGTGAGGTGGTTTAATTTTAGAAGTGCCGTGGTGACAGTTCTTGTGCTTCTTTTCTCTACGTTTTATATGTCTTTAATCTCCATTGCTGTGGCTCAGTACAAACACATGTGCCTCTGGTCTTCCACTGCTAAATATTGTGTATTCTACTCATAGCTGAAGGACTTTATATGAGACACAAAAAGGAATGCGTTCAATGCAGTAACTTAGGAGGGAAAAAAAATACTGTTAAAATGTTAAATATATAACGTAGTTTTTGAGGAAATTCTCATAGCTTTAAGGATATGTTTTTGACATACATGAGTGGACATCTGCTGTGTGATCATCTACAGAATGCATTGGTAACCAAATGAGAGCAATCTGAAACACAAAATAACAATAGGATTTGAAAAAAAGTGCAATCCTTAACCCAACAATCTACACAAATCCAATGTGGTGCTGCGACCTTGTGCAGCTCAATGTGGTGATGCTGGAGTCAATAGCAAAACACTATTTTGTAAAAGAAGAAAGCTCAAAAAGTTTTTCTTTTTCCCGTTCTATTTTCTATTAAAGAAAAAAAAAACAGTGGTGGTTATGTGCTGGGAAGATTTGGTTTAGATTCAGGATACATTTAACTCAAGTTCACCTCAGTGCACCTGAAAGACCTGGTCTTGAAAGACAGGCCACTTTGCCAGTGTCAGAGTATGTAAGGCATGAAAGAACAATCTGATCTCACTGTCTTGACTTCGGAACAAGAAGTGCAGAAGTTTATTTGTGTGCCACTTGAACACGTATTGGGGGGGGGGGAGTTGCTTTCCAGTGTCTGTATTGATTACATTTCATCACCAGAACTGTAATAAATGTCCAAAAGACTAAGTACATATAACCGGTTAGAATTAAATCAATTTCCACAACTATGGGCCGTTAAATAATGTAATACCTTTATTCATGCAAGATTTAGTGGTTGCTAAAAGGCAGATATGAATTATTTTGGGGTTCAAATTCTTCCCTTACATTCAGATACTGGTTCATGCACTCATCTTGTGAGACATAAAGGTCACAGCAAACACCCACATGGTGATTGATTTCCAGATTATAAGGATTCATTATTTTGGCAGCTCATAAAATATGTATATAATATATATTAAGCATTTCCTCCACAGCTGATTAAGCAGTTGTACTTTTATTGACATCTAAGCGCGGACAATACTGACACCAATGTTGTGTCTTAGTTTTTTGTATGACAGCATTAAGTCATATTGGGTTTTTTTCTTATATTCTCATAGCAGAAAATGTACACGTTAAGAAAAACATAACATGAACTAGGAAACAGGAAGAATTTTGTTGGAAAAATTCAAAAGGCTGACAAAAGCATTCCTTTGTTGTGCATTTAAAAGTCTATCGACACTGAATGTTTTTGAACATACCTAATATTTTATTTGCTGCGGGCCGTGTCTGCTATGCGGAAAGAGTATACGGATAAAATAACAGTTTTTTTTTTTTGGTTGATGTGTCTGAGCAACGTCTCGCTATCAAGGATTCATGCTGTGTCAGACAGAGTGGATGTCGGCGCTGAGAGCCGGGAGATGAGAGCGGCTCTGCACAGAAATCATCCGGAGACACACTGGCGACGTAATTAGCACATGAATTATTTCTGTGCAATGACATGCCTCAGCACCTCTTGACTTTACTCTTGTCTGAGAAACGCACGACTTCATGTATACGACCCAAATTACACATCTGCCAAATGCCAGCCCTTTACAGTCAGACACTGCTTTTCCCTGCTCCAGTAATCAAAAGTGGACTGTAACCTCTGCCCGATCACTCTCTGCGTGCACTTTAGATCTTTGCCGGCAACCTTGACAAGGTTACGTCCAAACTGAGCAGCTTGTTAAGATGCATATGGCGACGATTTATTGCTGCTAACACATTTCAAATATGGCCCATTCAGACAGAACACTGCTATCAGATGTTACGATGCACCTGTTTCTGCACTTCATTGCTTTTGATCACAAATCGCATTATCGTCTGGTATTATAGATCTTTGCTGATAGGTTCATTACGTATCCTAGAGGAGAACTTTGTCGCCGTTGCTCTTTAAATATAAATACATATCAAAGTATGAATCTTTATTTATCAATGTATCTTTAAGCAAATTAGAAACTATATATTAAAATCAAAACACTCTTCTTTTTGATTAGGATATTGATCCAGCCCATCTCCCCAGGGCTTACATTATTATCTTCTCTATTTACTGTGCAGAAATGGATTGGGCTTTGCAGATTAGTATTCAGAACATTGCGCCCTCTCTTTGCCGTAATGCTGCTGTGATTTTGTAATGGACTGGGAGAAAATGAGAGCTTTGCAGCTGAAAGTGTGCTGTTTAGTGTGTGTGTTCATTCAGGGTATGATTTGCCTGGGTTTATGGGTATTTACATTCATATTTCCCTGTCTTTGTGAGTTTCATTTTTCGTGTTTTCCTCTTACTTAGGTGCCCTGCTTAACTGTGTCACCCCCTTGTTAGATCTGGCCAGTTCTAAAGTTTGAATACTCGAGAGAGAGAAGCTACTTGGATACTTTTACCCATTCCTTACTCTGTGCTTTGGATAAAAAGAGGCTTCGATATGTCTTCAAGAGATTGACTACCTTGTTCTTTGTCAGCGCCATTAAGTCCAGGATGCTGCTTTTGGGGGAGTTATTTGTTAAATCCACTCCACAGAAATGTTCTTGTTGTTGAGAGAGTACACCAAAAGATCTAGTTTAATGGCCCAGCTGCCAACTATAAATGTCTCCCAGTTTTTATCTCAGACATATATTTGAGCTCAAGTATCTCCTGCAGTTTTGAACAAGAAGCCTTCTCCACTTTTCTCTCTGCTCATCAATACTGAATCTAAAGCCGAGACACTTGCACGCGTCACCTTTTGTTCTATTTTTGTGCAGAAATCAGTGGTGGTGGACTTTGTGATTCACGAGGACACCGCTCTATTTACATATTCATGTTTTAGTTCTTCTTCTTTTTTTTCTTTTACATGTCTTCAGAGCATGAGGTGTAGTTGCCGAGTGGTCAGTTTGAATAAAATGAATATTTGTCTTTGACATGCGGATAAATGGGTCGTGTAAATCTGCACGCAACATCTTACTTTGTAAGGTGTACGAGTCGAGGGTTTCACAGGAAACGAGACGAGGTTAGGTATTCTTGTCTGTGTCTGCATTAAATCCATTGTATATGTTGTGTTTGCACATATACAGGGGTTGTGTGTTTGACGCCACAGCTGTGCATGTGGTTGTTGTTTGTTCCCCTGACAGCTGATTCTAGGGAAAAGTTTGCGCCTGATTGAGACATTACCAATTAGAGTGAGCAGACACGGACCGTGTGTGTGTGATATTGCACGCTTAAATTTACAGCTTGTCTCTTTGTTTTTGATAAAATGTGTTAGATTTTATTCGCCGGTTTCCTTAACAACCAGTAACTGTCGAAATTTCCCTTTTTTTTTATTTTTTTTTTTTTTATAACATTTTAGTTTGGCTCCGCTTCAAGTCATATTCCCTTTCAAATGCTAAATGCGCCACAGTATCATACTTTAATGGAGGGGGATGCTGATAAAGATAGTGGCTATAAATAACAGGATGTTGCTTTGACCTTCACTCCAGCTTCACGCCAGCAGTTGCTGTAAACACAGATCCCTTCTCTGTAATGAACAGTCTGCCCAGATAATATTTAGTTTTGACTTTGCTCCACTCTGTGATGAATTTTCAGTCGCGGTTCATCTTTATGAATATACATTTGCATAATTCAAAGAAAGAGACTAAGAGAGTAGAGAGAAGGTGCCTGATATGAAACAAGTAGATCATGCGTCCTATTTTGTTTTAACGCTATTATACTAATGCAACTTAATGTGAATCTTTATTTCACATTTGACATTTATTGTGCTATTTTGACATGTGTCCAACAGTATATCACCAGTATAATGTCAAGAGTCATAAAAACACCATTATCCTCGTCACAATCATCATCTTTGTCATGGCTGTGATTGTTATGATGACTGTTAATATACGATGTGCGTCCTCTATAGTGTTCTACATATTAATACGTGTACAACATGGACCAGTGAGCAATGAAGAGAAGGTTTAATGAGGCCCTTTTTACGCAGCTTTCCTTTTTGAATGGGTTTGTTGACAAAGTAATGGTATGCTGTCCTCCTGTTATTAAACAGGGCGCTATATGTGATGCTGTTGGCAGCAGCGTCGGCATCCATGTATATATAATTTGATGTGAAATAATTGAATGTGACCGTGTAAAAAGCCGTGGAATATAAAGCTAATTAACAGGACCAAACATACCCTGTGGGCGCAAAATAACAGCAATAACAACCTTTGCATTTATGACAGTGGATTCAGGGTCAAACGCAGTATCAGTTGCAAATGTTTTTAACAAAAGGAATCTGAATAAACATAAACACATACCCCCCAAAATTAACAGTAAAATGGCAAACAAACAAACAAAACAAAACATCAATGAAATATTTACTGATACTACAGTACAGATATATGTAAACGACAACAAAACATGTTTTAACACCCATCCTCTAGAGCATTGGTTCTCAAAGTGTGGCCCGGGGGCCAATGGCGGCCAATGGGCGGCCAATGGCGGCCCACAGAAACATTTCTGCCGGCCCGCAATGAATTACAGTTGATAGTTTTAATCCAGGAGCTACTAAGCTTGTTAAATGTTTATTGGACATTACTGGATACAGACCAATAAGTGTAAACAAAAATACTGGGTATTTACCTGGTTTCTATATGGTGAATTTTAGTGTTTATTGGGTTATAAGCTGGTAATAAGCAGGTAGCTACAACCCCCAATTACTAGCTATTTACCCAGTAAATATATGGTAACAGAAATGTGTTACATGGTATTAACCTGTAATTAGAAGGTCAGAACAAAGGCCAAAATACTGGGTAATTACCCAGTAAATTATAAAGCGTTATTATATTAATGCTTAAATTACATTATATTAACGCTTATATTACTTAACGCTAAACTGTAGAACTGCAATCTGGTCATTAAAAGGATTACAAATGGGATTTATTTCCCTTTTTTTTTCCTTTGGTGGCCCTCAGTCCAATGTTGGGTTCCTAAATTGGCCCTCAGGTATCAAAACTGTGAGAACCCCTGCTCTAGAGGGAGTTTTTTTTCACAGGTTTGCCCTTGTGCTACCTGTACTAGAGGAGAAGCAAGAATTCCGTTGATTGTTGACATAAAGTAAATGTGCGTCCGACAGTTCATCTTCTCCTTCTCCTCCTTCTATATATTTTCTAAATATTTTGCATTTGTGTCGTATACAAAATGGTTCCATCAAACGCAGCTTCATCCAGATGCAGAAGAGATTTAATGTAAAACAGAAGAAGAAAAAAAAACGCTTCGAGAAATCCAGAAGAAAGCTTATATGCACCACTTTATTCCCACGGCTAACTGTTGACATCTTAAAAATCAAATGCAAAGTAGCATTAAAGGTTGATTAAATTATAAATTGAAAAATATTATGCTCTGTTAGTCAGACAAAATGTGGTATAATGGGCACTGGATCGCCGAGATTCAACACTTAGTCAAAGATATTAATAGAAATGAAAGAGGCATGCTAGAAATACATTTAGAAAAAAAACAATTGCCTTCATGATGGCAGTACTGTACACTTGATTATGAAATATCATACAAAAGTGATCGAGTTAAGACGAGCACTTAACCTGTGTGTTTACAAATCTGTTCACAATTAGACGCACAACTCGAAAGACCGAGCAGTTTACTGCGTGAGTATGAACCGCACGCTTTAACGCAGCGACTGTCTAATTGATGCCTGAATGGCAAAGCCAATTATGAGTGCGCTTAACTGTGGATGATGTGACTTTGCAGACTGACACCATGGAAGGAGACTCTCTATGAGCACAGCGAGGAATCCGTCATACCGCGAATCTAAATGACACTGTACGTCGAGCCGGCGCAGCGTGGTTTCTGAGAGAACTCCGCTCACACATCCACTCATGCTGTCACCTTCTGCTGAATGCCTCGATATGTTCAAACGAGCTAAATTAGGCTCTCTCTCTCTCTCCATTTTCTGTCTCTCTCTCTTACCATGGCCGTTCTGTAATTACAACAAAAAAGCGTCTCACAGATTTTAATTGTTATTGCGGATATAAAAACAAACAGTGAGCATTTATATGAAATTCAGCGCTCATTTAATCGGGCCGGGGCCTACCTTGTAAGCAGAAGTCTATTGAACGGCGTGATTATCATGTATTAAAACATGTTCTCGGAGAATACAGCACTTCAGAAACTCTTGTCATAATGTAAGAGGCTTAGGCCACTTCATGATGTTAACTTCACATTACTTTAATAGGCTGCAGGCACTAACTTGTGCATCATTTTAACAGGCCTCCTATCAAACAAGGAAAGCGAGTTAAATCCACTGTCAGTCACCGAGTCTTACGACAAACCACTAAACAACTTTGGTCCTCACACTGAATCTATTTTAGCATCCAGTTTTATTTACAGCACAGCGAGTCCTTTCAACTCCACAGGTGGTACTTTGGAAGTGCATGTTCCTTCTTTTCCCTCATCTGTAAGCGTCTTCTAAACCTGGAGAAAACGGAGGGCAAAACCACGTTTCTCTTTTTACTTCGGCTTGTTACTGAGAGTTGAAGGATCTCTGACAGGGAAACAGTGATGCATGCATGTCGTGCGCTCCAGTCATGCTGGGGACTGCCATGAACACGACAACAGAGAGGGGAAACACAAGAACCCCCAATTCCAGCTTTGTTTTTAATGACCGTATAAAGTAAATAGTATTATGAAACAATAGCATATGCGAAAATAAGATTGTTTTACTGTCCACGTCTTATTATTCAACCCTTTTCCTTGGCATCTCTGACACATTTCTTACTTACATCATCAGGTCAAAAGGGTTACAGATTAGAATAACGGCAATTAAAAAATCAAAGCTTGTCCTGTCTCTCATTTAATAGGTGATCTTTCTTCTTTCCCCACCGCCAAGTCAGTTTCAGACTGCTGTGTTATGATTTGGTGTTGACAGCAGTGTGCTCCCCTGGGTGCAGGCTAATTTAAAAAGCAGCCATATAGAGTAACAGATGCCAGATTAGTGTCAGAGGAAAGTGACTGATGAGGAAGCCTCCCTGTCGCTCGGCCACATGCTGGCATTGTTGTACATATGACACGCTCCCGCTTGTAACCCCTCGGTGCTTCATAATAAATAAGTGATTCGGTTCTACATACCAGGCTGCTATTAACGGAGAGTTAAATTATACGACGGAGACATTTCTGCTGCCGCTAGTGTTTTTTTTTTTTTGCAGTGAAGTATACTGAACTTTTCCATCTGTATCTGCATGCAGCACCGTACCTCTTTGACTCTGTGACACTAATTTGATTTGAGCGGCGAATAATTGTATTACTTCCATCAATGTGGGCAGTTTGTTCTGCACCACAGCCACAAATGTAATGTAGCAGTTAGAGAATGAGGCTCCTGAATGGCAGCGACAATTACATGCTATTGATTAACAATTATTTATCTTGCACTGGCCTAAATTTGAGGAGAGAAAATCCGACTTTTAGGCTTTTAGTTGTGCTTATTATATGCCATGAATATATATATATATATATATATATATATATATATATATATATATAAAAAGAAGAAGAAAACATGTTGTATTTAAAATATGTGCTCACTCATTCTGTGGAGAATTTATGAGGTCAGGCACTGATGTTGGACGAGAAGGCTTGGCTCACAGTCTCTATTCCAGTTCATCCCGAAGGTGCTTGTAAGGGGTTGAGGTCAGGTTCTCTGTGAGGGCCAGTCATGTTTCTTCCACACCAAACTTGTCAAACCAAGTCTTCGTAGTTTATCCTTTGCTTCGTGCACTGGGGCACGGTCATGTTGGATTAGAAAAAGGAGCTTCTTCAAACTGTTGCCACAAACAGAACTGTCCAAAATGTCTGTGTTATGCTGACACGTTAAGATCGTCCCTTCATTGGAGATAAGGGGCCGAGCCCAAAGCCTGATTAAAACGTCTGAATTCAATACTTAACAGGTGTGGGCCAAATATGTCTATGCATATAGTGCATATTAATTTGACTTGCTCCTCACGAAGCCCATGTGTGCTTGATTTAGTAATCACTATTTGACATGTTCCATTAACATAAGACATGTGCTTAATCTACACGACAGGATGCCTAACGGCACAGCTGACTGTATGCGTAATGCCTACGTCTGTTTTCTGGTCGGGGGGGAACTTCCAGGGACTGTCATATGTGATTTGAGAGCGAAAAAAAATTGATTATATGTGACATATAAGCCAGAGCCGTATAGAGTATGGCTTAAGCAGGATTTCATGCAATTATTTGATATATTGTTTTATACTTGCTCACTTTTCAGCCCTAAGCTGCTGTCAGATTCAATGTTAAGTAAGTGGCACGGATGCTTTTTTCTCTGTGAATATGACCAGTGAATGCTGAACTTGACTTGTTCAGAAGAGGATGCAAATGTTCTAACCCTTATTTTATCAATTTTTTACTTGTTACAGGCCGTTGTATGCTGGTGTCTAGGCATTTCTGCAAAGTAGCTGATACATTTAGTATGTATAAATAAAAATGTATTATTGAATCCATTTGCCTTGTAGTGACAACTTGATGTAGATCAAGGCTAAGAAAAAAAAAAGGGCAAGAAAAATTATCCGGTGCTTGATTTGACTGGTCCCACACTAGAAGATATTATCCTTATTAAAACAGTCCTACCATGTACACCCTTACGTCTACTGGCTGGTTAAAATGGAAGAAGTGTGACCTTTTATGAACTGTTTTTTATTTTCAAATCCAACACTAAATGCAGGCTGACATCCAAATTGCCCCGCTTCACTTAGACCTGCATACAGTTACGCGTACATCAGAGTGAAACAGACTGCCAGGGAATGAATTAATGAATTGATGTAGGCCACTGGTCCTAAAACTGCCTCTGGGCAGAGCCCCAAGTGTTGTAAATTCCCAACAACGCCCCTGCTGTTCACACACAATTCTTTGTCCATTGGTTAGGGGAATTAACTGTGAAGTGCAGGCATCGGGATGTGTGGAGAGAAAGATGAGAATGACCCTGGAGTATTAGCTCAATTTGTTATGTGGCCACTGAGCTCATGGAGCAGGGATGGTTGGGTTTTGTGAAGAGGGGAGAGGTCTCTTATTTTCACTGATAGAGGGCTCAGACATTGAGGGAAAGACCAAAGCGTGGTGAAATCCCGTCAACTTCAATTACAGAGACCTGTAGTTTTCCCAGAGGTGCACTATAGTGCCTTTAAGGGGGAATCAATAAGGTGACAAATTGTTGTGGACAGCAGCCCCTTTTTACTTGTAGCATTGTTGTATCCGTGCCTGGACGCTACACTAAAAGTGGCTTTATGTGTGTGACAGTGTGCGTTTGGCAAGCATATATTAATGTGCCGCTATTCCCATTTATGATAATGAAATGCTTTGGTCCATTTGTGTTTTCATGCCTTATTTTCTGCTCGTGGCTTTAATGGCTTGTTATCTGTCTAAACCTCCCTTTAAATGCTTTCTAATGACTGTTCACATGCATCAAGCCCTGACACTGCGCTGCTTTGTTCTAAACATTATAATGGCAGTGGTGAGAGGTTTTTTTTTTCTTTTCCAACGTTATTTGTGCTTCGTCAAATCCTTGTCATATCTACTGACGTCTGATGGCTGAAGAGGGCAAGACGTGCACAAGTATATCCACAAATATATGTTGAATTGATAGTTTTTAATGGCGTGGGGAGTCCATACTGTATGAAGCTGCTTGTCACCAACAACACTTGTATTCTGGTAAAAGAGATAAATACTAGTGGTCAATGTTTATGAGAGAAACAGATAAGTGGGAATTTATTGATAAACCTTCACGTCTCCACAATTGAATTTAAGGAATATTGATATTCTTTGATGTAAGAAATACAAATGAATTTTGGCTCGTGTCTCCTCTACATCACGGAGTCACTGTTTTGCTGGGTGTAATACTTGGAAAACATGCGGGAAAGTGTGTATGTGTGCGAGGTTTCAAATCCTCTACAGAGGTTATTTAAGACTGTCTGTTCTCATTACTTGTGGTTTTCCAAAGAAGGCCAATGCTAGTATATACCACATCAGTCTTAGAAGTAATGAACCTAATGGCTGACTCCTGTGGTTCATTTTATCAGTTTGAAGGTGAAATAGATCTCAGTCAGTGTTTGTGTAGCCTGTGGTCTGTGTTAGCTGAGAGGCTTTGTTACTTATTGCTCAGTGGTCAGTTTTATACCGGCTGTGTGCATTTGTCTTTGTAGCTGAGCAATATGTGCAGACTGCACTTGATAGAAGATAGACTTCTCTGTAACGTGTCACAGGATACTTTTATATCAACTTGTGTTTTTTATTAACTAAAATAATTCATATTCATACATGTGAAACTATGTTTTAATAATACTGTGTAAGCAGATCAGAACACACAAGCTAATTTAATATTTCTGCTTTAAAATGTGCTCATGATACTTGTGTAACTCAGCCGGAGCGAGTTCTGTTGTCAGGCAGTATAATACGAGTGCACAAACTGTGTGTAAATCTCTCTTTGTGCTCGAAACAGCAACAGAGCAGTGATCCATTTGTATAATGAATCAGTAAAGGAATACATATTCAGCATGTGCAAAGCAGACCTTTGCTCAGTGTATTATGTATGATAGGCCCAAAAGTAGCAGGCGCCAAGTATTCTGTGTGTAATTACTCATTACAAATGTCTTAAAAGTTGATGTGTATAGAAGGTAAACCCTAAAGCAGCGCTGCTGTCTACTCACCTGTGTTCTCTGGCTAAGGTAGGTACAGGATGGTCACTGGAACATATGGAGAACATATTCCCACTGTCTGAAAGTGGCCTCGGACTTTTGGACCCCATCATATCTTGTACCTCCCATAATGTGCATGGGATCTCTCTCTTATGTCTGTTTTCCCCTATTGATTCAAATGTTGATTTTGATAGCCTATTTTTATTTTCACATCTCTCTCACAAACAGACACCAAAAGGGCCTCAGTTATATAAAGCAGCGCTTTTTTTTTCATTTGTGTCTCCGCAGGAAAAGAAGAGTATGTCGCAACCTTCAAAGGATCTGAGTTCTTCTGCTACGACTTGTCCTTGAACCCAATACAAAGCAGCAGTGATGAAATCACATTGTCATTCAAAACCCTGCAGAGGAATGGACTGATGCTGCACACGGGCAAATCAGCCGATTACGTCAACCTGGCACTGAAAAATGGGGCCGTATCACTCGTCATTAATTTGGGGTCTGGAGCCTTTGAAGCTCTTGTGGAGCCAGTCAATGGGAAATTTAATGACAATGATTGGCATGATGTCAAAGTAACAAGGAATCTACGTCAGGTAACAGTACAGAGGACGATGCTGAGACTCAATAAACCAATCGGAACGAATCCACTTTAAATCATTACCATCATACAATATATTGTTTTCCTTTTCCAGACATTGTAATTGGATTGCCAAATCGGATCATCGTGAGTTTGGTGGAGATAAAACGCAACCGCAAATGAACAGGGACATCTAGACATGAATCTAGAACTTTATTGAGTTACAGATTGCGGAGGAACGGCTTTTAAGACAGCATTTAGCCTCATTTAGACGTTTGAGGCAACAACAGAGGCAGAGTATAACATTTATACACTGTGTATTACCACAGCATGTAAACACCCAAAAAGGATCTCCAATTTCCTCTGTTTTTACTTAGGTTTAAATGTTAGTGCCGTGTGCATTAACATTTTATGGATATGGTTTAGTTTTCTTATCTCTGACCACATGTAAATGTAGTTTTGCTGCACATGTAGAGACGTATTGGAACAAAAAGTATAAGGTATTCATTACGTCTTGTAAGTCTAACATTATACACTGTAGTTCTCCAGATACAGTTTGTAAAGCTCTACAAGCAACGGTATAGATCTATAGGCTCTAACGAGTGCTCTCCACTACCATGAGTACACACTTCTACATGAATAACTCTTGAGAGAATATGTCGTGACAGTCTGACCAGGTCAGACAGCATGAGGTTTCTTACGAGTTAGACTCACCGTTCCATTTAGCAGCGTGTGCCACTTTCATTACTCAGCATCAGAGGACGGTCCCTTCCAGCCGCCCTAATGATTTCGCCATCCGCCCCTGGCTATGCTGCTCTTAAGTGGGAGACTAGACACGGTATCAACAGCGTTGGTTTATGTCTGACTCAGCCAGAGCGGGGGAATCAGAAGGGAAGGTGTAAAGCAGAGCCTTTGGCCATGTCCAAACACATCCACCTAAAACAACAGTTTGTCCTAGCTATAAATAAAGCAGTGTAAAACAAAGCAGTGTTACATTTCAAATAGAATAACTACTACACATTTATACCAAGCCAAAATATTCTAAATGGGTCAGAGTGTAGCTCTGCCTTTCAGCAAATAGCAGAGAACCCGTTCCTGTCAACTGGCAGTGGCTTTGCAAAAGTGATAACCAAGCCTGTATTTTGTTGGGAGTTTTATTGACTAAACAATAATGCCACCACAATAATACAACATTTTTTTTTTTACTATTTCCATTAAAACTAAGTAAAAGTTTAATGACTTATTGGTGGTTAGGTCGTCTTTTACATTAGGACATTAGGACATTAGGGGTTCCTCTGGTGCTCTCGGCCGTAAATTGTGACATTTTGAAAAATGAGTAGGTCCTTAGTGGTCTTTAGGATATAATCTCTAGGTCTTTAATGAAAAAAACCTAAAGGAGTAAACATTTAATTGATCAGCTTTATATAGAATGTTTTGAATTAGACTCTAATAACTTTTTTTTTAACTTAATACTGACTAAAATGTACAAATCCATTGTTAAAATGACATCTCTAGTTTTGTTCCTGCTCATTTGGTGGGAAATGTTTTTCTTCACTTCACTAACACAGCTGCTTCTTTTGCATAATCAGCAAATGGATTATCGGCAAAACCCGAGGACCGAGCCAGCCTGAGCATTCACTGCATTCAAATTGTGAAAGATATCCATAGATATTGAATGCATGCACTGTGGAGGAATCAAAATTACCATCCTCCTCATTTTTGTGTCAGGGTCTTCTTTGCTTTCTTTCATTGCAGTAAAGTGATCCTAAAGTTCATCAATAAGACCAAACGGAGGTACAGTATTGTATGAACACCAGGAAGTCTGATACACTGGATTGGTCTCAACCCTAAAACCAAGAACAACGGAATGCAAATATCGATACCAGTAAAATAAATAAAGCTTTAAAATGGTCTGAAACTTAGGACTGTTATAAAAGGGTCAAGTGATGTGCTTTAGGCATTCTTTCTTATGAACCATTTGATGTCTGTCAATCATAAACTTGTCAGGAATAAGGTTAGGGGTTCGTCTGCTGTTCGCTTACATGGTGCAAAAATACAACGAGGAGCTTAGGAAGTCACTGGTTGAGCTCTGATACTTCCTTTGGAGCGTTCTTGTTATCTCCTTGGTCTGCTTTCTTTCTTGTTAAACTTATTTTGCCCTTTTTAGCTCTACGTTACTAACATGCTTTGGAAACTAACTAACATCATTCATGGAATGTACCATTCTACTAACCAGTATGGTTTTTTGCCGTTTAACAATGTACTAACAGTATTGACCATCATATATTATTTGAGTAACAATCGTTATTCTGTTCACAGTTTTTAATTTCCTTTCTCCCCCCTTTTCCACAAAGCACTCAGGCATTGGACACGCTATGGTAAACAAACTACATTGTTCGGTAGATATCATTCTAATTGTTTCTTAGTTTGGGTTTGCCGTGTGTTTCTTTTCTTTCTTTTTTTTTTTACTGTAGACGTCATTTACAAAAAAAGGGAAATTGCGGTTGGTACTCTTCTGCTTACTTTTCAAGTCCTTTTTAATTTCTCGGTTCATTCATTGGTTTCACCCTCTTTATTTCAACTTGTTTCCTGTCCAATTCTGTTTGATCCACCCTTTTTAGGAGCATCATTTCGAGCCTTTTGCATCAAGCTGTGGTTAATAATGAGGACCCTCTTCTGTCCGGCTGGCCTGATGCTCTTTGGCTCAGCCAGTTGTATCCCCAATCACTTTGCATGGCACGCACTTTGACTACGCACTCACGCCGCCCATTTGTCAATACGACTGTGACAGTTGATCAGTGTTTGTCTTTGTTGCTTCTCTTGTGCTTTTTTTGTGTGATTTGCATGCATCTGAAACTGTGATGGCAAAATAGTGAACCTGTGTCCCGATCAGGAATTTGGGACATTTTTTTCTTTTTGTATGCCTGTGAACAAAAAGAAAATACAAATGCATGCATGGTATTTTTCACTTAAATACCCTTTTGTCATTGTCCTTTTACTAAAACAATGACTGCTTTTCATGGCATGTGCTCCCTCTCTAACCCAGTGGCATGTTCTGGTTTCTTTTGTAGAACTGCTGGACATACTAATATGGATTAAAAAAAAAAATGTTAAACTAACTTGAATAACACTCTACTAACACCATTTTTGTGTCTGCTAAAGTATTTTTAAGTTGCAGTATAGGAAATACTAACACTGTAGTATGGGCACTTTACTAACTCTAAATAGAACAGCATTTCCAACTAATCAAACTGGACAAAATAACATTTACAAACAAGAAAAAAGACAATGAAAACAGACATGAAAATGGGTTTAAAAATTATTGAGAAGTCTGACACAGACGACAAAAAGGAAAAGGCAATAATACTGTGGTGCATAGGCTACTTAAGTATAGCATGTCCTTTCCCTGTGCTTTGTTGTCTAGGTAACAATATCCGTGGATGGGATTCTGACCACCACGGGATATACGCAAGAAGACTACACCATGCTAGGCTCTGATGACTTTTTCTATGTTGGAGGGAGTCCTAGTACAGCTGACCTGCCTGGATCTCCAGTTAGCAACAACTTCATGGGCTGCCTCAAAGAGGTAAACAACACTTCTGTGTGCACTCTAAGGCTGGTGGGTGTACAGGATATACGGCTGATGCGGCTTCACCTCGAGACATCTAAAGAGGCCCTTCCACCCACACGCTGACCCTCTCTTATCCCTTACACTTTACTCGAGTTTGTTTCGCCTCATGCGCTTTCACGCAAACTTTATTTCTACTTCCCCCTCAGTTCACTGACAGTGTTACAAACGTATGCACACATGGATTTTAACGCAACGAGATGCGGGTTGTAATATGTCTCCACACTCGCTGAGATTTTTTGTTGGAGCGAACTTTATCATTGGCTTTGTTACAGCTCTGTTAAATACACTGAATAATCAGCCAATTGACATGATTACCTATCTAATAGCCAGCATTATTACTATAATGTTTGACCCTTCTCTGTAGTAGTATGTAATATACATATGGGTCTAAAGTCACCAGTAAAAAAACGCACACAAGATGCAGAAAGGTCCATGACTAGTTTAACTGCTGTCTATGCTGTCACAAGATATATTGATTTTTAGCTCACTTTGTATTTTAGGTGTTCATGGTGTAATGGGGTCCTTTGGATCATGACTTACAGTATGTCACTCAGACCTTTACTCATGTGCTGTAGCACTATAGGATTATATACTGTGTATAGCCTGCTTTTCATCCCCAGAGATGAGGCAAGAAAGGAGGAGGAGGAAGGAGTAATTTCTCCCAACAGCAGATTCATATGTTATACCTTTCACTTTAACACCGTATGGTCCTTTTTTTTCCACTTGGTTTAAAGCATTCACCTCAGGAACCACCGGAGATACAGAAAGATCCATTCTTTTTTCAATTTTTTAAATCGGTTTACTGCTTTTTCCCCCGTTGCTCTCCCGTTTCCTTCCTTTTTCTGGCTCCTCTCGCCTGTTTTGTGTTCTACATTTTGTCTCTCACCTCAAGCACAGGCTTTCGTCCTCAGTGAACCTCTGCAAGATGCCTGAGACAGCTCTGCTTAATGAGCAGGCAGGGTGTGGACCACATGTCCACACGCCATGTACTGCTCATTAGAGGTCTGGTTATAAAGGAGACTGTCTGAGTTAACGCTGTGTCTCTGAGGTGCTGCAGGAATGAGACCCTATGCATAGAAGTTTACCCTACCAAGCTGCCTTTGCTGCTCTAGATCCTAAAATGTATTGAAAAAAAATAATAATAATATTATGCAAAGCTCTTCATATTTTTCAGGCAATGGTGAAAGACATAATTTGTTTTATTTTCTCATGGATCATTTAATGTCCCCTATTTAGTTTTACTGAAATGGTGCAGTGATATTAATGCGAAACCATTAAAAAAAGACATACTCGTATAAAATATATATCCGTTATTATCTTTGCGGTTTTTTAAATTTATTTCTGACTTTTTGAGTGCATTAGCAAACTCACCACTTCACACAATCCTGCCTGTCGAATTGAATTGTTGACATGTCTCAGGTCAGTTTATGTGTACGTGATGGTAACAGTGCTTTTAACAGCATGTACTACGCGCGTTCTGATTGATGATGTGTTCCCAAGCGGCTTGTTGCAGTCTGTGTGTAGATTCCAGTCTGACTTGCCACGCCCATCTGTTGGTTCTGATGACAAACCAAACGCTGGTGCAGTAATAGCTCAGCTGTCACAGTCCTGCTTGATGACAAATTAGTGCAGCATTACTAGTGCAGCACCAGTCGTGGCTCAGACCGACTCCTTTGAGTCTAAAAGGTGCCCTTTGTCTTAACTATAAAGAATTGATTTGTGTTTAGGGGCTTTATCTCTAGCACCTTTAATCCAGCAGGTAGAGCTATCACCATTTAGTCACTTGGAGATTCTTTATAGCCTCACAAGGTTCTTGTCAATTTTTTTTTTCAATACAGTTGTACTTGCGTATAAAATCCATCTATGTCTGTGTCAGATTAGAGAACATACATTTTTGTTTAAGGGAAAATACAAATGATTTCTCTTGTAGTCAAATCCAAACAGATACAATCGGTCACAAAGCATTTACAGAACATTCGGCCCTCGGTTACCTGGTTCAGATCACACAACTCTGAGCTCAATTTACCTGAACGTTTAGACGCAGTAGATCTGACTCAGTGATAAACATAATATGCCATGCGAATGCAATCCCACCGGAGGTGTCCCCCTTTTTTCAGGTGAATGCTTAGCATCACATGCAGCCACTAAAGAACGTGACCGCAGTTTTCCACAGCTGTAACTCATTTGATGGTGAAAATGATACAGATTTTCTATTGCATTCCCTTATTGCGCAACACGTATATGCAATAACCATCGTATCTACCAATTTCTTAGTGGTAGATCAATATCTCGACTCCTCTGCTTGGCAACTATTGGCAGCTTTGTTGAGAGTCTGAGATGTTCTCATTATTTGCATTTTTGCGACTTCATCTGCAAATTATATTTAAAAACACCTCTAATATTTGTGTATTAGTGGCAGGGTAATTTAAAAATGTCATGACTATATGATGATTTTCTGGAGGGAAAAAAAAACAAGCTGACACTCCCCCACAATGTTAATTACTTTCTCATATGGAAATTGGATGTAATGAGAAAAAAGGACCTTTGTCTCCCAACTGCACTTACACAAGATACTTCTTCACTGCAGAGATTGGATGATGATGATGATGATGATGAGAGTATGGCTGTCTCTAATTTTCTGTAAGATTGTGGCCTGTACGGTGTAGCAGTCATGCTGATCCCCCCCCAAACTACACACATACTATAGCCACAGAGCTCAATGGCACTTGTCATCCCAAAGGTCAGAGCACTCAAGCAATTCAGTTTAGTTAAGGACCCTGTCTGGTTTACAGTGTCTTAGAACATGAACTGCTACAGATAGCAGTTTCCACATAAATATGTGGTGATTTTTTGTAATGTAAATTGATGTAATCGCTTACCATAAATATTAATATGAATTTTATTTTTTCATCATGTTTTCTGTTTGTTTAGGGCCTTATCTTGCACAAAACCTCGCCAAACCTAGTGTGTACATGAGTACCTGCAAAATCTGACTGAGTTTTAGGGTGATCC
Source organism: Microchirus variegatus (assembly GCF_963457635.1). NCBI lineage: Eukaryota > Metazoa > Chordata > Actinopteri > Pleuronectiformes > Soleidae > Microchirus > Microchirus variegatus. The sequence continues at coordinate 17,375,468 of NC_139812.1, read as the reverse complement.
AATAAAATTTGGAATTATAAAACTATAAGGAATTATAGTTAAAAACAATACTACCCACTGGCCACACAGCAAGCTTCCTCCCAGACAGCCGCCACCATCACATTCCACTGATCTGTATGCGTTCAGTGCTGCTTGCAGTCCTCGTTTTTAATATGCATTTAATCTGTGTTGCTCTTAATCTGCATTCAATACAGCAGTTTACCTCACACACCTTCCTTGGAGATGCTATACCTGATGGAACAGCCGTATAATCACTATTGTTCAAATTCAGGCTGTCTTCTTATTCTTATTTATTCGGCTTCTTGCTTGAGGGGCATCCACGGCCAATTCAGCTGTATTACCCAGCAAATACTGAATGTACAGTATCTTTTGTGAAGAGACGGAAGTTTGGAAAAACATTCTTCATGACAAATAAGGTTCAAAGTCTGCTCAGCACGGCGCTCCAGCATTACTCTGTGTCTAGCTATACAATGAATGAAATAAAATGTGGTGCCACTTCCTGGATGCTACAAATCCTGCCTTCCCTCTGGGGGGTGTCATGCCACATAGGAATACTATATATAAGTTTTCCTATATAGTTTACACTCAGGAAAAAGAAACAGTTGGCAGTTTGTAGGTGAGATTCCACTGTGAATATGACATCATTTACTTCATGTTTTTTTCTCTTTCAGGTTGTGTACAAAAATAATGATGTGAGGCTTGAGTTGTCGAGGATGGCGAGACAGGGGGATCCTAAGATGAAGGTCCATGGCACAGTGGCCTTTAAGTGCGAGAATGTGGCCACTCTGGACCCCATCACATTCGAGACACCAGAGTCCTTCATAGTCCTCAACAAGTGGAATGCTAAGAAGACGGGCTCCATCTCCTTTGACTTCCGCACCACAGAGCCCAATGGCCTTCTCCTCTTCAGTCATGGCAAGCCCAAGCAGCAGCCCAAGGACTCCAAGAGTCCCCATACTCTCAAGGTGGACTTCTTTGCAATTGAGATGCTGGATGGACATCTGTACCTGCTGCTCGACATGGGCTCGGGAACCACAAAAACCAGGGCGGTCAATAAGAAAGTGAATGATGGCGAGTGGTATCATGTGGACTTCCAGCGAGATGGCAGATCAGGTACTTGTGAATACCCTTATCATGTACAATCTTTAGATAATGAAGATGAAAGGACTCTTTGGTTGTAAACACAAGTAAACAGACAAAATTAAGAGAGAGCCCATCACCAATTTCACAGCAGATCTTTATGTAGGTTTGTTGAAGTCTATGTATTGTAGAATACACATATATATATAGAACACTACACAATATTCAGCAGGATCCTGGAGTCAGACCTTTGCTGTGCACCATGGAGATAAATTATTAAACTGCAACAAAAAAAACACTACTGTGGTGCCTCACTTAAATATCATCTGAAAGAAATACAGGTTGGTACTACATTGCCAGAGAAAAGTGAGTATTTCTTCACCCTGTATATTATCATCATATACTTCATTTCTATCCGTTTTATAAATATATATACCTGTGTGTGTGTGTGTGTGTTTTATATATTATTATTATATTTTATTATAGACGGATGTGCTTGAGTTTGATTCTAGAATTTAGACACACATTTGCCACAAAATCACTTGTCTCCTGTGGTGTCCTTTACGCCACGCTTATCTCCGCTCTGGTCCCTGTTGATTTGCTTATCTAAGCAGCAATTTGTTAGTTTATGCTTAGAGCCAAGGCCTTGCAATGTCATGCTGCAAATTAGATATACCCCTTGACCATGTTTCCCACTCTATCTCAAGAAGTGGAAATTAGATTAACTGTTTCATTACCCCCAAAGCAATCGGAGAGTCTCAGTCGAAATTGAGCTATGTATACTGTTATAATAATAGCAGGTTTTCTCTCACTTCTTTTGTTTTGTATACTTATAGTAAGTCATCTCTCACAAATTAATATAAAGCACTTAGTGACTTCTGCTTAACATGGGTGGATAAAAAAAGCTAGGGGTGACTTCTCAATTAACATAAATCTACATTTATTAAGAGACCAAATGACGAGTAACACAGTGTTGCTAAATTATATTTTCCTCGTTCTTTGTCGAGTTCTCTTCAATCTTCCACAAATGCATACCTTTTCCTATACCCCTAATGTACACACATGCTCATATGCACACACAGGCACAGGCTATCAAACATCTTTTTTGTTAGTCGACCTCTCTCTACTCACTGTTCTCTCTGTCTACCCTCCCTAAGTTTCCATGGAAACAGGAGGTGGTCTCTCCCAGGACTGAGAGAGTTACTGTGCAGTTCTGTGCTGAGCTGTGCACTAATGACATTTCAGAATAACTTTTCTCCCTTTCCCAAAGTGTAAGGCATCAACACTTATGTACTGGAGTGTAAAGGGGACTTAAGAAAGGTCTCTGCAATATGATGATGACTTTACATTTCAAAAGGCTAACACAGTGACACCGTGCTTCAATTACAGCTCTCTTTTTTTAAATGTAACCGTTTTTGACATTATATTCTTGCTCTTCCCCTGTAGATTTAAACTAATTAAATTTTAAATTAAAATGCAGTGCTACTACATCTGAGATCTTGCACCTCAAGGTGTCCATTAACTACACAAAGCACAACTGCAACTTAAATGGAAGCAATTTTCTTTTTTTTTGCTGTTCTTTTCCCATGGGATACATGTCATTCCAATGGTGCAGATTGCTGTAGAGTAATAAAAATAAATTCACCCACTACCTTTCTAAAAGGTAAACCACTGCAAACTATGATAAACAGAGAACATTTGAGTCTATCAAGACAAATGACCACATATTTTTAAAGCATTTGCGAAGTGTGTGATCTGACATTTTAAAAAGTTCACTTGTCATCTGACTTCTGTTTGGCTATTATCCACCTTGGTGGTTTTTTGTTACAAGATTCAAAAATAGTCATGAAACAAACGAAAAGCACTGCTTTTCTGCTGTTTTACCAATACACACAACCCGTTACATCACTCAAAACAAAGTGCAACACAACGGCCGGTCATAATTATGTGCAGTCGGGTCCCTCATGTGTAGCACTTTCTCCAGCCGTGACAATGGCGGATAATTATCCCTGCCCTATTTAGGTTAGACGGATGCTCATGCAGGAAACGAGCCTGCAAATGGTCTCGCTCTCAGACGGCATCTTCTAACCTCAATGCATTAGAGTCACTAAGAGACACTCTGCTTTTAAGTGAGGGCTTCTGCACGAGGAGTGCCTTGGGTCACTCATCGGGGACATTGCTCTGCTGTAGCCCCACTTCCTGCCCGGCCACTCACCCCACTACTTCAACACATGTGCGGCTCACAAACAGAAATGCATGCATGTACACTCACACACACCAACAGCACATCCCCTTTACCCTCACAGCCCACTCACAGGCTTTTCTCCCCACAGAGAATCTAATCACATAGAGAGATTTGGCCGTATCACCCTAACTGGATTGTAGTAATCCCCTGTCTAACATGTTTTGGGGATGTGTGAGCGGGGTTAGGGGACATCATGCCAAGTTGAGCTTGGCTGCTGATGCAGAAAGTGTGAGTGAGATCTGAGCTGTCACTTGGACCCCTGCCTTCAGGTTTGATGATGTAGTGCCACTCGTGTCAGCCCACAGAGGGGTTTGAAGTTGGCTGTAATGCTGATCATCGCTTTTCTATATAATTCTTTCACATTTATTGCCTGCATCATCGTTTTATCAACTCTCCTTTAGTGTAAATCCTGTATTTGCTTGTCAAGATATTGTTTGCCGCTGTGATTCCTCATCCGCTGTCTTATCTGTCATCTTATGCTCCTCCCTCATCTTCTTCCCAGACATCTTTATCTCCATGTTCTCATCTTGCTCTGCATCCGTCTCCTCCTCTTTTATGTTTAGTAGCATTCAGGGACACATCCCCTTTCCCTTTTGGCTATATCTAATGTTTCAAACATACATAGGCAGTCCTGTAGAGTGTGTGTATGTATGCTATATTTCCCTAAGCTACAAAAGCCTGCATGGTGAAGGCAGATGTCCCCATGGGATTGCATTGTGCATTCTGACTTAACATAGCTTGAATGTGTTTACACACTTCCTTACATGACTTTGACAAGTAAGCAGATGCCTGGGAGACACTGACACCCTTCTCTTATCGTACGCTTATATCAATTTGGACATGCTCGTAGACTAAAGCACTCTTGATTGCTGTTTACAGCTGATATGCGTTTTAAGTATGCAGTAGATCCCGCGAGAAGTGATTAGATAATGACTCCTGACGCATTTATTTTCTGAATTTATGTAAATGTAAATAATGTAGGAATTGAAATAAAATATTTCCAATTTCCTCTAGGCTATCAACAGGTTTGTTTTGCATTTAAAGGAGACTGGAGTGTAGATATTTCCATCACAAATCGTGCTGACCATAATTCTTCAGCTATGGCACCTGCAAGAAAGTTCCCGCGCGCTAATGAGTTTGATGTAGTGAGCTCGTTAGCTATAACCTGAAGGGAGCTGTTCTGGCTGCATGACGGGTGGCCCTTGCCAAGTGTGCAAAGCTTGGAAGTCACAACAGCTGTGGCTGGAGAGAGCAGGGGCAGTGGGTGGCGGCAGGGAAGTGCTAGAACAGATGCCTGGGGCCAGGACTTCAAGAAAAGAGCTGGAACACGTTAGTGGGACTAGGTTAATCATTGTGCACTAGGGCCTTAGCTGTCTTTTTCTAGAAGGCCAGCTCACCTTGGCAAACGACACATACATAGCAATGATATCCTTGGTTATCGACCGATTTCAATGTCTTCTATTTTGTGTCAGCCTCTCTTTGGTTGAAAAGACCATAAAAAGCACACACACAATGGAAACTGAAAAATAGGTTTATTATCGTTCATAATTAACTGTGATATGTACGTCCATGCATGCTAATGGTAGCTGTAATGAAATGTGAAAGTACCCATTTAATGTCTAATGTGTCTCAGTGTGAGGCAGCCCAGCTGAAAAGTCATGTGTGGTTTAGGGCTTTGTTTCTCCAACATGAACACTTGGACTCCAAAAGTAACTTTTAATGGTCCTCTCCAACACTCCACAAACTAGAGTTAGAACTCTTTAGCTTGAGACAATCAGGCTTAATATCTGCCATGGCATGCATTTGCCACTCAAAATGCAAATTATTACTTTGATACAATTTTATTCTGTGCATCCTTAGGCAGCCACTTCTTTGCCTCTCTCCCTTGGCCTGTGCACGCGCAGCATGGTATATAGATTACTGGATGAGGATGCAGGCAGTGGGTGCAGCCACCATTAATTAAAGATCCACAGTGGCTCTTGCACTGAGAGTAACAGATCCATATACAAATTAATCACCTGGACTGAGTCCCACAGTATGGCTTTCCTTTTTCCACAGCTTTACAGTCCAGTCATGTCCGCTGTTGTTTACCGTGCTCCAGATCGAGAATTAAACCTGAATGAGAGCGATAAATCATGGTGGGGAAACACACAAAGTCTTATTGCAGGTTTATGTGTTAGAGAGGCAAACAGAAGGGGAGATGGGGTGAAAAAAACTGCCTGCAGTCCGTTAATCAAGTTCAAAAAGATGGCTACGATGTAATTTTTTTTTTGTTGCTATTGTTTTGTTTGGTTGGCTGAAACGATAGAGGGGGCAGTGATTTTTCTTTCCCATCCTTTTTATGACCACTGCTTTATAGATAAAGGAGATTTATGATGGGAAATCCAAGGAAAATGGAGAGGATACTCTTAGGGATTCCAGATTAGGCTACTAATAGACTAGCTGTCCTGTGATTAATGTGTCCTATCAACAGTCATCAGTCATTCTAAATGAAGAAAATGATGATCCTGTCCAGATGGATAACACTAATTAGGCTAATTTCTTCATCATGCCATTTTAAAATAGGTCTTTCTCTGCTTGTTTGTGTTTCTGTGGGGCAGATAGTGTCTTTCGGCATTATTAAGTGTTTGCTCGGTGACTAAGAATATAGCTTTTCAGAAATAGGAAAGATAAACTTTTCCCATTGTGTATCATTTATTTAGGTACCATCTCTATCAACACCCTGCGGACGGCCTACACAGCCCCTGGGGAAAGTGAGATCCTGGACCTGGATGATAGTCTGTACCTCGGGGGTCTACCAGAAAACAAAATGGGGCTGGTGTTCCCCACTGAGGTGTGGACTGCACTGCTCAACTATGGCTACGTGGGCTGCATTCGGGATCTATTCATTGACGGACAGAGTAAGGATGTCCGACGACTCGCCGAGGTCCAGAAGGCTGCCGGGGTGAAGCCCTCATGCACTAAGGAGCCTCCCAAACAGTGTTTGAGCAACCCCTGTCAAAACAATGGTGTCTGTAGAGAGGGCTGGAACCGCTATGTGTGTGATTGCTCTGGAACTGGATACCTGGGACGCTCCTGTGAAAGAGGTAGGGCATTTGTTTTTGTCTCATTGTGTCCACCCTGCTCTTTGAAATCATGCTATTATTGTCTCGTGGGCATAGCCTGGAATTGTGCGCGCGTATGACAAGTGTTTGACAATGCTGCACCGTGACACAGTCCTCACCTCATTGTGCAATGTCCTCTGAAGTGGGCATGTGATCGCATGAGTGCAAGTGTAACTGACATCATAGACAACCAAGAACAAAATGGTTTTTATTTACATCTTCTAAGTTCAGGGTCAGAACCATAACCACACAAAGCCTGGAGGTGGCCTGTTTATCAATTCTGCTGGTTTAATATCAGCAGCTCTCCTATATCAAACTGAAAGTAAAGACAGAGCGGTGGTGTGCATGTGGAGAGTGACAGCCAGAGAGCTGCAGACAGGAAGAGTCAGGGTAAGTTAAGTGTTGACTGGCTGATGTGAGACCATGTTGAGTGGCAGGTGACTGATGCACCACTGAGGTGTTCTTGGTCACGTCCACTCCGCACACTTGCCTGTAAATTGGCTGTCTCCTGCTAACCATTTGGTTCATCAAACCACTCGGTCATGACCAGACCTGGTGCAGAATACTTATCCCTCTCTTCTCCAGTGAAGAGAAATTGGAGAAGTGTGTGTCACGCTGGGAGTTCTTACAGCTCCATGTCTTAGCTGGCATGTACCCGACTCTGTCATAGTTTATTACAAGGGAAGCGATTTTTATTAGTGTGCATACTAAAGTAAAAATAACACCATCTTCCCAAAATCCTCAGTAGACTTCCATACTGGTAGACCGAAAACATACTGCTTTCTAACCCTGTGTGTTCGCTTGTCTATAGTAAGCGCTGCATTTGCTTGATGGTACCCCAGAGACCCCATTGCACTTGCTCTATTTTGTCAAAAGGGCATCTCTTCGCTTAGGACGGCAAAACTCTGTGAAAAGCTGCTTTTTTTTTTCTGTTCAGCAGAAGCGTGTTGGCCTGGTGACCAGAGGATTGTCCTTTGACTCCTCTGATTGAAATCTAGACTGATTAAAACAACAACCAGCTGTGTGAGGGAGCCAAATCCTCCGTAGTCTCCTCTGAAGCACTTATTCTAAAATTGGAATTTCAGACCTATTTGCATAATCAGGTTGAGTGAATAAATATGTTGAATATATAGTTTATTCACCGATTTACAGCATTCATTTAAAATGGCTCAATTAGACAGTGGAGAGAGTATGATTCAGTGTTGATTTGGCCTTATAGTACATCAAATAAAGTCTATCCATCCATCCATCCATCCATTCATCCATCCATCCATCCAAGCAAGCAGTGCACATACTGTATAATCAAAGCAAATGTCAAAAAAAGAGCCTGAGCTTGTGATGCTGTGATCACAGTTTGATGCTTCTGCAGGAACTACAGCCAGAACAGGTTCACATACAGAAAACATTAGCTGGAAAATAACACCAACCCTGCAGTCACATGCATTGCGCATTTCTGGCGCTTCTGTCTTTCACACTGGAAAATTAAGTTGGTCAAATACACTAAGTCAAGCAACACAAAACAAAAGCACACGATAGCGATAGTCTTGAATGTCTAATGGCACATGACCCATCTTGCCATAAATGTGGTTGTAGTGGTGCAATCTGCAGTCTCCCCGTGAGATGTCGCTAACTCTTCCACACTGAAACCTTGACACAAAAAGACCACATGAAAGAGGGAAATCTAAAATCTCCTCCGTCTCTGATGGATGTGTTCGACTTGGCTCGGCATTGCCCTCATTTTTTTCACATGTACATTTTCACTCTAGCTAATGAGTTGACAGAAACTAGGGCATAGTACACGAGGGAGGCGCAGTGGGCAAGGGACACATATCGTTTCACTTCAGGGAGATAATAACCTATCCAGTTTTTTCTCGAACTAAACAAACACTCCGATATAAAAACCTGCGTCCATGCATTTCAAGTAGCTTGCACTGTGTGTTGCAGGGCTCTCATCAGCTATGACCTTCTCTCCTCTTCCTCTTAACACTTCCAGGATCTTCTTGCATCTTGGCTCCTCCATCCAATTTTTTCTTTTCTTTCTGGCTGTCTGTGCTCTGTATATGAGACTGGCAAGAATGTGAGTGGGAGCAGTGGTATGGAGGACGGGTCCCGGTGTGCTGCCAGCTGTTTTGATGGCTCCAGATTGCCTCTGCACTGGTAGGATGAAGCAGGCAACAGCAGGCTGAGGAGCTGTCAAAAGAATTACCCCAGCTCTCACTTATCTGTGCATGGTGTACCACCCGGTGGCAAACTATAGCTACTGCATATGGCAAAGGAGGAGGAGGACAAGAGGGGGTAGGAACAGGAGGTGGGGTTTCGGAAGAGAATCGTGGAGCTGTTTGCCCTATTTTGAAAGATTTTAATTAAGCAGATTAAAGCAATTTCCCCCCGTTGCACCCCGAACGCCTTCCCCTTTATTGTTCCTCTAGTAGCTAAGTAGCTCAAATATTAGTCTTGCATTGTGAGACGAAGGCAGCCTCCCAGATGGTGTAGTAGGTGTGTTGGATGTGTTGGAGGCCATGCATAAATTGCCTAATGAGATATGAGAGTGTGAATATCAGCAGTGGCATTTATTTCACATGGACAGTGACTGCACATATCTGTGATTAATAAGACGGATACTAAAGATTAATAGATGTACTGGACACACACACACACTCTCTGAGGAGTGCACTAATATTTCTTGATAATATTGCCAGTTGTGGCATGTTTCAAAGCACAGACCACCATCATAAAGCATACTGTGCTACAGCATTATGCAAATTAGAGTAAGTGTGGGGAAAAAAAATGGTTTCTTTGAAGACATTTATTGCTTTTCCGACCATGAATCCATTTGCCATTGGTCCAAAGCGAAAGCCAAGAGGTGCAGAATATTATTTCACAATTATTGTGAAATGCCCTTACAGGGAAATAATTGACGTGTTTTAGCGTTAAAAATGCAATTTTAGCCACATCCTTTCTCAGCACTGTGTGTGTTAGTCACCATTCACCACACTTGAATATCGTCACACATTGGGGGAGAACTGGTTGTTTCACGGCCCTCAGCAACGCACACGGAACATTCGTTGACAGACAGCGAAAAAGTGTCTCTGTTCTTCTTACTAAGAGTAAGAACAAGAAAGCAAATACATTGTTTTATGGTATTTGGCAACAGGCTGTGTTCGTGCTGTGAAACGAGAGTTTTAGTTTTCTGTTTACTCTGTTGTCTTGGTGAAAGACTGTACTAGCACGGCGATGACTAAAAGACTGAACATTACCGTGTAAAACCCATGTATTCAATTGTTATTCTCATTCCATTGTCTCAATGTGCTGACAAGCCTAATTCAGACACGTTCGTTTTTACCGCCTTGGACTGTCGCACACGTGTCCCTCACGGTCTTTGCTGTCTTTCATAGTCCCAATGACAGTGTTGTGTGGTCACAGAGAAGCAGATGGAGACGTGATCCAGGATGCTGTTTCATTCTCAATGAAAGTGAAAGAACAGTTCCCCCCCGTTTCTAAAAAATCCATTTTTCACACATTTAATAGCCACTGACTCTATTTCTTGGCTTGTGTTGTTGTAAGATTGTAAGACGTTAAAAGGAGGTTGTGACGAAGAAGACACGGGCAACTTTGAATTATTTATCATGTCTCTGAGCCATTTCTTCCTGTTTTATTGTCATTGTTGAACATACATAATTCCAAAGGGCTTTTCTCAGTTGTTTTTCTGGGATATTTTGAATTGGACTGGGCCTGGTGCCCTGACACTGTGGGACATCACAATGCTGTGACACGAGGCTGACAGCTCTTCCCCCCTCCCTGTGAGCCTGTTAAGCTTGGGGAAGAATAGAGGACGAGCTTTATGCCAGTATGCCATTACTCCCTCTTGTTAGTAGCACAGCCTTATTTGTTAACCCCCCCACCCTCCTTTTTTTACCATTGCTTTTTTTGTGAAAACGAGGTTACATATTCTTGCTCTATAAGACAGGGAAAGGATGCTTGCTTTGATTTGGTATGCTCAATCTCTCCTCTGACAGGTGCTCACTTTGCATTAGGTAATGATTCCCTCACTTGCCATTCTCCATTTTCTCATATCTACCTGGAATGTTTGTGTCTTCGTGGCATATTTAAAAAGTCTTATATCGTTTTGAGAATGTGATAATTACTCCAGTTGTGATTCATTTTACACATTCAAGCTGAAAAGCTTATTCATGTGAGTATAATGTTCCGTTTGTACTTAAGCTGTATAGTAGAAGGTCACATCACACCTTTTTTTTCCCTCACCTCCGCGCTAAAGGAGACATTTTGCTTTTCATAATCACATTCAGTTGACCCCCAGCAATGTTTCTGTTTTATTCATTTCAATGTTTGGTAAATAATGTCCGTGAATTCCCAGAATAGACACGTCATCATGCAGCCATCAGTTCTCAGTTTCTTTCCTTTTGTGTCCTTTTACCTTAAACATTTATTTATTTATTTATTTATAATGGATCCAGTTTCAGTACAGGCATTTTAAAAGCAGTGGGGTTTGGGCTGGAGCGGGAATCCTATACAGTGCAGCACTCAGGCCTGTCACTCACTGTTTAGCAGTAATGATTTTCATGTCCCGTCTTCCCAGAGTAAACATACACCTGAGCGAGGAACCCGAACACTGTTTGTATGTATAGTTACGCATGGAGAATGAGATAATTACCGCTTGGAAAGGCTCTCGTTGAGTTTAAGCTAATGCTAATATTGCAAGTGACAAACACTTTTCAAGTATTAGAGGAGTTTGAACAGGCTTATTTCCCTTCGTTTGTTAAACAGTTTCCTGGTGCAGCTCTTTGCTTTAGCTGCCCTGGCAGGAAGCAGTTTAGCAGTAAGAACTCGTTTGTCACACGCCCCTGTCATCTGCAGCACGGACCCCAGGAGGGCGTGGAGAAATTGGATTTGGGTGAGGAATGTGAAGGAGTCATCCCGGGGGGATGGATGTGACATTGGCTCTGTGTGATGAGGAAGTGGTGATGAGGTGGTGTGTGTGTGTGTGTGTGTGTGTGTGTGTACACTGGTATCCCATCACCCCCACAGCTCTCCATCTCCCGTTTCTCCGGCTCACCCCTTCTATCTGTTTCAGCTCTGCAGCTGCAGTAATGGCTTTGTTATTGGGTTTCGGTTTAGTTACACCACCGGAAATGCTGTTACAACCCTCTGCCAGCGTTAAGCAATCTCCACGGCATTTTCTCCAGACGGCTGCTTAATGCTTTGAGTAAATGCAGTCACCCTTAGCGAAAGCTCAATATTCAAGGTCCTCAGACTGTTACAATTCTGTCACTACTTTTCCTTTTTTTCCTCGGTCAATACCAATTTGGCCTTTTATATTTTGCCACTTTTATAGTGCAGATGAAAGAATGTTGGATGCTGGCACTTACTTTATTTGATGACATTATTTTAGTCCCTTTCCATTAACATATTCATCTTATTGTCATTGTATGCTTATTAAATATCCATAATGTACTTTTTACTGATAAAGACTGACTGGTACTGAGAAGAAAGGGCTTATATTTTGGAGATCAGACACAGTCTTGCTCAAGTGAGACATATGAGTTTCTGCTCTATATCAAATCTGTGCACATGCCATTTAGACGTTGCTCACTCTTTTGCTTAAATGGCACGTGTCCAGAAATGGAGACACCCTTTTTGTGATGCGTTTGTAATTCTAGTAGCGTGGTTGTTGGATTCATCGCAAACAAATCACATATCATATCAGCACATCCGGCGTTCTATGACTGTAATTATCTCTCTGTCTCTTTCAGCTTCATTTTTTAAAAATTATTTCTTTGTGAAATAGATAGACTCAATACGCACTCCAAGGTTGTTCTGCGGTCAGAGTGTTTTTCGAACAAAAAAAACTGCTCTCTCTCACTGCGTGTTCAGTGACCTCTGAATTGCAGGGCAGAATTTTAATATGTAATAACTGTATTTCCTCTAACGTATTCCTTTATCAACAATGAAATCTACAGCTCTAAATAAAATATACAAATAAGTCGTCGTTTTACACTGAGCTGCCCCCTTGGTCACTTATTTCCCATAAAACCTTGACACTCCATTTTATCACTTATGTTGTCTTCCCCCCCCCCCCCCCGCTCTTTTGTCTGTGCAGAGGCAACAATCCTCAGCTATGACGGCAGTAAGTTTATGAAGGTCCAGCTGCCAGTGGTGATGCACACTGAAGCTGAGGACGTTTCTCTGCGCTTCCGCTCCCAGCGAGCCTACGGCATCTTAATAGCCACCACGTCTCGGGAATCGGCTGACAGCCTACGTCTAGAACTGGAGAGCAGCCGTGTCCGCCTGACTGTCAATTTAGGTAACATCTCAGACACACACACACACACACACACACACACACACACACACACACACAGACACACACACTGGTTACTGCAGTAAAGTTAGATGTCAAAAAAATAAATAAATGAAGCTTGATAACAGTTACAAATACACTCTCTCTCTCTTTCTCTCTCTATCTCTGTTGCTCGCACACACTCACATGCACACTATTTATGCTTATATTACACATGCATTGAATAGAAGGAGATGGTGTAAAGACTTTCAATGGCAAGAGTCTGCGGCTCTTCGCTCACTGCCAGCAGAGCACACAGTTGTCGTGGCCCAGCAGGGAATGCTCACTGCCCAATCAATCGGCTGACCTCAGATCAACATCCATACAGGTTTCATTGCTCTAAAGGGAGTAACCCTTACAGTAGGAAATCAAGCTGCTATCCATAAGACGAGACTAATATTTTGCATTTTTATTTTAGCGCACACACTCATTTATGTAAATTTAACCTGTACACTTTCATAATTTTAAGTACATGCATAATTGCCCAGGAGATCAGCAAATATGTCTTGAATCAGCACCGCCTACAGCTATAACTGTAGTGTGTGAGTGTGTGTGTTTTATTTGTGTTCAGTAAAGAAAAAGTTTGATTCCTCTTAAACTCTCAAAAATGCTGCATACATGATAATTGTCTGTTCTTCCTCTCCATTGGCTACACAGTAATGAGCCCTCTCTAAGAGGACTCGTTTAGCCATGCATACAAAGTAGACTCGAGCCTGAGTCTGCCGTCAACCACAAGGAAGCATGTGTCCCACCTCGGTAGACAGCAGTGGCAAACTCTTATAAGGCTTGTGAGTCAGATTTTGCATCTATAAAAAAAATGCCTTCTGATGAAAATACCAGGTCATTAAATGAATGAAGCCTGTCTATCTTGACCCGCTTTCAAAAAAGCAGAGCATTCCCTGTCAGGGCAGAACTAGTGTTGGTCTCTGGCTGTTTGCGACCACTTTTCTGCTGTGGTTGACAACACACAACAGGCAGGGCCAAATGGTAAGGAAGTGAGGGATTTTGATCCGGGTCACCTTTCTTAGAGCAGAACACAAGCCTTGGAAAGCATAGAGGTAAACACATGTCTACAGGGACACTAGTTTGTGCTAGAATAATGATATAGTTTTCCTGTTATCACTGTAGCTATAATGACGACTAGGTCATCATTAGTTGCTAGTGGGGAAAGAGAAAAAAACAGTACTATGCCGCTACTATATTCAGTGGTTAAAATCGTTTGAAGGTAGTACTGTCAAAGTTCAGAATACTTGATTTCAAGTTCTAGTTTTTAGTTTTTTAACTGATGTATTAAAATGTAGTTTAATGCATATTGTAACTGCCATTTACATCATAGTTAATGGCAAATTAGCTGATCTGGCTTTTTGTATATGAAAGGTTAAGTCAACATAAACATACTGTACAGGGGGAGTGTGAAACCGATAGATGTATTGATAGACAAACGAGGTGGAGAGAAATCCAAAAACCTCCCAGTTGGCTCTGTCTGACACTGACCAAAATCAGATGCTCTCATATACCAAACAGCAGATCATGAGAGTAAAATCCCCAGCTAACTTTTTAAAATACTGTTTGAAAGAAAAAAAAAACTCACACACATACAGTCATATAACCAAACCTTTTAATCCCATAATTCCCTGCTTTGCTTCGCTGGTACTTATATATAAACTGTGTTTGCAGTGTTGTTACTGGCTCGCTGGGACCGTGCAGGAGAGCATCAGAGAATGGACAGTGTCTGTGTGTGTGTCCCCCAGAGGGGTGGACTGTATGCTTTAAATGATGTCTGCAGCTGTAACGTTGAAAGATGAATTTATCTCTCATCTATTCTTCCCCATCTAGATTGTATCAGGATTAACTGTACCTCCAGTAAGTTACTGTTCACCTTTTTTTTTCCTTCTTCTTCTTCGTCTTTTAACTGTCACTGTTTCTGGACATTCATGTTTTAGTGCTGTACTGTAGGCGTATTTATTATGTAGCCAGGTTTAGTACAGTTTCTCCTCTGCAGCCAGTTTATGATCATAATTTTTAAGTATCCTAAAGCTGTGGATTTCAATCAGTGCACTGACAGACTACTGAATCTGACTTGCACGTGACATTTTACATACCAATTCAAGGAATTATGGCATGTAAGAAATTCCTGACTATGTTGTGTGCATCAGTTGTCTGGGAGAATAATGAGCAGAAGGGAGGACATGGAGGGAGGCTTGAATTAATGAATATGGCGGTGATTCTACACACTCAGTTGTTTCTAATTAATGAACCATTTCACTCATGTATTCAGGCTGATATAAAACGCATGATTTGGAAGCGCAGGCCTTTTAGACATGCACAATTCCCTTGTCACTCCCTCACTTTATTTATTTTTTTTCTTCCCCCCCTCTCTCTTTCTACTCCAGTTTATCACAGCGTTTGTAAAGTGATGAGGCCATTCCAGGCACAGAGGAAATACAGAGTGTGATTTTATTATTCTCATTAACCTGCCTCACAGAGCAGAAAGAAAGGGATGAAGAGGGAGGAGGAGAGAATACATCTTGTTGTTGTATTCAGTGTGGATAACCAAGGGTGTGTTTGTGTACGTGCGCGGGCTTCAACAAAAAGGTTACATCGCAATATTTTGGGAGGTAAATATCCCCGGCATCTATTATTCAGGAACGGTGATGAATTAATAATTACATCTCTGCAGTCATAATATGCCTGTTTTCATCCTGGTTAAATATTCTGAATTGACAGACAGTAAATAACAACACAAATTAGACAAATGAGACTCTATATTAAAATACATGTCTCATACATTGCACGTAAGGTCAAGTAGTTAGCTGAAAAAAAACACACACTTTTTTTTTTTTATCTTTTGTGTTCAGCGTCTTTGAAGGTCATCGTCTCATAAGAAGCAGAGACAAAAACAATCACATGAAACCTGTAGCAAGCCTTTCTTAACACCATTCTAAATGTTAAATAGCATTATTTGTGCATCTTGGATTGCGCCCTTTGTTTGTGTATGCAAATAAAAAGGCTTTAAGCTCTAACCCCCCCCCCCCCCGTGGTATTTTAAAAGGTCATTCCTGGCTTATGAAGATTGTTTGAAGGTGCAATCTGTGCCTGTGTACACCAGGTCTTACTGACTAACCATAGTTCCTATGTTTTTTTTTAATCTAATAATACACAATATGTACCATGTTAATATAATTTCAATCATAAAAAAAATACCTCTCCATCAGGGGCTGTTTGAAGTTTCACAAAATGCACAGTATTTAAGACGTACATGACTGTTGATTCAATAACAATAACTGTGCTTTTGTAACAATGCAAAATAAAAATACCATACCCCATTAGTCTGCTTTTAAATAATGAAATAACAGCCACATTTACTAGTTATTTTGTAGATGAGGGAAGCAATACACTTCATAAATTGTTCTTTTTATATAGATTACAAGTGAATTTTTCTCGTTCACTCAAGTAAATGTAAAAGTAACATGGAGGACAAAATATTTAATTGAACATCTTGGAAGGAACTGTGTCAAGCCAAAGTGTGCTTTCTCACGTAGGAAGAGTTACGGTTTAATTCCTTTTCTTTTCTAGGATTTCTCCAAGTTATTTTTATCCTTCCCCCCCCCCCGTGTTAATTAACGTGTCTTGTCAGGCGCTGCAGCTCCGGTCAGCTTGGTGGATGAAGAATTTCAGTACCGATTCAAAAAACACATCACTGTCTATTGAGGGACCCAGACTCCCCAGAGCTGCCCAGAGCTGTCTGAAGAAAACACTGCCGCTTCAACTTAAAAGTTGTTAACATGTGCCGAGTGACACGAACCAAAAACTATGGATTCCATTATGGTCTTTAATTATTCCTTCATTTCAATTGCAACATAATTACATTTTTTTCACTGCAGCCAGAATGATGTGGTGACGATGTAGTGCAATTCCATGAGCGTATTCATTATATGCATGACCTTTTTAAACAGCATCTTTCTTCAGATTTTTTTTAAACAACACCAATCTAGTGTGAAATAGATGCAGAGAAATTCCTTTACATGGATATTTCACCTGTGTGTGTGATAAAATGAAGGATGAGGGGATGATTTAAATAAAGGATTAATAGGGAGAGGAGGCCCACATTGTGCACTTATGAGATGAAAGTGATATTTACTAGGCAGTGCCACAGTCACTAAACACCCATAAAGCACAGCATATGCAGTATGTATGAAAGTCAGATTGATTTTTTTTTGCTGCATCGCTGCACAACTCGCCAATATTTATAATCTGAGTGAAGCCTAAATGCAAGACTTAATCTCTACAGCATATTTCAGTTCATGTGGCCCAAAAAAATAATAGTGTACAGATAAAATATACAAGAACATAATGACAACAAAACTGGATATATTGCAAAACATTCAGAACACGAGTCTCGTCTATATTATTATTATTACTATTACTATTATTACTATTATTATTATTATTATTATTATTATTATTATTATTATTATTATTATTATTATTATTATTATTATTAATAATAATAATAATAATAATAATAATAATAATAATAACCATTGCCCCCATTGAAGGCTCTCAACTATTGCTACAAATAATGAATAATTAGTAGACGGCTTGAGTTTATATGTTAATTTGGCAATTATTGTCAACCTGACAATAAAGAATATGTCAGTTCATGATGGTGTAAAACACGAGTTAGGGACTGTACACACGTGTAGCGGAAGAGGAAAAACAAAACAGAACCTACATGAACACCTTCATGTTCTTCAGGTCCTCTAACATCTCAAACTTAAACAGATCAATTGCCAAGCAACAGTTTTTATATAGCAGGTTGTATCCAGTTGTATTCAGAGCACTGAAGTGCTTTAGATGAGGAGCACTTACAATGATGTTCTTTGTGGTTGCAGCCATTTAGTTTTTTATAAAAGTCCTTCTAAACAACATGCACATCATTCAATTAAAAAAAATCAAACATCAAACATTCTCTACAGTTGCAGGTAGTTAACGTGACATGATTTTGCGGCCGGTCACTGCTAAACATAGTCAGCGAGTAAGTGTTGGCAGTTCAGTTCAGTTTGTAGCTCCAATGATCAACATTGCTGCCTGGTCAGCATATATTATGTTCTTTTTCTTTCCACCTGGATGAGTCACAGTGTTGTTGGGGAAGGCAGTACTAGTATCTAGTTGGCCAGAGCAAACTGGCCGGATAATCACATCTTCTCATGCTGCCCTGTG
Organism: Microchirus variegatus; assembly: GCF_963457635.1. Classification (NCBI taxonomy): domain Eukaryota; kingdom Metazoa; phylum Chordata; class Actinopteri; order Pleuronectiformes; family Soleidae; genus Microchirus; species Microchirus variegatus. The sequence goes on along the minus strand of NC_139812.1, from coordinate 17,357,458 downwards.
TCACAATTTTCCACTGTTCCCTCGTGCCTGATGCCAATAAGGGACGGAGAGATCACTGTAGATCCATCACTGTGAATAGATCACCATCAGTACGGGCACTAGAGAGGGCTGGATGTGGCATACAGTGGGAGTGAAGGGCCACAGTATGTGGCCAGCAGCTGGCAAATTGGACCAGGGACTTGAACGTGTACAGCGAAACCAGTGCTCACTGTTAGTGAATGATGTGCAAGTCGATGTCATGACAGAGGCAGCACAAAAAATGAGGGGGTTAAGGAGAGTAATTAAATAAGAGGCTGGACAAGGAGAGATCACTACGCTAGCAGAGGGATACTCAACCGAGGGCAACCTGGTCCTGTTTTTTTTTTTTTTTATTTGTATTAATAAAAGCTAAAACAATGTCATCTTATTTCTATAAAATGCCATAACATAGGCAAATTTATATAACACAGAACATGTTTTTTGAGCATTAGTAACAAACAATACCGTTTATCAACTGTGGGGGGAACCAGAGAGCAAATCCTACATTGTGGTGCTTTAATATGACAGACTACTTTTCCCATTTTCTGTCTTTCTTCATGGAGGGCAACAGGGGCAGGATGATCGAAGGCAAAGATCAAGCAGGCGTTTGAGTCTAACTTTATCTAATTATTTCATATCTCTCATCCTTATCCCTCGCCAGTCTTCTGCCTTCAATCCTTCCTGATGTTTAGTGCCACAAAGCAGAACTGTACCGCCACAATTGAGTGTGTCCTGGTGTTTTGTCGCACCCTCAGATTTGCAAACACATTGCATTGGGGCTTTAAAGCACGCAGAAAGAGAGGAAATAAATAGCCATAATGGGTTGGGGAGAATGAACGGGAGGCCCATTAAAATGCTCTCTGCAGTGGCCAAGGTGTCCAAAGCCTGTTCCAGTGTTACATCCTCAATAGTCTGTGTGGTTATATGCGCCAGGGGAAAATCAGACTTTATAGCAGTTTTAAAAGGCTATTAATGTTTGATTTTTTTAATTACCACTTGCTGTCACTACCAATGTAGTGTAGTCATTATATTCATGTTGGTTTCATTATTTGGTTGTAGTGTGATTCAGAGAATAGTAGATGTATCGTAAATGAAAGTATTGCTGTCTGTGAAAAATCACTCATTACTTATTTGACATTATCAAGCGATTCATTGAATTTGCACCAGACTAAATAAAATATACTTTTTAAAATATTCTTCTGCAGACTGTGTTACCTAACTGCTAATTTATATAACAAATCACACTCTGTATTTCCCTTAATTTTTAAAGGCGCAATGACCCACCTGCTTTGCAGTTTTTTTTACATGTATATTTTTATACATCTGTCAATAATTGATGTAAAGTTTAGAATGTATTCCCACATCATTATTATTTCATTTCATGTTGAGGATAGAAGAAGAGAAATCAAACACTGCACTGAACTCCCTTTGGGTAAACAAGATAGAGAGTGATGCTCAGTTCAGTGCCTTTCTCTGTCGTAGCCTTTTGCTGCCACCATGTGGTGTGAGAAGAAAAACAAATACATCTCATTAACTGAGAGTCGAGCCATAATGACACATCAAATATTCTCTTTGTTCAGTGAATGATCACACACAGACACCCATACATTTACAGAGAATGGTAATAATAATAATAACGTGACGTGATTGCCGCCTCCCTCCTCTTAGTTTGATGAACTTATCAAAGGACAATTCAGAAATGTGATGCCCTGTCTAATAGTGCAGTGTAGAATGATGTGGTTGTTTTTTTTAATGGACCATTAACTGTGTTAACCTTGATGTTTTCTGTCTCTGTCAAACTACTTAAGTCATTCACGCTGTCCTTTCGCTATTCTTCCGCTCCGATTCTTTTATATCTCTTGTCTTTCAGCCTCTCTATTGTGTGTGTGTGCATGCATGCGTGTGTGTTAACCAGTGTTTGGACTATCCTGCAGGCAAAGGTCCAGAGACAATTTTTGCGGGTCAGAATCTGAACGATAACGAGTGGCACACAGTGCGTGTGTTCAGGAGGGGAAAGAGTTTGAAACTGACGGTTGACGATCTGCAGCCTGTAGAAGGTACTTCGCCTCCTCTCTTCCTCCTATAAACTTGAATTATCTCTAACGTGTTGGTGTTGGGCTCAAAGATTAAGGTAAGAAAGATATGTATTCCTCTGTACTAGGATACACTAGTGATGTGTTTAAGTGAGGATATCATACTGTCTCAGGAAACAGCGGTGGTCGAAAAAAATAAACTATTTGTGACCATTTAATTGCACAGCATGGGTTTGCGTAACTGTCATATTAAACCCCCTCCCTCCCCTTCTGCCGATCAAAGGTCAAATGGCAGGTGACCACACCCAGCTGGAGTTCCATAACATTGAGACGGGCATCGTGACAGAGAAGCGCTTCTTGTCCATGGTGCCGTCCAACTTCATCGGCCACCTTCAGAGCCTCTCCTTCAACGGCATGGCCTACATAGACCTCTGTAAAAACGGTGACATTGATTACTGTGAGCTCAACGCCATGATCGGTTTCAAGAACATCATCGCCGACCCCATCACGTTCAAGTCGCGCTCCAGCTACGTGACCCTCACCACCCTGCAGGCCTACTACTCCATGCACCTTTTCTTTCAATTCAAAACCACTTCTTCAGACGGTCTCATCCTTTACAACAGCGGGGACGGAAATGACTTCATCGTGGTGGAGCTGGTCAAAGGGTAAGTCTGTTGCAGCCAAAGTATGAATCACCTGAAGTTGATTCTAAAGCACTAATTTCATTTAATCCTTAGTAGTATTTTGGCTGCTTTTTTCCATTACTGTGTTTAAACATACAGTATACACAGAAGGTATAAGAATAGAGTCCTAAAATGTTTAAAATTGGATTCAGTTTCGAATAAAATAATCACAAATTTGACTCAACAACACATAAGACGATTCACACACACAGGATGTCCATATAAGGAGTTGTGTATTCCCACTGCAAATTACCATTGGTGCACCTGCATGTGAGCACTAAGGGTTAAAAAACATAGACTCAATATGCTTTCATATGCTATTTAACAAATACATGGCATTATTGTCCATAATGTGTTTTTTTGAGGATATCATAACAAACTTGTGCCACATGGATAGGGGAATAGTGGCGAGCACTGTTTTGTTGTGTTGTCTTACAGCAAAGGCAGGACAATGACCCAGGTTTGTGACCTAGTCCGTCCACGAGCCTTTCTACATTGAGTTTGCATGTTCTCCCCATGGGTACAAGTCCAAAAACATGCAGAGGTTAATTGGACACACTAAACTGGCCGTAGGTGTCACTGTGAGAGTGAAAGGTTATTCGTCTCTGATTGTTGTTCCTGTGATGAACTAGCGACCTGTCCAGGGTGTACTCTGCCTTTCGCCCTGTGTCAGCTGGGATTGGCTCCAGTGGCTCTGTGACCCTCATGTAGAGGATAAAGCTGCAGACCTTTGTCATGTTTAGGATAGCAGTTTGAATTGTATGTAGCTGCTGGGGCAATATTCCCTTCTCAACTCTTTTCTTTACACACACAAACTTCGTTTCTAGAGTGGACCAACCTTCCATCAGGTGTGAAGACCTGTTCAAACTGTGTTGAATTAGTTTTATAACTGTGAAGCAGGATGTCGATCCATGTACATGGATTGTGGTTTTAATAATGCAACGCGTCAGACCATACGACAGTCTCTAAACAGAATATAATTTGTGACAGCTTTTTAAAGCCATTGTTATAGGAATTCAAATTGTTTTCTTATCTCCTATGTGCCAGAATATTTTCTAAAACAGCTTCTGGCTATTGCTGTTCTGTATAAATCGTCATGAAGGCACAACAAACAGCCAACATAAAAGGGAATCAACTACACAAGGGGGCATTTCTTATTTCAGAACTGCAGCTATAGTGACCTTCTTTAGTACTGCCTGAAGTTAACTTTTTTTCAGTATGGCTAACAGTAAAGCCATACATTTGAATTTAAATGAGCACATAAATCATAAATTGCCTGCAAACAAAAAAAAGGAAATAATTGAAAGACCCAATTTGCTCAAAAAAACCAAGACTTCTTTGCAACCTGCCAATTATTTAGCTCAGTTTCAGACAGCTGCTCTTTCTGATACTCTCATATCTTCATATTTGAACACACAGGCACTTAGCAACACAAGCAACATAATTCCACTTTTCAGACTTTCATTATACTTTTACTTTTATTTAGGTATGAAAAAAATTAAAAAAATCTTGCTAATAATTTCATATTCTCGTACAAAAAAAACATTGTTGGCCACACACATTTTTTTCATGGCTGCATGTCCTCCTATTATATGAATCCATATTTAATTTTTTAATTTTTAATTTTTTATCTTGCAGTTACCTGCACTATGTGTCCGATCTGGGGAACGGAGCTCACTTGATCAAAGGCAACTCTAACAAGCCCCTTAACGACAACCACTGGCATAATGTAGTAATCTCCAGGGACACCAACAACTTCCACACCGTCAAGATTGATACAAAGGTCACCACGCAGACAACCACAGGAGCCAAAAACCTGGACCTGAAGGGTACGTATAGACAAAGAGGTTTTAGATTTCAGTAAATTAGGACAGCAGTGGCCTAGAGGTGAGAAAAAAAACAACAGGATTGTGGTTGTGAAAGGTTGCAGCAGCCGGAGAAACCCTCCGGGTTTGAAGGGATAAAAGCAACACTTAGCCCTTACACTTTACCACTGAGAACATAACCTTATGTCTGTTTAGCAGACAACGCTGGCAGCTTGTAGAAAAGACCATTTGTCATTCGCAAAGCAACCTCGGATAAAAGTAAATGGAAACAATCATTAGATAATGACATTAAAATCCTGTCACCTGGAACAACATTTGCCTAATTAGTTCTTCACGTTATTGTAATACATGTAATTAGTGTCAGAAGCAAAACTGATAGTAATTAACCCTCTGCATTAAATGTGCATTAAAACCCTTTATCAACTGTTTTCATTAGCTAAATGTAACCTTAAGTTAATGTGGAACATTCAGTGCTAGCACAATCATAGTGTTCTATAAACTACTATAATGTTTATGTAGGGCCACACGGCGGAGCAGTTTCTAGCACTGTTGCCTTGCAGCAAAAATACCCATTTCTCCTCGTGTGTGCGTGGGTTTTCCCCGGGTACTCCACAGTCCAAAAACATGCAGAGGTTAATTGGACAGTGCAAATTGCCCGTAGGTGTGAATTTAAGCGTGCATGGTTGTTGTTGTTGGCCCTGCGATTAGAATCGGCTCCAGCGACCTCTGACCTTCATGTGTTAAACGAATGAATTAATGTTTCCTGTACTGTGCACCACATTTACTTCCCACTAGAGAGCAGTGTTGTCACATTGTTCACATTGTTCACAGGTAACCTTTTCATTGGCGGGGTGTCTAAGGAGTTGTACAAGCAGCTGCCAAAGCTAGTGCATGCCAAGGAGGGTTTCCAGGGTTGCCTGGCATCAATGGATTTGAACGGCCGGCTCCCAGACCTGATGTCAGATGCTCTGGACTGCGTGGGACAGATTGAGAGAGGATGTGAAGGTGAGGTCTCCCAATGCACTTAGGAAATGTCATTTCTGTGGCTGGTGATTAGTCCCTGTCAGGATCTCCTGTTCAATATTTTATTTAAAAAAAGTTTTTTTTTTAAATCCTTTAATTACTCTGGTCTCCCCCAAGTGTAAAACAAAGTGCCATTTCAGCTGAGTCACACTTGTCCGACAAGGCCATACATTAATTGTGAAGCACATCCGCGCACACGCTGCCAACCTGTGGCGCGTAATTTAACATCCATAAAGGGTGTTAGTATTCTGTTAGAATGCATCAAGCTCTGACACCCCTCTACAGGCAATCATTTCCGTTTCACTTGGCCATAATCTGATTATTCTCTCTGCCATATTTGTACTGCCAGTGTTATTATCCATTTTATACCCATTCTGCTTTGCACTATGCATGCTTGCTGGCTCTGAGAGTTTGCCAGGAGCAATCCTTTTGAATTATGTATGAAGCCTTTGTTGCATGCATGAATATAATTTGCCCAGTCTAATGTGTGCACCACATCCAGAGACAATATTTGATTTATTTTTCATCGTGACTCACTTAGTTTAATTTCTCAATTCATCTGGTCTGTGTTTTTTTTTTTTTTTTTTTTTTTTTTTTTCTCTCTATTGACAACACAACTGTCTTTTCGTGTTTCAACATTACCAATGTAATCGGACTTGTTGCTGATGTTGCACGTCACCCAGAATCCGTGGTTGCTCTGGCTGGAAGACAGCTTCCATGACAGTGCATTAACTAGATTGTGGTGACAGCATATACAGTAGTTATTGATGGTTTATGAATAAAGTAGGGATCATTTTAGATTATGCATGAGCATAAATATCCAGTGTTTCTGCCGTTTTAAAAATGTATGTAAGTTCATGGACAAAGCATGGACATTATAAATGGATTACCTTCACATTACTTATTCTATTTTTTATTTTTTAACTTCTGTGTAACCTGGCCTCCATTAGGCAGGACAGTGAACTGCTACCACAGTCAGTGTTTCTCTTACTCCACCTCTGACATGTCAGTGCTGGTATACCTTGTCTTTTCCTTCTGTATAATTTTGCTCACACGTTGCATTGATGAAAGCTGACTTGCAAGGTAGATAGCTTTGTCTGTTTGATATGGCGCCCACTTCCCTCTCTGCATCTGAAATGTGTCTGCCCCCAAAGCAGTTTCTACCTCCACACTTCCTGCACCTCCTTCAACAAAATAACTACCCAGATTGCCAGTTATTCACCTGCCATATGGAGTGGCCTTCTGTTCCATTGCAATATTAGAGCCATTGCATCACATTTTTGATTTGCTTTAGCTTACTGTATGCCCCCCCCCCCCCCACACACACACACACATTTTCCTTCACATAATTGTACATTATTTATACTGCAGGACTGAATATAAACTACAATGTTTACGTCTTCATGACCTTCCCAGCTATTTGTTTCATCTTAAACATATCATTGCTGTGATACATGTCCACCTTTGCCATGTATGTTATTTTAACTTATTTATCACATAAGCATGATCCATATACAGGAATAATATGTAAATTATTTAAATGTACATTGAAGAACAAATAGCTATGTTTGCATAAATGTAAACAGAATTTACATTTTTTCTTTTTTTTTACTGTGTTTTATATTTAGAATATCTAGCAGAAATGTAGTGCCATTTGATAAGAATGTTTGCATCACCTGACAATGCCTGTTTTTATTACCTTAAAATGAGATCTTTCAATCTCGAGCCCACCATGTCTTTCCACAGTGAAGGACAAACTTAACACTGGCTCTGGAGAGGACCTTTTGTGCTTAATATTCCCAGAAGGCCACCATATTTTTTCTTTTTATTGTTTTCATTTTTTTATACCTCAGACATACACGGTACAGCCATAAAATGGCGATCATAGTGTTCATAAGCCAAGCAAAGTCAAATTGGCAAATTCCATTAAACAAATTCCACTCTGAATGGTTTGTTAAGCAGTGGAATCTGGAGTATATCCCATAATTAAATGCTTATTATTTGATATTTATTCAAATGTCTTCCATTTTAATCATGACGCACTGTCTTGTTTTTTCCTTAAATAGTGAAAAGCAGACTATGCGCAGCTTTTTTGCTTTAGCAATTTACCTTTACCTTTTAATGATTATTATTATTATTTTTCAGCTGTGAGTGGGCTTCAGCAAATGCTTGAACCATTAAAGCAGTTACCATAGCTACTGTGAGGCTGACCAGCACACCCTTTATTTAGAAAAAAATATATACAAAGATGGGAATGTATTTAACAACTGAGCAGCTACTTATGCATGAATCGATGTAGCGATGCCTTCCAATAACACAATCCTGGAAAGATGTAGGAAACTGGAGTTTTGCTGTTTTGTCACAGCTCATTTTAGTAACCTCCTCAAAACTGAATGTTCAGTTTAGACTGACAGGGCAAATGATGAACTGATGGGCATGAAAGACCTAGACTTAAAACACAGCTGGAAGCACACTTACTTCCATATATATATATATATATATATATATATATATATATATATATATATTTTTATTTATAAATCACATGAATAACTCAGGAGCCTGCTACTTAAGAACAAAGAATCATTGTCCTTTCAAAGCTGCTAATAACGCACAGTGTGGGTGATCCAGTTGCATCTGATTGATTGTCCGCCGGATGTGTGACAGTTCGGAGATGGGAAGGAGAATTACATTACAGAGTGTGCAATTTGGTGTAGGGACAAGTTACTGTGGTGTAACAATAATCAAGCCACATCACAAGTAAACACCGTCTAAATGTACAACGACTTTACCGCACAAAAAGCAAGATGGAAATGGAGGCTGCAACCTAATCTGTGCTCCATTTAATACTGTGCTATTCTCGATTGCAAATGGAGCGGAAATAAAATATTTAAATCAATAGTGAGCTTAATGTGTTGAGAAATATGTTACACGTGTGGTTAAGTCACCACATTTGTCAAAGGAATACAACAGGATGACACAGTTGTCAGTGTGTTTTCATAGAATAGGTGCTGTATGTTTGCCCTCCGTATGCTTCCTTTTGCAGGAGCCGGCTGTTTTGTGTACCTCGTTCAATTTGACATTTTCATTTCACCGCAGACTCAGAATCTGTAGATTTCGCCTCCTGTCGTATGGTAAACGTCTGCTCATCCAAGTTGCTATTTGTGTCCACATCCAGGCCCCAGCACTACATGCCAAGAGGACTCGTGTGCCAACCAGGGTGTGTGCCTTCAGCAGTGGGAGGGCTTCAGCTGTGACTGTAGCATGACAACGTTCGGAGGGCCGCTGTGTAATGACGGTAAGATACAAGTTTTTATTTTTATTTTGTTTGTCATAGAAGCTGGAAATCCACATAGTAAACGTGGATTTTTCTTGACTTTGCACCCTTAAATGATGGGTTTCCTTTATTGCTTTAAGACGACACTGTTCAAACTCATCTTCATTCCATCTGTTAGGCTGAATAAACACTTTCAGGAAATCCTTGGTGTTAGACAATTAAAAGGTGGGTGTTATCGACAGCAGCTGGGTAATTTTTTATCCTGTTTGTTCACAAACCATTCCATCGTGTTACTGTTTCCCATCTATGTGCTATATTTGAATTGTTAAAGGAGCACATTTTGATCTGCAATAATTCAGGTAAAACTAAGTAGAAACCCCTACTGTGATGCCTGGTATGACTGGTGACTGACCGGTCATTTGGCACGGGTTTTATTTCAGAAGCTCTGCTCTGATTAAAGTAAAATGTTGACTTCACCGAGAGAGTCAATACCGCTGATTCTTTCCGAAAGGGCAGAGGCTTCAACATTTGTGACATCTGCCTGACGGGTTCAGTGAAAAGCTCATTAAAATTTGAGAGACATACCACTAGAGGGAGCAACAAACATTGTGTTCTGCTAAATAAAACATCAACAACAAGTCAAACTAGCAACAAAAAAATACATGGCATATAGCAAATTATGCACTTGAATTCCACTAGGCTGCTGTTGTTGTTGAGTACTGCATTAGCTGATACAATTACATTGCAGGTACACTCACTCACACAGACACACACATACGCGACTCTCACATCTCTGAGGACATTGCGTTGATTTACGTCCGTTCCCTGAATTACTTAATCTAACGTCACCATCACTGCTGCTACTTGCCATTCCCCTAACTGTAGCCTTAAACTAACCTTATCCTAACCTTTAGATGCTCTTTCCTTAAAAAAAATAATGATTTACGTTACAAGGATCCTAGTGTCATTCCAAGCTCAGATAAATGGGAGGGTTGTGTCGGTGTAAAAAATCTCCGCCAAATCAAATATGCCGATCATCTGCTGTGGCGAACCCTAGAGAGGGAGAAGCCGAAATTTATACATATACAAAAAATATTACAAGGACTTGCTTTTAGGCCCCTTGAGAAAGCAGTTCCCATAATGTGATTGTGTACACATACACACACACACACACACACACACACACACACACACACTACACAATCCAATTGTAATCCAAAGTGTAATTTAAAAGTTCTGCAATATTAATCTCTGTTAAAGACAGTTAAATGGGCATCTTGTTTTAAGGACTATTTACTGATTAATGCTTCGCTTTTGGGAAAACTAGGGTAATGTCTGCTCTGCTTTTAGAAAATGGGCTACTTCCTTATGCCAAACATGCACAAGGGATTCTGTGTGGTCATTATTTTCTTCTGCAGTGGTTCACACAGTAAGGGGTGAATGGGCAAAGTGCTGAACTGCATTAAAGCAGAAGAAGGAGAGTGGGGCACTCTGGGGATGACACAAAAGCAGAGGAGCGAGCGCCATAAATGTTAATGCATTCTGTGTCACATCTACTATCCTGATAAGGCCACGTCTTTTGTTATCAAGAGAAAGTGTTAATAGTTTCCTGAGCAACCCCACAGCCTGAACATATCTGCAGCCTATGATAACACTAAAAGGATTCTTCTGTCCATGAGCTGAGAGGTTGAGTGTAGCTTGTCCTGATCCAAGCTTCTCCTCGGCTCGTTTTACTCTCTCCTCTTTCATTCCTCAAACCTTGTTTGAATCAACACAGGAGTACGGCTCATGCAGGAGGTGTTAAGGGATATTTTTGATGACGAACTCCAAGTGAACCTTCCTTGAGCGTCATGGAAAAAAAGACATACAAGGTGGAAGTGTTTTTTTTTTTTCTTCTTTATTTCTGTCATACATATTCATCCCGAGCAAGGCTGCGCAGCTTGTTCCAGCGTCGGGAGCACAACACCTCACAGGACATGTATGCATATATTATATCTCGGCAAAAAGTGAACCACAACCTGCTGAGTCTTGTACTGTAGTCTCATTATTCCAGCTGACCTGACAAAACGATGAGGGAGACAATGGAAAAAGATCAATGTGCAGGCCCCAGGGATGTAATGTGTGACCACCAAAAAAACAGACTTTCTGAGAAATCTCGTTCCCTGCAGAGAGTCTGAACTAGTCCTCGGAATAGTGATGCAAGACGGCCTAACACTGCCAAAGAAAAATCTATGAGAAGGAGAAATGAAGCTGGAGATGGTTGGGTTTTTATCTGAGTTGATGGATTGTCATGGGGATCGAGGGAATGAGTGAAGCATCTCTTAGGAAAATATCACTCTTTACTAGACGGATTTGCATAAGCCGAAATTCTGGCAATTTACGACAGCAGTGTGTCTCCAGTAAGGAATTTTCAGGGGAGGCTTGCTTGCATTACCACATATTTCTCTAGTGGGTATAATCTTGGCATCTTGCCTTCTCAGAAGAACAGCTCCATTTCACAGTTCCTGGCCCCCGTAGCATTTTAAAGTGAGGATGAATTGTACAGCTGTCAGTCACAAATCACAAAGGGACTAATATGTCTAATATACCGATAGCATCTCATCATTCAAGTCATGTAAATGAAAAATGTCCAACTATGGCAGTTTTGAATGTCCTTTTATTGGCATTTATCGCAGACTCGTTGCAGTGACAGATTATGATTACGGAATACATTTATTTGAAAAAGTCGTAAAATGTCACACTAAGTAAATATGTTATTGGGAGTGCTGCATATTCATCATGGGAGATAATCCCAAATGCTGATTTCTCATCACGGTTAAATGACTCTACTCCTTCCAAACAAGCACAGGATATCAGTAACTTGGCATTATTTAACAATGGCGGGAAAAGAGGGGAAGAACTCAGCATGCAGTGTCGTGTGGCAAGTACCCAAAAAATACTTTGATGCCATTTATGGCCAAATAAGCATGGCATTCTGACTGGTTCTCAGTCACCCAGGTCAAAGTCATCATCAGTATTTAGCTGCAGGCAACTGGACTGCCCTCGTTCACTCCTTGACTCAGGTGAAACTAATAAAAAAAAATCACAACCTCTCCAAACAGGTATCCACCCCCATCTTTTCCTCCAGTAAGTCAGAACTGAAGAAGCCTCACGGATGAGAGGTGGAACGTCGTCAAACTTAAATCAAGCAAGTCCAGTTTGCCTCCAGCTAACTACTGGAGATGATTTACACACATTTTTATAGACACACACACACACACTTGATAGTCTATGCATTGCATTCGTCCGCACAGACTCTGCACCGACTTCTTTTTCGAGAGCAATCCATCATCTCTCGGCTGCACTTTTGAGTGTTTTATGATAAAAGTATTTCAACTTTTTAGAACAGCGCTGCACCTTTCACTTCGGAATGATAGATGAGATGAAGGCACGTATAAAAAAAAAATAATCTTCACATCTTTCTCTTCATCATCTCCCAAACACACGATCGCAATGATGTGCTTTTTTCTTTTTTGAATGAATGAACTGGGGACACAGTAGAGTTGTATTTATAGCTCCAATTATCAGCATAGGATGCCCACAGATGCATAGCTGAAAAAGAAGAAAATGCAAGAGTGTGATGAATCAGATTCCTCTCAGATCACTGTGCATGGGAAATGAATTTATACGGTTGTGGACAATGTTAAGCATGCATTTACTCTCATCATTACAACCACTTTTTGATGCCAGTAGGAATTAGACGGCATGTAGAACAATGTGTGTGCATGCAGGCATACATGCCTGGTTCTAATGAGGCAGAACTCTTATTTCTGAGGTACTGGGTTTTGTGTGTGGCAGATATTTGTAGTATTGTAGTACAGCGCAGTGTAGAGATCTTAAGTTGAAGGTCAGAATTGCACTCTCGATCTAAAATGACTTCACTCTCTCCTGTAGCTTCCTCAGGTTTGCCGAGAAATTCACATCAAGAAAGCACTTTGCTGAGGGAGCCTGGTGAAGCTACAGGCAGCACACATTGGTTAGGTCACAGCGTAGTCAATTTAGTGCACTGTTGTTAATCGTCTCTGTCCACTGTGACACCGGGTTTGAAAACACAAAACAAAAAAAAAACTGTTCCAGCTTTCATTCAAAAGCTGACACGCATGTGCACGTGTGTGTGACTAAAAACTCCAGTCTAGACTTCCTGAGGGAGTTTGCCTGCAGTGGTCACGCATCTGAGTGTAACGTGCATGGACAAACAGAATGGTTGTTTGCCGTTGAGCTGAAGTGGGTCGTGGAGACGCTATAGTGAGGGGTACGCCTGGTCGTCATGCAATTTTTATCTCGCCTGGATGCTCATCCAGTCTAACAGCAAGAGCTATTAGTGCCATGTCAATATTATATCAACAATGGAGTTTGTCTGCGGGTGTAGTATCCAGTGTCCCTGCCCAAGGGTCAAAGACAAGACGCTCTTATTTGATTTCTAAAGTGTCTGAGTCAATGCTAACTCTCGTGTCTTTGTAGCGTGAGAGTAGTGTGTCTGCGTCCCCGGCTCGATATCTGCCACTCGAACCATAGACTCGTGGCTGTATATTTTTGTTTAGCACACAGAGAACAATGTATTTTTTTTGTGTGTGTGTTTCGTCTTCATGTGATTGATACAACTATAGTTTCTAATACAAGGGAACCCACTCGCTTTTGTTGCGCCAGTCCACAAAAGCAAGAATACCAAATGAATATCTTAAAAAATGACTTCAAACAAGTATCTAGGAAATCAAAGAACGTTCCGAAAATGAATGTAACCAATCCGCAGAGGCAACGGTGTTAACTAACAATGTGTCTCAATATTGGCTTTTCACGCTCTCTTAAACCGCTTTTTGGTTATCGTTCTGTTTTTTTTTTTCTTCTCTTTGGGTCATACACTACAAGTTTTTAATACGTTGTTTCGATATAGTTTGTTTTTGAAAATAGATGAAAACACAAGAAAAATTGCAGTAGAACATAATCTCATTGGCTGAGGTAATTATGTGTCCCAATTTTCGTCTTTTATGCGTCTTCATTAGGAAAGTTATTGCCCTGCCTCGTAAAATAGGCCACTTGTATTTCGGTACCATTTGACTGCCCCTCATATTTAACATACACACACACACATACAAGGACACAGAGGCAGACAGGAAGTACTCCAGACAGTTTTGTCCTACTCCTCTATGGTGGCATGCAAGGATTAGACCACTTAGTTTGGTTTCAATCAATAAAAGGGGACACCCAGGCCAGAAGCGAGGCCAAGGGGATTTGAGGCACTGGAATAAACAGCCTTCTGTCACATGGAAGTAATGTTCTCTTTGCTATGAATGTCACCCTTTTTAATGCAGTTCATTGAAACAAATCCATGGGTCTGAAAATATTTAAGCTTCAGTGTGTTTTCGAATGCTTGGCCTAGCTGTGTATAACCGTTGGTCTCCGAGATATGAGAGAATCACTCTAAAGTTCTCCTCTCTTTACACTTCAGTGGCCACTCTCACAAAATGCTCGCACACACACACACACACACACGCTTTCACAAGAATTGTAGCATGTTTCATGCAGAGTTGAACCGATCTGCGAAAAGCTTTTCTGATCTACGATCGCCCCCCGTGTTGTGAATGAAAAAAATACATTAACATTTACCTTTTGTAAACTATGCGTTGCTACATTTAATGAATTAATATACCAAGATGTCAACAAAGCCCATTAAAACCAAGAATGAATTGATCCGAATAACAATTGTTTGTATCCAAAGCCTTATGTAGCATTTGCAACTGAAGCATGACCTCCATTAAAACACATCACTGAGCCACGCTATTATTGCACAGGGTAGCACAATTCTTTATCACCACAAACTGAGGTTTAGTCAAAACTGGCTACAGCACCAAACGTGTATTAATCTGCTGCATTCTTTACAATTTAAATATTGTCTGCAAGTTACTAAGCCTTTTTAATGAATGCATTAACCATGCCGTGTTGACATTATGTGTCTACATGTGTCCCGTAATGTGTTTAACATGCATTCAAATTCCTATATATATATATATCACCTGCAATCAGGATCCTGTTGGTTGAAACTTACTTTTAATCACAAATCATGTTCTATTTAAGAAGACCTGAAACTATTGATTGGGATCATTAACTCATCAGACAAAGTAGTCTTCCATTTAAACAGAGTTACTTTTGCAAACCAGTGGAGTCCATCCCTAGTGGCCATTCAGTACAGAGTGCAGTGCAAACCGGATTACTATATCCATTTTTAACCATTTTGTATGGTATTAACATAGTAAAACAGTTTTACTGGTCTTTATCAAACGCTCTCCTGCTGCAGAAACTTGCTTGAAATAGACAATTTTCTAAAAGTTATACTCTGTCTATCCACTTTCACGCCTATCATACATGTGTCAGTTGCTCTATATAGGAGGATGTGGATTTGCTCTTACTATAAGACCTATCCCACAGCTGCTGTTTGCTATGCCAAATGGTTACTGACATGATTCCTATCACTGAACTATTACTGACAACATAGTGGGGGGGGTTTTTGGCTTCATCTTCTTCCTCAGATTTTAACTTATTTTTTTTCCTCTCTGTATCCAATTCACGCGCCACTATCTGTCCTAGTTACGTCCAATAATTCCCTCATGCTTATTGAGTATCTGAATTTAAATGGGTTTCTGTACCAGGATGCAGTGGCCGTATGTGGGTAAGGGCTGTTGGCATGGAAACCAGGTCTTTTTTTTTTTTTTTTTTTTTTTCTCCTCCCACTGCGAATGCTGTAACACGTCTGTAACTTCACCCGAGCAGTGTGATCTCTGCAGGAAGTGGTGTAGAATCACTAACGTCTTTAAGCTGGCTTGGTGGAATACTGAACTTTTCGTGAAATTTAACTTGGCGGCTCTTATTACCGATGGTGAAAAGTGAATACAGCTGTGTGGTTACATGACAGTGACTATGTGAAACGCTGGAGCCTCATGCTGACGCCGTGACATTAGACTGGAGCAACAGCAGGGTCTGGCATATGTTGTGGCGGCTTCTCAAAACTGTGCTTCTGCTCATATGGTGTGACACAGTTCGAGGGTGTCCCCAGTAACACAGAGTCAAGCAAGGATAGCAAGGATAGTGCTTATAGTGTTCTTCGGCGAGCGTTTCTAAGCGTCGTTTTTTTTTTGTGTCGATGGCAATGCATCGCTATGTGGTCAGATCAGAGTGGAGCTGAAGCATCGCGCACTCATTGTCCTCATTGCAGTCTTGGTTGTAATCAGAATCTCATCTAGAATGCATTGCAGTGCAGTGGTGAGAACCTAATCTTTGAGGTGTTTTTTATTAATTGGTTGCCCGGGGGGGAAGGGGAAGGAGGGGGGGGGGATGTTGACAGGAAATAAGAAGCTGTTGTTTCTCTACAACACAATACTAATTAAAGTGTTGACTTGAAGACAGAACATCTGCTAAACTACCCTGCTGGGCGATACACTGACACTGCAAATATTCCCCTCTCTCATAAACTCAGGCTATTGAACATGACACTCTAGAGAACTATATCGAGACTTAAAACGTTCCTTAAAAAACAAGACTGCTTGCTTGTACTTGACTATTTAAAAACTTTTGATTGCTTCCTTTGACGTCCAGTAAATGATTTTACTGTCATTCAATTGAGCAGAAAATGGGAGTTTTTGCTTCACTGAATTGCAAATTCAAATGCTGATGGACAGTGTAAATAAATAATAAAACAGGTGAAATTCTTCCCGAGTAATACTAGGAGTATATGAGTCAAAAGATGTGTTTTTATTGCTTATTATATCTGTGAGTACAGATTATTGTTTGAAAATTGTATATAACTTTTGATAAGAGGAAGGTCACATCTACCCTTACAGTATATCTTGCAGACAAAAGAGAGAACAGCGATGATCAGAAAAATGTTATTGTCAAATGAACCTCTTGCAAATATTAGCAGCCAAGCTTTGCTGAATATTTGACCTGATGTGCATTTGAAGTTTCAAACAGTAGATGAATTTTTTTCCCATTGGGTTATAGGTGAGATGAGACATTACATGTCATTTAGCAGACGCCTTTATCCAAAGTGACTTACAATTGAGTACAACCAGCCAGGGGTGGAGTTGAACTTGTGACAATGATGTCTCTGCACACTGGAGTACCGGTTTTAACCACTGAGCTATTCCACCCCCCCTATGATGCCATAGTAAAGATTTGGTAGTTAAGGCTCTAAAACTTTGTGACATTCATTTGTGGGTAAGATCACGGTTTGGTTTAAAGTTCTGAAACAGGAACAAAACAGTTTTCCCCAGAGTTAAAATCTAATGCTTGTTTTGCTCATTCATCAACCCTCATGGACGTAAATGTTGTTCTTTAGTGCACTGCCTCCCTTTCTCCTATTATGTTTATTTTTTAAAGCCTTTTCTTAAATGATTGATGGTATTCCTCTTGCTAGGTTAGATGCTAATTGGCTGCAGCACAAAACAACTCATCACCTTTGCTCAGATGTACAACATTTGCACCAAAAGAAACCCATTGACAAACACCAAAGCGTAGCATCTTGGTTTTTTAATAAACCTTTTTCTAACCTACACTTTCTCGCAATCCTGCTTTCTCCATTGTAACTTTAAATCTCATTACATGTGGTGTGAAAACCACGTAAGTTCCAAATTAAGGTGCAGGAATCAGTGCTTCAGAGGTGAATATAATTCTTTCCCCAAACACTTTTTTTTTTCACTAAATCACACCGTTGATGCAATAATCAACAGAACGAAATACATATCATGCCTCCAGCATCATCATAGGATCCTCGAAAATAAGCTTCTGAAATGTTATCAAGAAGCAAATACACAAGGCTTAGTTTCAAGAGGGGCAAACCAACCAGGCTCAGTTGCAAACAACATCAGTTTAGTATGCTGGTGCATAGCTTTGTGCTCCGAGAAATATTAACAATATGCACAAAGGGCTTAGACGATGCAAACCCCTTTTTTTCTGTAATTGGGAGGTCAATAGAACTTTGTCTCTCTGCATTACCCTTGAACTCAACCAACTTCCAAAGTTTTTATGCATTAAGGACAGATTTTGTGCGTGTAACAACTCAAATCCTCTCTTATCGCTAGGCAGCGAGGGAGGAGAGCGCACATAGATCACTCACTGCCTTAGCCAAAGTCAGTTCTAGGAATAGAGCTGTCTTGACTGAGTGATTTAGTAAGAGATCCTGCTTAATAAGCTTGAAAGATATTGTAGACTGGATATTAAGTGTTAAGCGCTGCCACCCCACTGGCAACCTTTTGCTCACTTGATTAGAGATATTGCAGTCATGGTTAATCAAAAAAAAAGGAAAATGTCATTGCGAAAGATGTTTGCATACATCAGACTTCCTACGACGTCCATTAAATACCAGTCTTTCAGGGTTATTATTTGAACTGATGTGGCACATGTAGTCGTCCCTCCGGGGAAGTTGGAGAACATGGAAGGCAGATTTCAGTCAACATAAAATCGAGGTGCATGACGTGAGGCCAATTCAAATTTTTTTGAGGGCATGCGGAAATAGATGCAGTGAAGCCTGTAATGCCAGTGTATGCAGACAACTGGATTTATGCGCTCTCAGTCACCGTGTGTGTGTGTGTGTGAATAACTTCTCACAAATACACATTGCATGCTGCGCCATAGGCTATTGACCTTTAATTCACAAAGCCTTCACTCGGGCACAAATCACTCTGCATATACTGTGATAGTCGCGATTGGTGGCTTTCCACTTTGTTTTTCACTGGACAAGTGTTACTATGGAAAATGATCCCCCACCTTATTCCAACAACATTTCTGGGCCACCCTAACCTGATTTAATCATTCAAAAATATTGTGTTTTATTGTGAAAATACACTTGTTCTTTGTGCTGTATTTTTTTTGTTTGTGATTTTGACCATGGGCGGGCCTTAGGAAGCTGCCTGCTGATTGGCTACTGAGTTTTGGAGTGACAGCTTCCATACAAATGAGGCTCAATAAATTTATTTCATTTTGTACTATGAGGTGAGGTGATTTTGACCGTACCTTTCAACCTACAATAGTGTGCCAACTGGCCACGCCTTTACCTGCAGCTAAAAGTGAAATTCCACTGATATCTGTGACCCTGCTGACCATTGGGACTGTATGGTTATTCCCTGTGTTCTGATGGTCATGTTATAAGTGCCCAGGAGATCAGTGACAGCTTCAGGCAGGCAGCTTTTCCCCTTGACCATTTTGAACCACAGCCAAAAGTCTCTCCAGAGGTGACTCCCAAACTCTAATGCAGTTGCTTCATTTAGCACTTGCATGGTATGTCACTACTAGCCAATAAGAAAACCTGGCTGGAAAGAGATAACACTGTCCTAGATTTTGTTACCTCCCCAGCTCCCAAAGTTAGTCTTGGCAGCAGGTTCTCCACTGTACCTTTTCTTTAAAATAACTTCACCTTCTATACTGTTCCACAGTCCATCCAAAGATTGTCCTCAGAGGTTTTAAGATTTAAGCGCATTTTGGATGAAGGACATCAGAAACACAGGGTTCAAACTGTATGCAGTGCTCAATGATTTGACTTTAAGTCTGAACTATTTTTTAAGGTACTATTGTGGTTCACCTCTATCCTCCCTACATCACTTCATTAACATGTCTAGTGAGGGGGTGTTTATTTATTGATAGGGAACCGTCATAATCAGAGAGAACCTCCTTTTATAGAGTTTTGGCTGCTGTTTGGATAAAGTGTTTAGGAATACTTAAACTGTTTCTTATAGATTTGCTGTCAGACCCCTGAGACTGAAAGACCCATGTAACCGAGGAAATACTTTTCATCAGTGGTAGTTGTCAGAAGAAAGCATTCCACTGACCTCGGCTTCAACTTCCAATCGGGGATGCAGAATGTATTTGTATTTGAAGAGCTCTACTCCTGATGATTATTTTTATTTTTTTAACCAGAACACTACACTACATCCTGCCTCTCCAAAGAGAGTCGATCTTTTCCTCCACTCTTTTCTTGCTTTATCTATGGTAGTTTTATTCCAAAAGCAGGTAAGGGGGTTTTGTTAGTGGCAGAAGTGGTTTGTTTATAAACGGTTTCATATTCAGAAACATTTTTTTCCACTTAATGAATGCAGTAGTTCATTAATAAAGACACTGTGGACTCCAGAGGGGAGACAGAGTTTGTCCTTGTCCTGTAGAGGATGACGCACACTGCCAGGGGAGCTGATGTACTTGGGACAGATTTCAGTAGAGACAGACAGACAGACAGAGACAGACTCCGTGCCCCAGTGGCCTAGTGCATCTTGGGAACTGTCAGAGGAGATAGAGAGAAAGCTTCTGGAAAGCCACTGACATGTGACCCCCATCTCTCTCGCTGACAGTTGGGATTTATTTTATTCATTTGCAGCCACACATAGACACCCACTCTGCTGACACACACGTATGTACACACTTCATCTTAATGTAAATTTAAATTGATTTATGATAATGAATAGCACAGTTGAAGCATCATTAATGGATCAGGGTGAGGACAAAAAATGCTAGATGATCACATCAGCCATACTCCTAATCACCAGGACATATATGTATATATATATATATATATCACTCACAAATAGAGCATTGTTATATTCTTACCACTATATCTATCTGATATATATGCATTTACTTACTTATGTACTACATAGGCACCAAATCACTATATACATTAACTCAAGGTACTTTAAGGAGCAGTGTCTAATAATGACAGTGATATCAGAAGAAACATAAACAGTTTGCACAATAAACACTTGCTCATAACGAAGAGAGAAACATCTGCCTCCACATTTCGAAAGCTGCTGCAGCATGTAACTACAGAGCGCTAATCAAATTTCTGCAATCATTTCTCTGATAGTGGCATCAAAGGGGTGTTTTTAAAACTTAATGGCGTCATTGAATTGTTCATAATATAATTTCAGATCATGTTAGAGTAATTAAATGAGAATCAAGTCTCTTTGTTTTTCTCAAAGTAAAAAAAAAAGAAGAAAAAAATCATTCTATCACACCACCATGCACTGCCATTTGCTGATTTGATTTTACAACAATACGTGTGCATTATTCCCTATCAGTGGACTGTTTTATCAGATTGAGTGGTGTTATTTATGTCGTCTTCGTAGCCCGCTTAATGAACAGTGTTTGCAACACTAATCTCTCTGCGGTGCAAAAAAAAAAAAGGTTGCTGTATTTCGCGTCAACCGTGACATCTGGTGACACATATTTCTGATGCTTGTTTTATTCAATGTAATAATCCCTGAAGCACATGCAGTGGCTGATATGTTTCCACAGTCACTTAATGATGAGGGTAGTTGAGGCTGTAGTGATGACTTAAACCATCAGCTCCAGAGCTCTGCAGCAATGGTGGTGCAGTTGAACTGAAAATCAACAAGTTGATATTTTTTTCTGTTTTTTTTTTTTTAACCTGTGGGGGTCAGAGCTTACTTCACTTCCTCTTACCTATGCTGCAGTATAATCGGACAGACAGGCACCCTGATGTAACATCCTCTGCTATAACACGAACATTATTGACACCCTGGCCTCCCTCTGTGCTGAAATACTGTACATCTTGTGCGTTTGTATTGAGTGTTGACTCCCTGTATCTGTCTATTCTTATCATGTCACATCTCGGAATGAGTAAGACGCCGGCTGTGTTTCTATTTCCGTGCGCACATTAGCATCAGTGCATTGTGTGCTACTTTATCTCCCCATGTAGCGTTTGTAACACGTCTGGATGAATAATGACAGGTTCGATATTCACAGGCTACTCTCAGTTGCAGAAAGAGTTCAGGTTTAATATTGCATGTCAGTTGGATGACTGGCAGAACCATTGCTGAATTTCTGTTTGCTGGATGACACCGTATACACGACTGAAGATACTGTGACTGACTGCAGTGGAAGCGATTTAATTTAACACGTTTAACGTTCCTCTGTTTGTCAAAGAAACATTTCTTGTAGATCGGGTGACCTTGCTGAACATGTAAACTTGACAGCAGGTGTCATCCTCCATCCGTAACACGAGGCCGCCCAAACACTCTCAATGAAAGTGAGCACATGTGTTGCGGAGCCTGACACAGATGTGAAACTCCAGCACACTACAGGTAGACCTGTTTATGCACGACTTGGCCTGCATGCTCCATCTGTTCCGAGCCAACAATAGCAGCTGATCCAGTGAATTGCCCCTGCTTAGAGAGCAATGTGTAAATGACTTTAATCATCCCTTCCCTTCTTCTGACCTTTCATGCCAGTGATGGTGTCCATTAAAATAAGAAGCTGTTAGATTTATTTTCTTGTAATGACTACAGTTAAAAAAAAAATCACATTGGCTCTTGAGGAAGAAAGAAACATTGCTTGTTTAAAGCACCTCCGTGTGTGATTAAGTGTCACCTGATGGTCCTTTAACTCATTTAAAGGCCATGCTCCAGTCAGGTCAGGTACACTTAAACCACCCATCTGCTGCTCTCCCTCCACTCTTCCCCCAGCTCTCCAAAATCAGCTCATCTATGTGGTTGCAGTCTTAAGTGAGTAACTGAGACCACTTTTGTTCTTTTATACTCTCCTGTTCTCCGAGGGGCTATTAAACCCAATACCAATTTCTCCCTTCTCACAAATTTGTGGGTGGAGGGGGAAAGGCAGCCATACTTTCCCACATGTTATTTCCCCCCACTCCCTT
The DNA here is from genome assembly GCF_963457635.1 of Microchirus variegatus. Lineage (NCBI taxonomy): Eukaryota > Metazoa > Chordata > Actinopteri > Pleuronectiformes > Soleidae > Microchirus > Microchirus variegatus. Next base: position 17,334,908 of record NC_139812.1, on the reverse strand, counting down.
TTTCGTTATAGATAACTCTCTGTGGCTTTACTTTATGGTTTGCACCTCACAAAGAAACAGAGGAAAACAGATCCAAAAGGGGAATGTGCTCAAAACACAGGCATCAGAGACTCGCACAATCCTTTTGGTCTAAACTGGAAACAAAGATGGGCTGTTTTTGGCTCTCTGTCAAGACAACATCTCACTAACAGGAACAAGAGTCAAAAGACAGTAGGAAATCAAAAGACTCTTCACTCGTGGAAGTTCACTTGTGAAATAGGATTTTCTCACTTTGTGCCCGACGCTCTCACAATCTACAATCATCCGTTTAAAGTGGGATGAGACGCTCCGTGGAATTAGCTGAAACCAGTTCAAGTCATGGTCTCAGGTGTGCATGCGTTTGTGCAGGCAGAGAGAATTCACTTTTGAACGTTTTTTCCCCAAGGCTGCATACGCATGATCTCTGCTTTTCCATCTTCTCGTCCTTAAGTTTAACCAATTTGTCGTGAGGAAATGCTTCGAGCAAAGTGCAACCTACTAAACGAACGCTGAGTGTCATTCTGCTGTAGCTGGCAAGCTTTTAGTGATTAATCTGAACTGGAGCAATTCATTGATGACATCTAAATTTCCTCTGAAGTTGAACATGTGAAATAATTCAGAGTCAGTTTAGCTCTCTATCCATTATTTATTTGCTTTCTGCATGCACACAAACGGGTTTACTGTGAAACATAAGCTGCTCTCACCTTGTGATAAATCCACAGATCCTCTGTGCACTTTATGGTTTCACCACTTGGGGGCACAAATGAACAAGCAACTAATGGTAAATTTGATAAAGGTATAACCTCACTGCTGATGTCATTAAGTTTAGGTGTTGCATACTGACACATTGCTTCCACTGAATACCCAGCACAAACTAATAGAAATGGTCAACAGTGTGCACACTTTATACTTTTATTCACCCTCATTGCTTTGTATTGCAATTGCAGATTCCATTGTGTTTTCCTGTTGAAGTTTGCTGTTGAGGACGTTGTAAATCAGGTTGTCGTCCTTGGCAAGCAGCCATGATAGATTGCCTTATTAGGTGTAATTATGCAGATTGCTCTGCTTATAATTATAAAAGTGTAAACACATTCAGCAGGAATGCTCCTTTTCACCATTGCAAATCGGAAGAGAGCAGTGGTTTCATGCTGCTGACGTTGTAGCACCAGGTGGCTTGAGCAAGTCATTGAGATTCTGCAAGGTGAGAACAACATAGTTGCCTAATGTGTGCAACATCTGTTTTGTGCCTTAGTCACAATTTTCTTCTATAATGAAATATCAGACACACCAGAGAAACAAGAGATATCCTCATCTGCTCTCATACCAGATGGCAGATTATGTTCATCTTACTGGTTAGGTTCATCTTGCAACAATAAAGTATCTGTGAGAACGAGTCCTTACCTCTAATGTATTTGTGCTCAATAAATGGATTAAGTGAAATTTTCATCAGTTATGTTCATTAAATTGGTCCGTGCTTTCCTCTGGGTTTGTTTCATTGTCTTCATGTGAACAGTCAAGTGAAAGGGAAAATGGAGAAGGGCATATTATCCTCTGTGTCACGCTGCTAATTTGGCTTGCTCTGTGCTTGAAATGCCTCTGTATCCCTGTAAACCATGAGATCAGCTCAGTGGTGCCTTAAGTTGAGGAGGACACTGAATGGCCAGGGTGCAAACAGAAGCAAGCACACTGCAGCTGAGCCTCGTGCTCTCCAGTCCTGAACTCTGAACACTGAACACTCTTCCCAGCTGAACCGGATTGTGTTTATCAGCAGGCCTTTTATGTCCACATGTTCTCTACATTCCCATAACCCATGCTGCATGCCGAGTCTGCAATCAGTATTCCCTCTCTTGTGTGAAATGGTCTTTTATTAGCAGGCAAAGCAGACTTGCCCAGATTCAGCACCCTCCCCGTGGACAGTGCTCCACTGCCAGCCCTGGCATTGTGCATGCTTTGTTTACATATGTGTGTGTGTGTGTCCATGTGTGTGTGTGTGTGTGTGCGCTCATATGTTTATGATAGAAAGAAGGAAAGAGACAGAGAGAAATAGTTGCCTACAGGATTTGAGCTGCAGCATCATCACTCTTCTAAACTCTTGCTAACGATAGACTGCAGAGTTCACTCGGTTTAGAATATACACAATAGAATTTTCTGTGGCGATGGAGAGGAAGGGATTGTGTTGGAACTGCTTGGATCCATTTTATGAATATATATATATATATGTCCACAGGACTATTGTCAAACAATGTTACTAAATTCACAGAGTGAGAAAGAAAAAGGACAAAGAAGAAAGGAGACCCAGGAAGAGAAAGAAATGAGATGATACAAGTTAAAAAAATAATTGAATTTTGCCTGTCCTGCACATTCTAATGTACTTTATTTCTAGTGTTTACTGCTCATCAATGTCCACACAGGAGGGTGGAATTGGAAAAAAATGGCAGGCGAGTAGAGAGAGAGAGAGAGAGAGAGGTTGTGAGAGGAATCAGGGCTGAGGGACATAGCTTCAATTTCTGCTATCTGCCTAAATAGGCTCTTCCTCTGCAATGCACTAAGGCGCCAGTGATTCGCTATGTGAATGCTGGCCATTTGCATAGCCACTCTCCCTCCTCCTTCCTGGCTGGCTGCTGAGGCTCCCCCTCCCTCTGCCCTCCTTCTCCTTCTCCTCCTCCTCCTCCTCTCTCCTCTTCCTCTTGCGCACATCTTCTGGAACTGCGCTGCCGATTCTGCCTGTGTGTGAGTGTATGTTCCTGCCCAGGGCTGCTCTCTCTCTCTCTCTTTCTCTCTCTCTTTCTCTCTCTCACTCTCTCTCTCAGGTACTGCCGTTGCTATCGCTCGGTCTCATTGAGAGCAGAGATCTCTAGATGGGGAACGGGTGCGCACTTGGCACAACTTACAGGTGCAATCACGCTTTTACTGCTGCAGCTGTCAGACACGACATGCATGCGATACTTGGATTTTACTATTGTACAGTTCCTCTGGACATCCTTTGAGACCCTTGGAGGTGGAAAAGGAGGCAAAGTCAGAATGTCTGTCTCGGTTTTCTGAAGAGATCCACTTTGCACAGGTGCTCTGAGTCTCCTCTGAAGTTGGCTTTCTTTTTTCCCCTCTGCAGTTGTATTTTTGGGAATATTATCCGTTTTTGGTGCAAAGATGTTACTAATTTTGTGAAGGCGTAACAAGAGGAAAGAGAAACGGAACAAGGCAACTAGGGGAACTGGAGCAAGCTGGGATTTCTTCATTGTGTTTGAGCTTGCCCTGATTTGTTGAGTGAATATTTTTGATTGTTTTTTTTTGTAAATTATGATTTATGATCTATCTTCCTGGGTGCTACTACGGATTTCCTAACTCAGTGGTGAACAGCAAGTCCCACCATAACTGACATTTTGCGGTGTGCCCCTTTTGCCAGTTTTTCCTTTCTCTCTGGATCCATGAGAGTGTCTCTTGGCGTACTGAGATTTTGCAGGGTGAGAAGTATGGGGCTGTAAGGTTTACTTTCAACTTCCACCTCGATCTGAAGCATCATCTGGCCACTCAGGGAAGATGTTTAAAGGCTGGAGGTCGCGATTCGCTCCCCTGCGGCCCGTAGCTGAGCCCCTAAACCAGCATTCAGCTTCACTCACCCACCTGGCCTTGTGGATCACTGCCCTGGCCCTGGGCTTTGTGGCAGGGTCAGAACCAGGTACTGTGGAGAGTCTCCACCACATTCACCTCTCCCATGGAAACAAGCGTCACCATATTGTGCCTATTGCTATCCACAGATCACCTGCGTCCTTAAGAGCAGGGCACAGTAAGTATTTCCTTGTCTTACAGTCAGTATGCACTCTCCATGGACAGCAGGTTTTTTTTATTTTTCTGTTAATAAAAAAGAAAGACAGAAGAAGCTTTAATAATTTACGTTTACTTTTTATTTAATCGTTGGTATATGCCAGTTGAAATGCATTTGATATTTTTCACTTTTTTTGTGTAGAAATATTCCCTCCCTGAGACACACAGAGCCCTGTGCAGCATGTCAAGCTTAGATCCATCCCCTTTTTTTCCTCCTCAGCAAAATGCCCTCTGTCTCCATGTCTGAGATTAGCCATATCCCTATCTCCAGATGCTCCGCTGTGTCCAGATTAGGGAGGATTAGAATGCTGAAACGCCCCGTGTTGCCCCCGGGTGTTTGGTAGAGGCAACGATGTATTGCCTCCAGCTCTGCATCAAGCCACACCTGGCTACTGTCCAGCCCGGTGTGTAGATGAGGCCTCGATGGCAAGAAGGTTCACGACACAAAGCGTCATCAGTGTTAACGTTAATAATAGTTTGTGTGAATGTCATACTGTAGTTTTTTTCTGCTACCTTTTTTTTTTAACCAGTGTTTTTCCATTGTGTGAAACTCAAAGTACTAACATAATGGATCAAGTTTGAAGGTTTATGACTTTATAAAGATCTAAAAAGATACGCTGGTTCGTTCTCTCATACAACCACCATTATATGAGTGACGTAATCACTATAAGTGTAACACTGATGTCATGCTACAAAAGTCCTACCTAACAAAATACACTCACAGCTCTAATGCTCTGGATCCCGCTGAAATAAACCTTATTTATTGTACATGTGGCTACAATTATGAAACAGCATCTGTGTTTTGAAGGGAGTTATTTTTTTTGGCCACAGGAGCACCTCTAAAAACAAGGCTGGACTCTGCTTTGTTAGACCTCAAGGAGCAAGGGAGTGAGATGATGACAGAGATGGGACGTTTTGCGGCCTGCTGAGACAACCAGAGAGGCAATTAGGCCACTCTGCCATGACCTGTCCAGAGTGGACAACACTCAGGTCGCATCCTGCCCCAGCGGGCACACATGGTGCTTTCAGGCAGATTCCATGACTTAATACTATAGTTGTCATGGCGAAAAAAGCCTGCAGGAGCCTGAGAAAAACCTCCCCCAGGAACATGAAAAAGTTCTGGGTTGATCCGTGCATGCAGGCACATAAAAGCAAAATGGTACCTGGCTTGAGGACAAAGCCCACTGCTATAAAGGTCCAGTGCTGTTGTCCTAGCTATGCTGCATTTGGTTTCATTTTCAAGGGGCTTTCTGATTGCTGCAGCAATTAAACACATTCTTTTTTTTTATAGTTAATTTTGTGAATGCAAGACTATAATGCTGCTTAGGTTTGACACAGATTGCCATATCTACTTTCTACGCTTTGGAGAAGGGAAACAAACCTTATGTTGTGTTTAATTCCTCTGTCCTGTTTGAATTGTTGCTTTCATCAACAATGTTAGAATTGAATCATGTTTGTCATAACTGTACCTGCCTTTTACTAATATTGTTATAGTGCATTTAAAAGTATCTCAAGTGATTAGAGCACACACAGCTAATAGAGTGCTGAGAGTTCTGCAAAATGCAAATCGCCTCCATCTGAATGTCAGGGAAATACTCCCCCCTACACTTAGTATGAAGCTTTATTTGTTAACTCTGGTTGTCCCAGTGGTCTGCTCTTTGTTTAGGCTATCCATTATTTTACACCATGTGAGCACAAAACTCCTGTATATGATTTTATAGGAAAACACATTCCACTCTGTGTATCAGCAAACCCGTAATGGAACACACCCTTGATTCTCTTATTGTTGAATTTATATATCTGTCATTGATTTATGTGGAAAAGAAGAAGGAAAATTACAATGGTCAGGATGTATGAAATTGAGTTGGAGTGTGATGCATTGTTTGTTTAGGGCTAGCAGTAATGAGGTTCAGACAGCATCAACTCCGAGTTGCAGACAAACCATTCATCATGAATAGACTCCCAGAGGTGCTAGTCCTCTTTCCCAGAGATGGATATAATACTCGATATGCTGGATAACCAGGTTATCATATTTTCCTCCGTACCTCCTCTTCTTATTCATTGAGAGTCAATAGATGAGATGGTCTGATATAGAATAGAATAAATATTATAGAGTGTCCCCCCCCCATGTTTTTTCCTGACTAATGCAGAAAAAAATTGGTGATCTGCTGTGATTTGAGTAAGATTCACCGCCTTCTGTATTCCTTTGCTTACTCTGCCAATGCTCGGTGCACATGGATATCACCCCCTCATAATTAAAACCCACATGTTTAACCCTTATGTATAATATGTATAACCCATAAGTGGGGGAGGCCAATCTCTGTGATTTATGACGCATGCGTGGTATACTTAACACATCCGAGAAAAGCCCCCACCTCCCTTAAAACATCTGCTCCGTCAACTGCGGCATAAATAGCTTTTGTATTTCCAAACTCTGCGGTTTGTATCAAAGTCGGCAAAGCAATTTAAGATTGATCAAAATTAATTTTAAAGCACTTCATCCTCGGTGCTAGTGGCTGAATGGATTAGAAGACATGCTTGCTTCAGTGCTGGCGCTGCTGCAAAGAGCAGGTGAGCAAAGGGAGAGAAAAAAGATGGAGAATAAATAAAGGAAAGTTAGAGAAAGGGGAAGAGTGGCGATGAAGCGATAAAGAGAAAGGATTGAAGGGGGAAAAAAAAAGAGGGAAAAGTGGATAATCTCTAATGCTGCCTTGCTCTTGCTGTGCTGTGGGCTTGCATAATACAATTACTTCTGTATCTCGGAGTTGATGTCATTCTGCGATAGTGTGAGGATGACGATATCTGAGGCAGCAGAGATGATAGCCGCCCAGATAAAGATCTGAGTACATGTTTCTCATGCTCTACAGAGAGCATAGGCTGTTATTGACCCATGATTGAGGGAGTCATCCTCCTCTCCTCCTCCTATGATGAGTGAGAACACAAACACCCTCTTTTTATTTGTGTGCACTTTAGGTCTTTAACCTACTTCCATCTTGTGAAACTCACTCCCTCCCCTCCCTCCCTTCTTTTTTTTTTTTTTGTCTCTTCCTTGCTTCGTTGCTGCACTTCATTTCCCCTCGACTACCTCTGCCCAGCCCACCCCCAGCTCAGTCGTTGATCTCCAGAGCCCATCCAAGCAGACAGAGTGGACAGGCGTTTGTGCCTGCAGTGGTCTGTGTGGTTTGGGTTGTGACCAGGACATGGTTGACATGAAGGGAAATGAGACCTGACTGTGCGCGCTGTGGGCAGCAAGGGGTCAGCTTAGTAATGCGTCCACTCTCAGATTAGAGACTTGAAAGACTTCTTGATCTCTCTCACATGCATAGTTCCTGAATGAGTTTCGAGTCAGAGGCAGCGCTTTACCTGTCAGGCACCACTCGGTGAATCATCAACATCTTTTTTTCTGAACTCCTCCTTTCATGTTTTTAACCTCTGTTTACACCTCTAAGTTCCTTTTAAAAGGTAGTATTTGAAAAGGTACAAGCAGTGTCTCTTCAATGTCCATTGCCGGTGATGTTTTACATTAATTTGAGACCCAAATACATTGCACGTTTATGGATGTAAAATATGAAAAAAATGTATATTTCCAAGGAAAGTAGAATTTAACCAAACACAACATTGATTAATTCATATTTAATAACATATGAATGAGAGGAGATACAGGTATTGTAGAGGTATTTTGTGGTCCAGTTATTTAGTTAGTTTATTTAGTTCATCAAGCATCAATAGTGATATTGAAATGATGACATACTGTGAGATGAGGTGGAAATGGCTTGATTAGTTATCTATATATGATATGTGTGTATATATATATATATATATATATATATATATATATACATATATATATATATATGTATATATATGTGTGTATATATATATATGCATATAGATGCATTTCTATTGATATGCAAAACCTTGGACAGTTCTGTGATTGGCACACAGACAAACAGCCATTTCTAACATTTATAGATAGATGTTAAGTTGTAATGAGGATCATTATAGCACCATAATTCACAACTCCTTGGATATCCTGGGTGTGTGTGTTTATAGGTCACATCTTTGGCTTTGCAAAATGTGTTTTTTTTCTTCTTATTATGTGTTGTTGGGTCAAAGTTTAAAAATAAATAAATAAAAAAACAGGAGTCACAAAATAGACCATGCATCCTATTTTTTTTCATTAAAACCAGCCAAGGGAACTTTGAACGGTGGCATATTTCAGATTTTGAGTAGTAGTTTAGTAGTTTACTCAGGTGTGTTTAAATACAGTAGTTGGTAAAATTGATACTATCATCAGATTGCCTATGTGCTGAATAAAATGATGAAAGACACTTTATGTTGTGCATTTTTATAGCCTTTGTATATACAGCATGTTTTGAAATAGTAATGGAGGGGAAAAAAAAGCAGCCTCAATGCTCTGTGTTCTGAGGATTAAACGTAAGATTATGTGACACAAATCATTAGCTGTAATGTAAACCCTGTCATAAAGGAAGATGCACTCGGAGCGTGTGTGAAAATATAATTGTCATCATAATGATAGAATAATTGTTTCTGGTAAGGTCAAAGGAGAACCAACAGAAGAAATATGATCACATCCAACCACAGGGAAGGCCACAGAGGAAGGGTTTCTGTGGCAGTTAGCTCGTAGAAGACAAAAATGTGGTTTACAATTGATCATCTGATCGATTACGATCTTTACTTGGATTTCACACGGTCGTGTTGGGGGGGGGGGGAGTCAGTCCGCAAGCTCCTCCGTGTGGCCGGTTTGATTGACAACATTTTAATTATTCTTACTGATTACTTTAAAATCACATATGTTTCCCAAACGATGGTTTCCCACATAAATATATATATTTTGTTTTTAATTAATTGCTGTCCTGTGTAACAATAGGATCCCTAAACATGTCATAACTGCCCCCACCCCCCTTGCAATTTACAACTGCACACCTGCAGCAGAGTGGCGACAAAAAGAAAGCAGCAGCCACCTAATCCACTCTAATAGGATTGTGTGAATTCACCTTCCTCGTTGCACTTTCCATGTCTTAGCCTCGGGCCTGCTGGCAAAGGCTGATAAAAGCACGTCTGCCTCACACCTAAGCACAAGCTAATATTAGCACATATTTTGCAACATAATATAGAAATACAATGCATACCCACGCAAGTTTTTTTTTTCTTCCCCTCTACATATTTATATTTGTTGGTAGATTCATGGCATTAGTGTGAAAGAGGACAAAACAGCTCTCTCACGATGCTCCTTCAACACTAGATAAAGGAAAGGTAGAATGTATGTATGAATCAGAAATGCAGCAGCACAATAACAACTCTTGCATACACTTTATTATTTACACTTTGTCAGATTTGCTTTATTGTTTAATTGTCATAAGGTATGCAGCTAATTAAATAATATCGCTCCACTTGGTAAAGGTTTATTACTTGCTCAGCAAAAGGCAAAGCAGATGTTTAATCCTGCAATTTAGAGTAAGGCTGGTCTAGGCCTGCTCTCTCCTGGGTGCAGCTTGCAAAATTAAGTAAACAGTAACAATTAAGCAGTGTCATGCAAGGAAAACATGTAAATTAGCAAATTAGAATGAGGAATGAGCTTGTTCTGTGGCATTAAATGTGGAGCACGTTGTTTGTCCACATGTACAGTGTGTTTTCTGATGAAAATGATCTTGTAATACACTACCATATTGTGCAGTGTGTATTGTATATCGATTTTGGGTGTGTTAAAGAGTATTTTGCAGCTCAACTTTTGAGCTACCCACTATATATATATATATATATATATATGCATTGCCTTGAGCTCACCAGTGATTTGTTAAAGAAAAAGGACTTAGGTGATATTTTCCCTTGCATGTAGAGGTAGAGACATATTATAGTCTGCAGAAAGAAACACTCCTGCGGCACATCCACATTCTTGTAATTATTCAGGTCTTCTTTAGGACTGCAATAACATTTGCTTTTATGAATACTTCTGTAAAGACGTTGTGAGAGCTGTATTTCTGCTGATGCAGGCTACATATGGTCATGGGGAGCCAGAGATGCCTCTCGTCTCAGATCAGAGCTCTGGCCCTGAACTGTGTTTTTCTGCCTCACTTCCATTGTGTAATTATTTCCCAACACTTGTCTTTTTCATTAATTGGAACTGCAGTCATACTCCACATCTGTTGGCTCCCTAACAGAGGAGACAACAGCTTCTAGAGATCATTCCGAGTCTCTGGTGTTTGGCATATGCTAGCGCAGAGACGCGATACGGTGCACCGATCCCTGATGGCATTGTCATCAGTCGATCGAGTTTGTATCAAGAAAAAAGCCACAAATCAACCGATGCTTACATTTCTTGAAGTCTTACTTTTGATGTGCACGTCTGCTGGCGTGTGAGTAAAAACACTGGATTCAGAGAAAATCTAATCACCAATTTTCTGGCAAACAAAATGGCTGACCTGAACTGAGAGAAAGAGAGCATTGTGTCTGAGGAGCAAATGAGGCAAGTGATGATGAGAGAGTAAATTAGAAGCTGTCAATACTGTGAGACACTTCTATCAGAGCCAAGGCTGTTGGCTGGGGAAGCAGATATGCAGCTGCTCAGGGTAACAAAGGGCCCGTTTGGTGTACTGCTCCATTAAGACACTGAGTCTTGTCAGCTCTGCCTGGATGGACCACACTGCTTCACAAGGCAGGGGCTCATGTATCACTTTGGGCATAGGGGAAGTGAGCGTGGCGGAGGAGGGAGGGCGGCGGGAGAAGGGTGTGAGTGGCAGTGGTCGACTGAGCATTCATGGCGTAATGTTACCAGCCCAGGGGGGGGCAGAACTTTACTTCAACCATGAATTGATGGTCCCCTGCCATGAAGAGGGAGGGCTGTTGGTATGGTTACCCTGGGGCCCCCTTCGTGATGAGGTGAAGGCTTATCTCTTCAGAGCAGTATGAGGAGAAAATATGGTGAAGTATTGCAACAGGATGATGTCAGGGCAGATTTCTTGATTCACAATTTATGTCAAACTTGATATAAGCCACACGTATTATCAGGCTGTGGCTGTTGGGAGGAAAGAGTCCATCTTAACACAATACTGACATGCAATATGTATGTTGAGTCACTGCAATTATCCATCCATCCCATTCTGGCCACAAAGCATTTCCTGCCCTGGTTGACACTGCATGAAATATCGCAGCTGTGCATCATATATTTGTGGACTATCTGGTTAAGAAATAATCATTATGAAAACAAGGAAATATTAATTTGATTTGTTTAATGCCAGGTGATTATGTCTCATCTTGTTAGTGACTACAGTACCTTTATATACGTCCTCTCTTAAAAATACTTGGTACAAATGACCCCACCTTAAAATATATGGTGAAAGTGATTACATTTTTTTCTTCCTACTACCTTGTGTAACATAAAAAAAACCCCCCGCTCTGTAATAACCGTTTTTCTATCACCGATCTTTATCTCCCTCACTTTCTCTCATTCTCTTCTTCCCTCCTGCATGTTTGATGTGGTGATGCTGTGCCGTAGCCTTGAGGTCTGACTTAAGTGCTCCTATGTTTTCCTACCCTGTCCTTGTGTTTATTAGGTTTTTTCGCGGCTCCTATGATTTTGAGCCCGCGTCTCATACTCTTTAATAGGGATGTCCAATCACGGGGGCAGGCAGCAGTGCCCCACTTTCTGTCCCCACTTAATTTAATTACATCGCATTAGTAAAGCAGGGAGTGAGGGAGCGGGGGGGGGGGGGGGGGGGGTGGATTAATCCTTTGCAGCTTATAAAGACAGGTTGGACACTGTCAGCTGTCCTATGCAGGGATGCTGCTTTGGGATTGACTTCATTAGAAAGAGCTTAAGGCTCACAGGTTACACGATATAGTTAAAACAATACCGTCGGAATAGGCCAATTAAATCATTGCCTGCATGGTGTAGCCGAAAGACTAAGGGAGGCTTTATGTCATTGTGTTTATATATTTTCAGCATAAAAAAAGGATGTTTAATGTAATTGATTATAATATATATGTATACTATACAGGTTTAGTGTTATATTTGCCACATTTAAAATGCTGTATGATCCCAGCATGAAATAAAATAAAATAAAAGTGTCTGGCTCGGTTAGGTATACATCATATCGCAATACCAAGCAGTAGATTTAACTCAATTCTCTATCGGCTGATGGAGAAGATTAAGTCTCTGGGCAATGAAGTGAAAAAGTTTATATTGACTTTGCTGTATATATGCCAATATGCCCAGACTTATTAAGCCAACCCAAAGTAAGCAGGCAGTCTGCACTCTGAGTTGATTTAGCACCTCTGTCCACTCTGCTTTCTGCTGACTGCAAAGAGAATAGCTCAGCTCCAGCCCTCTGATAAAGACCAAAGGAAGGATTTATCACTTAAAAAAGAAATAAAGAAAGAAATGTGGTGGAAAGCAAAGCAGAAGTGTGCAGTTCACAGTAGTTTATGTTATGGGTTAGTTTCATGACAGAGCTGCAGCAGTTAATAGACTAACTGCTGAAATTGCCCAGTTTACCCTCTATGGTCACACAGTAAATCTATTGACCCATTGCCACCAAGATCGTAATGATGTATAAATTGGATAAGATACTCAGACTATGCTGCAACTCTGTGTTTTATCTTGTTGGGGGGAATCAGAGCCTCTCGTGTATAATGGAAGTGCAGGTTGCGTGAAAGGTTTCGTTAGCCATCATCTGAACAAGATTGTTTCAGCTTCAGCCTGCGATGAAACCTTTTCTCTTGCCTTCTAATTCTGTACTTGCAGTCTATTCCATTCTGAGGCAGTTGTTGTGCCCTGAGAGAGGATTAGGACAAGTCAACAATCCATAGTTCTCCAGCCTCCCAAAGGACTGTTGGAACACCTTTGAAAAACGCAGAATGTCTTTTTCTTTTCTCCAACAAAGCTGAATGAGGTTTAAATTGTTGAAAGGACCTCATCATACTGCAATAGAACTACGAACAGTGATTGGAGGAAAGATTGATTTGGGCTTGGCCACGGTGATCTAACTGTGTCCACTGCCCTTGCTTGCCTGCTTTTATTGTACAGTTGAATTGTCTTTATTTGTGCCCAAGGGACTGACATTGTTCTGCCAGTTGCTGACTTCAAACAACTGGAAGGACGTTTTCTTCTCTCGGCTCATATTTTCCAAGCGTCTGTTGTTCACTCATCTTAATTATCCTAACAAGCAAAAAGGCTGCAAGTCAAAGGTGACAGGCAATTAATCACCTCACATGTCAAAGTGTTTAGCAATGGCAGTTGTTAAAGTGACACGTGACAGGATGGTGTATACGCTGCAGGCGTCTGAGCCAAGACATGACAAGTGACTCGGGTAAACATTTGAGCTAATAAGTCAATCAAATCCCCCACACCCCCCACTGATTACCTATAATAACTCATGTTTGCAACTGGTCTATTTTTAACATGCAAATATGGTGTTGGTAAATGGTGTATGGTAAATAAATATGTGTTGGTTTATACGCATTGTTTTTATAGATGTGATTTTGGATATCAATTTCCATAAAAAAATATTTTTCAATCATCTTTAGGAATAAATGTGTTGTATATATTAATCCGTGCACAAGTGGTGAAGCGTGGCTAGAATATAGAACATGAGGAGAAAACTAATTTTGAGATAGGAGCCTTTGAACTCATGTGTTGTAAAATTCAATACCTTTATATTAGAAGCCATTGATGCATGAGCTTCGGTGAATTAAGGAGAAATTCTAGAGGCAATTATATTAATAATAATATTGTGGATGCAAGAAGCCAAAAATATAAAAAAAAATTACATCTAATACCAATGTGAAAAGGTTCGACAAGGAAACATGATTTGCTTACTTAAACAAAAGCAATGCACCAGCAGTAAATGGATTATAAAATTGATTATAACAGTTGCATTTTCAATTTATAATGGCCTCACGGTAGAGTAGCGGCTAGCACTGTTATCTTAGAGCAAAAACACACTAATTTGCGACCTGGTCTTTCTGTATGGAGTTTTCATATTCTCCCTGTGAGTATGTGGGTTTTCTCCGGTTACTCTGGTTTCCTCCCACAGTCCAAAAAACATGCGGACGTTAATTGAACACTCTAAATAGACCATAGGTGGGAGTGTGTATTTGTCTCTTTATGTTGGCCCTGCGTTGGACTGGCGACATGTTCAGGCTGTGCCCTGCTTTTCGCCTTGTTGTCAGCTAAGTTTTGGCTTCAGTGGCACCATGACTGTAGAGGTCAACTCAGGACAACAACTATAGATTAAAAAGCCTATTTGTTTGGCTTACATTGTCATAATATAAGTCACACATACACAAGTTAGAAATGTGAGACTCAACTTTCACTTTGAGCAAAAAAATATCGTTCTTAATTTAGTGCAAAGTAGGAATTAATGACATTTTAATTTTCAAAAATATTAATTAGTTTTCACAGTCTTTTTTTTTTTGCATGGTTCAGTGCAAAATGTGACAGTGTTCAGACGAGGGAAGAATACATTATCAGTAGATGTGGTTTGCATCACCACTTTAATAGGAGCCATGATGAGCAGCACAAAAAGAGATCTCCTTCAAAAATGTGGATTCTTTATGTTGTTGTGTAAAAGGTGCAAAATTGCCAGGGGCTAATATGAAGTATGGTGCTAACATTGAAAGCATTGAACGCATTGAAAGCATCGGTAGGAGATAGTAAGAGCTACATTTGCAAGGAATGTAATTGTTCAAATACAGTTGAAAATGTGGCAGCCAAGTGCAGCGCAAGTCAGGCTATGGGAAAATGTGCTTCCACCAGCTTGTTCCTCCGTCACAGTACACCGACATTCAGATGTACTATACCACAAAAAATAAAGCAATTTTCCTGCTTAAGGGAATTACATCAAATTCAAATTGGCCTACAAATCCACAAAAATGGCTTGATAAAGCTATTATGATCCATGCATGCTCACTCCGGATAAAGTAGCACAGAAACATGGCTGCTGCGCTACATGTGCCAACTTGGACTTGGGAGTTGAAAAGGATAAGCAGCAATCCCAGGTGATGCTGGGTACCATTGCTCTGCTACTCCCATGAGCAGTTAAGTTCACAGCATGTCACCAAAATGCCAAACAAGCACAGACGAGGAAAGCCCTGACAGAAATGTCACAAACACAAAGCATTACCGCACACCAACAGGGAAGTAACAGTTCTACTTGGAAACTTTCTTATGGTGGATAGAATGTTATGAGGGGTCGTGAAGGGCCGTAATTCCTTTTTTTACCTCTCACATACACAATTTTATCTCACACATTCACAATTTTACCTCTCACATACAATTGTTTTACCTCTCACATGTAATGTGTAAAAACATTTAATGTGTGAGGTAAAAACATTTAATGTGCGAGGTAAAACAATTGTATGTGAGAGGTAAAATTGTGTATGTGAGAGGTAAAATTGTGTATGTGAGAGGTAAAAAAAAAGGTATTATGGCCTACACGGCCCCTCATAGAATGTGATGCTTTGCAACAACCATGAACAAATCAGATATAAGTTATATGAAATAAGTTGTTACAGTAATTTAATAGAGGCAACAGTCGCTACTGTAGCCATGTAAAGTAAAAAGATTACAACTGATCATTTGTGATTTGCAAAATAATACAGAATGTGAACGGTTTGAGATAGAATCACATGAATCCTCTATCCATGAAAGCATTAACCAAAGATGAGATTTCTTCATTTCTGAAAACATATCATATTCCAACACCTAATCTACCTACTCTAAGAAAGAAAAGTCATGTTTTTCCTTCATCCATTATTGTTGGTTTAAGTGACAGAGGATTAACTTGGCTAATTATGATACTCTGGGATCTGGGGAGACATGATACTGTGGATCAAACAAGGATCCCTGGACTACATATATATATAATAATAAATACAAGTCAGTGTATTGGCATCATTATTTTGGATCATGGGGTGTGATGAACCATTTAATTATACAGTGCAGCTGTGTGAACGGTGCCCCTACTTGACCGTCTGCGTAATTCACAGCCTTGTAATCACTGCCAAGTTGGAACATGCAGCTGAAAAGACGTTTAATTAGCTATGAGTTTGAACGGTTTTGCTTCATATCCGAACATTCTGTTTACCACCGTGTCTCCTTAACATTTAATTGCCCCAAAAGATAAAATATAGTGAGACAAGGGTAGATTGTGGGGGGGGGGGGGGGAATGGATCAAGTTGACTCACAATTTTCCCTCATGGCACTGAATCTTCAGGAGCATTGATTGGAGACAGCCTCTTTACCAGATACCAGTAGTGTTTCATTGGATAATAGTGGCCTCGTAAATTGTGGTAATGATTTCTCTGGAAACTGAAATGGTAATCCAATAGACATCATTAAGCTTATTTTAATTGTACACTTCCCAGAGTGGGGGAGGCGGACGACGTTATACCAGGACAATGCTGTCCTCAAAAAGGTATTTTGCTTTTAAATGGTGTGGAAATGTACAATTTATGTAAATGTCCACCCACTCATTTCTGTCACATTCACAAACAAGTTAAGTGCTCGGTAGATGCTGCAAATGATTTCCCTCTCTGCACTCATTTCCATTGTAAAGATGTACAGATTAGATGAAATATACAGTAAGTCTGAAAACAGTATGTTTATGTATGTGTAGCGCATGTGTAAGATGAATGGAATATTTAAAGAAAAGAGACACACGGGGGAATGATCTCATCTTACTGATAAAAGCCCTTTCTAGTGATTCATGGAAATGATGAAAAATTAATTTCAAAAAGCTATACTATACGCCGCATCCCGGTTGATCTATTTTTGCACACCAGTGATTACGGGAATCCTTGGCAGAAAATAGACAGAAACACAATTGCTAGGTGCTGACAGAAATCAGATCCATAATGTCATATCTCCCTTTCATATTTCCATCACAACTATGTAATTATGATTGGATTTCTCCCCAGTTTCTCGGCAGAGGTGGTAATATGAAGCTCGTTACGATGGCTGCGTTTGAGGTCAGAGGAAAGACAGTCTCTGGGCCTGACCTTTATAGTAGAACAATACAAACACGCTGCCTGGTTTGTTTCATAACTAACTACCTCACACAAACACGGAGAACGTGGAGCTACGACTCGTCTCCCTGCTTACATCTTCCCCCCCCCCTCCCGCTTCATACTTTACGCCACAGTTTATTTAATATGCAGTGCTTACGGCCCAGTTTGATCTGTGCTCCTGCTTCATTGTGGAAGAAATAGATGAAAACATCGAGAACCCAGCGGCGACAGGGCCGTAACACACCGAACATGTTTGCGAGCCTGCACTCTACTATCCCACACACACACACACACACACACCTCTCTGGCCAAATGCAGGGGGAACTCCTGGGATGGTGCTACATTTCAAATGAAAAGAACATTGTCTGCCAAGTTTTATCATCTTTGCTGTGCACTGAGAGTGCAGCCAGAGCTCAGTGTAGTCCAACACGAGGGCAATTGATTTATTATCCTTAAATCGGGAGGCTTTTGTTTGAGGAGTCAGATCAACTGTTATGGTCTTGAGTAAAATCTACCAGCACCTGCTCAAGAGGAAGACACTGTCAATAGGTTTAGGAAATACAAATGCATGTGGGAGCATGTGAAGCAGGAATAAAAAATAAAAAACGTAATTACATCCTGTTTCTCCTGTTTGGTTTGTATTGTGTGGTCTTACACCTCAAAGCATAATGTATCTCAAAAGCCTGCATGCTTATTCTACCTACATCCATCCCTTTCTTTCTTTTTTTATATTAAACAGTATGGTGATGGGGGAATAAACTGAAACTCTTGTCAAATTAAAGAGACAACAAACAGGCAAGTACTTCCAGGACACAACTGTATCTAATGACTACAACAGATCCATATCAGGCCCTGTGTCTCATGGGAGCAAACGGATAAAAAAAAAAAATATGGTGCCAGTAGATAATTACTCCCACCACTGGAGTTACACAGGCACGTGTCTGCTGATTTCATGCCACCGCGCAGCCGTGTAGGTGTGCATTAGCCATGTTTCTTCATGTACCCTAATCTCCAACAACCCCTTAAGGAGTTCTTCCACTATTCTCGAGTGGATTTTAGACATTTTATAATCTGCTACACTCTCTGAATCTTCCTGCGGAACTATTTATGTAACCCGGATGTCACAGAGTGGTAAATGACCTATGGTGCCTTGACATGTGGGTCTCGATGTTTACTCGTTTTTGCTTAAGGGTGACACACAGCCACATCTGCATGGCAGTTCACTGAAATGAGCAATCTTTATATGATAGTGGGTTTTTTTTTTTTATGGAGGTCACCAACAGTAAATAAGCTGTCATTGGGATAAAGTGGGTGTCAAACTGTATGAATAGACAGAAGGGGGAAATAGATGCTTAAGGGCCCAGTGAGTTCCAACAATGATGTAATTTAAAAGAGCTTAATTATAATAAGCTGTAGCATGGAGGAAGTGTTTGGTGGCTTGGGGGGAAACTCTGGGACAGTGATGACAGTCCAGAGTCAGCGACATGAATTGGAGATTGGTCTGTGAAGGGGCCAGCATAAGATATGCATTAGTGGAACATGAAGGGTTTTCAGCTTTGGCTGCTGCACTTCATGAAAAAGAAATGATACTCGCCTCACAAATATATCACACGTAATGTATTTCCCTTTGTTGAAGTCATTAAGTTTCATAACACTTCCATTACCAGAACAAGAACACTTACATTATTTCATTATGTTTTACAAATGCAAGTTATGCTTTATGAAAACAATAAATCCTGCTATAGATTTGTGTGTCCCACCGTCACTTGTTAATCACGTTATTGTTAATTAATGACGCAATTCTTCTTAGCTAATGGTTCACGGTCCGTATTGACTCAAATAAGAGGATCAAATTGGAAAAGCAACTTGAGACCAGAGCGACACACTTTAATCACGACACATGCAAAGAAAAGCCAGAGGGGAGTAAAACCTGCAGAAATAAATAAACAAATGCACAATTTATCGATAGTTTTATATCCTTGTGACCTGGTTTACAAGAAAATATTGGAATTACAGTCAGAATGATTTACAATCTATTGTTCAGGCTATGGCTGTTTAACTCCCTGCCCCTATGAATATTAACACAGTGTTTCTGTTGCACACTCTCTGTTTCTCCTCTTCACTAGCTCACTCACACACACACATGCACACACACACGTAAATGCACAGTGCAGCTCCCTGTCTAATTTTTCATGAAGATAGCTGTTTTTTTTATGCTAATCTGACAGCTGCATTCATTTTCAGGCTTTCTCACAGACATTTATTTCCCAATCACACAGACGCTCTTTTTGCACTAGCACACACACAGATACACGTTTTCACTGTCTTAGAAAAACCAAAATTGAAATGCTGTCCTAATGAAGGGTTCTAATTGGGGAGAAATAGACACTTATTTGATTGAGACAAGTCTGACAGCTCCAAAATGGTGGCATGGTAGATGTTTGGTGAGCATCAAAACCTGAGACTATGGCTGAACACAAGGACAGTCTCACTTTTAATAAAGCCCATCCTTCATTAGTTGTGAAGGACTTATTTCTAACCATCAATTTGACTAGGTCACTGGCAAATTGCCGCGAGGCTCCTTCTCACTGAATAGTTGGGTAATTAGAAGCACTCTTCCATCTACCAGGTCATGTTCAGACCTTTCATACAGCTTCCAAAGACAACGAGGTAATGCAGCGAGACAGGAAAGAGCCGGTTTGGAGGTCACAAGAAGGGCATAATTGGACCCGTCAGTTAATATTGCTGGCGGATGTGTCTGCCTTTGAGGCCGTTAATGAAGCGCGAGAGGCAGAGGGATGCCCGCTTGGCATGCTGGTTACCTGGGCATCAGGGACATGACTGCACATTCACTTGCATTCACTCGCTCTTCCCTCTGGAGGTGAAGCAGGCAGGGCCAGTAAAACTGAGTAATTGAGTGGCTTTATGAGGAAAGTGGCTCCTGCCGCCCACATTTTAGCGGAATTTCCCCCCCTACTTATGAATTGACATGAGTGTACTTAAACCCTCAGACCCTGGACTGAGAGCTGTTCAAAAGTGATATGTTGCCCGGTGCTTTGCAAAGTCACGACTCGGCACAATGTAACTCTCGAAACCAAACTGCGATCAGCACGATCATGTTTTTGTTGACATTGAGTGGTTCATGTCAGGTACACTCATACTGTAAACAAATTCTTTCTCTTCCTTCTTTCGTCCTCTCCAGCTGGAACAACGTACATATTTGGGCGCGACGGTGGATTGATCACATACACGTGGCCGCCAAATGACCGTCCCAGCACGAGGGCAGACCGGCTAGCCATTGGTTTCAGCACGCACCTGAAGGACGCTGTCCTGGTGAGGGTGGACAGCTCCTCTGGTCTCGGGGACTTCTTGAAGCTCCACATCGTAAGTTCACTTGCTTTAAAATACAACGCCTACAACACCAATTATACATGCACTGCATGAACACAGGGTCGAAAATGAAAGCCCGTTTGAGTGATGGAACAACTGTTCTATTTTCAACCAATGTTGGATTTTTCACATTTCTGTGTTGTTGTGTTTTTAAACACCGATTTCATGTGGGCGTGGATCAGTTGGGAAAAAAAATGTGTTTACTTGTGGATTTGGATGAATTTAAATCAGGCTTTAGTGACAGTTGGTGGGTTTTGTTTGCTAATTGTCAATCAATGTTTTTCAATCCACACCAACTTGGCGAAAAATAACAGTTTATTTAGCCGTAAACACTCCATACCTAATGTCTAAAAATATGTTTGGTTTGACACATTTTGGACATTATAAGGAAATACTTTCATGAGCAATTCCGTAACCATGAATTAAAGAGGGAGTCAACATTAAATTACAAACATTATGCCAACATGTATGAACAGTATGCTTTTGTTGTGTGTGGTAAAAGGAAGCCCATTCTTGCACAGAAGCTGTGTTTGTGATGCAGCAGCAGGGACTCAGGGACTCAGGTACATAATGTGATAATAAGGTTTTTTTTTTTTTTCTATATAGTGCATCTCTGACCTGGACATAATTTTACTGGCATCCATATGACCCTACTCTCACAAGCACCCATTTACTGACATCAGGGATGCTGGCTGGGAACATACAGGAACATTGCACACTGGCCAGAGCAAATGCACACATACACACACACACACACAGACAAAATTATTCTTGAAGTTTGCCTCAAACCTGAGCTGCCCACACACTGAGACTCACACATACAGTAAGCATGCAGTGACATAAGTAGGGCTGTCCTGAGGACACAGAGCAGCCTTGATGTTGCTCTTATGCGACACCTCCATACTCACACTCTGTCTGTCGATTCATTTTTGCCTTTTTGCTTTCTCCCTAAGCCTCAAGTGTTAGGGGGCTTTTTTTTGCACGTTATTTAAATGTAGTATTAAGCCGATTAAAAATGATACTGTCCATTTTTTCGTCAGCTAATCAGCTCATCGGCTAAGACACAAACAAGATGTTCAAAAGAACACAAATGTAAAGGTTTTTCTACTTTTTGACAAGTGCTCCACTTGAAAAAAAATACCTGCAACATTAACTTGGTGTATTAATTTCATGGGAGTGACAAAACACATCTAACACAAAGGGTTTATTCCAGTGCAGTGTTAATCATGCAAAATCTGTAATTTATGTGTCAAATTATTGAAGTATTCATTGTCATTGTCTTTTGTGCTATGTGACAAACACACTAGAAGACACACAGAGAATGGTTTGTCTAGATCATATACACTGTCTTAATAGAAACCTCTCTTACGACACCAGGCTGTATGTACTCGTGATAAAATGCTAAACGTGAGAGATTTGAGCCACCCAGGCCTGTGAGGTCAGAGAGGTGAGTCTCGCACTGGAATAAGGAGGTTATGAGATCACGCAGCTTACAGCAGATACATGCATAGCCCTGTCGGAATGTGCGGCATTCAATTGACATTTTACTGGGAGAAAACGCTGATAAGGCATGTTCTTACAGCAGGGCCAGTGGGTTGTGAGAATTCTTCTCTCACGTCGGGCGTCACTCTGAATGGCTTCCCTTATTTTGTTAATTTTTTTTCACAATAATGTCGGGGCTTTGTGAAATGTTGCATTTCATTAGAAAATGAGAGGAAAATTAGTTTAGAAGAGATAGAGGCGAGGCATGAACGGGACCATGAAGAGACAGAAGGTCACGCTGTTGATTTGTGTTCATCAGGTTATTAACGACGAGCAACAGGAGTTTTTTCGAGGGAGCGGCACAACATTTTGCAAGAGAGGTTTCTTACGCTTAAAGATTAAACAATAAAACCAAATGAAATAACACAAATATTGATTATTTTAAAGTTTTTTTTTTTTAATTATTATTTCAACAAAATTTCATTTGACATTTGCAGGGAAGGAAATTACAATTAATTATAAAACTGTAATACTTACATTGCAAACCATGTAGATTATAATATATATTGCTACTATATTGCTACTGCACTCAGATCAAGTCACCTTTAAAACATTATTTAGTTGTACTGCCCCCCTGGATCATACCTTAACATTGATTTAATCACTCTGTGGTCGATTTTACCATCAAACTGGCCAAATGACCTGATTTTCTGAAGTAAATATATACAATAAGTGTGACTGAATCTTGACTCACATTAAACAATTTGTGCAGTTGTCATTTCCTTTAGAGACACACTTTGCAAACAGTGTATTATACAGCTGAATCCCAGTGGCATTCCCCTAATTCTTTTCTCTTAATTTCTGTGCATAAATGTCTTTGGTGTGCATCTTTAGCTGTATGAGTTGGGATTAGACCAGATTTTGGTATTTACCCCCTTCCCTCTTCATCCCATGCATCCCTTACCCCCCCATAATCTCCTGTTCCCATTCCACTATGACAGGAAACCCAGCAGGGCTTGAAGGACGCCATCTCAGCTCGCACTCCCGAGAGGGAATTTTCTGCGTGATATGTGGTATAAATGCACCTCAAAGAAATTGTGATCCTTCCTCCGCGACTCTTCTTTCTATCGCAGATGAAGACAATGACTGTGGAGTCAGTGAACCGTCAAATGTGCGACAATCACTTTCTGTGGGCTCATTACTGTAGCACACATGGAAGCTGGACCAGATTCGTAATAATGTTTTCTGCAGTTCCTCCAATTATAATTCTCCTCCAAGCCCTTACACTTTTGCTAAGGTGAAGCATATTTACGAGGCTACTAATAGGGATGAAAATGCGACGTATTAAATCCTGAAAAGACAAGAAAAGAAGACAATTTCCCTGGAAATCCTGGGAAATAAGTGATTTTTAAAAAGACGCAACATCAGCTCAACCCAGGTTATTTCAGACGGCAATAAATGTAACAAGAAGACATTACACATATATGAGTTCCCAATCTTTTTGTGTGTTACTTGTATCATTGCGAGTGCAAAAGAACACAATGTAATGTATCAACATTAGAATGCATATAGACTTTATCTTAGTTGTCACAGCAGGTGGCGTGTAAGTAAAGTAATGAAACATGTACAGTCGTTATGTAAATAAAGCTGAGTAAAGTCACAAGTTTTCACACAGCTGTTGTGCACCTGGTTTCACTGCATTATACATTGCAGTAAGCACCCCGCACACTGCTTGCAGGCACTGATACGCATCACAATTGTTGCACAATGCCCATTTTCCATCACCCAGAGGAAGTTCACTTTCTCTGAGCTTGTTCAGACGGAACTGTCTGCCCGACATTTCGCCAGTATAGTGCTTGTTGGCTGCAGCAGAGACTCGATTTGCACTATATCCATATGCAGTTTACGCAGCACCAAATACAGCTAAACGAGCACTTTTTCAGCCCATACACTTACATGGGTTATTTGTCTAAAATTACCTGCTTGAGGTTATCAGTTCCTCAGGCACACAGAGAAAAATCCAACAGGCCTTGTTCAATTCTACTGTCACATATTAGACTCTGAAAAACGCAGGCAGAAGAGCATCACTTAGAGCAGGATCGTGGCTGGTGCTGATACTAGCAGCATCTCCATCAACCGTACCAGATGTCTCTGTCCTTCCAGAGGTAGTTAATGACACAAAATACCTTAATAGGACCAAACTTTAGACACAATACACCTATTTTAATTTCCCCTTTTAATTTCCTGCCATTCACATGGCCTAGCAGTTAATTGACAGGCCTTTGTCGAGGCGCTTTCACCGACCTCACCAGATATTAAATATCCCAGGATTTGGGAAATGGTCCTGTTTGGATTTCCTGGAAAAATCCTTTTCCCGAGATTAAACCCTAGCTAGATATTATGCAAAACTTCATGTATGGATTGTCATTTAGTTTCTATAGCAGGGATACGCAGACCAAAGAAGAAGTGGCACGAAGTTTGTAAGATGTGGGTGAGCAAAGCATGCTCATGCACTTTACAGTATAAAGTCCATAAAATCTCTGTGCAGAATATTTAAGTAGAGATACATTTTGCTTAAATGCTGTTAAGGTGTTCCATCCCCTGTTATTCATTTTTCAGTGGCTCTTATTGGAAATCCATCTGTGCATTTTTAGGAAACCATTTACTCTGAAATGGAGTTGTTTTTCCTTTTTTTCTTTTCTTCCTTTCTCGTTGAGCAGCATTGACAGTCACATTCAGATGCTCACCTCAGTCTCAGACTGGGCCCAGAGGGACCCACTGAGGTTGTTTTGTGCCTCTACTCAATCTATGGGTGGGGGTGGGTAACCATTCCAAGTACTGTCTTCTTTCCTTTCTCCTAATTACAGACACTCCTTTAAAAAAACAAACACAAAACAAGCAAGGAATGTACTCTGGCTTAGATTCAGCCACACTATGAAGTTAATGCATTCTGTAGAGCAGAGACAGTGGTTGGGAAATAATGACTTATCTTGTGGAGCATTGCTCCCCCTGGTCCTCCTTTAGCCGACTACCAGAAAAGAGCTTCTCCTCCTGATGGAAGACACCTTTAATTGCAGTTTCAACTCCTGCTCTCTATCCTATTAATCATGTAAAATGGCTTGAGAAAATAATACCAAGCCTGCTGTCTGAGCACCTCCATGCTCAAGCGAGGAAAATGTCACCTTTTTCTTTTTCTTTTTCTTTTTTTTTGTCTTTGCTGCAGTCTACCTCACTGTTAGAGCTCTGATGATGCACTGTTGCGTGCTTCATTAAGTGAATATTGTACAGGGTGGTATGATGCTACAGGTGAGATTGTTACCTGGGAGAGAGGTGCTGAAGGTCTCAGGGGAGAACTTGTCTCACGCTATCCCCTATACTCTTATTAAAACACCTGCCCTGGGAAAGGATCTACTTCTCATCCGCTACTCCTGTTGAGGTTTCAGACGCAGTAATTATCTCTCGTGCATGCTCTGCACACAGTCATAGAACGGACACGTATATAATGCCCCCTGGATTCACTGGTATACAGCTTTTCTGGGTTAGTCACAACATATATTATTCAGTTATTAGGCCCCAAGGAAAGTGATAAATACCCGGTAATGATAATGATATTTATAATACAGCAGAAAAGGCATAATAACCCAACAAGCATGACAGTACAATGAAAATGCAATACAATATTCTATATTCTAAGGTTAAAGTAATACAGTTCTTAATTTTCCAGGTTACAATAACTTGTTAAACATAATCATAAAAATTAACCGGCTCGGAGGTTGAAAATCCACTTTTTTCTGCAAAAATATTTTATGCTATGTTGACGATCACTGTATAAAGCCAGTATGGACATTTTAGTGCTATGGTGATGACATGCATTTAAGACATGGTCAGAACTAAAGACAGCATGTTATTGCCAATAAAAAATGCATTCAGTTCACCCCCAACAGACTCAAAGACGTTGGGGGTGAACTGAATGCATCAAGTCGGACCCTTGATCAAGCATTTGTGTTTTTTTCTCCTACGTCGTGTTTGCATGGTATTTGTGAAGGTGTAAGAACCTGCGGCCGCGAACGCATCATTTAAAAACCAGGAAGCTTCATCGGCAATAGCAACATATGTGTTCATGGAAGCGTATCTCAGCGGCTTTGTTATAGTTGTAAATCAGACTGTGGCAGCAGGTACAACAAGCTCCCGCTGTGGGGAGGACGTGGACGTACGTGTACATTTTACGGCTCAGGTATTAAGAAATTGTCAGGTTTAAATCGGGCTCTGCCTCGTAATTACAGTTAATATGTCAGGCCGGGCTGGGCTCGGACACAACGTGCACAGGCTCGGGTCGAGGCGGGCTTGATTTTTTTGGGCCCGATCTAAGCTCTATGGTGATGATCAAAAGTAAGTGTCAGGTCTGATGAAGCTTCCTTTTGATTATGAAGAAACACTGAACAGTCATGATGAACACAGGAGTAAACATCAATCAGAATCGATGAGCATAAACAACACAAAGTCAATTTTACTGTCATTGTTCATGCTGACACAAATCACTCCGTTTTCTGGACTTTCCCCCGTCTCACTGGGACGATATCTTCGGGCAGACAAATCTGCCAAACCGTGTCTCCATTGTTGTTGACCAAAAGCAACAGAGCGTGTAATTTGTGGACGAACACATGGCAAGAAGATGCCAAAGAGTGGTATTTTGTCATCTAATTGAACATATTGTTTTGTTGTGGTTCCATCTCTTAGTTATGAGTAACTGTATTGGAAATTAGATTTTACCATCTCCCTCTATAGGCACAATCGTTTTGTGGGTAAAGAAGGAAAACTAATAATCATGGTTGGATTTGTGTCAGCAATGCATGATAAACCTCCCTCCTCCAGCCAGCTCTGCCACATTTAAAATCCACAACCAGATGCCTTCTTTCTCTGTCTCTGCCTTCTCTGTATTTCACTGAGTGTCACTGAATCCAGAACTGCCATTTGCTTTTCACTGTGCTTGGCAGTAGGCTGTGCATTTTGTGGCAAAACTAGGCTAATGGCACTGTAATGGGGTGAGTTAATAGCTGGACCACGATAAGGACACAGCAGAGGAGGGAATGAATGGGGGACTTTTACTGACCTCATTTAGGTCCTCACTGCTGATACAGTGGCACATACATGTCCAGGGAGGAGACAATGACGAGGCAGAATAACAAACCATTAGCATGTCGCCGTGCTATTCTTATGGTTACTATTAGCGAACTAATCTGGTTGTCGAGTTTAAAAGACCTGTCAAAAATCACATAATCACAAGATGTTTGGCAGAAGAATGGGCAAACAAAGGGCCAAGAGTGTGGACACAGTTGTTTACTAGGTCAGGTTGTCCAGAAATGTATTTTCATTTAGATTCAGGAAATTGAATTCCATCTAGGATTTAATGTAATTTATACAATTTATTATGGACTGAAAATGATCTTTGCTAGTTTTTCTGATGGGCAATCTGGATATTGTCTGCAAAACAATGGGAGGAGATACTGTGTTTTTAAAAGATAGATCCCAGGGGCAGCATGTACAGTGCAAAGAGAAATGGGCCCAGAATAGAGCCTTGAGGAACTCCACAGGAAAGTGGGACTGGAGATGAACAATATTTACCTAGGTGAACAGAAAAAGTCAGGTCAGGTTGGACTGAAACCACTTAAGAGCAGCACCCTTCATCTGTCTTAATAATGTCTTTATAATAATGTCAATAATTTTGATTTGTGTGATAACCCTATAACCGGTATTATAAATCATCCTTATGGCTGTAAAAATTATGATTGTGTACATTTATAAGTATTGCCCCAAACCTCTGTACAGTAATTAAAATAAGGTGAAAATAGTGAGCAGTAGGGGATGTGTTCCTCACTGATGATACAGTAACACGTACATGTCAAGGGAGGAGACAATGACAAGGCATAATAACCATCCATTAGCATGTTGCCATGTTCTTCATATGGATACTGAGTTTAAACTGGGATCATATGATGGTAACGGTGCTGGTAAAAATAGCATTGATTTCATGTCAGCTGTGACGTATTGTGGCAAAAGCTTGCATGTAAGAGTCAGTGGCCTCCTACCTCTTTTAGTCATAGACGATGCAGCCACTCAGCTCAGATGATGTACCTGACCTCAAAGAATCAAATCTCATCATCTCCATATTGAGAAGGGACAGCGCTAGAATCACCATTACTCATCTTTCAATTCCAATCATTTCTCAATTTGTTCCACCTCTTTGCCACTACAAAGCCAAGTGGTCCATGAAGAGGAATGAGCATGTGTCTGTGTGTGTTTGAAAGGGGGTGGGGGGGTGGGTGGACGATTTGTGTGTATGTGTATTTGAGAGGGCAGGACAATAATGTCCCTTCACTTTTATTAGTGAAACAAATCACAGTGACTACAGCTTGTCTTTCTCAAAGCTTTTCATCAATATGATATGGGCTTGCCTCATACAGAGCAATATTGCCAGGGCTAACGTGGGATAAATTTGATTTCGTTGTCAATGTTACACTGTGAGGCATGTTCGCTTTTTGCCGGGTGACAAGGTTAAGGGCATTGACATTCTGTGTATTTGTTATTGCAGTTGGAGGGATAAATTTAGTTTGTATTGGCCCTGCCTTTCACCTGCAACCCAATAGAACATGTGCTTGTTGACCCTTAGAACCAAGTCATCCAGTTGCAGATTTATTTATTTTTTTTCAAACCAAGTCCCAGTTTGTCTGTGTGCATATTGTATGTGGGCATGTATGCAGATAATATGGTGATTTTGTGCGGTTTTGACTGGAGCAGTGCAGCATGCAGTCACCATAGTTGTTGACTTTTGACACAGCTGCCCTTGCCCTCAGGAAGGGATAAAAATAGATTCACTATTTCTCACTCCCTTACAGTGAGCAGAAGTACCGCATCGCCCAACTAACACAATTTGGAGTGCAATTTCTCCACAACCCATGTTTTGGGGATCTAAAATTGTTTTGCACATTATTATTATGAGGACAAAATGCAAGTTTCCATACCCTAGATAATGAAATTGTAAGGTGAAAATCAGGGTTACAATTCAATTAAAACTGTACAACTGTTTTAACATGTCTGAATTAAAGTCAATGTCAACTTATTTATTTAGCACATTTCAAATTATCTTAGTTGACCAAAAAGTGCTGCACAGGCGCAACCGATACACAGCAGATACTGCTCTTACATGAAAAGGTAAATGGTGGCCATTACTGAACAGGCTCAATCCCCTCCAGTTTTACACTTTGTTCTAGGAACATCGAGGAATAACTGGTTGGAGGATCTTGTTACCCTGGCAGGAGTTTGGAGATGTATCAAATCACATAAATAAGTTGGGGCCAGCCCATTTAAAAGCTTAAAAAACAAGCAATAAAATCTTAAAATCAATCATGAAATGGACAGGAAGCCAGTGGAGGGAGGATAGAACTGGTGACAGAAGACAGAGCAGCTCGTCTTTCGACAGAAGACGAAGAGACGACCGTTCTGTACCCACACAGAGAGAATTACAGAAGTCCAGTCTTTATGTAATAAAAACAGGAATAACTCTCACATCGTCTTTGTGGGGGAGGTAGGGTTTTTGCCAAGAGACATTTTTTTTTTTACAACTGAGCTAATCTGGTTGTCCAGTTTAAAGGAGCTGTCAAAAATCAAACCAAGGGTTTTGGCAGAAGAATGGACAAACAAAGTTAAAGGGCCAGGAGTATGGATACAGCCGTTTACTTTGACAGGTATTTCAGAATCAACAAGTATCTTCTTATTTCAATTTTGATTCAGGAAATTGAATACCATTAAGGATTTAATATAATTTATACAATATATTATGGACTGAACAGCGCAAAGAGAAATGGGCCCAAAATAGAGCCTTGAGGTACGTGAGATTTCCATCTTATTTTATCATCTATTATGACTCAAATAAACTTGTTTTCTTTCAATCTACCTGTATCTGAAGTTGACTACTGTTACCAAAATAACACAAGTTTTATTTTATTTACTTTTAATGCTAATTTATGTCTTACCAATTTTTTAATTTGTGATATCTTGCAAATATCGTTGACAAAAGAAGAAAAAGTTGTGGACCCAACACTGACCCCTGGGGAACGCCACAAGCAATGTAACTTCACAAATTGTTTCCCATCTCTTATGTAGCTTTTTCACCCAGTGCAATATTACCTACAGTCCCATATTGTTGTAGTTTATTAATCAATATGTTATGATCAATTGTGTCAAAGGCTTTTTAAAATTGATAAATATTATACTGTATACTAGTTTTTTTTATGATCGATAGCTTTTGTAATTTCCTCAAGTGAATCCATTAAAGCCAGTGATGTTGAACAGTTAGACCTGAAACCATATTGACTGTCAGAAAGTAATTTATCTGTCCATTCCCAGTTTTATACAGTGGTATAACTTTGGCTAACTTTCATCTGGTTTGGTATTTATTTCATCGTAACAAGTAGGTGGTTTGAATTCATATGTACAATTTATATTAATTGATTTGCTTCCACTGCTGTAAGGAACATTGAGTTAGGATTATTTTCTGTCACATTATCATTGCAATGACAATTAGGAATTTGTTCTGCCAGGTTTGGTCCTACCCATTTTTTCCTTTTCTAATGTAATCGAGGGTCCAGAACTATTTTCAATAATACAATTTAATTGGTCCCATATTCCCTTAATATTATTTTTGTTCTTATTCAATATTTTACTACAGTATTCCCTCCTACTTTGTCGTCTGATATTCCTATAACTTATTTTTGTATTGTTTATATTCATTTCCTGCACCCCTTTGTTCATGTGTTTTATGAACTCGCTATAGAGAATATTTTTTTCTTTTCACAGGCATTTTGTAACTGTATGTACGATTCTTTACACAAGAGTGAGAATAAATCAAAGCACAGCCTTTGTTTTGATCGAACATACAAATGTTATTTATACTTTCACACTTTAAACTTTCACACATATAATGGACATAAACTGTGTGCGAAATTATCCCGCTGGTCTCTACCAGGGTCAATTTGTATGAGGCCAAGTCTGAAATTATATATGCAATTATTTTGGATGGCAAAGAGCTGTCTTGCAGCCTGTCTTACAGCTAATTATTTCATAATTGTTTTTTGGTGCCCTGGTGTTGATGCTTTCTCAATGCTTTATATCGGGTGGCATGAAATATTAAACAGACAACTTGCATCGTTCTGGTCAGCTTAATTACCTTTTTCACTGCTGCACTGCTCTCATCGCTAGCCCCTTGTGCTTTCCATTCAACCGTACAAGCATGCTGTTTTTAATTATGTAGTGCTGTGGAAACATTTTGTAGCTTGCCACAGTGGGTGAATTGGCGCATGCTGTTGGTGGTCCAGCTCAGTTCATATCTGTGCCCGATTTATCATATTTTCTTTATTTAGTCTCGTTTCATTTCATTGAGATCTGGCCCGAGATCTGATCTACAGGCAACGAGAAAATGATGTGATATTGTTACCGTTTGCTTTCGCCAACAAACCGCACGGACTCATAAAACATTAAGAGCAAACGAGTAGCAGGAAACTGCAGATTGAGAGGCAAGACATATCATATGAACGTATGGAAATCGTGCACAACTGAAACCAATCTTGACTGGGCTTGATGAGGTGGGGAACTGTATCCGCTTTTAAAATGTCTAAGGCTTCTGAGAGCGCAACCACATTGTCAGCAGAAACACTCATCCTCTTTTTGTCCCCAGTTTATGAATAATGGATTTAGTGACCCTACTGATATCCTCCACGGCTACCAGTCAATATCACTCAGGTCTGACTTGAACACTTTAACTCCAACTAGACACCGGACAATGCTTGACATTCAAGTTAAATATTGCGAGACTGTTGTATTTTCTTCATGATTATTGACTATTTCGTCTGTTTATTATCTCTTTAAGAGATGGATTGCAGCAAAGCACTATTGAAGAATCATATAGCTTATTCACCAGTCTCCTCAAAGGGTTTATTTGTGTTTAAGTGCATGTGCACAGGAAAGTTTTCCTCTGCCTCTTTGTATAATCAGAGCTCTATGGAGCAGGCCAGAAGTATTTTCTATGCCAGAGCAAACGGTCCATGACATGTCAGCAGAAAACCTCATACAGGAAGATCAAACAAACAGGCACATGTTCCTTTGTCCTCCTCTGTCCCTCAGGTAAGCGCTTGTGGGGAGAAGAGCAGCCCTGTACCTGTGGCCTCATTCTGCTCACTTTTTTTCAAATCACGCAGCATGCCTTATATCAGGAAAAAAAAGAGATGTTTCAGTGAGAAGGTTGGGATTTGTTTATGTTGCAGTAAATGTTGTACCGTAGAAGAGGTGTTAAACTTTATAGCTCATTCTGTGGGTCTTTTAAGTAGCCACTGTGAGTTATGGTTTGGTTTGCTTTTCCCAGAAGGGCAACGCAAACACCTTGACAACAGTAATTAAAAGTGCATGTGAGGCCTAATTCATTTTCTTCTCTTCATCTCCTCCCTTCATTTGGCCTAATAAATCAGTTATGCTTGAAGTATCTGCTTCTCCTTAACTCTTTAATTCACCAGTGCATTCTGCGAAATAGCCTTGTGTCTGACAAAGAGCTGCTATAAAAGATGTAGAAAATTGTTGTGGGAATTCTGTGTCTCTGCTGGATCCACACTGAGCTTAACTCAAATTCAAAGTTTTAATCCCCCTTCAGTGCTGAAGCATCACAATGTCTGATCAAGTTTAACATCGACGGTACCTACTGTATCGCCGAGGGTTTACGATCATTTATGCAGGTGTTGCTCATTGCTTCCTTCACTTCACTGTATGGTTTTACCTTTGATGAAGATGAAGAGGCACATTAGGAAGAACATACTTTTTTGCTTTTTACTATGATAAATAGTAAAGAATAATATACTAGACATTTCACCCAAGTGGACACGTATTTTGCACTGCCTCAAAAAACACCTTTGTGATCAATGCCATGCCCCTATGCCCACTCTTTCATCTGTGTAGCCCTTTCTGCAGCAATTACAGGCCAGAAAGCCACTGTTATTTATATGAAAATGTAACTGCTATTGAACTGCAGTGTCACCCACCGCCCTCCTTTAGTCAATAGCAACTCAAATCGATGGCTAGCCAGTCAGCGAGTCTGTGTGTGTTTGTTTTTTAATCCATAAACATCCACTCCATAAACTCACAAACCTTGGCCGTCACTGCCATTATTATGGTATTTCCAAGCTGGAAGTAATTGTATAATCATTACCACTTCATGAAATCTTAATAGGTGCTGTAGATTAGAGGCAAAAGTAATGGCATCAGCCAGGAACTTGTGACTCCATCAGTAGTAAAATAGATGGGAAGGGGAAGTTTTGTGTCTACCCAGAACTAACTTTTAGCCTGTTTTATTGTTTGAAGTCATTCATTATGTCTGCATAGACTATTAACACAAGTTTCCTCAGGTAACATCTCATTTAAAAAAAAAAAACAGTGCTGCTGGTGTAAATGGTCGGAGGAGCTGGTAGACCAATATCCATCTTAATTGCAGACCCGGTAGAGGTCACAAAGACATGCAAGGATCAAATTATTCTCATCACGGATTCAAAAAGCATACCAGCATAATTGAACATTAACATGCAATTGTGTGTGCCAAAGGTGGAGAGTTGGCATTTTATCAAAGGTGGAGCAGACCTGACAGAGGAGTGTGATATCTTTCAGCACCACTGGGGACTTCTTAGCAAACCATGGGAAGATGAAAGGGCAGTGGTGGGAGGAGGGAAGCAGCAGTGAACATGTCACCAACAAGGCCTTATCAGTCTGTCGTATTATTTCACCACAAAGAACCACGGGGGCTTTATCTCATGCTCATCTCCCCGATAAGGTCTGCTGCCACAAACAAAAATAAAAGACAAAAGGGAGGTGCAACAGAACAAAATGACAAAAGCCGTGCAAGCCTCCTTCAGTGTGCTGGCCTTTTATTACCTTTCCCTGCAAGATGACTGATAAAAATCCAAAGACAATGAAGGAGGGAAAGACAGAAGATAAGTTCGAGGAAAGAGAAAGGATAAAACTGAAAAGATAAAGACCGCGTATGGGCCCAAACATTTCATTAAAAGAAAAGCCTGGTGTTGGCACAGGGGGATGAGGAGGATAAGGCGAAATGAGAGGGGTTGGTAGGATTAAGTCAGGAAAAAGATACGAGCACAAATACACACTCACAGTTCAGAATGCAGTTCATGTCCATCCTATTTGTATATCCTGTTTCTGTGTTTTGGGAGAACTACTGACAGGCTGTCAGGTACAACATGGTCTTGTGTGTCTGTCCTCCACAGTGCTGGACTGTGATTCGATGTGTGTGGGACTTTTTTCAGCAGATACTATAGATCAGGCATGCATGCAAGATCTGTGCAGACACCCGCCATGTTGGATGAGGCACAGTGCACAGGCATGGTTTTTTTCACTGTTCTTTATTCAAATGGCCTGTGTTACAGTCAGTGGCAAGAGAGACAAAAATATTTTTTTTTTAAAAAGCTGCTTCTTGCCTCTTCTTTCCCTCAGCTCTGTGCTACACCAGGCACAGTTTCAGGTCTGCCTGGACATAGAGATCCAGACATTTCTAATGCACAACATTTATCACTGTGGCAGCAGTGCTCGCCATTCTGGCCCGCTCTTATAAACCACAGCTCCGGAGGAAGGCTGAGTCAGGAACAGCCTGAGATAATATCAGTACTCTAGCATAATGGCAAGGGTTGAATTGGCCCAATTTTTTTTTTATGACATATTGTTGAACATTTCTGGATTCGCAATGTTATCTATGGCACTCGGACGATACGGGAAGACTTTAAAGGATTTTATTTGCCCGGTTTAGTTCATTACACTTCAATTTCCACTCCAATAATGGGCACCTATTTCAGTTGTAGATTGGCAATAACTACAAGCCACTGCCTGGTAGGTCTATAAGGCTGTGAAGGAACTATTCCCCATGAAATCGTGACTTATGTGTGGTGACTCTATTGGGCATGGTGCTGAGTCGCACTTATGCTGTCTGCCAGTGTGGACAACCATGAATTTTCAGTGGACACCTAGAAATCAGAGTTATAGTTGGCTGTGAAGGACAAATCCCATGGAAGCTAGTGCATATGTCAGAGTGTGTGTGCGCGTGTGTGTGTGGGCATGCATTCACGACTGTGTGTGTGTCACTGAGCGTGAATTGTTCAATAAACACTTCACAGGCCTCATAAAGAAAGCTGACATTTACAGCAAAGCGCAAAGGTCAAGGAGTGGGGTCTGATGAGATCATAATGGAGGGAAGGGTGTTTTTACCCTCGCCAACCTGAAGAAATCAAGAGAAGGGCAGGAGCAGGGTAAAATGTGCTGGGAAGAAATGAAAACAACATAAAATACTGTCAGGAGTAATATGAGGAGATTAACTCGAGGTGAAATGACATTCCACTTTCACACATGCAAGGGGTAAATGTTAGGCCTGTATGTGAGAAATGTCTCGTATGCGGCGATCACTTAGACGGATGATTTATGGAACATCAGAGCAGCTGGTAGGGCTAGTGTGGACAGACAGTCTGATAATGTACATCTAATTAAAACTCCCCGAGTGGGACTAGAGAGTATGTCTCTGACGACCCACACACACACCAGGCACAGGCATGTCCTCATTAGCACCAACAATGTCAATGAGCCTTGCCAAGGCACAGCCTTAAAACGGTGCAGGGAACAAAAATTACACTTGCATATCCCGTCGCTGTGAAACTATGCTGAATTCCAAAACCGAGGGCCAGACTGTTAATGCGAGTTTTGTCTAGAGATAAAGTTAATGAAGACAGAAACTTAGATGGGAGGGAGACATCGGGCTTCAGTGTTTGAAAGAGCCACAGTTCTGTGTTTGGGGACTGAAAGCATTGCCAGATTGGCAGCTGAATCTTATGGGCCTCTCATACCTTTGATGAAACACTGAAACTGGTGAGGAAGAGCTGACAGCCACACTCCCTTTCGGCCAAGTTCTTGTCTTTTTTTTTTTTTTTCTGCGTCTCTGTTGTCTGCCTGTCAGATCTGTGAAATTTTGTGTTTGTGTGTGTAAGAATGAGATGGAAAGAGAGTAAAAGAAGGTGGGGGAAATAGAGAGACAACTGTGTATGTGTGTGTGTGTGTGTGTGTGTGTGTGTGTGTGTGTGTGTGCGTGCGTGTGTGAGTGAGAGAGAGTGTCTATGTGCCTGCCCCTGTCTGTGTTCTGGGTGAGCAGTCATCTGATGAACTGCCTTTCCAAGACTGAGGATTGTGAGGCACACCCCAGCCACTGACATCCCGCTGTTGTTGTTGTGATGGTTAACAATGCTCTCCCCCAGCACCACAACTCACAGAGCAGCCGTAAGAGGTTGGCAGACCCTAATGGAAACGTCATCTTCTGGATAAAAGATGGCCAGTCTTTGATGAGTGGGGGGGGGGGGTTATGGAAGGTGTATAATAAAAGAATAATTTCCAATCAGTTCCAAAGCCAATTTAAGAGCACTGAATGAAGACAGACGCTGTCATAGACAAACTGAGATGCGGACAGTCACTCACAGCGGTTTTCCAGTTTGTCAGGAGGAGAGGAACCGTTCAATGCACAACTCCGTACTCTTGCCTTGAGAGGGACAGGCAGTAACTCAGACCCCGAAGCATGATTCAGGAATCAAAAGTCTAATGTGCACTTTCCTCGTTGTACCTCTGGGTTCTCAGTCACACTCGGCTGTGATGCGGCAGTCACGCTGTGAATGTTTTCTGACTGATGCAGTGCTTATAGAAGAGAATAGCGCATTCCTATAGTGTTAGCATTTTCACACAGGTGGTGCCACTTGCTGTGGGAGCATTGCGATCATTTTTGTTTAAAAACAAAAAAATGTGCTGAGAAACGTGGCATTTCTAGTATGTAAATGAGATTGCTTCAAAAATATCTTATAGCGTTAAAAAGAGACAAAAGAGCAAAGAAACCATATTGTACGGAAAAAACAAAGAATCCAACGTTACCTCTGACTGCAGGGAATAAAATAAATGTATTTTGACCTGCTGAGGTCAGTAATACAGTAGGACACAGGTCACAGCATCTGTCACATTAAAGGCAACACCCGAGACAAATTCTGGATTCTTAGTGTAAAAACGTTGCCAGCTGTCAGACACTGTATTCTCACTTACACCATTTAGCAAAGAGGTACCTGATGGCTGCTCCAATCTTTATAATTCCCGCCTGTACCATCCCTCCCTTTTTTCCTATCTCACACCACAAGATGCCAGAGGAGGAGCTGTGACACCATGTCAAAATATTCTCTTGTCACATCTCCACAGTATAATAATGAATAACATCCAGCGCAAGCTTGAGAAATGATGATGGGCGTTGCAGGCGTTGCAAACATACGGAATGCCTATTTTTGTTCTTTTCCTATACAATTGTTTCTGCACACATTCCCCAGTGCTATGATGTTGTGAAGGTGCATATGTGGCGTATACATTTGCATGTTTATTGCCTTTGTATAAGTGATATTCCCTGAAGTGTGCAAGAGAGACAGGAGGCTCCTCGGGAAGACATCTCCACTGAGGAGTCTGTGAGTGAGTCGATGTGGGAAATTCCTTGCATTGTCAAATCAGCCATTTAATCTGAAAGGATTAAATGGTGTTCACTTTGTTGGCTCGTCGGCGCGTCAGTGCCTATTTTCGTTTATGGAAAAAAGTAAAACGCACATCATGTTTTGCCTCACTCAGGTTAATGCAAAGGATTTACCACTTATATCTATCGTGTTCAAACAGACTAAACCTCGGTGGTGGCACAGCCCTCCAGTGAATTGTGAAATTGTCAATCATAGCGTGCACTTCTTTTTCTCTTTCCCCCCCGAATGTCATCATGTTGAATTCCCCCAACTTCTCAAAGATGACTTCACAGATGTCATTTTTTTTTTTCAAAACCGAATTGGCAGCGAGATCCCCTTTTTTTTTTATCTTGTATGGTGATCTTCATTTCACATATTTATGAAATCTGTTAGTTATTATCGTCCTGTCAAGCAGACTGAGGACTTTGTCAGAGAGAGAGAGACAGGAGGGCTGGAGATGGTGGCAGCCATCTTACAAACAGGCCCTATCATTTCAAAGGCTAAAATGTGTAAGAGTCACAACAAAGACCGAGCGTAGTCACTTTCATCAGCTTTCCCCCTTGGCTTTTCTTCTTGTCACTGGAACATGCGGTGTGATACTGTAACCGAGTCGCAGCTTTTTCTCTCTCTCTCTTGCGTTCTCTGTATCTGTCTTCATCTTTCTCCGGAACTATTAGAAGATTAGCCAGGTTGTCTTGACTCTTCCTAGACAAACTCTGCTGAGAGAAGCTTGTTTAGGGGTGGCAGCCATTACAACCTGGCAGGATGGCAGCACTTTGATGTGCTGGGCGGATTTACAAAATTGCACTCCGAGCTCCTTGTTGAAGGTTTATAAATGTGACAGCTGGAAGGTTTTTTCTTTCTTTCTTTCCCAGGTAGTTTTAGCAGTCAGGCTGTAGTTGTTTCTTTTCGGAACTTTTTGTTTTAAAAAAGACAAATATGAAAACTAAAATAAATATGTGGGTTGAAATATTTTAGAGGAACCAGATCATGTTGTAGCTAAAAGACAGTTCTCTCTTCAGCAGATCCGTGTGAGGCACAAACAAGATAAGTGACTCTTACATACGCTCCATATTGTCAGCTACAAAGTAATATATCTCCTGTAACTGCCACCTCGCCACACACACACACACACACACACCTTGCTCTGTCAACTCAGCTTAATTAGCAGCAACGATAACGACCTGTAGTGAATTATTGTTTTTAATTAAACAATTTTACCGACTCTACAAATAAGATCAGTGTTTATGGCCTGGATAAGGGGCAGTCAGCGAGGAATCATTTACCGTCAATTTTATCCTCCGGGCTGATGTGTGGGTGAATCAACGTTGCAACCGTTGAAAAGAGAAAATTAAATCCAATTCCCATTACCATGATAAAGTGATTACATCACATCAGAAAGTGTCTCGTGGCTAAGTATGGAAATTGGAGCACATGCATGTGCAGGCAAGACGGCGATGCCTGTCCGTGCAAATTGAGTGTGCCACACATGGTGCGCGTTGCCTCTTTCTCCTCTTCTCATATTCACACACGCCAATAAGCCCAAACACACACAGAGACATAAAGAGTCTTATTTTGCCGTCACTGTTTGGCAGACTGTGCTAGGATTTGCTCACCCCATAAGAAGGTTCTAGTGATTCCCCTCTGCCTGGATATATCCAACCTTCATGGTCATGTTACACCTGGATGGCTCTGCTAATGGAGGCGTTTTATTAGACTTGCATGCAGAAGGCCTCACATGACTATCCCTTTTTATTATTCATATAGCCCTCATTTCAGATTCTGTGCTCATTCCAGCCCCGTGACCCCTTGCAGCGCATACTCTTTTGCTTGCTTGACGACGTCCTCAGTAGGACATTCTTATACCTGCACAATTGGGGTCACAGATGTGTTTAGTGTTGATCCTTACCAGTCAAGGATAGACAAGGTTTGCCGCCAATCCGTTCTGTATAACCAAAGTGAGATTTTTTCTGTTCTTTGACAGGTCTTAAGGAGAGTTATATTGTTAATCAGATGCAAACAATAAACTGATAAACTTTCTTCACCGTGTGCTCTGTTATGAACACTGAATGTGTCTAATTTCATTGAATGGTAACTGAACGAAACGCTGTCACCTCTTCTTGACTGAGCGGTCAAGCTCTTATGTCAGTACAACACAGTCAATTGGAAATCTCTCGTATGTCCTTTTTGATTTGGATTGGCATCGTTCAAGCCTGTGTCTCTGTGCTGAAACCACATCATACCCTAATAGCTTCTGGCAAAACAGCCCTTTGATTTGACTGGTGTTGAGAAACAATTCCTGGCTGCATGGTGAATAATGTGGGTGTCAGTCAACCAAATGCAACTGCACAAGAGTAGATCAACAATGGGAGTAGAAATGTGAGGAATTGATTGGATATTGGAACAATTTGTGTCTTTTCATGTGCAAACATGGGATTGGCTTGTATCAGGACCAGCATAGATCATTACACATTAAAATGAAGCAGCTGCAAGTCAGCCTGCTTATCAAAGCTTCTGTGATAACCACGCCAACCCCTACCCTCTCTTGGTATGTGCGTGCATGTGTGTGTCAGTCTGTGTTTTGAACAGCTGGATGAAACGCCTGATGCTCCACTGCCAAATGTCACAAGTGGTCCATCCTTCTGGGAAAATAAATTGGCTCTCTCTTAAGCAGCAAGTAGTTGACAGGAGGCACAACATACAGCAACAGTCGGACAACTGAAGACGACAGTTTCTTCTCTGTTTTAGCTTTTCTCATTATGATGTTGACAGCGCCTTGATGATGAATGGGCCTTTGTGTAGGATTCTTTTTAGGAATAAGATGTTTGCGGGGCAGCCCCATGCATCTTTGATGAGAAGCTGAGAGTAATACCTGGCATGTTTCTGCTCCAGTGCTGCTTTGTGTCATGTACCTGAGACCTGACATTTTGTTTGAGACAAAAATGTTTGGTTATTGTGACTCAGTATGTCAGGATAATTGTTCATTTCACTTGGTGCAAAGTGGTGCACTGAGCAATTGCTAATATCACTACGCTTAAGTCCCTCCAATTACTGAAAATGATTTCATGGCAATCCATTAAATATTTTTTCAGATGTCGGTCTAAACTGACCAACTGGCATCATCGTCGTGCAACATTGTGTTACTAAATGCAACACACGACTCTCTGTTTATCTAACTTTTTCATATGCAAATCATTTGAATCATCTTTGCCTAATTCCATCAAATACACCTGCGGTTAAGGACAAATAAGCTCAGTTAACATTAACCACACAAACAAAAACACACTCATTATTTTCCTCGATATTTCCCTCACTTACCGTGCGGTCTCATTCATCTCAGTGTTGCAGCTAAAAACAGTACACACATAGCAGGAGCTCCATGCTTTGTGAGATGTTGCTTCAATTTAAACTGTTATACCTTCGGCATAAACACTTCTATTTGCTTCTCTCTAAAAATCTTGAAAGGAACAACCTCACTGCATCACTGTGTCTTCGTATCCATCACATTCTGTCACCTCAAAGCTTTTAATGCCACAGTGGCTCTTGTGCTAAACTCGCTAAACTGTACAGCCTTATTAAGACAAGCTTTGCTGATCAAAGTATCTCCATCAATAAGAAATGAACATCCCAGTGTATGCATGGCCAAAATAAAAATGTGTTATTGGCATTGTTATTTACTGTAGTTCAGTGCTGTTATTTTATAGGAAGACATTTATTTTCCACTTATGATGTTTTGCTCAATATCCAGTATGCTCCTGTTTTTTTTCCACTTTGCTCATCAAGGATTGAGTAAAAATGTTTTCCGTGTTCAGCATATTTCGTGCACGGGGCCAGCTGGGCTTTACTCAGTGTTGAGACAAGGCACAGCCTTGGGACAACACTTGCCCAACAGTAGGATAAAGACCTGCCTGGATCGAAGAATTGCATCCATTTACCCGTCCAACCTCAGTGTTAAATCTGTATTTAATTTGCGTGAGCGAATAACAGTAGCGCTTGTGTACGCAGGCTTATGTGCATCATGGGGAACTGAGAGGAGAGGGCAGCCATATGGATAGAAATAGGGAGAAAAAGACTGATGGCACAGGCGAAGATGTATGCTTGGCTAGAGAAGTTAATAAAACTGAAGCTGTGTTATGATGAATAAGGAAAGGGCCATAAAAGAGAATGTATGTAGTGAATCTCCCTGGCGAGCAGTGCTGAACAGCCTAGTGAGCGCACCCAGGGGAAGGATTTTTAATCTGTCGTCCTCCCCATCACTGTGCACAGGGAAATGGGCCCATATTCTGTTTGAGCTTCAATATGACAACGATATGGGAACCAGGAGCTGGACAGTGAGGAAAAGTGTATGAAAAAAAAAAATTCTGAACAAACTAGTGATGAGAGGTCCAGCTCTTTTCAAAGACACCACCCTTTTGGCTCGGCTCCCTAAGAAGAGCCGGCTCTTTTCGGCTCCCAGGTGGCTCTTTAGTATTTTTTTTAGTATCACTCTATTTTTAGAAGGCTATTTTAGCCTCCTATTGTAGCCTAATTTAGCAATTATGGATGGTTTGTGTGTTGGCAGGCAATTTTTTTTCATTCAGTGTTTTCATAAAAGCCTTATTTTTATGCATTACTGTGGTTTATAATTTCAATCAAGCCTTTTTAATGAACAACTGAACACAGAACCACAGCAAAAGTGTCTTAACATTATGACACTTTCGATACAAGAGTGTCTGCCCTTCCCTTCCGTCTTTCACATAACGATATGATCCTAGTCTGCCATTGCCTATGATTAGCCGCATAATAAGCGCATCAAAATAAAGTGTAAGAGTGTCTGAAGATCCGGCTCGCTCCGACGTGAGTCGGCTCGTCATGTTTGCTACAAAGAATCGGCTCTTAGAGCCCAGTC
This sequence comes from Microchirus variegatus, assembly GCF_963457635.1. Classification (NCBI taxonomy): domain Eukaryota; kingdom Metazoa; phylum Chordata; class Actinopteri; order Pleuronectiformes; family Soleidae; genus Microchirus; species Microchirus variegatus. The sequence goes on along the minus strand of NC_139812.1, from coordinate 17,292,665 downwards.
ATTCGCAAGGGACACATCTCTAGAACAAACTGCTTCAATTTGGAGCAGGCTTTGGTCCCCATGACGACCACCCGTCCTCATGGGACAAGTCTTTGTACCGGGAAAGGTCTTAAACAGCGGCGACTGGTGATAACAAAATTGGGCGTGTCTTTCGTGAAGGTCTTCGTACAAGGTCTTTCTACAAGCTTTGCGACATTCATTGGCGGAATAAGGGCTTATTCGTGTAATGCTTACAGGGCTAGTTAGATGCCAGTCACATGAGTCACAGTGTTTTCTCACCAGGGGAGTGATTTTGAATGACAGCCTTGACAGAGACCAATAAGAGAGCAGGGTTAGGATTGAATACAACCAACAGTGTGCAGGTGCACACCATGCCTTGTTTGGGTAATCATGTAAATGTCATACTGTTTCCGTTTAACAGAAGATGCCTGCTTTTGTATGCATTTGTGATGCTTCCTATTGATAAACCACCACTGGTCTTAAAGATAACAAAGATGCCTTCTATTATGCATTATATACACACACACACACACACACACTCTACATTCCTGTGGTAATGGAACAAGCTTCTGGTTACCAACACCTGATTGATTAGAGGAGCACACATTACTAGTGGCTGCATGTTAAAGACCCAAGAGCAATCACTCTCGAGCTCAATGTATAATTTACAGTATGGTACATGCAGCTCTTGTGATAATGAAACACTCATCTGGACATAATATAGAAGAGAACTCTGAGAAGCACTGAGATGTTGTGTCTGAAAACAAATCCATATTTTCTTCGGACAAAGAGAAAAAACAAACACTGTAGACCTGGAGTGTGTGACACGTACATTATTTCATATGTGACACATTCCTCGCCTGCATTTGCTTCCTATAGGTAGTCATGACTGTTTATTGCTCCCTCTTTCAGTATTCGTTCACTTGATTATTGCTCCACTTTCTGCATCTTCTCAATACATGTGTTAAATAGCTTTAAATTCCAAACACAATACATATGCACTCTTAAAAGTTTGATGGAATGAAGCAGAAGGACTGCAGTCTATTTCTAGCAGGCAATTCCAGACCACCCACCTGATTTATCGATGCAGTGCAAATTGAATAGGTGTAAAGAAGGATGTTTCAGTCAGTTTATTCAAACATGGACAAGGTTACAGAGCTTGTTGGGGAGCTTTATCATATTTTAATCTTTACATGTTTCCTGACAAACATTTCGGTCAGTTTATTTTTTTGAAGATGAAAGTGTCAGATTAAAAACACGTATGACGTGACCTTGCCACTTGCATTTGAAATTGTTTTGTTTCGGTTTTCCGCCCTGTATACAAAATGCCATTTACAAACCGTCCTTTTCAGTATTCCATTTCCAGTCCCTTTGTGCGTCGCGATGTATTTGAATGACAGTATGTCTGACTTGTTCCCTTCTTCTGGAAGCTGGGAGTGGGGAGATGCAGAAAGAATTGTACGGCGTTTGCGAGCGCATTTATGGCAGCTGTTCATTTTCCGCTCGAGTTGCTTTCAAAGAAGCCAGTTACCTTGCTCATGATAAATGCTTCTGTACACTGTCTCAGAAACTCCAGCAGCTTCAAAAACCTGACAGCTGATAGACTCAGCCCCACAGCCCCGGCCTGTCCTTCACTGCACCAAATCAGTGATAGTCCCTCCTCACACTATAAGCAGTGGCTGCTTCAGTCACAGTTGCATATGCAAAATCCTCACTTAAAGGTACAATATGTAGTATTTATGGGCTTATATAACCCAAAATCCACTTTTTTATACATATTATGTGCTCCTGCATTGTCTAGTCGCTGTATAATAGTTTTTGTTTCATTTTCGTAGTGTTTCAAAAAGTAATGTAAAATAACATGACCGCGGACCGCGGTTGCATAGCCACTGTTAGCGGCGAGACGCCATGTTTCTACCGGAGCCTGTAAGGACAAACACGAGAGAACAAAACAAGCGTTGTACTTGTAGCGGAAGTCCCGCCTCCTCTCTCTCCGCTTCGTCTGCTACGGCCGCGGTAGCTCGCCCTCTCCCTCGCCTCACGAACCTCATCTGCTGACATGGAGAAAGACGACGAGGACGACATTTGACCAGCTGCGGATACCGTAGCACTCAGGGAAGGGAGGGGGTGAGCAGAGCAGCAGGTCTTTGTTGTAAATTTCAGCCTCTCCTCTAGATGGCACTATAAACTACTTATTTCCCCTTTAATAATAATGTAGTGCTCATGTGCAGTTGCAGGTGGAACCCTGACAGTGTGTCCAAAGACTACATACACGTGTACCCTGGAAGCAGGTATCTGCATTTCAGAGTAAATGGTTGGACATTTCTGATGGAGCAATCTGATTCCTGTAGTCAAACCATCTTCCTGAAGACACACTCTTGGCCGTTTCCTGAACACTTTTTTCGCTTTTGGTCTTTTCCCGGGGCCAAGTACAAGTTTAACTGCCCCTATTCTGTGTTATCAAGTTTTTTTTTTTAGTTTTTTTTTTATCTTGCCTGCCTTTGCGATGATTCCTTTCCTCTTCTTCGACTTGTGTAATTGACTTCTCTCATTCATTCCACCTCCGCTCTATCTACTTCTCCTTTTCTCCATCACCAGTCATTCACTCCCTGTAAGTCAGACACCGAGTTAGAGATTAATGATGGTCGGTGGAGAAGCTTTGACAGTGTCTGATTTTTTATTTTCAAAACCCTAACTGCCACAGCCAGGCTGTATTCTCTAATGGGTCTGGAAATCACATGTTATCAAAGAAATGAATGTACATATGAATCGAAATTTAGAAAAGAGAATTCCGGATCTAATAAGCAATCGGAAAAGGACGACAGAAATGCAAGCCACTGCTTTTAAAATAGAAATTGAAATTGTGTTGGCTGTATAAGCATCAAGGGCCCTGGTTCTGTCACATAAATAATATTGTCCTCGCACAACTAACACACCTTCAGTTACAGGGCATTTATTTTTATATGCTGATTTTCAATGATGTTAAGCATGCAATCATTCGGAAAAGTGTCGGCAGCTTTCAGATCCTACCAGTGAGCAGTGAGGTATGTCTGTGACTCACTCAGTCACATTACTGTCAATAAGAAATGATATCACATGCTTAGATTATTTATATATATATGTATATATATTCTACTTATTTTAAGTGATGTGCTTATCTGTAAAAGTGATCATGAGTTATTGTAAAGAAAGGTTCTCTTTTGGAAAGGTAGTATCCATTGTTTTTTGGTTTTCATTGTAGGGAAGGTGGGTAAACAAAAAAAATATATACTTCACCTGCCGAAGTAATATCACGTATTGCTTGGAAAAGTAGAGTAAATGAGACAAGGGAAAGCTTGCAATATAAGAAAATGCCTGATCCGGCTTTTTTCGACCTTGTTTTTTTTTGCATATTTTATCAAAGTACACACTCTCCAAAACACCCTTGCACCAGAGTTGCACAGGTCACATTTGAGCGGATGATTTATGGAAAAAAATGCTAAATAGGTGATACCAAGACAATGCCTCGGTAGTATTAATTGTAAACTCTTTTGCATAGTGCATGTGTGTGCATGCATGCAGTCTTATTAGTGTCACTACTCTGCTATCATTACAGAACCTTCTCTGTCCCGGCAGATACAACTTGCAAAGTTTGTGTAGGTGGCTGCTTCAACATGGGAAGAGTGTGTGTGTCACATGGATTTCTCTGTTTTTTGAAGTCGCAGATACCTTCAAGGTAAAGGACTGACAGGGAGAGGATAAGGAATAAGGGAAATGAGATTGAAAAGGGGTGGTGTGTGTGTGTGTGTGGGGGGGGGGGGATTGAGTAGGAGTAAGCAAAGCATGGAGTGGAAGAAATAGGACACAGTGAAAATCGAAGCAAAGTAATAGAGCAAAGCAAGGGATAAAGAGTAAGAGCCTCGGGCTGAGAGGCACCAGCCCAAGTATCATAGTCAATTAACATCCGAGCCCAGTACTAACTCTCAGTCTATTTCAGAACATTAATTATGTGCACCATCAGTTCCAGCTCACTTGGCCTGACAAAAGTCTTCATCACATTGTCTTGGCCCTTATGCATCATGTTTTACTCGAGAAAAAGCTGCAGTTTACATATTCATGATGAAATAAAGAGGAAAATTGTATGGATCAAGGCCTTCTCTTATCTTGTTTGAAAAGCTGTTCGGGTTAGGTTATTCTAATTGGGACAGAGATCTGGATAGTTTGTTTACAAAAATGATTGGTACTCTGAGATTTGAGGTGTCAGTGGGCCCAGAGGGGAGTCAAACCAAGTCTATTCACTCAGCTGGGTGAAATTTGTATCTCAAGACAAGTGGGGTAAATAGCCCCACGTGCAGAAAGTAGGTTAACTGTCGGGGCGGGGCTGTCGCAAATTACCGTTCTTCCATTTCCTGAGTACATCTTTTTAGAGAGGTCAAATCACAAGAGTTGGACCCTTTGTCTGATAGATATGCAGTGGTGGCAGCCAGCTGCTCTCATTTCACCACCGTCAGGAGGAGCAACCAGTGCAAAAAACAACTGACCACAATCCAGACAATGGGCTTAAGTATATATATATATATATAGAAAAAAATGAGAAGAAAACAACAAAACTAACACAATTTTCAAGATTGTCCTGGCCAGTGTTTGTTTACCTGATCTGAGACGGGCAGATTTGGGTCAAACTCAAGAAAATCCATAACCGAATTTAAAGAAAAAGGAAAAACAAAGCCACTGGCGAGGTGACATTGTTTCATTAGAGGGTGCAAAAATAAACAGCTACTCCCAGAGGATTTCACACTTTTGTTCCATCAATTTCTTGTTGATGCAAACCAAGAGTCTGCCTTAATCAATTTCCTCGTAGATTAGAGTAAAATGTAATTGGCTTCTTCGTTGTACAACAATTAAAATGTGTCGATACCTCATCTAGTTAACAATTCATATAGCAAGAGTTACACTGCCCGCTCGCTCTAATGATGATGATCAATTGCTGACTATCAAATGACCAATGTGGACTCGGAAGATGAATGAGGCAGTGGCATTAACAGCCGGATCTCAAGGGAACGGGAGCTGTATTTTTCACCAGGAGCAAACACTGCACACGGCATCAATTGATCATAGCCGCACATAATTCAAGAGAGCCCCAAACACACAGAAACTGCAGTTTAAAAAGGTGGCAGATCATTCTGAGACCATCTTTCCTGTACCACAATGTACATTAGTGCTTCAGCTAAACCTATAGCGTTTGCGATATGTGATGTTGCCTCTGAATATAGGGGTGGAAAGGGAGCGGAAACAAGGCTGCATCTAAACACAGTGAGCTCACAAATGCCTGGTCAGCTCCACAGGGAAGACAAGCATCCAAATATCTGTCACATGGCGTATACTTGTCATCACCTTGCAGAGGGGCTGTCAGCACCACTGTCAGTGTGTGCATTGGCAGATTTTTGTCCCCACTCACTATTTATACCTGAGCAGGTGTTCCTTACTGCACTCACAGTAAATGACAAGTGAGAATGATTGTACAAAACCCTTCCTTTTCTACTTTGTAGAGTTGAGAAAATCTCGTTGTTGATTTTGATAACTTGGATTTTATTTTGAACTGATTGAGTGAATCTGAACTGAGACACTACACTTTCAAACCAATGTATTTATGACGTATATTGACGTTTCTCAAATTCAAAATTTAAAAGCAAAGCAAATTCTTCACTTCTGGCTGTGAGCCATATTTAAAGCTCACATAGAGTGGTCCTGTTGCACATATATGTTAGTTTTGGACGTCTACTTACATACATTAACTTGTTTTTATGGTCCAAAACCTCCTAGTTGCTGTAAACGAGCCGATAGAAATCCTCTTTTCTGACGCTGTTTCCCAGCCGCGATATTTCAGACTCAACTCTCACCCCGGCTTCCCAACTGTCTTGTGATTGGCCAGTACCCGGAAGTGACATATTCAGCACGCCTGCTCTCAGAAGCGCAGCTCCCCCCTCTGGAACGGTGGATGCACTGCTACTCATTATCAAAACATTGTTTTAACAATGTTTAAAAATAGCTTCTTCACGACTCCCCCCTGCAGTCCCTTTTATGACTTTGAACCGGAGTCAGAAGACACTGTCGCTCGTGAAACACCTCCACAACGGACGTTATTCTTCTTCAGCGGTTCAATGTACGCAACCGGATGTGCCCGGACTAGTGCCCGGACCAGGAGGATCTGCTGTACAGGAGAACCGTTGTTTTACGTAACCGGACCGGGTTTTTTTAGAGATCTCGCTGAGCCCGAGATTACAATAAAACACAGCGTTCTCAACAGTGGCTGAACTGTTTGTTTAGAACCTTCAGGGCTTCTTAAACAAGGTAATGACGCAGATACACTAAAAAAGATCCACTTTAAGATTGAATAGTTTCATATTACAATTATCACCTTGTGCACAGATAAAAAGCTGCCCACGTACAACATTGACAGTGTGTATCACACTTAAGGCCCTGGTATACTTCCACTCACATATCGCATATTAGTATATTCACGTGTCAGGGTCCAGTAGTATCCCACTTCACCATCGGGTGGCAGGTTGCGCCTTGGTGACGCAATTTGCGTTGTGTGCACGGTGCGCGTGGGGCCTGTGTGTAGATGTATACTAGGGCCTTTAGACACCGATAGGGGTCCTTAAGCAGTTATTCCCTTTTGTGAAATAATGAAGTGATGGAGAATGTTGTTGAGCGACATTCACTGCTCTAAATACAGCAATCGTGCTATTCTCACATTGAAGTGTTTATTATGGACTGTAGAGCTTGGTGTTGTTTTACGTGTCACACCACTTCGAATAATAGTACAAAAACCTTCTCTTTTTTTACCTCCTGAAATCTTAAAATAGAGTAAAAATACAGTTGTTAAATCTCATTGATAACTAAGATCGAATTAAATGAATGCTGATTATTGCAATTTCATGGGGTTAATTTGTTGATATCACTGGGGGAAAAAAATAGAACGTTGGTACAGCTATTGCATATGAAGACGTCATTACTGACGCATCTTGCTCATAATGATGTCTCTTGGCTAGACGTGTCACCCAGCGCTGTGGTCCTAACAGGCTTTTTCCTCCCACATTGTGGTGTCATTCAGGACAGAGAAGAGAGGAGGATTTTCAGTCCTTGCACTGAACGTGCAGGCGCTGGTGTCTGTTCACGCATCTTGTGAAAACAAGAGAAAGCATCTTAACTGTAGCCTATTGGTTTGTTACCCAGGAATGCTTGTTATCCAAAAATGAGTATTGTTGTGCTGCATTTTGCATACATTTGAAAATGACAAAATGTTACAGCAAATGTGTGGGCTTTAAAAAAAAAAAATATTTTGCACATTAAATCACAATCAATCACCAATCAATACAGTACATTCTTGTTTAAGTGGACTGAACGCAAGTCCATTGGTTGCAGCAGCTAAACAGTCCAATAATGAATGGCATGGCAACATTTCTCATATTTTCTTCTTTCTACCTCTTGCTCTAGGTTACTGTTGCCTAACAATCTTTTGCAGTACCCTGAAGCAGCCATTAGTAGTGACTCAGTTCCACTCAAATAAAGCAACTGGACATTGAAATAAAGACAATGATTTCATGTCTCTTCAGAGTGTTCTGTGTTAGCATCAGGAACCCTAGATATTTGACGACTATGTCAGAGAAACAACCCAAAACCAATTAACTGAATATCCCATTTTCTCTCTAAATCACACATTTCACTTTGCAGTGCTGCGATTAGATTTTTTTATTTTTTTTGTTCTGGTTCATACTCGATACATACACACATTGTCCTCTTTTACCTTTTCTACCCTCTTACTAAATTCATATCGCATCCATTCATTTGCTCAGCTTTGATTGATGATGATTGATGAAATCTCACCTGTTTGATGTACGATATACTAAGCTTGCAGGCAAACACAGCGGCTTTGTATCATACGGCAGCAGACATCTTTTTTTTTTCTCTCGTTCTCCCCCCCTCCCCCTCTCATCCAAACCCCTCTCACTAAAACTCTCCATCATTGTTCAAAATGAAACTGGAGCCCAGGAGCAGCGACAGCCGACTGTGGAATTACATATGGCCCTGCATTATCTGAAAAATCTAGGACAAGGTTCTTTCCTCTGAGGTTTAACACCTCTTGTTCCAGATCTTTTAATGTATTCCTCTTCTGAGATGAACTCGCCTCAGTGTGGTAACAAGAAAATAACTTTGAGCCGTGTTAACATTAAAAGACTGAAAAGTCGTGTAAAATCAGTGACATGAATAAGTGGGAGGCCGCTGAGAGACTTTATGACATCGTAGTCAAACAGAAACGAGGAGGGCAAAAATGGAACAATGGTACACACTGTGGGGCTGAGAGGAAATAATGTTGGAGAAGTCAAAAAAGTCATCCATGAAATTGCTTGTTGCATCCTTTAAAATGTCTTGATTGATGTTGGCAATTTTAAAGCCTGACAGTTTCCCAAATCTGTGGAAGTATTAGAAACTGGTACTCCAGGGTTCTCATAAAGGAAGAACTGCAACCTAAAATACTTAACCCCAGCTATTGGAAATGAACTGGCCCGGCCGCTAACACAATGGTCAATGTATGAAAAACACTGTAGTGTATCATAAATTCTGCAGCTCCTCTGGCATATTGCTCTCGACTCAACTCATAACAACATCATATGTATACATGACGCTTCTTTCCGTGTATGTAACGCTGCTGCTGGTCGCTGGACATCGCGCTGACTTATAACGATAACGTAAAACAGGGTTCTTTCCATCTTCGCTCTATTGGTTTTGTCTTACTGCCAGGAAGAATATAATTTGAAGAACTGAATTGGAATTGAGAGAACGAATAAGATAACTTAGTTTTAGACCAAATGAAATGAAACTTTCAAATGTATTCAAATACACTTTCACGCCAATATATTCAGTTTTAATTGACCGTTTTCAAATTGAACATTTTCAAGCAATTATTCAAATTGTTCACTTCAGGCTCAAATTGAGTGGTTCACTCACAGTTGTAAAGAATTTAAATTCAGTTCCTGATGGCACACATGTTGCACCCATATTTAAAGGTGCATTATGTAATAAATATAAAGCAACTGACCATAAAATCCTCCTAATATGTCACAGAGACTCAGGAATAATGTTCATATAACAAACTGAACTCGCCAACAACAACAGTACAGCCAAAGTATTTTCATTAAAAAATGTATTTTGCAGACCGCAAATCATGTTTATGTTTTGAAATCATGTTTTGGCATGTGGCGCCACCTACCGCCGTCTACCAATCATTGCAGTCAGTAAAGTCTCAGCTGCCGAGCAACCACGGGTTGCCAGTTGCGTCAGAAAACGTAACCTCAAAGACCTCGGTATTTTGAATTTAAATGTAGTAAACGTTTTTTGGCCACATTCTTACATATGGCACCTTTAAGAACCTTTTCAGATTACGCACCTTGTGCACATGTGAACAGCTGCCCCTGCGCATCAGTGCTAATGTGAATTACGCATAGACACATACAGGGGGATCTTGAGTAATGCCATAAGCAGTTTCTTTATTAGGTGACGTGCTATTCTCACATTGAAGTGCGTGTTGTAGACGGTGGAACTCGGTGTTGTTTTTGCGGGTCACAGTCATTTCATCACCGTCACTGGTGATGTTTTTATTTCAGAGACTGACTCAAATAAGTCATTTCTTGCTGAAAGACCGTATTAGTTTTAGAGGTCATGCAGAAACAAAACAATTTATATTAGAAACACAGTGAAGGTGTTACCCAGTAAATATGGCACTTATGTAGGAGGAGTGTACCAAGCTGCTGTGCAGTGTGTGAGATGCAGGTGATAGTCTTCTGAGACGTTCTTTCTTTGAAGGCTGCGAAGGCTGTTGGATGTGTTGAACAATCATCTGTCAACTTTTGCTGTTGCTTCCCACCTCCCCTCTTCATTTAACAACAGCGGGGGCACAGTTACACTTATATATATATAGAGCAGCGTATGGGTAAATAAGTACTTTAAAAACTTTATTTGCTTTTTTTGCATTTGGAATGGGAATTTCAAATAGCGACCATAACAGTAATGGCCGTTTTCCACTGTGGTCCCAGCTCACCTCGACTCGCCTCGCCATGGCACGGTTTAGGTTGTTTTCCCACTACAAAAAATAGTCCCTACTCAACGTGTGCGGAGTTGTCACTGCACGGCTGCATGAAACGAGTGACCAGTGACTTGTAAAGCAGTTGTTTCCAGTGTAACGGAATCATTTGAATGAGTTAATTAAAACTCTTTGTTCAGTATATTCTCCATGACCGGAGCACAGACTCCGTCTTACACAGTCACTGGACTGGAATACAGCGGCAGAGTTTGCGATGCCACTCGCGAACCAGCAGTGCTGTCACTAAATACATCAGACTCCGTTCAATGTTGAGAGTTTAGACATTTCCTTGGTAGTTGTTGGAGATTAACCCATGTTTTTTTAGGAATCTGAGCAGTCAGTGGTCTGCAGTCTGGCAACGTCACGCATAGTATCGGCTCATGCCGTGCCGAGGCGAGTCGAGCCGCCGGAAACACAGTACCAGTACTGTGCCTAGTTGTTCATGTTAAATTTAAAGGTTTGTTTGTTTGTTTTTTAGCATTTTTTTTTTCTGGAGCGTTATGGACAGGAATGCAATGAAGATGATAGAGACAGAAAAACATTATAGCCATTCCACATCCATATTCTGTACAATCCTTGTAAATTTTTCCTCAACATTTGCTCCACTCCATGTCACTTTCCGTTTGTGTGACAAATGGCAGCCGTTCTCTAAAATAATTGGAGCACTAATTCCCTGTTTAGTTCTTGGAGAAACAATGACAAGAAAAGAAAAGAAAAGAAAAGAAAAACCTCTTTGTTGTTAAAATAATGCGCACGATCTAGTGAGGTGTTGGTTGGAGTGTTAATTAATCAATTAGTCGTGCAACAAAGGATTTTCTTGTGTCTCTTTCCACTTTTTCTTTGCACACGAGTAGCATTTGAGTAAACAAAAGCATGATCATAAACATGAAAACGGGTTTGGAAAAACCCCATATGATGACTGAAAAGTCGAGAGTTTATTAATCGGACGTGTCATTGGTATGAAAGTAAACCCAACTAATTAAATCTGATCAGAATTTAGAGCAATTTAAACAACAAATAAATATACTGCATTGAGTCACTCACATAAATACCCAGCTATAAATTAAAGGTGCCATATGTAAGAACGTGGCCAAAAACGGTTACTACATTCAAATAATAAAAAAAAGGGTATTTTAGGTTTCGTTTTCTGACGTAACTGGCAACCCGTGGTTGCTCGGCAGCTGAGACTCTGACTGACTGCAATGATTGGTAGACTGCGGTAGGTGGCGCCACATGCTAAAACATGATTTCAAAACATAAACATGATTTGCAGTCTGCAAAATATTTTTTTTTTGAATGCTAATATATTGGCTGTACTGTTGTTGTTTGTGAGTTCAGTTTGTTATATGAACATTATTCCTGAGTCTCTATGACATATTAGGAGGATTTTATGGCCAGTTGCTTTAGATTTATTACATAATGCACCTTTAAGGGCAGAATTTCCTCGTCACATGTGACATGATGAGAATTGCAAATCTGCATTATGGAGTTGATACATGTGACACCTTTTACATGATTAGCAAACCTGTCACATAATTAAACAAAGCGCACAGTGGAACCCGATCTCAACAGAGTATGAAGGGATATTCCATATTAATGAGAAACAATCCCGTCATTACGAGCAAGGCAGCTTAGTCAGAACCTTCAGAACAACAACACGTTTCCTCGAGCAAGAAATTGATTTGGAGACTGGAGAATATGTTTATGACACCTTACTTAACATAATATTTAAATCTCGAGTGTAGAATTGGATATGCATGTCCTCATCTGTGTTCGTTCCCCCGCTGAACTAAAGGTAATCTCAGTAGACACAACAAACGTGTTTCATATTCGTCATATACATATCATGAATCATGTTAAGCATGTGGAAGTCTAGTTCTGAGGATTTAAGGGTCTGTTGTTGTCCTCGAGGCATATGCTCACAAAGGTAACTGCACCATCCATATGATTGTTTGTGATGATATGTAGCCAGAAAGCGTTTCTGTATGAATCGTACAGATGGAATGAGCTTGACTCTGAATTATGCTTGAGGGGATGCAGGAAATTCCTTGCAATCGGAAAGGACAGAGATGAAGGTCAACTTACTCTGCACTTCATGCCAGCTGTCACCAGTGGACAGACGGGGAGAATCATCCTTACCGGGAATTGATTTCTCTGAGTGAGCGAGAGCAAAAAATTTCAGACATTTGTTGGCCTTCGATGATTGAATATGTCACGGGTGGGTCAGAGAGTCCACTGAAGACAAATGTAATTTCAGAGGCAGGCGCTTTTAAAAAAAGTGCCACGAGCCAGCGCCCAGTCTGTCACATATTTACCTTTGACTGAATGTAAGTATATGCACTGAGAAGAAAACTATACACTTAAGCCATATTGGGACTGGATTAGTTTTACGAGGGGAGGTGGGGTAAAGTAATTATTATCAGATTTTAGCGGACAATGTCAGTAAAGATTATGACTTTTACCTGGGCTAAAAGAAGATCCAGATGAAAATGACCCCCAGGTGACACTAATCCTGCAGTAAATATGTGCGTAGATATTCACGTACCCCGTGTTTACAAGTAGTTTTACGCAGATTTTCAAGGATGGAGGTGGTATAATTGATGTGCGTTTGCACTCGGGACATCATGAAGCAGCGTAGTACGCACACGGCAACAGGAGGTGTTAGTTAGTGTTAGTTTTACTGAGATGTTTTTTTTTTTTTTATCCCGTGCGATTTGGCTGTATATATTACAGATTTCCTGTGGTTAAATTACATTACTCCTCCTCCCCATGTAAAACTAATCCCTTCCGCATAGGGCTCTATTGTGAATGTTTTTTTCTGCTACATCTCACAAAGATGTAACTTATACATTATAAATTACAGGGGGAAAAAAAGTGTGGTAATAGCACCTTGTTTGAACCAGTTTCTGTGGATGCTTGATAATTTATTAACTTGGGGGGGGTTTCATGAATCTCACGCACATCATTTTCTCTTGATCGAGTCTCCCAGCAAATGGAAACTTCGTCAAGCCGGAACTTCACAGATAATTTAGCACTTTAGCCGATGGACTTGATTTTTTTTTTTTTTTTTTTTTAAACGAGCCGAGCTCCTGTGGAGCAACACTTGTGATGAAATCAAGAGAGAGGGTAAGCGCGTCAAATGTTGTTTCATGAGTCAGAACGCGCTGTATAAGTCGGCGAAGACGCAGTTTTGAATCCACAGAGTGGACGTAGCCTCGTTCACAAGGATGTGTTCTGACAGTAAGTGAAGGCCGTGCTTTAGAAATAATAGTTTTCTTCCACTGCCACCACACAAATAGCAGGAGTACTTTACTCGTATGTGTGTGTTTGTCTATGACATCATTCGGATTGAATGTGGCACTGATTCTTGACTCTTTACATGTGGGTGTTACATAACAACTGTAACTCCTATAAAGCAGCACTTTATGACACCACTTTGCATTGCAATACAGTAACAATAAGGTGTTATTATAGTTATGATTATGTTCAGGTAATATCATGACAATACCCATCTAAATCATCACATTTTAGCTTGTTCTATACACTGACATCAGAAAATGTCATTATAACTTAATGTACTATATGGTGACAATGACTTTATATGCACTTATAAATACTCGTATTTGCGCATGTTCAACTGACACCAAGTCATCACCGTTAAGGCGTTTATTGCTTACCTTTGTGTGTAAAGAGCAATAACGCAGAGACCGCCAATAGCTGACATTGTTGCCATGGGGACGTTAATGTGTGTTACTCGGTATTACCTGGATGTTCATCGACATAATGGCGTGTAGATGTCAAACAGTGGTAATGAAACTTGTGTAGAAGTGTATTTGGATTAAATACAGATGTATTTTTTTTCTCATATATGCTGCATTGTGTGGCACAGAATTGTGCCGTTTATGTCGTGCTGCATAATTGTGTTATGTGAGAGATGGGGTTTGAACTCCATGTCAGGAGTATGACTTATAATGTAATGTAACTCCACTGGTGTCAGACCTGTACACTCTTAGAAATGAAAGTGCTAAGTAGAACCATATAAGGTTCTTCGGCTTGTCCTCATAGGAGAACCTTTGTTGGCTCCAGGTATAACCTTTTTATAAAGGTTCCACCTGGAACCCTTTTGGAGGGTTCCACCAATAACCCTTTTTTAAACCCTTAATTCAGGAAAGGGGTTTAAAAGGGTTCTCTGGATCAAAATGGTTCTTACTGGAACCATTAGTGTTCCCAAGAACCCTTGAAAAACCCTTTCTTCGGGAAAGGGTTTTTCAAAAGCAAATGGTTCCAGGTAGAACCTCAGCCCTTGTAGAAGGACCCTTATTTCTAAGAGTGTAGAGTTTAGTATACTGTAGGTTTGTCACTGTCTGCAATGGTATAACAATGTTGTGATAGTTAATGTATCATGAGACAATTCTATGTGGCTGAAATTCTATTTAAAACAAAACTATTGTCATGTTTTTTACTCGGTCATCACTAAAATTAAAATAATTGTCGACCGTGAGGGATGTTGTAGACAGAACGTCGGTATGTGTGTATTTGTACCGCATTATGTATCGCATGCTGTAAGGAGGAAATCCTTTCGTCTCTCATAATTACTCCTCTGCATCGTAATTTCATTAACCGAGCTTTGCTTTAAAAAAAAAAGAAGAAGAAGAAGAAGGAATAAACAGAAGACAAGTCAGTTGTAATTAAAAGATAAGGTAAAAGGTGCAGTCTGCTTTGTCCTGGCAACACTATAAGACATTTAGCTTCCACGCTGAGAACATAATATCTCCTTAACTAACACGCACACAGACAGAGAGACACAGGCGACACACAGATGAAGTTGCTCTCCCACCTGCCAGCAGACCTCATCCAGACATGTGCGCTGGAGGGAGATGTGTTGTAGTCCTGTGGCGTCGGACTGGTGAGATATGAAAGGTGACGGGTGCACAATGGTTGTCAACGTGAATGACTCATAAACAAGCAAAACATTAGGACAGCCCACACCATAGCGTTCTTTTTTTTTTTTTTTTCCAGAGATTGAAGGAGGAGGAGGCCCGACACCATCTCAAACACCATTTCTCACTTCCTTCCCTTTTTTTTTTTTCCTTCCTCTCTCTCCCTCCGTTGTATTTACGTGGGCTGCAGAAATAATCCTGCTTCGGGAAACGTGTGGATCATTTCAAATAGATGTGGCTGTGTTTCTGCTTGGTTTGACCCTCGAGCAGATCATCAGCAACATACGCTATATTCTCCCCATAAAAAAACATATACACAAAAAAGCATGATTTATTCATTGATGAATTCATTATTTAACAGAACAAATGTAATTCCAGCAAGTTATAGAAAAGCTGTAGGGAGCTGTTTTCGAAGCGTTAAGCACATCCAGGTTTATGGTTTTTTTTCAGCCTACTTTTTTTCTGTGACATAATTGGAAGGGGAAAAAAAACTAATGTTCATTCAGGTTCAGCGGCGCTACTAAAAATTAAAAAAAGAGAGACGGTCTGCAGAGGCTGTTTTGTGGCTGTATATCCAGTAAAACGGGCATCTCTGTGGTTGTATAATGAGCGCAGATGGGGAGTTTTAACGAGAAACTGACACCCTGAGCGTTGCCGCAGCTACTCCACCCTCCAGCTGCAGGGATGAAGAGCATAAAAAGAGGGAGATTAGAGGAGAATGGTGGATCAACTTCATCAGTTAATTAAACTCTTTTGCAGCTTGATGAGCAATTAATCAAGGCAGCGTGCAGAGTGTCAGGAAAGGGCTGAGATCGCCGGGTGTGGTATGCGTACTCCGTACAGTATATGCTCCCTGAGGGGCAGCCCCGTTGGGAACAGCATTTACCAAGTGAGCAGCCCTAAAATTGTATAGGGTGTAATAGGCTGCGTTTATGTAAGCAGCTATCAATCACTCTGTGACATACGTGTAAGCCCGAACCCCTGTTTGTGCCAGGATTAGCAGCTGCTAACTGACTACGTGTCCAAGGAGATTGAATTTCAGGGAATTGTGAAATGTAGTGGATTTTTTTTTTTTTTATTTAGGGCAAGTTACAGCCTTTTTATTCTCAGGCGGAGAGAGTCAACCTTAATCACATTAATATGGGAGACACACGCGAGCGCAAGTCAAAAACTTAAGTTTGTATTTCACAGCCTCGAGATTTAGGTCTTATCGTAACATCTGACATCAGACTCCCCAAAATCCGATGGTTTGGTTTTCATCCTTTGTGTGTTCCCCCTCTTTCATCTTCCCCTTCATTGCTCTCAAGAAGTAAGCTTTTTTCATGCTATGGAAAATTCGACTTGGCAGTTTGTGACTAAATGCAGTAAATTTATTAACGAGACCATGGGGAACATTAAAAGTCAATTGAAGGAGGCTATTAAAAGCAGGATTTTAATTGGGTTGGTCCCTCCACTAAACCTTTTTTCTGTCTCTCTCTCTTTTTTCTGAGAGCATTGATACTAAAAAGTTGTCAGTGGATGTTTCCAGTGTGCGGTAGTCCTTGAAAAAAAGTTTCCTATACATTTCATTTTGAATGTTTTCAAGCATGTATGGGGTCAGATGTTGGCAGATACTCATGATATCCATTTTCTTTGCTGAAAATATCACTGGCTCCAAGGAAGGTTTCACTACGACACAAGCATCTACCGATCATCTTCACCCATTCAGATATGAAAACCGCAATCTGTAACCGTCTCTTGTCTGACATCATTGATGCCTTCGAGCAGTCAGTAAATTGTGTTAGCACTGTATCTTTAATGCATCAGTTTATATAATCTGTTGAAATCACATTACGGGGCATACAGTTGTCCTAGTTTTGGTAACATGGTGTGACACATTATAAATGGTTTTAATTGCACTTTAGCTTCTGGCTCTCGAAGCTCAACTCATTCTGCACTTGAAGGGAACCACGCTCTACATGTACTGTGTGAGTGTGTGTGTGTGTGGTGGTGGTGGTGTGTGTGTGTGTGTGTGTGTAGGGGGCTTGTAGAAGAGTCAGCTCACGCATATGGGAGAATTACAGAGAGAGAGAAAGAGAGATGGAGTTGCAGCATACTATTGGCTGTGCTGACTGGATAATAACATGCAGTGCTGCACTGCCACAGTAGGTTGAGCCTCCAACCAGATGCTCCTGACACTGCAGCTCATAAGCAGAGACCGAGAGAGCGCGCGCGAGAGAGAGAGAGAGACTGACTGCACTAATTTCCCGCACTTATTTTAGCCGGATTAGGCAGTAGGATTCAGGGGCTTCGATCATGTACCGTAAAGAGGAGCTTATTAGAGGCGATACCATCGCATGTGTATCTAAGACGATGGAAGCTGAGCTTCTTTTGAGGGCATTCATTTCCATGTTTCCATGTTTATGCTTTAATATAATGACAACGCTGTGTGCCGGGCGTTTATTGTTTAATTGCAGGGTAACGCAAATTGCTCGGATTCAATGAGCCTCATCCCAGCGAGCTTTGAGCTTTCAAAATGAATACATGGGTGTGCTGAATAGAAGGCATTGCAGATTAGGTGTTTGTGTGTCGTATGGTTAAACCTAAACACACGGGATCTTACAGGACAACGCGTGTTTACTCTAAAATATTTTTCAGGGCGTTTCAGCGGCAATAACTTGTTCACGAGCGACACATAACAGTCATTATATCCAACCCATTAGGCCCTGCAGTTTAAAGGACCATGCAATCATTTTTTTTCCCCGACTTAAATTGCATTAAAAAGCTGAAACTGTTATCTGAAAAGTGTTATTTACGAACAGCAAAACAGGTTGCAATATCTTTCCCTCTGGACCTAAGTGTCTGATGGGACATATGTTCAAAATGGGCTCCAGGACAAAAAGAACTGGCCATATGGTTTATTCCATTAACTTTGTGGTCCACTATAAAAAAAACGTGTAGTCTAGCTAATGTTGAGTAAAAGCTGTCTACAAACTGAGTTAATGACCAAAGTTTGAGTGATTTGATGCGATACACTGATTTTCATATCGCCATCAAGTCTCACGATGGAACAAAGTCATGTTGTTATTTTAAATCCAAAGCTGCCACCTCGTTTGATATGACACAAACGGTGTTGTGTTTTTTATTCATTGTACTTTACTTTGTTTGTTTTGCCTTCTGTTAAGATGCACAGTGACGATCGTACTTAAGTAGCAAAGGCAACTGTTCTGTTTCAATGACTCTTTTCCCCAACAGTCACTTAACACATTCCCTTTTGTTGTGTTCTTGTCTTTCCAGGAAAAAGGAAACATTGCTGTTGTATTTAATGTCGGAACAGATGACATTAATATTGAGGAGACGTCAAAGTTTGTAAATGATGGAAAGTACCATATAGTGAAGTTTACGAGGAGTGGGGGTAATGCCACTCTGCAGGTGGATGACCTGCCAGTCATTGAGCGCTACCCCACAGGTGAGTCACCCACTCTGCCTTTAATTACATCTGCTGTTTCTTAAGGGTGATAAAAATGTACAAGAGATTATCAAGCCAACTATTACAGCCCTGGCTGTCAGAGGATGTTTTATGTTGACTTGGCATGAGCTTTAATTGCTTTTTATGTTCCTGTTTCCAGCAGCTGTTTAGAGCAATACCAGTGTTGTTGAGTTTTTCCTCATCTCCGTTGTTTATCACTTTGCATTAATCAATACCGTTAAACAACCCCAAGTATATGTAAATAGGCCTCACTTAAGAAACCATATAGTCTAAAGATAAACAAGCCACCCTGTCTAGATCTGTGTCAGTTTCCCCGCATTTAAGTGTAGATTCTCTTTGCATCGAGCTATTTATATAAACGTGTACACGGTCGAACTACAGGAATACCTGTTGATTATGTTGTTTACGCTGTATGAAATACCGTTTGGTTACTATGATGTTTACTCACTATTACTTTAACTAATTGTCAGTACCACTTGTGTGATGTTACTACTAATAGTTTAATTTGTGTTGCACTTTCCCACAAATTACTGCCACTAAGTCTGTTTTACAGTCACTTGCTCTGTGCACCATCGATTTTCACTGGTTAAAATTTGAAGTCGTCAAATTCTGGATATGGAATAGAACTCACCAACACTGATATGTTTCTGTAGAACGTCAATATGTTAGAAGTGACAGAAATCCCAAAGCTTGTGTTTTTGATGCTTTGACCGAAGCTATGGAGGATTAAAGAAGTTGGAATATATGGATGTTTTAGAAAAACAAATCACAAATTCAACTAGCCTGCCCCCCCCCCCCTTCTGTGTAATGTCTGGTGACCTTTTTTAGCTATGACCAGTGCATTCATCCAAATGAAAGAGGATTTTATGACTGGGACTTATTCCCCATTTCTCGCCTCAGGTGGAAAGGGGGACGCTAATGGCTTTTGACATGATGTGGACATGGCAGAATGCACAGCCGGGTTAAATGCTCGGATGATAGTATCTCAATCTTTAAAGAACAAACAGACCCAGTCCCCAAATCACATGATGCACACAGATGTGCTGCTCATAAAGTGGATTTAGTAGGTGAAACACGTATTCTAACCATTTGCTGCATCATTTAATACGCAGCAATGTGGACTGCACCGTGAATTTAATGACTATTCAGATATTGTAAGATATCAAAACGTAAATATTTTTATGAAATTTAGACGGGCCATGACCAAGAGGGAAAGGAATTTGACTTATAACCGGAGGATTACCGGTGTAAACGGTGTCGTGTAAAAAGGATTTAGAGGTCAAATTCCCTATCACTCATTTGTGCATGTGCAGAAAATAACACATTCTAATTCTAGGAAAAAAAACAAAGGATAAGTCACCCGATGTAAATGCTGAGATATAACTGCCTCAGGGGGAAAGTGAAAAACCTCCTCCCCACTCATCATGCGTCAGTGACAACGCCAAGTCCACCTTATTAGGCTCATTGCAGACTAATTACATCTAATCTCAATCAGTGTACAGTTCCTCCCCTCTCCCCCAGCACACAAAGCCATAATTCTCTCAGCTCGCCTGTAGTTTGATTAGTATCCATGTATGCCTCGAACACACCGATAATGGCAGCCTTCAGCCACTCTTAGGCCACTCACAGATCAACAGTGATAATAACAAGAGTAGACGGCAAAGATAAAAAAAAAGATGGCTCGAGAGTGAGAAAGACAGAGAGGGGTGAGATTATATGGGAAGGGGGCAATCACTCTCGTAGCAAAGAAATAATTGCCTCACCGGGGCCTTATATCGCCGTCCTTGTAATCCCATTAAAAAGTCTCGTACTACATACTTATGGCCCATTAAAGTCTTAAGCACAATTATTAGAATCAAAAAATACAAAACACACACACACACACACACACACACACTCACGGACAGATATAGGCTTCTATTTGCTGCAGTTTGGTCTTCCCTTTATGCTCATTCATTTTCATTGTGTGCCACACACAAAGGGCTGGGCAGCAGCACAAAAAAAAAAAAAAAAAAATCAGCCTCTTCTCCAGAGTCTTGGCCATGGAAGTAATACCATCACAATGGCGCAGCCAGGCCCGCAGGGTACTGTGTTGTATCCTATCAGAGCACCCAATGAACACACCACACACAAAGATAATGTAGAGGTCCCTGGCCTTATTCTTTTACTGTTATCAGAGCGTGATGCACTTACAGAGCTCTCTGTCTCTCACTCACTCTCCCTTACCCTCTTTTTCTGTCCCCTTTACCTATATCTGTCCGACCTTGCCCTCTCCGTTAATCTCGCTCTCTCACTCCCACCTTGTGGAGCCTGATGTCTGGGATGTAAGAGTGGGAGGTTTAGCTTTAGCCACAGAAGCCTCGTCCCGCCTCGTCTGGTTCCCCCCGCTGTTTTGTCCATGAGCCTATTTAGCCTATTGTGCAAAAACAATGGTGCCAGCATGAAAACGAAGCAGAATAATGAAACTAATGGTGAGATTTTTTTGTTGGTTCCCCCCCCTTTTTAACTCACCCAGCTCCATTTACAGAGGGAGCATTTGCATATTTGTTCATTAATGTGGGAGTGTCCTGGGGGCTTGTAATGAGATAAAGCCTCCACCTTATCTGAACACTTTATTAACACACACACACAAAAAAAACAAGTGAGTGAGGGGGAAAAGCGGGGTTGACTGGGATGGCTCAGCTGAATCAGTGCTGTCTGGCAGATGAGATAAGCCAAACGGTCCCAAACCAAATCACCACTCGGCAGCAGTCGCGGGCTACATTCGCAGGCAGGATGAATGGGCTCCGCTGCAGCATCAAAGCCCAGGGAATAGCATTGTTTAACACTCCTGCGTCCCACAGAGGGGATCAATACATGATCAGACCTTTGGTAAAAGCACAGACCGAGTGTACCGCAGATAAACATCACACGTCTTTGAAAATTGAGGATTTTCTTGCAAAAACACACAGAGGACTTTGACAGTTGCATGCTGTTTGTAAGGATAGGGCGTGTGATGAGGACACAATTTAGAATTTGTATTTTTTATTTATAGGATACGGCATTTTTTGGCACCGGTGTCCTTTTGCACAGCAGCCATTTTGACACGTTTTAACAGGCACAGCATTGGCGACTCTGTTCAGTTCATGTGAGTCAGGAGAGTGTGACAGTGAAGCAGCACGCACCCCGGAGCAAAGGCAGCAAAATGGAACTCAGCCGTCATTAATTAGTTTATTTACACCTGTGATTTTGTCTTACTGTGCCTTGTCAAAACGGCCGCTGTGCAAAGAGTCCAATTACTCTAATTAACGAATATATTAGGGAAAAAATGCCTAGATGAGGACTTCTTCATCACGCTCGTGTGTCCTCGTTGTCCTCCGTAACGGCTTTAGGCTAAATGTTCTTCGGGGCCCAGTTTAATGTTGACCTCTCCACAGATGAGGTGTCACTGTAGCCGGAAACACAAGAGCGGTGACATAACTAACACCCCGTGACTGACAAATGGAGGTGACAGAAATTAACTAAGAGTCCATGAACGCTCTGACAACAGCAATCAATGGATGATTCATTAATCTAACACGTTCGCACTGTAAGGGCATGTGAATGTGTGTGTTGTTTGTGGCGTCGTGCACAGTGCTAAGGCAGATTTAGTGGATGCAAAACTCTGGTTTGCATCCACTTCCCTGAAAGTAGCTTATAGCGTTCTGTCTTATAGCATGAATAAAATATTAAGATGAGATTCGGTGACATTAATATTTCACTGTTGTCATTGTCATCAAATCAAATGCAAGGACAAACACGAATGAATAACACCTATGTATAACAAGGTCGGAGTGGCTTATTTATCTCTGCCGTGGAGTTCTCATCGAAGAAAAAATGCTATGAAAAACAAACAAACAAACAAACAAAAAAAATCAGAATCACTGTTGTTTATTTCATACCAGTCACACCTACTGTACCTTCATGCTGCCTAAAATAACTAACCTGAGCACAGATTCTCATCCTCAGCACTGAGTATATAGTGTCCAAACTAGTATCCAGCTTGTTTGGGAAACCATTAGACATAATTAAATTAAACTAAATAAGTCTTGGGACTCTTAAGCTTGGTCAGTCGGAGCGAGAAAAACATGTTGTTTTTTGACTTTTCTCAGGACTGTGTTGGCAATTTAAAAAGTAGAGAGTGTATGTTATATATATATATATTTTTATGATTTTAACCCTTTAACACCCTTTGACATGTTGCATTTTGTGTTACCGAAATTAGGCAACGGATCTGTTCATTTGCAGTGTTTTTCTAAACAAACCTTTTTGTTTTTCTTAATTTAAAATTATTAATCAGGGTGTCCGCGGGGTCTTAAAATGTCTTAAAAAGTCTTAAATCCAATAATTTGAGTTTAAGGCCTTAAAATATCTTAAATTCTCCTAAAATGTCATAAAAGGTCTTAAATACAATTTTGAAAAATCTTAAAAATCTATTAACGTTACTTTTATTTAAAGCGTAAACTTCAGTCTCGCTTTGAAATGGTTCTATTTTTGAGGATGCGATAACATAACTACAACATGGAACTAAAGTAGGCCACCTGTGCTGCCGGGGGAGAATTTATCGAGCACCACTAGCTAGTGTGCTAGTGCGCGCGCCGTGGTGTGTTAAAGCTTAGCATAGCAGCGGAGAAAACTTAACGAAAGCCCACAGCGAAGCCGAATTGTAAGTTCAACGATTTGTGGCTCCAATTTTCCTTCATGTCTTTTGTACTTTTTTGCCAGTATGAATTTGAAATGGGTCTTAAATTGTATTCATTGTGGTCTTAAAAAAAGTCTTAAAAAGTCTTAAATTTGACCTGATTAATGCACTATTTTAACATGCAGTGAATTGTAAATAACTGCCAGATATTCAAAGTTATTCTAGTTACAGAACATTTTCTGGCCTTTTTTATGGTTAAAAAAAAAAAAGGTAATCAGGACATTTTGAGGCTTCGGTGTCATAGGGTTACTTATGTTTTAAATAGTAGTGTGCAGTAGGGCGGGTGAAAGCACGGAAAGTCTGTCTCTCGCTAAGCATTGTTTGAGATGTGTGGCTCCCTAAATAACATTTGGAGACTTCAATCACACAGTATACATGGTGTTGCTTTGTTGTAAGGCAGAGTGTATCTTCCAGCGTCAATGATCCACTAAATCTCTTTCACAAGCCTTTGTGCTCCAACCTGGCACAATCAACTACAGTCAAATTCCATGAGCTATACAGACAGGCTTTGGACCATTCTCTGTGTATCTGATCCTCCGCAGTAATTCAAGCTTATGCCATTAAAAAAATTCCTTTTTATGCGTCTTCCTTCCTCTAAGACCTTTCATCAGACCAACTGTGCATTTGTTACAAAGTTACCGTTCCTTTCTTTCATGTTTGTGCGATCCTTTTCCCTTGGAGGCAATTCTCGAGCAAATCGTTGTTAGATACCTGATCTTTTATCTGCCAGAACTGAATTAATATAGTTGATGGGACAAACATTGTCAATCTGCCGGAAGAATGGAGCAGACTGAATTCAATCTCGGCAGACAATACCGAAAAGGAAAGCACTCAGAGACAGTGCCACTTTGCTGACAGTCCTCCGTTCTGCAGAGGTTATTGGCCTTGACAAAAGGGCGATGCAGAGTTTCCCCTCATTAATGGCAAAGTGCCCCCTCAGTCTTGGAGCGTGGAGTTTTTCTGAAGCAGCTCTTTCTCTCGTCCGATGCTTATTTGGGCTATTCTCTAAATACGTTTCGAGAAACTACTCATCCATTTACTTCCGTGTAATGAATGTGCAATGTTTGCACAAAACTCGTCACTTCTTTATGACTCGTAGCTTTGGTCAAAGACGTGTTGTTAAAGAGTTTTCAGTGACCGTTCCTCCTCTGAAACCGTCTTCTGACGACGTACTGACTGTGTACTGTTAACTGTCATAACTGTGTAATCAGCTCACTGTCAATTAGGCTGTTTATAAATGGGGTGGGCATTTGTAATATGTTAACGTTAATGTGTTCTATCCTTTAAACCATAAAAGGTTGATTCAACAATAAATGCAGTGATGTTCTTTTTGGTAAATGTATATATAACTAGTTTAAAAAGCCAGTTAAAAAGAGAGTAAAGATAAATGTGGTGGTAATATTTGGGTAAAGACTCTGTAATGGTAATGTATTAAGTTGTGATTTGGGTTGGTTTATAATGTAGTTCTTTTAACTTAGATGTAACATTTGCGTGCCAGTTTTGGCTATTTTCAATTAATATAGGCCTAATTTGTTTGCTAAAATAACAAATAAAATGTTTGTTTAAATAATGTTTTACAGTAAACGTTTTTAAATATTAAAAACCTTGTGCAGTTGTATAACTCCAGCATTAAGTATGAACATTTAACCTTTGACCTTACAGATTGTAACCACTGAAATGTCTCTTTAAACTTTAAAGGCAACAATGATAACGAACGCCTGGCGATTGCTAGACAGCGAATCCCATACCGACTCGGTCGAGTAGTTGACGAATGGCTACTCGACAAAGGTAAAATCACTGATTAAAATTTCAAATAAAATAATCTGATCATAACCAAGGTGTAGCACTACTTTTGTAAATAGTAAACCTAAAAAAGAAAAAGAAAAAAAAAAACAATAAATGTTCAGTAAAATTTTAAAAAACAAAATCATTTGAAGAGTTAAATTTAATTTGTAGTGTTTCATACTTTTCATAATTATAATGTATGTATTTTATAGATATCAGCTGTTTTAATACGTGTTCATTGTCAACTTATGGTTAAAGGGACTGTAAATATGAATTTAAATCCACGTACTCAAGTAATGTAAACATTGTTAAAATGTCTATAAATTACTGTAGCGTTTTTGCTGTAAACGTCTAAAGGATACATTTAAAAGTTCCAGTCCAGTCTGCTATTAGTAAGTGTTATTTGATGCACTTTTGAAACACATACAGTGTATACACTGTACAGTTCATTTGATCTGTTCTGATTTAAACTGCGAGCAATGATAAATAGCATGTAATCTGAATTGGCATCAGAATTTTAAGTCCCTTTAACAGACTTTGTAAATATGTATAGGGCAATAGGCACTGTAATATAAAACAAAATGAGTGCATGCTTTGTTTTTTTGAATAATTAAATAACTAATTCATTTTTTTTTTTCACTTAAAATGTGAAATGAGCCCTATCATTTCTGTTTTCTTTTCTTTCTTTCTTTTATTTGTTTGTGTTTGTGACTTGATTTGTTGTTTATGTTCTTGTTTTTCATGTGTCCATATCCATTCAGAGATTTCCTTTGACTGCTTTTGCTAAAATGACAGATACGTTGTATTCCACTGGTTCCTGCTAGGCCGTGCACTAAAGATATCCTGTTTTTCATACTTGCTATGGTCTAGAATTTGTAAATCATGACAAGTACACAGTAAAAACACACAAAAACATAATGAATTATAGGCTGATACTTACTCTTATTTCCCAGGCTATTTCTGGTAAACAAATTGTCCATTTGTATCACTTTCTAGATTACGCTACAGTATCTTCTTCAAGTGAAGTAAAACCTTCTGCAGTCCTACAACATTACTATTGCTGATTAATCTTTCTTCCTTGTTATTTTAGATTAGACCGCCATTTAGCAAAGCTGCATTGATTTTATTAACCTACTGCTTTTAGTTTGTTTTTTTTTCCTTTCGTTTTTTTTTTTAACCACAGACATTTCATCATTATAACTGCAATAAATTACCAGGGTTTCCTTTCATGACCCGTAATTTATTGGTCTCATTAGCCACTGGGCAAATAATCTGCCTTTCTGTCTTTTTCTTTTTCTTTTTTTTTTCCTGTTCATTGAAAGTGGCTGAGTCCACGGTTCAACATTCTTGTATATATGTAACATTGTTTTCCCACAGGGCGGCAGCTTACGATCTTCAACAGCCAAACCACTATACAGATCGGGGGCTGGGAGCGAGACCGGAGTCGATCGTTTCAAGGCCAGCTTTCGGGCCTCTACTATAACGGCTTGAAGGTGTTCAACATGGCCGCGGAGGGGGATCCTAACATAAAGATCCAAGGCAGCGTGCGCCTTGTGGGGGATTCGCCCTCCTCTATTACGCCGCAGTCGAGCACCACGGCCAATCGCTCAGAGACGTCCACGTCCATCATGGAGATCACCACCACCACGGCATCCAGCAGGCGAGTCAAACAGACGACACCACGAGAGCCTCAGCAGGTAAGATTATATTTAATGATTTGTCTGAAGGGAAATGTCATTTGAAGTTGTTAGAAACCTCAGCAGGAAATTAAACACATCCGCCATTAACATAACACATTAAATCATAGGTTCCAGTGCACAGTGTGCCTTACATTATTGCCCCGTTCTTCTCCTCGAGTATTTTAGCCTAAAAACTGAAGAAAAATAAATCCATCGCTCCACCTATGGGATCAGCACCACATCTGAGCATTTTTCTGTGTGCAGTCACACGTGAGACCTTGGTGTGTATGTGTGTGTGTGCGTGTGTGTTCGTTCATTCGTGTGTGTGCGTGTGTTCCAGAGTGATAACCATCGTAGAGGTCCTCCATCATCTTTATCTGCCCGGCATGAGCGGTGCAGCATCAGCAGGAGCATATTACTTCTCAAACATCACAACATGTGACTAAACAATGCCATACAAATTGTGCACCCCATCAAACGAAATGGTGATGTGACCGTTCTCCGCCCAGAACGGAAGACATTTGCCGTTAAACCCCTTAAATAAACTTTAAAATAAAAAAAAACGGGATCACTTTTAATCAGAGATTACAATTTCCTGGAATTTCAAACAAATCAGTGACTTTACTGACTTGCGCCACAGCTGTCAACAAACGTGCTGACACAACTCCTTTGGGTCAAATTGTTTCTGTGTTGGTTTTTTAAAACACCAAATATAATAGTCTAGTGGTGGCACATAAATAAGAAAAAAACAGGTGTCCTCGCTGATACCCGAGATACTTGATTCATTTATATGGAGCCATTGTTCCTCAGTAAAAGCAGTTGGGATCTAACTATTTTACATGATCTAAAATATGTGTCACAGATTCACATTATTCTCTCCTGCAGTCTGTTGCAGGGAAAATGCACAGCTTAAATTAAGCATAGACTGAAATTACCGTTTAATCAGGCCTTAATCGGCTTTTACAAAAACTGTTTAAACTCATTGAATTAGTTTTTACTTAAATGAACGACGTAAAGGAAGATTATAGCATCTCCAAGAGGGAGCAAGTTTAAATTCATTTTATAAAAACATATACACAGTCAAATAACTTGACTTTAATTCCTATTTGGCATATCGTGTAACATCACATGGAACCCTCAAATAGGGTTCTCCTATGAGGACAAGCCGAAGAACCTTATATGGTTCTACTTAGCACTTTCATTTTTAAGAGTGTAGATTGAAAAAAGGTCTGTAAGACCTGTCAGTGGTGAAGAGTGTCCTTGATATTTGTACAAAATAACAACCCTGTTGTTGCCACAGTGGCTACCGTTGTATTTTGAGCTGATCAGTGAGCCTACAGATAAGGGGCCCGCCTTTTTCACAAGATATTCCAAACAGTTCATTGGTTACTAAAGAGTTGTGACCAATCATGCCAGACTGGTCTTATGAGGACAAAGAGCTACAACTAAAGGTCTCACAGAAAAAAGGAAAAAAAAAATTACTGGTCAACTTACATCTCATAATATGAAATGACAAACTCCTGTATGTTTTGGCTTGGCTGCAGTAAAGACCCGTCATTACTAGCTGTCCCCTAACTCTCTTGCTCTCTGTCTTACTGACCTCAGACCATCCTAACAGTTTGTGAAAGGGTCGGCAGATGCTGACAAATAATACAATTATAAATATCGATCCGGGGGAATGGCTTTCTCCCAGGCTCAGCACGGTTTATGAATCGTTGCAGGAGTGTGTAATGCAGGTGAAATATCAGACAATGGACTATAATTATATCCCTGCTCCATGCAGCGTTATAAATTGCCACCAGGGAACCAAGAGATTGTCAGAAAAGGAACAGGCTTGACAAGATGGATGCCTTTCTTTTTCAGGTCTTTCTTATCTGGAGAGAAATAAATTGATATCCATTGCCATGACAATTTGGAAATACATTATGTTACAGGAATGTGGAATGTGCGGAGAACGTCTATTTATTCATGTGCTTGTTTTGTGCTTTATGTTTATGTGGTCTGATAGTTGGTTGCCTGTTATTATGCCAATTACTTCTGCTTGAATTGATTCATCAATAAGTGTTTATCTTGTAGCAATTGCCCATACAGATTATTATTGGATGTAAGGATTGTATAGCTAGGTCTCAAGGGTTTGGGGGAATTCAAGGTCCACTTGAGCCTCTTGTGTAAATGTACATATTAAGACTTAAAGTTGTTTAATGGTGGATATATATATATATATTAGTTTTTGCCAAAACAAGTACAGCAGAGTCTGGTGTCATACTGTAACTCAAAGGTGTAATGTTATGTAATAAATCTAAAGCAACTGGCCATAAAATCCTCCTACGATGTCACAGAGACTCAGGAATAATGTTCATATAACAAACTGAACTCACCAACAACAACAGTACAGACAAATTATTTGCATTAAAAAAAATATTTTGCATACTGCAAATCATGTTTATGTTTTGAAATCATGTTTTGGCGTGTGGCGCCACCTACCGCCGTCTACCAATCATTGCAGTCAGTAGAGTCTCAGCTGCCGAGCAACCACGGGTTGCCAGTTACGTCAGAAAACGAAACCTAAAAGACCTCGGTATTTTGAATTTGAATGTAGTAACTGTTTTTGGCCACATTCTTACATATGGCACCTTTAACATTATGTTACAAAGTAATCGTATGAAGTAAAACGTAATGGCTTGTGAGGAAGTAAGTATTCAAGGCTAACTGGGATGGTTTAGGTGTTATCTAATGCTTTCATACAGATAAAAAAAAAATGTAAGAGTCGGCAGAGAGATGAATGAGGCGTGCAAAAATGTGTGCATTGGGAGATGTCAGTGCGTTCACTTTGATTGGACGTGACAGTCTTCCCATGGAGAGCCCCGTCACTAAGACATTACTGTCTCAGGACACCGCACTTAGGATGACACGGTGCATTCGCCGTCCTCTCCTTTGAATAGTCAGCGTTTTTAATCATTGTCCGACCGTTCCGTCTCCGCTCTGATGGCAAATGTGATTCAGTGAATGGTTTCATATCCTCAGAGCCTCACTGTACATTACCAGGACATACATTTTTAGTGCGGTCCGCCACCGGCTGCAGCAGCAGCAGCAGCAGCATCAGGCTCTGTAATCACTGAATATCAGTGGAAGTGGTGCTCTGGAAAATGTACAGTAAAATTAGGGTGTCAATGAAGGCAGTCAAAATAAGATGACAAAAAAAAAATATTGTATAGCCCTTTCTATCAAAAAGAAGTATTTTACTTACTTATTGTAAGCACCTGTATCTATCAATATCACTTCTTACAGTAACACTGAAATGGCAGCTAAATCTTTCTCCTCAGTAGATTGAAGAACATTTGACGGATATCAAACAAAGCAGTTGACTCAAGGAAACAACAGTCTGCAACAACAACAAAAAAAACATACATTAAGCTCCATTATTGATACAAGCATCTTTATTGATAGTCTAATCATAATCTTCCCTGCCTTAAATAAATGCTTTTATGCTGGTAAAAAGTCTGTCTTTTTCTGATGTGCCGCTCATCTCCTAGAGGACAGAGTCGGTGCTAATTATCATCCGTGTTAATGATTGTGAAAAGGGTCTGAGGGGAGTCCCGTCAGGTGACTGACTCTCAGGTGACCTGTCAAAATCCTCAGCTGGGATTATATTGTTATTGAAAACTGAGGTCCTTGGCTTATGGCTGACATTATGTTAATGTCCGTGCTCTCAAACCACTGGGTGTCTTCTCACGCTTTATTAACCCGAGTACGATCATCTTGGTCAGATGTTTTTCTGAGTAAAAAATGTTCATTCGCTTAAGAGATAATCACATTGAATCAGTTCCAGGACGTCACTACTCACTCAAATGCAGAGATCATAAGTATCAGTATTAGCTCTCACCTTCCTTTGGACTGACTTCAAAATTGCACACTTGGCTCTTATGTGTCAGACGTGCGTTGTACAGCGGCCGTGTGCTTCCTGCCCTTTAAGTGGAGGTGGTATCTTACTGTGTGAACCTGACTGTCATATCATAATGAAGTCTCTGCAGTCACCACGTAGTCGTGCCTGGCCACAGTCAATTATTTCATAATGCACTTCTATACTGTTGCTTAATTTAGGCACCGATTGGGAAATATGGAAACGCCTGTGTACAAACTCCGTAAGAGCAGAGGAATGTTGTGAGAAGTGTTCGCTCTCCCAGGGCTGCGAGAAAAGACTGACGTCAATGTTTTCTTGCAGCTTGTTCTTGACGGATCGTCATCTGGACAGAACTTTTTTTTTTTCTTGTGTGAATTGCCAGATGTTTGAAGTGGGTGTGGTTTATGCAGCAATGTTGCCATTCCTTGTGAGGACCTCCCAGCAGTTCTGCACTTGAGTTTCCCGTAAAAGTATGAAATGTCCTGGCCAGAAACTAACTTTCGTCTTGTTCTTGCCACCCGGAGAAAAATAACACATTTCTCTGTTCTTGCGGAATATGTCCAGGCCTTTACTGCTTGAGTCATGGCACCTGTGGAATTAAACATTTATTTTTCAGATACACAGTACGGTAATCTGCTGAAGTCAGTTTAAATCCCAAACTGCCAGCTCTCGCAGGTCCAACAGTAGCACTACCTGCCAATGGCCAGACTATTTTAGTGAACAGTTTTATTTGACAGATAACTAAAAGTAGAACATGCTGAAATTGCATGACATCACATTAACTGTTGAAAATCTGAAGGTTTGGGTTATGACAGTGATATTTTGCAGTGAATACTGAACACATGGAAGCCAAGGCATTTTGAAGTAAAAAAGAAAATTGTAATTAGAGCCACTGAGAGCGCCTGATAGCGATGGATTCTGCTCTCTATTGTCAACCCTGGCAAGTGCTGTACACAAACAACGTATAAATCTTATAAGTGCTGTCTGCAGGATCGTCCTCTAAAGGTAGTAATGACTCGAGCGTCATGGAGAAGCAAGGACAGAATAACCCAGAGACGAACCCAGAAAAAAAAAAAAGTGTGTAGTACATGCAGTATAATGTTCCCCCGGCAAGGAAGTAATCATTTATCTTATCTGCTTAGTTTACAGTAGCCTAGGTTTTACTAGGTTTACATTTCAATTTAACCTCATGTAGCTCCATCCACAAAATTGTCGTTGGTTTGGCGTTTGTCTGTCTGTGAGCAGCGTTCCTCAAACAGTGAATGATGGATTTGGATGAAATTGCCTGGGTATGTAGTTAATGGCCCAAGGAAGCGATGATTAGATTTAGGTGGTTATCGCTTCACCCCACGGAGTGGGAGTGAAGTATTGTTTTTAGTGGCTCTGTTTGTCTGTCTGTCTGTTTGTGTTTCCGCACTTGCCGATATGACCAACAGAGGCCGACAGAGGCTATATTCAGGATTTTGTTTTCTAAACAGGGTTTTGTATTC
Source organism: Microchirus variegatus (assembly GCF_963457635.1). NCBI lineage: Eukaryota > Metazoa > Chordata > Actinopteri > Pleuronectiformes > Soleidae > Microchirus > Microchirus variegatus. Next base: position 17,260,558 of record NC_139812.1, on the reverse strand, counting down.
GCTGTAGGGAGCTGAGCGGCTGTTGTTGGAAGTTTGTGCTTCAAGTGCTTTCTCTGTTTTTGCCTATGGTTGGTCATAATCTATAGTATAACTTTCACAACAGCTCAATAGTCGAGTCTAAAAAGTTTCAGGATTTCTATTTAAGGGACCTTGAAGATCAGAAATAAGACGATGTTGTCAATGTAACATTATAACACGTTGCCTTTTACAGTATTCAGGCCAGGTCGTATCTAATATTTAATGCTTTATGTGTGTCTTGAATAACCCTTTTGTGATGTACAATGTTTTTTTTTATGGCTTGTTACTGCTGGGAATTCAAGAAATGCAGATTACAGCCTATTCCTAGTGAGAATAAATGGCTACTAAGTTGCATCATTGCCACCAAATAGCCAATTGGCCCCACTATTTCTGAATTAACCTTAGGTGAGCTGGGTGTAATGGCCGCTCAAGGGAAGCAGTAACGTTCAAAACACATTGTGTGGGCCATTTGGTTTGCACTCACGGCACACGGTTCAGTTCCCGCTGAACTGGCTTGCAGTGACTCTGTTTGTCTTGGTCCTGGAGATGAGGGGCAAAAAACCTGCCCTCTTTATAATTCACGGGGATAATCGAATATTTGACATACTCCACTGCCGTACCTTCAGCGCAGTGCTCGTGCACCTCCTATCCTACTTCACTGGCTCTTACAAACGCACTATATATATATAAAAAAAGTGTCACAGTAATCTTATTGTGAAAAATCTTCTGGAACTTAGTACCCAATAATTGCCCACGCTGCTGCTCCTCTCCTTTTATATCGTCCATGCACTATGTCTTTTATTGTATCTAGTACTAGCTTTAGGGATTGTTGTGATTGTCCTGATACTGGTAAGGATTATTGTTTTATGAGCTAAGGCTGCAATAATTCTGCACAGACGAGATTTAATAGTAATCCATGCAGGCACTGATAGTCAGACCTGAGACTTATCTGGGGTATTAAGTACTCCTCCGGCAACTGCAGGGCATGAAGTGAAGATCCTCTAATTGCGTTACATGATGTGATTCTTTGATGTGAGTTTTAAGATAGTTCAGTATATATACAGTATACATATATATATATATATATATATATATATATTACTCATCTTGTAGTTCTAGCGTGTTCACAGTGGATTATAGTGGATTTAATGTAACATATTAATATAAATGTACAGTAGCCGGCTATGAAAAACAGATTTCTTGTAACATGACAGCTTGATCAGACTGTGGCTCATTCCCACGTCAGAAAATATCTTGTCAAGTGCTTCTCATAACCTCTATTTGTAAGATGCAGTTGTGTAGAAAAATCTACAGACATTGTGTTTTGCAGTTGCCTAAACTACCTCTGCTGCTCTGCAGGGTCAGCCATTTTGTTGTTGTTTCTCTAAGCTTTTGCATCTTTAAGGTGGTCATAAGTCTCCCTGCATTTCTTGTGAAATGTGGAAGTAACTCAGCAACAGACTGCTCAACAACCAAGGCTCTGATTGACAGGCAATTAGTCAAAAAGCACCTTGTTCTTAGAACAAAACGCAAATGTTCAAAAGTACAGTGCGTTTGTCGGAGTCCTGTTCTGAATAACAGTTAATGTCTCTGCTCACTTTTATTTGGGGGGGGGGGGGGGGATAAAAAGCATAGGTGTATTTTGTTTGTTCATTTCACGGCATTAGGAGTCGTACCCATCTGTGTTTGTGCTGCCGTTATCTGTGTGATCGTGACTCATGTTCCTACCGCTCTCACTGGTGAATTACATCCGGCAAAATTTTTGTGTATTTTATTGCTTTTTGATTTTAATGGGAAATCACAGGAGGGTTTGAAGGCAAAATGATTAGCAATTTGGCCAAAAGTGAAAACACATTACGTTGAACAGAAACACAGAAACCCAGTATGCCTTGCTAATTTCCAACAGATATGCGAAGTGGATCCACAGCTTATTAGAGAGTGACATGGAAAGGTATAATTATTAAAGACACACTCATATCAGTCAATTTTAAATTTTTCTACTCATTAGACTTTGTGAGAAAATAATGTCATATTTTCAGTTTTGTTTTAAAGTTTATTCTCTGATGTCCATCAAGGTTAGTTATTTCTATTTTCTCTTTTCCTGTTATCTTTACTCATTTGTGTCAAATATCCAACAGAATATTCATAAGGTTCTGTTTTTTGTTTTTTTTCTTTTTTAAATACTTGCAACACTGAGCCATGGGAGTCTTTAAGTACTGTATTCACAGACTATAATCAGAGACAATTTTTGAAACCTTAATATGATTTCTTTGTGTCGTGCTAAAGAGAAAATTACTGACTTGCAGAGATGATTGCGCTTGAACACCCACCCCTCCCCCACCTTTTTTTTTTGCTTATTTGTATTTGTAGAAACATCATTCATCCTGTTGAGACAGATCTTGTTCCCTCTAATGCCTCTCTTGATGTGTGCTCACCAATTAAAGAACAGACACACGCACAAAGAAACCAAAGGTGACAAAGGTATCACAAAATGTCCCCAATTGACAGGGACAATGGCTAATCTGCAAGGTTTCTGTCGTCTGGTGTGTGAGTCCTATTTAATTCAGGGGAGTAATCTGCTCCACGTTTAGTGTCAGTGCTCTATGAGGCTGTGGTGTTTTCAATTTTTCACACAAAGAAAGCATCACTGGGATAAGATTTCCCCCTGCAATGCAGATGTATGGGATTGTCCATCTTGCCACTGAGACACTGTCAGCTTGAGGTGAGAAAGAAAAAAAACAAGGTCTATCAAAGGATTCACTGGTTTTATTATATTTATTGTGTTTTATTCCCTCATGAAAATGTCTGGTCTCACCACAAAAGATAATTTCATGAGCGCTGTAACAGGTTTAATAGCAGGATATGTAGAGGGACCACTGTCATGTGCAGGATGTGTGTGTTTTGCTAACCTCTTCACCTTGTCTCTGAAGAATGGTGTGTGGCATTGTTGGTCCTGGTGTGTGTGTATATGTGTGTGTGTGTGTGTGTGTGTGTGTGTGCTGCCCCAGCCCCAGTCATGGGTTTATGCCCACCCACTGCTGACAGATGGCAAAAGAGGTAACGCCGTAGACCTGCAGTGGCCTCAGGCCTGCAGCGTTCACTCCTGGCGACAGACCATATCCATCATCTCAGCCCCACAAGGGGCCATTATGGAACCTGCCCTTCAACATCAAGCTCTTCTCATGGAGTCCATATGTCTCACTGATCCAGTCCACCTTGGCAGGGGTGAACACATGTATACCAGATCATAGTGACATGTGTTCTTGTGTTTTTTGGTTTTTTTTACATTTAACAAACTGGCTACAGCCAAGATGGTCATTTTATTTCCATTGTTCAGCGAGTCGACAGAAATGCGTCTTTGTTTTTGCAGGTTTTTATACGACTGGCAGCGTTACAAACACTACAGATTGTCCCCGTAAAAATTTGTTTGGATAACAATAATGAAACCTGTGCAGTCTGAATGTCTGTCGTATCTTGCTTGTAAAGTGTCTCTTTTTGTGTGCGTGGAGGAGATGCTGACACTGACAGCTTTACGGCGTGTTTTATGGACAGTTTGTTTTGCTGTTATGATTTGTAGAAGCTGAAAATAGTTGCATGGGCCAACTGCTGATTTAAGATACAATTTGTCCCACATTACATTGCTCCCGCCTGTAAGATTTTGCGTTTGTGGCAATGCTGAGCTCAGTCTTCATTATGTTAAAGCGGACCTAGACCGGAAGTTCAAATTAACGCTGGTTTTTAGTGTGTATCTGCGTCCTTACCTTGTTTAAGAAGCCCTGGTGGGTTCTAAAAAATGCTGAGAACACTGTGTTTTATTGTAATCTCGGGCTCAGCGAGATCTCTGAAAAAACCTGGTCCGGTTACATAAACACCGGTTCTCCGGAACAGCAGATCATCCTGCTCCGGGCAATCACAACACACTCTGTCTTATGGGGGTGAGAGTTGAGTCTCAAATCTCGCGGCTGGGAAACACTGTCAGAAAAGACAGATTTCTATCGGCTCGTTTACAGCAACTAGGAGGTTTTTGACCATAAAAACAAGTTAATGTATGTAAGTAGACCTCCATAACTAACATATATGTGCAACAGGACCACTCTATGTGAGCTTTAACTGAATATCGGAGGTCTGGTAGAAAATGTCAGCCACCTACTGGCTCATGCATCTTAAAAGCCTCTTTATTTATGTTAAAAGTGCTGCAAATTATAATTATCGTGCTCATTTTATCTTTAGACGAACTCTGTTGCAGAAATCAAATGAGCTGTACTGCATGTCTTTGCATCAGTAAATTTGCTGGACCTTGAGTTTAGGGTCAAGAATCTGTTTAGATCTAAATACCTATGTCATGAGTTGAGTTGGGATGATTGGTTCTACAGCTACACAGATCTTATTATATTTATTGGCAAAATGTGAGTTTTAAAATATTGACTATTGAAAATGTACTACCATCTTAAGTCATAAGGACAAGGACTTAATGATGAGTGAATGACAGCAACAAGTTCATGTAACCAGTTTTGAAAGCATGGTGGCGATGATGACATCCAAACAGAGCCAAAATCGAAGTATCACTTTAAACCGAATTAATATGCCTGGTTTTAATGCACCCAATATGAGATACATTATCCCATCATCAAGGGCTCAAGTGCAATATTAAATAACATAGGGGACAGAGAGTCACCTTATCTTACACCCAGATAAAGTCGAAATGGTTTTGATGGGATGTTGTTAGTAATAACAGGAGAGTATTTAAAATTAGATTGTTTCTTACAATCAAAAGTGTTCCGTGTTTCAGATATAAAGACAGATGCTTGTGATGTTTTTATTATAGTCACCTTATCACCACAGAGACTATTGATCAAACGTCGCCCATTGAAAAAAGGAAAGGCTGACCGGTATATTAACCAGATTGGTTAGGATGGATAATTGTTGCAATGTGTCTATTCAACCTTGTTGCCAGTTAAAATTTTACAGTCAACATTGATCAACGAGATGTGCCTATAATTGGCAGGATTAAGAGGATATTTATTTTGCCATAGAGTCATTAAACGTTCTTAGCAAATATGGTGTTTGAATCTCCTGAAAAGCTTGATAGAATTGTTGCTCCAAACTAATTGCTTCTGCAAACCCTGCACGAACAAACTGTGTCTTCAGATCTTGCTACTCATGAGGTAAATTTAGGGGACTAAAAATAATTGAATCTTGGGTCACTGTGGAAGTAAAGGTATAAAGACCAGAGTCAAAGTAATGATTAATGGCTTGTTGATCAGTTTTTGGCTGTTTCTTGTCTTTGTCTGCTCGAATTTAAAGTCTCTGTAGTAATTTTTCAGGTTTTTCACTTTAGTTGGAAGTGTTTCAACTTTTACAAGTAAATTATTAATTTTCCCACCAAGAATGTATTATATTCATATTTAAATTTTAGGGTTCTATTACATTCCATTTTTAGACCCGATGATTATTTTTCCCAAGATTACAATTTCTTGTATTATCTCTGTTAATTGTTTTTTTTCTTTCTTCCTTAAAGACTGCAATGAGACCATCAACTCTCTCACAGTGACTTCTCAGAGTGTTTCCCAGAGAGTAGAGAATTCACTTAACTTTTTGGTCATGTACTCCTAAAACCCCATCTTGGGCTCAAAAACAGACCAAAGTACCATTAAGGCATATTCGGGATGAGGGGAGGATCATACAAGAGCGATTCAATTATGGTAAAACATATTCCAGCAGGTACAAAATGAAACAACGGCATGCCAGCGAATGGAGCTTGTTAATTTGTCAAACAAGTGGACATGAGAAAGAGAGTAACAAAGAATGGCCTTGGGAAAAAGGAACATAACTGAATTGTCAAGTGGTGAAAGAACAGCAACAACTCGTCTTCCACAACTCGTAGGAAAATATCTACAGTTTTTTTTTTATATTACAGTCTGTTCCTGTAAATCTGAGTGAAATTGAATAAAGGTTTTAATTTTCTTTTCTTCAATACGTTCAGCGCGAGATGACACAAGAAAAAAAAACACACACCCAAATTACAGTTTGTATAATTAATTAAGAGCAGATCAAGCCATGAATTGTCTAAACTGACAACAGGGAGAGTCTGGTGATTAAAAAAAACAAAACAAAGCCGAAACATGATTTTTATTCTCACAGGTTTTTTTTTTTCTCTTCTGAGTGAGAGCACTTCTGATTAGATTATGGCGGTCATGCTCATCCCTTTGTGAATGACACATCCAGACTTGCAGGACAGGAATCTGATTATGATGACGCTCCGTGGGGGCTACAGGCGACCTGGTCTGATGTTGTCGGGCAAAGCTGCTCTTCCTCCTCTCCTCATGTCATGTTTTCGCAAACGCTACACGGGGGAATTACACCCAAGTTCATTCATCTCACAAGTGATAGCATCTATATTAGGATGACAAATGTTCTTGTCACCTGATGAGGGACTGGGACTGAATGTCAAGACACCAGGTAAAGTCAGGAAGACAGTGATTTGAGGCCAAGATGCCTCGCTTCTCCTCCTCTTTTGATTTTCTTTTGTATATAAAAAAAAAAAAGACACACAACTAGACAGTAAGATTTGTCGTCTATTGTTAGATTACAGTATGAGGCAAAGTAATAATAATTGTGCTGTTGTTTTGTGAGTGAAATGGCAAGTTAGTGTTAGCATTTTTGATAGAAAGCAGCATTATTACAAACCATTCTCTGGTAATTGTTATTTCTCCCTCCTTCCCCAGGGTTATCCTTAGTGATATTCCTCTCGGGCAGTTCTCTTGCTCTCAGGCCAGATTACTACCAAGGCGAGCTACAGATGTGAGCTCCAGATTCGATTTTAGATAACAAAAATATCAGGACATCCAGAGGGGAAAATGCTTCAATGCCGACAGATTTCATTTATCTGAGACGTGCAAAAGTGAGGATAAGGAGGGGAGAGAGAGCCAAAGTCGACTATGCAATACAGTATGCTTCTATAGAGCGGTGTTTATGCATAGGCGGGAGGGAGAAAAGAAATGAGAGAACAGGAGGGGAGGGAGCGCTGCAGATAGATGGAGTCAGAGGGTGTCTTATGAATTTCATATTAAGATCTTATCATTTAGTGCATGTAGCTAACAGAAGGCGTCCAGCCCTCTCCAGTGTGATCTGCTAAAGGCTGCATAGGTGCAGCTAAGTGTGCTGTATCTCTGCCCTGTGAGATGTATACGTATATGTACAGTATTTACATATATATATATATATAGTATTAGAAATCAAAATATCAACAGATTATCATCATATGGCAAAGAGAATGTGTTGAGTCTGGAGTTGTATTCGAGGACACTTTGTGCATCAGTCACACATGATTCACTCATTGACATGGCATGGCAACAGCGCTGTGCAGGCGCTGAATAGGAAATGGACTTTGTGTTTTTCCTCCCACGCAGCCAGACAACCTTCCCGATTGCTTACCCACCGGTACCAGAACTCCATCACATGCCACGCATGCCAGTGTTCAGAATTTTCATTCAGGTCGTACGGAGAGCGACTGTTCCTGGAAAAGAAGTTGAATGAGGTCCTAAGGGGGACTTGAGGAAATCAGCTACAAAGCAGAGCAGCAATGCCTTGAAGCAGCCACATTAAAAGGAGTCCACACACAGCTCAGTGTACTCAGGTCCCCTAGAGGGAACTCGTTTTTTTAACAAGGGCACAGACGTGTGTACATTTTGAAACGGCACTGTAATTACTTCATATCCTCGTCTTCTCGTACAGCACATCATCACACTTACACATTAGCCTCCACCTGTCCATTTGTATCCCTCACTTATATCTGGCCCTTTTAGTTTTTTGAGGTCAGTCTGGCAGTTAAACTTGTCTCTGCCGTTTGTAGTGCATTTGTTTTCATGACTGCTTCTTTGGAATTGGAAATTCATCCTCTCACTGCAACAGTCCTTTAAGCCCAATTTATACTCCTGCGTAAAGTGCTCTGCGTAGGTTACGCAGAGCCTCTGCGTAGGTTACGTAGAGCCTCTGCGTCATCTCCGACTGCACGCAATATTTTATATAATATTTTTATAAGTGTCCGTCACTCTGTCAAGGGACAACGGAGACGGCAAGTGCTGCGATTGGTCCTCAGGACAGGCCCAGCGGAGCTGCTCTGTGCCGGCTCACAGTGCGCACCGAGCGTCCACAGAGGCGGAGCTGATCCCCGCCGAGAACGTCGCTGCCAAACTATAAATACGTCATATCTTAACACACACAGCACATGTTTAGACTCTAAATGGCCAATTTCCTCGCCTCAAATTATCTTAAAACTGCGTTCCGTGACACAGAAAAGTGAGAAACGGGCCACTGTTTCAACAACAACAGTCTTTCTCTCTCTTTCTTTCTCGGACGCCATTGCTCACTGTAGCCCGAAGCACAACAACCTTGCGCAGCGACCCCTACTGATCGCGCGGGAAATTGCAGCGGGTATCCGTCACCACGACGCAGAAGTATGAAGGCTCGATTGGTCTCCGTGGTGACGCAGTCTGATAACGCATACGCAGTCGGAGAAGTATAATGTGGCCTTTACACGCAGTCTTGGTTTTAGAGAGATTGTTAAGAAAAGTGCTATATAAATAAAGGTTATTATTATTATTATTAATAACCCATCAGAGTGTTGATGTTAGGCAGAAATAATCAAAAGGGAGGTATTTTTTTCTATCAAATCTACTCTGCAATATTAATGTCATCACCAGTCTCCTCGTCTCTTTATCTGAAATGCTTGTATGTTGCAGCACTGTTGGGTTTGCCAGGTGTGTGAAGCTGCCTTCCAGCACCTTGTTAGACTGTCTTGGGTGCAGTGACTTGTGCCTCAAGGAGGATGTATGGCAAGACAGGAACATGTGGGCACCAGGGGAGGAGATGGAGAGCCTCCGACCATCCTTTTGTTAATGACACTCTGATACTCAGCCTGGGGTCCAGTTGCAGCAGCAGCAGCAGCAGCAGCAGCAGCAGCTGCTTTGTTTTAAATAAAGCAAAGACCTGCTCCCAAAAGGGACAGTGTCTCATAACTTAGGAAATGAAAACAGCTGTCCACCACAGCAAGCACACTATACGGCATGCACAAGGAGTCAAAACAGAAAGAAGTGGGTGCCAGTTATTCAGGGTTAATTTCCTTTGAGATCTGTTTATGAGAACGCTGGTGCTCTGAGAATTTGTGCTACCTGCAGAATGCACACATAATATAATATACAATAATGTATGGCATAATGCCTCAGGTAATTACTGACCACTCTGAGCAATAAATATTGTGTTCTCGACTAATCCTCTTGCTGGAGCTATGAACACATGAATCATGTGTTTCTAACCTGCTGTTAATTATCCATTAATTATTAGGTTGTTGTTTTTTTTATTACTATTGTTAAACGTTGCTGTTATGACAGGACTGTATTTTATGTATGAACATGTTGAACAAGAAATCATGTGTGGAACTCTCATTCTTTTTTTTCTCTTGACAGCATTTCAGTAACATCACAGTAGTTCTTTGTCTGGGGGGAAAAAACATCAAGTGCCTAATTGTGTTAATTGCTCTTGAGCTTGATTTTTTTTTTACTATATTCTTCTTTTCCTCTTCTTTTTTAGTTATTTGCTCAGAATTGTGAATGTTAATGTGACAATTTCAGCAGATGTAGCCACTGTGATATATATATACACAGTGTATATCCCAATATTCCAGTCCATTGTCCTCCAGCCATGCTGAAGTCCACTGTATGTGAAGGTCCACAATGTCAACAGTTCAGCAGAGTTGGCATATCAGCAATAGAGAGGTTGTGGGCGAAGGCCCAGGCTGTACACTGAGCTGAACCTCAGCCTTACAGGCCCACATGCCTTCATTATTCAGTTGGAATCTATTGAGCATCTGGGGCTAAATTATTCATCAACATTGACCTAGTTCCAGGGTGCTAAGTTAGATACTTGGATGTCATAAGGCATTCTGATAAGAGCTGCTGCTGCAGTGTGATAGCTGCCATGGGTAAACACAGCGTGTGCATTCGGAGCATACGGCAACACCAGCCACCATTTTGTTATTATGGGCTGCACTTTTGTATATCAGAGCCCCCTAGGTGTGTGAAGCTCGGTGCAAGAATAGGGAGGCATTCTTCATCCCCTGTCTAACCATGAGCCATTTCTAACTGCTCTCTCACTTGCTCACTCCCCTCACTCTCGCGCTGGCACACTAATGATGTGTTGCTGCAAGAGTGAATCCTAGGACAACAAACTCCTCCCAGTTAGCATGTGGCGACTACAACTGTGGTCAGATCTGGACACTCGCAGGCCGCGCCATCAGAGAAAAATAGGTGCCAGCATGAGAAATAATGGGACACAGTCTGAGCAGGAGGATTAACAGAGTACTGATTTTCTGCTATTGGCACATTCGGAGCCTTGGCTTCGGGGGCTGGTGCCAATTATAGACAAGATATAAATAACATTTTCAGCTATTGGCCCAAAGTGTTTTGAGAATACACTTGATTTGATTTATCCAGGATTAATGTGAGATAATGGCAATTTTATTTAAAAAAAAATGTTTTTTTTTTAAAGCAAACACTATGGCTTTGCCAAGAACAGTCTGAACAATCTTGTGGGAGTACAAGATTTTTCTCACTTAACAATGATGGAGCTAATTATTTCTTTGATATTTCAGCAAACACACTCGACATTATGCAAAGCATCATGGGATCCCATTTTCACGTAGAGATTAAGAAAATCTGCTCTGTTGGTAATTATTAAAAAACAGTATCATAAATAACAGTATAAATGTAGGAAATGAAATAGCTGCGTATGGGGCTCTTTTGGATGTTTTGTTTTATACATGTACCAATTATTCCTCAAAGGGAGAGACTCTCATGCTACCGATTTATAAAAAGACAGGATTTCTGACATTCTGAAGAACATTTAAACAGATCTTAACAAGCAACAGATTATAGATATGTATTAAAAAAAAAACATTAGTATAAAATTGGGAGTTTTATACTCCTTTGGAACAATAACATGGTTTTATATGTATATAGCATAAAAACTGAAAAGCAAACAGAAAACATCCAGCATCCTCAGTGGAGTACATTACCGGGACAGTAGAGGGATGCTTCGGATAAACCTTTCAGATACCTCGAGCGTCCTCCTGACTTTCAGCTCGTCTCCAAAGAGACATGTTGTGTGCCAGAGAGCATTCATCAAATTAGAACAGAGAGAAAACAATGTGAAAACCAACGGCTCTCCATGGAGACATACCATGCGAGAGGTTATCGCAGAGAAGGTGTCTCTCAAGCACCTGGGCCAGAAGCACACAGCATCCTCCCTGAAGAGCAGCTTCTCTCTCTCTCTTCACTCCCCCACGTCTCCCTGCACATCCCTGGATTGAGAGGGGAACATACATTCAGGGGAGAGGTGTACACATGTAGTGCATTACAATAAAGCTGCACCTGCTCCATACAGCCATCATTATAGAGTGGCACTGGACATTGGGAACAGTGGGCCACAGACAAGTATTACTGGATCTGTAGATAGACTTGTGTCGGGCAGATTGAGACTTGCTGACCAAGCTTTAGCGGAGCACATGCAGATCATGGGTTGGCGTGGACATCTCATTAAAGAGGACCATTATCAATACACAGAGATCGAAACCAGCATGACAGTGCTAAAGAAAGCACCAGGGCACCTCAGGCTGAGTCAGGCTGGATTTTCTTGGTCCACATCCTCTTTAATGGTTCAATCAGTGCATGAGCCAAGGTCAGTCAATAGCTCTTTTTTTTTTTAACGACAGTCGGTAAATTTCTCTTTGTGCCTTTGTATACGCTCCCCTGACACCTACATTACACTGTATTCATATTAACATAGTCCGATCTTTTGTGTGGACAGAAAAAGAAGTCCTTTTTTTTTTTTTTCTACAAAATGTCCTTTTGTGTGTATTTCAGTCACCCAACTGTCTCTCAAGTTCATCTCAAAGGATTTTGGGTTCTGTGGCTCTGAGTAGAGGCAGATAAATGAGCTGTGTTAAAGGTTTGCCATGGCTTCAGTGCTTTAGTGCTAGATTAATGATGCTTTGCAAGCCCCCCCAGCCTTTGCTTTTAGCATTTTAGAAGTGCGTTCATAAAATGAACTACAGGTACATCTTGTTTATGCGCTTATCTATTGAAGCATCTTACCTGTGGGCATGATGCCCCTTGCATCAATAACTCTGCTGAGCTAATGAAGCCTCCCCAAAACATAATGTATTCACAGAAATCTCTGGAAAGCGATGCCACTTATGGGAGAGGGAAAAAAAAACAGTTTTTATTTTTAAGTAAAAGTCACAGCAGGGTCAAAGTCATCACATGTATATCCCGTGTTATTTAGGACATCTCCCTTAGAAGAGATCTCCTGAGGTTTCACTGTTCTTTTCTGGCACCCGAGCCGAGCTACCTGTCAGTTTTCATCACAGTGGCTAAATTGCATGGTAAGCCCCTCACACATCGCCCGCATTGAATCGTCACGGGTGAAAAAGAAGCCAAGTGTTGGAGGAGGACACCATGAATTCGTAATGTTATTGGATTTGAACCAGGTCATGACCACATCAAAATGTTGACCTTCACGCTAATCCTGGAAGGCAGACTGGTGCCCAGTAACACATGAATTCATTTTAGTGTTTATTTAGAGGCTTACCGCTATACGACACTCACACACACACACACACACACACACAAGATTCATTTAGAAGTGTAGCATAGTGTTGATATTTTGATAGGATCAATGGATTGGACTTTGAGGTGGCTTTACGGTCTCCATCGAGTCACAGTTACACAGACCTTTGTCCTTGGAGGGTGAAATGACTATGGCATTATTTTATGGTGCAGTTATGAAATCATATATCATGCTGCCTTGCCACTAGTTTGAAAGTCTCAAGTGGAATGAAATCTTACATTTATTCCATTACTTATAATTATTGGTATTATTACGTATTGTAGATTTTGGTGTTGCTGTGCACATGAACTCAAAAATAGACGAATAAATGCTTCAACTTGTACATGTATTTGCGAGTGGATTGGGTGTCTTTACCTTTAATTATACAATCAAAGATGGTCTTGTAAAGAGATGAACCAACATACATGTTCATTATTGGAGTTGGAGTTTCAAGGTTCACGCTGTGAGCTTTGAGACCTGAACAAAGACACAGAAACATCTAAATATGAACGCCATACACCTCTGCTCAGGTTATTCTACGGGGAGTTAACCCACATCTACTGCACCCCCATCGCGTTGCTTCCTCTCCGCCTCTCGCAAATAAATCTGAAGGACAGAGTTGAAGCGGGAGGGAGCGAGAAAAAATGTGAAAGGTGGAGAGAGAGAGAGAGAATGAGAGTGGGAAGGTGGGAAGAACAGAGAGGGAGTATTGATTCCTTGATTCTCGTACCTCTGCCAGTGAGCGCATAGTGTCAAGATCTCCTGCCAGGAAAAACAAATCACAAGGCTGAAGTGATGGATGTGGCACTCCAGGATCCGGCGGTTTTGCCATCTGGATGGCCGACACTGTATATCAGCCTCATGCACAGCAAATTAAATTTACATTTGGACGGCTTCCCCGGGCCTTACCCAGCACAGATGCACAAAAAAACAGCCGTCCACCACAACTCCCTTAATGGGTTTGATCTATCATTTCCATGTCTATTATGTAAAGATGATGTCGGTCCATGTTCGCAATGTCAGAATGATTTTACAGTCACAACGGAATTGCATTATGTGCAGCCAAATGGATGTTAAAATGACATCACCTTTAATTTCCGTTAAGATGAGTCAATACTAATCCAACTTGCAGGAATCTTTCAATGCACAGTCAAACATCAGTGAAATAATGGCTCAAATTGAATAAATTCATCTTCATTTTTGGAACCTAATGCATCGCTCATCTTTGTTAATGCATACCCCAGAGTATATAATACCTAAGTAGAATGAATACTGTTAAGCATTCATTTGGGGATATATAAATAAGCATCAAAGGGACGAGTAGATGTGCAAGGCTAAATGTATAGCAGTAGGTTATTCAGCCAAGTAGAGCACCGTAACTGAAAATCTAACGCAGCCCCAAAGAGGCTGCCATGCTTAAGTGAAATGACCTTTAACGCAGAGCCGATCAAATGGCCTAAAGCAAGACTATTAAAGACCACTGCAGTATAATGTTTTACAGTGTGCTGTTTTCTGCTCTTTTGTTTGCCCTTTACCTTTTTGGAAGAGAGAAAAATGTATTGTGTTTGGTGGATGAGTAAGTGCAATGAAACTGCAGTCGGAATAAACATGGCAGTGTCATACAATGAAAGAAATAACGTGAAATATTGATTTGAACCTCCAATGCTCTGGCCTTCGTCCTCGGTCTCTTCTCTATGCTCTCATGGCTAGTTGTCCTCTGAATGTCAGAGGTGTTTTGTGATGCCTCTTAATAATCCCTTGAAGGGCCACGCAAAGCCACACAACTCCAGCACAAATTGAGCATGCGACTTGACAATTGTGTGATGAACATTAGCCTCCACTGTTCCTCAAAGATCAGACCCAATTTCTGCGAGCATGGCGTTGCCTGGAAAACAGCGCCACAGCACGCCACGCAGCGTGTGACCGCGTTGACAGATAAATCCAGCAGCCAAACAGTAAAGCTTGTCTGGATTCACATCTCATCTCATCCTGCTCTCCCTAAACCTAACCCTCCGGAAACACCACTATTGTATATTTTACTCCACTGATGCAGTATGAAGTATTTTGCGCCCCCTCACCAATTTGTGTGCCTCTCTCTCTTTGCAGACGACCGATGACTTGCTGGTGGCGTCAGCTGAATGTCCAAGCGATGATGAGGACATTGATCCCTGTGAGCCGAGCTCAGGTGGGTTAGGTTAGTCATCTCTTTTTTTTATTCTACTTCTCTCTGGGTGTGTCATTGTGTCTCTGTGTGTCAAAGCAGACCCCCATCAAGACACTCCAGGCTGCACAAGCCGTGTTTAAATGAGCAGACTGGAGTCTTAGTTAGAGCTTGAGCACTTCTCAGAGGCAGAGTTGCTCTTCGTGTATGTGGCTATACCACTGACTTCATAATACAGCAAGCTGGAGGCTCTTTATTAGTTCTGTCTGGGAAGCTTCCACTACAGAGTGTGTGTGTTTTTTTTTCCCTCTTCATGTTTTTATATTTCAGTGTCCTGGAGCATCAAATATAACTGCGGTAAAATGTTTACATTCATTTATGGCTGTAATATTCATGGTCTATTTATGTAAGCACTTTAGCCATCAACCTTATGTTGGAATCAGCTTTGAAGGAGGCGTGTATTTGTTTGTTACATTCTAAGATCAGTGCCAGTCTCATTCTGTATCTGCCCACTTAATAATGAAGCCACAGTCAGGATTAGCTAAGTTAAACAGAAAGCAGGAGGAAAAAGCTGGCTTGGTTTGTGTCTACTTGTATATTAGCATGCTATTTCCATTGCTTAAAGCGGACCTAGAAGTTCCAATTAACGCTGTTTTTTTAGTGTGTATCTGCGTCCTTACCTTGTTTAAGAAGCCCTGAAGGTTCTAGACAAACAGTTCAGCCATTGCTGAGAACGCTGTGTTTTATTGTAATCTCGGACTCAGCGAGATCTCTTAAAAAACCCGGTCCGGTTACGTAAACACCGGTTCTCCGGAACAGCAGATCGTCCTGCTCCGGGCACTAGTCCGGGCACATCCGGTTGCGTATACATTGAACCGCAGAAGAAGAATAACGTCCGTTGTGGAGGTGTTTCACGAGCGACAGTGTCTTCTGACTCCGGGTCAAAGTCATAAAAGGGACTGCGGCGGGGAGTCGTGACGAAGCTATTTTTAAACATTGTTAAAACAATGTTTTGATAATGAGTAGCAGTCCATCCACCGATCCAGAGGGGGGAGCTGTTCTTCTGAGAGCGGGTGTGCTGAATATGTCACTTCCTGGTTACTGGCCAATCACAAGACTCTGTCTTCTGGGTGTGAGAGTTGAGTCTCAAATCTCGCGGCTGACAAGTGCTTCAAAAAGGACAGATTTCTATCAGCCCGTTTCCAGCAACTAGGAGGTTTTTGATCATAAAAACAAGTTAATGTATGTAAGTAGACCTCCATAACTAACATATATGTGCAACAGGACCACTCTATGTGACCTTTAATTTACACAAAAGGCTAATTCAGAAATATAAAATAAGCTTTTTGGAACTATGTATTAGTTCTTTACTGATCCTGCCATATTTATTACGCCACACTGCTTACAGTGTTTTGAGTGTGTCAGAGCAGGTGTTATTGTTATTGATTTGTACTCGTTTTAACTGTGCAACTATTCATCTTCATCAATTTATGGGATTTGTTTATGGGCAAACAGGGGTATCCACAGAAAGAAAGACAGAGGGAAATAAAGAGAAGACATGCTTGTAATGATCAGAGCCGCATGACACCAACACAGGAACACAGGCAGCAGTATGTGAAGGCTGAGGTTTACACCTGTCCCCACTGTTGTTAATTAAGTTGTGCCGTGAGTGCTGGGAGTTTTTTTTTCCTGTTGTTTCTCGTGTAGCATTTTCCACGATATCTCCTTCTTACAGCCCTTGGAGCTTATGATTGTAGCACATATCAGGCATTTCTCTGCATAAAACAAACAAACAAATCTATTTTGGTCAATAAGTTTAAACCTTGTGTTCGAGAGCCCTGGTGAATTATAAATGAAACAAAGCACTTCTCTTTCCCCTCCAAGTGTGTCCAAATGTCACTGCTTTATCAGCTTTACTTTGACAAATTGGGATTGTAAATGTTTGTTCCCTTCAATGCTGCCAGACTTTTAATCTCTTACCTTGCCACACATGGAAGGCAATTAAGTCTAACCTTAGTGCCCGCCTATGAATAGAAGGATTTTCAAATGCATTCTGAAGTGATGAGAACAGAGAACAATTAAATCCAGACCCAAGGCCCCCACTCCATCTAGCTGTGCTATTGATCAGTGTGTGGTCATAAAACCTTCACTAAATTAATGTCTGCCCCACGGCAAAGACTATCAACTTTCTGCTCTCTCTCTTCTTTCCTGTTCCCTTTTGCCTTCCACTTGCAAGATTAGCTTTGCCACAGTTCCTATAACTCGCACACGGCTCATTTGAGTGATATTCCCGATGGACGGCATCACAATAGCTACGTCCAATGTACATCTGCTAACTCTGACAAATGCCGTACACAAGAGATTGGTTTGTGTACTCATTCACACCAGCAGCTTGCATTATGATATTTTTTGACAAGGGCATCTGCCAAAACATCAGTTGTGAACTGTGTGATGCACAGGGACGCACAGTCCCAGAGCAGAGTATCCCTCTCCCTCTGTGATCACTGAAGGGGATTTGACACCAGAGCTTCTGGCTCCCTGGGAGGCAGCTGTCTAGCACCGTATCCTGATTAATATCTACATTCAGAACCATTCACACGCTCCACCAAGCACTCGCCACATCTCAGATGGTGTTGCTGTGCACAAAAGAACTGGATCCACTCTTGCCCTTAAAGAACTACTTTCTCACGTTACTGTCCGGCCAATTCCTTTAATGACACCCAACAATAATATCATTTTTCCTTGCAACACCTTGACAATCTGCTCAGTCTGCAAACTCAAAGCAAGAGACATTATGCAGACCCCTTTGGTATCTCTCGCTCTCTCTCATACTCAGGCTTTGCAGCACCTGTGTACTGTTGGGTGATGTTGATGCATAAGTGATCCCTTGAGGTGAGCTTAAAAAATTAGATAGATAATATGAGTTATCTATGGCCCAAGGTCAGCTGAGATCATCATCATCTTGTCCCACAATGTCAGCCACTGAGTGACATCAATCGGGTACATTTACTTTTTTGCCTTTATTTCTCTTCCTCGTGGAAACCATGGATAACCAGTGGTACCAGCAGAGCTTATCACCCGGCAAGATTCCGATTAGATCATACTGCAGCAAATCGAATCCTCCCCCTGGTTTGGGAAACCACAAAGGAATATACAGGCACATGGCGCTGTAATACATCTGATCAGTAATAGGAAGCTGGTTTTGCGAGTGTGCATATACAGTAGTACTCAGACACTGAATATCAACGTGTCAGGCACACGTTAATGCATAAATGGTCGCAATGGCCACTGTGATTAATGTTAAACAGGGCTAATATAATTTAATTTAATTTGATTTAATTTAATTTAACAGACTGCAATAACATTATGACCTAATGTGCTTTTCAGGCATTTCCTGTTTTAGATTCTGACATTTATCTCAAACTAGTTAAGCGTTTTTTTAACTAAAGTCTCTGCGTGCGTGTGTTTGTGATTATGTATCCTTAAGTGTCAGCAATCACCCAGAGAAAATATAGATGTGGTCCCGGGCGTATGAAAATAGCTTGGCAAACACTTCAAGAGTCTGGCTGGTGCTGATTTTCAAGTACCAACCTCAGCTTTCATTGTGAAAGTTAATGGAAGAGGTTGTCGCTGAGCTGCATGGGGTCAGATGGAAAGAATATCTCTTTCCTACCTGCTTTATTTCATGGGCGTCATGCAGATTGTTGATGGAGGGCAGCTGCTGCACAGAGACCCATATTCAAGGTTACATCCTGCATTGCCTTTGTTCTTCATTATTTGTTTTTTCCTCTGCTGCTAGTCCTCCATTCTTGGGTCAAATATTACTAAATTCTTGTCGCTATATCCATATTTCGTAGATAATGGTGCCTACTGACGTGTGTCATTCACAGCAAATCCTGAGAACTCGGCGTATAAGCTTTTTAGTGTATTGTTTTTATCACCAAAACATTCTCCCTAAAGCATTTTTTCTCCCCAAAATATCAAACTACTCCTTTATTTATGGGTATTTATGGGTAAGAGTGTTCACCCAAAAAAATAGAGTGTGTTGTTGCTAAATGCAGATAAACTAGGAAATGGACAGTGAAGTGAGTATAATTTGAAATAAAATGTTCAAAAGGAAATGCTCATATGGGAGGATTCCTTTTTTTTCCCTTTTTTTTTACTTGCACTTCTCCGATCTCTCTCCCATATTTTTTTTGTGGCAGAGTTCATAAAAGTAGAAAGTTATATCCAAATTATAACACTTGCTGCATCAACCACCGTTCGTCTTTTATGTGTTGATATTATGCAGCCGTCTTCATTTCACAAGAAATCTCATTATTCTCAGTTTCCCTTGCCTGTCACTTTGGATTGCCTATAGGCAGGTTAAGGTTAATCATCTCTAGTTTGTGCTTCTGTCCGTGCTCTCTTATCTGTTTTCTTTCCTGAAGCAATAATGTGTTTGACATTTGTGTTAATAGATTTAATGTATTGTTGAATACACCAATACATTGAGTATATAAAAAAAAATCAAATGGCAAATTATTATGTTTTTTTTAAACCCAGTGGCAACGGATGTAATGCAAGTAGAGAAAGGACTAAATTATTGTTTTAAAATTGGCCGTGAGATTAATGAAACATCAAGAGCACTGTGCTGTCTTAAGAGGTCACTGCCCACATTTAATAGGTTATTCAATCATACCCAGCTGTTTATTCATTCTTTCCTTTGTTGAGCACAGTGGCACGCACATCGGCAGCAGCCTGCCTGCTAGAAGAGATGCTTTCACAAATGGAAAAAAAATGCCTTCTCAAAACTGGATTTCTACTGAATGTGATCAGAGCTGATGCCCACTGAAACATCCCAATGACCTTCAAGCAGAGCACAAAACATTTCTTTGAGGCTAGTGTGTACTTTGACAATTTGCAGAAAAGCTCAAGGAATTTTGCCTCTCTTTTTTTTTTGCACTCTTTCAGCAGGGATTGTGTCATTCAAGCTTTCTCTCTACACCCTATTTTAAATCAAGTGTGTTCTGAGAGGAAAAAAAAAACAGGATTTCACGCTCGCTGTCACTCTTCACTGATCCTGCCATAATATTTATATTTTCAATTACTTTTATTTTTTGACCACAAGCCGTCACTGATGCTCACGCTATGAGTCTGTTTAAGTAAGTAGGACATGAAAGACTTTGCTTTCCAAAAAAGGAAGCCCTGCCAAAGGTCAATGACGATGATAGCACAAGTAAATTATGGCTTTTAAAATCACCCACAATGTATAATTTGATGATCTAATATGTTAACTGGCACCTCTTTAAAAACCTCTGATCTGTGCACTTAATATCATGGTATATAACATTTTGTTTTGAGAAATTACACCAAAATACTATTCCCATAACATTACCTAGCAGCTTCTAATTCGTCTTGTCAAGCTGTGCACCTACATACCCTAATATGTAACCTGATTCCTAAGACGTCTAATCAAGAGATTAATTTCATACTTGTGTTCAAGCCGAGTAAGCATTACCTTCCTCTTTCATCTCACCCCTGGGTTTGGCTTAAACTGCACCACACCTTTCACTGTGCTAAATCCAACACCATTTAATAATTCTCACTTGGACCTCATTTCAAGCTTGCTCAGCTCTCAGTTCATCATCCACCATCGGCATGAGCAGAGCCCCTTCAAACTCAAACATGCATGCTGTCATCAGGCATACTGCCAGCATGTCACAAGTACAGGATGGCTTGTATCACTTCTTGAGGACACTCAGATAATTAAAGAGGGAAGAGGGATTTAATAAGTGTTTGGCCGAGCGGCAGAGATGGAGTGACCTGTCTGCAGACTGATCCCCAACTATATGATGGCTCAGACAGCTTGTGATTATGAGTGGATATGTGCAGCAAGAAGATGGTCTAACACTAATCCGGCTGAATTACAGCAATGTGTCACTTAGTAGCCTTGGTTGCTTTAAAGCACATATGTCAAACTCAAGGCCCGGGGGCCATATGTGGTCCGCCACGTCATTTTATGTGGCCCGCGAGTGGTTAATTGGTCTTAAAAATCTGTGTTAAAATAGGTCTATGCTGCTTTAAGGCGTGCATTGAACATAAACTACATTTCCCACAATGCACGGCGATTGCATTACTCTCAAAGTGACGGCATCACCATTGCGGTCCAGGTTACATCTATAATGCATCATATTTGTAACTTGAATAAGTATTAAATCCAGAAAGTTATTTAGCAATATGTTACAGAGTATTTACCTTTATTGTACATTATATTTGGTTACATTTAGTTACATTTATTCTGTATGACAGTTACATCTGGCCCTTTGAGGGTAACCATTATGCCAATGTGGCCCTCAGAGAAAATGAGTTTGACACCCCTGCTTTAAAGGCATCCCACAACCCCGTAATGTAACCCGGGTTCGTGATTCAAAGTGAACTGTGGAGTTAAATTCAAGACTTGGTTCAACATGTAACCGGGCCCACTGTGGTGTAGGTTACAAGAAGACCCGGGCTCCTGGGTTCGAGCCCTGGTTGGAGGAGTTTGCATGTTCTCCCCGTGTGTGCGTGGGTTTTCTTCGGGTTCTCTGGCTTCCTCCCACATTCCAAAAACATGCAATAAGGGGAATAGGTAAAGTAGTGTGGTTGTAGTGGTTGTTTGTCTCAGTCCTGGTGATGGACTGGCGAACTGTCCAGGGTGTACCCAGCCTATTGCCTTATGTTAGCTGGCCCACGACCCTCCGGTGGAGGATAAAGCAGTAGATGATGGATGGATGGATGGATGGTTCAACACGTAACCCAACAATGTCAACACCAAACCAATGAGAGTGTGAGTGAGTTCACAACTAGATTCTTTATTAAAACACTGGACACCAGCTTCCTACACTAGACAAGACAAATATAAATAGGCAGTGCACTTAACTGTGAGGAGATCCTATCATAGACCCAAGACTATTTACCACCTGTGTGCATTCATCACTGCACTACAACAACACAAGCAGGAGTGAATCCTGTATAACTGCTCCCCACCCACTGCACTGCCTAGAAATAAAAAGAAAACAACATAAACAAGGTTGTTGGGCCAGGTTTACAAGACTTTAAAATGTAGTTCAATATATACAACACGAGTCAGAAAATCTGCCTCTTAGAGTTTCTTTTCCCAAAGGGGTAGAAGTCGTGTGATTATTTGGGTATTAAATGTTATAAAATGACTACAATTACAACTCGTCACTATACAAATTTAAAGATCTGGCAACAGCCACTAAGTCTCAACCCACTCCAGCCATGGCCACACTAAAAAAAACTAAACATAAGACAATAAAATCTTTATTCTAAAAAACACAAATGGCCTTTTGACTCATATATCTTACCTGCAGAGACAAAACAGCCCTGCCACACATCTACCTTGCATCAGAGCAGACAAAGGAAGAGTAATGGCTACCATCTGTTCATATAAAGGCGGAGAGTTTTTACTCAGCCTGTCTTTAAGGACACTATATTTTGATGTGAGCTCTGACGATAATCTTTCAAAGATGCAAGATGCACTGCCTATGCTTGTCATAATGCTGCAGTTCCAAGGTCACTTTTATCACCATCTTACCATATTAACTTAATTATTTAAATTATGTTTGGCTGATAAACCAATGGGTGTCATGATGAGTGCATCCATTTGCCAAAAAAGCGCTGTCCATGTGCTCCCTACAGAATACTCTTCACCTACTGCCATCACAGGATAATGAAAGGTCATGGCCATTCTGTCTTTACAATATATCCTAAGTAGTCCTGGTTGCTTCATTACCTCTCAACAAGCTCCATGTTCACCTGAAGTTATACCCCCCTCCTTTGTCCGTTTGCTCCGGTCAACCTGCTCACGCTGTCACAAATTACCAAACAAATGAACCCTCTCGCTGCAGACAAATGAGGAGAAATAGGCTTTGAAGAGGACCATCTATTCAAATCCCACCTGACAGAGCGGAATCTCTGATCCCATTGCTCTCCTTTGGAGCATGAGGCGAAATGAAGTCAGGCAGAAATAAAAGGAATCACATCGGGAATTGCACAGGCTTTCTTTAAATGACAGGTTCCAATGCACTGTGCTAATATATGATGCAAGCTCATGTATCTTTACTCTGTTCACTTAAAAGTAAGAGAAAATATCAAATGAACCCCGGAATAATCACAACACTAAAGCCACTCCTCACTGCCTCTCTCTGTATTTTAAATTACCAGTCAAGCTATTTTCCTTTCTCTGCTATTTGTCAGGGTCACATGTATGATCGTCTGAAATCCTTGGTTTACATTTTTCCTTTCTGCATGCAGACATCTCACCAAAGTTTGGTGAAAGAAAATGATGTGCGGGCCAAATGAAACAAAATATATATAGCTCGGACAACATTATGGTCTGAATGTAATACTGTAATTTAAGTCTCACTCTGGAATGAGACAGAGAGGGCATAGTTATTCTGGCAGCCTCTGCAATCCTTCAAAAGTTAACCCCCCTGGGTTTATCACTTCACAAGTGCACCCCTGCTATGCTGCCATGAAGCTCGGCACCACTTTAAGGTCATTTTCCCCATGTCTAATTTTACCGTTGGGTAGGCTCGAGTAGAACATATAAGAGCAGCCATCATCTTAAACACTTGTTTCAGGCGTTATTTCTCTCTCACTTTATGCGCCACCATTCTGAGGTGATGGACTGCTAATGAACAGACAGGCACGTGTATTTAGACTGAGGTCTTATGAGGCGGTCTCTTCAAGGCCATCTTCTGTGCCAAAATACTGTGCCAGCTTGAGGGCTCCGTGGGTGGGGCGGGCAGGGCTTACAGCCATGCTCATAGGTGACAAATGAGCCGCATCATCAAGTGTATCAGATAATCTCAGGGACCACAACAGATCCCTATCTGCTATCAAGTGACCGTTTTGATTGACACTGCTGGGACTAAATGCAAACTAATGAGCTGTAATGGAAGCTAATATTTCTGGACTAAACATGGCTGTGTCAGCACTTAGCTAACTGCAGTTTTAATCCTATAATGAAAGAAGAAGAAAAAAAAGCTGTGGCCTGTTGATTTAGGGCTTCTCGAGTCTCTGTGAATATAGCCTGCAGGGTGCCAATCAACAGATCCACCCTAGAGGAAATAAAGCCCAGATCTTGACGTGTTAGATCACCGAGGGAAGAACAGTGCACTATACTGTTACCACAGTTTTAATTCCTGATATGGCAGACTGAGACCACCTGCCTCCAGAACTCCTCCAACTGTCACCTCGCTGTAGGAGCCAGCTGTGGTCTCATCATCTACAACCCTCAACTGCCACATCCACAGTTAACCTCCTTCATCCTTCATCAACCCCGCTACGCTCTCTCCACTCTCGACCTTTTGACCCAGAACAAAGGATGGATAGCAAACATAAAAGTAACTCACCATTAAATGCATGCACCGTGGCTTGCTATAGGGAAAAGCCATGTCAACTAGTGGCTTTTGCCTACAAGGCGAGAGCATTCTTCACACCTGTCTGAAAGCATAAGAGGGCTTGTCACAAGCAGAGCTAATCTGTTGCAACGCTTAGTCACACTCAATCCCCCAGTTGTAGTGTGCTCATGTCCTTGAATGTCTGCTGGCATTGGGAATATACTTGGGCTGCTGATCAGCCTAACTACGGAGGAAAACATGTCGATGAACTGCAGCATCTCCTCTTCCTGGCAGACAGTGGGCCCCCCTCTGAAAATTTCAAATTTTCCATGGCCTTTGGCCGGGCATGGACGAGGTCCACCACAAGAAGACATTTGTGCCATCTGTGTGGGTCATCAGAGAAGATGATGCCCATTCAAAGTGATGTTTGTCTAAACAGTGAGCTGTCACTCCGAAAGAGCCATGAATGCAATCAAAGAAGAGCTTTGTCTTCGACAACCATTAAGGCTGAGTGAGACACAAGAGAGATAACAATGAAGAGAGCTATCAGAGACTAAAGAGTGCTGTATTATAATTTGGATAGCAGTCAGAGAGTAAAGTGGGCCTGCTGATACTCACTGCCTTATTCACTGGTGAACATGATTCCCTAAAGTGCAGCATGCGATCGTTCATTGACAAAAGTATTTTTTTTCCGTAATCACTTTGACAGTGGTTGATAGTTTAGGCCACAAACTATATATTTTACATACTGTTGTAATAGACTTTTTAGATATTGAATTTAGTTGATTTTGCTTTACTACCATGTGACAGTACAGACTTTCCACTGCGCATTTCCAGACACTGATAATTTAACATTCAAAATTCATGGTTGTGTTGTTGTACACTGTGATAGATAAATCCAATGTAAGCATTGATATTGGAGGCCTGGATATTGCTTTGGAAATGTGTGTTTCCACTCTTTGCAATTTGAGGTATAGAAAGAAAATAGACCTATCCTACTGTTGTTTTTAATGAGTCTTCAATGAGAACAAGCTTGTTTTGCTCCTGCTCAGAAAAGTTAGTCAGTTATGAACAAAGAATGAATGTGACACAAAAGAACAAGGTGATTAAGATGCACTTCAATAGGAGCAAAATGTTGTTTTTCATGTCTCTTCCTTTTGATGATGGAGAGTCACTCTGTGATACAAACTAAAGGTTCGAACTCAGTGTCATTCTGATAAAGAACAAAGGACTGAATAATGAACAGACAATGTTGTGGTTTCTAGTTTAGAGCGAAATTTGGTCCAATATCAAAGCTGAAGATTTTTTATTTATTTGTTCCTGAAACCAATAAATGCCCTTGGAAACACACGTATCAAAAGTCAAACAGAAAATTGAGATAGTTTGCAAATCCATGTAGACTCCCAACTTCCTCACATCAATATTAATGAATGTTCATATGAATATTATAGTTACTATTAATGTATATGCTGGTATGTGCTCATATATAGCCATGTCTCAGGAATATGTTTCAATATATAATGTGGAGTTCATTAAATTGGCTCTCTGTGTGCTGGAGTATAGCCTTGCCCAGTGGATGTCACAACCGGTCTTAAAAGCTTTAATGCACAGTGCTGTAGCCCCTCGACGGCACTAATGAAGAGCCGACTTCAAATGCCCTCACATAATCTAATGTATCATGTATATGAAATACCGCAAGAGCATATATAAACTATACGTGTTCAGGATGTGTATACATGTGTAAGTGGGAATAATGGCGTCTTATATTCTTCAAAGTATTTCACTAATAAACTCAAAGGTCTTAAACTATGAACCCCCAGCCTTTTATGAATCACTGTGCTCAACTACCACATAAGAATCTAACATGTTTTTAAACTAAAATGAAAAGAATAGTTTCAGCCCAAAATAAATTTAAATCACACCCACCATATTTTAACCCACTTAAAGGTCACATAGAGTGGTCCTGTTGCACATATGGTAGTTATGGAGGTCTACTTACATACATTAACTTGTTTTTATGGTCAAAAACCTCCTAGTTGCTGGAAACGAGCCGATATAAATCTGTCCTTTTTGAAGCACTTGTCAGCCGTGCTATTTCAGACGTAAATCTCGCCTGAGAAGACAGACTGTCTTGTGATTGGCCAGTACCCCGGAAGTGACATTCGGCACACCTGCTCTCAGAGGCGCAGCTCCCCCCTCTGGAACGGTGGATGCACTGCTACTCATTATCAAAACATTGTTTTAACAGTGTTTAAAAAATAGCTTCGTCACGACTCCCCGCCGCAGTCCCTTTTATGACTTTGACCCAGAGTCAGAAGACACTGTCGCTCGTGAAACACCTCCACAACGGACGTTATTCTTCTCCTGCGGTTCAATGTACGCAACTGGATGTCACCGGACTAGTGCCCGGACCAGGAGGATCTATTACGGGATTTTCAGAGATCTCGCTGAGCCCCGAGATTACAATAAAACACAGCGTTCTCATTGGAACTTCCGGTCTAGTTCTGCTTAAATTAAAAATTGTGCTTCACCACGTTGTGCAGTATATATGATACTTAAATAGTATTATGCACTTAGCAGTCTACCAGTATCAATTCTTTCTTAAGTGAGCAGTTAATATTCTTTGACCAAGAAAGATAACAGCTTATGCAGGGTAACAAAAATAGCAGCATACTTTACTCAGTAAAAAATAGATGCATAAATCAAACAAAATCCTGTATCCTTATCATATACTACATTGTCTTTTGTTTTTTTTTCCCCCAATGCTAACATTCTCTTGCAATTACATCACTTCCTCTCCTTCTGCCAGTAAATGGCCTTTAAAATAATCTTTAACATCAGTCCGTCCTTCCATCATCGCCGTCGCTGCTAAGCAGCCGGTCTCAGCTGACATTGGCAGAGAGGCAGGTTACGTCCAGACAGATCGCCAGACATCAGTCCATCGCAGGGACGACACACAGAGACAACCATTCACAGTCACTCTCACATCTAGACAGACCTTATTGAGGTCATTAGGATGTCCAGGTAGAACCATCGGTCACATCGGCACCGAGTCAGACGCACAACTGTACAGAGTTTTAGGGTTATTACTCTTAGGTTGTCTCGTGCAAATACAAATGCAAGTGTAAATCTTCCCGTCAAGTATGTGTGAGCTGAACCCATCTGTAAATCATTCAAACATTTTGTGTCCCACTCGTGCAGAACCGAGATGCTTTCATTTTCCAAATGTTTGTGTGGAGTATTTGGATTTCGCAAATGCGTCAAAAAGGAGCTTAAGCAGAAATGATGACTCCCACAAAAACACACACAGAGAGATGTGCCAGGAGGACTGGATAATATCAGGGGGGGGCTTATGTGTTTTCAGAATATGCTCCATTATGTGGCACCATTTCAGAGCAGACGTGGGGACAGCCTTTGGCAAAAATCTGCTGAGTCAAATGAAGAATTGTTTCTTTCTGAAGGATTTATTTTCACACATGACATGATACAGTCGTGCCGCCTGAATTGATAGCGAATGTTGTAAATGCGGTGTCTCGATTCATATCTATGCTGTACAACATGGTAGAAACGGTGCATTTTTAACATCCCTGTCTTCTTTTCAGACTTAGTTCAACATTCAGCAACTCTCTCCACAGTACAGAATGTCACCACCACTCTCCCAAATATGAACAATAGAGTGAATTATAAATATCATCAGGATAATGCTCTGCAAAAAAAAAAGTGTGACACTGACAGGATAAACAGCATGCGCTTAAGCCTAAGTCTAAAAAAAATGTCCATCTCCTATTTTTATTGAAAACCCTAATCTACTTAACTTTCTTCGGTGTCTTCTAATATTGACTGTCATTTCAAAGTGATGTCCACAGTAATCTTGGATTTTGTGACAATCAAAAGATACCAAGAGTTAAGAATAAGATAAATCCTCTGGGGGTTTTTTTTTTGTCAGCCAAAACTGTCAAGATTCACATTCTGCATTTATTTTAATACATTAAGTCAGAAATAATCTGACTGCTACCTTCTCATCTTTAACCCGTAACGTCATTTCATTTCAGATCATGAATGATTGACCTTGGTTTTTGTCTCTTCGCATTGTGGAATTGGATTCTACGGAGCCACCGAAGTGACGAGAAAAAAAAAAAAATGACGAAATTTTTTTTTTTTAAATCTTGAGTTTCAAAGTCGAGATCTCGAGTTTCCCAAAAAATATGAAAAAAAAATTTTGGGGAAAAAAAAATGTTTTGAATTTTGTTTTTTCATCATTTTTTGAAACTTCCAAAAAATCATGATTTTTTTGTGTTTTTGGGAAACTGGAGATTTCAATAATTTTTTTTTTTTCGTCTTTTTTTTTTTTTCTCATGTCACTTCGGGGGCTCCGTAGGATTATTTTCTATAATGGAGCAAATTAATTCATTTTAGCAGCATCTGTATTTTTGCTTTAACCTCTTTGATTGATGACTCCAGCATCATCTCCATAAATAAAGTTATAATAATTATAAAATGTAAAAGATGGAGGGCTAAAGATCATTATAGCTAATCCTATCTCTGTCCCCATTGCAGCTAATCCTACTGGATCTGGACCAAAGGGTTTACCAGGCACAACGGAGGTGTTCAGAGAGTCCAGCAGCACAACAGGAATGGTGGTTGGCATAGTAGCAGCAGCGGCACTGTGCATTCTGATCCTGCTCTACGCCATGTACAAATATCGGAATAGAGATGAAGGCTCATACCACGTCGACGAGAGTCGCAACTACATCAGCAACTCCGCACAGTCGAATGGCACCATCGTCAAAGAGAAGCCAGTCAACACTGCGAAGACCTCGAGCAAGAACAAGAAGAACAAGGACAAGGAGTACTATGTGTGATTGTCAAAGCTTTGGTCTTAACCAGATAAACCTTTATGAAAAAAAAAGACAAATCAGGACATCAAAAATGTGTACAGTATAATAAAGATGAACATTATTTAGTCATTTTTCCTAAAAGACAATGCTCTGAAAAGTACATATGAAAAATGAAAAAAAAAAGAACTTTCTGGACTCAAGCACCTGGAGACGGAATACATACAATACAGACAGAGAATGATGGAGATGTGGCTCTGACAACCAGAGGAAATGAACAGCATACATAATATAACATGTCAACCAAACAACTTTAACCCATCAGTGACTTGTTTCTCGGCCGTGACAGTGTGATCTAAACCCCCTTGTTTCTGGTAAGCGAAGGAGCACGGATGCACTTTGCCAGGAGAGGCACAGCATTACAAACGTTGTGTTTTCATTTACATTGCCTGTGTTTGTGTTGTTGGGACTTTTTTCCGAGAGAAAATGACACAATGCATAAATAAATACAGTACATAAACACGCCAAATATTTGAAGCAGAGAAAGAGAAAATGATCGGGGTTTGACAGTGATCTCAACAAGGGGGAAAAAAAATTAAAAATCCCCTGATGGACATCAGTGGAATCAGCCAAAGTACTCACTGAAGAGGAGGTGATGGCCAGCAAAGACTAACACCAGGCTGAAGGAGCCACCGCAGCACGGAAATGCTCATGGATGGCAATTTCTCTTTGAAAGACGTTTATTTAAAAGAATATGTCCATTGTGCCAGTAAGTAAATCTGGAGGCCTTCGTTTTCACACAATGTGAACGCAAAGGAGAGAGTTTCCTCAGAGTGCGGAGGACGTCGCTAACGCCATCACTCCCCGAGCCATGCACGCAAAATTATCTGATTACAGTACATATGTTTATATACAGTACAACCACATCTATATGTGCTTTCTGGACTGTGACAAAGTGGTGTTTTATAGCCTGTTGTATAGATGATGCTAACTATAACTGCTCCTCTACCATTTTTGGAATAAAACAAGTGGGGGGGGGGAAAAAAGGACAAAAAGAAGACATAAATGTTATTACGTGTTGCTAGTCATAGACGATTTTATGAGGACATCTGCAATTTTTTATCAGTTCAGTAATTATTTGATTTCCCCTGGTTTATTTTATTTTTTTGTTGTATTTTTTAAACATGTGTTCCTGCATAGTTTTTTATACAAATCCCATCCAGAGATACATAATCCTGGAGCAGCCATAGCCTATCCATTCCCCAAAACTGCAAAAGGCATTAACTGAGAGTGGACAACTAACTGCATCTGTTAAGGATACTGGTAGAATCACTGCCTTCCTCCTCAATCCTGACATACATGCATGAGAAGGATCAAGAACATGAATGACGATGACGATGATGATGATGGATGATGACGAGGATGATTAATATAAATTAACTTGCTGTGTGTGTGTGCGTGTTTCCAAGTGGTATTATAAAGATTGTCCGACGCGTGCGTGGGCTGACACAGATGAGAGGAGAAGCCTTAAGATCGGTCTCCATTTCAGCTGTCCTGTGTTTGTTCTGTCATTCTGTCCGTCACTTCTGCTTTCCAGAGACCTGTACTTTTAAACGAGTATGAGGAACATGACCTTGAACTATAAATGATGATTATAAATTCTCATTGTTTGCTCCTCTTTCATTTCCTCTTCGATGGGTTTTTTTTTTTTCTATGTCCCGATGTAACTCTAACTTCTTGTACCCTGCGAAAAAAAGAGAAAAGAATATAGCATTATAAAAAAAAAAAATAGTTTTGAAAAGTGACATAAATAAAATATTACCTAAATGAACTTAACACCAGTCGACTGATAAAAATGTATCAGAGCAACATGCCGTTTTTCACCTGTTCTCCTTTTAACACCCTCTTCAGTAAAGTACTCCAGGGATTTAGTATTTAGCTGTAATAGAACTCCACAAGCCATGTAATCAGAGATGGTTTGTTCCAACACTAAGCACAAGTAAGATCTTAGAGATTCTGGTTGAGTTTTGTGTGTGTGTGTGTGTTTGTGCTGAAATATGACTTAAGAAATGAAATAGGTTTTTAAATCTGTTAAGAGAGGACAATTTCATGTGAGGGTGATTTTTCTCCATGGGTTATCTGCAGTTTGGACACTGGGAATTTTTGTTTTAGGTTTTAAAATCTATTTGAACACATTTTTCTTTGGGATTTTCTTCAGACATCCTATTCAGTGGTACACAATTGATGACACCTATCCAGGCACACTGGTCTCCAGATAAACTGTTCGCACCCCATCAGATAAGATGCCTCCGTTCTCGTTGCCCTGCGAAATTACCTCTACCTAGTACCAAGCTATTGCTTTATTTTAAATTAGAATCGCACACTGTAAACTTCAAAGTTGAACATCTTTACAAAAATCTGGTGATAGTCTGACTAAGGGTCGAATTAGTTGACACTGAAGGATTACTATATTGCAACATACTCTACAGCAGTGTTTTTCAACCAGTGTGCCGTGGCACACTAGTGTGCCGTGAGAGATCGTCAGGTGTGCCGTAGGAAATTATCCAATTTCACCTAATTGGTCTAAAAACATTTTTTGAAAACAAATAATTAATTATCTGCAAATAATATGGATATAAATATTCAAGACACTTTGATAAGAATGACTAAATTGTTAATATAGGCTACAGAGTATCATTTTTATTTAAAAAAATTTTGTTTGGTAGTGTGCCTTGTTATTTTTTCAATGAAAAAAATGTACCTTGGCTCAAAAATGTTGAAAAACACTGCTCTACAGTATGTTGGGTATACACGTAGAGACACAAATATAAGAAAAGAGTGCTTTAACTGAACACTATATATACAAATCTGTACTCCTACCATCACATTTTGATTTGCATTTCACAAAGAAGTGGAGATACAGTGGCATTAAGCTGTGACACCGTGAGAAGCAAACAGATGGTTCCTCAGGAGAGTCTACCTGACTGTCGCTATCACAGCTTTTCATCAGCTGCTTACGCAGATTTCTAATGTGATAACGCGTGCCGTGTGACACGTTACCGAGCTCCATATGGAAATTTCACATTTCAATTGGCCGAGTCTTGCTCAAGGACTCTTCAGTAGACTAAGTTCTTTTTAACACGTTATCACAGCTCAAGGCACATGCAAACAAAAATAGCACTGTGTTAAAATGCAATTTACTTGTGCTGGTATGGTGCAAATTCCCGTACAAAGTAACATAACATATCTATACACTACAACGGCTATACGGTTCATCTCGGTCTATATTTAAAGGTAACACTTTAATTTTAACAGGAATATAAACAGCAATTTATAGACCTTACTGTGCAGAGCCAAAACGTAAGCGAACTAAGCGGCTGCTTATTTTATATATATATATATATATATTTAGGTATCTAAATTGGGTTCAGCTTAAGTTGTTTGCTTTTATTTTGGAGGAGAAGATTTGCTCATTAAGTCAACCTGTGTCCAAAAGTCATAAAACTGGTTTGCTTGTTTAATCCAAGTTCAGTACGACCACACTTAACGCTGAATACGAAAGTGCAAATCAATACTAGGCCAATTTTGAGATTCTATTGCATTCTAATGTTAAACAAAAAACAACAACGAATGACATTGGTATGGTGTAAATAACTAAACTTTCCTTATAGGAAACCCCATAAAGGTTTGTGCCCTGCCCTGTTACTGTGTGAGATGCAAGAGTGGGTAATCGTCGATAGGGGGCGATATGGCGCCGCCCTACCTGTCACACACACACCTATTTGTCCCACATGAAGAAGAGTGTTACACACTTTCGTTGATTTCAAACAAACAAACAAACCAAAACATTTACTTGAGCAAGGTGAATGCAACAGAGTTAGTGAGTCAAATGTATTCTGCAGTGAGACACATATATACTTGTTGAAAAGTGACGTACGCGTGATAAAGTGTACGTACGTGTAGGTGGTCGCCGCACCGGAAATCTGCCGCGGGGCCACAAAACAGACCAAAAACGTTCGTATTTGAAGTTCTGTGAGACACGAAAGCACGAGGAAGAATGGAGGAGGAGAAGGAGGACAGTGCAAAGGAGAGAAGAAGAGTCACCGCGAAGAAAAGAGGAAGAGGGGGAAAATGACGTTTTTTTCAAAAAGAGCTTGGACCCGAGCAACCAGACTTCAAACAATTGCTGTTTCCAGCTTCTTTAACGTAAGTTTTCGCTGTTCTCATTCTCATATAAGTCATTCATGGCCGGGAGATATAATTTCATCACACACATTTGAGATTTATTGAATACCACATGCATAAAATTATATTTTGGTTCATTTATTAAACATATAGCTGTAATATGTCCGCAACTTACGTAAAATGGCAGTAGGCATAAATATTATATTATGCACAAAATCGCTTCTTGTCACGATTTATATCTTTTTTAATTGGGTCAAAAAGTGTGTCATGTAATAAAAGTTGGTTCCTCTCACACATGATAGTGAATTAACAGTCTGGATGTTCTGATGCTTTGCCAAGGTGGGCTCAAACTGACTTTTTAGTTTTCTAAGGTTCATTTTATTTGAAAGGTAAGAGCAATATCAGGTTAACACTCTTCCAAACAAGTCTTTTATTTCAAGTAGATACGCCTGGATTTATTTTGATGTCAAAGCTGTAGAATTGTCAAAAATTTTCAATTTTTTTGATAATTCTTTTTCCAAGATAACCTTCAGTTTCGATATCTTATTGTAACTGTTTAGGTATTACGGTACTGAGAAGCTGACGTCACAAGCGTGTGACGCACTGGTGAATCTTGTCTGTGATTGGACGGTCGTTTTCGCTGAAGCTCTGTTTGTCTGCTTTCCGGTATTCATCCAACCGTTTTCTACCGCTTTATCCTCCACATGAGGGTGTGCTGTGCCAATCTGTGCTGAAATACGGCGAAAGGCAGGGGTCACACCCTGGACAGATAGTTTTTAAATTTTCTACATATCCCAAAATGTCTAGTAGTTACGGTAATGAGAAGTACGCATTCCAAATCCTGTTGGCGACGACAGGATGGTAACAGAAGGGTTAAAGTGTATTTGAAAACTGACTTTTACTTGCAGCGTCCCCCAAGAAAACCTCACCATCTGTCAGTGTTTCAGTGTAACAAAAGCCTCCAGTATTAAAGGTAAAGTGTGACATTTCTAGTGACATCTAGAGGAGAAGCTTGAAATTTCAATGAAGAAATGCTCCTCAGATCACCCCTCCCTAACCTGAGAACTACGGTGGCTTTCGCCGATCAAAATGCCACCGTCGTCTTCTATGATCGGTTCCCATATAAAGACATATTTATACTTTACTTGTCTATGTAGCAATTGTATATGTCATAAGATAAGATAAGATAAGATAAGAAGTCCTTTATTCGTCCCGCAGTGGGGAAATTTACAGTGTTACAGCAGCAAGACAGTAAGGATAAGGATAATAAATAATAAACATGCATTACCAAAAAGAAATAGAATATATAAAGTACAATATATAAAGATATTAACACTGACTATAAAAATAGGTTTAAAAGTAGAATGTACATTACAACCGGTCTGCAGAATATACACAGTATGCACATGGTATTTATAGTGTAAGGAAACAAGGCTGAGCTATTAAATAAGGATAATAAATAAGGATAAGGATATTGCACTGATGAGAAAACTACAGTATAAAAAATTTGACAGTATGAAAAATGACAATATATTGCACTTCAAAAAAAAATTTACATTATGAAAAAATATATACAGTATATTACACCAATGAGAGTTAACAGTATATTGCACATGGAGAGTGGAGTGTGTGTGTGTGTGTGTGTCGGGTCTACTTAGAGCAGTACTTGTTGTACAGTCTGTACAGACCTGTATGATAGCGAAACTTATAGTTTTTTTCTCCCATATTGCGCGAGTGTTTTATCGCAAATACGGCAGGCTAGCTTTTTAATCAAATTAATAGTTAAAAAAAAAAAAAAATCATAATTGCATTCTGGTTGTTCAGTCTGAACAAGAGGGAGAGAGTGACGTGGTAGTAGAGAGGAGCAGCAGACGTGGGAGGGGGAGCGAGCTGCTGCCTCAACAGAAGAGGAGATAGGAGGAGGAGGAGAAGCCCCTCACACACCGAAGAGAAGTAACAGAGGTTTGTACTGATAATACTATATGATTTTCTTACGTGGTCTGTTCAATAACAACAGCAATACAATGGGTGTTTGTATAACATTTGATGTGTTATCTCATTATAACTGTTGTTGCCAAGAATAACTGAATGAATGAGCACATGAAAACTAGGAGGGAGAGTTATGACAAATATTTATGCAAAAACCAATTATGTTCCATACTTGTATACATAAACACATGTTGTTATTGTTTTTTTGGAATAGCCTGCAAACCATAACATGCTGTCTATTGTCATTTTATCTCCCAATCATTCAGACAAACACTTTATTTTTCTATTTTCTGTGCTTTATGTTCATAGACTTGTGGTGAAGATTACACTGGAGGAGCACAGAGATCGGACAGCACGGCTGGGGGAGAGAAAACCATGTCTAGGTTTTGATGCCCTGATGATGCATCAGTGCAGGGATGATAACTCCCTTTCTGCTGGTGTGCCAGAGTAAACTGGTGTTCTTGTGCCAACTGAAGGGACATGCCCGCAGACCAGGAGAGGGGATTCTGAGGCCAGGTTCCAATTGAGTAAGCCTAAAACCATACTTTCCCCAGTGCTGCATTGAAGAAGGTTTTTGTGTGTTCACAGACGGTACTGAGAGCATCTTAACCATGTTATCAGGGAGCCTGCAGGTGACAGGTAATGCTATGCTGCCTGTAGATATTTCATCTTTTCATATAATTTCAATTGTACTTAAATAGCGCTATATGTATATATGCATATATGTATATATTTAAATTGCTGCTAATGTTTTCTATGTAAAAAAATAAATGTTTTTTCCACCAATTTACTTATATTTTACTTGTATATTTACTTCAAACTGTAGAGACAATAAATAATAACAGATTACCAGATCTATGTGTTGTATTCATTCAATAATATCACATACAAATATCTATTCAGCAACAAGAAACAAAAGTGCCTGAGGCACCATGATTCAGTGGTATATTGTTGCGTGAAACAAAAATTGTGGTGAACTCCAGCTGTTTTCAGTCCACATCAGCTGCTGCCTGGATGCCAGGTCCTGTTGAAGACAGTGACATTACATATTAGGATCAACTCGGTGTATTAACTCGGGGGGCGGGGTTAAGGAGTTGAACAGCCCTGGGAACAAAGGTTGCTCTCATCCTGCAGCCAGGGCAGCGAAGACGGCGTCCTGAGGAAAGCCATTCAAATGTTCAGAACGGAGCAAGAGAGGCTTCCTGCGCACTGTCTTCAGTGTTTGCTGCTCACACATGGTAGAAAGTGCTCTGACTGGGAGTCCAATAATTTAAGAGTAAACTTTGGCTGTGCTCTGCAGCCACGTCCTGTTTTGCAGGCTGATAGATTGGAACCAGCTGGTTATGGAGAATGTGATGACGCTCACGATGGAGGAGTGATAAAATGTCTTTAAAATGTTTGTTTCCAGTAATTTTAGAAAAAAACTTTGACTGTGCTCTGCAGCCGGATCCTGTTTTGCAGGCTGATAGATTGGAACCAGCTAGTTATGGAGAATGTGATGACGCTCACGATGGAGGAGTGATAAAATGTCTTTAAAATGTTTGTTTCCAGTAATTTTAGAAAAAACTTTGACTGTGCTCTGCAGCCGGATCCTGTTTTGCAGGCTGATAGATTGGAACCAGCTAGTTATGGAGCATGTGATGTGAATGTGCCGCTCTCCATGATGGAGTGATACAATGTCTTTAGGATGTTTCTGTTGAACGAAAAAGTGTTTTTTGGGTTCAACATGTAGGGATGCATAGTACATTTGATTTCTGCTAATATAGCCCCAGAAATACTAATGTTATGTAACTTACTACCACTTACTATCTAGGCTAAGCTGCACCCATGCAAGAGACAAAATGGTTCCTCAAAGAAAAACTTGTGTATGTATATAGATGGATAAATGGATAGATATACAGTGTACATATATTCTACATAAATTGTCATATTAGTCTCTCGTTAAAACAGTCTGTGGCACTACAGGTTACACTGGGCCACATTCCAGCACCTCATTGGTTGTTTTGAATGATTAACACCTCCTTTGAACTGTTAACGCCAATAGAATTGACAGAAGGGCTTGAGTGGCCGATTGATTTACACACAGGACATGGCCTCTGACTGGTGGAGACTAAACATATGGCATTATAGGTCTGTCAATAACTGTGCTGATGTGATGGGGAAACATTTGTAAATAACCGTGTTGATTAAACAACCATACATATGTGATATTTATCCTTTATTTGATTAAATCCTAAGTTCCAGACCTCATCAGAAGCTCTGTTTACATGTGTAAAATGTCTACATTACTCAAAGATTCCTTCCTATTGGAATTTACAATTCATTTACATTGACGCAAAATGTAAAGCTTCAGTTCTGCTTCCAGAGTAAGCAAATGCTGCTCGTCCCCTCGCTGTGGGCTATGCCTCTCATTGTCTTCCTCTGTGTACGTCTGACTTTTGTGTCTGTTTATTTTTTTGGAATAGAAATACAGCAGTAACAAAACAGAAATATGTTGTATTTGACATTTACGTGGATCAGACACGTGAAATCACCAAACCAGGAAGTCCTGATTGGATCGACTGTTCATATGAACATCGATGACGATTGCCATACCAGCCCTCTTGTTCGGAATTAATTTTGCGTCCAACTGGGCTGTATGGGATTTCTGGGATTGGTATTTTTACTTGACATATTTTTATTTTGATCAGGCCTTCATTCTGATTACTTGTGTCCATGTAAACATAGCTAGAAAGCTTCTGAAAGGGCCACAGTTGGACTGGAGCGCTTGTTGGAAAGGCACAACTTGTTGCCTCCAGGCAAATGAAAGCAAGTCTCCAGTGTAGCAGCCCTGAGACGTATCACAACACCATGTTATAGGATTAAGTGTGTCAGTGAATAATTGAAACAGTAGTCAGCCAC
The DNA here is from genome assembly GCF_963457635.1 of Microchirus variegatus. Lineage (NCBI taxonomy): Eukaryota > Metazoa > Chordata > Actinopteri > Pleuronectiformes > Soleidae > Microchirus > Microchirus variegatus. The sequence goes on along the minus strand of NC_139812.1, from coordinate 17,222,417 downwards.
AATATAACCTCACACACACTACCCATATATATACAGTATGTTGGTCTTTTCATGCTGTTGAGAATATTATGCAAAGCTATAGAATCTTATCACAGGCTGGAAAAAGGCTAACATGTCAAGGACTGTTGCAAGTGAACTCAAAAATGGAACAATCAGACACAGGTTGTAAAAAAAAGAAAAAGCAATAGTGTATTTTCTTTCTCCCTCTCTAAGGGTCACCACTGCAAACCATGTACCTTTTTAGTGAATTAATGTTTTGAAATATAATTGTTCGGTACACAAGCAGAGAGGCAGTCATGATTAGTAAAGGTACAAAACCCCAAAATACATTATATACGTCACATCCCTGACTCCTCTTTCCTTTTTTCTCACTCTTGTTTTCTTAATGTGTGGCATTTCAGTTGTGTGATTGTTGGAGATGTCCTTGTGTTTACCACGCCACAATGTATAATTTCTGCGTTATTCATGTTGCTGCTTCTTTCACTGAAAATTTGCACTTCTGGAATATTTATTTCTGACCTCCACATACTGCAGCACATCCCAAACAGCTCTTCCCCAGAGGGAGGTCAAAGCTCCTCTCACTCTATCCTAGCAGTGTAATGGATTGTGAACTTTCAGACTGAATTGAACCCACAGTGCTGTTGTAGAAAGGTTGAGTTGGGAAGATTGTTTGCGTATGTGAGCGTACTATTTTTATTACCTTTTTAGGGCATTTGACATAAACTCATTAGGACCAGCAGTTCTCATAGGGGCCCCATGACTCGTCCTGATCAGGCAGTTAATGGTAAGATGCCACTTGTTAAGTTAGGAAAAATAAATGGTTGTTAATGCAGAGTCCTGATAAGAACAGATGTGCAAATGTGTGTCTTAACCTCCTATGTGTGGTATTTAAGGACGTGTAACCATCTGTTAGTAGTAAATAGCCCATGATCGCGTTCCAGCATTTGTTGGCATACTGCAGTGTACTATTTCTTGTAAAGCTCAGAAGGCAATCACGCAGAGTCTGCTTTGTTGAGCATGGCAGAGATGGTGATATTCTTGTACCTTCTAATCGATCTCAGAGCCCTCCTCAGCTCAGTGCTTGGGTTGCAAGGAGGTCCGCTTAACTACTATGCTTGGCTGACAATTCTATATGTGCCAGGGTATGTTCTCTGTCTGAACGGTTACACCTTTCCATATCCTGCAGTGTCTTACTATACACGACTTGTCTCTCCAGGAAAAGATAACGGGTAAACTTGTCTCTTCTTAAGTTGTACTAAGCGTGCATTTTTAAGAAAGCCAAACATTGTGCTGTCAGTTTGGGATTTAAATTACCAACATGTTGCAATAGGTTGGTCCTTTTTCTTCAGGGCAAAGTTACTGAGCACCCTTCATTCTTTTGTTATGAAGCTGTTTTTTGGAGTGGCGTGGGACCAGGATGTCATCATCATTCACAGTCCAAGCTAGCTGTAGGGCTGTAGGGATGATGTTTTTGGTGTATTGGTTGATTCTGCAGCTCAGAACTGGACTGAAATAGTTTGTGTGAATTTGACGCAGAACATTTTGTTTAGCAGTAGACAAAACCTGCTGAATTTGTGCACTTTCTTTTATCCTTTTATTATTCATGTTTCACAACAAACAAACGACAAAGCTAATACAAAGACCAGACATATCACGTGTATTGTATGTTCAGCCTCTGCAATATAATTGAATAGAATTCTTATAGAGGCTTCTATAAGAACAGTTTACGATGAGAGGACAGACGGGGCAAGTTTTATTTTTTTTACATTAAGAATTCCTCACAAAAAATGAATTGTGCATATCTAATATTGAATGCAATTTCTAACTGATAAAACATTTATAAAGCCCCTGTGTGTTTTGTTTTGCAACCTTTTATAAGTTAGGTTGAGGCTAATATCTTTTGCAGAACATTCCTGCTGCACACTACTAATATATTCAGAACCCCCTTCAATCAAAAGTGCAAAAGAAAGTCGAAGAAAGTCTCTTACCACATCATTGATGTCTGCCCATACACATATACACGTTTAGATTTAGAAATTCAAATGGCCCCAGACAGTTGTTATGTTTTTGTTTGATTTAGAAATCATAATGGCATAATCGTAATGTTGTTTACCTTAATTTTGCTCGCTGTGTCGATTGAGCACTTTTGTTATTTTCTCTCTCCCTCCTGGGACAAACTGTAGATGCTGTGTATAAAATTCGGGGAATAATGAAATAACAATAACAAGCTCACACAGCTTTATTTCAGCATCCATCGTCAACGCCAATAGATGAATAAACTCATGAGGTGGGGAGATATTTTTAGCAATATGTTTATCCCTTTTGCTCATCCTCCCTACCCTGCAACTCTCACGCTCACACACACACACACAATGTCTTTGTTCCAGCCTTTTGCATTCATCTAGTGCCATTTCCCCTCTCTCACTCATGCTCTTTGCTTCTATCTCAGCTGGATATACCAGACGTCCCCTTAATTCGACACACTAATGTAATTCTCCTTCTCTATAATCATCCATTTTCCCATTTTCATGCCCTCTCCCCGAACTTGAGACACATCTTGTGGATTCTATTTCACAGCAGTACGCCCGGCTACATCAGTTTTCAATTCATTTATTCAGTATTTGTTTAGAAAACCCATGCTGGTCTGCTATGAATCAACTTTGCTTAATAGGAACTACTCTCGCTGACCAGGTTAAAGCAGATATAATTACGTATGGATCTGAAAGTCTAATTTAATCGTAATGTCCTGAATGAAATGAAAAATATATTGTGGTTCATGCAGCAAAAATGTTTAGTCTTACAAGATTACAGAGGATCGTTTATCCTATGATCTAAAAAAAAAAGAAAAGTCTGCTCTCGTTTAATGCTCAGTAAATCTAAGGATCCATTTAGTGTGGCTGCCTAACCACAAAATAACATCCAACTCGCTGTTGTAATGCTTTTCTTGAAGATTTTGGTGCAGGTACACTCAATAAAAAAATTATAATTTAAAGCCGAATTACAAGGTACTTTCCTATTGATTGGCCGAGGTTGTTGTGAATTCTCTACGTTATCTACCAGCTTTGCACAAGTGAAAATCACGGTGAGATGTTTTGTATTTTCTCATAAATAAAATGCAGCTTCAGTATTTCTGTAAAGATCAGAGTAGTTTAAATGTAATACTAATACTGTAATACTCTACCCAATCTACTTGTAGTGTCATGTCCTTGAAGCATCTTGGTTTGGAAAGCAGTGCTAGAGTTGTGCAATACTTGCTTTATGTTTGCATGACTCACTGATGTTTTGTTCACAGACATTTCCAAATACAGTGAGTTTTTAAAAGAAATATTAATTTGCCAATACTTTCTTTTCATTGTGAACATGATATAGAACATCATTTGAAAGTGGAAGATATGTGAATTAAGCTTGGCTGTGGCGATAGCATTATATTACTATACATTACCATAAACAGATACAAAATCACATGGTTGGTTGAGCCATCCATTAGCTATACCACTTATCCTTGGAGCAGGGGACTTCAGCTAATCCCAGCTGAGGGAGAGAATCGAGAGAGACACCCTGGACAGGTTATGTATATCACATGGCTGACATATATAGAGACAAATAGCTATGCACATTCACACATGGGCAATTTAGTTTCCCCAAAGAGTCGCTATAAAGGCCCTGCCTCAGGCAGGGTTAGAAGACAGAACCCCCACTACACCATATACCTTCTTTTCTTACTGCTATAAACGATAATAATAATCATAAGTGCACAGCACGCTGTTCTTTTTTTGTCATGTTGAAAAATGTAAAGCTAAATATGTCTATGATTTCTTGTTTAAAGGATTATTTTTCCTCTAACAATATTTATACATTAGGAATTGTGAGTCGGAAACCCCTGGCAATCTCAGTACCGCCTCCATCCTGTCAGTGTTGAGCCCCGAGTGGAGGGGTTAAGGTTGCAGCTCCAGGCCAAACCCAGCAGTCGTGAGCCCGCCCTCAGGAGAAAGAGTCAACATGGCAAGGGCACCAAACACATTCAGGATGCATAGGTGCCATTTATCATGGTTGACAACTGCACCTCTCTGTGCCATTTGGGTTTATTACAGGTACATTTCTCCCCACATAATGATGTTTTCCTTAGCACTTGTCCTCTGAGGCCAGCCTCAATGAAAAACTGCAGCGGAAACACCAAGGTGACAGTTTCCCCCCTCATTTTCTCTTTTATATAAAGTTGGCTTCATATGACTTACAACATGGAAATAAAACAAAGAGGAAAGTGGAGTTTCTTACTTTAGCTGCACGTTCCAAGAAGATTTGTGCTACAAATCAGCAACCATGCACATAGAACTTCAAACAGACCAAACTTTTACTAAAGTCATCAAATAATTTTACCTCTTTTTTTACAAAGGTTTGGCTTTGACAAATGCATTTTAACTTGGTAATGAACATTTTGCAAAATAGGTGCTTTAAAGAATGTAAATAAATCTTTAAAAGAAGAAAATATAGTACACATAAACATTTGTTCTTGAATATTATGACAGCTTGTAAGCAGGTACCGACTCAGGGTGAGAGTGAGTGAAGGCAGCGGCCTCGTCAGACTCCCAAGATAACATTATCTTCTGCCGTCTTCTTGTAAGTAGTAAATTTACAGCTCAGAGCAAATGTATGCGCTGAAACCCCTGGCTTCTGTTTAAAGTCCTTTGTCAAACAATCAATTGTGGTTCGCACAAATTACCTGGGAGGAATGACTTGGCTTATTATTAGCTACTGTATATTCTATGTGAATGCTGCTGCCACAAAACTTGTGTCACTTACTTTTGGTTATTGTATTTTTGTAACCTGTTTTATGCATTTGACATCATAAAAACTCACATTTTTGAATGAAGATCCATCACAGTGACTCATCCTGCTTTACACCACAGTTTAAAGGAGGCTTAAAACATACCACCATAAATAATAATAGCAGCCTCGAGATATTGGTCAAATGGTTGCCGACCAAAATCAGAGCAAGTCGCTGATTTTAAAAAAAGTGTATAATACTGACACAGGCAGACTAAACTACACTGTGTCACACAAATACATTGAGTATTGTGATGTTTTGATTATAATTGTGAGTCAGAATACAATTACTAATATGCTCATAGTTTGCATTTGTCCTTTAGTTTTCTGAATGAAATTATTTGATGCACTCAAGTTTGGTACTTCAGTTGGAAGTGACGTTGTTCCATTCAATTTTAAGGCAGCATCAGCAACATAGGTCATAATCCAAGTACTATAGATTCTGCATTTCCATTTTCTTATCTATCGAGCAAATGCACTTTAAACACTTAATCATGGCCGTAGAGGTAGGCGCTCATTAGCACAAGTCATTGTCTTTGCCTGTGAGGTGGTGCCGATCATTATCTTTGTTGTGGTGGAGATGGAGGTTTGTGGTGGTGAAGATGATGAACGGCTGATTGATTTGTGCCACAGGGTAGGATCTTTGTACACAGAATTAAATATGCTCTTTCAAATGAAATTTATTTTTTTTGCTTCTGGGATTCATCATGATGCTAAAATCGATATTTAATATCCTTGAATCAATGTTACAAAATTTTGAGATTTTGCATTGGTTACGCTAGTTTCCAGAGTAATAATGTGAAACTTTAAGGAACATTTCACGTCTTTAGGTACATTCTTATCCCGCTCTCTCTGGCAAGCATTAACAAAGCAGACCTATCTGGTCCAAAATGTGGTTCCTAACACTGCAATTTATATTTCAGGGCTGTGGGGTTGGAGTTTTTGTTTTCATTTTCATTTCATTTCATTTTCAAGACCATTACATTCAAATTGTATGATCTACCCTGTAATTTTCAAAAGTTAGCTTGCCCACTTAATATAGTGTGCCCAGTTATAACATAGAGATATTACTGGAGCAATATTTCATAACCCAAATTGGTCATTAATTGGTGTCACTGGTTGCCATCAGGAGTAATGTCCTTGAAACTGCAAGTTCTTTGTTGTAAAACAGGCGGAAAAATTGACTTCTATGTGAAATTGAGAACATGCCTACAGAAACTGCATTTCAAGCTCAACTACAATAGCAATATTGACAAATTCACATATAACTTTGTGCATTTGCATGTGTAACTACTGTATTACGTGATACTGTTTAGCATGTGAGGGCTGAAAGGAAAGACATGGGGCTGGGTGGAGGATCAGTAATGTGCCCACAAGTTCAAATGAAATCCAAGCCCTTGCATCCTGTAGATTTTATTGTGTAGGACAAGGTCAGAATGTATTATTTATCTGGGAAGGAAGTGCGTTCTCGTGGTTGGTACCTTCATAATTGAGTCATCACTGAGAACATAAAGGCAAGGCCATTTTCTATCCATGGTTTAATGGGATGCTCTGCTATGTCTTTTAAAATAAGCAGTGCAGAGTGCAGACATGCTGCCAACATTGCACTGAGTCACGATAATTATAGCAAGGTCTCCCCTGTTCACAAGTGCATCCTCATGTGACTGCAGTCATCTTTGCCCAGCTGTATGAAGTGTTGTAACAGAACAACAGCATGGCATACAAATCAGTTCAGTTGTATAAAAACAAGACTGCGACATCATTGATTTTCAGCCGAGATATGGTATCTACATTTTGTAGTTATCTGGTTTGCACAGCAGGGAAAACATGATTAAGTACAGAATTCAATTTCATTTCAAAACAATATGATGGTAACATCAACATTTTAGATTGTGAGTGTAGTTGCTTTTAATTAAAATTGCACAAGGTCAAATTTACTTGAAGCGCACAAGGGTAAACTTTGTGGTTTAATTAATTTGAAGTGATTGCAAATTATATGAACTCGTTGTTTTCTCCTTGTGTAATTTGATTTACCTGATTGCCGGTCTCCTAAATAAACTCAGTACTTTAGCCTATTTGGTTGTCACTCTCAACTTTTTATTTTACAGATCATCTGCAAAGACTAAATAAATCAAAGTGAACGTCTACCATTAGACATCCATTCAATGCCATTAATACACAGTTTTACTCCAGTCATCAAATGCCTCTTATGGCACTGTATGGTTAAATGGCTAAAGTGGTTTGAGTCACATATGAGCATGTCTGCAGGATCAAGAAGACAGGGCAAACCTTATAAAGATTATTTCCACCAACCTGCACAGATATTTTTAGTGTTTGACCGTCATGGAGGAGCACGAACTTTATAACTCGGTAAATACAGTAAACAACTCGGCTAACAGTCACTCCAAAACTGAGGTGTAATGACTGGAGCTCTCACAGAAGACAACACTCCCACAAGAATACCAATTGTTTCACACCAAAACAGACATGCACTCGACAGTTTGCACTGTTTTGGCTCGAGAGGATGACAAGAAAGGAATAGAGTGTGCATGATATTCTGGATGGGGAGGCTTGTGAAATAGCAAGTGTAGCAGGGAACGGAGTCGAGTTAACTTAAAAACTAAAAAATCGCGAAATCGTAATATGGTTATTATCTTAATCTATTAAATTGAAAATGCAATAATAACAGAATATGTTCAAATCCAGATTGCACTGGCTACAGTATACATTAGATTAGATATATTTTTATTTTAATATATTATACTCTGTGTTTTTTATGTCGAGACAGATAGAGGCAACAGCAACATTGCGCTAGTAAAACGAGATGGCTAAAACAGGTAGACTGAAAATACAATGGAGAACCTCAAATGTTTCCTAAGCGAATTCTGCAGCTAAGAAAACAGCAGTCATTAAGCACTTTGACAGGATAAATACTTATTTTCCCTGCCTGCCTTTGTGTATATATATACACAAACACCCCCAGCCAGGTCTGATTGTACTGCTTGACATAGCTTGTTTTCAAATGAGAGACACAGTATACAAATAACTTTACTGATCAGACCAAACAGAGGCAGAATAATAATGTCATCAACAACAAAACTCACCTCAAGTTGCACAATGCAGCCTTAACAAACACCAACCACACAAAAGTCATTCCCAAATCCCCACCTAATTTAGATAGACACATGCACACACTCACTCACACCATCGCAGTTTGAGGGCTGCATATAACCACAAAGCTCTGAGGCAATATTTACACACACAATAGTTTTGTTATTGAAAATAACAGCACAGATGACTTTCTATTTCCCAATCTTATGTTACTGGTGAAATTAACATCCTCTTGGAGTGTATATACCTCTGCATGGGATTGAATTATTACAGAAGATGCAGCATAGTCATGGCAACAAAACTCATGAAGTTAAGAAAAACTGGGAAAATGCTCTACGCGTCTGCTGCTTATACACCTGCGGTGGCTTTGCGGATGCTGGTTACATTAGCCCGAGGCTAGAAGCTGTTTCAGTGTAGACAGCTCATCAAGATGAGTGACAATTGTGGAGGTGGGAACTTGACCAGGCGAGGGGGAGGAGGGCAGGACTAACAATACAATTCTACCTCAAAGGGAAAACTTGCATATTGTAGCTATAACTTGGAAACTACTGTGAGAGAGGAAAAATATCTTCTTGCTGCAGCTCAAAAGTCGATGACAGTACCACTTCTAGCAGTTGTTCCCCAAGCTTCGCTACGCGGTTTGGTTCTCATTTAAATTTGTTCTGCGAATGTCACCTCATTTTGCTGATATGCCTTGTATTTAAATCCGCCAGTAAGTGTCATTAATGTCTCTGGTTAATGTACTACTTCAGTCTCAGTCTGTGGAGATCCTTTGATCTGGCTGACCAGCTGAACAGATGGAACAGAAAGCTGCAAGTCAGAGGAAATCTGTGACTAACTCTGCAGTCTGTGACCTCACTTACATTTTGAAACTCATGTCACAAGAGAGAATTTTATTTGAAGAAAAAGCCAGTTGGTTGTTTTCTATCCTGGATTTTTTTTTTAGATCAATATCTTTGCAACAAATTCTGTAAGACATGCTATTGATCCATAACCCCCACCTGCTTGTGTACTCCAGAGCAGTTTGCTCTTGCTAAGAGTCTGCACGATGTCCCTTTGTTTTTCAGCTCAAGGACAGTTCCTGCACTTCAGTGCTCTACTGTAGCGCGTCACTTTTCACATCACAAAGACATTGTAAATGCAGCCAGGGCCTTGTTACATTTATGTGATATGAGCATATAGTTTTCAGTTGTCAGGGTTATATGTGTGACTTGAGATAACATCTGTTCTGAACGTCTACCAGGGAGTGCAGTCACTTCAGAGTTGTTTAAGTAATGGTGAAGGCAAACTCTGCCTTTGCTGGAACATCAAGTGATCTGTGTGAAAGATTATCATCCTAATAGCCTCACCCTGGACTTGCATCCAACGAGTTGCCTCTCATCTTGACCTATAGGTGCAGAAGGGCGATTGTGCGTAGCACTAACTTGCTCTTATCTGTCGAGCCTGAGGTGCTCTTTGGGGACAAGACTGTGTGAATATGTGTGAGTGTGTGTGTGCAGCGGGGCGGGGGACTGGTGTCACTGTGCAATTTAGCAAGACTCCATCTACAGCAAGAAAAAAAGGAGAGAAAACATGAAAGCAGCAAAGTGCTGTCTCAACACATTTCTGTTGCTATGCTTTACACGTGTGCCAAAACAGGAGCGCAGAGGATGTCACCAACACTTACAACTGTAATGCGTGGGACACCCTGCCTGTGTTAGATCTGTTGATAGTCATATTGACTCTATCCTAGCAGTTTAAGCAACTCCATTCACCCCATTTTTAGTATCTAGGATGAAATGCATTAGTTTAGTTCTAGGCTTATTAAATAAAACTGAAAAAGGAAGGGGGGAGTAACTGTACATGTTGTTATGCAGCATAGCAACCAGACGTATTAATTATAAAATGAGGCCTGATTTACATCTACACACCATGGGTGGATGATGTATAGGGGCGGTTTGGGCGACGCACTAAGTAGGAGAAATAGAATTTCTTTAGACCCTACTAATATTCCTCCTGGTCTCCACCAGCAAAATTAGTTATTATCAGTGTTCTAGACATATTATCTGTCATTGTCCAATCAGAATAGTCAGATTCAAGTCACGTTTTAAATGGTCCCGCCTTTCCGGGCAATTTCATTGACGTGGAGAATCGCCCGAGCATTCTCCCATTGACCATTGTTAAAACTTTTTTTTTTTCTTTTGGAAAATTTCTCTCCAATGCATTTTCAATGAGGATTTTGGGACTCGTCCTAACGCACTTTGCGTCCTATCTAAACTGAGCAAAAGTAAACCCTGAGCTAAGGTCCTAAAAGCTCACTGTTTTAAAAGTAGTGTTAGCTGTGTATGGCTTGTAGCAGTGGACAGCAGTCATTTGAGGTGACATTTGTTATTGTTAACATTGTTGTTGTTTGTATCGCTCAGGGTTTAACTGCAAGTTAAACTTCACGCAAATCAGACAAAATTAACTGTTTTGTGTAAGAAAGTATTGTTCTAAGATACATTTAGCAACATATCTAAAGATCCAATTCTGCACTTTCCTTTTTAATCCTAATTAATAATTTGTCTGCACTATCTTGTATCTTGCACATGTTTCTTGTATGTGTCTGGTAAAGGTTGTGAAAGCTCCTGATCCTCTTGATCCTTGGTCAGTTAATAAATACTTGGCTTAATATTCTGCCCCTGTCTTTATATGGTTCCTGTTTAGCTATTTGACATCATACAACATTAGATTCATGTAAATAATTTTTGTTCATGAAGTTGCCATCTAGTGGACACAAGAATGAGTGACTCTTGTGGTTGCTGTGTTTGAAGAAAGACGCCACCGCAGTTTGTTGTCTCTTCCGGGTGCAGAACAGCATGTCCGACTCCAGTCTGAATAAGCGTATACGTGCAGTAGTAATCGGACGATAAATTGCACTATCCAGGTATATTAGTCTAAAGGCCACATTATACTTCTCCGACTGCGTATGCGTTATCCGTCTGCGTCACCACGGAGACGCCTTTATACATTTATACAAGCATTTATACTTCTGCGTCGTGGTGACGGACACTCGCTGCAATTTCCCGCCCGATCAGTAGGGGTCGCTGCGCAAGGTTGTTGTGCTTCTGGCTACAGTGAGCAATGGCGTCCGAGAAAGAAAGAGAGCGAAAGACTGTTGTTGTTGAAACAGTGGCCGTTTCTCACTTTTCTGTGTGACGGAACGCAGTTTTAAGATAATTTGAGGCGAGAAATTGGCCATTTAGGGTCTAAACATGTGCTGTGTGTGTTAAGATGTGACGATTTATAGTTCGGCAGCGGCGTTATCGGCGGGGATCAGCTCCGCCTCTGTCAGGACGCCCGGAGCGCACTGAGAGCCGGCACAGAGCAGCTTCGCTCAGCATGTCCTGAGGACCAATCGCAGCTCTTGCCGTCTCCGTAGTCCCTTGACGGAGTGACGGACACTTAAAAAATATTTCGTGCACCCGGAGACGACGCAGAGGCTCTTCGACAGTCTCTGCGTCGACGCAGAGTCTCTACGTAGCCTACGCAGAGCACTTTACGCAGAAGTATAAATTGGGCTTTAGACTAACTCGATTTTAGTCAGACTTATGTGTTTGCATGACATAAGTAAAACCAAATTATTGTCTTAGTCAGACTAAAATCGGACTTGTAACGTGCATGTAAACACACTGGGTGTGGCAACCATGGACAATAAAGCACATCTAGTATATCTCCTTTGACAAAAACTGCCATTTTATCCCACATAGCACATGGTTCTTAATCGGTGAGTTAACTTCTGTTATTCTGTGACCTAATGTTTCAAAGCTTTCATTCGGGTTTACACTCATCACAGTCTTACGTATCCAGGCAGTTTGAGCACAGCCAAACATAGATGTAGTAGGTTGTAATTGATGTGGCATTTAGCAATATAAGTGAGTGAAGGAAAGAAGTTTTCATTTTCAGTTATTTTTAAATAACCATTTGCCAAATGAAGCCACATTCAAAACATCGTCAAGAACATTGACTATTTCAATGTTAATGGCTCCTTTTGCACAATTTTAATTCTGGGGATTGGATTTTCAGTCTAACGTTTATGAATTCCATCTGGATGTTGTGTTTGTTATCACTTGGAGAAAGAACATAGTACTGTGTTCTCTGGCAGCCCCATCCCTACTGTAAAATAACAGCCTGATCACATTTACACTATAGTGGAGTCTACACTGGACTGCAGTGTTTGAGAAGAGGACTCCGTGACACTTGCTTATTGCTTCTCTTCATAGTGGTGCATTGCTAAGCAATTAAAAAGCCATCCACTGACTTTCACCCAATTACCTACAGTGTCATCCAACCTTGTTGTTGATATCAAATAAAGTACTTGTCTGTAAAATGAATGGGTAAAAAAAAGCATATTCTTAGTGTGTTGGAACTGATGCAGGGCCATATGCTGCTCTGTATGACAACACAGCCATTACTATGATACAAATTTACATTCAAGCAAAGAAAGGAAGAAAATGAGTGTGCTCAGCCACATTGACAGAATATAGTGAATTTTTCAGAGATCATCACATGGGGGGCACACAGCGGTGCAGTGGCTAACATTGTTACCACACAGAGAGGAGGTCAAGCCCCTGTTCTTCACGTAGAGGATTAATCGGTAGACAATGAGTGAGTGACCATCACATAGACGCAACGGGTCAGTGATGCATGACACGGGACACGTGGTATAAATGAGATGAGAATCAAAATGCAGAGTATACTATATTAATTCAGCAATTATATTTTCCCATCATGTAGGCATTAGTGTGGCCAATTATTATTTCATCTGCATGAATAAAAGCCTGCAATCAAGTGAGTTGTTTTTGTAACAGACCCTTGTAATGTAAAAGTTATTATCTAAACCTATATATCCCTCATCCCAAGAACATTGCAATTACTCACAAGTCTCTTAGTTGATTGAAATAGCTTAAATGAGCAAAGTTAGAAAAATCTGTCGGACTGACAATATTTTTAATAACTGGATTTGATCAAGGATGACAAAAATAAACTAGTCTGTAAATGATGTGATCATTTACGTGATTGTTTGTTCAAACGGGAGTTGAGTAGCTTTTTATGCAATAATGGTAAACAGGAATGTGATGTGTTTTGAAGATTATGTTATTGAACGGCAAGGAAAAGAGCAGCTAATGCAATTATTACCATTATATTTCTTCTAATTATCAGAGAAAGATCACAAAATGCTTTCAATTTATGATTAAATTACTCAATTTAAGTCAGACGTCAGATATCGCGTTGCTTCACATGCTCCCACATCACAGTTGTCTCACAGTAGTTTCCAAAGACAAATTGACAGAACACACCGATGCCTCAAGAGTATGTTTCTTTCATTAGTTTCCTGTAGAGTTCATGAGTCTGTAGAGTTTATTATTTAGGACAATGATAATAAAGTCCAGATATGTGCATATCCGTATAGAAACTACGTTTTTGTGGTTTACCTATGTATTGTGTTTTTGGGATTTTTCTTTTTAATCTGATGCGACTGTAGTATTCCTCTTTATGTCGCCACCTCTCAAGTCCCAATGCGCTTATCGGAGGGGGTGTGCTTATGGAGCAGCTGGGCTCCTCACTGCTGTTGGGCAGCAGAATTAGTTTGGTTTCACTGAATAATGAAGTAGAATGTGTACCCAGTGTTCTAATTAAAACCATGGCCATTCATCTATCTAATTGATACACTGCCTTGCAGTATAATTTTGTCCCAAACGTACTATTCCACTCTCTGAAACTCAGCCGAGCAGAATGACTCCATGCCAGACGTTCTACATGGGACAAGGCAACACTCTGTTTCTTGACCCAGTGGCAAACATAGTGGCCCCAATTTGTCAAATGTGCGTACACCAAAAAACAAAGAAGTGGAAAAGTGGGTGTACGCTTCTGTTCACACAAAGATTGACGTTTAGCAATAAGGATATTGACGTAGCTCCTGATCGATTCTCCGGCTGTGGTGTTTGAAATATTGATGAGATCGGCAGTTCATTTGAGTGCACTGAATCACTGGAATCCGTTCATTAAAATGATTCGTTCAAAAGATTCGTTCACCGAATCGAGCTCAACTGAACTAAGAAAGGAACGAATCAGTTCATGAAGTGATCCCAGTCAGTTCGTACACTCAAAACGAATCATTAATGACCGACACAACACTAGTTTGAAAGGCCTGCTCACACAGAGGTTCCCAGCCTACGTGCACAATTGTATTATTTTATTATTGATAATGTTAATGATGTTGATAACAATAATACTTATCGACAGTCACATATTGCACACTTGTGTATGTATCTTAAGGTGTAGGATTCTTTTTTTTTTAGCGGCCATACTGCAGACAAAATTACAAACATTTTACATTAATTCAGTAGGACGACAGTGGAGCACTGCCTCGGACTGCTGAAGGGCACAGGGCTGTGTCTGTGAGCAGCGGGGGAGAAACCCTGCTGAAAACACCTGAAAAGGTGTGCCATCATTTTAGCATGTGCGATTCTGCTCGTTTGTAGGAACAGGGAATAAAGCACAGCCAAACAAGCCTCTTCTTGAAGAGCCCTGTCTGGTGCAGCTGCATCTGAGAGCCATATGGAGGAGACAGGACATCATTCAGTTCTTCTAAAATGATGGCAAGTAGGCTATTCTGTACAAGAAACACTATTCTGTACAGTTCACGGTGTTGTAAACTCAAATAGCAAGTTCCTGGTATTCATTTTCAATCGCTGCGTTTGTCAAAGTCTGATCCGGCGTACAATGATTTTTTGATGATGTTTGATGAATGGGGGCCAGTGTATGTGATTTGTGTTTGTTTTCTTCGCTTATAATCCGTCACCACTATTACGACAACCCGGTCTCACAAAAATGATATTCCCACACAACTTAACAGCATTGAATTGCACTTTATTTATATATTTCTGAAAAGTTAAGTAGTTTAATACAAAAGTATTACCCTAGATGTGGAGGTTTCAGACAAAGTGAGTGACAGGGATACGTCTGGCAAGGCAAATTAATCTTTTCAAACATACTCAGGTTAATCATATTCATAGCCAGTAAAGTCAATCATTACCCTGATTTCTGCCCAAATTGCTATAAACACTTGGCTGTAGACATGTAAATAACTGTACTGATGCAGTCTGCTTTTGATTTCTTTATAGTGTAGGTCATTTTTCAGAACATTGTATTGTTCTTCACATAATGCATAAACAAGATGTTAAGATGTATAACGTTTTTCTAAAACAATCATCCAAATGTGATTGTTCATATGATTGTTCATATGTGATATGGCAGCTTTAAATGTTTGGCTTGTTTACCTTTGAATTTCAGTATGTGTTGAATAAGCTTGCACTACAGTACAGACCCCAATATGTTGCTTGTGCCTACAATAAGTCATTATAGCTTTCAAACCAATTTGAGGAGAATATTGTTGTACAGGTGACTACAGGCCAGACATTAGTCAAGTTGGCTGGGTGCATTTGGATTTGCTGAAGTTTGAGCCAGAAACTGCCAAAGTCATTAACTGTGTCCTCAAACTTCCAATCCTCCAACCCCATTTTAACAGAGTAAATGCCTGTTAAAAACAAAACAAAACAAAAAAAACAGTAACACTGTAACCTCTGCATTGCTTGTCCAAATATATCTTTCCCACAATTACAGTTTGAAACACAGTTATGCTAGAACACATACAGTTAGTTGCATCCCTGTGTACTGGAGCTATCGATGACTGCACAGCAATGTAACAGCGTTCCTATTTTTTACAATTTTCTCCGGCAGAAACTAATTCAGAAGCAGGGTTTTTAACCAAATTAACAATATTAAATCTGCCAACCAGATCTATTAAAGACCAATAAGTATTCACATTGTGGTTTTACTTTTGTACAAAAATAATAACACATGTTTTATAGTTCAACACTTCAGTTTTGCAAATCTTGCCATGGCATGCATCAATTTAGAAGTTGTTTAAGGCCCATGGGAAATCTGGGTTATGGTTGATTATCATGGAAAATAATACGTTTGTTTGTTTTTTGGTCTTTCGGAAATAAGTGACAACAAACAAATAAGTATTTTGTGTATAGCACAATGGATTTGACAGAAATACAGAAACACCTACTGCTGTTCAGTCTTCCTTTCACAGCCCTAGAAAATCATGACATATTTTCAGCACTGTGGTGACAAGCCTGAAGCCTCCCTGGAGGAAATCTAAAAATAAGGAAAAATATATCACAAATATCAGTGAGGCATAATGTGAAAATATTCCATGAATGCACGTGTGCTTTACAGACTGCTTTACATATTTACAGATACGGCATATGTTCATACAATTATCATGGACACTGATCTTGGATACCTTGTGCATTTCTGCCCTGGCTGATAAAATAAGAACCTTTGGGAGCCAGGCTAAACCCATTTTTATAAATTATATACCATTAACATGTCGGTTATATATTTTTTATAACATATAATTTAGACATGGGGAGAACATGTGATGTGTGAAGGGCTGCTGAGTTGAGTGGTTGGACATAGCTGACACCTTAAGTGACATTTTGTGTCTATGACTTAATCAACGATTCAGGATTATTCTCTGTGTTCATATTTCTCTTTTTTTTTAATAGAATATGCATATTCTCTCCATGCAGCAAGTTGTGAGAATATGTATCGGCAACATTCTCTTTTGAATCAGC
Source organism: Microchirus variegatus (assembly GCF_963457635.1). Classification (NCBI taxonomy): domain Eukaryota; kingdom Metazoa; phylum Chordata; class Actinopteri; order Pleuronectiformes; family Soleidae; genus Microchirus; species Microchirus variegatus. The sequence continues at coordinate 17,205,813 of NC_139812.1, read as the reverse complement.
AAGCACAGCAGTAAGCAGAGTGTTGAAAGCCCATGGAGTATACTGTACATATTTGGTTTAAAAAGAGAGCAAACCAGGGTTGAGCATGCTTCAGTTTCATCTAACATAGAGTATCTCTCAGCCGATGTACAGTTAGGCCCATAAATATTTGGACATCGGCACAGTTCTCTTTATTTTGGCTCTATGCACCACTACAATGGATTTGAAATGAAACGAACAAGATGTGCTTTAACTGCACACTTTCAGCTTTAATTTGAGAGTATTTACATCCAAATCAAGTGAACGGTGTAGGAATTACAACACTTTCTATATGTGCCTCCCACTTTTTAGGGGACCAAAAGTAATTGGACAATTGACTGAAAAGCTATTTCATGGACAATTGTGGGCTATTCCTTCATTATTTCATCGACAATGACACAGGTAAAAGTTCTGGAGTTGATTCCAGGAGTGACATTTGCATTTTGAATCTGTTGCCGTTAACTTTCTATATGAGATCATAGGAGCTGTCACTGTCAGTGAAGCAAGCCATCATTAGGCTGAAAAATCAAAACAAACCCATCAGAAAAATAGCAAAAACATTAGGTGTGGCCAAATCAACTGTTTGGAACATTCTTAAAAAGGTGAAGAAAAAGCCCTTCACAACAGTTGGCCAGATCAAAAACACTCTCCAGGAGGTAGGTATTTGTGTTTCAAAGTCAACAATCAAAAGAAGACTTCACCAGAGTGAATACAGAGGGTTCACCACAAGATGGAAACCATTGGTGAGCCTCGTAAACAGGAAGACAAGATTAGAATTTGCCAAACAACACTTAAAAAAGCTGTATCAATTGTGGAAGAACATCCTCTGGACAAATGAGACCAAGATCATCTTGTACCACAGTGATGGGAAGAGAAGAGTGTGGAGAAGGAAAGGAACTGCTCATGATCCACAACATACCACCTCACCAGTGAAGCATGGTGGTGGTAGTGTCATGGTGTGGGCATGTATGGCTGCCAATGGAACTGGTTCCCTTGTGTTTATCGATGATGTAACTGCTGACAAAAGCAGCAGGATGAATTCTGAAGTGTTTCCAACAATATTATCTGCTCATATTCAGCCAAATGCTTCAGAACTCATTGGACGGCGCTTCACAGTGCAGACGGACAATGACCCAAAGCAAACTGCAAAAGCAACCAAAGAGTTTTTTAAGGCAAATATGGAATGTTATCAGTCAATCACCTGACCTGAATCTGATTGAGCATGCATTTCACTTGCTGGAGACCAAACTGAAGGTAAAATGCCCCAAGAACAAACAGGAACTGAAGACTGTGTCAGTAGAGGCCTAACAGAGTATCACCAGGGATGAACCCCAGTGTCTGGTGATGTCTATGCCTTCAGACTTCAGGCTGGAATTGACTGCAAAGGATTTGCAGCCACTTATTAAACAATGAAAGTTTGATTTATGATTGTTTAGTTTGTCCAATTACTTTTGGTCCCCTAAAAAGTGGGAGGCACATAAAGAAAGTGTTGTAATTCCTACACCGTTCACTTGATTTGGATGTAAATACACTCAAATTAAAGCGGAAAGTGTGCAGTTAAAGCACATCTTGTTCGTTTCATTTCAAATCTATTGTAGTGGTGTATAGAGCCAAAATAAAAAAGAAATATGTCGATGTCCAAACATTTATGGGCCTAACTGTATGTGTTAATGTGGCAGTGATGGATAAACCTGTCACATTGAGGTGTAACCAGTTTTTCTAGTGGAAGTTTAAGTTCTGGTTGTGTCCTCCTATTACACTTTGAGTTCCTCCTTATACATTTTATAGAAATAATAAAGAGCAAATGTTATGTATGCCACACTTTATGTAAAATTAAGTAGAACGGATGTAAGTGACAGCTGTTACCCATAAACTAACTACTTATGGCAAACAAAAAAGCTCCAGAAGGACCTACTTGCATCAATTTTTTTCACCTGACTGGAGATGATAATCAAGGGCCCACTAATAGATATATTCATGCACAGCTTGCTTAACCTGATTGCGTAATGTCTCCGCACACAGTATCTAGAGCAGTTGTTCCACATTTAAAATAATATAATGAGATGCAAGAAGTGTAATAATGCCATTACCGGTCTGAGACAGTTTTAGTCTTTTATAGCCTAAAATTGCACACGAAGAGAGCAGTTTCGAATTCCATCACAGAAACTATTTTCCCTGAGGTATTCCATGTGTCTGTTTCATAAGCAATGGAGCAACAAGGACCACAGCTCCTCCACTATTACATTAGCACGAATTTCCTAATATTCAAGCCATTATGGAGCCTACACTTACAATAACTCTACGCACTACAATTAGCTGTCGCAATAAACGTGTATGTAGGTCATAATTCACATCTTAATTTGGTTCCTTATTTGATATGCCATTGTCTTACAATTCAAACCCAAAATATTTGTATCACAATCAAATAGCTATCATGTGTTTCTATGGTAACTGTATAAGTTGGTACCTTAGTTCATGCCTGCTGATATAAAATTAAGTATATTCATTTTGAAAAACTACTTTAAGCCCCAGCCCCCTGTGGATTTTTGAGTAATTACCAAAACAGTGACATTTTCACCATTTGCAGTTGCAGTTTAATGACATAGTGTACACAACAAATAGCAGGCTTAGCTACAGTCCTTTCCTCTCTCTTTCTTTCTCTATCAGTGGTAACCGTAGCCTCACAGCAGGAGTCTGCTCTTCTTTTTGTTCTTCTTATGTACTTAATTTCCTCACCGTTGGTAATTTAGATAAAGTGGCAGGGCTTTTCTGCATGTTTTTGCATAGAGGTAAGACACATTTTAGGGGGCAAAGACACCTCAGCTTGTAGCAAACCAAAGGCAGTAGTGTAGGAGCAGGTGCAGTGACGCACAAGTGAACTGGTGAACTGTTGATAAAGCGTTCTGAGGGTTTGTATCTCATTACTGTGTTTGAGGAGGAGCTGTGCTAACTATGGCACTGGTGCATCATCAAGCCATATTTTTTAGACAGAACATGAGACAAACTGTTTATTTTTTTATTCCATTATTGTTTTCATTCAAAATAAAGTATACTTTAAAAGTTATGCACTACACTTGTAAGCTATATATGCAAGACATAACATCTTGGTGGAGGTAACAGCTAATGCAATGCAAACTTCTCATTGTGTTTTCTTATTTACCAAGCAGTTAGGACCAGCTTGATCAAGTGTTAAAGACATATTCCAAATCAGGTCAAAGTGCAATTGGTCTTCCTTCAGCTCAAGAAGCATTTCCTCTTTTAGTGGTCAATAAATTGTACTTGTGGGCATCAGTCAGACCAATTTATTTCTAATTATTTGCTCAGCAGTGCTTGTATAAAATGGGGCAGCTCCTAGCTGTATAGATTTCAGAGATCCGTTGAAATTCCTTGGCTTTTCTCATTATTATTGACATGTAAGCACATGTGGAAAAGTCACATTCAACGTACTGAAAGCACCATCTGTCAGTCAATTCATGCTTTTGGGAAGTGCTGTTGTATTGCCCTATGGATATCTCCTCGTAAGTAGTCTCTCCTTAATTCAACTGTACAAATACCAAAAATGAGATCAATTACCCATGATGCACGTCTCATCCCTTTCATCTTTTAAATGTCACTGTATTATAAGCAATGCTCATGTTGATATGTACTCATAAATCACTTGTAGCCAGAGGTGGTCTGAAAGCTAACATGCTGCTTTGGGGTTAGGTAGAACCTCATCCATAATTTCCCAGGATGCAGGGTGAGCGGTGTGGGCAACTGAGGTTGCTCCTGCTAAAATGCCCCACGCTACAGGGGGCACATGTTTACTGACAGCCCCACAGAGGCTACGAACAATCACCTGCTATCACACGTTCCTTTAGGGGGCCAGACTGTTACATTAATGCATGGAGCTTCATCTCATTATTCATAGCTGCTTGACTCCGGGGGAAAACTGTTGGGATGGAGCCACTACAGTACCAAATGGATACTGGGTCATCTTTAGCATTCCAGGTGGTATCAAGCCAAAGGGAACATGGCCCATAGAGAGAGAGAGAGAGTGCTGTGGCTTTGTGTCATGCAAAATGAAAAGCATGTATAAATTTAGCCTTAAAAGTACTGATTACAATATAATGAATATGCTCAGGTTTAATGTGCCAACCTTGTCCTTTTGCCTTTGTTTTGACTGAGAGAGACTGTCTGGAGTTTAAAAAGAAGACATTTACGAGTGCAGGTCATTCCAATATTTATTATAAATAAAAACCCATAAATCAATAAATGAATGTAATTCAAGACCTCAAGGACACTCGTTTTAAAAGCAAAGGTCAATAGTTAGCTTTTTTTTGTAGCAATAACTGTTAATATTAAATAGTATGAAGTATGAATCATATCAACATATTATATTATTAATATAATATTAAATCTTAAAATTATAGTTGATTTTTAAGGGTTCATAATCAGTAATATGAGGAGCCGGGTCAGCTCTACATAGAACACCGTTTTGGGCCATCATATCAAGAGCCACATTTCTGTTTGCATATACATTCCATATAATACTGCCAACAACAAGACATTTTGGTTGTTGGTCTGTTCATTATTTTAACAAGGATGAGATGTGCAATTAAAGTGTTTACCTAGGTTTACTGAAAGTTTGGTTTAGATTGGAGAAGGGACTGGATGTTTGGATTGATTCTTACAAAATGGCCAGAGATCTGTAGCCAAGTTTCTTTTTTTCTTTCTTTTTTGACTGTATCAATTGAGAGGTTTCACATACGTGTTATTTACAGTCAGGTCCATAAATATTGGGATATCGACACAATACTCTTCTTTTTGGCCCAATACACCACTATGATGGATTTGAAATGAAACAAACAAGATGTGCTAAAAAGTGGGAGGCACATATAGAAAGTGTTATAATTCCTACACTGGTCACTTGATTTGTATGTAAATACACTCAGATTAAAGCTGAAAGTGTGCAGTTAAAGCACATCTTGTTCATTTAATTTCAACATTTTCAAAAAGAAAATTGTGTAGATGTTCCAATATTTATGGACTTGACTGTATGTACCAGGTATTTTTTAACATGGACAGTTACTTCAGCACACTTAATGACACAAAATATGCCCTTTCTGTTTCTGAGAACTTGGTCCATGGCCAGTACATGATGTATGGATGATGGAATTTGTTTATGAGTTTGTGATTTAAACCCAAGGCTGTGTCTTGGGTTGACGGCATGGAGCTTACTTTGCCAATTAATCAGTATGGTGTATCTAAAGTAACCATGACAACATTTTATACAGGAATCATTAACTTGGTGATGAGACGTTATGGGTTATTAATTTGTAATGAATCATCTAACTCAACTTTATTTACATAGCACATTTAAAAGCAACAGAAGCTTTACCAAAGTGTTTATTGGACGGGCTACTGGCATACAGAAATTAAAATACACCTTGACGAACAAAAAAAAACCATTTTATTTAGTTACAGCATGCAGATCACCCTGAATACAACACTAAGGTCTCTCCATGCAGAGATAAGGGGGATTTGACTGAAGTGGGCTACCATTGTCATAGAATATGTGTTTTGAAGAGTTTTGAAGGCTCAGTACTGAACAAAATCAATGATGTGGTTTCAGGATCCTGGTATTGTACATGCTGCTGTCAGAGTTAATTCTGAAGTCATACAATGTTCATGTTGGCAGAATTGAGAAAAAAGAAAGTAATGCAGAAAGATAAAAGATAAACATCTTATGTTATGTAACAGTGTAGAGTCTGTAAAATCAGTTGCACTGCATTTTTCTCAGATGAAACTGTGAGCAGTGGTGTGTTTGTGGTGTATATTCTGTCAATGGTTTGCTGACATGTCTGAAGTTCTCTTCACCAAGTTGGGAGCGATCATCGCTGTCTGAAGCTCCTTATACCCCTGACTCTTAATTAAAAAGTCTGAGGTTTCTCCCCTACTTGCCTCTTGTAATTACTGTTTAAATAATATAACGTGAATGTGGCATTACTGTCTGTAGAAGATAAACAGAACTGAGCAATTGTTCGTGGCATTAGTTTTTTTCCAAACAAGTTCAGAGTTCTGCTGTAAGAAAGCTCTCTTACATGTGATGCTGAACAATTTTCTCACTGACAAATAAACAACTAGCAATTGGTCTCCGAGTAAATCCACACAGCGAGTGTCAAACACAGTGGCTGAATGACTGAATCTGCATCTCATCGCTTGTCCTGAAAGAGTTCTTTCTTGCTTTTTCAAAGTGAAAACTATATGCTTTAAGAATGAAAAAATAGATGTAGGAAATCAGGTTAAATAAAGCTTATGTCCATACCCTCAAACTTCAGTTTTATTGATATTTTACAAGTGGAGTGAGGATTTCAAAGGGAGGCTGGTGTCAATCGATGGGACAGATTTCAGGGTATTATGTTGATTCTTTGCTGGTGTCATCAACAATATAAAGGACTGTTTCTTCTCTCCCATTCTTATCCACAATATATCAGACCCTTCATACCTCACCTCTTCATTATTATTGTGAAATGTCTTTTATCTTTTTTTCTGAGCCGTTTACAGGGCGTTTGTCTATATGCAACATCTAAGAACTTAGATAGTACTTGTTTATGGCACTCATTGTTATTTTTCCTCAAACTATTTTTGAAATGAGCCCTGTGCACCGAGTGCAAACACGGGGGGTGCATGGCTTTCGCTCCTCTTTGGAAGAATTTAAAATATTCATGAATTATTCTCAGCACTGTGAGCGGAAGGCATGGAAACCGCATAATGGTGTCTAGCTTCCTAAAAAGACTGTGTTAAAGTCACAGCAGCACTATGTTGGCAGAAAATTCAAAGAACGGAAAGAATCAATCCGTGAGCGTGGCAAACGAAACATTCTCCACACACAGTCAATCATCACCAGCGGCATATAATATAATACGACTGCGTTACTTTAAAAACGTTGTTTTAATTTTACTTCCGTTCTCGATGGCCTGCTTGTGGTTCCATGTGAAGTGTATATTTTTTCTTTAGTAGCTTTTGCTTTTACTTTCTTAACATTTTCAATCAACGTTGTTTTCTTTTTGGAAGTGGAAGACGTACCTGCTCTTATATGATGTTACAATTACTATTGTTCCCTGCTTCACAAAGAAACACTCAAGGACACACTGTGCTTACTACGCCAGTGTGGAAATCCCAGGGCATCTTCAAGGGAGAAGTTTCTGACAGGTTTATTGGAGGGCTTGGGTGTGAGCCCCAGACCTCCTAAGAACTGCTTAATACAAGAATGTTGAAATAATACTGTGGAGCCAAGAAAAGCCAGGGCCTCTGAGATTAGAACATAGCCAAGTTACACAGATTAATATTTTATTACATCATATCAGGATAATTCTTTTCATCTGTCTTTTTCCCGTGGACACGATCCATGTAGTAGTTGTAGCCTCTCAGAATTTTCTTGATTACGCTAAAGTCTACATCTGCTTGGCACAAATCCTCCTTGGGCGCTCTACATTTTCATTGTGCCTTTTGACTTCAGTCTGAGTGCTTTGCCCTTTGTTTTAGGGATTTAAAAGTGTAATGATGTCGGCATGAATACTATTAAAATTTTAATACATTTATACTCTAAACTAAAATGAATACATACACAGAAAATAAGCAGAATTCATTTTAATATAATAAATTAGCCAGGAAAAATTTGATAAAAAGATATGTGTAGGCCAGACATGATGTTAAATGTGCTAAACGTCATTAGATCAGTACACATTTTTACCTTAAAAATAGAATGAGTTAATCATGTAAATTCAGCCCCATGAGGCTGGCTCTTATAAGTTTGCAGTGATCATAATAATGAGTGTCAGCACAAGGCACAGTATAAGCAAAGATGTAACAAAAAGCCCACTGTGGTCTTTTCAACCAGGGTGTAGGGCTAAATATGGTCCTACTTTTGCTCTGAAAAAACAACAAAAAAACATCTCCTGGCTCATGGGAATTCATAGCTTTTGTTGCTTAGGTGTGCTGTAAAGAGGTAATTAATACACAACCAAGGAGGGTGAGACAAAACATTTTGCTGCAATAATGGAATAATTTGTTGTTGAACTGTGTAGAGGTTTCAATGCATACTTAATAATACATAATACTACTTATTAATGCATTGTTTGGCAAAGGACCTTAGTCCATCTTCTGTTGCAAACGTGATGGTCCTTTGGGGACCTGAGCTAAAATTGCTTGCAACCATGTAGCCCACTCACAACGCATTGTAAAAAAAAAACAAAAAAAAACAATCATAATGTATAAGAAAAATTACAGAGAGGATGGAAATAAAGTTAATTCACGAAGTAAAATGTATTATTATTAAAGACCTGAAATTGAGTCAGACTGAACTAAGACCAGGTTGATTGTTTTGGAGCACATTCTCAACATGGGACTATAGAGAATGAATGGAGTGGCTTCTGCTCAGTTTGCTCATACAAACTAGACTTTTGGAAGAATGTATGGAAGCCTGCCATTCATACTGGGGATTTAAAATGTACAGATCCCAGCTCTCTAAAAAAGGTGCAGCATGCAAGGCTGTCAGCCAGCAAACCATCATTCCAGTGTAAGCTGTAGAAAGTGAGACAGCTTAGCAGATCGATACTACATTCCCTCTGTGCAGTGAATCAACAAATATGCCCAAAGGATCACAAAGGGACACTCAAACTTGAGCTTGCAGCGCAATCCAGATGCTTTGTCTTTCAAGGAATCTGTATGCATCTACATACGCTTCGGCCAATGATGTGTCTGCAAAATTCGTCTGATTTCCATTTAAATACTGAACAGAAAAGACACGGCTGCTAAGATGGGGAACACTTTATTACGTATGTTTAGCAGCTTGTATAAGCAGGTAGTGTTCCTCCCTCTAATCCACTTCCATAGAGTCACATGGAAAGACAGGTAGTGGCTGGATTACTGAGTTATTGAATAGAAAACCACACATCAGCAGTAACCAGTGAGCTTCATCTATTTTCACTTTATTGTCTTAAAAGTTGAAGGGTTTATAACAAATGAGAGGCTATCAACTATGCAGGTGTGATAATCGTCCAGGAAGCTGTTGAAATTACATTTTCCTATTAATCTAACTCTTTCTTCCACACACACTGTAAGTATCACACTTGTTAATCAGGTCATATTTCCCCCCCCCTTTCCTTGCTCAGCCAGTTATGGAAGAAATGTGATCCAATGTGTGAAAATATGATTTAATGAACCTTTTCTGCGCCCAGTCCAGTAGACTGGGGATGTAGATTGTTGTAATGAATAAAAGGATAGCACTTGTGCTTTGAAATGAGCCTTGCCAAAATGCAGATGATAGTTTGAAAGCTGTTGAAATGAGTTTAATTTATCACGCTCTATTACAGCATACACAAGCTTTCATGATCAAGGCAATGACCCGTTTTTCCAAACAACTACGCCACATGTGGTTTGAACACACTTTGGGAGTGTAAATGTATTGGGCTTGATTTATCAAGCAGTGCAGGAATTCCATTGAGCACTCGTGTATTAATGCGTAATCCCCCAGCCTGATCTACATCTGCTTGATTTGAGTTCATGCTCTGTTTCATATTCCCATACTTTCTGAATTAGTTTTTCCATGCATCATAATATACATGCTGCTATATTCCAAAACTTTGAAAAAAAATATGATAAGAGAAATCGAGGGACTTGCGTAATATCACTACACAATCTTTTCTTTCTTTTTCATGATGGTTGTTCGAGGTGGAGGCTTTAGTTCTTTCTTTGTACAATATCAGAGTCCCAGAAATCTGAAACTTCTATTTATGTACCCTCTTTATAACTCTGTGGTTTCTGTTTGAGAGTAGAATGTCATTTTCATGGCTTGCAGGTTATACGCAGCCACTGTAGTATTCTTTGGTCTATTTGCCTATAGCTCTGCACTAAGTCAGAGTCATTTCATATGTTGTATCATCTTCAAGTTTAATTTCTTTCTTATATTTTCTTTCCAACTTGATGCAATTCTAATATAAGTTTTGTTTCTAACGCCAGCTGAATACCAAGTATGCATAATCACTTGGCATGACTCTAACCCAACTTTGTTTCTGGAAAGATCGCTTGCCTCAAATAACCAATACTAAACAGCAAAGCCAGGAGAAGCATTATAAATACATAGCCAAATGCTGACTCATTATTCTAAATGTGTCCTATTTTGCTGTTTCTTGGTAAGTATAAGCATGCCGTCTCTTTGGGTTTGTGCTGTCGAGATTTTCTTTTTATTGCCATGGTTGCTGTCCTGGTTGAACCGGGGGTGTTGCCGTTATCTCATAAGCCCGCGATATACAGTATTTTACAGTGTTGATCCCGGAAGCTGATCCTCAGAGAATCCAGTGCCAAACCCCCACATACAGCACCTATCTTGGTCTTTGATCATATAATTTACTTTAAAGAAAGTAAATACACTTCCTCAAAGAAGAAATTCAATGTTACGCATCTGATCCAGTTAAACAATGTGATCGAGACAGCAGCAGCCATTTTAAATCCATTCAAAGTCGATGCTTTATGTTACACTTAAGATTTAATTGGTGTTCTTCAGATAGAATTGCATTTCTGAACATAGGTGTCTCTGATTCAAAATGGTAACAAAAGATCTTGCTTGATGACATTACGAAGCAGTGTGGGATCATGGGAACTGCTTTCTTGCTTGACTGCTCTGTGCTTTGCAGGGAGAGCTTTGGCGGCAGAACGGGCAGCAAATGGCAATGAGTAGTCGTGACCCATTAGTGACAATTACATACTATAGATTGAAAGAAATAAAACAACACACTGACTAAGTAGTAGTTCAACATTTTTTTCTTATTCACTTTTCACAATTGTCAATGCAGAATTGTTACATATTGTATCTTTAAGGTTGTTTTTGCCGATGTGCTTCATGTACTGACAAAGAGCGACACGCAGACAACACTCTAGATTAAAAAGTACATTAAGTAATCAGTTATTCAATATGGGAGCATGATGCTGGGAAATATCATGGTGATAAACTCGAGACTGAACATGATGAAGTGTTTGCTATGTTAGTTTGATTTTATTTCACGTCGTCCCTGCTTGATGGTTTTTATTTTGATGGTATGCTGTTAAATACACTGGTCCGGTGTCGGAGATCTTTTCCTATTGGCTAATAATTCTTTATGTATCACTCTCTCCTTCTTGAGAAGGACATGTTAAACACTTAAAAATCCCATAGCAATGCTCATTTTTATGAAAGCCAGCATGTGTGGGACATTAATTCTTTATGCAGTGTCAAAGGCAGAGCTTCCTCGTTAGATGCCGCTTTAAAGCCCCCCTGGTGTAACGTTTTATGAGAAGTGTAGTTCCTCCAAGTTTATCAAGAAATTTTACTCAAACGCCCTTTCTTGTGAGGTACTTAAAGTTTATGATATCTGTATACTGGAGGCCTGTACCAATGACTCAGCACAAAATGGTTGCCAAAAATGTCTGATCTGGTTGTTTGTAGGACAGTGAATAAGGTTGATCCAGAGGACATTCAATGTACCAGCACCTTCCCAGCTTACTGAAAAGGCTTATTTCCACTCCTGCGGCCACACTGCACCACATTTGCTTTTATTTATTTCCCTTGTAGTCTACTCAGAGTCTTTAGCATTTTTGTAAAATGCCTACACTCGCTGCAGGGAAAGGGCAGGCTATTATAGCCACGGGACTTCTTCATGTTAACAAAGTCAAAACCCTCAGAGAGACAATTTCCACGAGACAAGCCAGCAACATGCATGTATGTTTATATCATCCGACTCATTATGACTGGTTTAAGCTCATTTGCATAATACAAGGTAGTTATGCCTGCAGGAGGTTTTGCGTGGGAAATAAGGAAACCCATCAACAATATGAGAGGAAGCCAAAATGGCTCACAAGAGATTATGTCAAAACACTGTTGCTGACAGATGACTGAAAAAATTATCAGGCCAGCATCATCCTACAAATACATTTCCTCATGTACTCGGTGCCTCGTGGGGCAGTTAGTTATGCTATCAATGTTAACTCTTAATTGGATTTTTTTTTTTTTTTTTTTTTTTTTTTTTAAACAACATATTCACTTATTCATTTAACTGTTTCTTAAATATTTATGAGTGGTAAATGCTTGTACTTGGCTACACTCATGCATTATCGATGATCTGTGCCAACACATTAGTTTCATGTCTGATAAAGAGCTTCATGACATTCACTTCACATAGAGGAACCTTTCCCGTGCATCTGAATGTATTAAACATCCTCCAAAAAACAAAGTTACAGTTGTGTTATTATTTTAGATGGCACTTTATTTCTCTACAACTTGTATTAATTAATAATCACAACGTGATACATCATTTGTCTTCTTGTGCCTCACTGCTTAAAATGTCCTCTGAATTTACACCAGGTTGTATCAAACTTCAACCCAGGACCCAGCACATGAGCTCCTCCACCCCGATGTGAACCCATGGTGGACGATTGCAGCAAGGTCAGTCTTTTCCTAGTTATTGATCACTGTGTACATCAGTGCCAGAAACCAATAAAATGTAGAGTCAAGGACTGCTAAATCCAATCACTGGAAGCCAAAAGGACTATATCTCTTCCTGCATTGAAGAACTTTATGATTTGGAACCAATAGACTCGGTTGTGATGCTGTAAAACAAAGTGGATTGTTCAGATTTATTCAACATTGGGCCTTTGTGATTAAGATGTGAAATTCAGCAGCACAGCAGATCTAGTTTATGATTACTGGATTAGGCACAGGATCCATATTTCATAAATGAGGGTGTTGGTGCCGAGAAAAATTTCATATGAGGTGTTCATTATTTTCTCCTGAACAACTGTCTGGTTGAAGGAAACAATATTAAATGTAAAACAGGCAAATGAAATCAATCTTTTAAATTATTATTTTTGCAACTGGGTAATGGAAAAATGCTGATGTTTAAATATGGAAATCCACGTAAACCCTTTCATTTTTAAAATGCATGTGTTTTCTATTATACTAGCTGCGGAAAACACCTGGATTGTTTTGAAAGGCCTTGAGGTAGATGCAGGGTTTGAGATGGGAAAAGGTAAAGTTTAAATTGTTGATTGTCAGAGTTGACTGGTTGGTATGGAAATACAGGAAAGAGGAACGGTCTCTGCAATATGTAGATGCAAGTTCACAGATTTGACTGCTCAATATGTTTATACCTGACTCACACTGCGTGTTTTCTGCTGCCACTGCAATTACGAGGATGTTTAGCATTTTAAAAGAAAAGCCAGGGGGCACAGTGGTCATGATGAGAAAGATAATGCATTCTTAATTTAAAGTTTCTGAAAAATAGAGGGTTTGTAAAATGTTTAGTGAGACAGTTACTGCCCTTAAGAGCTATGTCCCATGAGGAAATGTTGAAAATGAATTTAAAACAAAATCGTGACAATCATCTTAGAGTCTTAATGGAAATAATTACGCTGTAATTCTAACTTTTACAAATCCCCATTACAGGTCATCCTGTTGTTTGTTTTGTTTTTTAATCATTGCTATCCTTTTAAACTATCACAGCAGCTGCACTGTGCATTAAAACAATATCAGAAGCACCGCTGCAAATTCATTCCTTTTCTTGTCACAATAATAACAACAAAACCCTTGATGAGCATGGTTTACAATAACATGAACACATATAATCATGCGCACTCCCATAGCCATGCAATAAAAGCAGCCTTAGTGAAGCCTATAATGCACAATTTGTGTTGACAATGTCTCAGAAGTGCTGACAAATTAAACCTCAGGTTTGCGAAAAAAGGTGGTGTTATTGCAGGGATTTTGTTTGCAGCTGCAGTACGTTACGGAGGTATTCATGTCACTGTCCACCCCCCTACATGCAAACACGGAGACGTCCTTATTGCATTGCTTTGTTGCTGCCAGGATATAAAGCGGCAGGAAACATTACATGACAAGAAAAAAAATATTCTCTATTAACGGTGGGATCTTAAAGCTGAGGTGTGTAAATATAAATTATTATTTTGACAGCATCGTCAAATGAGTTCACACAATGCTGATTAAGTCTCAACTCCTTGTTTTCCAATATAGTCGTTTCTTTTTGTTCTCGTGTCTCATGTGGAGACAGAGTGATGCATTTTTACATTGTGACTGATGGAGGGAAGGCAGCAGCGTAACAGCTACTAAATCAAGACCGGCAGTTTAAGGAATTATCTCGGTTCTCTGGAACATGAGTGAGGTGAAAAGAAAAACGTTGAAAGTGAACTTAAGGTAAAGAATTAACCCTGGTTCTCTGAAGCATCATCGAAGGTAGTGACATTCCGAAACAAATGTTGAAAGAGAACAGGTGGAACATGAACTTAGTCATCCCTTCAGAAAGCTACACAGGCTCACCTGAGGTATGGGGTAAAATGTGGCGGGGTAGCAACACCAGTGTTTTAGTGATTTAGTGTTTTAGTTTAAGTTGTTAGTTCAAAGCGCGGGTTGATTTTTATGTTTGTTTGTTTTTGGCTAACACAATAGTCAAAGAGAAACAAGCGGTCGCCCCATGAATGTGACTGCCTCGTTGTCTCATGGTGTTGTTTATACCGAGATGGAATTCATGAGTCAAATTAATATTGCCACTTAGAGTTCATCATTTATAATGAGCAATATAATCAAACAATTACTCTCATAATAGCCTGAGCTGATATCCAATTTACTCTGATGTAAATTCTTATTCAGGTTTTTATAACTTTAGAGTTGATCGGATACAATGATTGTTAACCTCAGAAATGAAATTCACTTTTGAAAAAGGCTGTACCTGCTCGTCTCAAACGAGGCAAAAGCATGAAACTGTAAATCTGTTGTGAGACATCCTCACATCAAACACTATCCCCCACTGTGTTCTTCCCTCTGAGGAGGTTGGTATAACATCCAAAGACTTTATATTGTAAACATGCTGCTTTATCTGGCCGTCATCACTTCAGGTGTGCCTCCAGAGTGTTATCAAAATGAAATTCAAGCGTCTTTCCCTCCTCCAACGATGAAAAAACAAGTTACTTCATAGCTGATGTTTATCACCCTTGCAAAATGCTCTGTTTCTGCCATAGGCAGCACTTCACAGATAACATGATTACTAAACTTTCCGTGTTCCCCTTTGTTCCCTTTCAAATGATATTCATATATGTTGAGCTGTATCAAAAGCCTTGAGAGGGAGACAAAAGAGGGATTGAAAATTAGTTTGTGATCTAAATATGGCTATCTGTCTTTACTTTTCTGACGATGTGAATAAACTTTAACAGTAGCACTTCTTAATTTGTGTAATTAAATGAAGGAGAATCAATATATTCTACAATTGAACTTCCTGGCAAAACAGCCTTTATCTGTTTTAATAAATGGTTTTGCAGAATACTTAACCTAATTTTAAAGCAAATTAGTCACTGAAGAAATCAGATTGGATATTCATACAATAACTATGTCTTGCTGTGTTATAGAAGGACATTGGGACACAACATGGCTATTACTGTGTCTCCTAATGGTTGTTTTGGGCCACTGAAGTTGTTTTGCATCACTTTTATAGTTGTTTTGTATGTCTTACAACTGTTTCTGCACCTTTTCTGTTGGGTCTCTTGGTGGTTCTTTAAGTATTACACTGAATGAAGTGTTAAAGATTCAATTACAAATTGAAACTCTGGGTCCATGTCCATGTACCCACTAAATCCGAGCCCTTTTGTATCAAATGTGCAATGGGTTGGATAATGTTTAGGATAAAGGTAAACGTACAGTATCTTGCAAGTTTCTAATGGAACAACTAATTGATTTGCGGATTTGACTGTTTTCAAATTAGGGTACTGTGCTGTCTCTGCTTTCAGTTTGCATGGACCATAATATTTCCCATATAAAAAGAAGTGTTTTTTGGTTATATAAAAATAAAAATCATGGACCATTCTTAAATTCCCAGGAATGTATAGTTCAGAGACACTTTATGCACTCTAACCCAAATGAAGAAATCACGCAAAGGTATCGCTGAACAAGAGTCTTGAGCTTCTCTTTAAAACCATAGTACCTGTTCAACATTTTAGGAATCCATCTGTTGCTTTTCTACCAATATCGCTTGCATTTGTCACCCAAAAGCCACCAAAGCCAGCACTGCACACAATGGTGCCATTAGTAAGTTGTAGTAAGTAACCTGCCAAATTTGAAGCCTGTCAAGTGACCCTTTGGGCAGTTATACAATTGAAATACAGAAGTTCATTATATTTATAGATCAATTCCACACAGTCCACTCCTTAAGTTTAGGAGCTACTAAACACAGTTTCCTGTAGTTTCAAGCTGAGATTAAGGGAAGAAACAACACCATGTAAAAAGTAAGAGTCAAGTAAAGTATGTGTTTCTTAACATGCTGGTGTATGAAAGATTAATAGGGGTCATTGTTTTGGACACAATGCAACGTTTCGCACATGTTGACCCAGGTCTTGTGTTCCCACCAATGCTGAAATTAAACACTGGTCAAAAAGCCATTTGAACTTGGGTTTAAATAGGTTTTTTGACCAGTGAGAATATGGTATCGGAGATCTGCTGGTGGAATCGGGTTGTAGCAGATCTCTGATGTAGAAAAGTGCGTGATCAAGATAACAATTCAACTCCTCATTGTATAAGAAGGCAATGTTAAAATAACTGTGTCGACTTGAGCAGGAATATTTGACAATATTTCCAACCACATTTCTTTGCAGAGCAATACTTCAGCCATTTTTATTAATACACTGCTGAGGAGATTTTTTTTTTTCAAAAGAGTTTAGAATAAGCCTCTGCTGCGAGTCAAGCAGCCTCTGGGAGAGGAGGCGTTGTGGCTGACAGAGCCGTGCGAGGTGGTGTCAGGCCCACAGAGATTTTCAAAAGTATATGCAGCAACAAATGTGACTCGCTGCAGAACATACATCATAGTGTGCTTGTTTGCTACTTGATTCTCCTCTCATAGCTCTATGTATCGTAGAACCCTTTGTGTGTCGGACAGTTTCATGATTCAGACTTGCCAAAGAGGAGATTTGCAGAAATGTATTTAAGATTCTCAGTACTATTGCAGTCACTGGAAAACTTTATACTCCCCAGTGTGTTTTCATTTCATTACCGTCTGACAAGATGCTCACTTTTGGCTATTGGATCCCGTAGCCTGAGCTTATGTAGGCCACACAGATACAGAGCACTATTTCACTGATGTAGTCTTTTGTGGAAGGCTCCCTTTAACCCATTAAGGCCTGAAGCGCCTGGAAAAAATGTCTCTAAAACCTGAGCTACTACCTATGGCTATACGGTGATAGTGCTTACAGCGATGCGGCATCTGCAGGTAAATCCACTGTCACCCCTGGTGAGCGGTTGTAAACACTCCGTCGATTACGGTGGTACTTATCGTAGTTATCGCCGACCTCGTCGTCTTCAAACATAATTATATCTTAACCATAAATCCCGGTCGATTTGTTCAGCGCTTTCGAAGTTATCAGCGATGACGTCATCGAGGACGAAACTCCTCAAAATCACTGCCTTCAGAAATCTCTCCACTGTCAAAGTCCTCCATGTTTGCACGAAGTAATTTCAAAACAATGTCGTGAGGAACCCTTATACCCCCCGAAAATTTACGTATCCGCTTTACCGGCGTCTATGGTAGAAATGCGGCAATGCTTTCCCGGCGTCAATGGGTTAAGGAGATGTTTTGCAGGAAAGACATGGGCAACAAGAAGAAACCATCAATATCCCATTAATTGTGCGGTAGCATTTTCAAAATAGGAGGTGCATGCTATTTTTGCAAGGCCATACAATGTGCTTGGCCCTTCCGGGGATATAGACATAAAACAAAAATAGATAAAAAAGTAAAATGAATGAGTCCCATTACATGTTTGCTGTGAGGAAGTAGTATCTTGAATGCCCACAACCCAATCGTTTTACTGTGTTGGTCAATTTGTTGAGAAACAGCGTTATGACCAAGAGGAAATGAATAGACTCGATAGATACACTCAAATTTCCTTTTAGTTGACAGAGATGGTGTACTTGTTGGCTGTAAATGGTTCTTTAGACCATTAGGAGCCGTTTCATTTATACTGCCTGGGGGTTTGCACAATATGCTTAATGATATATCCACACTGCTCTCATGCTGTGAGTTTTAAAGCCGCCTCTTTGGAGGAAATTTGGGTCTTTGTTATCACTCTTCTGCACTTCTGCACTTACATCTTCCTGACCAGAGGAGCAGTCGGAGGATCCTCCCTAACAACACAACCATGAAATGCAGCATGAATTTTGACAGGGCAAACGCGGGGGGTTAAGAGGAGAACAACGGATTAGCTGGAGGGATAAGAAGTGGGTAGAATGATTCAATTTATTTATTCCACTGAGACTGGGTTAATGTATGTGTGTAAATGTCGCCGGTACAGCTCCTAAGTGCCAAGAAGCCAAATGTGTGGGATTTATTCTGAATTTTTTTTGAATGTGGGCAGGGACAAAGAACTGAGAACAAGAAAGAGGACCTTTGTGAACCTGTGTAAGACACATGGAGACTGCACTACTATGAAAAAAGCAGCACCTAACAACTCTGACCTGAATATACCATAAATTGGTTATTTGAAGGACCTCTGTTGAACATGTTGCATGTGTACTTGTACTATCACAAGTGGTGATTTCATTGAAGCTGTGCTGCCCCTTTTTCTGCCCTTGCAGTAAAGGTGGGCCTGAATTTTTTTCCGACTTTTCTGACTCTGGCTCTTTGAACTGGTCTCCATATGATGGAGTCATTTTAAGACTCTCATGTTTGATTGGTGGCTTAAAAGTGATGATCATTGCAGGATAAGCAATATTACAGGGCAGTTTATAGCTAGTTGTCAGCTAATAAGTGTAGGTAAAAGAAAAACGTGAGAAATAAAATAGACTGCTTAGGATATCCACACATTTTTATTGTAAGTGTATGTTTTCAGCCAATGATACATCAGAAGATGCATTCAGTATAAGGAGTAGTAATGAGTTCAGCAAAGATGGAATTTGGCTAAGGCTGAATGGAGTTATTGGAGCGGCGACCTCTATAATTCCAATTAGGAGCAGGACAGAGCTAATGCATGATAACTTAAAGGTGAAGTAAGTAGTTTATAGTGCTATCTAGACGAGAGGCTGAAATTTACAACAAAGAACAGCTCCTCTGCTCACCCCCTCCCTTCCCTGAGCGCTACGGTATCCTCAGCCGGTCAAATGTCGTCTTTCTCCGTGTCAGCAGATGAGGTTCATGAGGCGAGGGAGAGGGCGAGCTACCGCGACCGTAGGAGACGAAGCGGAGAGTGGAGGCGGGACTTCCGCTACAAGTAAAGCGACACTTGATTTGTTCTCTCGCGTTTGTCTATACAGGCTCCCGTAGAAACATGGCGTCCTGGCAATGCAGTAGCGGCCCGCGACCACGTTATTTTACATGACTTTTTGAAACACTACGAAAATGAAACAAAGAATATTATACAGCTATACTAGACAATGCAGGAGCACATAATATGTATAAAAAAGTGGATTTAGAGTTATATATACCCATAAATACTACACAGTGTCCCTTTAAACTCTTAATAGCGTCCGTGACTCGAAGTATGAGACAGTGGTTGTTCAAGTCATGTTTTTTGTCTTCTTTAAACAACCTGTAACACCACAAACTATGCAGTTGATCAATAAGACAGATTAACTGGCTTTTAAAGTAACACATAGTTGAAGCTTATGTTAACACGGACAAACGCACTGTTTTATCAATTTCTTCGAACACTTCTGCTTTTGTGCTTTCAGGGTTTTTTTGGAGGTCAAGAATAAAATCCAATCCAAACCTTTTTATCTGCAGTATCATTCATAAATCAGCCAATGCATGCTATTTTAAAATGTGGCATGTAATATATCAGCATGTTGGTACACTATTGTGTTTTAGCTTGCACTGTACACACATTATTAACAGAATGAGGGCACAGTAGCCACACATTTCCTTGAGATACCCTTCTTTGCCCGTGTTTATATTATCACACTGTCATTTCCCATGACGGATAACTTCTAAGTGTATCATGAGCTGCTTTCTGTCATGCACAGAGATTCTAGGGCGGGGCTGTATGTGAGAATATATGTGTCAGCCGACATCCCTCCAGAGATTCTTTGGAGATTCTTCTGCAAGCTACCCATCTCAGGTTAATGTCCTGGTGAGCTCATGTGAGAGCACGGCAGGAGAAACTCTGGAGAGTCCACAGAGAGTGAAAGGGAGAATGTCCACTCCTGATTCCCACATGCCATGCTTACAGTTGTAAAAAACATCTCACCCAGAAAAGGAGGGTTTAAAATTGCAGCGGACCACATTGCATTAGATTGTCAAGGGAAACAAATTCACATATTCTCACAGAGCCAAGGGAAAGTCTTCTATAAAACTTCTTATTATTATTATTGTTATTATTATAATAATAAAGGCAGATATCGAACATCTTGTTTATATTTTGTTTATTCTTTGTTTGTAGATTCCATATAAAAGTGGAAAGAAAGCAACAAACTGCTTCTGCATAATAGTTTTCCCGCGATCTCTGCTTTGAGAGTAAGTGTTTGATTGTTAGCGGACGCAAGGAAAATGATTACTCTCTGACTTCATTAAGCGCTAGTATAATGAGGCATCTTTGAGATAGTGTTTCCCAGATAAATCTATTTGGTGAATGTGAAATTCATTTATCAGAGAGATGCCTCAATGTGAGTTACTGTTGATAACACTAATAGTGTAAATAAGATAAGCTTGATTTAATGCGGTGTACATTTGGAATGGAACAGCAGTCTTTTTCTTTTGGATTAGTGCTTTGTCCTTGAAAAATGCATGAGAAAAAATGTGGTAGCATAAATATTCCTCTACAGCCCAAACCAGGGAAAACAGATTGTCAGAAGTATATCGGAATAAAGAGTGTTGTTTGGCTACCTTCTTGAGAATTTCTTTTATTATTTTTAATTACCTTGTATTTCTGTTTTGCTAAATATAAACTTAATTTGTTTAACGCTGTCAGAAGCACAAAACATCATTAGTTTGATTGTGCTATTATCGGAGAGTTGCATTTCCACACAGGTTTCAGCGTGGTGCCAATGCACCTATGGCTTTAATTTTGTTTAGTGTACCATTATAAATGAAATTAGTCATGTTAAACGAACAAAGCACATTTTATGATTGTTTTTGGCACAAATATTATAATATATGTTGTGGCAAGGTCACCCATTTGTGTTAGTCTGTTGATACATGTGTTGTTTTATGTCAGACGTTTTTGCTAGTGATTGAAAAGAATCACCGTTTTCGGATTATCCATCCGCCTCAGAGGAGGAAATTTAAGAGTTCCCACTTTTACAACTCCAACTCTTCTGAATTAGAAATGGTCACAAAGAAAACATTCATTTTAAAAATAAACATTCGTCTGACTCGATGTACAGCAATCAAAAAACAAGTTGTTTTAAATGCGGTTGTATCTGAGTTTAATGTATCTTGCACTTCAAAGATAGAGCCATGTCTTTGCCATGCTATATTTAGTTATTATTTACAATGGGGTCATATCCTCATGTGTTCGGAAAATAAAAAGAGATAAAGACCAGATGGATAGATTCGAATGAGAATGAAAAACATTTCATAATGCACTTTTGGAAAGAAATTTTCCATGCATTTGTATAGGTAGGTGTGGCTGTTCTGATAAATTGATTAACTCTTCGTTCTTGAAGTGTCACAACCGCATACACACTCATGCACACACTTAACATTTTGCATCTTTGCATATTGTACTGCATGTGAAACACAGAGCTTTCAATGTACACTAGTAAACCACTGTTCTTAAAAAGAAACCTTTAAAATAAGAAAACAGTTACCTACTGCTGTTCCCTCATACATTCAAAATCAGAATGATTTGTTTTTAATGGAAGTGGTTTAAAAATAATTCAAAATCAACAACACACAATCCTATACAATTGTTTGTGTGCCATTTGTGCCCAGAGCTTATCTGTAAAGACCCTAATTCTGACTCCGTTTGGACCGGATGTTAAAAAGGAATTTCTGAGCTGAGGCATTCACAGCGCATCACATACTATTTATTTGTTTGTGTAATGGGCACAGAACAGCACAGCATTGATCCCTAATTGTAATAGCCTTCCCATTTTCTTTCTCAACTGGAAAAATGTATTGCCTTTGCTATTAGTCTCTGAAGCTTTACAGTTTCTTTCTCTGAGGGCATTCAAAGTCGGTGAAAAGACCACAGTAAATACCCGAATACAGCAAAAGCACACTTAACAGTTTGAGAGGGAATATTTTACAGAAAAGAAAACACAGCTATTGACATTGGGCATCGCATCGCATCGTATATACCAGGCACACAATGGACAGACTAATTAATAACTGACAAGTGAATAAGAAGTGAAGATATCGTTAAGAAATGTATTATAAAATATCATTGACCTTGGTTGAAAATGAAATTCCACATTAATAAACTGTAATACAAGGTCAGGATGGGAAAATAGCATTTGCAGGTCTCTAAATAGCTCTAAAATGGGCTTGTAGTATTGTTATCATTAATGAAAGGAGATGCAATCGGATACCTTTTAACTATAACAGCCAGACATGAACAGCCTTGAGCGTCTAAATTATTCCCTTCCCTATTTTATTCCCCATACAGTCTTTATTAGATTAACATCAGAGCTTGTATGTTTAAAAGCCATTTTATGTGATTTGTTTTTGGTAGTGCTAGTGTAAGAAGCAAACACAAAATCAGGATTGTGTAAATTTTGTGGACCTGTAGGGAAAACTGGAATATTCACTATGCCAAATTTCACATCGACATAGCACTTCTATATGGATAAGCCTAAATTAAAAAAAGGGGGATTTTTATATAATATAGAACAAAGCAGATAACAAATTGCAAAGTGTAATGAGATCCCCAAAAATATTCAAAAATAGTTAAGATAACAAATAATTGTACAGCCTCACCCTGCTGTGTTGATAACAAAGTAGTGTGGAAGAACACGTTGTCCTTGATCCAAGATTGCAGCATCCTCTCTGTTCAAAGGCATTGTTTACCCTTTCTGCGAGACTTGGTTTATCAAACAAGGACGAGAGATTAGGGGTTACATTATTGATCCATTGACATAGCTTACTCAGTCCCTCCTTGGATAAGTCTGCACTTGAAAATGGGAGCATCAAACAGCACCTGTTGTACACTGCATTGAGGAGGAAAATACACATTGTTCAATATTGCACAGACATGTTCACGGGAAGCCAAAATTAAGATTGTAATTCAATTATGATTTGTGAAGTCCTACTGATGAAGACCCATGTTTATTTTCAGCTGTGGAATTCTTGCTTTACTCGCACTGTGTGCTTCTTCTGCCTCACCTGCTCAGTCACAACGTAAAATACAGAGCGGGAATGTCACCTTGGATTCCAAAAACGAAAGAAATGCTGCACTGTGAAAATCACAGCAAACGTCTTGTGGAGATGACAGGCTTAATTGGCATTGTGTGCGCTTGTTTGACTATGATTTGAATGCATCACACATTTGTTAATAAATGTTACATACTGCAGCTTTATGGTTTTAATCTAACAGTCTGCAACAAAAATACAAGCGTTTATGGCGAAGGTGGACTTGTAAATGGGATGTTGAGCTAGTGATTATGCAGAGGTACAAAGCAGTATGGTATTCGACATTTAAACAACATAGATTTGAAATTCCTTCTTTACACAAATGTTCAGTAAACGAACAAGCCCATGAACTGATACCACATTCAAATAAATGGATAATGACTTGGATCACTGTAATCTCACTTTCACAAATTCATGGCTAGACTTTATCACACCATCTGGTCACCATTTCTGACTTAAATCCCTTCCACTGTTTTCCAATCTCACACCTCGTCCACTGCCTGCTGTGTTTCTATTCATTTGATACAATTTTCAGTTTAACAACATGCCATATGCCTTATACCTGCAGGCTTTGCTTCTGAGTAAGCCTGAGAGGGAGAAGGCTCCTGCGTCACTCTTCACTCTTGTCAGCCTCGTGTTTGCCTGTATATATGCAGGGAAATCTGACTATGTGTTCTCATTTTCCCTCAGTTACACTCTTCAGCAGGTCTGTGAGAGGAATTGGGGATTACATATTTCTCTAGGGCATTTTTCTCAGTGTCTATCAGCGGTTGCATTTGACAGGGTTGTAGAAATGTTTTTTAATGATAATGACCCATAGTCTGTCTAATATTCAAAAACAACCCAACCGCAATAACATTTGGAGCGCTTCAGGTTTTTGAAGCACATGATTTTAGTCAATGCTTTAATTTTTTCCATCATGACAGCGGAGGGAGACCACTAAAACACCGCAGCTCAATGTCTCGGAAATTATGAACAATGCAAAGACACACAATTAGACAATCGCACATAAAATGTGAGCAAACTATTTACAAGAAACTTAACTTAGCTCCGTAGCCTGCCCTGGATGAACTCAAACCTTCTCCACAGGGACTTAAACTTGCTTCAGCGTAGTCAAACGAGGAACTGCTACAGAGGCGATTGTCATTAGGTTCTGTGTTTTTGTCTCAGATGGACAACTTCTCATGGTCATTTTAATGTTGTTCTGAGGGCTGAAACTGCACTCTGCTGCTGCACGAGACTGGAATCACCACTAGAGTTTTGAAGTCGGGGAACATTTCTCCGAGTCTCTGAATGTGGGGATATCGTGCAGCACCTGCTGCTTCTGTACCAGCGGCAGACGTGGTCACTGACGCGTTCCAAAGCCTCCAGTCCATAGGTCTTAGCACACAGGTAGCGAGAGGTGCTGTCGAGGTTGTGCAATGATGCCCAAATGCTCCGAGGGGAATCCTTTTTTTTTGATGGATGTAGTTATCGCCGTGATGTGTGCAAAATGAACAAGGCCTTCGCGTCAACCTGTGTGAGAAGCAGGTCTATTACAGGTTACTGGAGCTGCCGTTGCAGGTGGTCTACTAGTGGTTATTGTCTTGTTGAAGTTACAGTAGATCGCCGCCAGTATTCAATCTGTCATAATGACGGACATCCTTCAGATGTTTCCGTCATGGTCAAAAAAAATCCATCAATGACGTTGAGTTCTGGGTTAACACGGTTGATAAATAATCAAATGCAATTCCTAAAATCATGTTTCTTCATTATCTGATGGGAAAATTAGTTGAAATAAAGAATGAGAATATTTACAGCAACACATTGAGCACAGCTCACGGTAACAAAACTGACCTGCCAGTCTGTTTCTGTGATCGAGGTTTGGCCTCTTAAAATGTCTGTTGATGTTTTCTCAAACATGTTTGTCAAATGTGAAGAATCTCGGAGGTGAGGGGCTCTGGGAGGTTTTCCCCACATCCCAACTTGACAAGTGTTAAAGACTAGACACACAGGCAGGCAAATGTTCTCATTTGTTGACAGGGAGGAACGTGTGTGGATTTGTCTTCCTCTTGGAAAGCACAATGTGAGCAACTCTGGGACCTGGAGGTTTTATAAATGAGAGCGACGGGAGGGGAAAAGACAGTTATTCCTGGTCATTAGGAATTCTAGTGCACAGCCTCACTGTGATATTGTTATGCTTTAACACCCTCTCTGTTCAGCCTTGAGTGAAGAAATTTGTGTTTTACTTAAAGCGTGTGGCGTCCTTCCAAAGACCGACTTGCATGTCACGAAAAGATGCCAATGGCGTGTCCACACCTGCCTCCCTCGCAGGGGTGTCTTGTGACTCTTGCGGGAATATGTATAATACTGCAGAATGGAGCACAGGTTTAAAATTTTGGAGATTAAAAAGTGATGATGCATAAACAGTGTATGTTTGGAAAATGCTGTATGAGCTGCACTACCTGGATATTGCTATTTATTCACAGCCTCAGTGAAACTCTTAGCAGAATGAGATTTGAGCAGTGCAGGATACAGTGGTAGAACCACAATTACACTATGTCACTTCTGTTTTACAGTAGATGAATGGATGGTTGCACATATTATTTTATTTTATTGTTTTATTAATGCGAACATCAAACATTCACTGAATCCTACATCTGTGCAATGGTCAACAAATCAAAACTATATTAATTTTAAAATAGTTAAAATGAGAATGGGATAGATGATACCGTCTGGAAAAATGATGTGTAAGGTTTTATATTATTAGTTAAATTGGAACTATAAAACTATGCTGATGTGACTGTCAGGCACTGTCAAGCACACATTACCCCTGAGGGAATTTGTGAGCTTCACTGAAACGTATCCTCCATTGATATAAAATAATGTCTTGCAAATTATGACAACTTTCAAGCTGAAGCCTGATTAGGAAGTTTAAATGACTAATCTCATGTGGAAAAATATCAACAGATCAAAGCACAGGCTATGTTTTATGGAAGTAGTAACTGTCAGTTGTGGATGAGCCAATGGGAAAGGAAAAAAGTGAAACTCTTGCAAAAAAAAAAAAAAAAGGATATTTCTCAAAGGGTAAGTACCAGATATTTTTAGAAATCAGAAGCTGCTGGTTTATCATCATCTACAGCTTCATTTAAAGGGAACAGAGTATCATTATGAGAGATCAGAGAAGAATTATTACTTAACTGAATATTTAAAATTCTGAACCCCCAAACTTAATTTTCCGATAACAAAGTACGTAGAAATGTTTTTCTTTAAGAAGTGTGACCTATTCCAGTCAGTGTTCTTTAAAAGCTGATAAAAGCTGAACATCGTGTCTCCCCATCCAAAGAACTTTGTTCATTCCCTCTGTTGAAACAAAAAAAAGGGATCGGCTCTTTCATCTCTTGTCAAGTCTTTTTTTTTTGTGGCACACACACTGTGTTGCTGCGCAGTTAGCATTCATCAAACACCCTGTCAAAACAACAGATTTCCTTTCTTTGTTTGCTAAGATAAAGAAGAAATCATATGTTTGCATTTTTGTGTTTGCAAATTCAGTAAATAAATTCAATACATTCAGTCTAATGAGCAAATATTTTCACCTAGTACCTTATTTGGTGTGATATTATTATTATTATTATTATTATTATGTTCAGATGAGAAATATGTAAAATCACAGAATTCTAATTTGAACAAAACCTAAATCCCAAATCTTGGCTCCAGACTGACGACCTGCAGTGATGTTTGTGTGGCCTTAACGTTTCTATTGACTTGTTTAATTTCAACGTAAAAGGCGACAAAACAACACAACACCCTCATTAGCAGCTCCATGAAATCGGCGTGCTAACATCCTCAAAATGCCAATGCGTGGCAGGTGAAACATGTTCGCATAACATTTTTCTGTGTAGCTTGCAAATTTGTTTTAATTAGCATATGATTACAATAACCTGGGCAGAGTGCACACTTAATACCAAGGCCAAACAATCCATACGACCGTCCGTCTTCTACCGCTTTATCCTCCCACATGAGGGTCCCAGCTGACGTAGTCACCTGTCCATCACAGGGTCACATAGAGACAAACAAACATGTATGGCCAATTTGGAGCATCCAATTTGCCTAATCCCCAAATCGGATCCCAGAGAAAACAACCCAGGTCTTCTTGCTGCAAAGGCCCCCAAACAATACTCCATTATTTCCTGAGAAAGTGACAATAATGTTGGGAAATCTCACAATGTTAAGAAAATGAATGCCACCACAGACACATGATTCAAAACGCAATCACAAGTCAGTAACACACTGTGTGTGCATGTGAGCGTCTTTCACAAACAATAGCTAACATGTACGATCTATCTATTTTGAACCAAATCTTGATGTAAGGTAATGAATAAGTGTCTCATAGACAGCTGAATTTATCACATAAATCGTTTTTTAGAATACATGAGATTACAGATAGATATAAATGTGTTGGACTCCCTTTAAAATGAGATGGTTTATTCTAATGCATAAATTTAGAAATAAAGTAGGAACATTTGCTGTATATCGCCTCTGTTCACCTTGTGCTGATGCAACCATTTTGCTAATCTGCTTCCACTGTACTAAAACAGCTGTGATTGTGGATTCTGGCTTGATATATGGGTTATAGAGTCACATGAACTCTCCGAACTACCGAGGCACATTGTTGATCTCTCTTTAAAGAGTGTGGGACTTTCAAATGCCATTCACGTTGAGCTTTTAAGTCCTTTCTCAATCTCAACCAAAACTCTTTGGCTTTAGGTGAGACCATGACTGTATTTGCCTTGGAGCAAACTAATTATTAGAATTAGAGGGATGAGGAGAAACAAATAGCAGAATGTTATTTTGCTCTGGCTAAATATCAGGTTTTAATCTGAAAAGTCTTCAGCAGCTACGGTCTGTTAGTAAAACTGAAATCCTGTGCTGCATTACCGTATGCCATGATTCCGATGCTGCCTGTCTGAACCCATGATGTTGAACCTGCAGATACATTCAGGATCCTGTGACAGGCTATATGACCGTTTCATTAAATGACATCTTTGTATATACAGGCTATCCCACACCCTCCTCTGCTCTGTGTAAATTGTCTGTCTCAGTCTGAAACAAAAAAAAATGTGTCTTTGTTTTTCTTCTATACTGCGAAATGACTTCAGCCTCTATTGTCCTGTCAACTGTGCTTTGCCGTCTATCCGTTAAGGAGACGACTTCCTCCCTGAGACACTGTCATTGGTAATTATTGCCAGAGATAAAACTCTGCTGGAACAGCTGGAGCCAGCCTGCAATTCACAGCACCAAGGTCAAGCTCTGAAGGACGTGCAACAGAAATGGGCCACCTGAGGAAAAAAAAGTCACCTCAGTATCACTGGGTGACACAACTCCCCCTTCCCCGCTCATTGTCTTTATGACATAACTTTTGACAGACTAGATTTCATTAACACATTTCCTGTTCATCCATTCATCCACAGCTCTGTGCTCTAGCCGTTTTACGAAACTTAAGGTGAACTATTATCACTTTTTACTCCAGCTTCTGTGATGAAGATATCTGGCTCTGGACTGAGTCAAAGACTGTGCTTTACTGTACACTGCCGGCTGAGCAGCACTTAGACTCAGGAGCTGTAATTCTGCCTCCAGCTGACAGATAAAGTGAGGAGGTAGTAAATAATAAGAAGCAGTAGAAGACCTTGGAGGTGGCCACTGAACTAAATTAATGTCCCTTCTCTGAATTTAAATTAGACTGTAATCCATAAGTGTTTTTTTTTTTCTTTTCTTTTTTTTCAAATCACAGGAATATGCTCCCACTCGAGGACAGAAACACGATGTGAAAGCCAGTGGTCACTGTCCGCTACCCTTTTTGAACAACACGAAACAAAGCAGGAAATAAGATCCACCATCAGAGATTTTGATTCATTGGAAGTACTCTCAGTAGTATTAAATATTTATGGAATGAAGCTTTCTATCAATAACTACAAAAAAGTCTTTGTCATCAATCTTTGTCATTTATCAGACAAGTGCTCACTTTCACTTTGGAGAAATGAGGAACTAGGGCATATAGATTTCTATCTGAAATCAGTAGGAGAGAAGTAGAAATCAATAACGGGGGTTTGTTTCCAGCAACATTTAGAATAAAGAGTGAGTGGCACCAGCCAGACGTCCCACTGAAAGAGAGACGGCGACAAATCGCTGAAATAATCTGTCGCCTTCCGTTTATATGTTTTTGTCCCTTCTTTTTAACATGCACACTAAACATTTTAGACCGTTTCCCCCGGGACATAAACTGGAGCAAACCAGCTTTTCATATAATTTATTGTGATGCGATACAACCAGTAAATCAGCAGAGAGGCTGTGTTGCTTTACATCCAGCGGTTTCTTAAATACTAGAACTATTAATCAAATCCACACATAATTTGCTATATAATTGCATGGGGATGGTTTTAAATTTAAACTAGCGTACTGTAAATGCTTAAATTAGTGGAGGCATGAGCATGAAATGAAATCCCAGACTTTCTAAACAAAAACAAAAAGCTGTGGAGAAAAGAACTAAGCAAACTCTGTACCCTGAGGAAGACCAGGAGCTGTTTTTGAAATCTGGAGAAAACTTGCCCTTTATGATTTCTCAGGTCACATTTCAGTGAGACGTATAAGAGACAACAAAAAGCTAGTTAACAGTTATTGTCAAAAAAAAAAAATTGTTAAAAGAAAATGATGTCATGGTGACTCTGGTTTGGAGTTGCAGCACTGGCATTATGGGTCATAACAAATATGCAACCATTTATATCCTTTAATATCTTTTACCTGGATTGACCTTGAAGTTGCAGACCATGAGTACATAACATTCATATGTTTTGCAGGAACAAGCTGACATCAAGAAATATAGGAACCAAGGTCATGCAATGACATGGGTCCTTGATAACATGTACCCCCAACTAAAATAAACCCTGCTGGCATAAATCATGTACAGCATTTACAGTTATTCCTTTTTAAGGCCTGTGTTCATGAGAGAACTGGATGGTGGGGGGTGACTTATTTTTTTCCCCCGCCATCCTTGAGCTGTATGAGCAGAGGCTACTATCATGAGCAGTGATGGCCTTTGAAGTCTGATGATACAAAAGACAGTGGCATGTAATGGGGTTGCAGCGGTGTTATCATGCAAAACAGGCAGGTCAAAGTAGGGTGAATGTGGCAGAGAAAGCGATTCAAAATGGCCCATGGGGGGGACAGTGAGAGGACAATCAATGTTAGTATCCCAAGCCACCTGCTGCCTGCTGTGCAGCAAAGAGTCCAGCGCATCCCCTCACTAATGAAATTTGACATAGTGGAGATGACAGGTGCCATGACAGCACTCTGCCAGGATACACCGGGAGAGGAGGGGTACATGAATTCTTATAAGTTAGCACACCTGTGCACCCCTGCTCTGCTGCTCCAAGGTGAGAGAGAGAGTGTGTGTGATGGAAGTGTTGGTGATTTCTAAGTCGACAGGTGATACATCATTCAGCAGTGGGTCCACAGAGGTGTACTCTCAGCAGAATAATGACAGGTGTGATGACGGTCTCACATCTGAATAATCGTGTGGCATTAATGTATGAATTTTGAATGGACCTTGACCTGAGGTAGTTTATACCTTGTAGAATGAGGTTAAAATCGCCTTCCAGACCATAGAGCAGCAGAGGATTGACGGCATTGAGTTTGTGCGACCGTGTGTGTGTGTGTGTGTGCTCACAGAAGTCTGTGCATGCATCCAGTGCGTTAACATGCATATTAAAAATCTAATTTTAGTCAGACTAACCCCCCGCTTTCCACTGGACGTGTTACAGCCACGGCACGTCATCGGCGCGGTCGCCGTTGCAAATAGCTTCCATTCTAATCAATGAGAGCATTTCCACTGGGCGCGCTGCAGAACGTCTTAGCAGCGTCCCAGAAAAAAAAGCGCCAAAGCCCTTTCGATAGGTAGCAGTTCTATTTTTGCCGTTGCCGCTGCTGAACCGTGTGAATTTCAACAGAGCAGATCGCAACTGACAGGAAGTCCGACACAGAATCAAAGTAAAACACTTCCGCCCCCCTTTCAAAATAAAACACAGTACGCAGGTCATATAGCCTATCACAACTTCACATCAACATTACGTCGTGACCGGTGCTACCATGTCAACAGTCAATTAATCAGAGCGTCTCGGAGAGTCATAATGTACGACGTGAAACTGATTGTTGAAGTGGAGAAACATAAAATAATTTATGACACCAGATCAACAGTTCTTCCACGTCCGAGAATGAAAGAAGCTGTGTTGTTGTTGTTTCCTTTATACACAATCTATCGCGGGATCTCGGTTCAAGATTATACTATATCTAATACCGTTGGCTCCCAAGGCACCGCGCCGCTGCTGCAATGCGCCCGTTGGGGATTGCCGCTGGGAATCAGCCTTTAGTAGGACTAACGTACCTGGATAATGTGATTCATAGTCTGATGACTCCTCCATGTATATTCTTAGTCGGAATGGGGTCGGACTTGGCGTTCTGCACATGCACCAAAATTTCCTCCCCATTCTTTGACCCACAAGTAGAAGGAGACGACGTATAAACTGTTGCCAGAAATCATACGGCGGCGGTGTCTTTCTTCAGAGAACACAGCAACCAAATCTAATCTAATTTGTATCACGATTAACATGTACAGCAGGTACGAAACATACGGAACCACGGAACGATCCGTCACACAGTCCACTCTTGTTTTCTGTGGCGTAAAGGTCAACAGGAAACTGATTCAATACGCACTAGCTTATAGAGAGATACAGCGCCACCCATGAGGCAGAGTCGGATGTACTCACCAATACTCAAACTCTGCAAGTTGTCTGATAGCCTGTCTTAGTCAGACGGTTTAAACTGTGCATGGAAATGTCACTGACTGTTTCTAACTTAAATGCAATTTCTGATTTTACAGCTGCATTCTGAAGCCTGATGTTTTTTTACGGTTAATTTACAGTTTGAGTCTGTCTTATCTCAGCTCTCATTTCACTGAGTTGCTGCTAAATTTGACATTTAGTTTTAATCTGTCGTCTCAGTTGTCTATGTAATTGTCTGGCAGTTGGCCTGTCAATTAGCATCAGATCTATACAAATGAATTTTAAAAAGTAAACTTTCTGAAAGTAACCACTTCAGGCTTACGTTTAAATGTACAAGGTGTTTTCAAGGGATATCTTGGAGAACGTACAGACTTTTTAATGAGTTGAGTTGCAGACTCCGTGGACGTGCACTGTGGCAACAACTAGTTTATTCATTCGGCGAGGGCATTATGGTCAGGATTCAACTTATCTGAAAGATAGCCACCAGCTGCTGAAGACAGATTTCTAACAAAGCTGAGGTAGTCTGCCCTGTTCTGAAACTCCATTAACAGCATTTGAATGGAATGAATAGGGTGTCTCAATATCCAGCTTTCATAATATAGCTGGTAGCATGGACATTGTTTTCACAGATTTGATGGGGGGGGGGGCTGCCAGGAACAGTTCCAGAAAATGTCTGGCGCAATATTTGCAGACATTTGTTTTTTTTTTTCTGGACAATTTCTGGAAAGTGTTTGGACATCGGTCCATTTCTGAGATGAGTTCTAAATTGCTGCCTAACACAAATACATTCTGGAATATCACAATGCACACCCATGTATTAAAAAGTTAAAAGTCATGCACTTGCATTGTGAACCAAATCGAAATGTGACATCCTGTAATGACATGAAACCCACAACTGACTTAGGGTTACATGTGATCATGAATTGGGCCAAATCTGGCATTTGAGTCTGGTTTCTTCAAACTGAACATATGTGGAATTTAAATTTCCTCTCACCTCTGCTGCAGGCAGCTGCGTGCCTTTTAAAGATGAAAAAGGCAACATCTGGCCCCAAGTAGTTGGGTACAAAAAAGCCAGCTCTTAAGGATGCTCTGTGGATATTTCATGGAGGATGTGGTGATGTGTAGGACGGTGTGTTTAGTAACCATGGTTACATCAGAGCCACATTCAATCTTCATGATGTGCATATAATGAGAATGTAGACAATGTGTAGAGTATTTCCGTGTAAATTGATGCATGGTCTGCTGCCAAAGTCTTAGCATATGCTCATGTGTTCATAATAAAGTGTGTGAAAGCGCGCCGTGATGTTTGCAATTACTGGCTTTAATGGTACATAAAATAAATGAAATAGTTCAATAATCATCATTTTACACTAATGATCACATGCATTTGTCACAACAACGAGGCCTCAACTTTTTCTCCCGTGGTGTGATTAGAAATATATTGATTACTTCATTCGTTAACCTTGCCACTGCAGACGATCGATGCTGCTCTCTTATTGTCGGTCCCTTTTCTTCATCTTCTGCCACAGAAACACAGAGAACCGAATAAAACATTCTTTTTCTATTTTTACACTGTTTTTGCTCCAGCTGCAGAAATTGCCTCATACATAATACATCAACTTTTTGTTATTTATTCATTACAACTGTTAGCATTGTTAGCGATACAGACTTTTTATGCAGTCGTCAGTCTCTCGTTTCTTTTTTCTATTCCACTGACACCAGCTTACTTGAACTTCACGTATTTTTCTCCTGACATGTTGATTTATCTGTTTCAATTAAGACATCAAGCACTGCCTGATGAATGCAGAGTTATTTTCTTTGCTGGTAAGGGAGAAATAAACATGTTAATAAGATCCCTTACACATCAATTGGGAAATTATAAAAGTCATGTGCTTAAATTGCATTGGTGGTGTCGTAGTTCTCGAGTTGGCCATGTGAGTTGGGTCATCACTGTGGTTCAGACACTAAATTATTTTACAGATTGCCCTGATAATTAGAGCTGAAACGATTAATCGATGAATCGATTATTAATCGATTACTAAATTAATCGCCAGCTATTTTGATAATCGATAATCGGTTTGACGCTTTTTCCATCAGTAAAACAAGATTTCTGACTGTTTTAGCTTCTTAAATGTGAATATTTTCTTGGTTTCTTTGCTCCACATAACAAAGAAATCATTAAAACTGAATTTTATCATTTTGGTTTGTGGACAAAACAAGACTTCAGAGAACATCATAATTTCCAGCTTTGACAAACACGGTCAATGTTTTTTAACATTTTCTGACATTTTTTGGACCAAACGATTCATCGATTAATCGAGAAAATAATCTACAGATTAATCGATTACGAAAATAATCGTTCGTTGCAGCTCTACTGATAATATCGTCAGATATTTATGATGTCCAGTGGAGGAATCCCCTATGATTTTGGGGGCTTCCTGCTGAGTGGATTGTCACAAAAAATATTACCGTTTCTGTGGCAGAAGCATGAACTAAGGCTAATCAGCCACACCATTAAAAGCAATAAGTGGTTTTAATGGCAGTAAATAAATGTACCTTTTAAAATCATGTTAAACAAATCTAATTGTTATTGGTTAATTCATTGTTTTTCAGGTGTCAGTGTAACTATAAAGGTTGAAAAGAAGGATCAGTAATTGTAGCTTAATTATAACATAATTATCTACATTTGTGTTGTTGTGAAAGCTTAGGATACAGTTAGATCCTAACAATAAATATCACTTATTTTTTCACATCCTGTCTGGGATTTATTTCACTAATGTGCGTGAAATCACATCAACTTATGTCCAAATGTCAAACTTTTAAACTTGTAGAAAAATGGTGGCGATAAAAATAAGAAATAAACTGAACATAAAGTTTTGTGTCTCATAAAATGTGGCAGACAGTTGTGTTCCTCTGCAGCAGATCTGCTCACCTCCCAATGCTTTAATCATCTCCTGTCTGGATTTCTGCAGCTTTCTCTTGACAACCTTCTTGAGAAACCCTCTGCAGCGTTGTGTCTTTAACCTTCATTGACTGCCTTGAGCCTCCTGCTGCCCCTGTTCAAATTTTGGTGTCACATAGAGGTGCTAACAGGCTTCTTTCCATGGTGTAACCCTGTCTGTTATCCTTTCACCATCATGGGCAATACTTCTAACCAAACTGAACTCTCTCTGTTGCCTCTCCAGTCAGAGAAAGGACACACTTTTTAATCAGACTATCCATTCACACAAAACTTGTCTCTTTAATGTGCATCAATCTAGATTTTCAGTGTTAGCCCTTTTTCTTGTAGCTGGATTGTTGATGGGGCACAATGTATGCTTTTAATGTTGGTGAACTGGTTTGAAACAAAGATTTCCCTGAGGTTACTGATTTTTTACTGATTAAACGGATGGTTGAAGGTGACACCTGATGAACTCGGCGATGTCGCTGTAGAGAGGCTGTCGGCACACTTCCTCTTAGCCAATATCTTTGTTTTTGTATACCCCTTTTGTCCGGCTGTCAGGCAGAGTAAATATTTTTATTTTGACCAATTGTATAATTCTCCTCTGCACAATAGCAAGCAGTTATTGCAACAACACATTTGCTACAGCAAGCAATTATGGGTAAAGGGTTCCACAAGCAGGGCTTAGTGAACTATTGTTGGAAACATCAAGAATATGAGATTTAATGCATGTGAGGTGAGACTTTTCATTCCACTCTGCAGCAATAAACCTTTGTCCAGAGTATTTATTTGGGGCTAAGGTATTGTATTTTCTGCCATGACAATTTATTCCTGATCGTCCTCATTTAGGGCCCAAAGATAACATGCTTAGCCATGCAATGCTGTGTTGCATTTTTGTCATACGTTTGCAGCTGGAAATCGTTTTTCTTTCAGTGACCTCTATATTCTAGTTAATTATTGTCATGTTGGCAAAAGTTCAAAATGCATAAGCCATTGCAGCTTCTACGTTCTTTATGTCTGCATACTTGCCAGTGTGGAGACAGTTACCCCGGGATTCCATTGAATGCGCATAGCGTCGCATTGCGTCTCCACACCCACCAGCTCCGTTCACAGCTCCGTCACCATGCAGCATGGCCGGACCGACCGGGATTTCTCGCGGTAATTCAAAGAGTACATGCGTACTGTAAACACAAAAAAAAGGATGTTTCACTGACCGACCAGAGAATGGGAAGAGGGCGCTGGATTTGCAAGATTGCCGTTGATGCAGTTAAGGAAAATATAGGGTGTCAACAGGGAGGCTTTTATTCTGGAAAAATTAACAAACGCTTAATGTTGCATGAGGGTTGAACTGTTGTGTTTGTCATCCAGCAAAAATAGATCAGAAGCTTCAGACTTATGGTACGACAATGGAGCCAGTATATGACACAAACGGAGTGGGTGGAGGCTGACTCAGCCACTTTATTAGGTACATCTGTTGCACCGCCTGTTAACACAAATAGCTAATCAGGAAATCACATGGCAACAAATCAATGCACTGATCTGCATCTGCAGTTCAACATGACCACCAGGATTGGGATTCTAATGGGATTATCATGTACATCTCAATTTTACAGAGAATGGTCAGAAAAAGAGAAAATGCATAGTGTATGACTGTTTTCACACACAGTCATACACTATACGGTAACAGAAATTATTTGTTGATGCTCGAGGTCAGACAACAGTAACTCAAAGAACTGCACCACTGCACCAACACATCAAATCTTAAAGCAGATGATCCATCAGGTGCTACTCCTGTGTCCTCTGTCAGATACCACATTTTAGCTGGGGCCCTTGTGACTCGTATAATGTTTGGGACACCCCAATCCAGGCCCTAATGTGACCATGAGTATACAATTTGGTACAGTACCATGGTTGTGATATGGTTGAGATTACAGTTTTGTTTTCTGCCCTGCTGCTGGAACTCCCCACAGCTGGGAGCTAAAGTGCTTTCATTTATTCAGGCACTGAAGGAAAAGCCTGAATTCGGGACCCGACCATGGCAGTGCTTGTGTTCAGCATCAAAATGAAAGATGAAGAAAGGCCACACTACTGCTTCATCTGTCCACTAGAAAAATAATCCATGAGTGGGGGATTTGGAGTGTCCAGAGACTATCCCAGGCTCAGGTCTTGCAGTAGATGCACATGACATCTCCTGGTGTTACTGAGCATCGATTTTGCTGTAGCCCTCCTTCATTTTGAAACGACAAGAATTGCTTGGAAGGTGGTGAGATCACAGAGCTGATATAGTGCCAGAGTGAAACATTCATTTTGTACTAGTGCAGTACAAGTTCAGTTTGTGCCAGTTTTTGTTTTTAGAGATATCGCTTCCATTTCTGTCCAAGCGACATCACAGTCGACATTACGCACATTGTGCCATTAGTAAGTCACCTACCGAGTTTGAAGCCAGTTACATGAACTATTGGACAGTTATGCAAGGACAGACAGATTAAAAGAATATTGGTTGGTGCTGTGTTGTGCATGTGCAAATTGACATGTTCCTTGATCGGAATTTGAGCACGGAATTGATTAATTTGCAGAGAACGTACATTTTTAAAAGAAACCCCACATACACTCAAGTCTCGACATTTAATGAAGGCAATGATTTTACTTGGATTTTGATGCATGTTTATTCAATCATATTCTTATTATGTGCTTGTAACGTGCATGCATAAGCTGGCATATAGCTTCGAAAGCTTGTCACTGTTTTCTATTTGTGGATTAGAAAGCTTCGTCTTTGTATTTGCCCCTCCCACTGGGCCACCTGATCACCACTGCAAAAACAAAGTACTGTACATGCTATTTACGGATGTAAACAGTGAAGTCACCAGTTTGCATACCGTGCCTCATTGTTTGACGTTGGATAAGCATGCAGCTAATTTTGTTGTTATACATACACTCTTAGAAATAAAAGTGCTAAGTAGAACCATATAAGGTTCTTCGGCTTGTCCTCATAGGAGAACCCTTTTGGGCTCCTTTTGGATGGTTCCACCAAGAACCCTTTTAAAACCCTTTGTTCAGGAAAGGGGTTTTAAAGGGTTCTCTGGATCAAAATGGTTCTTACTGGAACCAGTATTCTTACCAAGAACTCTTGAAAAACCCTTTCTTCTGCAAAGGGTTTTTCAGAAGCAAATGGTTCCAGGTAGAACCTCAACCTCACAATTTTGGAACCCTTTCCAAGAGTGCAATTAGTTGATCTCAACACATCTCTTCCCCTGTTTTTGCAGAAAACTCAGACTTTTCATTTGCTCCAGCAGCAGGCAGTCTGTATAATAGCTCTCTGTACGATGAAATGCAGAAAGTAAAAGCTATAGTCATAGGCATCACACGCATTACTGAATATCTTAATGTTCATGCATACTTTTTACGAAGATGAAGATAAATGACTTTATTAAGGTCTATAAACCTATTTATATTATGCATGTAAATGTAAAATAATTGGCACTCAGCAGCAGAAGGCACATACATGAAATTCTACACTCTCGTCATTTATTTTTATACCGTCACCTGGTTATTGAGGATCTCTGCATGAAAACAAATGTACCGATATAAGAGAATGCATACATCTCACATTGCAAATACAGTTACTAATGCATGTAACATGGCTGAAAGCCACAAGAGACCATGAGAGCACACATTCTCATTCCTTAATCTGCAATTTTGGTGCATATTTATAAATGTGAAAGCCCGAAATAATGCAGATGCTTTGAATCGATCTTTATTGTCATTTTACAATAAAATCATGTAAAATCTGTTCCCAGTGAGGCAGATTTACAACTCACCCTAAGTAACGGAGAGTTTGCCTACAACACATTTGGTAGAAGAGAGAAATGTCAATTGTCAATTGATCAAGATTGATGTAAAGGTGAAGATCATTTTGAAAAATTAGTGTTAGAGCACATAATAGCGTTGAGTTCTTAAACACAGTGTTGCTTTTATATTATTGTTTACCTTCTCAATTGTCAAGGGGCCAGTTTTCTCGTCGAGTGATTGATCAAGAACACCTTTGACAGTTTGATGGGAGCTTGAGTGATGGGCATCCCTGACCATATCCCAACTGTCAGGGTGGAATGAATTGTCCACCCCATCAAAAATCACCTTTGATCTTGTTGATGGGGATAGTGGAACAGCAGAGGTAGAGGATTCAGGTAAAAAAAAAAAAAAAAAAAAAAAAAAAAAAGCATCAGATTATGTTACAACTGAGGGGAAAAAAGATAAATTGCGACTCCTGCACCCTTTTTCTAGTCAATCTCATTCTATGGAATTGCCCACTCTTCCAAGTCACTTCACAAGGGGGTTTCGCAAGATATGGTTTAAAAGTCTGTTGCAAGATTCTAGCATGATATATTTATAATTGGATACCTTGACAAGGCACCTGGGTGACTGACTCAAGCTATAATCAAACCTCTTCACTATCACCAGCTTTGTGCAGATGTTTCAAATTTTAAATCAATTAAGAATGTACATGGCCTATTCAACCTTCAAGTGTGGCTCTGTAAATATGTCACCAAACAGACAAGTGTAATCTGCCATGTGAATTTAAGTTGCCAGGCACACTTAAACATTATTACCCCCTAAACAAATGTTACTTCACATTGCAGAAACCATTTCACTCTCCCTGCTTGCGAACCACAAACACAGAGTAGAATGAGCCTGCATAGCTGCCTTTCACAGTCGTGTTTGGAAACCTTGATTGATAAGAGCTTCATGGCACCGATTGAAAGAGAAGTAACAATGCATCCGGGTGGTGGATTGGAAAAAATAAACACTCACCCACTTGCTGCAGGAGCCTGAGTTAGTTGTTGGTAGCCGCTGGTCTAAAATAGCAGACATTAGTGGGAGGCTAACATGCATCAGATCCCAGATTCTACTGGGCAGTTTTACAGATTTCACAATGAGGTTTGCTGTTGAGACAGTTCAGGCCAGTGTTAACACAGACATCAAGGGCTCGTTATCGAGCCAACGAGAGCACTATCACAATTACCCCCGGAGCTGACTGCAAGCCAGACTCTTTTTCATGCATTCTGCAGAAATATAGTGCAAGAATCAGTGACTCCCCCTTATTGTAGCAGAACATTAAACTAACCAAACAGTCCAATTTATTGCACATTTTAGACTTAGTCTGTGGGATATAGCCTGGAGTGTAGTCAATTTCTTCGGAGAGAGAATGAATAAACCTTTGTTTTTGGAATGAAAAATATAAAATGACACATGACATATGTTGCCCCTGATAGACCAACTATAAACCAGTAAAAATTAACAAAGCATCTTCAACAATCACGGTGTTGGTTTCAGAAGATTGTATCATGCTACAGATGCAACCATTGTCGACTGTGGAGTTTCAAATTACCTTAAGATTATCAGTAACGTTATTATGATATCAAAGAGGGAACAGTACCAATAGAAAAAGCTTTTTGAAGCTGAGAAAGGAGGTGTTTGAGTGCTTAGAATGTGTTTCCACCACAGCAGACGGCCAACATTAAGAGTGTAATGGGCATGACAGCATAATGCATCCATCCTCTTACTTTGCAGCTGAGTAAATGACATTTGCTGCAGATTGAGCAGATATTTACTGTACATCATAGTGGTTTTCATTTTTGGTTCTGCCAAAGTACCAGCTTTTGCATTGTAAGAGCTACTTTTTAACAGTAATATTCCCCAATGCTTGATGGCTTGAGCAAAGTGCTAAAATCTATTTTAGAATTGTATTTATGTAGTAATAATAGTAATCTATGTCAATCCTTTCAGCTCTTTAGTGTTGAGGAACATTTCCCTAACATCCTGGGTAAACTGCAAGGCTCATTCCATTCAGGTAATAAGTACCTGGCAAGGATTAACTTCACATTAAGGACCTTACACATCCATCCATCCATATCCTACCGCTTTATCCTCCACATGAGGCTCGCAGGGGGCGAGCTGTGCCAATCTCAGCTGAGGACTGTACACATATCATGTTGAAATATTGCACAGATACAAATCGGTTACCCCACAGATATGCATCTGGTCAAGTGGGAGCAGAACTGGTTACAGCAACGGGAAAGAATGACATGCCATATCTCTCCATCAAACACTTCTGAATCAGTCTGAAACTGAAGGAGCTTTGCAGTGTAGTGATGGTGTCTTGCAGGGACTGGGACTGGTTTCCCTTAAGACAATAGCTCTCTCACCACTTCAAAGAATATGGCTGATGACACCACAGAGACATAAATATCTTAGAGGTCATAGAGTTCTCCAAAAGACTCCTGTCTTTCCTTCAGATAAAGCCTGCTCTGAATCTTTTTGTATACTAGAGTAGCATAATCGGGCCAGTCCAATTTATTGTCAGGTGAACACACATAAGGTGTCACCATCTCAAAGTTCATTTGCTGGATGTTAACTGGTGGTGGGATGATTGTCTACACTTACATATATCCACCCCCAGTTCCTTTGTGCATGCATTTCTGGCTAAGGTTTGTTGTTGTTCAAGGAGTTTTTCTTCGTCTTCACAGGGAGCTTGGGCTGGGTCATAAGCTATTGCTGCTGTGAGTCTGCAAAACCCTTTGAGACACAATGAATGTGATTCATGGGTAAAATAAATTTGACCTGACTTGCTTTGCTATTATCAGAGAATAAAGGTCTGCATCCCCCTGCTCCTTGGAATGCTTTCAGCCTACACAGGCGTCGAAATATCCTATAAAAAATGCAGTACATTTATTCCTGTTATACAGTTATGCCAAGACCAAATGTGACATTTACTTTGAAAACCATTTGTCACTGTCACAACGTATTACAATCAATGTATGACCTACCAGGACTTTTTATGCCACATTTAACTCCTTAGATTATTTGTGACTGTTTTTTTTTTATTATTATTATTATTATTATTATTGTTACAATAGGTAATCTATAGTCATTATTGTTAAGCACAGCATCATTTGTCATAGTCTTCTCGTTGTCATTTCCTGATTTCATGGTCAGAATAAGGCTAGGAGCTGGAATAATAGTTTATATGCCATTAGATGAGACTTGACGGTGTCTCCCTTGCCTACATTTAATCTATTTGTCGGTTAGAATGCCCATAACCCAAGTGACAAATAACCTGCATACATTGTTATTGATAGTGCAGTGCAATGAAAACTTTTTCACTGTCTTGACCTCTTGTGTTGTGCTGTTCAGCGCATTTATAGAGGCCTTGTATGTTGTGTGACGTCCCTGTTTGTTGTACTTAAATTCTCTTTGGTTTGCTTTTGTTTCTGAGAAAAAGCCTTTCTGAGAAGAAGTCGATGGACCTGCTGTAGGTTTTATGTGTACGTAGGAGTAGAGAACCATATTCATGATTGATGACTTCCCAGGCAATAAAAGGTAAAGCTTAAAACCACACATGTCTTGTGGCTGTACAGCAGGATAGACTATTGAGACCACTGTTGGCAGAAAGAAGAACAGAATCTCTTTTTCCTGCTCATTGCATCACACAAAAATTATTTCTTCTGGGATTCTTTTGACTCTGAGCTGACAGTAAAACTTTATTTTACACACGTTTATCCTTGAGATTAGTGATTTTTATATTTTAATTCATGAAACCATAAATACACTGTAAACCATTTCTGTGAATTTACGGCAGAATTTCAACAGTATCAAAGTGTTTTTTTTGTTTTTTTAATAAACAGTGCTTTACTGTTAATATTACAGAACATCAGCTGAAATTACAGCTCATTTACTGTTTTTTTAACATAACTAATGTATTCCTATTTTACAGCACTTTGCTGTCAAAGTGTATTAGATAACAGTATCATGCATTATTTTTGGCATTCTGGGAAGAGCATTACCTGAGCTGCACATGTGAAGCTAATTACCTGCCATTCCTGATCCAGCTCCATCTTACTAATTATTTGGTGAGTAGCAACTTTATTTTATTGATTCATATTAAATAATATTATTGTTTGATTCGATTTGTTTTGTTTAGTTTTGTTTGCATTGATGATTACAGCATATGCACATGCGAGAATGATTTTGGTTAGCAGCTAGCTAAATTTTCAAAGTAGTCAAACAACACAAGGAGTACATTTTAATTTCTACAAAGTTAACGTTTGTTGACACCTGCATTTTATCAGTGAAGTAATTAAACTTTATGATAGTTTGTGTAAACATTGTACCGTCTATGTAATTTACTCTATTCGCACAAGATTAGTATTACTTGGGGACCTCTGGTCACCCCAGGTACTTTAGTCTCAACAACAAAAAGGTTCTTGGAATGACTTGAAATTTACCATCATAATAGTCCTCATGACCCTGAATAAGGATCCGTTGAAAATATTTGTAAACCTCTTAAGGAATAATTTTAATTAATTTTTGAAATTCAGGAAATGATCAATTTAGCATGTGAAGTTTTTACATGTCATCTTTACATTCAAATAAAAGAAAGTGCAATAAGAAGCTGCTCTTTCTCTTAAATTGTAATCACGATTGAAAAATCAGTAGGTTAATTATATTATGGCTTGCCTTCCATGCTTGTGGCCAGGTTCAAACTGAGATTTTGTGAAACCTAAAGTCAATGGCATGTAACATGTTTTTCTAAACAAAAGTGCCTTTAACTGTGTGCAATCATATTTTTAATAGATTATTGAAATGGACAAATAATACAAGCTAAATAGTAATTTAATTGTAGCATACAGTGAACTTTATTTTAAATATCAGTTTACACTGTATTTTTCATTTACAGGGCAAAACTGTAAATTTCAGTGACAGTAAAAATATGTTCATTTTACAGTAACATAATGGCAACCCAGCTGCCAGTTCTTTATTCTAATAATAATTCTAACAATGTTCCTGTTTTCAATGTGTTCCATATACACTGTACACATATAATATGTACCCACTGAATTGCTGACTGCTCAGAGACCAACGTCTACAGTGTCTCGGTGAACTAATGTGTTTACTAAGCACACATCACTGACTCTATACCAACTCCCCAGTGCAATGAGGCCACAGCAAGGGCTCGACCAACATTGTGCCGCTTAAGCTTTCCACCC
The DNA here is from genome assembly GCF_963457635.1 of Microchirus variegatus. Taxonomy (NCBI): domain Eukaryota; kingdom Metazoa; phylum Chordata; class Actinopteri; order Pleuronectiformes; family Soleidae; genus Microchirus; species Microchirus variegatus. The sequence continues at coordinate 17,161,646 of NC_139812.1, read as the reverse complement.
TGTCCTTTCTTCAGTCCAGTGGTTCTGAGAAGCAGAGGGAGAAGGTAAGGAGTTGCACTAATGAATTAACTGTCCAATTATAGATACCCCAGTTGCACAGACATCCCTTTTTTTGTTGAATTTCCACACAGATTACCTGGATTTGTCTGTTTACCTCCTTCAGCCTCTCCAGATAACAGGAGCACACTGTGACAAGTTTGGCCAATCTGGCTGTTATTCAAAGAAAAATGATACAGAAATAACATCACTGTCAAAATAAAAACTAATCTTCTCCGATGTTACACATGAGTTGGCTAGGATTTCAAAGACTGACACTTCTGTAATCACGAATGTCACAATTCTGTATGTATGTTCCTCATTTTATTTTATCTACAGGTGTTGCGGCTGCATCTGTGGAGGCTGCTGAATTTCACACCACAGCAGCTTGTCTTCATATTTGTCTCAATAACTCCTTTTAAGTACCTGCTGCTTTGTTGTTTTCCTCTCGTTATAGGCAAATTACTGCTCTCTCTTTGTTTAGTATAAAATAGTGAATGCAGATCAGCAAACAGCCGCGGGGCCCTACCCACCTCAGCCCGCAGTCTGTCTTCCTGTCAATCATATATAATTGGATCAACAGCAGACAATCTATGAAATCTTTCAGGGACAATGCTAAATCAAATGGACACAAACACACATATTACACTCTGGAGAGTCCATATACAGACACATCGTACACACCAATACATGGAGAAGGTATACTGCTTTTATATAACAACACATGTGAGGAGGTAATAGATAAACTGGAAACCTAAAAAAAATATGCCATAGATATTGATCAGAGGTGGCAAAATTGTCACTTCCAGGGAAGGTCAGCGTCTCTGGCAGTCAATGGAGCAGTGAGCAGTGAAATGAGCTTACCCTGTTTCAAAGACCAGCAAGCAGCACTGATATTGATGGCTCTCAAAGTGTAATAAACCTAAAATGCAAGTGCCCATCAATAAAAGCACATGGAAGTTTCAAACTGACAAATAGTAAGTGAATTCTGAGTAAAGACCTGTGTGTTAACATAACCAGGAGAGCTTTTGTGAAGTGACTGCGGGTGAATCATCCCACCAAAAGAAATTCAGAGCTGTGAACTGAAAAGATTTCTTGCAGTCGCAAAACACGTGTTGAAATAACTGTGAGAAGTGAGAAGTGCAATGTTATATGCATTGACACTTAATACAGCTTTTATTTTTATGGCAAAATAAAGGTGGAGAAGTAGGTAAACTATTGTTTGCTCCCCAAGAATTGTGAGCTTGATGAATAGAAAACAGCTAAAAGTAGCAGTTCATTCGAAAGCTCACATTTTGTGCTGTGTCCTGTTTTGAGAGGCTCTATTCATTTTGGCCCAGAATTGTTTTTTTTAATAGCACCTGCACATGGATTAGGCAACGCTTTATGAGAAAATAACAATAATTATTATAATAATACTGTTCTATTCAATTTTGCTATAATTTCGACTGACTAACATGCGATGGAATTGATTTTGGAAATATGACACATGGGTTACTGTCTCACCGAATGCATCATTCAATTTTTATTTAAGGAGGAACAGAAAACCTCACACTACCCAATAAATCCAAATCCTAATTTCCATCAAGTGGTCTAGAGCTGATCAGCCATGGTGTGATAGTGCACCCTGATTTGTCTTGGCTTTCCACCGTGGGGTGTTTGGATCATACTAGATGTAAATTACGTAGCTGTGCGTTTTATTTCAGCGACGCAGGTTTGCTTGACATCGTACCAGTGCAAACACAGTGTTGCCAATAAATTGCAGAAAGAACAAGGACACAACACAGTAAACAAAGAGCAACAATTTAGGACGTCTAGCGTTCCGTGTTTTGTCTTCTTGGCATGTGGCTGTTTGTCACAAGTAGACGAGCTTTGTTTGAGAAAAGGCCGCAGGCTACGTGGAAAAAGTGATGATTCTCTGTCGACAAATCAATGAACTGCAGTGTTTCTTGCTATAACCTGTAGGAGCCAGACCGGTGCCCTTGGTATCCCAATCAAAAACTACAGCCACTGTATGTAAACCCTGGGAAGCATGTGTCTACCAGCACTTTATTATTGTCATTTGCACTGAAATACTTCAAGGAAAATAGTCACTTATTCATCGCTCACCAATTTGAGTCCACGAGCGACATCCTAAACAAAATAAATTCAGTTTTTAGCACTGTGTTGAATCAGTCGATACAGGTATTGCTTCTTCTTCCTTTAAAAACACAATGTTTGTGTCTGAAGGCATTAGAATGCTTTAAGGAAGCAGTAAAACAGGGCCAGATGCTAACCCGTTTTTTAGGTACACACGGCACCATATATCTTCCTGAACAACATCAAGGAGGAATATTCTACCCCTAGCTTTCATTCCTCTAGGTCTATTTTTAAGTGAAGAGTTTCCATGGTAACCTGAGGTGCAGGTATTGCTTGTTGAAAGTGATTTTTGAGGTCTAGCCACAGTTTTGGAATTGAATATAATAAGAAAGAACCAAAAACAACACCCTTACCCACTAGTTTAGCTTCACATTCAGTCCTGACATGAAAGAGCGATGTTAGAACTGGTGAAGACGTAGATAAATGTAACTTGCTTGTCAGATGCAGGTTTAGATTTTTTATGCAGCCTTTGTAACTAAACCTTTACATCTGGGACATATTAATAAATACGATGTGCGTGAGGCAGAAACTGGAAAATAAATATTGATATTCAGCTATTGAGGCACCACGTCTTTCTTTCCCCAAAGTCTTCAACATGAAAGAAATGATGATTCAGCTGTCAAGCAGCATTTGTTTAGTTGTGACTGTGCTGCAAAACAAGCTGCATTGATTATATTGACTGACTGAAGCAGCACTGATTGGGTGATATTAATAGGTCTTGGGATTATTCAATGATCAAATGAAAAGCGTACATTTAACATTTGTTGTATTATGAATTAAAGGTTACATTACATGTAATCGTTTACATGCACAGTTAAATCGAGCTACGGTCATAGTCAGACTAAGACGAGCGATCAGACAACTTGCCCAGTGTGACTATACATGCAGAGGAGAAAATAGCTTTATTGGCTCAGTAACTCTAATCCATAGGTGGTGCTGTGTCTCTCTACAAGCTAGGTGTGTGTGCAGAACACCAAGTCTGACTACAGTCCGACTTAGTGTATGCATGCAGGACTAATCGGACTATGAATCGCATTATCCATGTATGTTAGTTCGACTAAGACTAGCTTGAGTTTTGGTCTGACTAACATGTTTACACGGCATTATAAAACCTGAATTATTGTCTTTGTCTGACTAAAATTGGACTTTTAACATGCAAGTAAACTGACTAACGTTACTCTACTTCACTATATCCTCCACCCAGCGTTTATGGGTCTGCACTGTTTGGTGAATTTCTTTGATCCGAGAGGAGACCATCTCAAATATGGCTGTAGGAAGGTTTGATCAGATTTGAGAGAGTATCAAAGACCTAAGACATCTTCCATTCCAACTTCTGTCAGGTCTCCAGCGTGTATTAGCTCAAGGTGTCCGGATCATACCTGCACTTTTGAACAGTTTTCATCCAGTCCTGGATATAATTTGGCAAACCTTTTTGTTATAATGGTATAAATGATGTGAGCATTGTCTATCTATTTAAGTGCTTTTTGCCCCGTTGCTACGGATATGTCTGTGCTCAGTTATATATAACTCACTGTTGTTTGTTGTGCTATATAGAGACAAGCTGAATTATTACTAATAAGAAGGCTTTTGTAATTGGTTCAGTCTGACGTAATACTCCATCCAGCTATTCTGTGGGGTCAGGGTGATGGAGAAAAATAGACAAATCTATGCACCTGAACAAACTGGATTGCAAAATGTCATATTGTGTCTGTAATTACAGGTAGGGCATAAAACAGCCTTCCTGGTAATTCCCGTAATAATTATGATGAATGTACACCGGTTAAACACAGACAAACTCCAGATACAAATATGCTGTGTCTGTTATGTTTTATGTGTTCCACTACATGTTTGGATCGAGATGGGAATCAACGCACGGCGAAATTAGGCAGTGTGACTTCTGAAAAAGCTCCAGTGGCCTTTGAAGCTACTTGACTGTAATGCAGGCAGACAAAGATGATGCATGAGCAGTTCAATGGTGCATATGAGGGATTGTAATGGTACAGAAATAGAAACTAATCTGTTTATCTGCAGCTATTACTAAAATAAAAGCCAGGACCTTTTTTTTTTATTATTGTGATAATGTGAGTGATACTTCCACAGCATTTTGGTAACTCCAAAGCTCGATCAGAAGCTTTTACAATGCTTTGACTGATTTAAGGTCCAGTGTATAACAGTTGAGGGTTTATTGGCAGACATGTCAGTGTATTATCACTTAAAATTATCATTTGTTTTTTTTTGTAACCCTAACCCCTAGCCCTAACCCATTGAGAATAAGCTTTTTAGATGTACTTTAGTCAGGGATCTTGCTTTACTGAAGTCCGCCATCTTTTATTTACAACAGCTCACTATCTTACAGGATAACCTTTTTAGATTTACAGGCTAAAACATCTGTATCTATAGAAAACTCATATGGGAAGCTGACAAAACAACTTGATGCTTTTGCTGACAACAACATCCATTCTGCAAAAGGCCATCATAGTTCTCTGACCACACAGGCCATATAAAACATTTACATAGTCTTTCAGGCTCCTCCTGAAACCAACCGCAAAGTAAAAAATACATTGAATGGCGACTCCTCCGGATTCACAAAGGACTCTGTATGAATGGAAGTCCCTGAGATGTTAATGGTCTCAGTCATTAGTCTCAAGTCTTCTTCAATAGCACATGATGTTGACTTTGTAAATAATGCTCCCATGTAGAGGAAAACATAAGCTCGTATCGTTCAATAGGAGCCTGGTTGCAGGTGATGCCTCTGAACTTCTGTTGTTTAGATTCTTATGGTTGACGTCATGACTGGTTGTCACTTGTCCGTGACACATTTGGGAGAGGGAGGGGTTGTTGCAGTCTGTTGTCTCACCATTGGTGTCAGTTAGTGTGAGATACTACATTTGTAAATTATACATGTTTTGCTTGTTTCTCAGCTGTATTATGTACTCGTCATCTATAAGCAAATATACTGTGTACAATGTAGTCGGTACTCTCATCCTTATATTTAGTGAAAGAGCATTATGAGTCATGGCCATTGTTTAGTGTTGCGGTGCCTCTTCTGTCGCTAATCTGACCAGCTGTTAAATCTCTGATTGTTCTGCTGCAGTGAATCAGTCAGTTTACAGGTATGGATTTCTGTTTTGTTCTCTTTGGGGTAATCTTATCGTCTCTCTTCTTCTTTTCTTTCGTTTCCCTGCTCGTCTCCTCCACTCCCCGCCAACCTCACAAAGGCTGGAGTATTAATCAGAAGGAGTACGTCTCCCCATTCCCTCCTAATAAGTAGAGAGTGAATGCATGGCTGCCTCCATCACAAATAGCAATGAGACCTTAGACTCCATTACCACGGGCCTGTTAATTCATAAAGTGGGTTTCTTCTCACTGCCCCCAGCACCAGCACCACCCCCCAGAGGTCTCTGCTTTCACATGCCCTCTTCCCTAATTCTACTTGATTCATTATGTATTCCTACACATTTACCCTCTCATTTCATTGTCATATTTAAGGCAGAAAAAAAGTGTTTTTTTCCTCAGTTGTGCCTCCACACCAAACTACATTATGTCTTGCTTCATAATTCAACAGCATGTGCAAGGTATTTGTGGACCGGCATGAATAATATTTTTAGAAGTAAGCTCCCCCTGATTTCCGTTCACGTGCTAAGCTAACTGACTACTGGTGGGGGCGTTCTGTTTGGGTTAAGTATATTTAACCTGGGATTGAAGGTTGTTTTTTTTGCTTCCACATATATATATATATATGCTTTTTGCATATATATGCAAAAAATCATTTTTAATCCTTTACCTTGAACTATGTGTTCAATTACATTACTTTAACAAAAAAAACAAAAAAAAAGAACTTTGTTTTTTAATATTATTTTAAAAATATATAATGTTGCTCTGTCGGCAAACCATACAGAAGGAGTCGAGGCTCTTTAGTTTTCCTTGTGCTGTTGAACCCGGCCACTCTTAATACAATTATATCTGCTACCTGCAGCCTGTGGCCATCGCCTTCCTGCTTTCAGTGACATAGATTGAAGGCCCCAGTAATATTTGGAGAGCTCATTTAGACTCTGCGTGGCACATGAAATTGCCATTGACTGCAATCTTGCAAGCTCTCGGTGGCCTCACATCGACAGAGCTTGTTAAAACCGCACCATGAATAAGTCCTGGGATAGGAACACATGCCTCAGGGGACTCCGAGATGGCTAACAAGCGCATTAGGTATGGCAACTATGTAGTGTATATTGTTTACACTCGCACTCAGGGCACACATGCACACGGACTCGCACTCACACATTCACCTGGAACCGAAATGTTGGGGGGGAAAATATATAGAGAAGTCATGAACAGCAGTGAGCAAAATTAGCTTGTTAAGCAAAACATTTCACACTTGCTGCAGCCTCCAAGTTAAGGATTGCATACGGTACAGCATGCCAACAAAAGATCAGGTAGTCGGGCTAATGATTGTAAAGTGGTTTTCAGGTAACAATAAGCTGTCAGCTGTTGCAATAAGGGCTGTTCATCTTGTCTGATAGTCTATACCAAAGGAAAATCTTGTTCATACAGCTTCCCCTCTCTACTTGTAGTCCTCTGTGCTCCTCCTCTGCACTCTGGCGCATTGCCAGAAAATCAGATTTCTTGCATGGGCAACTTTTCTCCTACTGCGAGATTATTTCAATGAAAAATAAACAGTCCTCCCCCGCAAGGCATGGTCGCAGGCCAAATGATCTACTCAGAGAATGTGACTTTAAAAAATGAATAATGCATATATTCACTGTTGTGTCCTACAAGAAAGGGGAAAAATATCTGTCTTGCTGCCAATCTGGAATGTGTTGAACCATCAAGAAATTCAATAATACATGTTATTTGTAATGCAGCCGAGATAAAACTACAGTAAATGTGCAGTTTGAGCAGAGGACACAAAAGCGGCAGAGCTGGACACAGTGTATGAACTCAATCCTGCAGGTTTTGTGTGCTCGTCCCTGTGAAAGAACTTTTCTTAAAAGACGTTCATATATTGTGTTTAAGTAGTCAAACTCTATCAACACATGTTTTAAGGGAATTCATGGATCAGCTGGCTTATGTTAATTAGGGGTAATAGAAGATGCTTTAAATACAAAAAACGTACACGCGAGCAAACGCTGAGAAGCTGCGGCATCAGAAGCCTTTGTACCTTTTTCTCCTCGATTCTTCATAGATCGCACGTTCACTTCCCTCATTTCAGTGTCATATTTGGGGCAGAAGAACATGATTTCAAACCATGTCCCACTTCATAATTCAGCAACATACAAGCGACGAGTTATTTCTGGACAGGCAGGAATAACAGGGGAGCGATCGTGACACTTTGAGAGCCTTCTACCTGTTAATGGGTGTGCGTAAATGGAGGAAGAACACACATTATTCTGCACCATTTGTCCTTGAACATGTCGTCATTCTTTTTTTAAATTCGTGGTGCCTGATTTTATTTATTTATTTATTTATGTTTGTAATCCGAGGAAAAGTGTGGACTTACTTTTCTATTTCGAGACGATGTTCTCGCGTTACAAGATTATTCTTCATCCCTGACTCCTGGATCCATGGTGTTTCTAATTAGTGTCGGCGTGCTTACATATGTATACTCGCAACTCAAATACTCCCTGTAGGAATTTTATTCATCAACATCTGCCCTCACTCCAGTGTTAATTAAATACACTCTCAAACGATCAACAAGCCAGTTATATTGTCCAATCAAACCCCAGGTGATGGTGTTGTTTTGTGTTTTGTAAGACTTTTTCTTTTTTTTTACTCCTCACAGCGTTAGAAAAAAATCCCTTCGAGACAAAGCTTTTTCCCTTGATGCTACAGAGTAACTACAAATTGAACTGTTAACCGCCTTTGCTTTTCTTTTATTGTGCTCCTATAACATTTGCAGGTTGCCTTTAAAAAAAAAAAAAAAAAATATTGCCTTGGGTAATGGAACTCAAACATCTTGGGTGCCAGCCCAGCGAGTCTATTTGCCTGGCACTGGCACCCTGTTCTTTTCCCATTAATCCCTATTCAATTTTTGGCAGGTGAGGATAATTTGGCACAGTCACAGTTTGAATGGTAACACGGAGGAGAAAGCAGGGGAACAAATTATCGTCACAAGCCATCACAAGGAGTCAGCACTGGGATCATCACATTGCCAGTGACATGTACATCCCAGTATTAAAAAGCAAGCTTAAAAATCCAATGTGAGTATTATCTAATCAAGTCTAATTCATTCATTTTTTCCGCATATATATATATATATATGTGTGTGTGTGTACATTTGTATATGTATATTTATATATATATATATATATGAATACATGTATATATTTGTATACATATACTGTATATATATATGTATATATGTCAAGTCGAGGTTTATTTATACATTTAAAAACCAGGGTTGACCAAAGTGCTGTACATAGTGACATCAAATACCAATATTAATTAAAGCAATAAGAAATAGAAAGCCTAAAAACATTAAAAACACATAAAACATAAAAACAATGTGTGTATATATGAGGGAATATAATGAATACAATTTGGTTGCAGCTTGAACAATAGGTGTATTTAAAGTATTTAAACTACTTATCATGTAATATGCTTTTGATTGATTGATATTACAACTGATTGCTTTTAAAAAAAACTGACTATCAAGCTCTCACTGGCTATTTGGTAATGGTAATATTAAATATAAATATTTAATACTATTATCCAGCAACATTAAAAGGAAGGCATAAAGATTAAGTCGTGTTAATGAATAGCTATCATTCCTTGTGAAGATGCTTTTCAGAGAAAAAATAATTTCTAATGGCCTGACTGCCACAGATAAGCAGGGGTGGTCTGCATCGTCATCCTCATTGTCTCAACCACTGTCTCATTTTCTCGTTCATATCTGCCATCTTTAAGCCACTCAGTTTGTATTGAGCTTATCTGATTACAGCTTGCATCTTCAATTAATTCTACTGTCCGGAGTGTGCATGAGGGGAAGCTGATTTTTAGAGCTTGAGTTTCAAATGTGGGCTGATTGCAAATGAAGAGAACAAGAGGTTGATGCATGGGAAACAAAACAGCAGATTTGCAGCAGTTCTCTCGCTTCTCTGTGAAGGGAGCACATCTGGAGCCCCTCCATGTGCCCTGGGGGCGTCGCTAAGAGGAGCTCCACTCACTGCCTCTGTCAGGAGGAGAGTGAGTGGAGAGAGAGCATTGAAGACAATGAGAAGATAGTTCAGAGAGTTGGCTCGCAGGCTCTGATTTGTGCTGTTAAGCAGCTGTTCAGTTGGCTGTGCAGCTTCCTGTTTTGTCAGCCCTCAAAGAGAAACTTTATCATGTGTCTAAATAGCTCACAGACATGCTGTATCCATGATGAGCTGCTGCTTTATATTCCAAAATACTGAAACAGTTCTGCCTCAAAACATGAGGACGTAATTGTTTGCTATTTAATCACTCAAACATAAATGCATATTAAAAGTCAGATATTAGTCCATCTAAAATTGAACTATAGTCTCGTCAGACTAACATACCTGTATAATATGATTCATAGTCTGCATGTATACACTGAATCGGACTGAAGTCGGACTTGGAGCCATGCTCGATCTAATTTGTATCATGGTGAACATGTACAGCAGGTACGAAACATACAGAACCACAGCACCATCCATCTCACCATTCACTGTTTGTTTTTCTGTGACGAAAAGGTCAACGCGCACTTGCTTATAGAGAGATACAGCACCACATACGGAGGCGGAGTCAGATGTGCACAGCCAATAAATCTATTTTCTCCTCCGCATGTGTACTGTCTTAGTCAGACTACAGCCTTAGTACGATTTAGCTCTGCATGTTAACGTAGTGACTGAGCTCCATTTCACCTCTTTACTTCACACCATGCTTAATACAACCACATCCTGCAGTTCCAACCCTTACCTTTGACATTGTCAGTGTCCGACAATAATCACCGAAAATGTGCACATTTTCAGGAAAAAGATAACAACACAATGTCGAAGTAGTTTTTGTGCCTGTGGAAAAAAAAAGTTCAAAGGGAAAGACTGAGCAGCAAGTGAGAATGGTGTGAGTGAGGTTATGGAGGCAGGGTGCAGGCAGAAATAGCACCAGGCTCAGGGCTTGTATAACATCTTGTGTCTGCAAGATGTGATGTGGAAAAGAGGTCTTTTTAGAGGAACAGAGGATGATGCCTCATTTGGATGCAGTTAATTAGAAAGGCTGATTGATTTGATGGCACAAGCAAGGCGGGACAGCAAAGTGCACTGGTCTGTGAAGGAGTCCATGCTCAGGTCGATATTTACGCCTTCCAGGGAAGCTTTAATAACAACATTAAAGGCTCTGTGTAGAAGCCGCGTCTCCCTTTTTTGTGTGTGTTTTGTCTATTCATGATTACAGGAATCCTTTCTGAAAACATTTGTCTTTGCTCTCGCCATGATTCTGCTCCAAAAAGAAAACTGGTGAAACACTGTGGTGACTTTGGTTTACAGTATGCACTCGTATCAAAGAGAATTGATTTTTATTCGAGAGACAGAGATAAGCCATTTTTTAACGAAATGCTGTTTATGCCACATGGTTGTTTGTGGGGATATGAAGCTCTTCTGATGATGATACACTTCATGCTTCATCTATTTATCACTTTGGGATGAGCCATGTGTATTGAAGCCAGATTCCTGTGGAGCCGTGGTGCTCCGAGTATATACATTATTTTCTTTACTCTGTGACAATTTAATTCCATCAACCCCTCTATTCATTTACATACCAGGTCTGCAGCCATCTGTGAGTCTCACTAATCATCTCTGAACTGTGATAGCTGGACGTGACATGAACAGATTAAGAAATACATTAAATATGAAATCATATATGATGTTATTGAACTCAGATTTCAAGTCTCTGCTGAAAGTTGAGCGAAAGATGAATTATCAACCCCTCTGAGAAAATGCTGCAGCCCTTGGGGTTATCAGTATTTCCAAACATAGCTGCCAGCAACCCTAAAGGACTGGTGAAATAATTGACACTAAGATAGCAGAAAAAGAGTGCTCTTGTTTTTTACTGTGGACAGAAATAGCCTAAATTCACCTGTCTTAATTACAATAGACAGGCCGCAACACACAGGGCTTTCACTGCAATTAAGCATTTACATTAAAAAGGCAAAAACAAAGTACATTTTTGAAAGATGTCATGCAACATAGATCATAAAAAAACATCCACTGAACAAAATTGCAAAAAGCAAACTGTGACCAGCCCAATAGTGAATTGTGGGCATCTTAATATCCCACATCTGTCAGGTAGATGGATTATCTTGGCCAAATGTGGACTAAAACACATTTGTGAACAATATTTAAAAAGGAGAAGGGGAAAAGATAAAAAAAAAAAAAAAGCCTCTTGAGTGCTGAGCAAGTCTTCTATCTTTTATTGTATAGCTCATGGAAAATGATATATGACATTTACTCATTTTACGAGAATGACCAAACGCTAAAGAAAAGTCTTCTGCATTGTTGTAAAATAGTGTAAAGTTAACTTTGCAATTATCACTATGAGGGAGGGGGGAGGATTATAGCTTCATTATGTTCATTATAAACACAGAATAACGTGGTCACTCCTTTAAACTCATGCTGTCTCTTCACCGTTGCGTCGTTGACATTTTGTACATAAAGGTTTTCACAGCAGTAAATCAAATATAGAGACATAGATTCTGTCTCTGTCGTTCTGTCGTTCTCTCGCTCTCACTCACACATGCACGCACGGACAATCAAACGATGAAAGTCAATCATTTTCATCTGACATCCAAATTAAAACTAAACATCCCCCAGAGGATTGTATTAGCGGAGTGTTGTGTATTTATGACAGCTTCATCACAGCCGTGTGTAATGCAGACCGGGCCACAGGGACACTATTATTTAGCCCAAAACCATAACCAACTATTGTGTCTTATAAATCATCCCTCGCAATCTCTCAGCCTGTTTTTTGTTTTGTTTTTTTTCCCCCCACCTACTCTGGTGTCTGGTGGTTTATTAGTACTTGTACCCTTCATGCTTGTCATCATCCATGCACCTTGTCATGCCAAATTGATTTCGCTTTGTTGCTTTTGGGCGTCTCCTCGCTGGCAATGTTCGAAACTATTGTGCAGATGCCGTGTTAGTGTTAGTGTCACGGCCAAAATTTCTGACTTTGGTTGAACACATTTCTGTGACTGTCTGTCATTGATGCTCTCCTTGAAGTTGTATATTCATGTATTTATCTTTAAACCTGTATGCAAAATGTATTGTAATCCCTTATACTCTTTTTATTTGGGTACATGTTCAAATTCATACATGGAAAAGGGCATTACTCATATTTTTAAAGCTCACATAGAGTGGTCCTGTTGCACATAATATGTTAATAATACATTAACTTGTTTTTATGGTCAAAAACCTCCTAGTTGCTGTAATCGAGCCGATAGAAATCCTCTTTTCTGACGCTGTTCCTCAGTCGCGATATTTCAGACTCAACTCTCACACCCAGAAGACAGACTGTCTTGTGATTGGCCAGTACCCGGAAGTGACATATTCCGCACACCCGCTCTCAGTGGCGCAGCTCCCCCCTCTGGAACGGTGGATGCACTGCTACTTATTATCAAAACATTGTTTTAACAATGTTTAAAATTAGCATCTTCACGACTCCCCGCCGCAGTTTTTTTGACTTTTTTATGACTTTGACCCGGAGTCAGACCCAGAGTCGGAAGACACTGTCGCTCGTGAAACACCTCCACAACGGACGTTATTCTTCTTCTGTGGTTCAATGTACGCAACCGGATGTGCCCGGACTAGTGCCCGGAGCAGGAGGATCTGCTGTTCAGGAGAACCGCTGTTTACGTAACCGGACCGGGTTTTTTCAGAGATCTCGCTGAGTCCGAGATTGCAATAAAACACAGCGTTCTCAGCAATGGCTGAACTGTTTGTTTTGAACCTTCAGGGCTTCATAAACAAGGTAATGAAGCAGATACACACCAAAAAACAGCGTTAATTTGAACTTCCGGTCAAGGTCCGCTTTAACATTTCCAGCTTGCCATCATGGCATTAATTATTGATCATGTCAGATTTGAATAAACATCGGTTGATAGTTTGTGAGTAACATTAATGTCTACTGCAACAGGCAACTTTGGTAACTTTAAAGTACAGTTAAACTTTCAGACAGATGCCATATGGGATCATAAAATGATTCTGCTGCGATTTGATCGAGAGGTAAAACATCATTCACATAAAACCTCTAAACAACTGACTGTTTTCCCGACCATTCAATTAAATCAATGTCAACAATCGGTAATCTGGAGGCAAACTCAGTGTCAGTTTCTTGAGCAAACAATTCAATTTCACATTATTTCTAAACCAAAGCAACTAATCTCATATTTTATTATATATGTGCTTATACAGTATTTAGTTATATTGCTTTATAAATGAAGTGGCCCTGAAGTTATTCTGCTCTCCTTCTCCTCCACAACAAGAGCTTTGTTTATCTCTTGATTCTTCAGGCAGGTGAGAGCTAACATCAGCTTTGAGAACTTTTCAAAGAATTGATGAGATATTGGCATTCTGTAAAGGCGTGCATGTTGAGTGGCTGCTTATTTCTCGGTGCTGCCTGTGACCTTTGGAGTCAATCAGAGAAGAATATGGAGAGGCCTACATGATGCTTTGGGATGTATTGACTGTTTTCAGCAGATGGTAAGAGCCATTTCCAAGTCCCAGTGGAAGCTGAGAGTCCCTACACCACCCTTTGTTCCCTGGCACACTCCAGCACATACACACTTAAGTGCTGATGCAACAAAATCAATCTTGCTGTGACAGTGCTTCCCCCAGCAGCTGGAGGCCTGAATTTATTGGCCTACATTAGGATCTGACCCAACACCTTTCCCTCAGAGGAGACAGGGAATAATACAATTTAGAGAGAAAACATCAGACACAAATTTCAGCGCAATAAAAAAAAAAAAAAAAAATCCATTAAACAATTTGAATTGCTCACTAATGAGTGAGCATGTCCTCACATTCCCAAACACCACTTTCAAGCCTAACTGCTAAATAGCAGGGCCGATCATAGCCAGAAAAGTCTACTCATTCAACAGGGTATCATGAATGATTAATTCAAATAACTTTTTTGTATTCACATATTGCTGTTAAACTGAACTATTACATTTGGTGTGATTCTATTTATATCTGTAGATCCAGAAAGCTGCTAATATATCAGATGTAACATGAAAGCTATAGAGTGAACTTTATCTAACTGGGTAAAAGATATCTATTGATGCTTGAAATCACTTTTCAAAGATATAATCAACGCTTCTTCTTCTCCCTTTGAGGATCGTCTGCCTCCAACTTGTCCTGTCCCTTGTGTCCTCTTCTGTTCCATCAACTGTCCTCATGTCCTTCTTCACAACTTACTGTGGTCTGTCGTCTTCCATTCCTCGTGTCATCTTCAACACCAAACCAAACTCTTAATCTCTCTTAATTTAACCTGAGCTGTCCCTCAAACATGTATAATCAATATTAGCTGTAAATTAACAGTTTGGTTTCCTATGATTAAATAAGTGCTTGCTGGTATAAATCATGAAGAAGCAGTTGTGAAAGTTGTGAATAAACAAGAAGTATTCATTGAAATAGTTTGCTGAGTAATGGATGAATGTTAACCCTTTAAGGTACTACTCAACCATTTGGTCGACCATTAATTAATGTGACTTGTTCTGAATGTTGTATTTTATGAATTATGCAAACCAGGTTTATTATGTACAGACATCTAAACCGTTTGGTAGAGGCCTGTATCTAAAATACTATAGGGTCTAATTAAAAAAAAAAAAAATATATATATATATATATATATAATATTTTGATTGCCGTTATTGGTATCATAAATAAATCAAATAAAATAATAAAAAATCCTAATGCTAATTTTCCCTTTGCTTTTTTCTTGGTGCGTACCTTAAAGGCTTAATGGTACAAACCTGATCTTTCAGCTACAAGATTTTTAACCAATGTGTTCAACACGTTTTTAATAAATCCAATTTTTATTCATTACATAACATGAAACATGATTAAGGGCATTACTTTGTTTCATATGAAGGGGCTAAGTCGAGGTGTCAGGCAAAAAGGGCCTGGAACAACTGCTATATAATGTCTCATTACGCTACATTTACTGAACTGACAGATTATTTCATTTAAATCAGCTTAAAAGTCAGTCAAGGTTGAGTTCTGAAGGATAAATTGGAGTAGTCACTAAATATTAATATGTTCAACATGGCAAAGTGCAAGGAGGTCTGCATTGTAATGTGGGTTTGACAAGGTGTTAGGAGAGGAGGTGCTCTCAGAAGAAATGAGTCATCAAGATGCCACTGATCTGACTGCATTTTGTAGTTTGTTCCAACACAAATAAAAACAGAGATTACTCCATGTGCATGAAATGCCAGACAAAGAAAAAAGAGGCACAACGCCATCCTGACAAGAAGAGACCATTCATCCATCCACCCATCTTCTACCGCTTATCCGAAAAAGAGACGATTATGATGTTCATATTGTGTGTGACCAGATATAAACACCCTTCTCCCTACGCGTTGTATGTGAGGAGACTTCCCACTTCCCACCATTGTTTAGCGTTAAAGATGTTTTGTGACACTGGGTCATATGTGAAAGATGAAGTCCACATTACCACCGTCGTGGGATCATTTGACTGGAAAGAGGAAAGATGGCGTGCATGTTGCAAAGAGAAAGGGTCCCAGCATGGAGTCTTGGGGCACCCCTGTAGAGAGGCGAAGGGAAATGCACACTAAAACAACACTCAGTTGAGATTAAAATCACACAGGAATCTACAGAAGTGTTCGTATTAGAGCATGGAATGGCAGGATGTGGTGGTCCGCTGTGTCTGAGACTGTTGACATGTCCAGCAAGATAAAAAGGCGAGCAGTGAGCTGCCCTCAGGGTTTTCTATCACAGACAACAGAGTGATTTCAGTGGAGTGGCCGCCGTTAAAGCCCAACTCATTTGGATCAAGGAGGGCATTCTGTGGGAGGATTTTTGAGACCTGTTTGAAAAACGCCCTCTCGATAGCCTTAGATAAGAGTGGAAGTAAAGACGCGGATCGATAGTTCTCCACTTGAGCAGGGTTGAGTAAGGCTCTTTGAGCTGCGCTGTCACCCAAGTCTGTTTAAATGCGGTTGGAAATGTTCCAGAAGTCGGCGAAGAACTGATCACATGTGTGATTGCTGGAACAATGGCTGCTGATATGGCTTGAAGGAGGGGCGGTAGGAATGGCATTCAGCGTAGTTGGAGCAGCTACAAGTTGGACATTTTGATGTGTCATTCTCAGAGAGATTGGTAAATGAAGGAGGTGCTGAGACAGAGGAGGACTTACCCAACGTGAGTGAGGGAGTGGCTGTCTGGAGACAGAGAATAAAGGATTCAATTAATCAGTGCTGCTGAGTGCATTTCTATTTATTTTGCTCATTATAAAACTATGTCAGTTTATTTGATGTACACAGCCCGTACTAGAAAGTGAAAGTGCTTGGGGGATACAATTTTGTACATCATTAAAATCTACCATTTTCGGTGTGTCCTGGAAAATAACCTGAGTCAAAATGGTGTCCAGTTCTTTCAGCGGGGAAGTGAAAAGTGGTTCACAATTGCCGCATCTCTGCAATCTCATCAAAACAACCCCCCTCCACCTCTTTACTATAGCCTCCAGGCTGTTGTCACCAACAAAGAAGCTTCACAAACTAATCACTCTCTCAGAAAACCTCTACAAGTTTGGGCACAGCTTGTGTGGTAGAATCCTGGATCAAAGTTGTTAGAAATTGGCCAAATTAAGTCAAGCAATTTGTGTTATGCACAAAAACTAAAGAGTTTCTGCCTGAAATAATCACAGTTTGATTTTATTTGTTTTCAAATATAGGTGTGTTCATAATAATTCTTCTTTTTATACTCAGGAGATCATTGAGGTTGTGTAAATCAAAGCTAATCATTTTCATTAAGTCTTTACTTTGTGATAAGGAATACAGATAAATGGCCATGAGACTGTTGAGACTAAAATGAATAAATGTTTAGTTTCACCTTAGTTTGGATCGTTATTTAATAAATAATAAAATATAAGGACCAATATACTGATTCCCACATTCTACAGTATATTACCTGTACATACATGGTTGTTACTGTCTCTCTTGAAAATGACATTTTGGAATCTCGGTGGGATGTCAGCTGGTTGATTAAAGGAAACTGAAATTGAATCTAAAGTTTAAAGTTGCACACAGCTTGCCTCATGTGCATGATTATTGCTGTACCCATTTAATTTTCTCGCGACCGTGCTGAGATAATTTGTCCACCTCAAGCTGATGATGTACATACGGTGAAAACTGGTAACATTTCGTTTGGAGCGATAGTGTGATTCTTAATTGATCTCTGTGGGGAAAATGTTTATTTGCCTCGCTCTCTGCCGTAAGGTCAGATTTCAGGGTCAGCGGGGAAGCGACAGCCCTAAAGCTGCATGAGCCGAAACACCCCGCATGTTCAAAGACACAGAGCCAACAAAATAAGTACATTTTTGTTGAAAAGATCTCTACTTTGCTGCTGTTGTGTAGCATCAAACCTTACAGTTTCAGATTCAGACCATTTCTAAAGTCCAATCGTCTTTCATATTAGATCCTGCAGTATATGTGCTGTTTGTTTCAGTGCTTTTTTCTCCAACAAGCTTTGACTTTTATTGTCCCATTCTATCACCCGTGCAGCTATAAAGCAGCATTTTTCAATTAAAATTAAAAGTTTACCTCCTATATATTTGTTCTCTTACTCACATTTTCTCCACATGACTTTTATTGAAGAAAGTGTGGGTGTCAGGAAGTTGGAAACGTTTACTTTTTTTAGGACCCCTCTGCCGTCATAAAATAATACTAACAAATAGCAATGATCATAGGGACGTAAAGGAAATAATCACCTTAATAGCAGAAATGAGGTTTGTGGAATAAATTGCTGTATATGGCCAAAGGAAAAAACTGGATGGAAGAGAAACAAACTAATTAATTAGATTAATAAAAAACCCACTTTATGTATTTTAGCTCTGTTCTGTAGACATCATTCATCTCAGAGTCCATCTCTTCCGTACCTTTCACTTTTGGTTACTTGTTCAGAATTTTGTTAACTACAGGCTCGGATCCAACTTTGCATTTAAAAGCTTCATTGATTTTCCCATTGAGTCGCTGATGCTCCATTAATTTTACAGAAGGAATAACAATATTTCCTTGTGCCATCCTCACGTGAGAGGCTGCAGCTCTGTGAACCTGAACTACATAAATGCTTCACTGGTCTCCTCACACCTGTGCATTAGTATTATCACTCAGGCAGATCTTTTACTCTGGACTCCCCGTAGGTCTAATTAAGCCAATAATTCAAACCCTCTCCATGTGTTCGCCTCCATTTAGCTGTAGTCTGGAATTCTTCTTGCTCCGCAGAGTGGAGGAGTAAGAAGAGGCGAAGCCATAGAAACCATAGGGCCAGGTAATAAAAGGCCTCGGATACTTGTTATGATTTGTGTCCGTGATATTGGACACTCAGTCCAACCTCTTCAGACTATTGTTTCAACACAGCAGGGTGCTTGGAGGAGGTGAAGCCTTGCGTGTTTGTCAGATTCTCCACCTCTGATCAGATGACCCGGTGAAGCATGAGGAGCCCACCGAGACCTCAGACAATAAGAATAGCATTATAGGCACTTCCCTGTGGCCCCACAGGATGACAGCGTGCCCTTGTCGTCTGAAACGTGCATTCGATTAAAAATATGTATCAGCACTTATTGGTAAGACAATCACTCTGCCTCTCCCTGTTTTCGATTTCTTAGTTTTCCTTTTCAGGAAATGTAGACGGATCCTCAGATTGCTTCACATTGACATTTCAAGGGAAAGAAACGTATCAAGCTATTGGTATGAGTGTGATAGTATGAATGGTATCCACTGCCAACAGCATCTAGGGCTGAATCCCTGTTCAACAGGCCATGAAATATTCATCCATATTCCAAAATGTCTGTCATGAATACTGTACAATAACAGCCCCTACTGAATCCTGGAAGACAGTAACTGCAGAACAATTTTTTTATTCTCCCCCCTCCTCTCTCACAATTGACTAGTGTGTTTTCATACAGTGTTTAGGATGCAGGGTTATTGTCGAGGCAGTATGTGAGGACAAAGTGTCAAGACATCCCCTTTGCATCAGTATCTTGTTTTCTGTCGCACTCAACTTTGTCCGGCAACACGTTTCCGTTGCACACGCCCCACGAATTCAAGCTGAATCGCTTCAGCTACCCAGCATCAGACATGGTGCAGTTACCGCAGGCCGTGGATATCCCCTTCCTTAGTACCTATTAGCAAGCGGCTAAGGATTTATCACTAATGTCAGGGAGACATTAGCAGACCTAATGAAATTTCACGTTGTTCCTCAAGCAATATTATCCCAGTGACCCCCCCTCCCCTCCCCTCCTTTCACTACAGCAAGGTTTAACTGCTGAATGTCAAACAGCTGGCTAAGCCTGTGGCATCAAGCTTAGTTATGTTTTTTTGTTTTTTTTATCTGCTCATTTGGATTTGTGTCCCTCTCAGAATAATAGAAAATAATGACAGCCCCTCAGCCTCTTTCAGGCTGAGGTGGGCTGCAAGTTAATGACATTGTGCCATGTTGCACTTGGCTGCATCCACACACATAATTATGGTCTGATTGTCACAAAAATCGCCTGCACTCAGCTGCTGTAAGCCGCCCTCCACTGAAGATTAACGAAAAGGCAAATTATCTTTAGTGTGCTGGAGCTCTTCCCGTAACTGCCCTGAAATGAGTAATTAAAATTTAGCTTCAGAATGCTAGGTGCAGCCCTGGAAATTAATTGCCATGTGTAAAATACAAATTCTCATTTCGCATGACATCATATACCATCACGGTGTTTTTCTCTTTTATTTTAGGTGTGTTGCTGCAGTGAAACCTGGATACAAAGTACATAGTATAAGGGTGTAGAATATAAAGCATAACGTAATCATTTCTCTGTGTGTCTACAGTTTGCTCAGTTATAACTTTCAATAAAACGCAATAATGCAATGTTGTTCTCCAATCTTAATTAATGTTTAAAAACACCGATTTTCAATGACTGTCTCTAAATGTGCCCGTTCACAGAAATAGTAGTTCAAACTTTGCCTTTTCTGCTCCTACCATAATGAAAATCATTTTGATGATAGACTTCCTCTGTGGCCATCAAACCCATGCATTCAGCAGAACTTAATGAGAACTCTTTTCTGCCCTGGTAAAGCTTCTTTTGAGGCACTGCAAGGCATCTTTAATGCTAGTTTCCTCTTTTTAAAAATCCTTAGTCACTACAAATCCCTGGGAATGTGAATTTCTGCAGCATTCACGATGTCAGACAGCCTACAAACGCAGGTTCAGAGCGGATACCTGATCACTCTCTTAAGGCAACTCATGTTCAGTCGTATCAAAGAGAATCCATTATGTGTGCAGCACACGGAGCACACGAATAAATGTAATAAATAAACATAGTTGACAGTGGGATATTTGGGGTAGACAAGCAATTAAAACCTTAAAGATGGTTGATAGTTAGTGGTTTCCATTTTCTCTCTTTTTTCCCCGTGTTTTTTAATTGAGCCTCCCAGTGGAGCCCTCGTTGCACAACAGACGTGTGTGTCCTGAGAAAGGGTAACTTTGAAAACCGAAATCATGAAACACACGCACACACACATGCATGCACCCCTCTTCTGTCCCACCACTCCCTCCTGCTCACCTCTCCTGGGACTTACCTCCAAGTTCAGGTGGTTTGTTGTCATGGTAACTGGTAAAAGTAAGGGCTATTTGCATTGTTTCTGCTTTCATGTCTAATAGCATGTCATTATCCATACAGTACCTGTACTCGGGTTTATTTGTATGCTCAAGCTTGTCTGATTGTTAGTCGATTCCTCTGTCTATTTATCTGTCTCTGTCAGAGTCTGCCTCCCCCTCTCTCTCTCTCTCTCTCTCTCTTCGTCTCTTTCCACTCCATTTCAACACAATTCCTCCATCAACGATTCATTTACCACATCTGCCTCTTTATCTGGGGGAACAGCTGGAGAACTATATGTATCTGCACCCACTTTGCTCAATCTCCACTAATTACTAAATCACCACACACACACACACACACACACAAAGAAAACCTCCACATTTAAATTAGTTATTTACACACTTGACTACATTCAACAACAAACAAAAAAAAAAAAAAGCCAAACCCCTGCACTGTACCTGTACTACATTTACATTTACATGCAAATTGTGGAAACGAGCTTGATGACAATAACGTGATCCCAATGCTTTGATGAGCCCCCCACGCTTGTGAGGAACACTTCTGACATCTGCTGGCCCTGATGTGAATGTCACAGACGGTAGATAAGGAAAGAAAGAAAGAAAACAGACAGACCGAGGCTTGACGATGGCAGGTAGAGGCACTAACGTGGCTGACTAACCTTTTAATTAATGCCACCAATAGGAAAGAGATCAACTGCTATCCAAATATTGGAATACATGTCATATTTACTGTACATTGCCTCATTTACAAATGTAATTTACATTCAAGAATGTGCGAGTGTAACTTAACATCTGCATCAAACTGCAATCAAGCACTAAACACACACATAAATGCATAAATAAAAGCCCAGAATGATGTATGCAAACGCTGCATGCACTGACAGTTTCTACTTGAGCAAAGCTCATGGTGATTATGCCAGAATCCTGAATAGTATAACACTGTGTTCCTGTGCGATATAGAAACTGTGGTTTCTCCGTAGACTCACTGCTGCACTAATTGGGGGATTTACAACCTATCGCATTGAAAGCTTTGTGTCTGTCTGCTTCTGTTTCACCATGACCCCTCCCATACATATAAAGGTTGGTTTCATCATTAAAGTCCAATTATTGGATATGCAATCATTTGTCTGCTGGTAGCAAATGTCCCCTTCTCAGGCATCGAGCCGCCAAGGCCTGTGAGACTCTGTGTTTTAATCAGTCCATGTATAATACAGTGGACATGTGAGGAAAGTGTACACACGGCGGATTGCGGGGGGGAAAAAGGCCCTGGAGTTTTTCCTCTGTTGTGTTTTAATTTGAATTTGAATGCAAGCCTTGAGAGGACGAGCAGCCAGTTGCTGAATTCTCATACACATATCCTGCTCAGTGTTTTGCTTGCACCAATTCCCACCTCTCTACTGCACAGCTCTTTCCAGGATAGTGAAGCTCGATAAAGTCCCTGCTGGTGGAAAATCTGATTTAATTGTACATGCGAAAAGCAAACGGTCAGCAACTTAGATAATAGTTGGCCGAATGCAACATTACACTTTAAGTAAAAACACATGCATCACTCAAATTATTATTATTATTATTATTATGCAGTTTCTTTTCGTGTTATATACCTGCACTAAAAACATTTCTTTCAATTATAAGTAATTAAAATACAAGACAAATGGTTTTGTACGTCTCTCGCCTTTAAAGAAACAATAACTGAGTTTTGGCAGGAGAACAGTTATTCTTCTATACTATACCGTCTCACTGGTGAATCCAGGTCCAATATTCACAGTTGCTTTAGCTTTATCTTGGTCTTCTTTTGATCTCCTGAGAGAAATTACTGTCTATTTAACTACAAAGTGCTCCACTGAAGTTATTCCTTCTAGTTGCAAACAGAAGCCTCATAGGCTCTTTTCTTACTTTTGCTGGGAAAAAAAAAAAAGAGAGAAAGAAATGATATAAGCAACCCCCTGCAGCGCTTAGAAAAAGGTCACAGCAGAGAGCAGTCAGACTGAAGCAATGAATTTGCAGGTAGTAAAAGCTGAAACTTTAAACATTTAACAAGCTGAGTGGACAAGCAACTTTTGCTTCCTGTATGAATAAGCAAATATATCCCATCCTCTCACAGGAGCCGTGGACCCACGAAGGAATCTCATGGGAAAGTGAGTCATCGCGTAGACGCTCGCAGACAGGATGTGAGGATATGATGGACAGTGGAGAAACATGTGCTGGCACCAAGAGCTTAATCTGTCTTATCGATGACAGGTCAGTGTCTCCGTGGAAGTCTGCAATCAATGGCTCTTGACCCCCTTTAAATATCAGGAGTGCTGACAGCCCCCTCTCGTCTCTGCGTCTCGGCCGATCACGATTGATTGCCGCTCTTCCCGCACACAAATGACAAATGACTCTCGCTGGTTTCTCTTCTCCATGCAAATGTTTGCCGAGGCCGTTCTTTAGAATGTCGAGAGCTTTCTGAGAAAAAAAAAATCCTTCACTGTCAAACTCCTTAAAATAATAGTGAGTGAAAGTACAAATCCCCCGCCAAGGTCACTCATGAATGATATGAATCCAGATCTGTTTCACCAACAACATCTTCCCTCTTTTATTTCAATCATAACTAACACCCTCAGAAAATGTCATCTTAATCTGTCCTTTATTTTTTCGAGTTTCGCTGCTTATGGACAAACAGACGGTCAAATGTGGACAAATGCATAAAAACACAGATGACGCGTGTATAAAAACTGTCTTGTTCATAATTGTATGTGTTGAATGTGCTTCTCTCATCCAATAGACTCTTCTGTTGGGACTGCAGCCACCGTCCACATCATGATGATGATGATGATGGTAATTCTGATGACTGCAGAAACTGGTGCCCTGGACACAGAGCGGCGTGTTCATGGATTTTGGAGTTGATGAGTCTGCAAACTCCCTCCAGGTCTGAAAGCTGCTGTCTATCAAATAAAACACGAGTTAGTCACAGAAGAATAGAACCTGTTCAACTATTAACAGCGACCTGAAGACATCGCCCAGGCTAATCTGCAGCAAATTATAAATAGTGATGTTCCATCAGGACAGAGTAATCTCACCTGGAGCTTGAGCAGAGGCTCGTGAATATAATATGCTGATCGTTGGACGTTAAATTTTAAATCTTTGAGATTTTAGGTCCGCGGTTGCCATGGTAATGCGCGAAGGGCACAGCAGGACAGTCACTTATCCTACTAAGAATTTGGATTTATTCACCTCCGTCGTCTCTCTGGATCTGTGGGGATCCGGTAAAATGCTCTCCCTTCCCTTCCTGGTTGTCCCTGACTGTTTTGGCATCCCGGGGCAACTCTAAGCCTTTGGGAAAATGAACCTAATTTTCACTTGATTTATAGCACCAGTAATCAGTTAATGGTTTGAATTGCTAGTTTCAGGTTATTCCTCAGGAGAACATGATGACGACGATTTTGTAAATTACAGTATGTTCCCATTTAGAGGTAAATGGAGGATAAAGCACATATGAGTGGACAGCAGTGGGATTTAAGACCGGTATCGTCCAATAAGCATGGGTTTGCAAAACGGGTGATGTCATGACCGTTTGTATCTTAGTAAATCCTCGGATTTCAAATACTTGAGAAACGATTTATAAATGATTTCAGATGTGGTTTAAACGTTCTGACCTGAAGGTCTTCCTGCGGGAGTGTGGAAAGGCATCATGTCTTTGAGTTTGTGTTTGTCAACTAGTGTGTCCTCATAGCACCTCCTAACAAAGTCATTGACCTTTTCTCTGACATCGACTGTATTTCAGTTTGCAGAACGCTCAAACCGCCCAAGCTGGAGCCCTGGAGATGCGGGTTGGTGCGCCATGATTAACGCTCCTCTCTCCCAATCTCTGACAAGCACAAGGGCCACCATGTCCGTGTGATACACTCCTCCCCAAATTGAATCCTCTTCCCCTTTTTTCTTTTTTGTGATGTAATCGCACTTGGTGGCGGCCCCTTCTCACAGGACACCTTTCCTCTTTTCATTTCCAGCAATAAAGTATTATGTGTGAGCCAGCTTCGGCAGCAGCTCACAAAAAACGCGTTTGGTGGTTTTGAGGTCAACACAGGTATTCATCAGCGCCGTTCCCTGCTGAGGATGTAATGATCAAAGTTTGTGTACCACAGTCATGGCACAATTTACAGCACCCCCAAGTGTCCTTGCCCATCACTCTGCATGGCACTAAGCTTATCACTGTTCAGACCAATTATATGACCCGGGGAGAGGAATACGATTGCTGTTCTGTACCAGTGGCTCACCAAATAAATAAGTGCTTAATGACCCTCTCACTCCCCCTTTTCAACTTAATTAGGTGGGGGGACAGATTTGCTGGATGGATGGCTCTACTGGAACAGACTGTGCATCTGAAAGCAGGGGACCGCCGGCCCTTCATTGGTTGTGTGTATTGGCTTGTTCTGCAGCTGTGTGATTGCTGCCCGGCCCACTTAAGCTGACCGCCAGCAGACCCAGCTGTGCGACGGCATCATCTGAGAAAACAGACAAGACGATCATGTAAACCAATTGTGCCGGCTGCTGGACTGTGTCTCTCAGATGACATGTGCACATATGTGTGTGTGTGTGTGTGTGTGTGTGTGTGTGTGTGTGTGTGTGACTGTGACAATCAAATATATTTGTTTGACATTTTTACTGTGACAGGAAATGAAGAGTGACTGGCGGCTGGTTTTACAGGGTCTGCAGATGACACATCATGTGATAACCGCTGCTCATAATTGGTCACAATTATAGCTAAATGTGTCGATCGACATGGTTGCGTTTCCGTGGTCACCAATAATCCGACTATTGACCTTACTCTGATTGAGTAACTCTGATTGTTTTGAATATCCTCATGTGGGGGGATAAAGCGTTTAGAAGACGGATGGATCAACAAAATACAGAAGAAAAACAATAATCACCAACACAATGATGACAACACCAAAATAGACTAATACATTACAGAGGCACCCATATTAACAGGCCCATCTGCTACCATGTTATAAAAGAAAAGAAAATCAATAAAACGGATAAAAAAAAAAAAAAAAATCTGAATGGATGTTTCATTCATTCCAAGTAATTCTTTTTAGACAATAATAAATAAAAAATAGCATTTTATAAATATTCTAAATTGGTAGACTAAATATTAAAACCCTCAACTTTCTCTGAATGAAAATGCTGCTAAAATGTGATGTTCTACAGAGCCCCCGTTGGGTCATGGTGGGAAATCTTAAGCGTCAACAGTTGCGTTCCCTCCCAAAACTTTAATGTTTTCACAATATGTCAGGCCAGCACTCATACTCCAGCCAAAGCTCAGCAGCCCCAACAAATAATTGGACAACAATGCACAGAGCCTAATTCCCATGCAATATATAGGCTGGGTCACATCATCAGCAAGCATTTCAGACGCCTGATAAAGACACTTTTTTTATATCAAAGCAATAACAGGCGCCTTGTCTCTTCGCTGGCGGTGGATCGCTGCTTTGCTCCATGATGCCAAAATAGTGTTCGAAGACAGGTTAATGGTAGAGCATTTTACCAGATCCCCCACAGATCCAGAGAGAGAGTGAAGGTGAATCGCTGCTGTGAGCAGAAGACGGAGCAAGCGGAGCTCACCAAGCAACAGATTGTGTGGTTAACTCTCTGCAAATAGTGGACTATAAGTCTGCACAGTTGAATGTAAGTGACAGATTGAATCCCTTTGTATCTCTACAGATTCCTGTAAACTTTCCAGAGTTACGATGAATGGAAGTTAATCAGGAAGTTGAAGATGTCAGGATACCTGCAGGTCTGGAATAATGTCCTCTCCAGCTGTTTCCAACCTCATAAGAAGCACATAGAAGATCAGATATATGCAAGTCTGTCAAGTTCTGCGCTATAGCTGTCAATCTTTGTGGGTTTACAGGTGAAAATCCAGCACTGCTCCCATTCATTTTTGACTCACCTTAGGACCTCCAGAGCTCTGTTGTTCCATTGTTTTGGTGCAAATAGTTTCTGTACTTCCTGTGTGACAAGCAAACAGACACGGGTGAAATCAGCAGTAATGATTGCTTATGTGCTATTTAACACTCGATCGCGACAAGTGTTTTCCGAGATGAAATACACAGTGATAACTTGTTTTTTTTTCCTTTCCCCCAAAATCCTCCGTACACCCATAATCTGCTCACACAGCTGCTTCCACTTTCTGTTGCTAATTATACTCACAATTAGGAACGTGGTAATGGACACTCTAAATGACTCACATTGCTCAGTTTTATGTATTTTTGGCCGTTTTACTCACTTCATGGCCAAGTTTCGGGTATAGGGATGGGGAGAAATTGGTGTGAAGAGACATTGGGAAATGGATACAGCACAGTTCATGGTTTTCGTGAACACGTGTGAAGGATTCGTTGTGTCCCACCTAGCTTCTACTTGCAAAATGAAGTAAACATAAACAACTAATGTATAAGAAATAGCCTCATCACTCCAGAGTCCCTAATATATAACAAAAGTGCCGCAGCCAAACAAACAAACAGTAATTAACCTTTCCTCCAAGCCAACCAGAAACTCATCACTCCACCGTGTGCGGTGCCCAAATCAGGATTTTGTGGCTTAATGTTTTCACTGGGATAACTGAATGTCACATAATAATTCACATCTCATTAAATTGTAGCTTTTCTGGTCTTCAATTTTTAATTAGCATATTTGGTTGCCACCAGGAGTCCCAGCTGCTTCTGTGTCTTGATGGGCGACACCAGCTGTCCTCTGAAACACTGCACATGACTTGTACACAGAGACACGAGAAACCAGATTCATGGGCCATTCGTGCGCAAATTGCAAACCGAATTATTTATAATGTTGATGAAGTCTGGGTGCAAAAAAGGCCAATGCGATGGACCGGATTCAAGATTCGAGCTTCTCTCGCCATGTTTTGGCTTGGATGCAGAGATATTTGCTTGTGCACTGTGTGTTTGATCAATGCAAAAAAAAAAATAGAGACGCTCAGATAAAAGCAGAGCATTCCTGTCAGTTTAATGAACACAAGGTGTTTAATGTCCAGGGCCGGACATGGCCACAGAGCTCGGATTGTGCCCAGCAGGTACAAAGAGTGCTGTCTGTCCTCAGGCATCCCATAGGAAATGAGTATAGCCAGGAGCGAAAGTGGACGGGACATGTAGAGCTACCCCACATCATCGGACACATCTGTGCTTCAATGAGAAGTGTCCTCACTGGACAGCGACACCTTTATTTCTCGATTAAGATGTGGTATCAACACATTTATACCAAGGGCCTGGTCTTCATCGAAGTCACAGACATGCAAATACAGAGAGAGAGAGAGAAAGTGTCAGTGCGACCACTGCTGTTGCAGTCCAGCTGGCAGTGAAAGGGACGCTTTGATGTTGGCAGAAGCCAGAAAAAATCTGCTGGAACTGCATGAGGGGAAGGAGTTATGAGCGATTCTGCTTGCAGTAAACATATTTTAGCTACTGTGCTGCAGATAATGTTTGTCGACATTTGGAACAAGTACAATTTAAATGACTGGAAAAGTTTCCTTGGATCTTTTTTTTCCTCATCTCGCCGCCCAGCACATGGGCAGAGCAGATCGGACACTTTTTATATTACTGACTGATTAGCACAGATAACAAATGAAATAGTAAATACACTGTGTTCAAGTCTGGTGTTTGAACTAGATAGTTGCAAGTTGGGACAAAAAGATGCTCAAAAATCACCTGCTCATTTCATTGCATCAGCTGTCACTTTAAAAACAAATCAAATACTCTGTGTTCACAAGTTTTACCTCCATATAGACCAGAATAAAACAAAAAGTTACTGCCCATCTGTAGTTCTCAATCTGGACATATGATGTGATGCTCACTAGCCCCAGGTTGTAACCAGGACCATGTCCCATTTTCTCACTACACTGATTATTCTTTAGCTCTGGATCAGAATGAATCAGTGATCAAAGACCAGCTGGCTTTTCACAGTTGGAACCCTGAGCTCAATCCCGGGATATGAAAGAGACACCTGTTGATCAAACTGAAGAACTGCAGCCACTCCTGACAAGGGTGATACGCACACATCAAAGAGCACAGTGGAGGATTAAACATAGTGGGGGGGGGGGGAGATGATGTTATACGAGAACAAGAACTTTTTTTTTTTTGTCGCTTATGTAGAATCGCAGAACTATGTCGTCGTTCAAATACTTTCCTTTTGTTGTGAGTGAAAGAGCGAAACACGGTTCACATTCTGTCTGGATGAGAAAGCGTTAACTCTCTGAGTGTGATATCTCTGTGATGCATTTAGGATGTCCAAGGACCCATGAATTCCTATCCTGATAAACTGTCAGAGGCATTGCCCTGCCTACAAGTGTGTGTGCGCGTGCGTGCGAGTGTGTGTGCGCGTGCGTGTGTGCGTGTACTATATGCATGTGTACGTAATTGAGGATTGCAGAGGGAGCAGACAGCCTCAAGGTCATTTGCCATTAAAAAACAAGACTGCATAAATTCCACCTAATAATTCATAGTAATGACTCCCCTGTTTGTTTGGTTGCTTGTTTATCCCACATTCATTAGCATGTCAGCCTCATGGTGCTCATACTGCAAAATGTCTTCTGAGTGGGAGTGAGAGAGTGATGAGAGGGCATACGGAAATGATTGCAACCTGCTGAAGTGGAAGTATTCCAGATCCACAGCACTCGTATACAAAAACCCCTCACGAACAACTGGGATTAGGAAAGCAGATTAGCGAGTGAGTCCTTTGAGGTGTACAGTGTGTGTGTGTGTGTGTGTGTGTGTGTGTGTGTGTGTGTGTGTGTGTGTGTGTGTGTGTGTGTGTGTGTGTGTGTGTGTGTGTGTGTGTGTGTGTGTGTGTGTGTGTGTGTGTGTGTGTGTGTGTGTGTGTGTGTGTGTGTGTGTGTGTGTGTGTGTGTGTGTTCTCGGTCGTATCTCTGCTTTCTTGAACTCTCTTGGCGATGTTTCGCTCTCCTTGGCCGTCACTTCCTTGTTCAATGATACGAGACTCCTGTGGCGCCCTTGAGTCGGGAGCCTTGATTTTTTATTTTATTTTTTTTCCACCGTTAAGTGGTCACTGTTTCCACTGTGTCCTCCCATGTTCTTCCCAAAAACATTCAGCTCTTACAGTGTCATTTAAGACAGGGGTGTCAAACTCATTGTAAGTCAGTGGCCACATACAGAGCAGTCTGATCTGTAAAGAGAGTAGGATTAATAGCATAAAAACAACAGAACTCAAAAGTGTTCCCTTAGTTTTTCATTTAATGGATCGTTTAACCAAACATAAGTGGAGCTACATAGGTACAAATCATTTATGGCCCTTTTCCACTATGGTCCCAGCTCGCCTCTGCACTGTTTAGGTTGGGTGACGATTACAAAAATAGTACCTATTCCCTGAATTACGACCTACTGATTTAACAGTAATATATAGTGTGATCTGACAGTCAAAAAACCTTTTTACACCAAACCTAGTACAGATTCTAACGGACACAGCAACCTACAAAACTGCTCGATATTTCCCCAATCCCTCTATCTGTCATAGCCGTCAAAAATATCAAAGTGTCCATGGGTACGTTTCGGTCCACATAGCCGTGTTCTTTTCCTTGCAAGAATATTTAATCAAAGGCTTAAGGCCAACAGTTAACTATAATCCTGCACCAATCAACTATTCAACTCAACACTAGCTCCTAGTCCTACCAGTTGATGTCCAGTTGATGGTACAATACAGTAAGTTACACTAACTTCAAATTTTGAATTAATTGCTAAATTATTCAGTGGGGAATTTTCCAAAACTCAGCTACCTGTGGATCATCATGACAGAATAATCATTTCAGCCAGAGCTGCGTCAGAGATGAATTCATCTCAAACTATGCAGCTGATACAGAATAAGAGCCGAGATGAATGAAAAATAATAAACCACAAATTATCTAAAATATGTTTAATTAAAATTGTGTGAATTGTATACTAATTGCCACAAGTTTCTTTTAGTCCTTGA
Organism: Microchirus variegatus; assembly: GCF_963457635.1. Taxonomy (NCBI): domain Eukaryota; kingdom Metazoa; phylum Chordata; class Actinopteri; order Pleuronectiformes; family Soleidae; genus Microchirus; species Microchirus variegatus. The sequence goes on along the minus strand of NC_139812.1, from coordinate 17,130,675 downwards.
AACTCAGTGCTGCATAGTATTGGTCTAATGTGATTTATTTTTTTTATTTTTTTTAAGCGGTAACTGTTGAATTTGATTGTGATGATGGAGTAGACGCAGCTTCATATGGGGTGAGATAACTTAAAAAGATGAGCACATACTCAGTTGCAATTTATTCAACAAATCGGAACACTCCGGCGAGTCGTATCCGCCTCCCGCTCCACCCCTCCCTTCCAGAGTCAAGGTTGCCGGAGCGGTTGACCCTTGCTTTGCCGCAAACTTTATCTTGGTGTTTCCTTTCGTTTCATTTCAATTGTAGCTACGTAACTGGCAACCCATGGCTGCTCAACCGCTGAGACTCTACCGACTGCTATGATTGGTAGACGGCGGTAGATGGCGCGTCATGCCAAAACATAATTTCAAAACATAAACAAACTTCCCGGTGCGGAATTTTTTTTTTTTTAATGCAAATATTTTTTTTACTAGTGTTTTTGGTGAGTTCAGTATGTTATATGAACATTATTCCTGGTCCTCTGTGACATATTAGGAGGATTTTATGGCCAGTTGCTTTAAATTTATTACATAATGCACCTTTAACACACAGGGGTGAAGAAAGTGTTAAATCGCAGTAAGATGGATCTGACTCGTGCGGCAGAATTTCTTGTGCATTTCCTTCTCAGAAAGTATTCCGGTTTATCACAGGAAGTCGCTAGATTTGTCGCTAGTCGCTTATTGATTAAACAGTAATATAACATAAGACAGCCTTAAGGCCACATTATACTTCTCCGACTGCGTAATGCGTTATCCGTCTGCGTCACCACGTAGACCACTCGAGCCTTTATACTTCTGCGTCGTGGTGACGGACACGCGCTGCAATTTCCCGCCCGATCAGTAGGGGTCGCTGCGCAAGGTTGTTGTGCTTTTGGCTACAGTGAGCAATGGCGTCCGAGGGAGAAAGACTGTTGTTGTTGAAACAGCGGCCGTTTGTCACTTTTCTGTGTCCCTGAACGCAGTTTTGAGATAATTTGAGGCGAGAAATTGGCCATTTAGAGTCTAAACATGTGCTGTGTGTGTTAAGATATGACGTATTTATAGTTCGGCAGCGACGAAGTCGGCGGTGTTCAGCTCCTCCCTCTGTGGACGCTCACTGCTCACTCTGAGCCGGCACAGAGCAGCTAAGCTCGGCCTGTCCTGAGGACCAATCGCAGCTCTTGCCGTCTCCGTTGTCCCTTGACGGAGTGACGGACACTTAAAAAATATTCAGTGCAGCCGGAGACGACGCAGAGACTCTACAACAGGTTCTGCGTCGACGCAGAGGACTCTGCGTAGCCTACGCAGAGTACTTTACGCAGGAGTATAAATTGGGCTTTACCTGATGGTCAAAAAACCTTTTCACACCAAACCTAGTACAGCTTCTAATGGACACATCAACCGACAAAACTGATCATTATTTTCCAGTAAATATCTCCCAATCCCTCTTTATCTGTCATCATAGCAGTTGTAAATGTCAAAGTGTCCATGGGTACCTTTTATCTAATAGGTCCACAGAGCCACGTTCCTTTCCTTGCAAGAATATTTTATCAAAGGCTTAAGGCCAGCAGTCCACAAATAATCACCAAAAATCAACTCAACACTGGCTCCTACATATTTATATGCCCAGCTGATGCTATGATACGATAAGTTACACTAACACAAACTGGTCCTTCTTCCTCGTTCATCTCGGCACTAACTCTTGTGCTGCAGATTCGTAAATTCATAAGTTGTAACTTTTTGAATCATATTCTCACGGTTGTCCATTTGTATTCATGTTGAACAAATCATAACCGAGTGTGTGCGCATCTTTTTGACAGTGATCTTACCCCACAGCTTCACTGAAGAATAAAACAAAAGGATTCTCAGAAGGCCTGTTGACAGTTAACTCACACGCCAAAGTGATGCCTGTTCACTCCCTGAAAACATCACTGTATATGGAAATAGCAAATACACAAGCAGTTGACACCAATCACTGATTCTACCACTGTCCTAATGACAGGTGGGTCTTCTCTGAGTCGGCCCTTGAAGCTCCATTTTGTGCAATCCCATATCATATTGTTTTATGTTCTAAACTGGGTTAAGCTGCATGGTGTTGTACTGTCCCGCCTCATTCTAGGTCGTCTTGTGTTTCTTGTGCTCTCCTTGTGTTGCTCTGTTCACCAGTGGGATCCTGACAGGTCAACAGGCACTCACTCAGAGGTAAGAACATTCACGCTTCTTAAAAAAGTAACCTCTTACTACATATATTGACAAAGCAAGTGAAGGTGACAGGAATCACACCTAGAGTCTTTACAGTGAGCCGTAATTACAAAGGTGTGAAGGACACTGATTTCTGATGATCCCTCTGTTTGCCTTAATAAAGAAGAATTAGTCCTTTGTTAGTGTGAATTCTCACTCATTTTTCCACATCATTTTCTCTGTGAATAAGAAAGCACCAGGACAATGACTCTTTTGCTGATGGGACCCAGGGCTCCGGCCATCAGGGCTCTGGCCATCAGTGCTCCCGCCATCAGTGCTCCCGCCATCAGGGCATCCGCCATCAGGGCTCTGCCATCAGGGCTTCCACCATCAGGGTTCTGGCCATCAGTGCTCCCGCCATCAGTGCTCCCGCCATCAGGGCATCCGCCATCAGGGCTCCGCCATCAGGGATTCCGCCATCAGTGCTTCCGCCATCAGTGCTTCCGCCATCAGTGCTTCCGCCATCAGGGCACTGGCCATCAGGGCTCCGCCATCAGTGCTTCCGCCATCAGGGTTCTGGCCATCAGTGCTCCGGCCATCAGGGCATCCGCCATCAGGGCATCCGCCATCAGGGCACTGGCCATCAGGGCACCGCCATCAGTGCTTCCGCCATCAGGGTTCTGGCCATCAGTGCTCCCGCCATCAGGGCATCCGCCATCAGGGCATCCGCCATCAGGGTATCCGCCATCAGGGCTTCCGCCATCAGGGCTCCGTCCATCAGGGCTCCGCTCAAGATTTGTATGGTTTACTGGTAACATGGTGTGTTACTCATGTTCCTCGAGTCCGACATGGACGTCCTCCACCCTGACCGTTGGATAACATCATGCAACTCAGTGGTTCAGTGTAATGTAGACATGTGGTATAGCCCGCTAGCTGAAGCAGGGATGGATGAGAACCAGTGATGCCTCTCCAGTAAGTGTCCAGCAGCAAGACAACATAGGTGCTATCTGTATCCAGAGCCCACTACACCCCCATCGAATATTAACTGATGTTATAAATCATTAATGATCATTTTACCATCGATTTGCATTCAAAGAAAAGTTCTTTCTGCATCCAGACTGTAAGCACTAATGTGTTGCTCTGAGTGATGACTAAAGAATGTAAAGTTATTAAAAGTCTCTACAGTTCATTGTTGGATTTGCAGTAAAAAAAAAAAAAAAAAAAAACTTAATAATATATTCCCCTATTTTTTTATTTAAAAAAACAACAACACAATTTTAAGTGCAATTTAACAGTGCATTATCTAAATTGAGGTTTTCAGTATTAGCTGCTCCAGCCATGCTGATATAACCAATAAAGCAGGCGAAGCACAGCTGATGCTTGAAAAGCAGCACTTATCCAACAATCGGCTCACTGCAGCAATTAGAATATTCTGTTGAGCATTCGTGCATTTTTAATGTGATGTTACTCTAATTTAAGACAGGAAAAAGTTGTTTTTTTCTTCTTCTTCTTCTTCTTCAACGTCACTCCCTACTGTGCATGACCTTCTTGGTGTGATGTGATGCACAGCATGGTGGTTAACATGCAGGCATGGACTGATTCACAGAGGCCTCCTTGCACAGTTTCGCTTTCCATGTCAGCGTGTTTTTTTTTGTGTTTTTTTCTTCAACGGGGTTAAAACCGACTGAATCTTGACACTGTGCTGAGCAGAGGAATCAAGGTAAACAGTACCGGGCAGAAACCTCTCCAGGGAACTGAACGTGTGTGTGTGTGTGTGTGTGTGCATGTGAGTGTGCTGCTCCTCCTCTGTTGACATGGGTCACAGTGGCAGAGTGGAGAAGCAGGTTGAGGAAGCGTTCCACATGGGGTCAGGGTCACTGACAGCAGAGGAGATTCTGCTCAGGGTGTCAGTGACAAGACACTTTACCTTGAACAAACTGGTGTATAAAAAAAAAAAGGCTGCTGCTGTCATGCATGTGCATTTTACAGCATTTAGTGGCTGAGCTGAAGTTGTGCTGTGGTTAGCACTCGAGACCCGGTCGCCCCGTGTTTTTGTGGGTTTTCTCATGCAGATTAAGGTATTAGGTAAATTGACCATGAGTGTGAGAGTGGATGGTTGTTTTTCTCTATGTGGCCCTGTGATTTATCTCGCCTATCGCCCTATGTCAGCTGAGATTGGCACAGCACACCCCCGCGACACCACTTTTAACAAAATGCTTTCCCCGCTAACCGAATAGAAGCGTCCTGCCTTCATCATCATCACCCATGTAATTAAACCGCGTTGCCTTTTGCTTGATTGAAATACTGAGTGGCCGTTACAGTGATTTCAAAAGAGAAAACCCCAGTGTTTTCGCAAATAAGCATCACACTAACTCATATTTTATTCACTGAAAGTCACATTCACTGTGAGATTTAATATTTAGATTGATATGAATCAACACTAAAAAAAACAATACAGATGTATACATGATTGATTATTTTATTGATTATTCATTTGTATGTTTTCTTTTAGGGATGTTGAGTTGGTCATCTCCTTCCCACCATTCTGTTCACGTCCACTTGTCCCAGTTAAAGTCAGGGCTGAAAGATTTTGAATAAATAATCTAATTGTGATTAATTTTTAGTGAAATTGCTATTGCGGTATAAATGATGACTGTGTGATATTTCTGCACTTCTGATGTTTTCTTCAGTCTGTAGAACAGGGGTTCTCACAGTTTTGATACCTGAGGGCCAATTTAGGAGCCCAACATTGGACTGAGGGCCACCAAAGGAAAAAAAAAACAGAAATAAATCCCATTTGTAATAATTTTTATGACCAGATTGCAGTTCTTCAGTTTAGCGTTAAGTAATATAAGCGTTAATATAATGTCATTTAAGCATTGATATAATAACGCTTTATAATTTACTGGGTAATTACCCAGTATTTTGGCCTTTGTTCTTACCTTCTAATTACAGGTTAATACCAAGTAACACATTTCTGTTACCATATATTTACTGGGTAAATAGCTAGTAATTGGGGGTTGTAGCTACCTGCTTATTACCAGATTATAACCTAATAAAACACTAAAATTCACCATATAGAAACCAGGTAAATACTCAGTATTTTTGTTTACACTTATTGGTCTGTATCCAGTAATGTCCACTAAACATTTAACAAGCTTAGTAGCTCCTGGATTAAAACTATCAACTGTAATTCATTGCGGGCCGCCAGAAATGTTTCTGTGCGCCGCCATTGGCCCCCGGGCCGCACTTTGAGAACCAATGCTGTAGAATATGATTTGCTCTATGGAAGTCAATATTTTGGACCACCCTCTTTCTTTTCTTTTTTGACAAAAAAAAACAAGACTTTGCCTTAAAGTCATTCTTGCAAGATTAAAGTTCAAGTCGTATGGAAATAGTAGATGAAGATGATTTCCCAGATATTCCAAATTTAAAGATGCTAAATGTTGAAAAATCTTCTGACTAATTATTAATACAAATACGGCCAAGCTGCATAATACCTGACCTACTTTCACTGTATCTCTTTAAAGTGTCTCTCAGCCCTTGAGAAGTGATTTACAAGCACAGATGAGCGTGGCTTCAACACACCACCTTTCACTGCAGACTGTGTTCTTGATCTCCACCCACTGAACGTCACATCTGTGCAGAGCTCTGCTGTCAAAGACCAATCCACTCTCTCTCTGCTTCCCTCTGGACTCTGGACAAAAACCTCGCAATTACGCCGGCGCCTGAACGCAGCACCAGGGATCCTGACACTCAAGACAGAGCAGGTGGAAGAAAAAGAGAGAGAATAAAAGACACTTTTTCTGTGTTAAATGTCCCACAGAAAGTTTTAAACTTTTTTTCCCCTCTCCTCTCTTTGGTATATATATTTTTAAAAACAAAAATAAATAAATAAAAGAAGAAGGAGAAGGGTGTGAGTGGCCTGGTGTCACACATGGCTCCGTGGGCGGTCTGGCTCCTCTTGGCGCTGTCCGGTGTCCTGGTCGTGCGCTCCTGCTGCGCTTATAGGTGTCCGGCCATCTGCCGCTGCAGCGCAGACACTTTCCAATGCAGCAGAGAGACTCAGCTGGCCTCCAGGACCCGGCCTGCATCCGTGTCTCGACTGTGAGTATTAACCCGAACTTTGCAGCTTTACCCCTGATATTTCTGTGCCCTTGTGCTGCGACTTCAGGGACTGTGTTTTCCTTTCTTCTGGGACTTATTATGTCTTGACTTGTGTCACTAAGTGTCTTTCTTAGACATTGTAAAGCTACTTAGGGGGAAAGGTTGAAAAGGCATTTTTAAACCTGTTTTAAAATGGATCTTCTTTTTTGTAAATGTTGTTAATTTAAAGTTAATTTTTATATTTTTAATTTTTACAGAAGGCTGATGCATCTGACCTTGGAAGAAGTGCCCACTCATGCTTTCAGAGAGCTGGTTAACATCACCAGAATGTAAGTCTTTTGTTTTACTTTAGAGTTGAGGCTAAAGGGTATGTTCAATACACCTACTCTATTTAATTATTCCTTATTGTATCTGTAAGGAAGAGTATTAGGGCCACTTGGGGATTTCTTTGGAAACAAAAAAAAGGTTTCTGATGGAAAAAAAAAATTCAGAATTTTTGTTTTAATCTCCAGCCAGACTATGTTTCCTTTTTTTTTTTTCTTTACATTTGACCTTAATCCTCTTCTGTATTTGTATTTATGCATGCATGCTTAGTTATTTATTACTAGTTTTAATTCCCTGAGTTTTTATTTCTTTATTTCTTCTCAGACCAGTTGGGCTCTACTTGTCGCACTGTGCATTGTGTTTTAAATATCTGGCTTTGAACGCTCTTCCCCCACACGCCATGTAACGTTTCATTCATGCACTCTGGTTTCATGTCTCGGTGAATGGTTGTGACGGAACTGTGGAAGCTGGGGGAATGAATAAAGTTTTATCTGTCAGTTATTTAACCAGATAAATCCAACTGAGATTTAAAAACCTCTTTTTCAAAGGGAGACCTGGCCAAGATGGTCTGCACCACAAAAAAAACACACAACAGTTACAGCTTTAAAACACAGAATAAAAACAATGGTGAATAAATTACACATGGGATGGTATCAGCCTCAAATACTATAATAATATGGATTTAAAAGCATTAAATTCTGTCATTTTCCAATCAATCTCCTGCGTGTTCCATGTAAACGATGCAATGATGACATGTATCTTAACATGTCTGCATAACTAACATAACTGCTCGCTCTCATCTGCGCCACAAGTTACGAGAGAATATGAAAAGTGAACCATTTTAATTCAGAGGAAAAGAAAGTTTCAGTCCCACGTTTATACTGTGTCCTTAACATGAATGTCACTTTAATGGCAGCGCTGCACTTCTCACTGAGTCGTGAATGTAGATGTGGCTGCTACTTTACAGTATGTACTTTATGGATCCCAGCACATAAAGGTGAATGACCCTTTTTTGTCAAAGATTGATGCTCTTAAAAGCAGAAAGCTGCTGAATAAAATACCTCCACTGATGTGAAACAGCGAAGCCCACCTCCATAAAAGCTAGACAGGCTTCAAATTATAATCGTCGCCTAACTAGCACGTGTCAGTAAAAGAAAAACTACTAAATGTTCCTTTATTCAAATCAGGTAAACGCATTACAGCTACACCTGAATATATATATATATATATATACATATATCTGTAAATTTTAGCTGCTGATTAATGAGTTATCGTCCTAAACTTGTAATATTATCATTTACCAAATATCGCAGAAACTCATTCACTCATTTGCTATCACTTTATCCTCCACATTGTCCGACTAAACCCGCTTTAAAAAATAAAATTAAAAAATGCATGGAAAACGTATTAATCTGAAATTGCACCAAATTTAATTATTCAGTCAGACCCAGTTATTGTTATTGGAGTTACTGGAGTAGAGTTGGACTGATGCTGGCCTGGATGCTCTGTGCATGCGCCACAGTTCCCAACCCGATCTGTACCAGAAACCGGATTAGCTCTACGCAAGTGCAGCTACTTTCTGTTGAAACAATTTACAGCAGTTTCAGGGATTTTGATTAATATGATGGATATTTGTAATATGATGATATTTGTTAAATAATGACGAGTCTCCAGTCTTAACCCAAATAAGTCAAGCAAGTTTCATGATTTCACACATATTTCACATTTAGATATGCAAAACTAATGTCCTAGAGTATTAGGGCCACACATGAAGAAAATTGAACATGACGTAATCTCATGTCGAGATTTAAAGGTGCATTATTTAATACATTTAAAGCAACTGGCCATTAAATCCTCGTAATATGTCACAGAGATTCAGGAATAATGTTCATATAACAAACTGAACTCACCAACAACAACAGTACAGCCAAAATATTTGCATTAAAAAATATATTTTGCAGACTGCAAATCATGTTTATGTTTTAAAAATGAAATGTTTTGGCATGTACCATCGTCTACCAATCATTGCAGACAGTAGAGTCTCAGCTGCCGAGCAACCACGGGTCACCAGTTACGCCTGAGCTACAATGGTGGAGAAAACGAAACTTAAAAGACTTCTGTATTTTAAATTTGAGTGTAGTAACCGTTTTTGGCCACATTCTTACATATGGCACCTTTAAGTCGACTTTAATCAGACGATTGTGAACGTGCTTTACTGTTCTTGACAGGAAGCGGTAAAATATCATTCTCTTTAGTGACGCTACCAACCATGTCTGACACTGACCATTCAAATCCAGTAGTGGCAGCTTCTGTGGAGCGGTTGTTCTCTCTGTCGAGGCGAATTTGGAGTTTAATCTCCACAAGTTTATTGTGGCATGTCGAGGTCTTCAAGGTTTTCTTCCCTTGTGGCCCTAATACTATACTAAGTATTCTTGTTTTACCACAGCTGTCATAAAACAAGAGCAGTAACAGAGAGTAACCACACTTTCTCACAAGAATCGGGTTTCTGGTAGAGATCTGGTAGCGACACCACCAGCCCAGTAATAAACCTGCCTTAACCAGATGAATCGATTCCCCACTCGTGCTCGTACAGCGGGATAAGGACAGTAATCGACCTACAATCTTCGCCGTCTTCAACTACAAAACAAATGAGGTCGAAAGCGATTTGCCCAGAGCAGCAGAGTCAAGGTAATGACTCCCGAGATGTTTGCGCGTGGTTTCTCATCTTCTTCCAGAGGATCGCGTGAAAAAGCTTTTTCACGAGCTGTAAGTGTTGATTATGTCAGAAGGCGTTAGCGCAATCAGAGGAGGGGGTTAAAAGGGAAAAAAAACAACAACTATATAAGCGTTGGGCTACAGATGGAGTCATTTAATTGTTTTTTTTTTTCAGTTTGAAATGGAAGCAGAATGGCATTAACCCTAGAGTGCTGGCTTATTACAGCAGAGTGCGAGAGTGAAACAGTGATTACAGGGTGGATGGAGAGCGGCTCAGAGAGGACAAGTCATCCGTCAGAAAATAAAGTGTTCAAGGACGAGTCAAGAACTCTTGTTGACTTTGTTTGTCTCTGAAAGTCTTTGTTTAGACCTCCTTTTAAAACATCTCCACTTAGTCTTCATGGCCCAGATGCCTCTGTGATGTATGCTTGGAGCTGTTCCAAACGTGAGGTGAAGCGCGAGTGTGTGTGTGTAATATCCTACAGGTATGATTTGTTGATGGTGGTATTTTAATATCTCCCTAATGGTTTGAATCCCTGAATCAATCACCACTGTCCCATTTCTCTACGAAAGCGCGTTAAAAAGTGAGAGTGGAATTTCTGGTATTTCTTACACTGAAAATTCTTATTTGCCTGAGGATCCGAGACATTTCTAGAGTCATTTGTTCGTCTGTTTGTTGACTAATGTGTAGCTTTTTTTTCTCTCTCTCTCTGTTGTCACAGTGAGATTTCCCAGAGTGTCTACATCACAACGATACAGAGACATGCCTTCCTCTCTCTCCACAGCCTGACACAAGTGTGAGCGACTCTTACCTTCCGCCAGACACCGCATTATTCAAATGTGATGTAAATAGCTATTAATTGTAACAGCTGCCGTGTTTTGCATTGCATTTAGTTTCCCCGGGATTAGTCTCTTCGTTACAATGCAGCATATTTAATCCTCGACTGTCGGTGTCGCTGATGAACGCATGAGTTTGTTGCTGACATTCTTCCTCATCTTTCGTGCTGCAGGTCAGTGCGGAACATCAAGAGTCTGACGACGATTGAAAAAGGGGCCTTCACCGATCTGCCCAAGCTGGAACATTTGTAAGTCGTTCTTCAGTTAAACCCATCTGATATGCACGTTTTAAGTCAAATCTCATTCTCGGTGCAAACAGAAGATGCTGAAGTCTCCAGTCACAAGAGGCGCCGGCATTTGTAGACGTTTTACTCGTATCTGTGACACAGAGTTTAGAAACGAGCATGTTCCCTCATCTTTTGACATGATAAATGGATGAAGTGAATAAGAAAAACAGCCTTTTCACGCGATAACACGGCTTCGTGTAAACCTGCTGACATCAGCTCAAAGATTCGCAGAGCTCCGAGCATCAAAGTAACTCTGTGTACTATAAAGCCATAAAAGCCATGTTTGTCGTCAGTTCTTTGCAAATGACATTAGAGGGCAAACAATGGGCAAGATGGTGGCAGTGGTGAGGCTTTGAACTGTTGCCCCCACTGCACATCACTCATGTTCCCCAAACCGAAATTCCACTTACACAGTCGTGATGAAGGAGGTTCAGGATGTGACCAACATCACAGACTATGGCTGTTTCTCAATATCCATACTTCTCTGTACTTGCGTAGTCCCGTACATGTGGCACGTTCATCAGACTCAGTCCAATTCCAATTTTTTCTTCCAGTTCACAAGTACGGGAGTAGCAAGTGCGCTTCTCGTACCCGGAAGTGTATTTGCTCGGCCCCGATCCTTTTAGGCAAGAAATTAATCATTTAGATTTAAAAATGGTGCTTTGTGTATTAAGATATGACTGCAGTCATACAACTATGTTGAAACCCAATGCGAGACCAAACATGATTCCTGGGCGACAACAGAAAGTTTAAAAACTACCCTCATAGTCTTGTCATTTTGTTGTTGTCGGTGCAGGCAACGCAATCGCCATGCATGTAGTTAATGGTCAACGCACGCCTTATAGCAGCATAGACCTATTTTAACACATATTTTTAAGACCAATTAATCACACGTGGGCCACATAAAATGACGTCTCGGCCACATCTGGCCCCCGGGCCTTGAGTTTGACACATGAGTTAGAGCAAGGTTGTGAAATGCATGGGTTTGTAAACAGTACAACGATGTGAGACTTTGATACACGAATGCTGTTCACCAGGATGGAACACTCAAATTGCCAGGCTGGAAAATTAATTTTGCAAAAAAAAAAATGCATTGTGGGTATTTTAGGAGCCAGCATTTTGAAGCTTAGGAACTAAATGTCAAGATGTCTCAGCCTCAGCTCCATTATTGGAACATGCTTATGTCATTTTTGGCAACATCTCGTCGTCACCCACAAAAAGCGCACGATCATTTTGTGATATTTTTAATTTTTTTTTTTACCCATCCACCATTTATTGAGCAAACAGTCAACGGGGTGTGACACGATGAGATAAACCTCATTTAACTTGGGATCTTTTCCCAGCGCTGGTTCCTTGAATGTCTCTCCCCAGCTGAGATTTATGATCGTCTGTCTCTGTTGTGCTCATCTTCACAGGAGCATCGCCAACACAGGGATGATACACTTCCCAGACTTCACTACTATCTTTTCCTTGGCATCAAATGTTATTATGTAAGTAATCTCTTTTAAAATGTGTGTGTGGGGGGGGGGGTTGCAGGGGTTAAAGGTACAGTGTGTAAGATTTGCATGTTGCCTTTACCTAAACCCATGGTAGCCTTTAGTTATTTTTATGCCAGATTTTCAATTTAGAGACTGCCTAATCCCCAAATCTGCATGTTTTTGGACTGAGGGAGGAAACTAAATATTACACACTGAACCTTTAACCTCCACACATTCGTCCTTTTTTCCAACTTGTAAACAAAAACCAAAGTTTTTCATTCTGAGCCCTTTTTTTTTTTACTTTTATCTACAAAATGTCACGATGCCACCAACCCTGCTGCAAATCTTCTAACTGGGCCACAGTTCATCAAACTGTTCCTTTTATTTCTCCTTTCTCTTTCTGTATGTATACACATCATTTTGTCTAACGGATTGTTTTATCCACACCAGCTGAGTGAACGCCACACTTTATCTCTTCTGTGTGCAGAGAAATTGAAGAAAACATGGGGATTGACTTCATTCCTGCCAATTCTTTCCAGGGTATCACAAAGGAGTATGTTGACCTGTGAGTACAGAAGCCAAATTCTTTTCTTCCTTTTTTTTTTGCTACAAGATTATCAGAGGAGCAGGAGCAACACTTTGTCACCAAAGTCTTTTTTTTGATGTGTTTCAAAAGGCTTTATGTAATTGAATGTTCAGTTCTCTTGACCTTGGTGATAGACGCTTTTAACAACACACTAAAATTAAGAACATTGCGTCCTTGGCAGGAACCTGGTTAAAAACGGCTTCAAGGAAATCAAATCGCATGCCTTCAATGGATCCAAGATCAGCACATTGTAAGCATTTTTGATTATCAACACCTTTCCCTTCATACATGACCAAACGAACATTATACCGTTGATACTTGTTGTTCAGGTTTAGGGCTTTTCTTTCTCTAATCATAAAAACTGAGTGTACCAGTAAACAAACATTATGTAAGACTAAACATAGATTGGATGATCTCTTGTTTTCTTGCCCTGCGCTGCTGACTGTTGATGGTGACGAGATAAAAAAAAAAAAATTAATGCTCGTCCTTCCTCCGTGTCAAACTACAGAAGCGTATTGCATTCACTTGAAAAAAAAAAAAAAAACTCCATCCAACTTCATTTTTTTTCCTGTTTTTTGGAGTATTTTTTTCTGTTTTGCTGAGTAATTTATTTTTTGGTTTGTTTTGAGTAATTTAGCATGAAAAACTGAAAAAAAAAATTGCACAAAAAAACAGGAAAAAAATTTTCAAGAAAAACTGAAAAAATGTTTTTACGTAAAACAGAACAAAAAATTTGGACGAAAAACAGAAAAAGAAATTGCAATAAAAACAGAAACAAAAATAATTACGAAAACAGAAAAAAAATAATTACGAAAACAGAAAATATACTCCGAAAAACAGGAAAAAAAATGACTCCGAAAACAGAAAAAAATACTCAGAAAAGCAGGAAAAAAATAAGACAGAAAAATACGAAGAAAAAAAATGTCAGAAAAACTGAAAGAAAATGACTCCGAAAATCAGGGGAAAAAATTTGTCAGAAAAACAGGAAAAAAAAAATATTAGTCAGAAAAACAGGAAAAAATTATTAAAAAAACAAACCGAAAATGAATTGCTCACTTATTTTTCTTTTGGTTTTTTTTCAAGTGAATGCAGTACGCTTCTGTATCAAACTGAGAAAACTTAAAGTACATAAAAGTGATTTGGGGCCATGACTGTATCATTGTGAAAAAACACTTATATTGAACATGAACTGCAAAACCTTTGTGTTACAGTTGTGTCTTTGGTCTTTTGTAGAATCTTGAGCGGCAACAGGCATCTCAGTCACATGGACAAGGACGCTTTTGAGGGAGCCACGGGTCCAAGTTATCTGTGAGTAAAAGTATCATTTAATTCAGCCATAATCAATGTATTTTAAAATGAATAGAGCACAAATGTGGTTGTTTGTAGTAATGAAAGTGAACTGTTGTTTTGGTTTTAAACGCCACAAATTTCACTGTTCATTTCATTGTTTTAACTAAACTAAACTGAATTAGCGGCTAATGAACATAATGGAGCATTTAGCGGCTAAGAATCACACGTTTGGTGGAGAAGGAAGCGGAGCTAACAGTACAGTGACATGCATTTTCTTAATGTTCAGAGACACGACTGCAAAGAACCAATTATGAACGTGTTATCAAATCATCTTAAAAAGGTAGCAATGATGCTACAATGTTGTGTTTCTGCTGCCCCCAAGTGGCCAAAAGACAAGTATAATAAAGTAACAATGCTGCATAATATTGTGCATTCAAAATATGACTCGAAACAACTAGTTGAATTATCAGAGGTTGAGAAAGATTGTAAATATTCCAAGTAGGAAATTTCAAAATTAAATGTTTAGAAGATTTTTTTTTTTTTTTTTTTTAAATCCATTTCAGCCTCTGATGCTGATGCAGGTTAGAAAGATGACAGGGAATTAGAGTTAATGTGTTGTGTGTTCATTCATTATGCAAATGTAGGATTATGCGAGGTTAAATAAGACAGATCGTACACCCTCTGCTATCGTTTGCTGCTTCAATCAACAGCATTGTGAGGGATCATATTTGAACTGGGTTAGAGAAGCAAGAATATTCATAACAATGTTTATCGTTTTTTATTCTATAAACACGAGGGCAGCGACAGCCTGTCTGCGTAAACAACCAACAACGCAGCAAGGACTGTGGAATACTGATAAGTGCTCAGTCTGAGGAGCGCGCCGCTCACAAGGTCTCTGATTGCACGCTCGCCCGTTTTGTAGATATGAAATGTTCCCATTATCTTAATTATGAATTAGAGTTTGTGGTTCTATCACCAACGTGAAGGAAATGGTTTCCTTCTAACGTGCGTGACGTCCACTGTGGCACCTCAGGGTTATGTCAGGATACATGTGAAGGATTTTGAATAAATATCTAATTGTGATTGTTTTGACTAAAATTGCGACATGATTCTTGGTAATTTTTACATAATTATTCTAATTTTCATCCGAGTCACGTATTTAATAGGATTACTGCGTGTGATATTTGTGCAGATTTGTGATGAAACAAAGATGTTTCTCTTGTCTGTCTGGAGTTTGAAAACCATTGCACCTTCTGTGATTTGAAAACTTGAGTAAGCCCACTTTGATTAATTGTTCAGCCGCAGTGTAACTGTAATCTCCTCATTGCGTGATGAAGAGTCCTTGCTGCAAATGTGCATCTCTTTAGAAAGACCTCATGATTCACTCAGTGTCTTAATGCGTTTGAAAACACTGTGAATTAAGGCTTGGCTCCCACGGTCACTGGAACTCAGTCAAACACCTGTGGGAGATTCTGTAGATCAGCATTTCTCACCATCGCTGACAAAGCTTTTTATCTTCCTCCACGAAAGTTTAAATTGCACAAGAGCCAACATAGACCAGTGTCTCATGAAAGCACAACTCTCTAAAGCAGTTACTAATCTCTGAACTGTTTGTCGTCTGCTTGTGTGATTCAGGGACGTTTCCAACACAGCTCTGAGTTCCCTCCCAGGTAAAGGGCTGAGGCAGGTGAGGTCCCTGAGAGCCACCTCTGCCTTCGCTCTGAAGAGACTCCCTCCCATGGAGAACCTGGCCGAGCTGCAGAAGGCTGAGCTCACGTACCCGAGCCACTGCTGTGCCTTCCAGAATTGGCGTCGGAAGGAAAAGTAACCGCAACCCTTTGTCACGTGAACACAGATGAGCCGTGATGAGTTGTTTGTAATGAGCAGCTGTGTTCACTGACATTTATTTATTTGTATTTGTTATTTTCCCTCATTTGGTTAAAGGGAAAGCGCCTCAAAGAACTCGACAACCATCTGTGATTTCATCAAATTACAATTGTAAGTTTCATCACGAGAGATTCATTAGGGACTGTCACGTCTCTATATATGACACTTTATTTATTCTAGTTGAAATAAAATTAACTTTGTTCAGTAATTTCATTTCACTGTTTTCCCAAATAATTGGCTTTTTCAAGTTGTTTTTTATTCATTCTTAATGCTCGATTCAGGAAGCACTGTGTTGAATTTTAGAAATCTATTTAATGATTGACCCCTTTAGGTTATGATTTTAGTGAGAAAAATCTAAATGCGTCAAGTTAAATGGAGTTTCCAAGAAAAAAAAGTAATGTTTGCCTCTCCTCTCTTTAAACACTTTTCAAACTGTCCATTGAAGAGTTTTGCCTTGATCAATTGTGCTGGGATATTAATCTTAACATCTGCGTTATGCTCCAGGGAGTCCACACCTGATGTCACGGAGCTTATGGATGAAATCGACGTCGAGTATCCAGACCTGCTTAATCAATGCTTTAACAACCCGGTCGTCAAGTGCACCCCAGAGCCAGATGCCTTTAACCCCTGTGAGGACCTGCTGGGCTTTCCCATCCTGCGCTGTCTCACCTGGATCATTACCATTTTCGCAGTATTAGGTAACCTGGCCGTCCTGGTTATGCTGCTGCTTAGCCACCACAAGCTCACCATCTCCAGATTTCTAATGTGTAACCTGGCTTTCGCCGACCTGTGCATGGGGCTCTACCTGATGCTCATCGCCTTTATGGATCACTACTCCCATCAGCAGTACTACAACCACGCCACAGACTGGCAGACGGGGCCCGGCTGTGGCATCGCGGGGTTTTTGACCGTGTTTGCCAGCGAGCTGTCGGTGTATACGCTAACCGTAATTAGTGTCGAACGCTGGCACACCATCACCAACGCCATGCATGTCAACAAGAGGCTGCGTATGCGCCACGTTATGGCCATTATGGCGGCAGGTTGGGGCTCCTCTCTGCTGGTTGCCATTCTCCCACTGGTGGGGGTCAGCAGCTACAGCAAAGTGAGCATCTGTCTGCCCATGGACATCGACACGCTGGCCTCCCAGGTGTACGTGGTGGCTATGCTCGTCCTCAACGTTGTGGCCTTCGTCATCGTCTGCTTCTGCTACATATGCATATATCTGAGCGTCCACAATCCCGAACACTCGACTCGTCACGGAGACACAAAGATCGCCAAACGCATGGCCGTGCTCATTTTCACCGACTTTGTGTGCATGGCGCCGATCTCCTTCTTCGCCATCTCCGCGGCCCTGCGCATGCCCCTCATCACCGTGTCGCACTCAAAGATCCTGCTCATCCTCTTTTATCCCATCAACTCCCTGTGCAACCCTTTCCTCTACACAATCTTCACAAGGGCTTTCAGGAAGGACATGTGCCTGCTGATGAGTCGATGCGGCCGCTGCCACGCCGGCTCGGATTTCTACAGGTCGCAGACCGTGGCGTCACACCTCACCAGTACCCAGAAGACAACATCCTCCAGAAAACCTCGCTCACCTATCGTTCATGCTTATCACATTAAGATGAAAGGATGCTTTCTAAACAAGAGACCCACATCAACGTAGAGAATTCTATTTAATTGCATTATGAACTTATAATAATGCATCCTTTTGACACTTTAGAGAGTAGGCTGGTGGGTTTTGTGTCTGGATTTAAAGAAGGGACGCGAGTCAGAGAAGGGGAACAGAGCGGCTGAAAGCTCTGGGCCGGGCTGAGGGTACAGTGAGGTGGATGGAGGAGGAGGATCTGAGGGAGCGGGAGGAGGCAGTGATGTGGAGAAGGTCAGTGAGATACTCGAGGCTCGAGGTTGCGGATGGCCTTAAAGGCATGCAGGAGGATTTTCAAATTGAATTCTGAGAGCCAGTGGAGTTGTTGTAGGATGGGGGTGATGTGGTGAAATGAGGGGGTTCCGTTGATGATGCGGGCAGCTGAATTCTGGACCAGTGGAAGTTTATGGAGGGATTTGTGAGGGAGAGGAGAGAGGAGACGAGGCTGTGAACAAGGATTTAAGTTGTATGGGGGTTATGGGAAGGCCGGAGTCGATTAATATTGCGAAAATGGAAAAATGCAGACCAGTTAATGTTATTGATTGGGATGATAGTGTGCTGTCGAGGATGACACCCAGACTCTTAACCATAGGGAAGGGGGAAATGGAGGAGCTGTCGATGGTGAGGGAAAAACTGTCAACTTTAGAGAATGTGGATTTGGTGCCAATAAAGAAGATTTGAGCTGGACAAATAGAGCTGGGTGTCATCCACGAAGCAGTGGAAATGGGTATTTAATTTGTGGAAGAAATAGATGATAAAGGAGATAGATGATAAAGAGGCAGGGGCCCCGGAATTGATCCCTGGGGCACACCTGTATTGACAGGGGAGGGCTGGGATCTGAATGATTTGATGACCGAGTGCGGTTCATCCAGCGAGCGAAACCAGTGGAGGGCGGTGTGAATGATGCCTATGGAAGAGAACACTGGGTTACAAAAAAAAAAATGTATTTTCAACTGAATTAGGACCATTTTGCGCCGCTGAATCCAAAAAAAGACATCCATTGTTTTTATGCTAATTTGATTTTGAAAAATCCGATCTTCTGACTAAATTGATTACATTTTTGTGACGTTATCAGTTGATTTTCATTAATATTTCTCATCCAAAAAAGGCTTTAGGAGAAAATAAAATTGTTTTCTAACAGATTCCTGTTGGGAACAAAGGTGTATCCACCGTAGATGTAGCAGAATACGTCAGGCTTATTTTTGCAAGATCTTCTTGTTGAAGCCATTTCATTCAATGTAATATAAAAAAAAAACAATTAGTCATAAGTTGGCACATGCAAAGTCTTCAGAATTTGTTTATTACAAGAAATATAAAAGGATGCTGCATCATATGACGTGAAAATACCCGTACATGTAAACAAAAACGTTAAAAATATGTACAAATATGTCGCTTCGTTCAGAAAGTTGTCCTGATTGAGCAAAACCAATGTGATTTTTGGATTCAGCATTATCAAAATGATCCTAAATCAGCTAAAACAACTTAAACAGTGTAATCTATTGAAGAGGATGGAGTGAGAAATTGTGTCAAAGGTCACACTCAGGTCAAGTAGTGAGGTGGAGCATGAATAGGAAACAAAAGTGGCTCATTTGTGCTACACTATCCAAGACCTAAGATGTATAAAATAGAACTTGGAACAAAATGTGATAAGAAGAGACGTTATGTTCTCTGCGAGATCAATACGTGGAAATCATTACGATCCTTTTCCTTTCAGAGCTTGAGACTATAAGTTTCATTGCAATGACGTTAACATGATCAAATGTACAGCATCTTGTGGTTTGTTTGTTTTTTGTTTGTTTTTTTTTTTTACAAAAGAGATGTCTTTGTTATCTATTGTATCGTTGTACTCAGGAGACTCAGAATGTGGACGTGATAGTTGAAGCCGGACACTGGTGTATGATAAATGTTACTAGCATAGCATTTAAAATGTCCTGATTTCTACAATGAGATTATTGATTAAAATAACAAGTGTGTACCATAATCATGTCAATGTTTTCCCCCCTTTCAAACTAAATACTATGCATGTGTATATGCAGACGTATATAATGGTTTATGCCACTGCTGCCCTGAATTATTGGTTTCCATAATGGTTAATACAGCAGTATGTAGAAGCTATGTAAGCAAACGTTTTTAATGCTAAAATATAATTATTGTTAATTTATAGTTTTACCAACAAAAAAAATACAAATCAGTATTTCTTGATTAACCCTTTAAGGTACACACCAAGAAAAAAGTAAAGGAAAAATTATTTCTTTGCATTAGTTTTATTTATGATAATACACAAACATACATATATACATACATATATATGTATGTTTGTGTGTGCATATATATTTATTTATTTAATTTTAATTAGACCCATAGTATTTTAGATACAGGCCTCTACCAAACGGTTGAGATATCTGTTCATAATAAACCTGGTTTGCATAATTCTTCTGCAAGTACAACATTCAGAACAAGTCAAATTAATTTAGTGTAAGTGAGTTCAGCTTGATGCATTTTTCAATGATATCTAGTGACTTAAAGTGTGGTCGACCAAATGGTCGAGAAGTACCTTAAAGGGTTAAGATGTTACAGTTATTCACATTCCTGAACAGAAACATTTTTTTTAATGTTGTGCTTGATTCATTTCTGACTTCTTAGAAAATGAGCTGGTTCAAATAAGTGCAGGGTCTCTGCAGGTTTCAACAAGTCAAATTTAAGACTTTTTAAGACTTTTTTAAGACCATAATGAATACAATTTAAGACCCATTTCAAATACATACTGGCAAAAAAAGTAAAATTGGAGCCACTAATTGTTGAACTTGCAATTCGGCTTAGCTGTGGGCTTTCATTAAGTTTTCTCCGCTGCTATGCTATGCTAAGCTAAGCTTTAACTAGCTAGTGGTGCTCGATAAATTCTCACCGGGGAGCACAGGTGGCCTACTTTAGTTCCATGTTGTACCCTGTATGTGGAGGAAAGGGTTAAATCAGTTTATTTTGTCAAATAACATCGTTATCTTAAATATTTATTATAGTATTATATATTTAGTTAATATGTTCAATAGTTGGCAACAAGTGGTTATATGCGTTACCATTGTCTTTTTTAAACCAGTCTGGCCATTGTCCTCTGACCTTTGGCATCACAAAGGCATTCTCGCTGATCCTAAGAACATAAACTCTCACTAAGAAGCTCATTGACTCCACCACAGCATTAAAGTTCAGTGTATTCAATTTGTGATTCACGTTAAACAACAAAACAAAATCAAAACAGCAGTAGGTGCTTTCAAAGCAACACTGTCTCATAAACAAACTCCAGGCAAATGATAGTTTGTTCCTCCAATGAAGAAAAACTAATATACACAACATAAATTCCTGTTTCAGCAAATTGGATTTACAAGCAACACTGTGAGTAATCAGTGGCAGGATCACTCTAATATTTACAGGACTAGTCCAAAAAATAAAAAAAATAAATAAAAAAAATCATCTGTGATTGTGCACAGTGGTGATCCAAATTATACCACCAAGTGGTTTACATTATAATTGTTTTTGCTTGTTCAACACGATTATCAGATCTGTTTGGGGAAACTAAAAGCTCATTACCACTCAGCTTCCCCAACAGCTTTAGAGAACACATAGTCCCTGCCTGCGTAGCACATCACTCCGTCTTTCAGATGAAACTTCCAGCGGTTTTTGCTGCGGTGAATCTGCAATAGACAAAGTATCTTTTTTAATAAAAGAACAGTCGGTGTTTAGCACGTGGCAGGAGGTAAATACAGGCGCCGGCAGAGAGCTGTTACTGTGCAATTCTTACTTTGTCGTACTGGCAAACGATGACGTTGTCGGTGTCGAACAGGTCTGGGATGTCCTGCTCGATCACATCGTCGCCTGAATTCAAAGGATCCTCATAAAACAGAGTGTGTTAAAGGTGCCATATGTAAGAATGTGGCCAAAAACGGTTACTACATTCAAACTCAAAATACCGAGGTCTTTTAGGTTTAGTTTTTCTGACATAACTGGCAACCCGTGGTTGCTCGGCAGCTGAGACTCTACTGACTGCAATGATTGGTAGACGGCGGTAGGTGGCGCCACATGCCAAAACATAAACATGATTTGCAGTCCGCAAAAATATTTTTTAGATGCAAATATTTTGGCTGTACTGTTGTTGTTGGTGAGTTCAGTTTGTTATATGAACATTATTCCTGAGTCTCTGTGACATATTAGGAGGATTTTATGGCCAGTTGCTTTAGATTTATTACATAATGCACCTTTAAGTGAAACAGAGCATGCAGAGATGTACTTAAAAAAAAAAAAAAAAAAAAAAAAATACACACCAAAACCCCCCTCTCTCACCTCTTCCTCTAAAGGTTTATCTGCTCCCTCACTGTCACTGCTGGAGATGCTGTTGCCATCGCTGCTTCCATCTCCGTCCTGCAGGACCTTTATCGCTTCTGCATTGATCATACCCAGAAAGTCATTTTCCTCCAGCGGAACGACATCTTCCTCCTCCTCAAGGTCAGAGTTGTCAGCGGCACCGTCCAGCTGTACGATGTCGGACAGTTCACTGTAGCTGTAGTCCAGGTCCTGCTCAACGGGAATTACAAGGAGAAACATCAGCGGTGGAACAATTGCACACTTGAATTAGCTGCAGTTGTCAGCACCACCTTAGAGCTGGTTGTGTGCTTTTTACACCATTTTTATTCTTTGTTTTTATATATATATAAAATGTGTTGCATATGCATATAACAGGGATGTTGGCAATATTGTGTATTTTTATTTGATCTTGTTATTAGTATCTTCCATTAAAGCATAATGCATTGTATTATACACAGGAATTGAACCCACAGCCTTCCAGATGAAAGACAACCCAACCTACCACTGAGCTACCATAGCTCAACATTACAATTTATCGTTTTAACTACTCTCCACCAGATGGCGTCATTTTGGCCATATTCGACATACGGGGAAAATATAAATTTCCACTAGATGGCACTGTCATAAGTGTTGCTGCTCATCATTGACATTATTCCCAGGCTGTAATAATTGAACACACACACAAAATCTACTTTGCATGAAACATAATGAAAATAATTGATATTTTCTGTTTATTTATTGTTTAAAACAAACATGAATGGTGATTAACTACAACAATTTAATATTCAGCTAAGGTCAGGGGATGCATGACAATGTTATGGGGAAAAAATATGGTGGCATTATGACAAAAACTGTAATTTAAAGGGTTGAATCTTTAAAAAATAAGAATAATAATTTTAAAAAATCCACTCAATAAAAGTAGAATATAATATTGTACATTTTTTATAGCTTGCTTTTTTTTTTTTTTTTTTTTTCAAAGGCTGATTTTTTGTACTTAGAAGCTACAAGTGTGACTTTTATTAGACTCGGCCCCAAGGGTTTTTAATATCAGAGTGTGATTCATTTTGAGGATTTCATAATTATAAATAAAACTTTAAAGTAAGAACATTTGAAACAAACATGAATAGATTTATTTTCAGATTATATTAAAGGGGAATTGCAACAATTTGATATTGAGCCAAGGAAGAAAATCCTATGGTAGAAAATCAATGACCCATTAGAACTGGTCAAACTCAATAATGATGGATCCAACACACTTCACAAAGCAACTCAGTCTTAATCCAAATGTTATTAGTATTTGCTTTAAAAGGAAATATTTAAATCAGCATGTGCTTGATTCCTCACCCTTTGTGCTTTCTCTCTCTCCTCCTCAATCACCTCTTTGAGGATGTCATCAATGTCTTTGGTCTTCAGCAGTGCGGTCTGTGGCAGGGCCGCCTCCTCTGTGCTGAGCTGGAAGTCTAACAACTGACTGCAGGGTGAGGGTGAGGCAGTGGAACTGAAGTTCACAGGTTCAGGTTGAGCACTCGGGTCATTTTCTCCTGTCGTGACTTCAGGCGGTGGAGGGTGGACCTCCTGAAGATGTGAGGAGTCAGCAGTGGGGACTTGCTGCTGCTGCTGCTGCTGCTGCTGCTGCTGCTGCTGCTGGGGAAGGTTGATCTCTTTACTGGAGGGTATATCAGGCAGAGGCAGCTGTGGGATACAAGCAGCTGAAACAAGGGCTGGCTCCACCTGCTGAGGATGAACGGTACTTGAAGGGGCTGCAGCTGGCGGAGGGGCAGGAGCTTTCTGAGTGAGGTGGGACACAGGTTGCTGACCCACTGGGGCCTGAGTCACCACAACAGGAACATTGACCTTGTAGAGTTGACCTCAAGGGGGGGGAAGAGAAGAGTAGAATGTTACTTCTATAATTTAGTCCAGGCTGAAATTAAAAAAGAAAGTCCCAGAGCAGGTAAAGTCATTTCATACCAGAGGCTGTTTGTAGAGTGACTCCTGCTGGGATCTGCACAGGGTAAGCCAAGCCCGCAGGGAGAGAAAAAGTAGCAACGGTCTCCGAGGTGTTCTGCAATTAAAACATTGTGTGAAAAGAAGTCGAGCATTTACCACCACAGCCATTGGATATACAGCTGCAGAAGAGGTCAAAGGTGTTGCAACGGTGGACTGGAGCCAGGGAGTGGACGGCTGAATTCTCTTATTTCAATTTACGTTTGCAAGAAGAGCAAATTAAAAGAGCTTTTAGGTTTAATTTCAGTCTCTAACATTTAAATAGTAATAAATATATATGTATACACACAATTAGCACGTTGAAAAGATGAACATTTAAAAAGGTGCCATATGTAAGAATGTGGCCAAAAACAGTTACTACTTTCAAATTCAAAATACCGAGGTCTTTTAGGTTTCGTTTTCTGACGTAACTGGCAACCCATGGTTGCTCGGCAGCTGAGACTCTACTGACTGCAATGATTGGTAGACAGAGGTAGGTGGCGCCACATGCCAAAACATGATTTCAAAACATAAACATGATTTGCAGTCTGCAAAATATTTTTTTTAATGCAAATATTTTGGCTGTACTGTTGTTGTTGGTGAGTTCAGTTTGTTATATGAACATTATTCCTGAGTCTCTGTGACATATTAGGAGGATTTTATGGCCAGTTGCTTTAGATTTATTACATAATGCACCTTCAAGTTAAAACACCAGAGTGTAGAATTGAATCGAGGGGTTCTTTTTCAAATATTCAATTAATATCTAACCCAAGTAAGTACTTTGTGATTTAGAATAATCCAGACCAAATGAATTAATACAGTGACCATAATTCATTCTATCACAACGCAGCTATCATTTGCTTGTGTGTGTGTGTACGGAGCCCCGGACATGACATACAAATATTCAAAAAATAATTTAAATTGTGGCCACGAAATACTATTTTGTGGCCACGATTAAAAAAAATTTGACCACGTCATGTCCAGGGCTCCGTATGTGTGCGAGTGATGTGCCATAAACCCCGATGACACTCGCCTTGACTGGGAACCTGTGGATATTCTGACTTGCAGGGATCACAACTGAGGCTAAGAGCAGAAAACGACAACAGAACAGGTGACACACGCCCATCTCAGGGATTAACTGATCACTTACATTAGATTGTAGTGTATGTCTACGTTTAAACTACAACCACCTGGTTCTGGTTCAGTCAGGCCGTAGTTGTCGGGGAGCTGGAGGACAAAGTTGGAGGAGTTGATATTGTTCTTCCTGAAGTCTTCCATTGCTTTAGACTGCATCATCTTTGACTCCCAAAGCTGAAGAAAAGCAGAAGACGCAGCAGTCTGTCTCCGTGTTGTGCTGCATACATTCTCACTGATGCATCTAACTTTGCTGTATCTGACAAATTCAGTAAAATGTCTGCACAACATTTATATTTGAGAATGAAGTAAGGTTGTGTACAATAAAATAAAAAAAACCTCACATGTCTTAAATCATCCAGGACTCGGTCTTCAAGTCCTTCTTCTATGAAGAGCTCCCTCATACTCTCAATCACATCATGAATTATGGACAGGTAGAGTTTGGCCTGTGGTTGGTTTTCAAGAAAAAAAAATCTAAGTGAGAAGCTGTTGTGCTGCTTGTGAAGTTGACGTGATTCCTCAAAGCCAGTCTGCATTTTTTATATACGTTGCCTTTTATGTGTTCACAACTGTTGTAAAACACAAGAATCAAGTGCTTCAATGCATATCACGCTTGATTTGCTCTCACATATTATGTCGGCAGCTTTTGTTACTGCTCAAACTGCATTTCAACCACTTATCTCAGATGGAACTGATAGATTTAGCCGCTGGGCTCAGAATAAATAACCTTCATTAGAAGAGGAAGCACTCAATCATTATTAGGTTAAAACAAAAGGCAGCTTACCACGGGGCCTGTGTTTGACAGCATGATTCAAGACACAACTATCTGAACTCCAATCAGTGTGAGGACATAACAAACAAAGTGAATCATTCTGGTTGTTGTTTCTGCAGCGTCTTGATGAACAGCACACGCACAGGTGACTGTAATCGAGCTCCTCAGACAGGTGTGGTGGAAATTGGTGCATTCACTGTTTTGGACGTAGAGTGGGAGAAAAGCAGCACTTATTCTCCTTATTATGTATAAACAGCATGGGCTGAACATGGTGGATACACCTGCAAGGCCACTTTCAGCCATGCACAAGTGGAACTTCTAATACTTGATGATGGTAATAGTCAAACCAGAAGCATTAACCCTTTATCAGTCAATCAATCAATCAATCAATCTTTATTTGTATAGCCCACAGTTTACAAAACATAGTTTGTCTCACAGGACTTCACAGGATTGGCAACATCCTCTGTCCTTAGACCTTACCAGGCAAAGAACAATACTTGGTAAATTCCGTGCATGTTAAATGATGATTAAAATATGACTTTTTTGTCACATTTTAGATGACATATTAAACTATGACTTTATTTGCAAAATTTTTGACACCTTTGTTTTTTTGTTTTTTTTACTTTTTTGTCAAATTTTGGACGACATAGTATAGAATTACGTTTTTGTCAAATTTTGGACCAATTCATTGTATAATATGACGTTTTTGTCAAACACATAGTATAGAATTACGTTTTTGTCAAATTTTGGACCAATTCATTGTATAATATGACGTTTTTGTCAAACACATAGTATAGTATGACGTTTTTGTCAAATTTTGGACCAGTTTATTTCAAAAAAAAATTACATTTGGGACAGCATAGTATAGTATGAAGTTTTTGTCAAATTTTGGACGACATAGTATAGTATGACATTTTTGTCAAATTTTTGACGACATAGTATAGTATGACATTTTTGTCAACTTTTGGACGACATAGTATAAGTATGACATGTTTGTCAAATCTTGGACGACATGGTATAGTATGATGTTTTTGTCAAAATTTTGGACAACAAAGTATAGTATGACATTTTTGTAAAACTTTGGACCAAAAAAATTTTTTCTGAAAAATTGTTACATTTTGAACAGCATAGTATAGTACGTCGTTTTTTGTCAACTTTTGGACGACATAGTATAGAATTAAATTTTTGTCAAATTTTGGACGTCATAGTATAGTATGACATTTTTGTCAAATTTAGGACCAATTCATTGTATAGTATGATGTTTTTGTCAAATTTTGGACCAGTTTTTTTTTTTTAAATTGCTACATTTTGGACAGCATAGTATAGTATGCCGTTTTTGTCAAATTTTGGACGACATAGTATAGTATGACATTTTTGTCAAATTTTGGACGACATAGTATAGAATGACATTTTTGTCAAATTTTGGACGGTATAGTATAGTATGACATTTTTGTCAAATTTTGGACGACATAGTATAGTATGACATTTTTGTCAAATTTTGGACGACATAGTATAGTATGACATTTTTGTCAAATTTTGGACGACATAGTATAGAATGACATTTTTGTCAATGACATTTTTGTCAAATTTTTGACCACATAGTATAGTATGACATTTTTGTCAAATTTTGGACGACATAGTATAGTATGACGTTTTTGTCAAATTTTGGACGACATAGTATAGTATGACATTTTTGTCAAATTTTGGACGGTATAGTATAGTATGACATTTTTGTCAAATTTTGGACGGTATAGTATAGTATGACGTTTTTGTCAAATTTTGGACGACATAGTATAGAATGACTTTTTTGTCAAATTTTGGACGGTATAGTATAGTATGACGTTTTTGTCAAATTTTGGACGACATAGTATAGTATGACATTTTTGTCAAATTTTGGACCAATTTTCTTTTTTCAAAAAAATTGTAAAATTTTGGACCACATAATATAGTTTTTTTTTGTCCAATTTTGGACCACATAGTATAGTATGACATTTTTGTCAAATTTTGGACGACATAGTATAGTATGACGTTTTTGTCAAATTTTGGACGACATAGTATAGTATGACATTTTTGTCAAATTTTGGACGACATAGTATAGTATGACGTTTTTGTCAAATTTTGGACGACATAGTATAGTATGACGTTTTTGTCAAATTTTGGACGACAGTATAGAATGACATTTTTGTCAAACTTTGGACGGTATAGTATAGAATGACGTTTTTGTCAAATTTTTGACGACATAGTATAGTATGACATTTTTGTCAACTTTTGGACGACATAGTATAAGTATGACATGTCTGTCAAATCTTGGACGACATGGTATAGTATGATGTTTTTGTCAAATTTTGGACAACAAAGTATAGTATGACATTTTTGTAAAACTTTGGACCAAAACATTTTTTTCTGAAAAATTGTTACATTTTGGACAGCATAGTATAGTACGTCGTTTTTTTTGTCAACTTTTGGACGACATAGTATAGTATGACATTTTTGTCAAATTTTGGACGACATAGTATAGTATGACGTTTTTGTCAAATTTTGGACGACATAGTATAGTATGACATTTTTGTCAAATTTTGGACGACATAGTATAGTATGACGTTTTTGTCAAATTTTGGACGACATAGTATAGAATGACATTTTTGTCAAATTTTGGACGATATAGTATAGTATGACATTTTTGTCAAATTTTGGACGGTATAGTATAGTATGACGTTTTTGTCAAATTTTGGACGACATAGTATAGAATGACATTTTTGTCAAATTTTGGACGGTATAGTATAGTATGACGTTTTTGTCAAATTTTGGACGACATAGTATAGTATGACATTTTTGTCAAATTTTGGACCAATTTTCTTTTTTCAAAAAAATTGTAAAATTTTGGACCACATAATATAGTTTTTTTTTGTCCAATTTTGGACCACATAGTATAGTATGACATTTTTGTCAAATTTTGGACGACATAGTATAGTATGACGTTTTTGTCAAATTTTGGACGACATAGTATAGTATGACATTTTTGTCAAATTTTGGACGACATAGTATAGTATGATGTTTTTGTCAAATTTTGGACGACATAGTATAGTATGACGTTTTTGTCAAATTTTGGACGACATAGTATAGTATGACGTTTTTGTCAAACTTTGGACGGTATAGTATAGAATGACGTTTTTGTCAAATTTTTGACGACATAGTATAGTATGACATTTTTGTCAACTTTTGGACGACATAGTATAAGTATGACATGTTTGTCAAATCTTGGACGACATGGTATAGTATGATGTTTTTGTCAAAATTTTGGACAACAAAGTATAGTATGACATTTTTGTAAAACTTTGGACCAAAACATTTTTTTCTGAAAAATTGTTACATTTTGGACAGCATAGTATAGTACGTCGTTTTTTTTGTCAACTTTTGGACGACATAGTATAGAATTAAATTTTTGTCAAATTTTGGACGTCATAGTATAGTATGAAATTTTTGTCAAATTTGGGACCAATTCATTGTATAGTATGATGTTTTTGTCAAATTTTGGACCAGTTTTTTTTTTTTAAATTGCTACATTTTGGACAGCATAGTATAGTATGCCGTTTTTGTCAAATTTTGGACGACATAGTATAGTATGACATTTTTGTCAAATTTTGGACGACATAGTATAGAATGACATTTTTGTCAATGACATTTTTGTCAAATTTTTGACGACATAGTATAGTATGACGTTTTTGTCAAATTTTGGACGACATAGTATAGAATGACATTTTTGTCAAATTTTGGACGGTATAGTATAGTATGACATTTTTGTCAAATTTTGGACGACATAGTATAGTATGACATTTTTGTCAAATTTTGGACGACATAGTATAGTATGACATTTTTGTCAAATTTAGGACGACATAGTATAGAATGACATTTTTGTCAATGACATTTTTGTCAAATTTTTGACGACATAGTATAGTATGACGTTTTTGTCAAATTTTGGACGACATAGTATAGTATGACATTTTTGTCAAATTTTGGACGACATAGTATAGTATGACGTTTTTGTCAAATTTTGGACGACATAGTATAGTATGACGTTTTTGTCAAATTTTGGACGACATAGTATAGTATGACGTTTTTGTCAAATTTTGGACGACATAGTATAGTATGACATTTTTGTCAAATTTTGGACGGTATAGTATAGTATGACGTTTTTGTCAAATTTTGGACGACATAGTATAGTATGACATTTTTGTCAAATTTTGGACCAATTTTCTTTTTTTTAAAAAAATTGTAAAATTTTGGACCACATAATATAGTTTTTTTTTGTCCAATTTTGGACCACATAGTATAGTATGACATTTTTGTCAAATTTTGGACGACATAGTATAGTATGACGTTTTTGTCAAATTTTGGACGACATAGTATAGTATGACATTTTTGTCAAATTTTGGACGACATAGTATAGTATGACGTTTTTGTCAAATTTTGGACGACATAGTATAGTATGACGTTTTTGTCAAATTTTGGACGACATAGTATAGTATGACGTTTTTGTCAAATTTTGGACGGTATAGTATAGAATGACGTTTTTGTCAAACTTTGGACGGTATAGTATAGAATGACGTTTTTGTCAAATTTTGGACGACATAGTATAGTATGACATTTTTGTCAAATTTTGGACGACATAGTATAGTATGACGTTTTTGTCAAATTTTGGACGACATAGTATAGAATGACATTTTTGTCAAATTTTGGACGACATAGTATAGAATGACGTTTTTGTCAAATTTTGGACGACATAGTATAGTATGACGTTTTTGTCAAATTTTGGACGGTATAGTATAGAATGACGTTTTTGTCAAATTTTGGACGACATAGTATAGGATGACATTTTTGTCAAATTTTGGACGACATAGTATAGTATGACATTTTTGTCAAATTTTGGACGACATAGTATAGAATGACATTTTTGTCAAATTTTGGACGACATAGTATAGAATGACGTTTTTGTCAAATTTTGGACGACATAGTATAGAATGACGTTTTTGTCAAATTTTGGACGACATAGTATAGTATGACGTTTTTGTCAAATTTTGGACGACATAGTATAGAATGACATTTTTGTCAAATTTTGGACGACACAGTATAGAATGACATTTTTGTCAAATTTTGGACGACATAGTATAGAATGACATTTTTGTCAAATTTTGGACGACATAGTATAGAATGACATTTTTGTCAAATTTTGGACGGTATAGTATAGTATGACGTTTTTGTCCAATTTTGGACGACATAGTATAGTATGACATTTTTGTCAAATTTTGGACCAATTTTCTTTTTTCAAAAAAATTGTCAAATTTTGGACCACATAATATAGTTTTTTTTTTGTCAAATTTTGGACCACATAGTATAGTATGCCGTTTTTGTCAAATTTTGGACGACATAGTATAGAATGACATTTTTGTCAAACTTTGGACGGTATAGTATAGAATGACGTTTTTGTCAAATTTTGGACGACATAGTATAGTATGACATTTTTGTCAAATTTTGGACGACATAGTATAGAATGACATTTTTGTCAATGACATTTTTGTCAAATTTTTGACGACATAGTATAGTATGACGTTTTTGTCAAATTTTGGACGACAGTATAGTATGACATTTTTGTCAAATTTTGGACGACATAGTACAGTATGACGTTTTTTTCAAATTTTGGACGACATAGTATAGAATGACATTTTTGTCAAATTTTGGACGACATAGTTTAGAATGACATTTTTGTCAAATTTTGGACGACATAGTATAGAATGACATTTTTGTCAAATTTTGGACGGTATAGTATAGTATGACGTTTTTGTCAAATTTTGGACGACATAGTATAGTATGACGTTTTTGTCAAATTTTGGACGACATAGTATAGAATGACATTTTTGTCAAACTTTGGACGGTATAGTATAGAATGACGTTTTTGTCAAATTTTGGACGACAGTATAGTATGACGTTTTTGTCAAATTTTGGACGACATAGTATAGTATGACATTTTTGTAAAATTTTGGACGACATAGTATAGAATGACATTTTTGTCAATTTTTTGACGACATAGTATAGAATGACATTTTTGTCAAATTTTGGACGACATAGTATAGTATGACATTTTTGTCAAATTTTGGATGACATAGTATAGAATGACATTTTTGTCAATGACATTTTTGTCAAATTTTTGACGACAAAGTATAGTATGACGTTTTTGTCAAATTTTGTACGACATAGTATAGTATGACGTTTTTGTCAAATTTTGTACGACATAGTATAGTATGACATTTTTGTCAAATTTTGGACCAATTTTCTCTTTTCAAAAAAATTGTCAAATTTTGGACCACATAATATAGGTTTTTTTTTGTCAAATTTTGGACCACATAGTATAGTATGCCGTTTTTGTCAAATTTTGGACGAGTTTTTTTTTTTTAAATTGCTACATTTTGGACAGCAAAGTATAGTATGCCGTTTTTGTCAAACTTTGGACGAGTTTTTTTTTTTTTAAATTGCTACATTTTGGACAGCATAGTATAGTATGCCGTTTTTGTCAAATTTTGGACGACATAGTATAGAATGACATTTTTGTCAAATTTTGGACGACATAGTATAGAATGACATTTTGTCAAATTTTGGACGGTATAGTATAGTATGACATTTTTGTCAAATTTTGGACGACATAGTATAGTATGACATTTTTGTCAAATTTTGGACGACATAGTATAGAATGACATTTTTGTCAAACTTTGGACGGTATAGTATAGTATGACGTTTTTGTCAAATTTTGGACGACATAGTATAGTATGACATTTTTGTCAAATTTTGGACGACATAGTATAGTATGACGTTTTTGTCAAATTTTGGACGACATAGTATAGAATGACATTTTTGTCAAATTTTGGACGACATAGTATAGTATGACATTTTTGTCAAATTTAGGACGACATAGTATAGAATGACATTTTTGTCAAATTTTGGACGGTATAGTATAGTATGACGTTTTTGTCAAATTTTGGAAGACAAAGTATAGTATGACATTTTTGTCAAATTTTGGACCAATTTTCTTTTTTCATAAAAATTGTCAAATTTTGGACCACATAATATAGGTTTTTTTTTGTCAAATTTTGGACCACATAGTATAGTATGCCGTTTTTGTCAAATTTTGGACGAGTTTTTTTTTTAAAAATTGCTACATTTTGGACAGCATAGTATAGTATGCCGTTTTTGTCAAATTTTGGACGAGTTTTTTTTTTTTAAATTGCTACATTTTGGACAGCATAGTATAGTATGCCGTTTTTGTCAAATTTTGGACGACATAGTATAGAATGACATTTTTGTCAAATTTTGGACGACATAGTATAGAATGACATTTTGTCAAATTTTGGACGGTATAGTATAGTATGACGTTTTTGTCAAATTTTGGACGACATAGTATAGTATGACATTTTTGTCAAATTTTGGACCAATTTTCTTTTTTCAAAAAAATTGTCAAATTTTGGACCACATAATATAGTTTTTTTTTTGTCAAATTTTGGACCACATAGTATAGTATGCCGTTTTTGTCAAATTTTGGACGACATAGTATAGTATGACATTTTTGTCAAATTTTGGACGACATAGTATAGAATGACATTTTTGTCAAACTTTGGACGGTATAGTATAGTATGACGTTTTTGTCAAATTTTGGACGACATAGTATAGTATGACATTTTTGTCTAATTTTGGACCAATTTTCTTTTTTCAAAAAAATTGTCAAATTTTGGACCACATAATATAGTTTTTTTTTTGTCAAATTTTGGACCACATAGTAAAGTATGCCGTTTTTGTCAAATTTTGGACGACATAGTATAGTATGACATTTTTGTCAAATTTTGGACGACATAGTATAGAATGACATTTTTGTCAAACTTTGGACGGTATAGTATAGTATGACGTTTTTGTCAAATTTTGGACGACATAGTATAGTATGACATTTTTGTCAAATTTTGGACGACATAGTATAGTATGACGTTTTTGTCAAATTTTGGACGACATAGTATAGAATGACATTTTTGTCAAATTTTGGACGACATAGTATAGTATGACATTTTTGTCAAATTTTGTATCAATTTTCTTTTTTCAAAAAAATTGTCAAATTTTGGACCACATAATATAGTTTTTTTTTTGTCAAATTTTGGACGACATAGTATAGTATGCCGTTTTTGTCAAATTTTGGACGACATAGTATAGTATGACATTTTTGTCAATTTTGGTCGACAAAGTATAGTATGACATTTTTGTCAAATTTGGACGACATAGTATAGTATGACGTTTTTGTCAAATTTTGGACGACATAGTATAGAATGACATTTTTGTCAAATTTTGGACGGTATAGTATAGTATGACGTTTTTGTCAAATTTTGGACGACATAGTATAGTATGACATTTTTGTCAAATTTTGTATCAATTTTCTTTTTTCAAAAAAATTGTCAAATTTTGGACCACATAATATAGGGTTTTTTTTGTCAAATTTTGGACCACAGTATAGTATGCCGTTTTTTTGTCAAATTTTGGACGAGTTTTTTTTTTCAAAATTGCTACATTTTGGACAGCATAGTATAGTATGCCGTTTTTGTCAAATTTTGGACGAGTTTTTTTTTTTTTTAAATTGCTACATTTTGGACAGCATAGTATAGTATGCCGTTTTTGTCAAATTTTGGACGACATAGTATAGAATGACATTTTTGTCAAATTTTGGACGACATAGTATAGAATGACATTTTGTCAAATTTTGGACGACATAGTATAGAATGACATTTTTGTCAAATTTTGGACGACATAGTATAGAATGACATTTTGTCAAATTTTGGACGACATAGTATAGAATGACATTTTTGTCAAACTTTGGACGGTATAGTATAGTATGACATTTTTGTCAAATTTTGGACCAATTTTCTTCTTTCAAAAAAATTGTCAAATTTTGGACCACATAATATAGTTTTTTTTTTGTCAAATTTTGGACCACATAGTATAGTATGCCGTTTTTGTCAAATTTTGGACGACATAGTATAGTATGACATTTTTGTCAATTTTGGTCGACAAAGTATAGTATGACATTTTTGTCAAATTTGGACGACATAGTATAGTATGACGTTTTTGTCAAATTTTGGACGACATAGTATAGAATGACATTTTTGTCAAATTTTGGACGACATAGTATAGTATGACGTTTGTGTCAAATTTAGGACGACATAGTATAGTATGACGTTTTTGTCAAATTTTGGACGACATAGTATATAGTATGACATTTTTGTCAAATTTTGTATCAATTTTCTTTTTTCAAAAAAATTGTCAAATTTTGGACCACATAATATAGGGTTTTTTTTGTCAAATTTTGGACAACATAGTATAGTATGCCGTTTTTGTCAAATTTTGGACGAGTTTTTTTTTTTTTGAATTGCTACATTTTGGACAGCATAGTATAGTATGCCGTTTTTGTCAAATTTTGGACCAATTTTCTTTTTTCAAAAAAATTGTCAAATTTTGGACCACATAATATAGTTTTTTTTTGTCAAATTTTGGACCACATAGTATAGTATGCCGTTTTTGTCAAATTTTGGACGACATAGTATAGTATGTCATTTTTGTCAAATTTTGGACGACATAGTATAGTATGACATTTTTGTCAAATTTTGGACCAATTTTCTTTTTTCAAAAAAATGGTCAAATTTTGGACCACATAATATAGGTTTTTTTTTGTCAAATTTTGGACCACATAGTATAGTATGCCGTTTTTTTGTCAAATTTTGGACGAGTTTTTTTTTTTTAAATTGCTACATTTTGGACAGCATAGTATAGTATGCCGTTTTTGTCAAATTTTGGACTAGTTTTTTTTTTTTTAAATTGCTACATTTTGGACAGCATAGTATAGAATGACATTTTTGTCAAATTTTGGACGACATAGTATAGAATGACATTTTGTCAAATTTTGGACGGTATAGTATAGTATGACGTTTTTGTCAAATTTTGGACGACATAGTATAGAATGACATTTTTGTCAAATTTTGGACGACATAGTATAGAATGACATTTTGTCAAATTTTGGACGGTATAGTATAGTATGACGTTTTTGTCAAATTTTGGACGACATAGTATAGTATGACATTTTTGTCAAATTTTGGACGACATAGTATAGAATGACATTTTTGTCAAACTTTGGACGGTATAGTATAGTATGACGTTTTTGTCAAATTTTGGACGACATAGTATAGTATGACATTTTTGTCAAATTTTGGACCAATTTTCTTTTTTCAAAAAAATTGTCAAATTTTGGACCACATAATATAGGTTTTTTTTTGTCAAATTTTGGACCACATGGTATAGTATGCCGTTTTTGTCAAATTTTGGACGAGTTTTTTTTTTAAAAATTGCTACATTTTGGACAGCATAGTATAGTATGCCGTTTTTGTCAAATTTTGGACGAGTGTTTTTTTTTTTTAAATTGCTACATTTTGGACAGCATTGTATAGTATGCCGTTTTTGTCAAATTTTGGACGACATAGTATAGAATGACATTTTTGTCAAATTTTGGACGACATAGTATAGAACAGGGGTCACCAACCTTTTTGAGTCAGAGAGCTACCTTAAGGGTAAAAAATAATATGGAGGGCTACCATATAATATTTTTTTGTTTGTTTACCATTTAAATGATTAATATTATGCATTCAACTGCATACACATTCCTTCCAGTGCTTACTCCTAACGATTACCAGTTTTTATAAACAATATCAAAGATATTTTACTGACAGATCATACGGATACATGCAAGTGAGGTGAAGTGAAGTGAGCCCGCGGGCACCGTATTGGCTGCCCGCGGGCTACCAGGTGCCCGCGGGCACCACGTTGGTGACCCCTGGTATAGAATGACATTTTGTCAAATTTTGGACGGTATAGTATAGTATGACGTTTTTGTCAAATTTTGGACGACATAGTATAGTATGACATTTTTGTCAAATTTTGGACCAATTTTCTTTTTTCAAAAAAATTGTCAAATTTTGGACCACATAATATAGTTTTTTTTTTGTCAAATTTTGGACCACATAGTATAGTATGCTGTTTTTGTCAAATTTTGGACGACATAGTATAGTATGACATTTTTGTCAAATTTTGGACGACATAGTATAGTATGACATTTTTGTCAAATTTTGGACCAATTTTCTTTTTTCAAAAAAAGTTGTCAAATTTTGGACCACATAATATAGTTTTTTTTTTGTCAAATTTTGGACCACATAGTATAGTATGCCGTTTTTGTCAAATTTTGGACGACATAGTATAGTATGACATTTTTGTCAAATTTTGGACGACATAGTATAGTATGACGTTTTTGTCAAATTTTGGACGACATAGTATAGTATGACATTTTTGTCAAATTTTGGACGACATAGTATAGAATGACATTTTTGTCAAACTTTGGACGGTATAGTATAGTATGCCGTTTTTGTCAAATTTTGGACGACATAGTATAGTATGACATTTTTGTCAAATTTTGGACGACATAGTATAGTATGACATTTTTGTCAAATTTTGGACCAATTTTCTTTTTTCAAAAAAAATTTCAAATTTTGGACCACATAATATAGTTTTTTTTTTTGTCTAATTTTGGACCACATAGTATAGTATGCCGTTTTTGTCAAATTTTGGACGACATAGTATAGTATGACATTTTTGTCAAATTTTGGACGACAAAGTATAGTATGACATTTTTGTCAAATTTTGGACGACATAGTATAGTATGACGTTTTTGTCAAATTTTGGACGACATAGTATAGTATGACATTTTTGTAAAATTTTGGACGACATAGTATAGTATGACGTTTTTGTCAAATTTTGGACGACATAGTATAGTATGACATTTTTGTAAAATTTTGGACGACATAGTATAGTATGACGTTTTTGTCAAATTTAGGACGACATAGTATAGAATGACATTTTTGTCAAATTTTGGACGGAATAGTATAGTATGACGTTTTTGTCAAATTTTGGACGACATAGTATAGTATGACATTTTTGTCAAATTTTGGACCAATTTTCTTTTTTCAAAAAAATTGTCAAATTTTGGACCACATAGTATAGTTTTTTTTTGTCTAATTTTGGACCACATAGTATAGTATGCCGTTTTTGTCAAATTTTGGACGACATAGTATAGTATGACATTTTTGTCAAATTTTGGACGACAAAGTATAGTATGACATTTTTGTCAAATTTTGGACGACATAGTATAGTATGACGTTTTTGTCAAATTTTGGACGACATAGTATAGTATGACATTTTTGTAAAATTTTGGACGACATAGTATAGTATGACGTTTTTGTCAAATTTTGGACGACATAGTATAGTATGACATTTTTGTAAAATTTTGGACGACATAGTATAGTATGACGTTTTTGTCAAATTTAGGACGACATAGTATAGAATGACATTTTTGTCAAATTTTGGACGGAATAGTATAGTATGACGTTTTTGTCAAATTTTGGACGACATAGTATAGTATGACATTTTTGTCAAATTTTGGACCAATTTTCTTTTTTCAAAAAAATTGTCAAATTTTGGACCACATAGTATAGTTTTTTTTTGTCAAATTTTGGACCACATAGTATAGTATGCCGTTTTTGTCAAATTTTGGACGACATAGTATAGTATGTCATTTTTGTCAAATTTTGGACGACATAGTATAGTATGACATTTTTGTCAAATTTTGGACCAATTTTCTTTTTTCAAAAAAATTGTCAAATTTTGGACCACATAATATAGGTTTTTTTTTGTCAAATTTTGGACCACATAGTATAGTATGCCGTTTTTTTGTCAAATTTTGGACGAGTTTTTTTTTTTTTAATTGCTACATTTTGGACAGCATCGTATAGTATGCCGTTTTTGTCAAATTTTGGACGAGTTTTTTTTTTTTTAAATTGCTACATTTTGGACAGCATAGTATAGTATGCCGTTTTTGTCAAATTTTGGACGACATAGTATAGAATTACATTTTTGTCAAATTTTGGACGACATAGTATAGAATGACATTTTGTCAAATTTTGGACGGTATAGTATAGTATGACATTTTTGTCAAATTTTGGACCAATTTTCTTTTTTCAAAAAAATTGTCAAATTTTGGACCACATAATATAGTTTTTTTTGTCAAATTTTGGACCACATAGTATAGTATGCCATTTTTGTCAAATTTTGGACGACGTAGTATAGTATGTCATTTTTGTCAAATTTTGGACGACATAGTATAGTATGACATTTTTGTCAAATTTTGGACCAATTTTATTTTTTCAAAAAAATTGTCAAATTTGGGATGACATAATATAGTTTTTTTTTTTGTCAAATTTTGGACGACATAGTATAGTATGCCGTTTTTGTCAAATTTTGGACGACATAGTATAGTATGACATTTTTGTCAAATTTTGGACGACATAGTATAGAATGACGTTTTTGTCAAATTTTGGACGGTATAGTATAGTATGACGTTTTTGTCAAATTTTGGACGACAGTATAGTATGCCGTTTTTGTCAAATTTTGGACGACATAGTATAGTATGACGTTTTTGTCAAATTTTGGACGACATAGTATAGTATGACGTTTTTGTCAAATTTTGGACGACAGTATAGTATGACATTTTTGTCAAATTTTGGACGACATAGAATAGTATGACGTTTTTGTCAAATTTTGGACGACATAGTATAGAATGACATTTTTGTCAAACTTTGGACGGTATAGTATAGTATGCCGTTTTTGTCAAATTTTGGACGACATAGTATAGTATGACATTTTTGTCAAATTTTGGACGACATAGTATAGTATGACATTTTTGTCAAATTTTGGACCAATTTTCTTTTTTCAAAAAATTTTTCAAATTTTGGACCACATAATATAGTTTTTTTTTTGTCTAATTTTGGACCACATAGTATAGTATGCCGTTTTTGTCAAATTTTGGACGACATAGTATAGTATGACATTTTTGTCAAATTTTGGACGACAAAGTATAGTATGACATTTTTGTCAAATTTTGGACGACATAGTATAGTATGACGTTTTTGTCAAATTTTGGACGACATAGTATAGTATGACATTTTTGTAAAATTTTGGACGACATAGTATAGTATGACGTTTTTGTCAAATTTAGGACGACATAGTATAGAATGACATTTTTGTCAAATTTTGTACGGTATAGTATAGTATGACGTTTTTGTCAAATTTTGGACGACATAGTATAGTATGACATTTTTGTCAAATTTTGGACCAATTTTCTTTTTTCAAAAAAATTGTCAAATTTTGGACCACATAGTATAGTTTTTTTTTGTCAAATTTTGGACCACATAGTATAGTATGCCGTTTTTGTCAAATTTTGGACGACATAGTATAGTATGTCATTTTTGTCAAATTTTGGACGACATAGTATAGTATGACATTTTTGTCAAATTTTGGACCAATTTTCTTTTTTCAAAAAAATTGTCAAATTTTGGACCACATAATATAGGTTTTTTTTTGTCAAATTTTGGACCACATAGTATAGTATGCCGTTTTTTTGTCAAATTTTGGACGATTTTTTTTTTTTTAAATTGCTACATTTTGGACAGCATAGTATAGTATGCCGTTTTTGTCAAATTTTGGACGAGTTTTTTTTTTTTTAAATTGCTACATTTTGGACAGCATAGTATAGTATGCCGTTTTTGTCAAATTTTGGACGACATAGTATAGAATGACATTTTGTCAAATTTTGGACGGTATAGTATAGTATGACATTTTTGTCAAATTTTGGACCAATTTTCTTTTTTCAAAAAAATTGTCAAATTTTGGACCACATAATATAGTTTTTTTTGTCAAATTTTGGACGACATAGTATAGTATGCCGTTTTTGTCAAATTTTGGACGACATAGTATAGTATGTCATTTTTGTCAAATTTTGGACGACATAGTATAGTATGACATTTTTGTCAAATTTTGGACCAATTTTCTTTTTTCAAAAAAATTGTCAAATTTTGGATGACATAATATAGTTTTTTTTTTTGTCAAATTTTGGACGACATAGTATAGTATGCCGTTTTTGTCAAATTTTGGACGACATAGTATAGTATGACATTTTTGTCAAATTTTGGACGACATAGTATAGAATGACGTTTTTGTCAAATTTTGGACGGTATAGTATAGTATGCCGTTTTTGTCAAATTTTGGACGACAGTATAGTATGCCGTTTTTGTCAAATTTTGGACGACATAGTATAGTATGACGTTTTTGTCAAATTTTGGACGACATAGTATAGTATGACGTTTTTGTCAAATTTTGGACGACAGTATAGTATGACATTTTTGTCAAATTTTGGACGACATAGTATAGTATGACATTTTTGTCAAATTTTGGACGACATAGTATAGAATGACGTTTTTGTCAAATTTTGGACGGTATAGTATAGTATGACGTTTTTGTCAAATTTTGGACGACAGTATAGTATGCCGTTTTTGTCAAATTTTGGACGACATAGTATAGTATGACGTTTTTGTCAAATTTTGGACGACATAGTATAGTATGACGTTTTTGTCAAATTTTGGACGACAGTATAGTATGACATTTTTGTCAAATTTTGGACGACATAGTATAGTATGACGTTTTTGTCAAATTTTGGACGACATAGTATAGAATGACATTTTTGTCAAACTTTGGACGGTATAGTATAGTATGCCGTTTTTGTCAAATTTTGGACGACATAGTATAGTATGACATTTTTGTCAAATTTTGGACGACATAGTATAGTATGACATTTTTGTCAAATTTTGGACCAATTTTCTTTTTTCAAAAAAATGTTCAAATTTTGGACCACATAATATAGTTTTTTTTTTGTCTAATTTTGGACCACATAGTATAGTATGCCGTTTTTGTCAAATTTTGGACGACATAGTATAGTATGACATTTTTGTCAAATTTTGGACGACAAAGTATAGTATGACATTTTTGTAAAATTTTGGACGACATAGTATAGTATGACGTTTTTGTCAAATTTAGGACGACATAGTATAGAATGACATTTTTGTCAAATTTTGGACAGTATAGTATAGTATGACGTTTTTGTCAAATTTTGGACGACATAGTATAGTATGACATTTTTGTCAAATTTTGGACCAATTTTCTTTTTTCAAAAAAATTGTCAAATTTTGGACCACATAGTATAGTTTTTTTTTGTCAAATTTTGGACCACATAGTATAGTATGCCGTTTTTGTCAAATTTTGGACGACATAGTATAGTATGTCATTTTTGTCAAATTTTGGACGACATAGTATAGTATGACATTTTTGTCAAATTTTGGACCAATTTTCTTTTTTCAAAAAATTGTCAAATTTTGGACCACATAATATAGGTTTTTTTTTGTCAAATTTTGGACCACATAGTATAGTATGCCGTTTTTTTGTCAAATTTTGGACGAGTTTTTTTTTTTTAAATTGCTACATTTTGGACAGCATAGTATAGTATGCCGTTTTTGTCAAATTTTGGACGAGTTTTTTTTTTTTTAAATTGCTACATTTTGGACAGCATAGTATAGTATGCCGTTTTTGTCAAATTTTGGACGACATAGTATAGAATGACATTTTTGTCAAATTTTGGACGACATAGTATAGAATGACATTTTGTCAAATTTTGGACGGTATAGTATAATATGACATTTTTGTCAAATTTTGGACCAATTTTCTTTTTTCAAAAAAATTGTCAAATTTTGGACCACATAATATAGTTTTTTTTGTCAAATTTTGGACCACATAGTATAGTATGCCGTTTTTGTCAAATTTTGGACGACATAGTATAGTATGTCATTTTTGTCAAATTTTGGACGACATAGTATAGTATGACATTTTTGTCAAATTTTGGACCAATTTTCTTTTTTCAAAAAAATTGTCAAATTTTGGATGACATAATATAGTTTTTTTTTTTGTCAAATTTTGGACGACATAGTATAGTATGCCGTTTTTGTCAAATTTTGGACGACATAGTATAGTATGACATTTTTGTCAAATTTTGGACCAATTTTCTTTTTTCAAAAAAATTGTCAAATTTTGGACGACATAATATAGTTTTTTTTTTGTCAAATTTTGGACCACATAGTATAGTATGCCGTTTTTGTCAAATTTTGGACGACATAGTATAGTATGACGTTTTTGTCAAATTTTGGACGACATAGTATAGTATGACGTTTTTGTCAAATTTTGGACGACATAGTATAGAATGACATTTTTGTCAAACTTTGGACGGTATAGTATAGAATGACGTTTTTGTCAAATTTTGGACGACATAGTATAGTATGACAATTTTGTCAAATTTTGGACCACATAGTATAGTATGCCGTTTTTGTCAAATTTTGGACGGTATAGTATAGTATGACGTTTTTGTCAAATTTTGGACGACATAGTATAGTATGACATTTTTGTCAAATTTTGGACCAATTTTCTTTTTTCAAAAAAATGTCAAATTTTGGACCACATAATATAGGTTTTTTTTTGTCAAATTTTGGACCACATAGTATAGTATGCCGTTTTTTTTTTTTAAATTTTGGACGAGTTTTTTTTTTAAAAATTGCTACATTTTGGACAGCATAGTATAGTATGCCATTTTTGTCAAATTTTGGACGACAGTATAGTATGACATTTTTGTCAAACTTTGGACGGTATAGTATAGTATGACATTTTTGTCAAATTTTGGACGACATAGTATAGAATGACATTTTTGTCAAACTGGACGGTATAGTATAGTATGCCGTTTTTGTCAAATTTTGGACGGTATAGTATAGTATGACGTTTTTGTCAAATTTTGGACGACATAGTATAGTATGACATTTTTGTCAAATTTTGGACGACATAGTATAGTATGCCGTTTTTGTCTAATTTTGGACCACATAGTATAGTATGCCGTTTTTGTCAAATTTTGGACGACATAGTATAGTATGACGTTTTTGTCAAATTTTGGACGACATAGTATAGA
Organism: Microchirus variegatus; assembly: GCF_963457635.1. Lineage (NCBI taxonomy): Eukaryota > Metazoa > Chordata > Actinopteri > Pleuronectiformes > Soleidae > Microchirus > Microchirus variegatus. Next base: position 17,087,071 of record NC_139812.1, on the reverse strand, counting down.
ATGACATTTTTGTCAAACTTTGGACGGTATAGTATAGTATGCCGTTTTTGTCAAATTTTGGACGGTATAGTATAGTATGACGTTTTTGTCAAATTTTGGACGACATAGTATAGTATGACATTTTTGTCAAATTTTGGACCAATTTTCTTTTTTCAAAAAAAATGTCAAATTTTGGACCACATAATATAGGTTTTTTTTTGTCAAATTTTGGACCACATAGTATAGTATGCCGTTTTTTTTTGTTAAATTTTGGACGATTTTTTTTTTTAAAAATTGCTACATTTTGGACAGCATAGTATAGTATGCCGTTTTTGTCAAATTTTGGACGACATAGTATAGTATGACATTTTTGTCAAATTTTGGACGACATAGTATAGTATGACGTTTTTGTCAAATTTTGGACGACATCGTATAGTATGACATTTTTGTCAAATTTTGGACGACATAGTATAGTATGACATTTTTGTCAAATTTTGGACGACATAGTATAGTATGACGTTTTTGTCAAATTTTGGACGACATAGTATAGTATGACATTTTTGTCAAATTTTGGACGACATAGTATAGTATGACGTTTTTGTTAAATTTTGGACGATTTTTTTTTTTAAAAATTGCTACATTTTGGACAGCATAGTATAGTATGCCGTTTTTGTCAAATTTTGGACGACATAGTATAGTATGACATTTTTGTCAAATTTTGGACGACATAGTATAGTATGACGTTTTTGTCAAATTTTGGACGACATCGTATAGTATGACGTTTTTGTCAAATTTTGGACGACATAGTATAGTATGACATTTTTGTCAAATTTTGGACGACATAGTATAGTATGACGTTTTTGTCAAATTTTGGACGACATAGTATAGTATGACATTTTTGTCAAATTTTGGACGACATAGTATAGTATGACGTTTTTGTCAAATTTTGGACGACATAGTATAGTATGACGTTTTTGTCAAATTTTGGACTACACTATAGTATGACATTTGTGTCAAATTTTGGACGACAGTATAGTATGACATTTTTGTCAAATTTTGGACGACAGTATAGTATGACATTTTTGTCAAATTTTGGACCAATTTTCTTTTTTCAAAAAAATTGTCAAATTTTGGACCACATAATATAGTTTTTTTTTTGTCTAATTTTGGACCACATAGTATAGTATGCCGTTTTTGTCAAATTTTGGACGACATAGTATAGTATGACATTTTTGTCAAACTTTGGACGGTATAGTATAGTATGACATTTTTGTCAAATTTTGGACGACATAGTATAGAATGACATTTTTGTCAAACTTTGGACGGTATAGTATAGTATGCCGTTTTTGTCAAATTTTGGACGGTATAGTATAGTATGACGTTTTTGTCAAATTTTGGACGACATAGTATAGTATGACATTTTTGTCAAATTTTGGACCACATAGTATAGTATGACGTTTTTGTCAAATTTTGGACGACATAGTATAGTATGACGTTTTTGTCAAATTTAGGACGACAGTATAGTATGACATTTTTGTCAAATTTTGGACGACATAGTATAGTATGACGTTTTTGTCAAATTTTGGACGACATAGTATAGAATGACATTTTTGTCAAACTTTGGACGGTATAGTATAGTATGCCGTTTTTGTCAAATTTTGGACGACATGGTATAGTATGACATTTTTGTCAAATTTTGGACGACATAGTATAGTATGACATTTTTGTCAAATTTTGGACCAATTTTCTTTTTTCAAAAAAATTGTCAAATTTTGGACCACATAATATAGTTTTTTTTTTGTCTAATTTTGGACCACATAGTATAGTATGCCGTTTTTGTCAAATTTTGGACGACATAGTATAGTATGACATTTTTGTCAAACTTTGGACGGTATAGTATAGTATGACATTTTTGTCAAATTTTGGACGACATAGTATAGAATGACATTTTTGTCAAACTTTGGACGGTATAGTATAGTATGCCGTTTTTGTCAAATTTTGGACGGTATAGTATAGTATGACGTTTTTGTCAAATTTTGGACGACATAGTATAGTATGACATTTTTGTCAAATTTTGGACCACATAGTATAGTATGCCGTTTTTGTCTAATTTTGGACCACATAGTATAGTATGCCGTTTTTGTCAAATTTTGGACGACATAGTATAGTATGACGTTTTTGTCAAATTTTGGACGACATAGTATAGAATGACATTTTTGTCAAACTTTGGACGGTATAGTATAGTATGCCGTTTTTGTCAAATTTTGGACGGTATAGTATAGTATGACGTTTTTGTCAAATTTTGGACGACATAGTATAGTATGACATTTTTGTCAAATTTTGGACCACATAGTATAGTATGACGTTTTTGTCAAATTTTGGACGACATAGTATAGTATGACGTTTTTGTCAAATTTAGGACGACAGTATAGTATGACATTTTTGTCAAATTTTGGACGACATAGTATAGTATGACGTTTTTGTCAAATTTTGGACGACATAGTATAGAATGACATTTTTGTCAAACTTTGGACGGTATAGTATAGTATGCCGTTTTTGTCAAATTTTGGACGACATAGTATAGTATGACATTTTTGTCAAATTTTGGACGACATAGTATAGTATGACATTTTTGTCAAATTTTGGACCAATTTTCTTTTTTCAAAAAAATTGTCAAATTTTGGACCACATAATATAGTTTTTTTTTTGTCTAATTTTGGACCACATAGTATAGTATGCCGTTTTTGTCAAATTTTGGACGACATAGTATAGTATGACATTTTTGTCAAACTTTGGACGGTATAGTATAGTATGACATTTTTGTCAAATTTTGGACGACATAGTATAGAATGACATTTTTGTCAAACTTTGGACGGTATAGTATAGTATGCCGTTTTTGTCAAATTTTGGACGGTATAGTATAGAATGACGTTTTTGTCAAATTTTGGACGACATAGTATAGTATGACATTTTTGTCAAATTTTGGACCACATAGTATAGTATGCCGTTTTTGTCTAATTTTGGACCACATAGTATAGTATGCCGTTTTTGTCAAATTTTGGACGACATAGTATAGTATGACGTTTTTGTCAAATTTTGGACGACATAGTATAGAATGACATTTTTGTCAAACTTTGGACGGTATAGTATAGTATGCCGTTTTTGTCAAATTTTGGACGGTATAGTATAGTATGACGTTTTTGTCAAATTTTGGACGACATAGTATAGTACAGGGGTCACCAACCTTTTTGAGATGAGAGCTACCTTAAGGGTAAAAAATAATATGGAGGGCTACCATATAATATTTTTTTGTTTGTTTACCATTTAAATGATTAATATTATGCATTCAACTGCATACACATTAATTCCAGTGCTTACTCCTAACGATTACCAAGTTTTATAAACAATATCAAAGATATTTTACTGAGCGATCATACGGATACATGCAAGTGAGGTGAAGTGAAGTGAGCCCGCGGGCACCGTATTGGCTGCCCGCGGGCTACCAGGTGCCCGCGGGCACCACGTTGGTGACCCCTGGTATAGTATGACGTTTTTGTCAAATTTTGGACGACATAGTATAGTATGTCATTTTTGTCAAATTTTGGACGACATAGTATAGTATGACGTTTTTGTCAAATTTTGGACGACATAGTATAGAATGACGTTTTTGTCAAATTTTGGACGGTATAGTATAGTATGACGTTTTTGTCAAATTTTGGACGACATAGTATAGTATGACGTTTTTGTCAAATTTTGGACTACAGTATAGTATGACATTTGTGTCAAATTTTGGACGACAGTATAGTATGACATTTTTGTAAAATTTTGGACGACATAGTATAGTATGACGTTTTTGTCAAATTTTGGACGACATAGTATAGTATGACGTTTTTGTCAAATTTTGGACTACAGTATAGTATGACATTTGTGTCAAATTTTGGACGACAGTATAGTATGACATTTTTGTCAAATTTTGGACGACATAGTATAGTATGACGTTTTTGTCAAATTTTGGACGACATAGTATAGTATGACATTTTTGTCAAATTTTGGACGACATAGTATAGTATGACGTTTTTGTCAAATTTTGGACGACATAGTATAGAATGACGTTTTTGTCAAATTTTGGACGGTATAGTATAGTATGACGTTTTTGTCAAATTTTGGACGACATAGTATAGTATGACGTTTTTGTCAAATTTTGGACTACAGTATAGTATGACATTTGTGTCAAATTTTGGACGACAGTATAGTATGACATTTTTGTAAAATTTTGGACGACATAGTATAGTATGACATTTTTGTCAAATTTTGGACGACATAGTATAGTATGACGTTTTTGTCAAATTTTGGACGACATAGTATAGTATGACATTTTTGTCAAATTTTGGACCACATAGTATAGTATGACGTTTTTGTCAAATTTGGACGACATAGTATAGTATGACATTTTTGTCAAATTTTGGACGGTATAGTATAGAAGGACATTTTTGTCAAATTTTGGACCAAATAGTATAGTATGACGTTTTTGTCAAATTTTGGACCAATTTTCTTTTTTCAAAAAAATTGTCAAATTTTGGACCACATAATATAGTATTTTTTTGTCAAATTTTGGACGACATAGTATAGTATGACATTTTTGTCAAATTTTGGACCAATTTTCTTTTTTCAAAAACATTGTCAAATTTTGGACCACATAATATAGTATTTTTTTGTCAAATTTTGGACGACATAGTAAAGTATCACATTTCTGTCAAATTTTGGACCAATTTTCTTTTTTCAAAAAAATTGTCAAATTTTGGACCACATAATATAGTATTTTTTTGTCAAATTTTGGACGACATATGACGTTTTTGTCAAATTTTGGACCAATTAATCTTTGGTCCAAAATGTAACAAAAAATGTTTACATTTTGGACAGCATAGTATAGTATGACATTTTTGTCCAATTTTGGACCAATTAATTTTTATAGTATGACGTTTTTGTCAAATTTTGGACGACATAGTATATAGTATGACATTTTTGTCAAATTTTGGACCAATTCATTGTATAGTATGATGTTTTTTTGTCAAATTTTGGACCACATAGTAATTATGACGTTTTTGTCTAATTTTGGACCAGTTTTCTAGTAAAAATTGTTACATTTTGGACAGCATAGTATAGTATGACATTTTTGTCCAATTTTGGACCAATTAATTTTTATAGTATGACGTTTTTGTCAAATTTTGGACGACATAGTATATAGTATGACATTTTTGTCAAATTTTGGACCAATTCATTGTATAGTATGATGTTTTTTTGTCAAATTTTGGACCACATAGTATATTATGACGTTTTTGTCTAATTTTGGACCAGTTTTCTTCTAAAAAATTGTTACATTTTGGACAGCATAGTATAGTATCACGTTTGTCAAATTTTGGACGACATAGTATAGTATGACGTTTTTGTCAAATTTTGGACCAAAACGTTTTTTCTGAAAAATTGTTACATTTTGGACAGCATAGTATAGTATGTTGTTTTTGTCAACTTTTGGACGGCATAGTATAGAATGACATTTTTGTCAAATATTGGACCAATTTTCTCTTTCCAAAAAAAATTCACATTTTGGACGACATAGTATATCAATCAATCAATCAATCTTCATTTGTATAGCCCACAGTTTACAAAACATAGTTTGTCTCACGGGACTTCACAGGGTTGGCAACATCCTCTGTCCTTAGACCTTCGACCAGGGTAAGGAAAAACTACCAGGGAAAAAACCCTTGTAACAGGGAAAAGGGTAGAAACCTATTTGTAATGTATAATGTGGCCTTTAGGGAGAACCACAGGTGAGGGATCCACTCCCTGGACGGACAGAAGTAAAGTAGATGTTACCCAAAACATACAATACAGTATGACGTTTTTGTCAAATATTGGCAACAGTTTTTCCGTGCATTTCTGTAGTGTGTCCCTCATATGCAATGGAGTATAAATCAGGCTTGAAAAATGAGAAGTCTCGATTGAAACCTAACCAATTTTCTGCTACCACAAATCCTCCTTCTCTTGCCTGAAGCACAAGTGGGCTTTTGGTTCATACATTGCTGCTCTGAAATTATGAAGCTTTTGACAGCAAGCTAGTGTCACAGGGCCTTATTAGGTGTTGCTGCAGTCTCCTGTTCATGCTTGTCTTTAACAAAATTGTGATTCTCAGGGGCTCTCGCTCTCGCTCTCAGAAGACATTAGCTTGCTTTGCCTTCATGCGAGTCATTCAAAAGCACCATACAAATCTAATGTTCAACATGACTTTACTATCAAACCTCAGACATACTATATAGTTACCTAATCCCTCAAAATCAATTTTAACAGAACCATTTTTCCTTTCTTTCTCTTCCGCTTACACTGCTGCCCATTTTTTTTCCACAGTACTGGAGCTCAAAACATTTTCTGAGTCCCATGTGCGTACAGTGCCACGAGTTAGAAACACTTCACCCTTTTACAAAAAGCCTTGGGTTTTTATTTTAACTCAGTTTTCTATAGATTTGTAGCAGCAGCAGGAGCCGTGACCCCTGCCTCCTCCTTCACAGGTGTCTGCTCGGCAGTGTCAGCACTGTAGGCCCGACTCCTCTGATGAGGAAGAGATCGCCGAGACTGAAGAGCAGCAGCAGCAGCAGCAGTATCGCACACTCCTGTTGATACGGCAGTCGTTGAAAACATCAGGCACTTAGCTGTCACATCGCTGCAGAGCTACTCCAGACTCTGATAGAGGCTCGCCTTGAGTACAAGAGGATGGCACTTAATTTAAAAATCTCATCTTTATTAGGTTCGAGCAGCCCCTTCGCTCGAATGGAAGTAGGCATGGTCATATTACAGCCACAACTGCAGCCTCCTATAATGATTAGTTACTGTACAGCTAGACCTGAATAATTTGGAGACCTTGATGTTCCAGGTTGTGAATGATGACATTTAACAGTAACATAACATTCAAAAATACAGACACATACGGCAAAAGCAAATCGCTAGATATTTTCCAGCACAATCTACGTAACCCTCTATGTATCATAGCAATCAAAGGCATCAAAGGGTCCACGAGACCCTTTGTCTAATTTAAATAACATCAAAGCTCCACAAAGCCACATTCCTTTCCTTATAAGAATATTTCCTCAAAGACGTCAAGGCTTCAACTGCTTTAAAACTGTTCACACATTACACAAGTAATCCTGGATTAATCCTTTAAACTAACTTTTAACTAAATTAGCTCAATATTGGCTCTGTTGAATATAATAGAATATACTTTTTTTTTAACAAGAATTTCTACAAAATATCAATAATTCCATTCCAAGAGCCAAAGATACAGTCTAAATTACTACTAAAATAGTACAGTATAGTGTTATCATTTATGTATTTTTGATTGAAAACTACCTTGTGTTCAGTCATAGTCATAGTCAGTCATAGTAGTAGTATTATAGTACCATATACATGTAAAAAAAATAAGGTTAAACATGATGTAATTACCTCCACAGCACAAAAACACAATTACCATGACATGGACTGGTCATTTGGAAAGGTATGAACTCAAATGTGTCGTTATTTAATCCAGAGTTCTTGTGCGAAGAAGTAACACGAGTCACACAGGTGTAATTCAGCGTTTAATCCTGATGTACACAATATCCAGCTTAAGCCAGGTACCTCATACATACAAGCCACCATTTTAAGACCAAAGTTCGTCACTGCGAAGCTTCATCACTTGTTCAACCCCCTCTCATTCAACCAATTCATCACAGCCATCAGGCAGAAAGACCACATAATAAAGTTTAGTTTAAATAACATTACAGTTCTCCAGAATACAGCCTTGGTCATAGTCGAAGGTCAGCTCAAGGGAAAGCAACAAATGTAATGTGAGTCACATGAGTGGAGAAGACATTTTTAAATCTAATTCTATAATAATATTAGACTCCTATGTTGCAGTAGTACTCACAGTCGATCAGATTAGTGAAACACTGGAAGTGTGCACACTGTATTTGGCAAAAGCAAGACTCTTTAAAGTTCTATTAAAACAATCACACTTTGTGTGCTCGGACTCTGATAATCATTCTCTTGTTTTAAGACAAAATATTAACTTGTGAGTTTGAGTTTCACCTGTGTGAAGACTCTCAGGGCACAATAAAACCTTCATCTGCCAAATAACATTTGTATAAAATCTATTGGGAGTTATTCCTGAAGAAATAAATCTGGAAGTATATGGCACTGAAAAGTGTTATTCTCAAACACAGTGAACATAACTCATTACTTAAGTTGTTTATCCCATAAAGCCTGTCGTACATTTATTGCCAGTTATTCTGGAGAGCAGTGCAGATGATGCAAATGAAAGCTTATTTACAGTACAGTACTCATATAAACTGCAATTAAACAATTAATAAATCTATTAAATGTAAAGTGCTAGGTAAAAATGAACGTGTTAATTTTGTTTTCTATTGGGAGTAAACTAATTCAGTCTCAGTTACAGGATACAAAATCGGTTACCAGGTTATGTGTAATTAGATGAATTTGACACAATATATAAGCAGAAAGTCCCTCATCACCCATGTTTTTGTTCTTTTCTTTTTCTCTGAGATCCCTTTTTTACTATTAGAAAAAAAAAAAAAACGATTTTGGCAAAAATGTGTTGGCACAAAAGAAAAACATCGTCTTCAGTGCTTCTTTAATCATCACTGTGTCATACAACCAGATTGTCTCTCTGACTCCGTTTCAATCCATTTCTTCTCCACTTCCAGCTAAAACAAAAAAATACAACATTAGGTTAGCATTCTCTTTATTCATACTTAAACTGTTCCACTGTGCAAGGTCTTAGGTCACCACTAGCTACTTTGTCAAATTCTGTCATTGGAACAATGTGATTGAAATGTAAAGGCGCCATATGTAAGAATGTGGCCAAAAACGGTCACTACATTCAAATTCAAAATACAGAGGTCTTTTAAGTTTCGTTCCCGACATCACTGGTAACCCGTGGTTGCTCGGCAGCTGAGACTCTACTGACTGCTGGTGGTAGGTGGCGCCACATGCCAAAACATGATTTCAAAACATAAACATGATTTGCAGTCTGCAAAATGTTTTTTTTCTGTGACACATTAGGAGGATTTTATGACCAGTTGCTTTAGATTTATTACATAATGCACCTTTAAGTATGCCCTACTATAGAGGATGTTCAAATCTGACTTGATTTTCAAAACGTGAGAGACTTTGTTACCAATGTCCGACATTTTAATCCTGAGAAAGCTCAGAATATACGATCCAGTCAAGACCACACAGGGAGGAGATTACAGATAGAGCTGAAACAATTAATCGATTATTAATCGATTACTAAATGAATAGTGTACTATTTTGATAATCGATTAATATTATATGTATATTATATATAAAATATATTAATATACATTAATATTTTCTAAGTTTCTTTGCTCCACATATCAAAGAATTCATTAGACATGCGAGAACATCGTCATTTCCAGGTTTGACAAACACTGATCAACAGTGTTTTTAACTATTTCTGTCATTTTATGGACCAAACGATTCATTGAAAGAAAATAATCGACAGATTCATCGATTACAAAAATAATCGTTAGTTGCAGCTCTAATTACAGAGATTTGGGATCTCACAGAAACTTGAACGGGACATGGTCATGGTCAGTTAATAGCTGTTGTGTGTGTGCGATGTTTTGTGCTGAGAAACGTAAAGAAAAATAACTGTGGATGAAGTCATGTCTGAGAAGACTGAATCAACTTGACCACACTACAAACAACAAATCTAATGGCGTCTTAAGACATTTGCACAGTGGTGTGTGTATAGAATATTTATAATACTGAGTCATACAGTCATAATACTGATGAAACACCTTACCTGACAATGGTAGCGTGTCCAACTGGTCGAATGTTTCTGTGGCTGGATGTCGTTCACAGTGCCCAGTGATTTCACCCTGGTCTGTGACACAACTGCGCCCATTATTTCACATTCCATCGTGACAAAGGGGTACCAGTCTTTTGGGATCTCCTGATCCGATCCCAGCTCTAGCTTACAGGAGAGTGAATGGGGATGATCCACTGCTGCAAAGGAGAAAACAAAGGCCATTTTGTAGTTAGAGTGTTACACAACTTCGCGAAACTGATTTGCAAGCTACATTTTAATCATAAAGAAACATCTCACCAGCATTTTTTGCGGGCAGCCTCTCGATCCTCCACACTATGGCTGAATATACATTCTCATACTTGACAGTGCCGATTGACACCTGCATGACTGGCTGTGAATCTGCTTTGGTTACAGCGCCCAGGCAGGCGTTTCTGTTCATGCGGGCCTTCAGTGACCTCTGTCGCAGCAAGGCCACCGTTTGTGTCACTTTGACCCAGTTGCCTGGCACCGGCACACGGATCACTACATTCTCACAAAGCGGGTACCGGTCCGACTCCCTGACAGAGGAAAAGAAGGCCGCCGACATGTTGAGAAAGGCCTGGAGCTCCACATAGGCCCCTTGAACTGTGACTACAGCTTTGATTGAGAAAGGGAGCTCCGTGCAACCTAAAGTCGTCGTCTTGTACCGCATCACCTCCACTCTGCAGGCATCAGGAGGCGAGAACTTAATCAGCCGGGATCTGTGAAACTCTGCCTCGTTCACACATTTGTGAAAATGAGACTCTGCGATCTCCATCCAGAGTTCACTGCCCTCCTCAGAGGCATAGCTTGAGTTGAAGTGCAGTAGCCCGAGATCATTGAGGGCAAGAAAACAGTCAGCTACTCCGTTGAGAAAAGCCAAACAGTGAATCTGGGTGAAGGCTGTCCGTTCTTTAACTCCTCCAGACTTATCCAGTTGTACCCAGATATGATCAGTGATCTGCAATGACAGCTCCTGCTCCTCGTAGTGCCGCCTCTGCTGGTGGGGCACACACAGTTTACAGATTTCTTCTTCCATGGAGACTACCAGGTCCTCCATGTCATCATGCACTGTGGAGCCAAACTTGAGCAGCTGCTCCATCTCTGCCTCGTGACTAACCTCCAACTTGGGGTGAAAGCGTTTCTTTTCTGTGTAGGAGAAATGCTCCACCTTGACAGTGAGGACTTTGCGGGGCTCACCGTAGCTTTCCACTTTAAGATCCGAGAGCCTGCACTGAGGGAGAAGCTGGACTTCCTTGTACGGCTTCTCCAGCCCTTTCTCATAGTACATCTGCAGCACACCTCCCGGCAACAAGCGGAGGTATATCGGCCCCCACTGTCGAGAGGACATGCGGTTCTTTTTTTCAGGAATCCTGAGCATGACAGACCACCCATCTCTTTTCTGGCTACGAAACAGACCCCGAGGAACAAAATTAGATGAATCCTCACTTAACACCTCATCTTTGCAACTAAGACGCCTCTCTCCACCATTTTTCTCTGTTCCATTGTCTGTTTCTGTTTGTAAGTCTTCCAGCTTTTGGCAAACGTAGGAGAAGGAGTTCTGGAGTTGGTCACGTGGAGGCTCGCTGCCGTCTTTGGTCCGAATAAAGAAACGTGGTAGGCTTTTGTCACATTCTGAGTCTGAGGAGGAACTGTCCTCGTCTGCATTGTGTCTACTTCCATCCCAGAAGGGGTTATAGTGTCCTGAGTTCCCCTGGAAAGAAGGAAAGGGTGTTGGTCCATCTGAATTTTGATTAAGGCCCACGGGTTCAGAGGTGGTGGATGTGCTGGACGAACTCCTGAAGAAGTTATTCTTTTCCCACACGTTGGAGTGAATTGGTGATATGCTGCTAGGTACCCCCCTCACAGGAGTACAAAAGGGTGTGTTACACTTTACTGAGGAACTTCCACTGCTTTGAGGTGATTCCAGGGAAGGACTGAAGCTCCAGGATGTGTCTCTGATTGGTGGAAGCACCAACTTCAATCCATTAGGACGTGGCACTGCTGCTTTGATAAGCCCCGGTGACTGTAGCGGTTTCTGAGGCGATGAGAGTGGTGTGCTGTCATCTTCAAAGGTGACCCAGTTTGAATGATTGGTCGAACACATCGCTGAAGATGTCCAGTCCGAAAGAGAGAGAAAAAAACACTTCCTCCTTTGCTGGATTAATTATCCTCCACTTCAAGACCTTGTCCTGCGTGAGAAAACACATTAGCTGCATCAGAAAACAATGAAATGACTGAAGATCATGCAAATTTAACATCTTTTGAAGGGAACTGTTCTTAATCTGAAAAAAAGATAATGATGACAGAGTCTGAACTTGAATACCTGGAACAATTTAACATATGATAATAGCACAATTAACTGAGGTTCGTCTGATAGAATAGAATAGAATAGAATTGAAATACTTTATTCATCCCCAAGGGGAAATTGTTGTGGCACAGCAGCAAAATACAATACAAGAAAAGAATTCAACATAAATGAGTGTACAAAAGTATGTAAAAAAAAAAAAAAAAAAAAATTGTGCAAAAAGTGAAGAATGAATGACCCATAGGATCAGGTGCTATGACATAAAGGATAGACTAATTTAGTCTGTCTGATATATTAATATAAATTATAGAGACACTGTGCTGTTGTGCAATGGAGCAGAGTCAGTTTTTCATGGGTTGAGTTGTAAATCCTGATGGCTGATGGCAGGAATGACTTCCTGAATCTGATGTAAAAGGTGCAGTTTAGAGACGCCACACCACACATTAATCACTTGTTAATTGTTTTTAGTTTGGATTTGTTAAAATAAATAAAATTTCATTAACATCGTTTATTATCAAATATTATTTTAAAAGGCAGGGAGCACAAAGGAAAAGGTTCAGAGAGGATGAAACATTGCCTTTTTCAAAGGGAGAAAAACTTCCCAGGTTCTCGAGGTTAAAGCAATACCGATCGATGAGGTAAAATAGTATTTTAGATATATTGTGCTTTTAAATGAGCATAATGTAAATACTTCCTTGTAAGCCTGCTTCAAAAAGCATACGAGTCAGCCAAGGTGGCAAAGTGTCTGTCTCGTCGATCAGCATGAAGTGAGAGAAGCAGGTGGTGCAGCACAGAAGCTAGTATTGCACCTCTGGAAATGAATGTTTTATCAAATCTGATATTCAATCTACAAAAAGGTATAGATTGAATTTCTTTAAATGTTGAAAAGGGGTTGAAATATGCCCAAACACTAACGGTGGTCAGGCTACTTCTACAATCTTGACACAATCTCATAGTTAATTTCCCCGCTGCTCAGTCACAATTTGTCTGTTTCATGTGCTCTCACCAATATCTGGATCTCAGGCTTCAGAGACGCCACTTTCAAAATGCTGAAGCCTCATATCCCCATAAAGATCATGAAAAGAAAAAAAAAATAATTGAAAGCAGAAAGCCTCAATTACCGCCTCACTCCGCCCTTCAAGATCACAGCCATGTGATTGCACAGAGGGCATCCAGTGGCAAGTCCCTTCAAGCTATAAATAAACAGGGAAGTTGGGGCTCTGGTTCACAGAGAAGTGGATTGACAAGTCTTCAAACATTGGGGGAACATCTTTGTGATGAAGTGATGTTTGCAGTGGCGCGCACACACATTCCCACAACTTCATCCCTTCGCTCAGACTCATAGAATCCCTCAGCTTTAGTTCAAAGAGACATGCAAAGTGAAATATGAGTTCTTCACGGGGGTTACCGACTGTCTTTCATACCCTTTTTCCAGTTTGTCGTCCCTTCCCGGGCAGAACAGAAATGAGAAGCTGCTAAATCTACAGAGGACAAAAAAATAAAAAATACATTCCATGCATTCCTCTGGGACAAACAGCATAGCACACAGGAAATACCAGCCTGCTATATCCATGTGAACAGACAACTAATTATATCAAAATATAATTTGATCAAATTTTTAAATATTACTCCAGATTTACGGGTATGAAATTCAGCAATGTCTGGTTATTTATCACTGTCACGAATATAAACATCTACGTGAAAGGAGTAATCTTGGCTTTAGGATAGAGCAGGGGTCACCAACGTGGTGCCCGCGGGCACCTGGTAGCCCGCAGGCAGCCAATACGGTGCCCGCGGGCTCACTTCACTTCACCTCACTTGCATGTATCTGTATGATCGCTCAGTAAAATATCTTTGATATTGTTTATAAAAACTGGTAATCGTTAGGAGTAAGCACTGGAATGAATGTGTATGCAGTTAAATGCATAATATTAATCATTTAAATGGTAAACAAAAAAAAAAATGTTAATGTGGTAGCCCTCCATATTATTTTTTACCCTTAAGGTAGCTCTCTGTCTCAAAAAGGTTGGTGACCCCTGGGATAGAGTGATATAATAAGATTTACTTTTGCAATATAAACCTTATTTTTCATTGCTATTTTGATTTCACATGTGAAGAATTATTCCTAAAAAAAAGTTGCTCTAAAAAACATGTTTGTCCCTGGTTAAATGCAGGCATCAGCGTAAAGAAGATAATGAGTGGGTTAATCCTGTGCAGTAGCTCAGGTCCATCATCGGTGACTAAGACAATACTTACAAACATTACTACACTTGCTAAACCTTGAGTAGGCAAAACAAGAAGAGCGGTCAGCACTTTTATGTGCACGTACTCAAAATCTGCACTGTGGTTTAGTCTGGAATATCATGAGAAGTTCTCGTTAACAGAAACACTTCAATTGGGAAAAAAAAAAAAAGAGGAACAGCGATCACGAGCTGAAACCATCTTATCAGGAGAAATGCTATAACCTAGCATTTAATCCCATATGACCTCGACGGAGTACAGAACTATTTGTCAAGCGAGTTATAGCACACATGCACATGTTTGAACTGTAACACAGGGGACAGATGCTTCCTGGTGAAACGAGATAAGTTCCTGTTGGATTCTCTGGATATTTCCTCATACTCGCTCCACGGGGTAGACAGTTTTCCATAGAAAGGGACATAAACGAACAGAAAAACATGCATCATGCCATTTCATTTGACGGCTGTCTTGACAACGTCCTGTAAAGCGGGGGCTGTCAATGTGATGACCTGTTTTGGGCTGATAAGCAAAGTGAACTTTGTCCTCTCAAACAAAGCAGATGAGGAAGTTTGAACGACAACCAAGCATTAACTAAATAGGAGTTTGGATGCTTTGTTAGGGAGGAGGACGACCAATACTGAGCATCTTCTTGTAATAATAATAATAATTTCCAGTAGGGATGGAATGATACAACTTTTTTTGTGTCCGATACTGATACCACAAACAGTATGAGCATGTACCGATAACAATATTAGTCCAATACAGTAATTTTGGACCATTTACGAAGTTTGAAGGTGTTTCTTGTTTCTATCTTTACAGTATACCTGTGACATATAGGATTCTTGGATTGTATCAAATTTTTCTGATATCCGATCTAGGGAATTTGACTGATAGCGATACCCATCTCTAATTTCCAACAGGATTACACCCTGAGGGGTGAAAATGTTACCCTCCACAGGAAAAAATAAATATAATACAACACTGATTATAGTACTGACTCATCCCTACTCTTTTATGGGTTCATTAAATTATTTTTTATGCAATATACTGTAGAGATTTATTCAAGGACAGAGAACTGGGAAATAAGACACATACATGAATGGGAGCTGCTTATCTTTCTGCAGTTAGTGTGAAACACTGTTATTTTGTATTCCTGTTAAAAATGCTGCTTCATGTCTTGGCCATGAATATGAATATGAATTTTTTAAATCTCCCTCACACTTTCCTGGTTAAATAAAGGCTATATTTTTAACAAAAAAAAAATATATATAATGTGGAAATAGCTGGTGAGGTTTAAGTGATGTTATTAGCAGCGGAAATAGTCATAAATGAGCCATGATTAACTCCTAAACTGGTTAAGCTCTTTTTTTTTTTTTTTTAAAGTGGGTCTGCATTTAAAAGTTTGTAAAGCACTGATTTGAAAACATAACCTCTTGTTGAAACACGTCTCGCTGCGTGTAACATCGCATATTTGCAGCGAGGGGTCATCACACAGTCAGACAAACACACCACTTTACTGCTAATTGTTTTTCTCCCTCACTGTAGCTCAGAACTAGGGGGGAAAGAAACCCACACCAGCGTGTGCTGTCATCCACAACACAGTCAGAACCAACCAGGCCCGTGTTCCCGGTTACCGAGGCCCCGCTTCCTCTACGCCATTACTGTTTTGATGCTTTTCCTCTGAAGTGAAGTTGTCACTCAACGGCTACTTTGGTCCGTGTCTACTTTACCCACGTTTCACGCAGAACAACAACTGAGCGACGACAACAACAACAACAAACCGAGTCGACAAACGCGCACTAAAGCAGTTTGAAGTCGTTTCTAATGTGAACTTCACTGAGCTCGCAGATAATAGTCCACAGCAGAGACTCCACCAAAACAAAAGAGTGATACTCACAGCAGAGCTTCAGTCCTTCGGGTCATGACTTGTGTTAGTTGGACGAGTCTGAACTCTCGATGAGGGGCCGGTTTTGTTCAAAATGGCAGAGTGTAAATCCTGGGAGTTTAACACTGGTGCTTTTTCTCCCCCGACTCCCGACTTCAGACTGTCCTCGTCCTCCAGCGGGACAGTGCAGGAATGAACTGAGCCGTGATGCGTTCGTGACTGTCGGAAATGTGAGCTCTCGGGAGATGAGCGCAAAAACACTATCAACAACAACACACACATACACGTGCTGGATGAAAATTTGAAATAAACAGAAAGGCGTCAAACTGAATAATATGCCATAACATCTCATCCTATCTCTCTACCTATAATCACACAATATCTATCTATCGATCTATACATCTATCTATCTAATCCAGGGGTCTCAAACTGGTGGCCCAGGGGCCACATGCGGCCCCCCAATCGATTACATGCGGCCCCCAACTTAATATCATTAAGTTATAATGAAAACATGGCCCACGACCTCACCATCTTTTAAAAAGTGTGTAGCTGCCAGTTAGGTGATCAAATGTAATATATGTTTGCTAGCAATGTTGATTATAACAGCAATAATAAGACATTTGGTCATAATTATCCGATTATTAAATGTATCATATACAACATTCAGTTACATATATAAATACACTTATTTATGTAATGTGAAATCAATATCGTTTTTGTCCATACAATGCAAGAAATTGTGTATATATATATATAGTAGATCGGTGTTTCCCACTCCTCAAAATGATGACATCCTGAAATCCAAAAATCAAAGAAGCACAAGCACAAGCAAAGAAAACAGAAAAAAACAAAAAAGAGAGAAAAGAAAGAAACAAGCTGTAATCCCAGAAAGTGTTAAACACTCGCACTGCATTTATCACACTATTATGTTGACTGTTGTTATTTACACAGCTTCAAAGTGTGTCCTGTGCTTGTGAAGTAATAAAGTCACTATTTCAAGCAGGATATTTATAAATCACCTATCCATGTCTTTGGGTGCATGTAATATTAAGTGTGCAGCAACTGCTACTCTATGCTTCTTAGATTTAAAATAGAGATAGACAAATCTTAGGTCCAATGCAAGGTCTACTTGTCAGTATTCTCTCTACTAAAAAAACTTTGCGGTTGGTTTTTCTTTTTAGCAGTTTGACCACAGAAGTACTGGGAGTGCATGAAAGCATCACACATTCGACCAAAAATGACATGCTTTCCCTTCCAAAACAAAGTGACGGCATCCATCGGTAATCTTCCACTTCTCATATGCCTTGTTTAACGGCGCAGCCTCAGTTCCCAGTGGTTAGGGTGTGTTCAGGCTGTGTGTTTGTGTTTTTTTTGTTTTTAAATTACAGGCAATTTAAAATCAAACTTTCAGAAATGTGCAACAAGAAAAGTTAAGGAGGACAATTTAAAAGGATCATTACATGACACGTGTAAGTGTTGAGCAGGCTCTTTATTTTTGCTTCACATATTGATATGTGCTTTTCAACAGGTTACACTTTGAGAATACGAGTAATATTGTTTTTTTTTCTAAATCAGGTCAGAGGGCGTTGACAAATCTTGGTGGTCAAAGGTTTCCTGGCAGGTGTGGACTGGCAAACAAGAGATCTGAATACTCAACCACTGTGACGCTTTTCTTTCAACGATCTCGTGTTGCTACAAGCCAGAGAGAGCTTCTATTCTACTGTAAACTTGAATTGCACTTGACTTCTGACTTATGTCTAAGCGCCGGTTACAACATCAAAGAATCAGGCTTACAGTTTTCCCAATAGTGTAAAATAAAGAAAAGTGATCTATAAATAAATGCCTTTTCGAATATATATTTAAAAAAAAATTATATAGTACAATTATTTTAGGATTTGAAATGAGTGAATATTCACAACAACCTTCTCTTTTAATCTGTATATATTATGACATAAATGTAGAGACTCTCACCACACGAGCGCACTTCCACACTTACTTGGTGATAAAAAGGACTTGTTACGGAGTAACTCGACACAGAAAGAAAGACACGATTTTACGAGCTACGACTTGTCCGTCTTAACCGTGAGCGCAGTTAATCGGAGCTTCAAGGCTCTTTTCTCCTTTATTCTCCCTCTCCCCCAACAAGTGAAATGTCTTCAAAAATTTGGAATGGATTCAAGTGCGACTATTATTTGTTCATTCAGCTAGTCCTTTATGAGTTTGTCAAGTGTGCGATAAGAGAGGAGTATTATCACATATGTAGACACACAGGCTCATGAAACCACTTCAATATGATAAAAAAAAAGGTCAGTATTAAACATTTTTCTCAAATGCTGAAATGCCTGGTGTCACAGTCACATACCAGCACACACAGCAACACCTGCAGTTCACTTCTTTTTTCTTCTTTTTTTTTACCTGCTCCCACAGATAAAGCTGTGGAAATCCAGTTTCATTTTCTCCCACATGAATGCTAAGCAGGAAAAGTTCACACACTGATGAACAGGGTTTGGTCTTCAAGTCTCGATTTTCAGTCATTTCAGCATTTGTCTTTTTCCCTTTTGGGAAAAGCAGTTTTTATTTGTCCAAAAGGTCAAGCAACAGCTTCCTGTGCAGAAATTTTTTTTTTATATATACCAAATTCTGTTATAAGTGGTGCTGAGACAGAACCAACCTCCATGCAGCTCATTTCTCTTGCCACTGTCTGACAACAGAGGAATCTGAGGCTTGTGTAGCCATCCTGTGGTTTGGGAACAGTGGTCGTGTTGGAAACAGGATGCTGCTGCTCCACAGTCCAGCTCATCATTCAAAAGTGCTCTTAGTGATGCCACATGGAACCAGAGTTTTGAGGGCAGCTCTAGCGACCTTTGTTCTTTTTGGCATTTCCCTAAAACACACAAACAAAGAATACTTACAACTTATAACCGAGTTCTCATATCCATGATTGGTACAAAACTGAGAATCACTGTGTCCAGTCAGCCCAGATAGCTTAACATTTTAAATCTTAACACATGCCGAGGCTTGTTTGTGGACCTCAACGCAAAATCATCACCTTTAGATCATCAAACTTGTTCTGTCCTGCAACTTCCCAACAAGTGGCCATGTGTGCTTACATGCAGGAACATGTACTTAGGGCAGGCCTCTCCGTTTCTGCAGCTTAATGACTTTTTCAGATGGCTCCCGCAGGTGCTTATCCCATCAGACCCGGGAAGCAACCACAACACCGCACATGACCTCCCGAGTTCACCTCATAACTGACTTTACAATGTCATGGTTTGCTGCCAGCCTAAACCTTCACACTCCCTGAAGCCAGTACATTTTTTTTAGTGAGGAGTGTGTTTTTTTATTCATTTCCAAAAAGAGCGATTGTATGCGACAGTTAAAAACTGACCAGGGAACAAGCACTTGATATAAAAAGAGAAAGAAAAAAAAAACAGCAAATACCTTGCTCCCCAGTTTGAGCGTGTCAATTTCTTCCCTCTGTTTGCTCAAAGTCTCATTCATGCTGCATAGGTGGTCACTCATCATACTGAGCTGGTCTTCATAGCTCCTTTTAGTGGTAGTTAGCTCATCCTGTGTAACAAACAGTACAGTTACATACTGGTCTATAGTTATTCCTGAAGCTCTTCAGTACAAGGAATGCATTTTACCTGCAGGCGCGTGATGTTCTGATTCGCCAGTTTGACTTCCTCACTCAGAGTCTCCCGTGACTTTTCTGCAATGGCCAATCTCTTGGCTAAGGCTCGACACTTAAAAAAAGGGGTGAAAGGTAAATGAACAACTGTTGATATGTTAAATGCATACCTGGCACAGGTTAGAGTTCTGCTTCAAAAGTGGCAATCATTATTTCTTTGAATAATGCATCCATTTTAGGACAGTGTCAGAGGGTAAATGCATGCTGTGTCAAAGTGACATTTTAATAGCCGTGATACTGACTCAAGACCAGGTGCATTCCTGTTGCTACGATACAAAATGAGAGCGACTGATATGCCAGTTAGTCACAATGCCAGAGGAAGCATCTTAATTCACATGAAGTCAGTTTCTCAGTTCAAAAGGGGAAACTTTGTTATTATGCAAGAATAAAGGAGAAACAAGATAACTTCTAGTTCAGTTTGCATTGCAAATGATTAAGGAAGACATAATGGGGAAAGGAAAGTGAATCGTCTGTACTAAATGTTAAATAGAGGTTTTTTGAGTTTCCATTTTGATATGCAATACTAGACAGTTTATGCTCAATGAAATTGTCTTTACTGGGAGATGTAATTTTTGAAATTAATGAAAGAGCTTCACCTCAGAGTGAAAATGCACAGCTTTGCTGTCAGAGATTTGGAGCTGGGTGGTGAGTTCTCCAACTCTGGCCATGTAGTGAGTCTTTATCAGCTGCTCCCTGGACTCCTCATCTCCCATCTGCAAGCATAGACACAACAACCACTCTTAGATAACACAACATTACAAAGATGTGAAACAAAATGTGAGGGACAACTCACATGTTCAACTGTAGGTGTGGTGCACAACATGCCAACCTGGAAAGGGGCAACACAAAGCAGATAAATACTGAGTGAATGACACTTCAAACACTGCTGAGAGAAAACTACAAGAGGTAACATTAAAAACTAGGGTTCAGAACACAGCGTCCTGGGTAATGACTGCATTGTGGACTCTGTACTGACTTGAAATCCTCCTCTTATGCTACATCAGCACATTGGAAGCTTTATTAAGCAACATTTTGTTAAGGGGGGGGGGGGGGGGGGCAAAGAATAAAAACACTCCATTTGTTCTGTCAATTCATAAGCCATGTGATATGGGCTAAGAAAGAGTGAGTGTACCAGGCTGGTGCACAGCGTTGTCTCTTTCTCTGTCATTTTATGTTCCATGTCTGCTTCCTCGTGGCTTGGTGCAACCGTGTTGTTCCCAGTCGTTTGCACGTTCAGACTTCCTCCTAGAACAGCTGTGAGCTGTGCTTCCAGGTCTGTGATGCGCTGGTTCTCCTTTTCCAACCGCACCTTCCCCAGCTGAGCTTCCAGGAGCCAGTGCTCCTTCTCCTGCTCCAGCCGAGTGATCTTCTCCAAGCTCTGCTGCACCTGCAGGAAGCAGGAAGGGGGGGGGGGGGGAGGAGTGGACAGTGAACTTATGGGCAGAGGGCTGAGCAAACGATGGGAGTGAAAGGGCAACAGTATTTGGGAAGACATGGAGGACACTATGTAACAAACTACACACACATTTTTATAAACCTCATAAGATAATGGATGAGGAAATATAATTTCAGAGGGAATATAATACAGAAAAAAAGAAAAGCCAGTTCCAAGCAGTCCACGCCTGTTCTTCACACCCAGTCCCTGAAGAATAACTGTACGCACCACAATGAAATATTATGACTTTAGAATTCAAGTTTCTGCACTTCTGTACTTTTATGACCAACCTTCACACACTGCTGTTGTTTTGCCCTTTTTTCCCCAATATTTTCATTACATTGTGCTCCAATCTTTATGAGCACAAAGAAAAGAAAACCACAGCAATCATAATTTCAAGTGGAATCGATTTTCATTTTATCTCCGCGTTATTGCACCACTGTAGTCAGGGCTGGCACGCCGACTCATTTCCGCTTACATTATTCACGTAAGCGTACCGTCTAGCACTAGCTCTAAGATAGACGAGCCCCATTTGAAAAGATAGTTTCTTGAGAAGAGTGTCATACCTGTTGAGTGAGACCCTCTCTACTCTCAGTGGAACTGGTAAGTATGCGACGGTTTGACAGGGCTTCTCTGTATGGAACGGTTTGTGGCCTGGGCTGATGAAGGAGCAGAACAAGCAGAATAGCATTTATTAATTATTCATCACCATAATACAGTGACAGGAGATGGCACATATGACATATTCATGTTTCATAAAAGGATATTTTAAGAGTCAAATTGAGAAGATGACGTTTGCTGTTATTTTCTTGTGGTCAAAGTGTTCCGAGTGTACAGTCACTGTGTGTTACCAGCTGAGAACTGAGGGAAAATGTGGACACTAACCTGTGTGATAGCATGAATATAGGCAGTTGCTTTCTTTTTGTTGGCCAGCATGCTCTCTGCTTGCAAGGGGTTAAGGACTAGTGCGCTGCCTTTGAGACCGTAGCCCGAGGATGTGAAGAAGTCCAAGTTGTTGCTGAAGAAAGTGGCTATCTGCAAAAAAAGACAATGAGAATATTATTGTATATGATTGGAACAGATTATTTAATTCATGTTTTTTTTTCCCCTAATGCAGATTCACAGTGTTTTGTTTCACCTCAAATAACCAGCGTGATTACAGCGACAACACTCCACACGCACTGCATGTCTGCATGACATCCGGTGCTACACCCCACCAGGAGTGTGCCACTCATCAACACACAAACACACACCCACACACACATCTATCTCAGCCAATGACTTGCAGCTGTACAAACTGTGATTTGGACAGTATCTTTAAACACTTCACTGTTGTCCACCTGAGTCCTGCCATTTTATATAATCCCATCAGGGGCAAATTACCAACACAATCCAGATGCAGTGAAAAATTCACTGCTACTTACAACTAAGAGGTGGGAGCACATACCTCCACCAAACAAGTAAGTGCTTTTACCAACAACCAACCCCCTTTGCAGTGTTATAAACACATTCTACAGCATATTTTATATTTTTAGGCAACAAATTGTAATGTAAAAGGGAGAGAGTAAGGAAAACATGCAGCAAAGGGCTGTGAGCTGCAGAGGATTGAAACTAGTCAGACAGATGAGCTAGCAGACACTTTAAATATAATATTTAATTTATGATAAAAAACAGAAGCTGAGTTGCGAGGACTCAAAATAAATATAATCTGCACTCTTCGTGAGTTGTTCAAAACAATCCCTGGATTATTTCTTGAGACATTCACAAAACTGTCAAAAAAAGGTCTCACAATGTTCAAGGTAAAAAAAAGAAGAAGAAGCCGTTTTTGAATTAAACTGGCTGCTGAGTGCCCTCTGTTGGCCGTACCTTGCCAGTGCTGTTGGTCAGAGAGCCCAGAGATCCCAGGAGACACTCTGTGGTGGTGCACAGCTTCTGGGTGACATTAGGGAGCTCCTGCTCTAAGCTGGCCTTCTGGTTGTAGTGCTTTGACATCTCTGGACACACAGAGAGGAAACGGAACAGTAGGAGAGGAATGAAAACCATCTGTCTTATTTCCATTACATGTGATATTTTTCACAATATTTTGAAGGTGTAAAGCTGCATGTTTATATCACACCGACTAAATCGCTTAAATGTTTTTTGATGTACAAATGAACCCTACCAGAGAGCATATCCAACATGTTGTTTACACTACACCGAGGCTTATGTTTATTTTCTCAACGAAAACTGCCAGCGCTTTGTTGTGAAAACAGAATTCGAGTGCGACTTTTATGAACGGGTACTAGGTTATGACACGGAGGAACGGTCATGCAGTGTGGTGCTGGTTGTGGTTCAAAAGTGGCTCACAGTGCTGCTCACCCTTAACAGCGTCGTGGAGACTGTGTAGACAGGCAGCCAGCTGGGTGAAGACAGCTGACATGCTGCTCTGCGGCATGGCGTCCTGCTGAACACCTGAGACACAAAAAATATGGCATCATGGCCTCATAACACTTTCCTCCTACAAAAGCCAGTCATGTCCATATTTCAAATATGAAATGTATGCGATTTGTAACAGAAATATTCAACTCTTGAGAAAGATTTCAGAGAAAACATACTCGGTAAAGCCAAAAGACTGATGTAGTTCTTCAGTTTCTCAAACACAGTAGTAACTTTCTTCATATCGCTCTGTAGCTCCTGATTTTTCACAGTGAGGGCAGCAGTACAAAGCGTTGCCTCACACTCTTCTTCAAGGCTGGAAGGAAAAGTGAGGACACTCGTCAGCGCAACACCCCTCCACTGCATTGCTTTATCACAAACGCACACATTCAGTGCTGACCTTTTCAGCTGGTAGGGGAGAATCTTTTGCAGAAAGTGGGTGTATGAGGAGAAAATATCAGCGAAGCTCTTCAGCTTGACCACAGTTTCCTTCAATTCAATAATAAAAAAAAAAGAATAGAAAAATCAGAATCAGGTTAATTAAAATCAAACTAAGCAAACCAGTGACCCTGTTTAAAATCTACTCACCAATACTGTGACTGTGTCTTCTGTGATGCTTTGGTGTAACTGCAAAAAGCTGTCCTCCAGGGGGCGCACAAAGGCTGCATTCTCATGTAGGTACTGAGAAAACTGGGTTACAAAAAAAAAGAGTTATGCAGCTGAGTTTTAATATACTCAACCTGCAATGCCAGTCTTACAGAGAGTCTCTGTATCCTGAGTGGAGAAGTTGCCTCACCTTCTGGTTGAGAGGGGATATGGGCTCAATGGAAGAGTCCAGGGGATAGATGTGGACTCTTTGCTCTGTGTAGGAGTGGAAGTTTAACAGAGCAGCAACCAGATCCTGAATAAAGCTCAGAGCCTGACCTGCCACGTCCCGGGCCTTAATCTGTATCCACAGAGAGAGCACACAAGCCACTGATACAGAGAAACTGCTGAGACATAAATCTGTACGAATGAATCTATGAAATACTTAAATATGGGAGTAACAGTTAATAGACTGTTCTAAAGGACTGTAGATAGTGAAAAGCTTAGAGGTAGTAAATAGGTTCATAGTTCAGGTTTTTTAATGTGGGTTTGCATGAGGTAAATATTAATAACACTGACCTTGGCAAGTGCCGCAGTGCCCATGCACCTACCTAAGATCTGGACACTGGACACTCATACTGCCGTCAATGACAGAAGCAAAAACTGATTTTAGCCAATTAAAGAAGACTCAGTGAATAAAACCCACCCTTGGATAAGTCTATGTATTGTTCACCACTTTTTTTCACCTTTAGACAGCTTTTCCTAAATAGATGCTGAAGTATGCACTCTCCATACCAAAGACCATAGACAAAGTCAGTGATCATGATTATGTCGCAGGAGCTTCCTCCGTGATAACGTTCAAATATTTTATCTGGTGATTTTGAAATCCTTTGTTTGGATTTATCCAAGATGCACATATTTACCAAACCAGGCAGGAGGAGACCAGCAGCTCCTGTATCTCCACAAGCTACAAATGCTGATTTTTTTTAGATGGACTTTATTGCAGGAGAGTGAGGGGTTTTCAAACTCAATTTTCCAGACTTAAGGCAAGAAAAAGCAGTGAACATATTTCTAAGATGTCGTACATTTAAGCAGGTGTAGATTTTATTACGTTCTCCTTTTGTCAAGAGGCTAAAATCTGTTTTCCTTCCGTCTCTGACAGTAACCATGTTATCAGTGAGAGGCTCAAAAAAAAAACCTGTGCTATTCCTTCAAAATGAAACAATATACCCAAAGCAAGATTAAACTTATATAACCAATCAAAAGCAAAATGTTGGTTTTGTCCCATCACTCACCTGGTGCCTTCGGTTGTGTGATGGTACATTTAGGCTGTTGTAGTCACTAAATTCTGCAGCATGGGAGAGAAGACCAGAACCTGAGTACTGACTTGACAGACATAAATGCCTTTGCCTCCGGCCTCCTAGTGTGCAACATTAAAGTGTGGTGTAGCATTACACTATTTACACTTGGGCGGACTGTTGTTAGACTGTTGTTAAGGTATCGGTGACACAGACATCAGGGTTCTCAAATAGAAAACTGCTGCATTTTTGTCCAAGTACCCAAGTGATACTCACTTGTGTCATTGAAGGGCACTTTCTCCTGGATCACACTGCTGCTCTGTTTCACCTGCCTATTCAGCTCTGATTGGCATCGCCTCAACTGCTGCTGACTGTGGAAACATACCAAAATAGGAGATGAATAGACTTTAAAAGAATGCCAATATATGCTTTGATTTAATTGATTCAGAGTCCAAACTACAATGTATATTCAATGTGTATGTCAAAAAACATGTAAATTACACATGTATGCTTAGTTTCTATGTATGTGGTCATGGGGTCCAAAGATAATTAAGTTCTAAACTTTTAAGAATAGTGATGTTTTATGTATGCCAATAGATTTTTACTGAAATTAGAGATACATTTTTTGTGTGTTTTTTTGTGTTTTGGATCCACGATAATATTGGATAGAAAAAGTAGATATACCACTCGTCTGTTCGCATTCTGCACTCTTTTGATTCCCTCTCCAGAGTTTGTACTTTCACCTGTCAGAAGAAAGGAAAATAAACATTTTATTCAACTTTTCAATTAAACAGAAATGTTCTTTATGTACTTCAGCCTCCGCCTGTTAGTCCTCACCTCCAAGCGTGCCTTGTCACTCTGCAGCCGCGTTGTTGTTTCCATGTACTTGGTGGTGAGTTCATCCACAACACCCTGATGCTGCTCAGAGTCTTTCTCCAGCCCCTCTAGTCTTGTCCTCAGCTCAGCTTCCTGCCTCCTGTGTTGCTCATCTGCTTCATAGAACTTATGCATGTACAAAAGAAGGCAAATCAAACAGCTGCATTCCCTTTCCAGTGCATAAACTTTAAATGATATGTGCAGACAATAACAGACCCAAAGTGGGTTCTTACTTGAATGTGGAGTCGTTCATTTTCTTCTATCTTTTTCTGCAGGTCCTCATCAAAAACATTCTGAGTCTGTAGGCCGTGATGTGACGGAGAATCGCCTTTATTCTGCAGGAATTAACAGATAAAACAGGGGCTGTATTTTGGCTCCACAAACATTAATGTTTACTACATCAGTAGTTGTAAATTTCATTATCACTCTTAAAACTACTGCTTTAGCTAACAAGTTTTTACATCCATTACAAAAGTAACAGAATGCATTGTATCTTCTCCTGTCTTTTGTTTCCCCGTTATAATCACCTTTCCCTTTTTGCCCTTTGCTTCACTCGCAGCTAACTCCTCTTGCAGCAGCTCCACTCTCTTGGCCAGCTGTTGGTTCCTGAAGCTGAGACTGTCCATCTCCTGCTCTTGCTTCCTCAGGCTCTGGTCCCTCTGCTTAAGCTGCTCCTGATGACGGAAGGAACATTTGCACAGTTGAAAACACACATTGCACCTGGCTTTACTACCCCTACTTATCGGCCGACAGATTATTTACATTATGTAAATCACCACCACTAAATCACACCACAGTTATTTGCAGAATTTCTGAATTTGTTTGGCAAATATGATAACAGGTGTTTACAGCACAATGTATTTATGATCAGTGGTACTAATCATAACAATGTTGTTTTTATGCCACTTAACCTTTTGTGAGGCAGAGTTTGCCTGTTCATCGACAACTCCCTTCTTCAACACCTGATTCTGGGCACGGAGCTGTCAAAAGACACAGAGAGAAATTTTGAGACACCAACATGACAGAAAAACAGACAGATCTATAATGTCATTGTTATGAAAATGCAAGGCAATTTAGCAGCTTCTTGGTGAGCAAAAATCATCAACTATAATTGGTCAGGACTAAGATACAAAACACATTTGCAGTGCAAAAGTCTCAGTCATGTCCATGTGAACATGTTCAGTCGTCGTTTACATCCTTTTTTTTTGGCACCAGAAATGTAAAACACGAGACTCTTTTGCACTCCGGCTATGAAACACGGTTGCAGAATGTGTGGCAGTCAGTTACACAGTCAGCACTTTCTGAACAGGATACGGTTCTTGGCTAACGGGGGATTAGAGAAGAACAGGAAACAACACACTCCCTGTGCTGTCAGCTGACACAGAAACACGGGTCACAAGAGAAAGCACAGGCTTTTACTGTTGCTCATTGATAAATGAGTAAAAGCGTATTTTACAAGTTTACCTGGACATAGCATGTGCACTGGATATTTGAAATGTCTAATATGTGACCACAGTAAAGAATCACCAGTATTTACAATGTCAAAAGAATGTTTTTATTATTATAAGTGAGTGATACGTCTGTGGTTGTGGCCACTACACTTCTATGAAAAGCTCTTTGGATTGAGCAATTGTGAAAATATCTAGTTGTGCCTCACAAGATCATCAAGTCCACATATTGTTTACTCTTGTGCCACTGTAAATCTTTGAGGTGGCGTTATAAAAGACCATAATTTAGGACTGTTGACACACGATGTCAACTATAGCTATAACAGTCATGACAATGTTTCAAACAGAATTTAGCAGCATCTAAACAGCAGTAAAGTAATAAGAACATGCTTTATAATTAAAAAATGAAAATGCATGAAATTCAGAATCATCATCTTGGTCACGTGGTGTAGTTTGGCTTTGAATAGAACTGTAGTACGAGTGCCAGAGATTATAAAGCCATTGTCGACTTTCATTCAAGAGGAGCATTTCCTCTGTGACAGCTCAGACAGCAAAGCCACCGACAGCTAACCTAACTTTATCCACATCAAATACCCTCCGATACTCGAGTTTTACCTTCGAATACTCCTGCGCCAGCTTGCTGTATTTTGTTTGCAGGTCTGTAACGTTAGCCATCATCAGAGCAGACGATATCTTGATCCTAACACTCGATGGTGGACGGCGTTATCCCAAAACAGGAACCGGTTAGCTCAGCTGTTGCTTGTCCACACCTTCGCAGTCCACTGTTGGAGATGTTGACGCTAACGCCAACCGGCTGTAGCTACTTTAAGTGAGCTAGCTCACAGTTGTTATCAACTACTTTAGAGAAGCGTGTTCCGTCACCGGGTAAAACCGACCACATTGTGACAGGGGGACGTTCATAAAGTCCCGGAGAAATAATCGACAGCCTGTCATCCGTTTTACACCAAGCAGGGTATTGACAGTTGCTTTTTTAAAAGAATTCAAATTAGCATCAGCAGCCGTGACAGAAGCTGTTAGCTTAGCTGATTAGCCAAAATAGCTAACTGGCTATATAGCAAAACAAATCGCGACATCGAGATAAACACATGTAGGCGAGATCCGTGTTATCTGACAGCAGCCGGGAAACCATCTGCCTCCGTAAATCCCATTAGAAAGTGAGTGGAGGCGCCGCTAATCTACTGAAAACTGCTCTAATGAACAATTCATCCGGAGGATCGTTGTCATCCTCTCTCTAACACGCAAAATCCTCCTCGAATGGGAGTCGAGCACAGACCCAGACACAGAGGTCAGAGTTCATCCTACAGGAAAGTAAGTGAGCAGGTGCGCGCAGGGCGCCACCTAGCGGTTGAATGTCTAAATGGAATCATACTTCCTCCAAGTGATTAACATGATTTCACACAGAGGAAGGAACATAAGATTCAGAATTAATATTACAATGCACACAACATATGTAGAGTAATGATGAGGCAGTTAACAAATAACTGCAGTCACAATAACGAATGGATAAAAGTGTCTCTTGTTTTATTTCTCACGATATATTAAAATTAGACAGTTTATCAATTAAATGTGATTAATCGATCACTTCGATTAATCAGCTTGTGTGTGTATTGGTGCTTTTATCAAATAAAACGCCATGGTTGTGGTATGTGATATATATCTGTATTTAATGGACTAATGAAGGAAAAAGATCAGCAAATTAATTGATTATTAAAAATAATAGATGGTCATAGACTGTAAAATACCAAATAAGATACACTTATTTTGAAAGTATTTTTCATTCTGTCAATACTAATGTTAATACTATCATAATACCATTTCTGGCTATATTTCCCACCATTGTTGTAACTTCTTGTATTATTTTGAATTTATGCAAATATGTTTCAAGATCAAAGAACATCAATCTCCTGTGACCCCTGCTGTGGATCCCACCCCAGTCTTACAGTGTGTTTTTTTTTGTGTGAGAGTTGCAGTTTGAAAAGTATGACTTCATATAATATTGTGGATTATATTTATACTGGCATTATTACTGATTTAAGTCAAGGACTGACTTTCTTTCTTTTTTCTGACTCACTCTGGACAAAAGATTAATGTGAGAAAATCTAATTAATAAGAAAAAGTGCAGTTTTGTTCAAGGTACTGCAAACATACTTTATGATTTTTAAAAAGACTGTAATTTAATCGACAAATTTGTACTCTATGGATGTTTATAGGTCTGATTCCGAATATGATTTTTGGATGGAAAATAGAGATAATAATAAAACAATACCCCTTTTCTGCTTTTCTTATTTCCCTTAAGACATAAGATGTGAAGTACCGAATTGAATTATGAATAACAAAGTCAGCTATGTAAATTATTTACTGCTGACTTTGTGTATGGTAAGGGTTTCTTTAACGTAAACAAGGTCAGACAATATACAGTGGGTTGTAGCAGTCTGTACAATTCACATGACCTCAATTAGACTAAAAGTGAAATGACATGTTGCTAACGCAGCCATCACCGTTCCAATCCTACTTGATTAATTTCACCTAATCCATAATAATCTCTTAATGTTTTCACCAAAGCGTAATGCGTAATTTGTTGGTTCAATGTTTTTGTACAAATAATAATAATAATAAAAAAAACATTTCCTCTGCTGCTGCCTCACCATTTCTGATCTTAAATGCATACAGGCAAAACACAAACTCTCTCTCATACGCACACCACAGCCAGTGGCTCCAGTATTGTCTGGTTGCCTGGTAACTGTCGGCGTGGCGTGGTTGCTAGGGCCATGTGGGAGGGGGCTTGATGCTGCTCTGATTTCCAGCTGAATTGAGGTAGTCAGTAGGGAGAAGCCCCCCTCTTCCAGTCGACACACACAGGACTCTATTGAACAATAGAGCTGTGCCAATGGGCCCGAGGCTAGTCAGACGAGCCCTTGTTCAGGGTCACACTGTGTTCATCCCACAGTCCTCCATGACTAATTAACTTACAGCGAAGAGTGTCGTAGAGGACATCTGATGATGCATCCATCACTGGCACGGACCTGAAATCCACATTAATGCAAGGTGCATTTCTGGCAGCCTGCCACGTGGTGCGTTCAAAAACATGCGGTGGCAAGAGAGACGGTGTGCGGTGGAGCCGCCACACATTGTGCCATTGAGTCGAAACGGCACTGAACTGCTGAACTTGGTGGGAAATATTTGCCAGCTGTAACATGGTTATGTGGAACCTGTTTGAGGAAGCAGTCACACGGAGAAGCAGCTACAGCTAAATAGTAGACATTATTATTAACTAGAATGTGTCTTTTTACAGCCAGTGTTGATCAGTAGCACATTACTCAGTACTATTTAACTTTAATATTATTACCTTATCCAGTGACAAGAAGTGGATTACAATTGCAAATGCTGATTTACTGCATCACTACATCAGAATTTGTTATGTTTTTCCAGGTCACATGAGAATAAATATGCAGAGAGCTGTAAAATAGATTGTGAGACAGGTTTTTTTGCTTTGAAAGGCTGCCATGTTTGTAGTTTGATCATTTTGTTTCAATAAAGTAGGTTTGATCCTAAATAAGCTTGTGCATACTTACAAAAGCAATATAATAATGAAAACGACAAATGTAACATTACTTCTGATACAAAGTAATACGACTTTTCAAACTAGAAATAAGTTAGTTTTTAAATGTCCCGAGTATCTTGCCTGACACTGTTCACAGCAGGTGGCAATGTTGATCAAAACTAGTGTAGGTAAATGATGTAAAGTGACGGCATCAGAGTGTGTCAAAAGTCTCGCAGTGTGGAACATCAAGATGCTCACAGTGGTAACAAGAACAGGTTTTATTAATATTTTTAATACCATATATAATGCAATTGCATATCTTTGGCGAAAATAAATCTTCGTTAGCATACAAAAACCAAAAGCCAACAGCTTTAACTTGTTTAGCACTGTATTGGCCGCACAAAACGGAGCAAAGTAGTATAGCTAACTTTGCAACAAAATTTGGCAGTGGCAGAGTAATACTATTTCCATAAAGGTTGTGGATCGATTATTGCATCTCTCTTACAAGAGGAAACATAGATCAAGAATTCCTTTCAAAAACGTTGGCATTTTTTCTGTTTAGCACAAAAAAAGAGAGAAATTGATAACAACAGGAGGTTAGATTTTGTCTGTTACAAACATGCACTCATTCGCTTCATAAATAGATTCACTTGGAAGAGGATACAGGTTTGAGGAGGAAGCATGCAACGCTTTGAGTAATAAAACCTTCAGCTTGTCACACTGTCTTTCAGAGAGAGAAAAACAATTCTTGAATCATAATTTTCCAGTCTAAAAGATGCAGGCAGGTCATTGTGGATAGGTATCTTGATGGTCCTCCATAGCCCAAACACCCATTCCCAGCAATCAACCCCCCCGAGTTACAAAAGTCTCTATATGGCTTTGTTCTCCTGTATGAACGATACTATTGCCATTTGTTTTGTTGGACAGGAATTTTCCCAAACAAAAAAGGCTCAAAATGGCCAGTGAACGATCAGATAAGGAGAAGGAGGCACACTGGGACACAAGATCAGGAGTCAGAGGTTAGGGTTCACAGGGTCCGGAGTATGATTGGGGCAAAAAAAAATAATCTTAATTTCCTGTTGAGTTTGTGCTCTTGACAGTACATTTGGAGCCCTCAAATTCAGCTGCGTACACCAGCGAGGTGCAGCAAAGAGCCGGCAGCTTCCTTCAGCTCGTCGTCTAGCTCTGGCTTGGCCTCACGTCGTGCCCTCTTGCGGACAGGCCACTTGATCGCGGGTGGACGTCGTGAAGTCTGGTGGGTGCCCCTCTCGTCCCAGAGGTCGGAGTCCTCGTCACTGTGGAAGCCCTCGCTGCCGGCACGGCGGGACTGCCTGCGGTCGCAGCCTCCTTCGTCCAGAGAGGATAGAGACGAGGAGGAGGAACGGGAAGAGCAGCGCTGCAGGGCTGCGCTGCTGTAGTTGTGGTCCTGCTTTGGATCACTGCTCACCAGGAAGGAATCGGGTCTGGAGAGGTCCAGTGGGCCGTCAGAATTGCCTGAGAAGGACATAAGATGGACTTAAGTAAACATTCAAATACAAGGTTATACTTTAAATTCTGATACAGCATTATAAAACCCACAAATGCCTCGTGTTAAAGTTAAGTAATAGGAATTTTACAGAGGAATGTATCTTAAAATAGACTAAGGATCGAATTCTATTGTGACTTTACAGTAAACAGCTAAATAGTTGAGCATTTCTCTGAAGAAGAAATCAGACAAACCACACACTGACGCTTTGGCTTTTGTTTACAGGTAAAAAAGCAGAAGTGAGAAGTTGTTTCTGTTCAAAAGGGAAAATCTGATTTAAAAATATCTTATTGTATGCATGAAAAAACAATGCATCTTTCTCAAGCTTTAGCTGCCGTAGCACTCTCTGAAGCATTTCACACAAGTATTTAGAAAACATAATTCCACCATTGTTGTAGCACTACAAAGGCTCGTCTTTGGGCTAAGCTAAATAACCATCCGCTTACTCTTGTAGTTGCCTTAAGTAGTAATCTCTCTAAGAAGAAAAAACAAGTAATTGAAATCTTTTTCCAAACAAGACCAAACATTTTGCTCAAACGAACTGGTGATATACACAAAACAAATCAAAGCACAAATAAAATTAAAAGAAGATTCAAGCAATGATAGGGTGGTACATGTCTGTGGAAGGAGACAAAGAATTGGGAGAATAGGTGAAAGTATGGCTGCTTGTGGATTCTCTTACATGGGTCAACGTGGTGCCCGGGGGCAGAGTTTAAGAGCATCATGGCAGTGGCAGCATCAATATCAGACTCTGGAAGAGGAGAGAACATGCATGATGGTCAGTCCTAGAGTGTGAGGGCATGGTAGCATGGTCTCTCTGCTAGGACTGTGAGGGGGCTGGACTCCTCTAATCATTATAAACCAGAGATATAGTGACCTGATCACTGTTTATTGAATGGATTGGATGAACAGCAGATTCATGAAAACAAACCGGAGGATATTGAGAGTCATTCAATCTCTTCAGACCTGACCAAGTGTCTAAAAGCCTCACAGCTTGCTTCTGGTGCTCTAAATTATTAATGATTACAGTGAGACCAAGTGCTAGACACTCAGCATCAGCAGAACCTCTGCCTGTCGTCAAGGTTACAAATCTAAGAGGCAGAGGAGGGAACGAGGAGGCAGAGACATTGACTGGGAGCTCTCAACAATATGGAATACATGAGGCATCAATGACTGGAAAGCAACAAATCAAACCAAGAGTTGGGGGGTAAAAGCACGGTGATGCTGAATGTTCTGGGACTGAAATGTGCAAAAGGCAACATAATCAAAATACTGCACAAACACAAGCTAGAAACAAAAGTGCACTGATTGAAATTTATGGACATCTGCACATCGTCGAACGGCAGGCGGCTTTTATCGCATGAATCCAGACTTAAAACAGATACAAGTTCACTTCGCTCTCACCTTTGAATGAGCAGCCTTGTAGAAAGTGATGGGGAGGTGAGGAGGCACTGTGGAAGGAACACAGACGACAGATACAGGAAACATTCAAGTTATTTGAAAAGGGCTTAATGTCAAATCAAGTGAAATCAAGAAACTCAAGAAAGCCAGTTAAGATATGTCTTGATTATGTTTTACCGGGGTGGGGAGGCGGGCGGTGTGCAGAAGGCATGTGCGGCAGGGAAGTGCTGCTTCTTAAGGGCTTGGATCAAGTTGGGGCGGTACTCTGGGTCCACACACCAAAGAGAACCTTTTCCATTTGCCTGTAGGGATGAGCAGGGACATTTAAACTACCATCAATGCAAGGAACTTTTCAGACAAGACATGAGGAAGACTGATTCAAATCCTGATGCGTGATCCTTACAGAACATAGGGTTTGACCAAAAATACAAAATTCCTGTTAGTTTCCCTTTAGCTAAACAAATGTTTGTGTCTTTATACAGCATTGGCAAAGCAGAACTTGTGATTATGTGAAATCTGTGTAGTTAATATTCATGTCTGCTTTCTTTCCAGCTTTTTCACTACCATAACAACTGACTACAATTTTTAACCATTTAAACTTTTATAAAAACCTCTGTTGCAACACACAGTATATACATATATATATAATATATATATAATAAGAGAAAGAAAGAAATATATATATATATTTCTTTCTCTCAGCTGATACAGTAAACTGAAAATCAGCACAGTCATAGGTCACATTTCATTATAATGTCCTCATTTTGCACAAGAAAACCCTTAAAGCAATAGTTCCTAGACAAAGAGAGTGGACTATAGCAAATGCATGAGAAACAATTCCTTAACAGCTTCAACAGAAGGAGCAAATAATTGCAGCTCTGAGTGAGGAATGAATGTGTCTCATGGCGATGTGTGCAGGAGTGTGTTAACTGTCACTTTATCTGATGGCAGCGTATTCTTGCCCAGCCTGGGAGGAGAATGGAGTGAGGAGGGAGGGGAATAACCTTGACTCAGATTACCAACCAGCCCTGATGCAGGAAGAAGGAAATGTCTCTATGGCAACGGAAACCACCAGCCAGTGTGTCATGTGAAACTAGTGCTGGTCTCTCAGCAGACGAAGAGAGCCCACACTCACTGTGCACCTGCATGCTGAGCGGTCTGCTCTACACAGTGTTTGCCACTGACTGAGTGCTAACCTCCATCCCGTCCAACGGTGGGAAAATATCAGGTCTTAGCCAGACACACAGTTTTGGCAGGACACGCTCTACCGGGCACAAGTCTGAACTCGTACCGAAGGCTCAATATGGCTACTGTTGTGTCACTCCCTGTATTAATTATAGTATAACATGCAAATAATGCTGGTTTGACACAGGCATCCTGAGGATGTTTGTTTTGGTGTTTTGGTATTAATCAATCAATATCAATGTGAAATACAAACCAGAGCTAGCTCCGGTTTCTTCTCCTCACCACATTTTTCAACACGTACAGTATAAAGCCAAAAAGCTAAATGGAAACTGCAACCATTAGGAAGTAAATTAACAATTTTACAATGAACTCATCATTGTCATCACAGAGTGTTTAAGCAGTTCTCACAAACATGTGATAATGAGAAGGCCAACTTCTCTATTTTTCCCTCTTCTATGCACAAAAATGCAGAATCAGGCTGACATTTTTTTTTCCTGTATGTCATGTTTGTTTAACTCGTCTTGCCTTGTTCCGAGAGTGGGATTCTTCTTACCCTGGTTAAAACAATTGCACTACGTTGCAGCGAATCAGGAGATAAAATCCTATCTTAGTGTGCTGTGTTTGCATTTCCTCTGAAGGAGGATCCGCGACCTTGACTGGATTCCACCCTCATTGCAGCAGAGACAGTGGGTCCTGCAGATGTGTGTTACAGTCCCAGACACAATCACATGAGACACGCTGCAGCTTCACACAGCGACTCACTCTTCTCAAACAGTGTGTTGCTGTATGAAGCTGCATTGTTCTATGGAAGATACGGTAAAATATGAATGTATCCTCAATGTAGTGTTCTCAGTGTGTACAGGATTGGACTTTGTGTGCAAACCTACCTTTCCCAAACTCCTCTCCACCTTGCGGAAGCATTTGTTGAGGGACAAGTTGTGACGAACTGAGTTCTTCCAGCCAGTGGGAGCATTTGAGAAATAAGGGAAGTGCTCAAGAATCCAGCCATAGATTTCTTTAACAGGCAGAGACTTGCTGGGAGACTGCTCAATGGCCATGTAGATGAGCAGAGAAAACGAGAAGGGGGGCTTCGACTTCAACGAGTCCCGCTCCCTACTTCTGCTGTGTGCTGAGGATGAGGAGGATGTAGGGCCCTGGCTTGACCCGTAGTCTCCCTCTATGTCAAAAAGGGGGCTTCCACTAGGCTGAGCTTCTGGGCCCCCAAGTGGGAAGTTCTGAAGCAGGTTCTCGTGAAGCCAGTTGAGGTTGGTGAGCTCCTCGTCTTCTGGGCCTCCAGTGCGATCCACACTGGTCGCCAGTGGACTGGATGCACACTCTGCCTCGGGCAGTGTTCCTACACCACAGACACCTCTGAGCCCCGTCCGCTCCTCTTGCATACCCGGGATTTCCGTTTTCTTATCTGGTGACATTCCAATGATTGGACCCATTAAACCAAAGAGGTCTGGAGGGAGAGAGAAAGAAAAGATTTTGTTGTTAAACTCAATTTCAAAACAGTGTTGAAATAATAGGATGTGGCACACTGGACTGATATGCGCTCCGTAGCAATGACCTTGTTAGTCTCTGTTTTCCCTGAGGGCAAAACCCCTGTAGCTGTATCTGTCTCGCCTCTATTGTACTTCCTGACCCTCTCTCTCTCAATGCCCCTCTTCTCCACTCCTGATGAGGACGGAGAGGCCCTCAGCTCCCCTTCCCCTCTTCACTCAAGCCAAGGAGCATTGAGAAGTTCCTCTTAAGCAACTGAACCAACTTAAGGCTCCACTCCTCAACGCCCACCTCCCTTCCTGACAGGACTCAGCCGCTCGTTATGTGTAAATGAGCATGAAACCTTCCAATAACTGCAGGGACGAGTGGAAAGGCTCCATCTTACAGAGCGGATGACTCTTACAGGCTGATCTCCCGCAATCAGACAGGATCAAGTCTCAATTTGTCACATGCCAGATTAAGTGGTGTGAAGGGGCTGCAGTCAGTCATTTAAAAGCATCGAGAAATTCAATATTGCCAGGAGCTCTATGTCATTAACAAATTCCACCAAAGTACTCTTAATAATGAGACCATTTTTTACATGAGCTCGGAGGAGCCATGTCATCTTGTAGAACATTTAGCATTTTAATTGAAGCAAATGTTCAGAATGGACTGTAGTACGGGTTTCAACATGATGTACAGTATTTCCACATGTCCTACCAACAAAGACACCTGCATGATTGAGCTAATTTACTGTGGTCTCAGCTACCGCCAACCTTTATGAATTGGGTGTCACCATGATGTGGTCCCTTTAACTAAGAACAGAAAAATAGGTAATCTAACGAGCTGCCCTGGGTTCTGAAGTGGTCCTGGATGCTCTGGATCCACACCAAGAAGGGAGTGGGTTTTTGAGGAGAGGAGAGGGAAGGCACGGCGTGTGGTGAATGGGTATATCTTTCCATAGCTTAGTGTAAGAACTGGGTCAAAGTGAATTGTTTGCACAGTACGCAATACTAGCAAGGGAGTGTACAAACACTGGCACACAATAAACAGTTTCTGAAAGCAAGTCAGCAAGGACAGGAGCAGGAATAAGAAGCCATTAATGCATTTACGAAATGACCACTCAACTCTGAATTAGGGGAGATGCATACAACAGACAGACAGAGGCACTTCAAAATCTAGTGCCATAACTTTTTCCAGCCTTAAACACAGTGTTCTTTTGGTTTATTCTATAGATGGCTTCAATTTGGCTACATTGTGTTCCGCATTCTTACGCCTGCCAATCCTCTACTGTTGGTTTCACTTTGCAAACACTGCTGTAATTTCATTTTTGCGATCACAACCAAAGGCGGAGTAAGTCAAACAGGTTCCCAGACCAAACGGCAAAGGGACAGGCAGAGTAAACAGAGGAAGCAACACAACAATAGGGAAATCCTTTTTGCGCAATAAGACCAAGACAAAAACAGCAAACTGAGATCCAGGGATTGAGCGGAAGGCAGAGGGAGAAGGGAGTCAGCTGAGAGACCTAGCTGGTAGGTAGGCTATGTAAGGTCTAGGATGAATCACGGCTCTCACCAAAATAGTGCAATGAGGAGCAGTGAGCGAAATGCCCATTTGTCTCTCTCTCAAGGGACAAAACCCAAAAAAGATATTCCCCGACACAAAAGGTTCAGACTCTGAATTTATCCTTAAAATATAAGTCTACATCGAGCTGTGTAGGGACATATGTTTAACAATGTAATAAAGAATAGGGGTTCTGTTGATGTAATTAAACAACATAGTTAAATGAAAAACAATGCAACCATGATGTCCTACTTTGGGCTATTCATGACGAGTTCAAGCCAAGCCTACATCATGACCCACGTGTTGCGTTATATTATCCAATAAATCCTGATGACAAACATTAAGCTCTCAGTAAACAACAAGCTAAAGCCCCTTCTCAACTAGACAACAACAAAACACTTAACCACATAGAATTCGCTTCTGGGTCAAATAAATGTACATGGAAGGTACTCTCTTGAATGTGTTCTTGAAGATGACTTACTGAGGGCAAACATAAACCCAAACTTCTACACCGGGTCTACTTTCATTTGAAAAACCTGTGTTGAACCATAACTTATGATCGATAAGAGGTATAAGACAGGTCAGCCAAAAAAGGACCTCTGCTAATTAGAAACTGTTTTTTCTAGTCAGCGATAGTCAACTGTAAACACTACTTTATTCCCCTTTTTCTGTCAACTTGTTTATCTGTTGTGTCTGGGGAATGGAAATAAGGCATGCCTGGAGTAAAGAGTCAGACTGCTGATTCACCTTAAAAGCACAAGAGAACTCCACCTCAGTTCTTCCACATGGCGCTGACCTCTCAGCCCTTGGGTACCAGACAGCGCTTATCCTCTTTTGACTAGATGCTCCAGAAGACCACATTTGAATATCAACAGACAGGCAGGGTGGACAGGATGAGAAAGCTGCTCCACATCCAGCCAAACACAGAAAAGGTTCACCATGACTGCAGCTGGTCAATTACCACTGCTGTTGCGATGATCGCAGTTATCATTGCTCTTATGAAAAGGCATCAAAGAGAGGCGGCTGGGAATGCACTGAATGATGGGATGCTAGAGTGTAAAAAGTGAAGAGGGGAGAGGGAGAGGGAGCTAATCAGCCAAACTGGCCTGTTGACTGTAGCTCATCCTTGAAAATACACCAAAGCTGCAATGGAGCTGACCCGATGGCTCATCTGCAAGTTAAAATAGCCCAGCCGCACCGCCAGCCTCATCATATTCATGTGCAAACAGGCAGGCACTAACAGCAGGTGCCAAGGCACATTTTCCCCTCTTTCAAACTGCTCTTTTATCCTGTTAAGCACTTAGCCTATTCAAAAATACACAAAGACATATGGAGATAGCTTTAAGTGGCAAATCAAGCCGTTGATGTGTCAAATATGTACAGGGGAAAGTAAAGGAGATGATAGTGGCATCAAAATGAAGAGGTTCTGGTTGGAGATGTTTTCTGGGAGCGAATCTCACAATCAGGACTCAGTTGCCACGGCAGCCAGTGTTGTAAGGGAAGCAATTGTGCTCACGTCTGTGCATGAAGAGAGAGCTAATGTGGGGAGATCAATACAGGCGGAAAACGCTGAGGCCAGCAGTCTGCTGCTGTTCTCCACAAACCTGTCTGACAAAGAGTGGTGTGAAAGACAACAGCCATCCTGGACGTCATGGCACTCGCTGACTAAATGACATTACGGCAAACTTGTATTATTATTTACCATGCAATTAAAAAAAACATGACAATTTAGCATTTACATGTAAATGATAAAACAAGATTTCAGGGAGAAACAAAAAAACTAGACATAAATTGTGTATGCAACTGCCTGTTAATGCTTACACCACACCCTTTTCACAGGAAAATAAACCACTCGACACAAATCAGTTACACCTCTGTAATAAATACACAAAGGTGTGTTGCAGAGCCCAATGGCAATGGCTGTAATTTGAAACCCTAACTGATATTTAGGTGACTACTCCAGTCAGGCTGGAGCTCTAAAACTGTGAATGAGACAAAGAAGGACTGAGTTGGAGTGGGAGAGACGGGGAGAGCGAGAGAAAGAGGCTCTTCCAGAACAACGTAACCAAGTGTCAGTGTTCTGTTTTATGGGCGGGTCAAATTGTACCATAACAAATAAAGCATCCATTGACATGAAGGCTAATCGGGCTACTGTTAAATAATACATTTTTAAAATTAAATTACTGAATGGATCAAAATGGCACACTCTGTGTCCGAGGTGAAGAAAACAGTAAAGGCCTTTTTTTTTCTCCACTTCAGCTCATACAAAGGAGCGGTTGTTTTTGCTCTCGTCATGTTTCAGAAGTGCTCAGTATTCACCTCACAGCCTCAAACAGAGAACCGGGAGGGGAGGAAACACCTCCCGCCTGTTGAGGAAGTTCATTTTCAGAAAACAAATTCAGACTTCACACGGAGATAGTTTGACTTGTTCTGCACCAAAAAAGTTGGAGTCGAGCAGCGAGGTGGCACTCATCTGAGTGACAGGATCTACTTTGGCAATCTATGAATGACACCATGATGCAGCTCATAGAGTCACTAGCTGATGCAATTACTTAACAGCTAAAGGGGGAAAGCAAACTAAACAATGGTTCATGATGATGATGTTTATCCCGAGACATTGATTTCACACCGAGTTTTCAAGCTCAAACTCACTGTACTGCACTTTGACTGTCAACAGAGATGAGGCCTTCCAAAGTACATGCCTCCCCCCATACAGCCAACACTGCAACCTTATCTTTCAGGTCATGTGGCCTGTGAGTTCGGTATGCAAACACCAATCAATGTAAACAACAACTTTAAAAAATCAGCACTAACTGCATCAGACAATTCGCTTTACTTAATGCACAAATCCTTGTAATAACTAAATGAAAGGAGGTTTTATTTTTAAGTTTCAATACTATGGGAGCTTAGCTGAAGTTTCAACATCAGCCCCCTTCGGAATGTGCCATGTAAAAGATTACCGTCCATGTGAATGCTAAAAGTGTTTGTGATTTGTGCACAACAAACACAAAAGACAACTTCATTCTTGAAGTGTAGCAAACTCTTTACAAACACTTTTATCTGCATTTTACATTACAGCCTTTTTATATTTAAGTAATTAAAGTATTTCTGTTCTCCAACCGGAACCGCTTTAACTAATACTGACATTTTTGGTTCAAAACGGTACAAGCATATCGATAAAAAAAAAAGCTGTAAAAGATTTATTACTTCCACCAAAGAGGTCACGTTTCAGCCTCTGTGTGTCTGTTTATGAGCAGCAAAGCTTAAAAAGTTAAGACAGATTTTATTTTAATGTTCTCCAGGGTGTAGATAGTTCAAAGAAGATGGTGATACAAAAATGGATCCTCTTTTGAGTTTTACACTGTGGGGAACGGCCTTGGTGGAGGTTTGCACTCTCTTTGTGCTTCCTGTAGTTGTTCACTATTTTTAGGGCAGTGTATAAATTACTTTCTACTTATTGGTGCAATGCCACATTTGTTTTTCTAAAAAAAAAATTAGGGGTATATCAGTTGTAACGAACATGGGGCAAATGTAGTGAAATCAGGACTAGACGGTGCGCAATCACAAAAAGAATAATTACACCTGTTAGTCCCTGACAAGGACACGATCTCTGTTGCACCTTCAGCTCAAATTTAGTGAATTTTTCTGGCAATAAATCACCATAGAGTTGTGAGAACTATCCCAGACCTTTACAGAAAACAAAGCTCTACACTTGAGCTGTTTCAAGAGCCGAATCCAGAATAAAACAGGCATAAATCTGTAATAATAACAGTGTGTGTATGGTTATTTTTATGTTTACACTTCATCAGACAATTAACCATTGCTGTTCTATTGTCAAAGGTGGTGCTTTCTGGCACCTCAGTTTGCACTGGCTCCTAAATGTATCTTTTCTTCAGCCCCAAACATCCAAGGTCATCCCAGTCATTTGCACATAAGTTGGTAAGCCCGTAAGTTTTGTCTTGCCACCATCGATAAGACAAACCTCGTTACTTCAGCCAGAGCTGACGAGACAAAGGCCCATTGTGACACAGGACACAGCCACGTTTCCGTCTTCCTTTCTCTCAATCAAGGAAACGCTTGCATGATTGTTGCTTTCAATGAGGCGGGCCCTAATGAGCTGCGTCTTGAGTCCACCCAGTCGACGTCAAATGAGACAGACACAGGACAGTCAGGGAGTTTGAGGGAGAGTGGAAGGGAAGGGAAGGAGGGGCCAGTGCAATCAAGAAATAACTAGAGCGAAGGAAGAGGTGCCACAACAGGAAGAGGATTGTAAATATGCCCACTTTTACAAATCGACAACAATTGTGACGAATAACGTGATCAAAAACAATACGTGGAAACATTCACACTTTGAATTTCCCCTCAGAAGGACCAAATCTCAACCGACTCACGGTTTTTGTTGACGTCATGAGAGCAACTACAATAAGTTGACCGCAGTTTAAAAAACGGTGACAGCTGTTAGATGGAAAGCTTTTGGGATAAAAATAGATGTAATTAAGCTGCACCATGATCTCTCTGGAGGCAATGAAATGACAAAAACATTAAAAAAAGACAAATTGGTCATCTTAACAGAACGGGGAAAACTAAATTCACAGCTCCCACCTATATTTGATTAACTTAATGTCAAAGTGGAGACCACACACTCCCGGGGACATTCATTTTTCAAAAAACATACAGGAGCAGCTTCTATCATTCAAATAGGACTTTTTACTTTTTTTTTAAATAAAAATGTTTACTTTCTTTTACTGACAGTTATATACTGAACTGCATTTGTAGTAAGCTCGTCTATGTTCACTTAATTTACAACACACTCTGAACGGGACCGTACCTATGTTCCCTGGGTCCTATGTTCCCCGTTTTGTATGTGACCGGGGAACATGGGACCTTTTTGGGAAAAACGGGGAACATAGGACCCAGGGAACATAAGTACGACCCCCTCTGAACAACACACACCACAATTATAGAAGACATTTCTATTTAAAAATCAAAGTCACAAGTGACTTGGCAATTACAGGTTATTCAGAGAACAACAGGTTAAAAAATATGAGATAAGAGTTTTTTTTTCTCTTCAGTCAATCCATGAGAAACAAGGTTTGAACAGTGTTGCACAATCCCAAAAGTTTCTGCCACAGGCTTTCGTAATGACAGCTAGTCATATACCAGCAACAGACATGTTAGATTTTAGCAAACGCAGCCTATCCCTGGGTCAGAGTGTACAACGCTGTGATAAGACTGATTACATGGCAGCACCACCATTTTGAACGACAGATTCTGAACCACTCTTGCTTGGACAGAGGATAAGAGCCTCGAGCTACAACCCAGTAGCAAGCAATTTCCTGATTAAAATGTTTTAAAATTAACACTCAGTACTGTGTTGTCACAACTGAACAGGAAAATGGAGCTCGACTGGATTTCACGTGATAGTATTGCCGTGCTGTGGTGGTCTCTTGTGTTATGTTGATTCGCTGTCATCACGCATCCTTGTGTTTTGTAAACACCGAACAAAAAACACAGTGACTTCTCAGAAAAACAACTGTGTTAACCAAGTTGTAAAATTGGTAACTTTTGTTATTTTTTAACAATAATAAACACACGTATAGACTCTGATCTTATCTAATCAAAAAAAATGTTAACAAGAAAGTCAGGGTTTACTGCCGCCAGGGTTGTATGAAACCACCAAAAGAAACCTTGACTCTTGGAAGCAATTGTCACCACAAGCAGTTGTAAATTCAGGTTATAAGTTATGAACAGTTAAAGTTAAATTTCCCTGATAATGACAGGT
Source organism: Microchirus variegatus (assembly GCF_963457635.1). Lineage (NCBI taxonomy): Eukaryota > Metazoa > Chordata > Actinopteri > Pleuronectiformes > Soleidae > Microchirus > Microchirus variegatus. The sequence goes on along the minus strand of NC_139812.1, from coordinate 17,042,512 downwards.
ACCTTTTTGAAACATTGTGAGGAAAAGGCAAGAATACTACACTGCATTAGTTAGTATATAATACTGGTCAGTCTACCCCCATTTCACCTCTTGCTGAGATATAAAATACGCCAAACCATAACAGAATGCTACCTGTAGCAACTGCAATACTCCAGAAAGAATATCCTTACACGTATACGACAAAAATAAAAATCCTTATAGTTATTAAAGCCATTCCCAATCAGCAATAGTTGCATCACTGGGTTAAGACAAGTCTTATTTATAGAAATGAATGCAAGTGTAGCAGATACTTGTCTATTCTGGGAGGCAAAAGTACTTACCCTTCTGAGGCTTCGGTACATACCAACATGTACAGGAGTGGATACATGTTAAGACTACAAACAACAGACACCAGATGGTTTGACCTACAACATGACCATGGAGAATCTGGCAATAAAATAATGACAGTTTAACAGCAACATCTATTTCTTTTTTGTCTTTTTTCTGTCCCTCGCGCCCATGCTGCCTTTGTCTATTCACCACTGGGAAACTAACAACTCAGAAGAAAGACAGTCACACCCTGAGAAAATGAAAACATATGTTCCCATCAACCTTTCGTAAAACAAACATATAAACAAAAACCCGTCCATAAAAAAGGTAGCAGGCAGTTTAAGTTGATCTACTCAATAATTAAGGGAAAAGGGCGTTGATCCATTCGCAAAAACATTTGAATCTTTGAGAGCTGGTGTCACTGGATGCTTTTAAATGAATTGGATATGATGACAATTGTTTCATGTATATTTGAGCTATGACCGTGCGCATATTTATGCAAAATCGGGTTGGTTTGTCCTTTTAGGCTCCTGTAGAAACAAGATGGTGGACTCCATAAAGCAAACCCCTTGTTTTGGATACGTCGGGGTGCTTTAATTAATATCCTAATAATTGTGTTTTCTGTAAATTGATAATGTGTCAACATTTTATGATTGTGTATTTTATTCTTTCCAACCCATATTTTTAAAAGCATTTTTACAGAAATGATGATATAGTTTTCAATTTTAATGGCTTTCCTGTTTAAATAAAAGTTATATTAAGATTAAAAACATGTGTCCAACTGGATTAAGCAGAGATGTTTTTCCTGCACTCTGATATTATTGGTAGAGCACTCAGTATCTGGGACAATCTTGTGATAATCCATTACATCATGTGGTCAGCTAGCAAGCGTAGCCACCAAACCGCTGCTACTGCTCATTGCACCGTGAAATATTTTCAAGTATTTTTATACATAAGAGCGTCAGATGCAAATCTTAAAAGTGACACCAGCAAACACACTTTTATTAACATGGCTGTGTGCTACAAATGGACAATATAGCGCCCAAAACAAGCACATTTACTGGCACACTGGCATAAAAGCGAGTGGGAAAGATGAAAGTCGTGTTAGCAAAAAAACAACTAATATGCTTTGTCGCTAACGCTAAAGACGTTGTGACGTTTGAACACCACAGACTTCAACACTACTACGCTCACGAGCGAGCGCTGCCAGGAACACAATGAGGAATACAAAGTTACGCGTAAAGAAGTGGAGAAATTGCTCAACACTTCCCGACACGAGGCGGACATTTCTGAGCATTCGAGTCGCACTTTGGTTAGCTCAGTGTTGTTTAGCGATAATTCCGAAGTAAGTTGAATTGCCGTGACGTCAGCTCACCAGCACAAAGTCGCGGTGACGGACGCTCAGTGAAGGCGAACACAACCACCGCTAGCGTTAGCACAGCATTTCAACTGTACCGGAATATTATTACACCTGCTCTACTTCCACATATCGAACCATAACAACGGCTCGGTGCCGTGGCGATCCTTCACTAGCTTTACGCTTCGAGTCAACACAGAGAATTGAGGTTAACATGAGCTAGCTGACTGACCACATGCTGTCGCCTGGTCCTGCCATGCTGACTGCTCTTAGCAAAGTCACATTTACTTTTAGCTTGTTCGAACCAGAAACCGTACACCGCTTCAACAACACTCGTCACACAGAGGAAACATTTAAAAAATAAATAAATAAATACAAATAATTTTAAAAAAGGGTGATAAACTTACATTCATGCACGGCGTGCCTCGCTGTGGTGTTTGTTTAAAAGGACACGTTCGTGCGCAGCAGTTTATTCAGATGTCTGTCTCACACAATGTCAGAGATCAGACCAGCAGCTGCTTCCTCCATACACGCGGCGCGCGGATCACACACCGCACGGCAACGCTACCAAACCCTCCTGCCGTCGTCATGGCAACAGGTCCGCTCCAGCCAATCAAAATCCGATCCCCTCCTATCTCCCCTGGCAACTGCCGCAGCGCAGGAGCTCCGCGAACGCGCACGCCATCCCATTTTTGCACCGTGCTTTCACTTCTATCGCCCGCTGCCTTGTAACGTAATCTACAAATGAGGTTGTCGCTTTTTTTTGTGTGTGTGTGTGTGTGTGTGTGTGTTTTTTAAACATACTTAATCGTTGGTGAGGCATCGCCGAGTGTAGGATAATAATGTGATTCATTCTAAATACAATAAAGTGTGTGTGTGTGATCAAGTCGAAAAGGTCCCAAACGCATAATATTCCCGCGTTATTTGGGCTACACAAACACCTCGGGGCGGAGAGAAAGGACGTGTCACCACACCCAGTCTCATGACGATAGTGGACCCTCAACAAGGCCCCTCCTAGAGTAAATGATGATTCAATGAGCATTGAGTGACATGTACATTCACATCAGACTCGTGCTGGGTGATACCTGAGCTTGTGTGCAAAGCAACAAAGTGAAGAAAAATAAATGGGAAGAGAAAGAGAAAGAAAAAGAGCACAGTTGTATTTGGGTCAGAAAGTAAAAGTAATTTATTTTAGTATATATCCAATCCACTTTATTTATAGCACAGTTGCCCAAAGTGCTGTACAGTAACATTAAAATGACGTTAAAAATAATACACAAATAAGTGAAAACACAACCTCTCACATTCACAGGGCTATTATACGTCACATATAGCTGTGTTTGGATAGGAGTACTCCCAGAAAGGCTGTGAAACTTTTTTTTTCTGTGTGTGTCTCTTCCAGGCTATCTGTTGGGTGCAGCTTTACTGGCCAACTGACTTCACACCAAACTGTAACTTTCACATAATGGTGATACCTAACTCATCTCGCCAATTCCGCTTCATAGGCGTACACGAGTGTCCCTCTGTTGACCGATCTAATATCCTCTGTGTTTGCTTTTACTGTGTCTCAAACCCAAATACCTGCCGTGCGGCAGTGCTGCTGTAAATACTTAAGCAGTGTTGTCGATGCACACCCATATTTTTCTCCTTCTTTTCAACTGGACAAACAGGCTTTGCAGTAGCATAATGACTGTTATGTGTCAGAGTTAATGCCTGTCTGATATTGTGGGAAGTATTTTTTTTTGTTGATCTGGGGCTTGTGGCTTTTAACAGTAAAGTTGCTCCATTTACTTCTTCTTTATTTATTTTCTTTTTCTTTTTTGATGAGTAGCTATGTTTTAAAGTATATACAAGTCAGGTGCTTGAAGAGAGATTTACTGGCTCCCCGAACGCCTTCGTTTTCATTAATTATTGAATTGATTCATTCATGTTTTTCTGAGCCATTGCGCAGGTTGCCGTGGCATCGTTTTCTTGCACACTGAGCTATTCTTAGGGCCAGCGAGCAGCATAGACTGTGTCCCATTTTCCCTTCAAGAATCACTCCCAGGGATGATGAAGTTGCAGATCTAGCAAATGAGAGGGGAGAACTAGATGCATGAATCACCAGGGAAACACTTGATTGAAGATGCCTTGAAAAGACAGATCCATTAGTCCGTGTGCCTGCGATGGTGCTAATCTGATTGTAAAACTGTTAGGCTAAAACAGTGAGCCCCGCTGACCACCATCAGAGATGTTCATAACGGTAGTGGTGCATTTCCTGCGTCATAGAACATTCTGTCTGACCAAAGAGCTGATGATGGGACTTTGAAAATTTGATTCAATTTGTATCAAAAGGGGTAGAGGTAAAGAATCGAAGGATTATAGACTTTCAGAGGAGTCCGCGTGAGGCAGTAAAAGTGGTACAGATGAAGAGATGAACAATAAAAAAGTCTGCCTGTGATGGAGGGTCGTGAGCGAGCATGAATGAGGATGCAGTGTGTCTTAGCAGCCAGCCTATGGTGGCATAGTGGTCAGGAGGCCTGCTGCATTAATGGTCCATAAATCTGCGTGGACTGGCTGGTCTGATGCCGCCCCAGTGAGACCCTCTCATGTGGAAAATGAATCAGACCATTTTTACAGAGCACAAGTGTGGATGCTCTCACCCTCCCCTCGCTGCCAGCGAGCCGATAAGAGCTGCTGCACACGCACGGCACTCCATTTCAGCAGGTCTGGAGCTCATAAAAGTCTCTATTAGTGACAAGCCTTGTTTGTATGCTGCTCTTCATTCAATCTGTCCTCTTGCTCTTTGTTGTTCTGATGCCTGTTTTCTTTTGTCTCATTTCACACAGCTTTGGTTTTCTGCAGTGGGAACACAAACACTCACACTTTGATACGCAGACAGTAAAGAGGTGAAAACAAGACAGATTAAATCACATTTCAGAGGAAACTAGCTGTTAAGACTTGGAACATGATTGTCTTGTGAATCAGTCTAATCTCCCCCTCTCTTTCTCTCTTACTCACACAAACACAGACATGCAACATGCTCTTAATAAAAAGTTGTGTTTCTGTATGACTTTGGCCATTATTTTCTTCCTTGGTCAAGTGAGGACACAAAGTTCAGCCACTGTCCTTGTCCTTGCAGACAGAGGATTTAGATGTTCAAACAATCATCAGCAATTGTTATGGGAATGAAGATCAACAGACAAGCGGCACCCTGATCTAATTAGTTTGAACCGTCTTTGAAATGCGAAATGCAGGAGCCCATGTGAGAACTGTGACACAGATTAAAGAGTGCTAACGCACTGAAACCCACGCAACTGCATGTGCACACATGTGCGCCATGGCATTTTCATTTTCCTAGGTAAGTATGGTCAGGGTGGTTACTGGTTAAACAGGTCGTATTTGCATTCTCTCCAGGACAAGAATGAAACTTGACTGTGAAGCTTTCCAGATGCCACCTGCTGGGTTAATTGCACAAGAAGGAAAAAAAACTGCCGGTCAACGGAAAAAATAAATAAAAATAAAACAAGCATCACTAAATGAACATATTTACAATGAAAACGGTGTAAATATGTGTATGCCCTTTAACTGTCAGCTGAGCAACCAGGCGGGGTCCGCTGTTTCAAATGCAACACTGTCTTTGTTCTTCAGGTTTGTTTTCCCTGGAGCCTTTGCCAGATTCGGCCTGCAGTTATCCTCATGTGATGAGTGTGTTTGCCTACAGGAGCCTTTGTTTGACAATCCTTTGCTGCTAACTGGGTCTTATGAATTGTGTCAGCAGTGCAGCAGTGGGCTGATTGTCTGTTATCTGTCAGCTGATAACTGTCACCTTTAATGCACAGGCAATAAAATGCTCAACATGTAGGGCGGAGGAATGATCCTTTCAACAGTGAAGCAAATATCCTGTAATTCAGTATTGATTCAGTCTATTTGTTCGGGTTAGATTGGACAGATGCTTGTATAAACAGGTCCAAGTGTCTGTTCCAGTGGAGAATTAAGTGTACCAACATTAACCAAGCACAGTGAATTTAATATCCTTCATGGAAAAGAAGCCAGCAGTGTAACTAACTATTAAGCCATGAGTTTTATTTGAGCTCAGTAAACGATGAGGTAAACAATCATGTAAACTATTTGTAATGACGCATTCACTAAGAAACATAGACTTACAGTAGACCTTTAGTAACCTCTGAAAAAAATTAATGATGATTCATTGTTACAATCTCTGAAAAGCTCAGATTGTATTTAGTGACAGTTTGCCAAACCTTTTGTTCCGTACACCTTGTAATGAACTTTGGTCCCTTTTTTTTTTATTTCATTGCCTTCAGTGTTGTTCTTTATTGACCAATATCCATGTTATCCCTGGCACTTTTAAGCACACTAAAACGGCATGACTCCTCTTTTAAAGACTCTCGAATGGCCCTGCGATACAATACACCACGTGCAGGGGGCAATTGAATTAACCCATTGATCTCTAGCTGTTCTATTGCCCAGCTAAATTTTGTTATTCAGCCTAAATGACTGCTTCTTGCAGGCAAATGAACACTTGCAGTCAATTAAGTGCAAAGTAAGAGGGGGGGATAAAGGAAAGATGTCCCACTCTGACATGTACCTGCCATTTAAAACGGCCCATCAGCGACGTGGAGTCATGAAGTCTGGTCAGCCAATGAGTTCAACGTAAACAACAACACAACACCAGAAGCTTTGTTTCTTTGACACTCCCTTATCTTTATACTGCATCTGGTCCTCCCCGCCTTGCCTTGGTCACAGACACACTTTTATCTTGTGGTACAATGGTAGTCTTGTGCCTGGCACTGTTGTCTGGCACTACCAGCTCTGCAGTGGGCTATGACATGTATGAGGGATTGGTAGTTCTCCTTGAGCGGTGTGAAAACGTGTGTGTGTGTGTGTGTGGTTGTTTTCTCATGTAATGTGATCATTTTTAACTTGTACGTGCAGTTTTGAAGTGATCGTCGCAAAATATGCACATGGAAATCTGACTGTGACCGCATTTTGGTGTCAAAGTATCACTAATCTCAAACCCTGAGGTTATGGGATACCAATTTAAAAAATATAATCCTCAATTTGACTTCAGGCAACAGTCAGGAGGGTATATATTGGCCGAAATTGAATATACTGTATGTTCTCTGTGCAAGGGCCTTGCTTTACTGTGGCCACCATCTTGCACGGCCATGCATCCAGAGCGTCTTGAAGTGGAAGCTTATTACGCAAACAAAGAAGAACGACATCATCTCTGGTAATCACAGGCTTCCATAATTGCCTGACATGCTTGGGAACGGGAGGGATGAGTTGAAGAGTTGTCTGTTATTTTTTGCAATTAGCAGGTTTACCACAAGATTCTTACACATTCCTGTGACCTTTAAAAGATATATTCAGCTGTGACATCTGTACAATGTCAGAAGGGTTTGAAAATAATGTACTGGTGGCAAAAAAACAATGTTAACATAACAATATTGACAGTTCATTTGTACGAAAATACTGTGTAACGTCCACCATTATATGCACTTTTTAAACTCATTATTCGTTCAATCACCTCAATCAAGCATGTTTGGAACAAGGATGGGTGGCATCGATGAAGGGATTCATCCGACAGGACTGTGTGGATGTCTGCTTATGATGATACAAGTATAGTGCGTTGTATGTCACATACAAGTGCATGTATAAAGTGAGAATGACCTGATGCCTGAGGGGCAGAGCATAACCTGCCTGGGTCTACAGAGAGCCTGGCTGACTGTGAGGGGGCACACGGATGTATAGTGTTGAGAAAGTGGTGCAGTGCTTCTCTGTGCCTGGCTGAGCACTGGGTAATGAAGCATGGCTTAGAAGAGAGGAGAGGAGTGTGTCTGCAGGGTAGGCATGGCCCTCGTGTTCCTATGCAACCAGGGCGGATGGCTAGGTGATGCAGGACCGCCTCTGTTCTACTTAGTTGTCATGCTGCTGCCACACTTTCTTCCCCTTGTTCTGGTTTGCTGTCCCTTCTTTCCTCCCTCCTCTCCCATCCTTTTCTCCTGCAGCACAGGAGTCAGACATCATCCCTCAGTTTGCGCCCCCCCCCCCCCAACTCCCCCCCAACTCCACCCCACCCACCCACCCATGTGACAATACACCAAAGGTCGTAAAAGATAATCAATAAACATTAATCCACATTATCATGTCAAACGAGAGGGAATTAATATGGACAAAGCATTTGATGCGATTGAATCTGGTCAAATCGGATCCAATCAGAAATAACCGGTAAAAAAAAAAAGGAAAACACACCAAAGTATTTGTTTATTATTTTCATTCGCTCAAATTAGACTGTTGTTCTCTCGATTGATTTCTCCTCCTTCCTGTCTGTGAAACAGTTGGCTGCACTTGCCCTTTCAACCAGAGGTCTAGTGAGAGCAGATGTGCTTTTGTTTCAGGTGTGGTGGGCTGGCTGTGATACTTTCCATAAGCAGAAGTGCTTCTTCTTTTGTATTTGTGTTTGCACGTTGGTGGATACATGTAACAAGTTCAGTCATTCAGACGAGGGTGTTCATATTAGCAGAAAAAAAACAGGTCATGGTGTCAAACTGTGTGTGTGTTTATGAGTCCGGGGTGTTTATGGTTTATCGTTTCAGAACTTTCCTTTACAAGAGTTGGCAGATCATTGTCATTAAGTGTTAATAAACTAAATGACAACAAGACACAAGCAAACGACAACCTGCCATTATCCTCCGTGACTGATTCTCCTCCGAGACACAGCATTACGCCATTACAAAGACAAACTCTAAACATATTATCATCTATTGTGCAGCCACACATTTTCTGTGGGCAACAAGTGTAGATCTATTCTTAGCTGATGGCCTGGGCTTCTGCACTTTCTGTTCCTGCTTCTGATACGTTGAATGGATTGAGGTGTGATTCAGTCCTGCCAGGTCTGACTGTGCTAGTGTAGCCTGTGTCCAGCTGTATAGACGGTGGGGCCCATCGACCATCTGTCCCCCGACCAGCAGATTCAAGGCACTGTCCCCAGAGCAGAGAACGAGGGGGTGGAAGCGATATGAGGTCGGATGGGGGAAATCAGCTTTGTGTTGCCATAAAGCTGTCTTTCCTCTCTCCTAGCAACGGCCTCCCATTTCCTTGGTTTTGGGTGGCATGGTCCTGTTGGTCGGTGTGCAAGGCCCCCTCACTTACTCTCTCTGTCCTATTTATGGTAATGAGCCATCTGCCCTCTCTGTAACAGCCGCCCAAATAGAAGCGAGGCTTCGGGGGGGGGGGGTGTCTCTGACAGACAGTCAGAGACAAAGACGCTTATCCTGTTGTGTCTGCCTCTGCACCAGTGGATGCCTTCAGATATGGATAGGATTCAGTGATGGCCAAGAATGGAGACAATCCCACAACATGTTCATCCTGTTACAAGGAAGAATGCAGTGTGTGTGTGCATGTGTAAATAGACAGTGAAAGTGATGGAGACAGAGAGTGCTACCACCTGCAGGTCAGTACATTAGGTTGTTAGACACAAAGAGCATTTGTATTTTTAGTGACCCCTCCCCAAGCACACTCACCCACAACATTACACAACGCTACCATTACTGAGAGCCGCTATATGGATGCACCTTTTTAACTTGGTGACACAGGAGAGTGGTGGGCTCACCAGCCAGCGCAGAGCCACCCAGCATTCAATAGACCTCTGTTGCCACTGGATACTAGATTGGTTACCAAGCCAACACATGTGCCTCACTGTCATATCTCCTACATATTAGCATCAAAAACAATAGATCTTGACAGTTAAGATGTCTGTGTTTAAAGCTGTAAAGGTACATTTCAGTATATTCGTCTAAGGGGGTAAGTGATCTGGTATAATAAAGGATACTATGTCAGTCCATCTTTGTCATCAGAGGAACACAGCTACTGGAGTGTGAACAGAAAGGTAATTTGTGTTGTCACTGAAAACACCAAAAGGTGAATCCATTCTTTAAAAGTAATCACTTTGATAAAACTGCTGATTAAAAAATAGATGACACAACAACCAGAACAAGAACTTTTTCTTAATGTGAACAACGGGTTTCTTACAAAACCATTTTCAACACAAGGTGATCCCAACTGAGGCCAGCCAACATTAACCCCATCAGACAGACAGACAAATGGGTCACTGACCACAGAACAACAATTTACAGATGGTCCTGCTGACAGGCCCGTGGTTGAGTGAAAGCACAAGAAACAATAGGAAAGCAAACAGACAAAAAAATATATAAGTTTGCATGAAACAACAGCATTGCATCAGTTGTGCAAATGCTGCCACCTAAAGGCAGTTGCAAAACAGTTTTACAGGTACTTAATTAATCAGTGGAACTGTATTAATTTAGATGAGCCATTACATGTGCTAATTAATTAGCATGTTGTCACCACAGGGACATATTGATATCCTACTTGCATGCAATGCAATGCTGAAAATAGCTGCTATAAAAAATGGGGTTCGGTCAGTCAAACAGGAGGTCATGGTTCAATGTATTGAATGCACACAATCAGTAAATGACAAACCACCCCACTGTTGTCATGGCAGCAGCCTATGGGGCAGGAGGTCTTGGAAGATAAAAAGCAGGGTTTTACCAGTGTCTGAGAGGAATTAAAACACACACACACACATATATATATATATATATATATATATACATCAAACGAAACAAAAAACTTGTGTTTAAATTGAGGCGTTAAAGAATCTCTAGGGTGAGGCATCATTAAGACAAAGGAGGGAAAAAAAGACACAGACAAAGGTAAAGTGTCATGTGATGCTCATCTTACCAACACATGTAGTGCATACTTAGAGGTAGAGGTGAAGAGACATCTAGTGGACAAGCTGTCTACTACATAGATACAGTGCAGGTCAAGTGTCAATTGTCTGTTTTGATTAGACATGAAGTGAACTTATAAATACAGGAAACTGAAAATAAATTAAATAGCTAATCAGATTTTGCAAAAATGATGCATGGATTGCTTTTCAGGTTACTTTTACCCCTGTCAATGTAAAATGGAAGAATTACACATACTGTGTTTGGAGTATGTATGATACTGATACATCTGTTTAATCAGATCTTCTTGTTGATTTGTTATCTAATGCATTCCCTTTATAATGATGATATCAACACAAACAGACTACTAATCACAATCCAATAAACCAGGTTTACACTGATTAATAATAGAGTAATTACCCATTGATTACATGATTAATCATTTGATGATTAATCAATGATCCACATGATTTAGCACTGTATCATCACAAGATATTAATGTTATAATCCGTTAGGAGGGGGCCACAGGCCTGGCTCAGAGTTACAGGGGCCCCCTGAAGAACCAGCCTCTTTTTCAGTCACATTTTTATTCAGCTTTTTGAAATAAAAATAAAGTTTAAAATAATAGTTTCACAATGTAAACCACGTGCAAAGGTTTAATGACAGAAAGCACTGAATACATACCTCCTCCATGTCTGTATGTATCGGGCATCTTCAGCACATACCTCAAAAAGCTCCTCTAAATATGAGGGAACAATGGCATCATTATAAATCTCCTCAAAATACTGAGTTCCAATGCACATGTGAAGTGAAAACCCTCTATTTGACCCACACATAATGGAGGGCACCACACATGCACACAGATTTGAGAGCTTCTCTTTTAGACTGCATTGATGTCCATGTAATTTAACGGCCTAAACAAAGCATTATCCCTAACATTAACCTTAACCGGTTAATGCCTAACCCTTACCTTAACCTAACCACAATTCAAAGATTAGCCCTAATTGTAATCAGTTTCTCAGAAATGAGTGTCTGCCTAATTCAGACCAGCTTTTGGTCTCCATGATAACCAAGATCAATGTATGTCAGAAAAGGGGCAATTAAGACAAAAACACACACGCACACCCACACTGTCCTTATAAGAACACTACATTGACATCCATGTATTTAAAAACCATTACCAAAGCCTTATCCTCAACCTTAATCCATAATCAGTTAGACTTATCCCATATGCTGTTGTGTAATGGTGGATATTTCGGTGTGATCATTAGGATGATGTAAGATTTCCTTGATCCTTGACCTCCACTTTTGAGTGTTACACTCTAAAGTCACCGTACGTTATTCTTTGATAGTTGCGCTAAAACAGTTGACGCTGTTGTTGAATAGACCGCCGTGAACGAGGAGAACGACGTGACGGGCGAGAGGTCCTCCCATGTGATGTGATGTGACAGAGGCCTGACTGACGGACTGTGCCTCTCTGTAATGGCTCCTCCTGCTACTGTAGAACGGGACTAGACGTAACAGCAGCGCAGGGGAACGGGAACAACACACCGCGTACGTTTTCCTGGAGCCGCGGCTAAACATGGCAGATCGTAAAATGACAACGAAAAATACATAAACAATGTGCTCGGTGTCGCCTCTTCTGCTGTGAAGGCTTTAGCGTTTCTTTCAAGATTAACAACACCCCAAATGAACTCCGTCAGAGCAAGCAACGTTAGCAGAAGACCTAGGCGAGTGTCGAGGCCGCGCCCGGTGCAGCCGGAGAGGAACCAACAGGAAAGAGGTGACGTTATCTCGCTGAACCCATTGGCTTTTCTAACAGTTCGCTTCACGGTTGAATTGTGTATGTAATTGCTAAATAGATTAACGTGTTATTTGTGGTCATATGTAGGTGTGTACCGCTGAGCAGCGCGGATATTTGAGACTAAACAGTGAGCAGTCAAGCAGCCAAGAAACACCGAGGCTTACGTTTTAGTCTAGCATTGAGGCCGCGCTTTGTTTTGGTTAATTCTTTTTTAGCAGAGTCTGTTTTTCTTTTACTTGTCTGGTCTTGTGTCGACGATAAACTGTGCATTTCGTCAGCTAATGTTACACTTGTGGTGTGACTGACACTAATTAGATTACGGGTTGCTTGGTTTACCAGTGACAAACGCAGATAGTGATACACGAAGTGGCTTTGCCTGTTGTCTTAGCATGCTACATGGACGGAGCCTGTGCTAGTTAGCTGTTATTATTAGCATTTATTGCTAGCTACCTGCGTCCTGGCGTTATTAAAAAATGTTGCGTTATAACTGTTCATATCAATGTAGTAACCATCTATTACACTGAGCTTGAGGTTTTATTTCCATGAACTATGTGTAAATACAGACGGCGAATCGTAAACGAATGTCGCCTACATATTTTTTGGCAAAGTAAACATTAGCTAAAGATGCTCTATGTTTAATCGCCATTGCTGGACGTTGGCATGAGACACCTGGGCAACAGTGGTCGGTAACGTTACAGGTGAATGTGTTTGATCGTCGTCAGGTGCTCCAGTAGCATGTTGTGATATTGAATCACCCAGCATCAGCTGAATAACAATCAGCAGTGGGTTAACTCCTACTCATCCCATTAAAACATCCTGATAGGAAACACATTTCTGTTCATTCTGATATTTTTTGTGTGTCATTCTTACTGTATCAATGAAACAGTAAAGCTGTACTAATTCTCAGTGTGAGATGTGTACAGCATAGACAAGACTCTTGTTATGGGATTTAACATAATGTATAGTATACATGCTGTTCAGTAAAATCTGTTTTTGTTGATCAAGGCAGGAGAACATTACTTTTTTTCCAGAGATAATTTTATTTAGTTAGTCAACTTTGTTACATGTACAGTGTTTGTAGTGGTTGCTGGCCCAGTAGCTGGGAGAGTCATCTTTGCAACCAGAGCAACAAGCACACAAGAGTTTGCATCTCCCATTTGGGGTAGCCATCAACTCATCACGTCATGGTGAATAGGTTTATAAATAGATTTCTGGTTTACTTCAGGGTTGATGCTGTGGTTGTTTTGTTTTGAGTGTTGATTGAATCCTCTCTTGATAGGATCTGTAATCAATCCATAGCACAAGCATCAGCCAATGAACTGGTTAACTGTGTACCTTATGTGATGAATACTGCTAAGGCAATTGCCTTTGTTGTTTTTTGCTTATTGCAGACATATTTATGTTTTTTGAATTTGAAATTTTATAAATTGTTATTGCCTAACAACTCGCCAAAGGTGTAAATTCAGGCCTCTTCCGTCAATGATCTAAAACATGTATTTAGTTTATATTCAATGCTATTGATGAAGCTTTATGTGCTCCACAAGTTTACAACAAGATTAGACTGTTTTTGTTTATCCATAATGTGGGATCTATTAATTAAAAAAATATATTTTGTTCAATTTCTAGATGAGGACGCTCCTGCAGATATGGTTGCAGAAGAATCCGGTCCAGGAGCTCAGAATAGTCCCTACCAACTTAGAAGAAAGTCTCTTCCCAAGAGAACAGTGTGTCCGACAAAGACGAACATGGAGGTACATTTCATTGACTTTCATACAGACCTTTTTAAAAAAGAGTGAATAAATGTTTTGTGAAGAGGCATTTATCAATAATTTAATCCACCCACTGACTTCTTTTCGATCTACAGGGTGCTTCCACTTCGACCACAGACAATTTCGGACACCGACCTAAGCGTCCCAGAGTTTCAGGGAAGTGTCAAGATTTACCAGGTAAGTTTATATTCTCACTCAGACATTTGAGAGGCAGAAGGATGGGAAGAGTAACGACAGAGTAACATGCATTCTCACATACAGAATTTCAGTATGTCTGAAAAGCAGCTTTTAACCTTTTTCCTTTTAATCCAATGTGAAGATGACCCATTTATCAGAGCATATTGTATTGTTAGTCATATCATGTTTGCTAGAGTAGAGGCCAGTTAATGCATCGCTCCCTGTTATGAACCCGCATTTGTCAAACATTGTAGGTTTGGTTTTTCTTCATCATGCAATGTCTGTAAACTGCAAAAATGGTGATCAATATGATTATGACTTTGCACTTACTACTCGGTTTTGTGATGTCTCTACATTATTTATTTTAAACTCAAAATCTCACCCTCCTCCCAGCAGCTCCAGCAGAGCAGTATTTGCAGGAGAAACTTCCAGACGAGGTGGTGTTAAAGATCTTCTCGTACCTGTTGGAGCAAGACTTATGCCGTGCTGCATGTGTGTGCAAACGCTTCAGTGAACTGGCCAATGACCCCATACTCTGGTGAGACATGTTGAAAAATGTTGAAATATTTACTCTTGATAAGTACCCTGCGTCATTTAGTTTTAGTTTTGGGTCACGTAAATGTTACTATGAGTGTGGATCACCAGATTTGATCAGATTTTACAAACAGTGTAGTTTGGATGGCATTAACCATCTTTGTGTCTTCGTGTTTCAGGAAGAGGCTGTACATGGAAGTCTTTGAATACACACGGCCCATGATGCACCCTGAGGCAGGGAAGTTCTACCAGATAAACCCAGAAGAGTACGAGCAGCCAAACCCTTGGAAGGAAAGTTTTCAGCAGCTGGTATGGATCCTCTTGTGGCCTTAAATGACTCACTGCTGATTATATGAATGTCTTGCTTTATCTGTTTTTTTCCCTCTTTGTCCTTTATCAACCATTTCACCTTAAAAGTAAGAATGTTGTCATCATTCTCCCATGAAGCTAATTCCCACAGTGGGACAGCTGTTGGAGCAGAGCATTACTCTTTGTAATAGATAAATGTAGAATTGCATTTGTTGTTCCCATCTGTGGAACATTAAAGCCTACTTTGTACAGACACCTAATGTCATGTGAGAGGGCATAATGGTGATATTCAGTAAGCAGTGTGTAGAAGAGAACTGTCTTTTAATTGTATTCTCTTAGAATATTTTTACCTTTAGGATTGATTTCTCTTGTTGAAATATGTCTTACATTTTTTTGGCTTCAAATTTTTCCTCCATCTTGTTGAGACCTGCATTAGTGGTGTATTTGGAGTCTTCATTACGTCATTGTAAATCATTTGTTTCTTTCGTGTGCGTGTGAATAACTGTGTTGTTAATATCATTTTTACAGTACAAGGGAGCACACGTTAAACCTGGCTTTGCGGAACACTTCTACAGTAATCCTGCCAGATACAAAGGGAGAGACAACATGTTTGTAAGTTAAATGATAAAAACATCTTTTTAAGTCAGATTTGTTCCGTCTTAAATGCTCCTGTCATTCCCCTGATTTGTGGTGTTGTCTCCAGTACTATGACACCATTGAGGATGCTCTGGGTGGAGGTCAGGAGCCTCACTTTGACGGCCTGATATTCGTCCACTCTGGTATTTACACAGATGAATGGATCTACATCGAGTCACCAATCACAATGATTGGAGCTGGTATGTGTGTGTCTTGCATCATGCGTCATGAAGGCAGTTTGATTGTACGTATGTTAAGTGTTTTTGTTTCATTTCACTTCTCATTGGTGCAGCTCCTGGAAAAGTAGCAGAGAAAGTCATCATTGAGAACACCAGAGACTCCACGTTTGTTTTCATGGAAGGCTCAGAAGATGCTTATGTTGGATACATGACCATTAGGGTGAGACGACAATTAAACGTTCATACGCGCGTTTGCTCGATATGTCGTAGTTGTTCTAAACAGTTTTTGTGTCCACTGCAGTTCAACCCTGACGATAAATCCGCCCAACACCACAATGCACACCACTGCTTGGAGATTACGGTCAACTGCAGCCCCATCATCGATCACTGCATCATACGCAGCACGTGCACAGGTAGTTGATCTTTTCTTGCAGAGTCTGTGTGGGAATATATTTGATGTGGATATTTATGTAGTAATACACGTCTATCCTGCTTCTTTCAGTGGGGTCAGCTGTCTGTGTTAGTGGCCAGGGTGCTTGTCCCACAATCAAGCACTGCAACATCAGCGACTGTGAAAATGTTGGTCTGTACATCACTGACCATGCACAGGTAACTCGCAGCCTCTCATCCATATTGTGTATTCTGTTAATCCTGCAGTTATTTCTGCTTCACTTTACATACATACATAAAGCAACACCTTCTACTTGATCAATAAAGGGAATATATGAAGACAATGAGATTTCAAACAACGCTCTGGCTGGGATCTGGGTGAAAAACCACGGAAATCCCATCATCAGACGGAATCACATCCACCACGGCAGAGACGTGGGTGTTTTCACATTTGACCACGGCATGGTAAGAGGCATCTCATTGGTGTTTGATTTACAAATTGAAACTGTTGGACTGTTTGCAGTGTTTTTATTTTGGACATATAAATTGTAGAGGTTCTTTATCATGTACTGAGTATTTCAGCTGGAGAGGCTATCATTTGAACATATTCTGTCTATGTCCAGGGCTACTTTGAGAGCTGCAACATTCATAGAAACCGTATAGCTGGGTTTGAGGTGAAGGCGTACGCCAATCCAACTGTGGTTCGTTGTGAGATTCATCACGGCCAGACTGGAGGCATCTACGTGCATGAAAAAGGCCGCGGCCAGTTCATTGAAAACAAGATCTATGCAAATAACTTTGCTGGGGTGTGGATCACATCGAACAGTGACCCCACAATAAGGTCAGTGTGGGTGTGGCTTTCAGAGGTCAACTATTACATTGACAGTATAATTTAAATATGCAGAGTTGTATCATGTCCTTAAAAATGTCTTGTTTTGTCCAAACAGGGGAAATGCTATTTTTAATGGCAATCAAGGTGGTGTTTATATTTTTGGCGATGGCCGAGGCCTCATTGAAGGAAACGACATCTACGGTAACGCCCTAGCAGGAATCCAGATCAGAACGAACAGCTGCCCCATTGTCAGACACAACAAGATCCACGACGGCCAGCATGGCGGGATATACGTGGTAAATATTATTTTAAAAGCATATGCTGCTAATTAAATTAACCCACAAATGTAGGTCTGAAATAATTGTTCTAAAAACAGCGTGTAAATGTATGGTTTGTTTTGTGTCGTGCAGCATGAAAAAGGACAAGGCGTCATTGAGGAGAACGAGGTGTACAGCAACACACTGGCAGGAGTGTGGGTAACAACAGGCAGCACGCCAGTACTGAGGAGGAACAGGATACACAGCGGGAAGCAGGTAAGATGACGGGGCGGTTACAAGTTTACTAGTGAGGATTAAATGAAAGTCGTGAATCAGAGTTGTAGTGTTACCTGATGTAGTTTTACCTGCACTTACAGCATAATTCTCTCCTATGTGTAGTCACAATTTCCAATATGTGATGTGTGAGTGTAATGTTGTTAAATATCATATAGTAACATAAACATAAAATGCACGTATGAATAAATAAGATAATGTTATTTATTTTTTATTATCTGTCGTTTTAACAGGTTGGTGTCTACTTCTATGACAATGGCCATGGTGTGCTGGAAGACAATGATATCTACAATCATATGTATTCTGGAGTTCAAATTAGGTGCGTGTTAAATGATTACAATACTAAATAGATGCATTACACATGTTTACAACAGATAAATATGCTTGTAAATTCACACTCAAGACCTGATGTTAACATAGTTATGATAGGAAATGTATTAAGTATTATTAACACAGTATGCCGTGGGTGTTTTTTTTTGTTTTTTTGACAGGACTGGCAGCAATCCTAAGATCAGGAGGAACAAGATCTGGGGAGGCCAGAATGGAGGCATTTTGGTTTACAACTCAGGTGAGAGGCAGCCCAGTGTCTTCTGTATGGGCTGTTGCTCATGAACGGTTTGATCAGCGTGACAGCAGCTTTGCCCTAATGACCAAACCTGAACGCTGAATGTTTTTCAGGCTTAGGCTTCATTGAGGACAACGAGATCTTTGACAACGCTATGGCAGGAGTGTGGATCAAGACGGACAGCAACCCCACTCTGAGGAGAAACAAGATACATGACGGCAGAGATGGAGGAATCTGTATATTCAATGGTGGAAGAGGTAACTATTCTTATTAAAAAGATTTTGAGTTTAAGTTTGCATAGGTTCAAGTAGTTGGGCACTTTTTAAAGTCGATTTGCATGCATGGTTTTTGTAATTGACTGTCTTATGGTTGTCTTCAGGGTTGTTAGAAGAAAACGACATCTTCAGAAATGCCCAAGCAGGAGTCCTCATTAGCACCAACAGTCATCCCGTCCTACGAAAAAACAGGATATTTGATGGCTTTGCTGCAGGTGGGTAAAACTATGCGCACATGCTGTTATTTGTTATTATATTTTTTGTCTCATTACGGCTTTTAAACATTCCACTTATATCAACAGAGTTCACCGTGAAATAAAATGTTTGTTTGCCAGGTATTGAGATCACCAACCATGCCACAGCGACTCTAGAGGGCAATCAGATCTTCAACAATCGCTTTGGGGGATTGTTTCTTGCGTCTGGTGTCAATGTTACAATGAAAGGTACAGTCACAGTATTTTCTCTTGGTTAAAACACATATATAAAAAACGTCAGATCTAAATGTAACTGACAGCATTATTTTCTTTTTCTTTTAGATAATAAAATAATGAACAATCAAGATGCCATTGAAAAGGCTGTGAGCAGAGGTCAGTGTCTGTACAAGATTTCAAGTTACACCAGCTACCCAATGCACGATTTTTACAGGTAATGTGGTGGTTTAAGTGATTGGAAGATCCTCAGCAGTTAAGTCTGTTTTGTGATCGCTAACGAGCAAAACTCTCTCTGGGTTTTTTCGCACAGGTGTCACACCTGTAACACAACAGACCGCAACGCCATCTGTGTGAACTGCATCAAGAAGTGCCACCAAGGACACGACGTGGAGTTCATCAGACACGATAGGTCAGTCCTAATGACCCATAACAGCTTTCGATGGCTCATCAAAAACATTAACCATAATGAGTACAGTGAGGAAATCAGGCAGTAACAAATGATCTTACTCTCCTCAAAACCAAAATTAATTTCAATGCATGCACTCTTACTCGAGACGAGAGAATCTCAGTTGCGTTTGTGTCAAACTGCTGGAGGCTGTTAAACTTGATTGGCTGCCACAACAATGGAAGTTTTGTTAACCGAGAGATTTAACTCGCTAATGAGTGACCTGACAGGTAACAAGGAATATTACAGCATCTTAAATGATTGTAAAACCTTTGTAAAGAGATTAACATGGCTATAGAACACTTTGCACGATCGACATCTAAATTCTTCTCAGAGGTCCCTCAAACTGAAGTTTACAGACGATCAGTCAACCTCTCATAGCCATTATTTTGTGTTTTCTACTGTTGTAGTTCTGTAGTTTAACTTAACGTCATCATTTCTCCTCCCTCTCCCTCTGCAGATTCTTCTGTGACTGTGGTGCAGGGACGCTGTCTAATCCATGCACGTTAGCCGGAGAGCCGACTCACGACACAGACACACTGTATGACTCAGCTCCTCCTATAGAGTCCAATACACTGCAGCACAACTGAGCAGAACAGCTGGGGTCCTTTTGTGCTTCAGCAGGAATGGACATAAAGACACTTTACGTTGTGCCGTGGAGGAGGAATTCCAAACTACAGATTCACTTTTTTTCCCCAGAGCATATGCAGTGACTTCAACATGAATATGCTAAAAGACATTTAGACAAAAAAAAGAAAAAAGTCTGGTCGTGGATGCCTCAGTTTTTTTCCCCATTTTATTTTACAAAAAAAAGAAAAGTTGGGACAAAGCAGAAGAGCAGCTGACTCAGGGTTTGTGGATGTGTTGGTTCAGTCAAGTGAAACCGATGAGAGACGGACAAAAAGCCACAGGCTCGCCTGCTATAAAGAAGTGGAGGAATGAGATACTGCAGTAATGTACAGCCCCATCGCCGACAGACGCTCCGTCAGAAGAGGCACAACTTTCTCATTAAGAGGCAAAGGCCCAAAATACAACAATGCTTCCATCACTGGGCATCCGACGTGCCCGTGCGATACGTACGGGATAAATGATCTAGCACTTCAGCTTCTTTTGCCCCCCACACCCCCACACAACTGTTGAAATTTGATTTTAATGCTTTTTGTGTAGTTTTGTATTTTTCATGCAAAGATCTTACTGTACTTGAATGTCTTTATTTTATTAAATGTGTTAATTTTTTTGTTTATTATACCCTAGAATTGCTGTAATTACTCATGTCGCAGTATCTAACTTCTTTCTATGAAAGAGATCGGAGAAGAGAGGAAAACACTATAAACGTTTTTTTTCTCCAGCAACGTTGACTTATTTACATTTGCAATACAGTGAAATAGATGCTGAACTGTGCTTTCACAAGACTTGTTAGGGACTGAACAGTTGTTTGTTTTTACATTGATGTATGCATATGTTCCGTTTCTCATGCAATACAAGTTACCATTAAGTGTGGTGAGAATGCAACGAGGGAAAGGCTGCAGTTGTATCACAATTTATGGATGTCATTTTGTAATTACAATACACTTTTTATTGGATTAAACTGTAACTGCTGGTTTTGTCAAGGGTTTTTATGCATGTGTTACATGATATGTTGGTTTGTACCCCCTGTGGTACATTGATTAGTTGTCACCGATTTCAGCCGAGTAGATTTAAAAATCTACGGCATTTTTTCCCCCTGTACTCGAGTCAGTGGACATGCACATATGCTGCTATTTAGACTATTATACATATTTGAGACATGATATGATTAGGGCTGAGACCAAGTCTTGTGAAAGTACAGATATTTCCATTTATCCCCTCATTTGTCAATATTGCTGGAGAATTCACAGTTTTTACTCTACTGAAGCTGAGACAAGTACCTATATACAGCGCTATATGGTTTCACCCCCCCATTCACGTGTATTGGTGATTGTGGGTTCTCATACAGATTGAAATGTATGCATGTATCATAACATCTAGACTTAATATATTGTGAAGTATTCAATAACCATTATGTAGGCGCTAGTGTGCATTAAAAGGGATTTCCTAGATGAAACATTGTCTTTTTTAAAAAAACAAAATAAACTTTATTAGATCGTTACAGTAGTGTTTTTTTTTTTCCTCCCCACAAAGAGCTGACAAAACAAATTCAGCGAGAACAAATCATATTTTAGAAATTACAGATTGTTAAGCACCTGTACAAGTGAAGCAAAGTGTGTGTTACTCTGTGAGGCGTCTTCAGCAAACTGGCAGAGCTTCCTGCAAGAGGGGAGGACAGAAGAAATCAGAACAGAGCGTTGTTGTTAACTGCAGTCCTGGCACAAAGCAGCAGATACATACTTGAATAGCCTGAGGCTGATGGTGCTCTTCTCAAACTCTCTGGCCTTCCTGTGTCCTGATTGGATGACCACCTCTGGCAGGTTGGCAAGTCGAGCGGCGTTGAAGCCGTAGCTCTTTGGACAAGCGCCGGTGATGAACTTGTAGAGGAATGTGATGGTTTCTTGACTCGGGTCCTCACATTCATTCTCTACCATGCAGGCCTGGGACAAAAGGGACAAAGCAGTGATGCAACACTTAATACCAGAACCCTGGCCATGATTTGCGATTGCTTGTACAACACACACATTACCAACTAATGCTTCTTTTTGTGGAAGAAACATCCCCATTATTCCCACACTGTTCATAACACAAATAGGCCATTAGAAACCCACAATCTCCTATACTAGAATGGTAAGTGGTTGTCAGTTCTGATACATATTTGAGCAATATCATCAAATCCCAGCAGGCAGATGCTAAAATTAGCTTTATTTGCACACAAACCCATTAGTGATGGTGAATGTGAGCTCTGCATTTAACCCATACCAGTAATGAACACACAAACCAGGCTCAAGAGCAGTTGGCAACACTTTATTCACTCTCAACTTTTCCACTGCATAAATACTTTTGCTTCGTTGTACTCACGGTGAGGGGTCGGGAAATAAATTGATTCCTCGATGCATCATGATTCAGACTTGGACGATTCTGAATCGATTCACAAATTCTGATTATTTAAATGTTAAATTATGTAAAATAGACCGCATGAAAAGGCGGAACTATGAAGTGCAGCGCGGGGTCACCAGGACACTTTATGGGGAGCACATAAAGAAGAACGGAGCTGCGCTATTTCACTGACACTCATGGCCTCACGGGTGAAAGAGGGTAGAATGGAATTTACATGCGATGTTTGGACATCTGTTGCCCGCGTATCGCACACCGTGTCCACTTTATAACCGATGACTGGAGGCTAATGTCACATGTGGATTCAGTTTACATTTTGTCTTAAATATGTAAACTGAGGGTAAACGGGTTACTTCTTTACAATGCAGCTGTAACTTTCCAGTTTACACATTTCATTTAGTTTAATAAATGATAATGGGAATTGATTAAACACTTGTTTCTCATTACAAATGCACTGTTGTTAAAAATAGCGGTGGGTAAGTGGTGAGTGATCACACACACTGAGACAAAAGTCTTACCAAAGACTGAAAGTACCTCAAGAGGCATTGATAATCATTTCATAATCGTATGGTGACGGACCTAAAGATTCCCATTTCTACTCACCATGTGGCCCAACCGCACAGCATTGTTGTTGGCGTAGTCCTCCACCAGGGAGTGGTAATGTGTCGAGAACAGGGTACGACAGCAGATCTTCTCAGCAAGCTCCTTCACAACAGCACTGGCAATCGCAGTGCCATCATATGTGGCTGTGCCCCTTCCTACAAACAATTCACAGGCAAACAATTACACTCCACAAACAACCCTAACCCACCACAGTAGAACACTGAAAAACTACCCAGGATCATTATAAATATGTGCAACAAAAACGATACTTACCTAATTCATCCAGGAGCACAAGTGAGTGGTTAGTGGCATGGTGCAGGATGCTGGCAGTCTCGCTTAGCTCCACAAAGAAAGTACTTTCTCCTACAGAAAACAGAAGAACATGTGAACCTAAGGAACATCGTTTTATAACACAATATATTGATTAAAGAAATCTAAGGTGTTACCAGCCATGATGTTATCTGAGGCTCCCAGTCGGGTGAAGACTCTGTCAACTGGTGTGAAGCGCAGGCTCTCAGCAGGAACATGGCAACCCAGCTGAGCTAAGATGATCACAAGCCCACACTGTACACAAAGAGCAGTGCTGCATTTGAATATGGGACAACAGACTTCAAAAAGATCTTGAGCCCATCATTTCATTTTTCTACGTACATCCATGCAGGTCCATAAATGACCCACCTGTCTCATGAGAGTGGACTTTCCACCCATGTTAGGCCCTGTGACAAGGACACACAAGGCGCCACTTTTCTCCTCTTCAGTTTCACCACTACCAGGACAGCCAATGAAGATGTCATTAGGGATGAAGTCATCACCAAAAAAGGTCTTTGTGACACAGGGATGGCGGGATCCAACAAGGTCGATGAAGGGAGCTACGTGGTCGTTGGCGCCAGGAAGCATCAACTGTGGCCTCCCCATTGGTCCGTCCCCACCCTGACTATAGCGTGACAAGGCCAGCAATACATCTGTGGAAAAGAATAAAGACGAATTAGCTGCTGAAAATGATAATCTCAGTATTTTATGGTACATTTTGCAGCTCAGCTCTGTCATAACCAAATTGAATGGATAAAACAAAACGTGGCCAAGTGAATAGCGCAGTGAAACTACAAACACAAACAGGTACAGTTCTGCCTAGAACAAACATCACTGCAACCTAACTATTGTTTTAAATGGAACAGTTACTCCAAGTACTCATCAAGCACTCAGACCGGTGCAACTTCCTTGTGCATAGACATTACAGAGAGATTGTGTATATTGATAGCATCTGCAGGAAATGTATTCAGAGCAGACACCTGCAACACCAGCGTGTCTCCATTACAGAACAGAAAACTAAAATCACTTTGTTCTGGTGTACTTTTAAATTGTACTAGCCAATTACTTTGACTAATATTGATAATAAAGATAAGAGTTACTAAAGTATAATTACCAAGCACTGCCATGCACTCCACACCAGTCTGCCACTCTCTGTAGTTTCTGTCAAAGTTGTAGAAGAGCCTCCTCATGCAGTCTTTCAGGGCAGTGTCTCTCTTCTCCTCAAATCCTTGCAGCTCTGAGAACAGCCGCTCAGACTCCTGTGTTACATAGCGCTTCCAGCCCTTCTTTGTTGATTTCACCTCGTACTCTTCGGGAATATTCCTCTCCGAGATGCTGTCTGGCACTTCCATCTGGTAGCGGTTTCGGCCAGTTCCCCAGTAGGACATGTTTTTACAGCCGAGTCTCTTCTTCTGTTTGTTCAGGTATTCCTGCAACTCTCTTTCACAGTTCTTCACTCCGGCCAGCGCCTGGTCATACTCGGGATCAAAGCCAGTCTTTGGGGTTATGACACCAGTAGTGCGGGCTTTCTGATGATCAAAACATGTGTCCCAGCGCTTGAGTTCAACAGAGAGGTCCGGAAAGAGGCCATCTTTTTTACTTTTGACCGTCACAACTTGACGGAGCAGCGTGGAACGAAATTTACCTGAAACTGAAGCAAGAAGGGAAATAATATCCTGCATGGTTTTGAAACCTTCCAGTGCAGAGAGGAAATCAGCTATCTTGCGCTTGCTGTAAGTGACCTCCTCATAGAGAACCGCTCTGCTGTCAGGGTGATCCTGGCCTTTCGGGGTGCCAATGCTGTGGATTTTACTCAAGAGACGCTCCAAATCTGGGAGTTTCTTCAGCAGGTCTGACACCTCTGTAGCCTGAGCCTGAGCTCTCATCAGGTCCTCAACTGCATCCAGTCTGTCCTTTATGGATGTGGGATTACACAGAGGAGCACAGAGCCACTGCTTTAACAACCTCTTTCCAAAAGGGGTGGAGCATGTGTCCAAACGCTCCATGAGTGTTCCCTCTGTGCCTCCTGACCCATTCTGAAAGATTTCCAAGTTTGCTAAAGTCACCCCATCAAGGACCATTCGCTGAGAAGTCTGGGAGAAGAAACTGGCAGGTCCAGCAGCTCTCTCCATCTCAACATCAACTGGGACGTATTCTTCAAAATTAGCCATGGAGAGCAGCTCGAGGTCTACCAGACATTTCTTCAGGTAAAAAATGCATCCACCCAGTGCAGACAGTGCCAGTTCATAGCCTTCTTTAGGAGTAAGGCACAGGGAATCACTTTCAGATGTCATCTTCTTTAGAAGAGGAGGTAGAAAATTGTTTCCAGTCTGCATTTCCTTGCTATCTTTGAAATATTCTTCCTCTGAGAAGGTTTTTAGAGTCTTCTGGGCATCCCAGAATTGCGTTCCTGCATGAAGTCCTTCCTGCAAGGCAGAGGACAGCGAGGCCTTGAGTATTTTACGTGTTTCAACGGATGGGTTTCCCTTCTCAAAGAGCACCTCCACAGGGGAGAAGTGTGCTATCAGGGTGCGCAGACGTGAGCAGTGACGATCATCTGGGAACTGACCTACATGAAAATAACCCACTGAGGTGTCCACAAAGCAGACTCCATAAGTGCGGCAATGACCAGAGCTGTCCTCTTCTGCCTTCTCCTTAAAAGTCAGGAGGAACTTGCTCTGACTCTCTGAAGGAGCACCATCCAAAACACTGTAGGTCTGAGTGCCACGTGTGATAATGCGACAGACCTCTCTTTTCACCACACGGTCAAATTTTGTGGGCTTAGATATGGACTTACAGCGCACTTCCATCATGTCTGGGGTCTCCGTCTGCTCCACTCGAGCAACCTTATATCCTTTCTGGACCAGAACAGCCGAGAAGCGCCCAAAGCCGATCTCTGGAAAGCCAGAGTGTGCCCAGGTCCCCTTCATGAACGTCAGTCCCAGCTCGTTGACTCCAACCACAGCATCCATATGGTAGAGCTCATAAAACTTCCCCACCTTGTAGAAGATCACTGTATCAAACATAGTTGATTTAAGCTGCCACCACCGACGCATTCCAGGTGTGACTCTGTTATAAAAGTCTTCAGGCACATACAGAGTGGTGGGATCGTAGTCATCCTCCGTTTGTCGCCGCCTTCGACCGTCTTTTCTCCTGCCATCGTGCAACCACTCCAGTTTGTCATGGTCCCAAACGGTTGTGCCTCCACTGGTGCCTGAATTTGCCTGGCTCTCAAAGTTGTCCGGTGCAGAGAAGGCTGACAAACGTGACTTCGTGTCAGTTGCAAGAGGCGCTGGAGCTCGTTTCGGTGCAGAGACAGATGGGGTAGCTGCTGCTTTGGATTTTACAGTAGCAGACTTCTCTGCGGGACGTTTGCGCTTCACAGGCTTGATGGGGCTCTCAGCTTCAGACTCTCGCGTACTCTCATCTTTCTCCTCCTCACTACTCACAGCTCCTTCCTCCTCTTCATCTTCACTACTTGACGCAGCATGTTCTGGTTTGAATTCTTCACCCGAGTCATCACTGTCTGAGGCAACAACAATGCGACGCCGCTTAGCCTGGTTGCTCTTCTCTGTTGAAGCACGGGATGAACGGCGACTGACTTTAGAAGGTTTCGTTTCCACAGTTTTCTGGTTATCGTCACTGGTCTCTTCATCAGTCAGTGTTGTTGGCCCACCTGGATACGACTCCACCTAGTAGTGACGTGTGTACAAGTATTTTAGTAATAAATCATAAAATATTTTAGTTAAAATGCAAGCTTTTTAAGATACACTTTATCAAGATGCTAACAAAAATGTAAAAACAATGTCACCTCCATTTCTTCATCCTCCTCATACTCATCCTCATCATCTGAAGCATCTGTACAGAGCGGCATCTTTAATCTTTTCTCAGGACTGTCAAACATGACCGCGTCAGCAAGCTCCATTGCGCGGCGTATCACAGGCTTGCTGCTAAAGAACACACCTCCGGTTCTAGCATCACTGCTGTCAGAGCCTGAAAAAACAGAATGTGAAATAAGTATTCCCGCAGGTGCAAGATAGTAATAAATAATGACATTGAGGAGAATATAATTAACTCCAACAGTAAAAGCAATTGTTACAAACCTAGATATTCTCTGACATATTTAGTGCTAACCCATCCCCTTGTCGAAGGTTCATCAAAGAAATGGACGTGTATGCGCTGGGCTGGACCACGGCCCCTCATCTGCTGTCCAGTCAGAGGTTGGGGCACCACCATGCATGGCCACCAGGGGTGTCCCTCCAGTTTTGTCCACACTAGGGCACCGGCATTGAATGGGAGCGTGGCACTGCTGCACAGAAAGAATGAATTAATTCAAGCATTTACAAACAGAGTTTAGGTTACAAGGAGGACAGACTGCAACAGGTTAATACTGCAGCACTGAAAAGACACTACATTCATGTTTAATTACATCAATTTTCTTATGTTAGTAAGTTAAACAGCCCAAATGCACTGTAATTTCACTTGTCATATGACTATGCGTGAGGATGACGGGTGGAAATGAGCTTGCAGCCAAGTCTGGTACAATGCAGCTTTCCTCTTACAGCGATGCATGAGTTTCTATCTTAATTCAAGACACGTCAATCATCTTAAATGTCACTCAGTATAGATGCAGAACAGGGCTGCAATTTTTTTTTCCATTATCACTTTTTCTGCTGGTTAGTTTCTCAGTTACTTGTCTAGTATATAAAATCTTGGAAATGGTGAAAAATATTGACTGGATTTTCCCAAAACTCGAAATGATAACCTCCTTAAGTGTCTTATTTCATCCACAAACCAAAGATAAAGATCGGAAAAATCTGATGAAATCAAAAAACACAATACAAAGAAAAACCTGCCAAATTTCTTCATCTCAGTCATGTTGTTGTTTATATCTTCATTAAAGGAGCAGAATGTGTTGTAAATAACTGTACAGCTTTGCAGTTTAAAAACATACTCAAGTTTAAAAACATAGTACAAGTACTGTATCAGACTCACTTATGTCAGTATTGGTAGATATTTGAGGTTCTGATATCAGTATACAAAAAAGTGACTTTAATTTCTGCCTGTTTTTGTATTTTAATAACGTGATAGCATGATGGAATATTGTTTTACAATACACACACACTAGACATTGACCCCAAGGTCATATACAGTGGTAGCCACTTGTAAATATCCCTTAAATTGCACACCGTTAGATGACATGGATTAGCACTGATAACAGTACAGTTCATTAGGTTATTTGATATTTTTACTATACCGATATCAGGCTAACATTAAATGCACAAAATGAACATGAAAGAAAGAGAATTTTATTTTCTTTCTTTGTTTTGCATTTCATCAATTATTTACCAAACAAAGATGAACGCTCACTCACTTTAGAGACAACAAGCTGAAGCACACAGTAGTTTCTTCTTCCCATTATTTTTTATATTTATTTTGAATTTGTATTCATTTTTTAGTAAATCGTCAGCGGTATGGTTTAGATGGGATTCAAAGAAATGAGTAGCAAAATGTGACATTCACTGTCCATGTTTATATAACGGTTACCTTACACCAGGGTTTCTCACTGTCCTGCATGTTTTAGAGGTGTCCCTGCTCAAACTCACCTGATTCTAATGGTCATGTCGTCACTAAGCTCTTAGCTTTACTGAAGCCTGATAATGACCCATTTATTTGAATCAGGTGTGTTGGAGGAGGGAGACACCTACGACATGCAGGACCAGGAGTGAGAAACTCTGCCTTACACCAATAAACAAATGCTTCATAAAAACAAGTTATCATAGTCCCTGGATTCTCTATCATATGATTCTGCATAGATATATAGTTTATTTTAAATCAGTTTATAACTGCAGGCCAGTGCCAAACGTCCCCTCCACACTATCACCCACCTTGCTTTGGTTGTTGTTGTTGCCTTGTCCCCAAATAGTTTCTTAAACCCTCCTTTTGCGGACTTGGAGTCACTTTTTGATTTGACTTTGTTACTCTTGGTCGGTTGTTGCTGCTGCAATTGTCGCGGTGCCTGTTTCGCTTCCTCTTTCGGAGAGGAGCTGGACTTCTTCACCGAGGACGGCAGGTCTGCCTCGGCCGGAGAAGGACTCGGCTTCGACTTGGACACCGGCGGCGGAGACTTGGTGAAGAAGCTGAAAAGAGAGCTTTGTTTCTTCATGGTTGCGACTCAGAAAAGCAGCTGTCGTTATATTTATACCGATAATAGTAAACTAGCATTAGCGCGTGTCTCTCCTCGCATCACCGAGCACACGTCTTTTCCGCGGCGCGAGAGCGTCTCACTCGCGGGAAAGGGACGCACGAGTCTCCGCCAATAACAGGCGAAAGGAGACGTCACATGGTCCGAACGCGACTTCCGCCCGGACCTGTTTTTGGCGCTTAGATGATCTTTTTTTAATCTCAACTTTATTTATAATAGATAGATAAACAGTTAGACAGACAGACAGACAGACAGACAGACAGACAGATAGATAGATAGATAGATAGATAGATAGATAGATAGATAGATAGATAGATAGATAGATAGATAGATAGATAGATAGATAGATAGATAGATAGATAGATAGATAGATAGATAGATAGATAGATAGATAGATAGATAGATAGATAGATAGATAGATACTTTAATATAGTACCTTAATACAAACACAGAGTCAAACATGACAAAACTGATACATTCTGAAATAACTAAACTGAATGTTTGATTAGTGTGGTGTGTTATCTGTTCGTAGGAGCATATTGATTAACCCTTTAAGGCACTACTCAACCATTTGGTCGACCACACTTTAAGTCATTATATCTCACTGAAAAATGCAACAAGCTGAACTCACTAACACTTAATGTGACTTGTTCTGAATGTTGTACTTTATGAATTATGCAAACCAGGTTTATTATGAACAGACGTCTCAACCGTTTGGTAGAGGCCTGTATCTGAAATACTGTAAGGTCTTATTTCACGTTATTGTTTAAGCTTTGCTTCTCCCGCTGTCCCTTTCGGTCATGTGTATGAATGTAAATGCTGATGTATGCAGATGTTGATTACTTGTCGTGCCCGAAATAAACAATTCATTCATTCATTCATTCATTCATTCATTCATTCATTCATTGTTATCATAAGTAAATATAATAAAATAATAAAAAATGCTTTTGCTTTTTTCTTGGTGCGTACCTTAAAGGGTTAAACAGTTCTTTGGCTGTTAGTATATATATATATATATATATATATTTACTACTATGTAATTAGAAGTATAAATAATATAGAGCAAAACTGGTGGTGCAGGAAATGAGTGTCCTCTCTGTGTGTGTGCTGATTAATGCTGCACAGCTCGTTTATGGAGCATCATGCAAAGTCCATAATCGGCACTACTCTTTGCTACCAGCAGAGTGCAGTACAGTACAATGCCGGAAATTTATGGAGGGAGTAGAACAGGCAAAAAAAAAAAAAATCATCTCTGGCAACACATGAATTCTCTAAAACAGGGGTCACCAACGTGGTGCCCGCGGGCACCTGGTAGCCCGCACGCAGCCAATACGGTGCCCGCGGGCTCACTTCACTTCACCTCACTTGCATGTATCCGTATGATCGCTCAGTAAAATATCTTTGATATTGTTTATGAAAACTGATAATCGTTAGGAGTAAGCACTGGAATGAATGTGTATGCAGTTTAACGCATAATATTAATAATTTAAATGGTAAACAAATAAAAAAAAAGTTAATGTGGTAGCCCTCCATATTATTTTTTACCCTTAAGGTAGCTCTCATCTCAAAAAGGTTGGTGACCCCTGCTCTAAAATATCTCTGTAAATATTCCTTTGGTAGTTATTGACACACAGCAGCAGAGCCACATGCTGTCATTTAGTGAGCATGGCCTAGTAAACATTAATGTGTGGCCATTGTGTGTCGTGCAGACATGCTTTGATCAACAACAGAGTCCTTGTTTCAAAAGCAGTCTTATAAATAAATAACTGCAGACAGTATATTATACATTACTGCCAAAAGCGTAGTGTAAATATTACTTATGTTAGTTATCCTGTCGTCCTATAAATCCAGAGGGCATGTGTATATCAGACAAACAATATGGATAATGCACTATAGCCTAAAGTAGTTAACACAGTGGCTTTTTTTGTTAATGATGAATGCAGCTTACTGTGGAGTACAGCAGAAAATACATTTCCTCATACTGTAGTAACTTGCAATAGGTCTCCAGGACATAGTCTCCTGAAAAGCAGGCAGCTAATTAAGCGTAAAAAATATATATAAAATAAGGTAAACATTTCTTGACATAAATAGGCTTCTTTTCCCCTCCAGGCACCTTCAATTATCCTTGCAAGAAAAACACAGAAATAACATTAATGTTGACTCAGTTTGTTTTCTAGTATAGCCACGAGGTCAGTGTGAGTCAGCATAATAACAATCCTGAAATTAAAGCAGCTGAATGGAATTCAGCCACGGTTATTATTATTATTATTATCCTTCCATTGAAATACAGCAGCTTCCCATGCATGAATGAACTAAATGTGGCACCCAGAGGACCAGGCCCCATTCCACAGTTCATCAAAGAGGAGCCAACGGTCCTGATGGTGCCACTACATGCAGCTGTGTAAAACTTTTACTTTTGCTTCTAGGATAAGAGGAACACATGAGTGCAACACGAATAAAGAGAGTCAATCTCCCCACTTCAAAAACCCACCAGCAGCACATTTAGAAGCAAAGACGATGTCTGCTATCAGTCAATCACACACCTGCAACCCATCATACACACACTCAGGCACACGCAGAGAGAAAAGGACAGAAACAGGGAAATTTGGGCTTCTTACGCTAAGAAGTCATTTGTATGTACAGAATGAAACATACATTTTTGCTCAAACTTTCACTGATCCATATCAAGTCAGTTCTATGAACACAGATTTTTGAAGGATCAAAAACTGAGCCCTCCGTGCATCGAAAATATTTGACTGCAAACACTCGTGTAAACCTCAACTTCTTGCAAAATAAACCTTAAATATTCATCAGAAATTGACAACATTTTCCGATAGCAGCAATTCAGAAACTTTGAATTATTAGAATTGGGAATGTTGCCCTGCATTTTTGTCTGAAACTGAATTATTGATAGTAGTCGCGGTTGGCAAAGCTCATCAGGAGGTGGTGACCTGTTTGAGTCTGAGTCTGAGGTTGTTACAGTTTGAGCCTCAGGTGATGCAAAGACATGTCAATGCAGAGACATGATGACGCCGCCGCACTGCACCACAGTGTCAGGGCCTGGGTAACAATGCTTACACCCTGAATTTATTTTATTACTGACACTCGTGCTTTTTCTATACTGTATCACATTACATGTCATGTGTGAAAACAACCTCTGAAGGAAGAGCATGCAGCTGTCGAAGTGGACTGTAAAATAAGAGGGATATCATTATATTCATCATATAATGGAAAGTAATTAAGACGAAAATGGAAAACAACAATCACCAAGGTCCATCTATTATTGCTGACATTAACGTGAATAAATAAGGTGAAGTGCATATTTTTCTTTACATCTGTAGTGTCCACAGTGTTGCCCTGCAGTCGCACTGACAAGGCTGATGTAAGGTGTTTTCTATTCAAACTACACCAAATGCATCATGCATATATAAATATTGCAAGCTCAAAAGTCCTTTTTAAAGAGAAATAACAGACTTCTTTAACCGTTGAGCTGCTTTGATGTGTGTGTGTCAAGTGCTGTGTCACATTGGCAAGAAATATAAGGTGCAGCCTTGGATAATAATGAAACAAGTCTCTTTCCCTCCCTGATGTGCAAGGTCGCCGTCGTCTTCGTCGTCTGGTCAAGCAAGATTAAAAGAATAAATACACACAGCACATTTGCATTTTAAACCATGAATTGCGGCTGTAGTGCAAGGTCCTTCTTCTTGAGAAGTGCAGAATAAAATTCAAGTAACACTGTGAATCCTCATTAATGACTGATTTTTAATGGAAACTCCTCAGCAGCATATTAAATAAGTTATAATGATCGCAATGATTAATAAACCTGCCCAATAAGTACTTTTTTTTTTCTTTCTACCAACTGACAAAAGGAGAGTGTTTGGGTCATGTTTGCTGCTGTTAAAGTGGCCACATATCAAATATTTATTGTCCTTTAAAACTGTTCTCTTCAGCACTTTAACCCTTCAAAAAAGTTACATTAACACCCCTAGAGCACCAAAATGTGTTCATGAAAAATGACGCTATAAAATAGTTTGAATTAGTCCTTTCCATACATATCACATTTTAATGTTTAATTTTTTTATTATTATTATTTTAATGAAATTCAAGTTTTTGTCATGTAGCACCTTCATTTTATGGTCTAAAAAACCCAATAAAATAATTATTTTAAATATACTTCATGCAGACTGGATTATTTTTTGGTTAAATTATTTGTCAAAGATTAGCACAAACTGTTTTTATTTTGCAATGTCATCATTTATAAAATACTCATACCTAGAGCAGGTTTTTGTTTTTGCCATGGTCCATCAAAAGTATTGATTTGAGTGGGCTGTAGGTGTTTTAGTTAGTTAGTTTATAGTATATTAAGAACTCAACATATTTTTAACAATATTCATGAGAAAAAAGGATAAAATATTCGACAAATTAAAAGCCCAAAACACAAAAATGTGTCTACATGTGTTTAAGGCTAAAGATAAACCAGCATTTTTATGCAACAATGCAGCCGAATGGCCAGAATGTAAAGTGTCCGCTCATTGCAGTGTTCGTATGAGGATTTCTCTCTTGGCATTTCCTTTGAATCCCATTAGTCCCTGATATTTTTTTACTGCACCAGCACCTTTGATGTGGGGAAAGATGTGGGAGAATTCCTTAAAACATAAGGTACATAATCACATCATATACTGGACTTCAACAGCCGTCTTCGCACATCAAGCGCGTGGAACGAAGCAGAAGCAACAAAGCTGAAGATAAGCGGACCGAGACTCTTTCTGCACCATCACCATCACCTGGTGTTATTATTATATATTGTTATTATTTTTCACTTGTAGCCCCAGGGTGTCTTTTTTCTCTCCTTTCTCCTCGAGCAGTGCAGCCTCAACGCGGTTTGTCTATTAGCATAATTAAGGGAGCACATCAGGCTCATGGAGAGACTGGTTCCATGTGCACTGCTGGGGCTGCACAGAGACACAAAAACATGAAAACACAACTCAGGCCTCCCCCCCTCTTCCTTCCCTTATTCCCGCCCTCCTTCCTCCCGTCGTCTCCCCCACTGCTGTGCTGCTTAATAGGGTGACCAGAGAAACACAGGCTCTCCCTTCTGTTCTTGCTTTTTTCACTTTACACAACATTTTTCACAATCACACGGCTTCATTCTGACTCTCAGCTCTGCCAAGTAAGACGGCGATTAAGGGTCCTAATGTAAATCACGAGTGCCAGTTTGCCTCCTCTGTGAACAGCCTCTCTCTCCTGTTACTGAGCCTCTCCTGAAATACCATAAACGTGTGAGATTCAGTCACATCATTCTTTCCGTCACATCTTTCCCCAGAGAGCAGAGAGGGGGTGGGGGGCTCAGCACCAATAGTCCAGCGATAGTGCTGCTGCCGCCTGTCAGCAAATTTAACACCAACTGCAGTATCTCTCAGTTTCATTCTCACAACCAGAGGTAATGGAAAAGTATTTGTGTGGATGAAAATGGGGGGTGGGAGGCGGGAGGGAATGGGAGAGAAGAGAGAGATGGGGAATTATATTACAATGTACAATATGGCTCTCTCTTTGGTGCAATAAAAGCAAATTTGTCTATACTTAGCGGATTTTGAAGCAGAGTCTGTGGAAACAAGATTATGGCTCACATTCACACTGGGGGGAGATATCCAGAATTTGACCATGAAGGACAAACAAACTTCCATCATGACTGGAATTTAAGATCACCTTGACAAGCACCGGCACACACACACACACACACACACACTGGTTTGCACACTTCCACATATTTTAAAGTCAACTCAGTTTAATGTGTTTCTAAGAAATTAACTTTCAGTTTCAGAAAACTGCTTTGGTTGCTGCATTTTAACTGCACATACTTCAAAGGCATATTTCAATAACTATTTGTGTATACAGTGCTGAACACATTTATTAGGCCATCACCCAGCTGTCCTAAATGAGCTATCAAAGTAATGTTTGATGTTTCCTTTATGGTTAATACAGCAGCGTGTAGGAGCTCTTTGAAATCGAAATTAGTTTTAATTCTAAAATATAATTATTATTATTATTATTATTATTATTATTATTATTATTATTAAAACACATCGTCATTTCTTGAATAAAAGGTCAAATTATAGTTATTTACTTGCATTCATGCACTTCTCAGAGAAGAATCCCAGTGACTTTAAAACTTAAAAGATTTCTGTCAGGTGGTCTAATACATTTGTGAAGCCCTGTACCTACAGTGTATACATGGATTATATATATGTGTGATTGCATTGTTGTGATACTCCTGTTGAGGTGTTCTGGATCTGAACCGTTTTATTTTGCCAAAGATAATGGAGGAAAAAAAAAAACCCTCGATCTGAGTCACTAAAAAGTTTCCTTCTCAGCTCCAGCTTGATTGCTATTCGTCTTTACCGGCCGTGAACCGCTGTGCGTCGGAGGAGCACGGCTGACACTGAGGAATTCCTGCGATAGTAAATGCTGCTGTTTCCTAATCTGTGGAAGAGATCGCATTGCACTTCATTAGCGGAACGGCTGACTTTCTCTTATCTGCTAACCCTTCATTTCCTGCCTCTCCTCCAACAGTGAGGGGGGAAAAGAAATTTGAGCAGATGTTATAATGTAATTGCCATCATCACTCACACTGCTCAGCCTTACACATGTAGATTTGACTGTGACTTTTGATTCACTCACTCTACCTTGAATTCAGTGAGAGAGCAGTGACCACTTCTTATACATCAAAGGTGTGTGTGTGCAGAGGTTGCTGGGTTGAAAACTATCCTAATAAATGTGTAACTGCCCCAGGTTAAGGTATGAATATAAAGAGTTCAGAACCCGAGGCTATTAAAGCAACTGAAGCAATTAACCCCATTATCGCCCCCCCCATTTATCTAAATGTATCAATTTATACCGTGTGGACATATTAATCCCGTAGAGTCTGTCCCCATTAAAAGACTTTTACATCATCGGTTTGCAGCCTTGATGAACCTTGATAGCTGTCAGCTAAATTCTGAATCTAAAGTCTGTTCTCATGAATTTAGATGAGCGCAATGAAAATGTATTTGCTGCCTTATTTCTGATTAAAGGAAAAGACTGGTGACGTTCCATGTTGTCCACATAAATCAGTACTTGTTGAATTTCCTCTTTCCTATGTCGGTTAGTTTCAAGCACATTTGTCCTATATATCAAGGTATAGCATATAATATATACTCTTTTTTTTTAACCCTAGAACACCAGTGCGGGGTGGTTTTCCCCTGAGCAAATAAATGTATGTTATTTTCATGAAAACCAAGTTTTCATCTTTTTTTTTTGGACATTTTTTGTTCCCAAATTCCTAATTTTCCAGTAATTTTGGAGCATTTTATATGGCCCCCTCATGATGCTTTTCTTACATTTTGTTAGACATGACACTAGCGAACACCTAGCGACATGTCTGGTGAATACGCCGTCATTCAGTTGTGTTGCCACAGCTGTAACGCTCAACCCAGCACTCAGCATGCCAATGGCACACTCCCCCATGATTTGTGACATCTGTGGCACATTAACAAGTGACAAAAGTCCACATTTTGGTGTGCCCTTTTATTGACCAGACCATAAGGAGTGTCTGTGTACTGGTCACGCATATTGACCACCACTCCTGCCATGCTCCATCACTCTCGTGAGTTGAAATACTCAATCTGCGATTGTAGTCAATAGGAGTGGCCAAGTGACACTGGACTACTGGGTTTGAGCAAATCATTCCATAAACAAATGCATCAAGAATCTGAGCAAATGTTATGACGTTCTACGCATTCATCGTGCGTTTGTATTTTTGTTGAGTATAGTTGCAGCTAAAACGGTGTGCAAAGGACAGGTATGACCGAAATATTTTTATTACTAGTTCTTTTATTATTATTTAATTGCACTTTTGATGTGTGATGTTTTAAATGTGTCATCACCTGCTGCTTAAGGGCTGTTTGCAATCGAATAGTCCTGACCTGTATATGTACAATCTGCTTTTCCATCAGTTGAAAATGCACATTCTTGGCTTTATTCCATCCCATAAGTCAGTTTACACATTATCTGGTTTAGCAGCAGTGCAAAACATTCAATCTTTTAAAACCCCACAGTGATAAATTTACATGATTCACTGTTCAGGACTCATGGGGATCATTGTACACGTGTCTACTGCCAATTTAACCGTCTACACCCAAGACAATTTTATCAGTTATCACTGTTTAATCTGATAAGGTTTTAAGAAAAACTGATTTTCAACAGCTTGTCATCCAAATAAATTGGAATTTGAGGTCTTTCCATGAAGATAAATTCTATTTTTACCAAGTATCAAAGTTCACCCTTTTCTCACCTATTTGTAGCAGAGTTTTGCAGTTGTAGAGTTCATATTCACATTCTGCTATAGTGAGGATGCAGAGAGACAGAGAGAGAGAGGGAGGTGCAGAGACACAGTGTGAGCAGATAAATGGCAGGGAATCAGAGGTTTGTGCTGCAGTGAAGAAATGGAGGCACATGCCTCTGACAGCTGGACCCAGAGGAAACACTTCAGTTTGCTGCCGAAGGTTTAACTGCAGTCATGTCTCCCTGAGGAATAATCCCGTGCTGTTTGCACTGTATCAGAGTGACATGAAGGGTTGTTTGCATGCCGAGAATGAGGAAACAAAGACAAGACACAAGAAGGCGATGTAGTTGTCGTCGCTGTTTATCTTTTCTCGTCATAACTGTCTAAAATCATATAACTCTTTTGGGGCTTTTGGCGCCTGAATCGGCCACCTTGCAGAAGAAAATGTGTGTGATGTGTGAAACGGAATCAGACTGGCAAAGACTGGCAGCATGCCGATATTTCTGCAAAACAATAACACGAGTGATCAAAAGCAGTCCAGCATGAGTGGAAGGGAAACTGCAGTCATTCTAGGTGGGTGTTAATTCCTCCAGCAACAACACTGGACTGTTTTATGTCATCGCTAACAGTAGAAAGCAGACGTCTCGCTAAACAGAAAATTACAGATGAGTACAGACATTTCCTCCGCACAGACTCCTTTTAACTCTTGTGCAGTGAGATAATGTATGTTGTTTTTCTGCATAATTTGCTGGGATCAGACTCATTTCAATAATGAATGCAATTACAGGTCCCCCCTTTATGACTAACATCCTGATCAACCCATTACGCACTCAGCAGCAGTGTGTGTGTGTGTGTGTGTGTGTGTGTGTGTGTGTGTGTGTGTGTGTGTGTGTTCTGGTGGAATAAGACCTGAGAGAAATGTGTAGGCCAAAGGGAGGCTTAACTAACAGTGACATACTGACATGATAAAACAATTTAAATTAAATGGGAAAGCATTTGTGACCACAATCAAAGAAAGAGCATTTTCTATCATGCAAAATAAAAGAAACGTTTTGTTCTTTCTTCTCTAGGGAATATTATAATAAACAGCTGCCGCTGAGATAAACAAGTGAGTATTGGGACTGCAGGTACTGCAGTATTTCTTTATATGAACACATTACTGATATTCACATAATCTGAGTCAGCTACCAACGTTAACCCTTTAAGGTACGCACCACAAAAAAAGCAAATGAAAAATTATTTATTTGCATTTTTTATTATTTTATTTTATTTACAGATACAGGCCTCAACCAAATGGTTGAGAAGTCTGTTCATAATAAACCGGGTTTGCATAATTCATTAAGTATAACATTCAGAGCAAGTCACTTTAAGTGTTGAGTTCAGCTTGATGCATTTTTCAATGACATATAGTGACTTAAAATGTGGTCGACCAAATGGTTGAGTAGTACCTTAAAGGGTTAACTTAACTGTGGTATCACGTTCAGCGACGCCTTTTATAAAAGGTTTATAAATATAAATTATACCTCTATCAATAGTAATATACCATTATTATCACATTATTAATCACTAAATAAACCTTTAATAAGAACAAACATTCATGGTAGTCTGTGAATATTTATTTTGAGCTGGTAAGTCGTGTAGTTTGGGAATAGATTGACATTTTACGTCAAAATTTAGATAAAAAGACCAGCTTAATCCAAGTGTAAAGTTGTGGATTTACAAGGATTTTCTAGACTATTTGGTTATTTGTCACTAACAAACGTATAGTGACATCAGAGTTATTAAATCAGCATCCAAGTTTTCAGGGTTGTGATGTAGCAAAGTACCAATACTTTGTTGTACTTAAGTAGAAAATTCACATATCTGTACTTCACTTTGTTATTTGTATTTCTAGAAACTTTTACTTTTACTCCTCTACATTTCCTCTAACTATCTTTGTCACTCGTTACTACCAAATAAAATCAGGAGAAGAAGAGTTGGTCTGTATTTATACAGAGCTTTTCTAGTCTTGATGAGCTGCTACGCTATGTAGCTATAGCTATACTATAGTTTTGCCATTCACCCATTCACACACTACAACATGAGGTGAAGCGTCTTACTTAAAAACACATACTAGCAGAGTCAGGAATTTAACAACTCGCCCTACCACTAGCTAGCTAGCGTTATCGCCTACTAACGCTAGTAGGCGATAACGCTAGTAGGCGATAACACTAGTAGGCGGCGCTAACTAGCACGAGCTACCATGGCTCAATCCCTAACTCCTCACTTTTTTAAAACCTTTACTTCTAAAACTCAAGTACGTTTTATGTCAGAAAATGACATTTGATACTTAAGTGCAGTAAATGTCATATACTTTAAGACTTTTACTTCAGTAATATCATAAAAAAGTGACTTCAACTAATTTTCTGAGATACGTTAGGTACTTTTAATCAAAAGTAAAGTATGCATCATCATGATATTTTGTCCATAAACACTAATATCATTATAATATTATATTACTTCAATAGTTAGTGTAAGACTTGTTGTAATAAAGAAGATCATAGCATCGTCAGCAAATATCCGTGTTTAATGGAACCCCCTCTTGTCTCATATAGGTTTGATTTTAATTACATAAATATAAAAGTACAATCATCGGTATAAATGTGCAACTGGCAAACAGAATTTATTTGCATACATGAGCTGAATGTTAAACCACAATGCAAGCAAACATGTGACACACGGCGAAAGTGTCGAGAGGTCAATGCTGACGGAGAGAGGAAAGGTCAGTATCTCCGAGGATGAAAGACATCTGAAGCAGCTGTCAAATTGAGATCTGAGTGTAGTTTGTCGCTCCTTCAACAAAACAAAAACAAAAAAAAAAGAAAAAGGAAGGGAAAAAAGTTCCGGATCAAAGCCGACATTGTGACTCCAGTTACAGATCAGACGCAGCCGAGCAGAGCTGTAATACATCACTCTGTTACCGAGCCGCTCAACTGTTTACCTGCCTGCTGGTAATAGGCATTCCCATGGTGCTCCAGCCAAATACAACGTGCATGCAGTTTGTTCCTGAAACAAATGGATTTAACAGTCTCAAAATGCTAAAAAATAATGAGTGGAGAAAAGAACGCAGTGCCGTACGTTATTCAAAAACACACCTGCCTTTAGCACCATCGATGAACACCAAATAAATATTCAGTCTCTGCTTGTTTCAGTCAAATCGTTTCATCATGGGACTAT
This sequence comes from Microchirus variegatus, assembly GCF_963457635.1. Taxonomy (NCBI): domain Eukaryota; kingdom Metazoa; phylum Chordata; class Actinopteri; order Pleuronectiformes; family Soleidae; genus Microchirus; species Microchirus variegatus. The sequence continues at coordinate 17,001,522 of NC_139812.1, read as the reverse complement.
TTAAATGTCAACGTGCAGTTGGCCTCAAATTTCACCATGTGAGCACAGTCTTGTGTTTTTAACTGGAATAAATTGTGATCATAAGTTGTAAGTGATTGTGATTTTTCAAATTAAAGGTCAAATCACCGCCGCCAGCTTCACTGTAAATCTCAGTCTGCCGCGTGCACTTGTGTTAAACACACTTAGCCTAATCCATTTTTGAGAATTAATTACCACTGCAATTATAAATGGCTGATGTGGCATTAAAGAGGTGTTTCTGCAACAAACAAACCAACAGTAAATCCACCTGTCTCCTCTTACAGAAAACACAGGAGCATGAAGTTAGGAGCAGTTAGAACCATTGCAATCAATGGAGATCAATTTTGCAAAATGCAAAAGGATTGTACAGTACAACACGCAAGCTCTACACACTATAGGATCTGTTCCATAACGAACCATTTTCTTATATGCAAAGGCTAAATAAGGCATTTGATTTCAAGACACGCATGCATTTTTAGGTGAGCAAACATTAAATATTACATCTGACGTCTTTAAAGCGTGATGTGTCTCAGACTGAAGGAAGATTTTATTTCAATAGACATTCTACAGAATCAGTAGGGGGTATGTATGTATGTATGTATGTATGTATGTATGTCTGTATGTATGTCTGTATATGTAACATTCACAGTCCTTTCATTTTCATTTTCAGTCCTTTTACTCACTTCTGGGCGCACAAATGCAGACACACGCACACATGCTCCTTGTTGAAGGTAAGGTTACGGGCACAGTGGGAGCTTTTAAAAATCTTGAAACCTTGAGCCTCAGAGGGAAAATGAAGGTTCACACTCTGCAAAACATCATTTGGTGATCGTTATTCTTCGCACAGGCGGACTCACTGAAACAGTACAGAGTTTGTCATTTGCTACAGCATGACCATACTCCATTTATGTCCTTGACTGTTCAACGTCTCCAATGTCACACAGGTCTGGCAACTGACTATGAACCAAGCAATCTCTTTTTTATTGTTGTTTAGGACCCAAAATATAGTGGGAATTATATGTATTTCCATGTATGGAAATACATGTGTTAATTAATATGAAGCTAAAGCCAGTAGTTCATTCGCTTAGTAGTATAGTCATAAAAGTTGGTTTAAAAGCTGTAAGTTTGGATTTAGACGTGCAGCTAGAGTTTCTTTAAGGACCTTAAACAAAAAGAAAACCTGGCTCTTAAATGCCCAGAGTTGAACATTTAGGTGTGTTTTACTGGCAGAAATCGAAAGAGTATCCTTAAGTGTGTTTGTATGCGTTTATAATTAGGTGATTGTAGCCTTAGAATAAACCATTTTATACACAGTTTATGTTTCTACAGCAGCCTGAGTAAACTGGTCAGAGCATGCACTGAAGTTAACTATGAAAAAGACATCACTATTCTACTCTTCCTGTGTATGTGACGGCCACCATAGTGCCTTGACATTCTGCAGTCTCACCATTAGATGTCACTGATACTTACACACTGGACCTTTCAGGTCCGTAGTTGACAATTCACTGCTTTACGGAGGATTATGTGTAAAATAATCTCTGTTTTCTAAAGCTAAACCTCATACTTTGTGCTAAACTGACCTGCTTTAGCTTCATATTCACTGCACCGATGTGGGAGGGCTATCGATCTTCTCACATTACTGTCAACTGCAACAAAAGTGAATATGCATATTTCCAAAACTTTAAACCCGTTGGAAAACCTGTGTTCACTTTATGTCTGGGGTAGTTAAGTTCTGAAAGCTGCATCTCGTCAAGTCTGTTGACCGACGTGTGTGTGTGTGTGTGTTTCCGAGACGCGACGTCTTCAGTCGTCCACGCGTAGATAAGTGAAAGCTATGCTGTAAGTAGAAAAATAGACGTTAAATAGTCCTCTGTTATATACATCTATCTCATATGGCTTTGCCATAATGGCATGCAGGAAAAAAAACTAAGACAAGCCTGAAGATTTTACTACCTGAGTAATTTTCTCTATTCTTCTCTAAGGTGAGACTTGGGAGTAAAAAGAAATATTTTTCAGCTAATGACATGTCTCATATTCACAGTGTAGGGGGTGATGAGCGTGAGGAGAGAGCCGATCTGCAAACGGAAAAAAGGAAAGCGGTGGGATTTTTGGTGCAGTGAGTTTAAAGTGAATGCAGAGATGACGGGAAAAACGCAAAGCAAGCAGCCTGTGAGGATAATTAGTTGTTGGAGATGGACGAGTTGATTGGAGACGCCGTTGGTTTGAATTGTGTGTGAGAACACGGATATAAAGAGAGACAGTTTCGTCCATCAGTGTCTTTTGCCTCCGTCTTGCTGTCGAGAAATTCCACCATCGCTCAGCGTTAAAATGCAGATGCCGTCTAAGACATCTTACTGGTGAAAATAAATCCTGACGGGGACGCAACTTATCCTCAGGAAATACCCAAATTTCATTGCAACTCTACAACAAATTCACACTGAATTAAAAAGTTTAGCCTCTGTGGACTTTCACGTCATGCCTTGTTTGTTTTACAAATTATCTGCAAAGTCTCCTTCAAGTTAGGGTTTTGAGTTTCTCTAATAGACTGAACATAAAAATTAATGTAGAGTCTTTTTTTTTTTTTTTTTTTTAATGAAAAGGGAGACTCAGGAATTAAGATTTTCCTGAATACTTAATTGTCTCAATCGTTAGTTTCAGGTCTTCTTCAATATCATGTGATGAAGAGGACACCGGTGTCCAACATGTGCTTGATTGCATGTGACGTCTCTGCAAGTTACAAAAACTCATAAGCCAAATCTTGAGCCTTGGCAAAAGACTGCAACCATTTTTATGTCGAGTCTATGTTTTTGCTCTGACCCAGCTACATTTGATCTGCATTATTTAACCATTATATTATGTATATATGTTGTCTCCATCCACCCCCCTTATATTTCTCTTCAAACAAAACTAAACAGTCTTCAGTCTGCATTCCAGGAGTAATTAATACCTCGCAGGCCTTTATCATTTGTTTCCTTGCAGATAGCGGTGAGCTTGAAATAAAAAGAGGGAAACAGCTGGAAGGGGCTTTCTTTTTTTACCTTTCAAGTAGTCCTGGGCCGCCAAAGCATGTTGTGAGCTGATAAGAAGGCCAGTTCCTCCCTCATGAGAAATGGATTTAATTATTCAGCTCTGCTCGTTTTCTCCATGTTAAACAATGGGGAAGTACTTTTTCGTGGCTCCTTATTCTCTTTAAAAGCCTCCAGTCACAACAACTCTGACGCATCACAAGTACATCCTCACGCTTTTTTGGCCCAGAGATCATACTGCTCACCTGCGGGTAAAACTGGACCCATGTCAAGAGTAAGAGTAGGGATTGCCTCGAAATGTCTCGAAATGGTGCAAAAAAATGCATGAGAAGTGTAATGCATAGATCAATATGTGCTATATCATTCAGTGGATACACCATTTATATCAGTATTAAATATGTACATTCAAATAAACTGGCAAGTTTTCCGAATAATCGAGATTGCACTGTGCACTTCACCTTGGCTCCTTTACAGTAGAACGTTTGACTTTGACACTGATATTTAAGATAAACTCAGCGGTTTGTTCTGGTTTGGGTTTTGTGGGTCAGTGAATTTGGTGATGGGTGGTCCCCGTGTTTCTCTCTTCATGCCATCATCACCAAGACCACCACCACTGCCTGTATCCAAAAGTATCCCAAAAAGTATATGTATCATGCATAACAAGTTACACTGATGATCCTCAGCCCCAGGGTTTGTACACGGCCTGAGCCTCATACATTATTTCCTCCGTCCTCTACCTGGAGTTACTCGTCTCAGCCAGCCTGTTGTTCATGATACCAAGAGCACCGACACCCCCAGAGAAACCATTATGGCGTGAGCTGCCACACACTGTTCTGGGGTATCCATTAGCAGACTCAGAGAGCTGCTTCTGCATGATGGCCAGTGACACTTTGTTAGATGCTGCCAAGTCTTTCATAGAGATCATCTCCCCTGATAGTCTGCGTCCCTCAGTGTCACTATCACAAGGACCTTCAGAGTCGGGCGGGTTGCCAGACTGACTCTGGCGCCCCTTGGAGCCCGGTCGGATGGCATTGCGTCGGCCCAAGAAGGTGTGGGCCTTATTGCAACGCTGGCAAAACAAGCAGCTCATTTTCTCCAGGATCCAGTTGAGCACCTGCTTGATGACAATGGAGATGACGTTGAAGAGCGAGTAGATGCAGCACACACCCATAAGCATGAAGAAGAAGTTGGCCACCCTGTACAGGCTTTGGTATTCGTAATCTGCGCTCTGACTGCTGACAAAGTCCCCAAAGCCGATGGTGCTGAAGGTGACGAAGCAGAAGTAGAGTGAATCTAAATAGCCCCATCCTTCCACAGGCGTGTACATGGCCGACGCACAGCAGGAGATAGTGATGGCTGACAGGCCAAGAATCAGCATCACATGGTACACAGAGGGCTTCCAGCCAGGGATGGAGTATGCCGAGAAGTCATGGCGAAGTCCTGGAGGAAGCAGACCACTGTTCCGGATTCTTCGCTCCCTCACAGCCTTCATCACCACAGCCAGCAGTGTGATGATGCGCTCCAGGAAAAGGTTAAAGAAGAGGATGGTGGCGGCGCAGCCCACGAGCCCATAAAAGATCAGGAACACCTTGCCTGCCACGGTCACAGGCGTTGTCATCCCAAAACCTGCAGAGACACAGAAACAATGTCAGTTAATCGTCTAAGTGAGGCCAAAAACTGATCTTCGGCAGCAAGATTTCTTCACTTTCCTGAAAAGATATTAGTGAAATGAGGGAAGTGGTGCATTAAAGCGAAAAAAACCAACAACCTCAAAGTCTAATTGAGTGTTTCAAATGCTGCTTAAATCTGATTATGTAAACATCAGTGCCAGTGATGTAAATGATGTAATAGCACGTTTGAGTAAAGAACATACAATTGGTGTGTCTCGGGAAATCCTCAGTCAAAGTTGAGTCATTTGTTAATGTTAGTCTATTTTCAAGTGTTTCAATTTGTAACACAGCTCCCACCTCTGATATTCTTTTGTAAAGCATCTGGTTTGTTAAAGCTGTAGTGCGTAACTTTTGGTGACTCTTGTTGTTGATGTAATTGAAGGTGCCATATGTAAGAATGTGGCCAAAAACGTTGACTACATTCAAATTCAAAATACAGAGGTCTTTTAGGTTTCGTTTTCTGACATAACTGGCAACCCGTGGTTGCTCGGCAGCTGAGACTCTACTGACTGCAATGATATGGTAGACAGCGGTAGGTGGCGCCACATGCCAAAACATGATTTCAAAACATAAACATGATTTTCAGTCTGCAAAATATATTTTTTAATGCAAACATTTTGGCTGTACTGTTGTTGTTGGTGAGTTCTGTTTGTTATATGATTATTATTCCTGAGTCTCTGTGACATATTAGGAGGATTTTATGGCCAGTTGCTTTAGATTTACTACATAATGCACCTTTAATCTCTCTCTGTTTGGACTTTGTGAACAGAGGCACTTATTGGAGCTTCATCTAAAAAAAGCTCTGTCAGTCAATACTATCAGACCTGACATGACGAGCAGTAGAATTCACCTCTGTGGGTGCCTCTTTGTGTTCTCAGTAATACTCCAACCTGTTTGCTGCCGTCTCCTTTTATTAGTGCCACTGCCTCCATCTGTCTTAATTCACTTCCTGTTTGCAGCGCGGGAACGTTGCCTGGCAACATGAGATAACAGACATTTGTTTGTATTTAAAAGTTACACGTTACAGCTTTAATATCCAGTATTAATTTATGGCGTTAATTGCCGTGGGTGGGCCCGTAAAATCAAGGACACCGGGTTTATATGGAGGTGATGAGAGTATCTCGCTGTGTGTCTGTGTGGTTTGGCTTCCTGCTATTTTCTGATTTCTTGGTCAATTAGACAGAATGTTCAAGCTGAGGCAAGGACGAGGAGAAGGGGAAAGGAGGAGAGGATGTTTGTGGGCTCAGTTGCATTTTGAATTGGCACTTCAGTCTTTAAGAGGGTGTCACAGGTGCAGCCTGTAAAATCTCCCAGCACTTGAACAGCAATATCTACAATTACCACCAAAGGAGTGCATTCGGAGTCGATGGCCACGATCCCAATGAAATAACAGCACAATAATGATGAATAAGTATTTTGGAGAAACAAACAAGTTGACCCAGCTCACTGACAAACCAATAATGCCGTTCTTTGCTGTTACTTTCATTTTGTGAGCGTTCTGATTCCTCCCGGGAACATTTTGTTGGTTTCATTCCAGGTTTGGAAAACACTGGTTTATGGCACAATTGATTATAGCTGCACTAATCATTAATGCTTTTACTTACTGTACATAGCTGATTGTTTATTAATGTATGTTAAATAAATCACTTTTGAATGCTTTAATCTGTGTGCAGCCTGCCTCTCTGTCACCAGCCTTGAGCCTTGTTCACACATCTACTAATGTCCGATTTTTCATGTGCAATATTTGTGTGCACACTGCATGGTTATTTGTTTGCACACAGGCAGTTCCTGTACTCCTTCACGCACAAACACACACTTAAACCCAATCACAATGTCACGCAACAAATAAAACGGTGCTGAGAGCTCAACTAGTTCACTTCCAGGCCAAGGTTAATTGATTCTTTCACCGTGACTATCCTCCATTTCAGTCTCCTCCGGGCAGCGCTTTTACCTCCTTTACCGCAAGCCTGTCTGTAACCATTCTTGTCGGGCAATAAATGACATCAATATCTCGCCAATACTTCTTTTTATGAGGCTCAGAATGGCTTTTTTGACCTTATCTCTCACACTCAAAACCACTCTCATGTGGGGTTGCTGTTGACATGCCGGGTCATTTAGATCAACAATGACTGATACAGATTGTTTTTTAGAGACAAGAGGAAATATAAACCCACATGTACACACACCTCTTGGCCTCTCTCTCTAACACACACACACACACACACACACACACACACACACACACACACACACACACACACACACACACACACACGTTTGCGCTTCATTCATGAGGATACTCATCGCAACTCACCCTAACCTTTACCCTTAACCCTAACAAAGCACTTTAACCCTTTAACACACCTAGACACCTTTTTGTGTTTTTGACTTTTTCTTTTTAGCATATCTTTTTCATTTTTTCATGCATATTGTTCAAAATTTGCCAGGTTGTGTATTTTTGGGTGCTTTAAAAAATGTTCATGTGATTTTTTAAACGCTAACAAAAATACTCACGTTAACACACCTTTGCACCAAAATGTGCTCATTGAAACCCATTCAAATCACTATTTTTGATCCTGCTCAAATATAAAGTAAAAAACATGAATCATCTAATTTTTTAGGCAATTTAAGGGTTAAAAATAAAAACATATATATTAATTTTTGATATGTATGGAAAGAAGGGATTTTGGTCTAAAACCTAAAAATTTTTTTAATAAATACAAATACAGATCTATACTATTTTTATAGTTGTGTACTTTATGAGCACCATTTGGTGTGCTAGGTGTGGTAATGTGAGTATTTTAGGCCATCTGACATTACAAAAAAAATAATAATGCAAAAAAAAGAAATGTTTCTGCTAATCTTTCACATATACCAGGCTGCAATAATCCAAACAAAAAAAATCCAGTTTGCATGAAGTATAGTGAAAATAAATAATGTTTTTGTGTTTTTTAGATCATAAAATCAAGGGGCATCGTGAATAAACCTGGCAATTTAAGGGTTAAACATAAAAAATATATATTAATATTTGATACATATGGAAAGAAGAGATGTTGGTCTGTCTAAAACCTAAAAAAAACATCAAAAAAACTTTTATGTGCACCATTTGGTGTGCTAGGTGTAATAACGTAACTTTTTTAAAGGCGCATCTAAGGGTTAAGCCCTGACCATTATTTTCAGAGAAAATCAAAGAATTGATCCACAATATTATGGTTTTCTTGGTGTCTAAGGACATCTAGTGACCTCAGAGAATGTAGACCAACTGATAGGAATATTGTGTCTGTTACTATGACTGACATGTAAGTAAACCAAAGGAGAAAAGTGAATTATCTATCCTCGCCTGTATTTGTTTTTCAGTATGGCAGTACATAGACTATCCCTTTCAGGACTACAGTACACAAACGGTAAGAGTAAGATGTTTTCCACATTACAACAGACAGTGAATCACTTGGTGTTGTCAAAGACAGTGACACAGACAGTCGGCTAGTTCAGCAACATACAGAGAGACATCATTGACTAAGGGAAAGGTGAGGCCCAGTCATTATCCAAATTAAGCCCTTGAATGAAACCCTATTTTTCCAGCTCCATCGTAATTAATTAGCAGCCCAAGACTCCCTTCACCCGACTGAATCAAAGGGAAACAGATTACATCTTTTCAGCGCAGACAGAGACGGGTCCTCTGCACCGTCTCTCATTACCAAGTAAATTACCTATGAGAGGAGAAGGCACCAGGCATCGATTCAGAGTAGCATTTCAGAGCCATTACTCCAGACCACTGTGTCAAGATGCATTAGGGGAAATAGAACAATAATAGAAAGCAAAGGACGGGCGAGCTGAAACATAACACGCTAACAGTGAGTGATTTTTTTTTTTTTTTCACAAGGGCTTCAATTGCGCTTAAAATAAAAACTGTGGGGTGTAACTGTCAAATGTCTGTTAGATTCAAACAATGAGCCAGTGAGTGGACACAATGCTGATTAAGAGCTAGCTCCACATGACTCTCTGTTTCTCAGTATAGTGGTGCGTCGATTGACAGTGATTGGCTTTATATTAAGACAGACAGACTGAGTGACGTTGTGCTAGTAAAGTTAGACGCTTGCAAACAGGTTGGAGTGTGACTGAAAACACAAAGAAGCTCCCATGAACAGTGTCACCACTTGCCCCTTCTTTGCTGCTGTGAAGACACAAATGCTCCCTCAGTCAGGTCTGATAGTATTGCTTGACAGGCTCTGATTTCAGATAAAGGATGCAGCATTGAAATAATGTTTTTCTTTACAGACAGAACAATAAGATCGACAACGACAAAAATCAGCTTTAAAACACTAAAGCTGAACAATGATGCTGAGCTCTTTAATCCACTCCACTCTTTCCAAACATGAATGAGACACTAACAGCAGAACATGTCATGGCAGGAAATAATATGCTAATCCAATCCAATCAAAGCCCTGGGAGAATATTTGTCCATTAACATTAAATATGCCCAATTCCTTTGAAAATGATGCTGTAATGGGTTATGATGCACGCACACGGAGATCCAACCAGGAGGAAAGTGATTGAACTCATGCAATTAGTACCCATTTATTACCATTTGACAGTCTGAAGTGAAGAAGTAGATGTTGTGATTGTTATCAGACTGTGGAAAATGAAATGGAGGGAAATACCTCAATAGGTTGTTAGTGAATGTGTTGACTTCGCTTTTCAGGTCGACGTTTTATCACCAGAGTCTAAATCGCATGTTGGAAAGATCAATCGCTGAGTTGACACAATTACAGCCCAGTGTCAGGTTTCAATGGCTCATTAAGGCTAGTGGTTAATCCAGGACCCGAACAGCACAAATTACCAAAAAGGGTTTCTAATAGAAGTATTGATGGACTCCGTGAATGCTCTACATTTTATTCCCTACACTTAGAAGACTACTGGCCTCTAAACACTAATCAGTCATCACATTTTACCCCAAAGAGCCACTCTGAGTGAAGAACTGCACGAAATCTATGAAAATCTCAACAGGTTTTCCATTATCTGGAGTGTGTGGCAGTACAAAGCTGCTAAGACAGCTGTTAAACCGTCGAACGTGTTCTGCTCGAACTCCCCTCACCTCAGGGAGTGAAATCACAATGTTCCCGAGTAAGATACTGAATTGGGCTGTAATTGCTATCGTTTGCATTTCAAAACAATGCGGCAGAATAACGTGTGCGCCATTATAAAAGGGAGAGTTAATCATCGGTTCTATGATGGTGCTTATGGTTAAACGGCAATACTTTATTCCCTGTAATTGTCAGAAGACAACATAAAAAGAGAATATTTATATGCATTTTCATTAGTTTTGCGTTTTTCAGTTCTCTTTGACGCTGAACCTTCAAGTCCTCTGTTTTGGGGGTGATCAACCCGTAAAACATCACCCGCTGATTTAGCCAGAGCAATGTTGGCTTTCTGAAATTAGAATTAACCATGTAAGGAAAAGTGGAAAAGGCCAGTGTACATCAACGTGTTGGAAACTACTAGCTGTCAATCACACATTTTATGTTCCCCAATCAAAATAGACTATAACCTATTGACGATCACCTAAAACTAGTAAATGAGATCATCTGAGAAAAATGTTTACAATCAATCAAGAAGAACACATCCGAGACGATACTGGTTTAAGATTGTGTCCATTATGGTTCCACTATCATGTTATAATACAAAAAAAAACTTTGAAGCAAATTAATAAATCAACTGACTGTGGTGGAAAATAATTCACTTCCTCTTCGGCTCTGGGGAACATTTTAGAGTCTTTTAGCTTATCGTTTTCTTTCTTTTCTGACCTATTGATTCAGTGCATTGATTTCTGGCTGATTGAAAAGGCATATTGATTCACTGTAACCGTAGAGACAGACTGAAAAGGCCGCACCATTGCAAAAAAAAAAAAAAAAAAAAAGAATAGCTGAACACATTACAGACTCTCGTAAGAAGTCACGTATTTGGAGTTAGTGAATTCCGCTGATAATTGAGAAAATATAAAGGCTGTAAAGAGTTAATCTGCGAACGCTGCAGAACTGTACATCACAGCCAAAATACACAAAAGAGCAATTTCAATTGGCTCCTAATGAATACCCACATAAGAATAAAGGGTATCTAAAAGCACTCACACTCATGTTTCCGTGTTTGAACGAAGGATATGCATAGTGCATTCATTTGTCAAGGAAAATAGCATTGAGTCTGAAGGTTAACGCTTGTCACAGAGGACACAACCACCCCTGTCCCCACCCACAGCTCTCTAGTGTCCAAAAAAATGGACCAGAGGACTCATTATGGGGAATGTTCTGCAAACCAGGGGAAAAAAAAAAATCTATTGCCTCCCGATGTCCCCAATTAATAGGCTTAAAAACAGGCTCCCAGTCAGCTGCTTCTCTCCGTAGGGAATAGCTGAGCAATAAAAGCAATAGCAGGAAAATGTCACATATGCCTGTCCCTCTGATGACTGTGTTTTCCGAGATGAACAGGAAACCATTAGTCACGGCGCGGCGTTGCAGGGGTCTGCAGAGAGGACAGAGGGCTGAGGAAGTAGCGGCGCGGACAGACCTCGAGATTTCATCGGCACACCATCTGCTGGGAAGCTGTCGGGATTATTGGCCAAACGGGTGGTAATGGGGAACATTCACAACACGTGTATGCTGAGACGATGGTAGTACGGGTCACATACATGCCAGGATTTAGTTAAACAAAGGCTATACATTATTAATAAGACACCCCAAAGCCTTTACACATGCTGTAATAACTTCTGCGGGGGCCCTAAAGGACACAGTCCATGAATACAAGTGCATTAATGGTAAAGCATTCTATACGGCAAGGACTTGATAATGAGTGTTTTACTCGACACATGTCTATGCAATAATTAGGAATGATGGTCTGTGGTGATCATAATGAAATATGTAGCGTAGAGTCATTAAAGCTGGTCGATAGATATAAATTATAAGAGTGAGAGCACACTGCCAAAAGTAATAATGTAGCACTAACCAAGTCAGTGAAGCACAATATGAAATCTTTTTTTTTTTTTTTTTGCTTCGTTAAGTCCAGTCCCGTGTTTAAAGTTACATCTTGCCACTTTATTCTTTGGCAGCGAGAGCCAGTGGAATTAATGACTCTGCCGTCATCCATATTGATTTGCTGACAAAAAATAATATATGCTGCACTGATTTTTGGACCTGTGCCAAAACGCTTTTTTGTTCCCCCATCCCCCCCCACCAAGATCATATTGTAAAAGTGAAACAACGCAGAGGATCTGTTAAGACAGGGCGGTTAAATACGCAAAAATTAAAATGAAGGGGTCATGTGGCTTCATTGTTCATCTGCAAATGGGAACAGAGATTTTGTCCTTTCATTTGAGTGAGTCATTCTCTCGTCAGAATAATAGCTTCTCCGTGATGGATCTGAAGGCTACGTCCTTGTGTTTCCTATCGTGTACTGTGTGCACAGTCAATGTTTGAATAAAAGCTTAGCTACACAAAGGCCTCTTGTATTATTCCCCAAAGCAAACACACCTGTTCAGGTGGAGCGTTCGAAACACTAACGCCCTCGGGTCAGCGTGATAAGCCTCCGCCGTTCATCGTAATAGATAATACCGATTGTGTAGTATCACGGTGACGCTACATTAACTTTGTGTCTTTCGTTGCTGCTTGGGCTTCACGTGTGAGATCAGATGTTAGCCGGAAATGAATGCTTGGGGTTTGGCAGACCTTCGATTTAATGGATTTTCATTACGGGGCAAATGATGTAAAAGCACGAGTCCCTGAGATTCAAGGCAGCGCAATCGGCCGATTCCTGTCAGGGCCTGGCTGCTACGTTTAAGTGACAGCTGCAATAATGAGCTCAAGTCAGAGAAACCACAGCGACATACCTCGCCGAAATGATGAGGCAATGCTCTGCTGCTCACAATTAGATTAGAATCTGCTTTCTATGAACTCAAAGTGCCCACTTTGTGTGTGAGATTGTGTCTCTGCCAGTGGCTGTCGGCCCTGGAGGTAGCGGGATAATCTATGAATGCTGGCACTAGGACAACACATTTTGCCTTGTTTGATCCATGGTGTTTTCCAGTGGATTCAACTGAGCCGCTCACATGGTTTAAATAAGACAATTCTCTGGATTCTCTTTACAGAACCACGATGAATCAACCGACCATGAGAACACACCAAGTGTGGCTAACACTAGTTGACAGATTCAGGATATGATCGGACTGAATCACACCTTTGTGCATAAATTCATCCTAAAATCCAAATGAAAAACTTAAAGCAAGGACAAGGACATGGTGCAATGATTTCCCTCTGTGTGTGCTGTGATTGTTTTGTTTGGCTGATTGTCGTCATTCATTCATTGTCTACCACTTTATCCACTGGTTGCTGGAGCCAATCCCAGGCGAAAGGCGGGGTCGCAACACACAGAGACGAAACAACCATTCACTCTCACGCTCACACATATGGTCAGTTTAGAGTGTCTAATTAATCTCTGCATGTTTTTGGACACCAGAGTACCTGGAGAAATCTCACGTACACATGGGGAAAACATGCAATCGCCACACAGAGGATGTGGACCAGTAACCTTCTTGCTGCGAGGCCCTATCAATTGTATTGTGTGGTCAATCGTAATTCCATGGTTTTCAATCTGCAGTACTTCCTCTGGTGGAGGAAAATACATCAGAAATATTGTTCTACTGTATATATACCAGGGTGTGTGTTCAGAGTGGAGCTGAGGAATGTTGACCCAAGTGTAGAAAATTAAAAAAAAAAAATCTATTAGAGTCACCTTATCGCTCGCTCCATCTTAATCTAATTTCACTACACAAGTGTGTGAAGAGTATGTGAGGAAGAGGAGGATGATGATGGTCCGTAGCTCAGCCTTTATTTCCACCACTGTATTTTAACGTTGGCAATAATGGTGTTACTTTGAGAGCTCTGTATTTTCTCAGGTGTAATTATAACAGTTTTTTTTTTCTTTACATATCTTTGTTATCTCATATTCTTTGAGTAACATTGCACAGGCAGCTGCTATGGCGAAACTGTTGCACGACAAAAACGTAGATTTTGTCTGACAATGGAAGAATGTATCATACAGTGTCTCATCGAATTACCTGAACAGGTGTGCACTTTTATCTGATTCAAACAGATTATGAGTTGAAAAAAATGAACACGAGTGGCTCAGAATACATCTACATATATATGTATATATATATATATACATATATATATATACATATGCATGTAATTTGTCTTCATAGTAGACTTATGCCGTGTTTCCACTACATTTTCCCAGCTCGCCTCTCCTCTATTCGGTTTGGTTGGTTTTCCATTACAATATAGCACCTCCTCAACGTGGGGGCGGAGTCACCACAGCACCGCTGCATGAAACTGCCGTGACTTCGTTTTACGTGCAACACACACAAACTAGTGACTAGTGACTTGTAATGCAGTTATTGTCAGTGTAACTGAATCATTAGACTCAGTTAATTAAAAAAGATTTGTTCAGTACTTCCTGCGTGACCGGAGCACAGACTCCGTCTGACACAGTCACTGAACTGAAACACAGCGGCGGCAGGGGGTTTGTGATGCAGCTCGCTAAATACACCCGACTCCTCTGTTAAATATTGAGATTTTTCGACATTTCCTTTGCTAATTGTTGCAGATTAACCCACATTTTCAGGATTGTTAAGTCGTTTTAAACACATCTACAGTTCGGATGGCTTGGAACTTCACCAGAGCAGGTACTTAAAAGAAAAGTACCAGCTACCATCGCTAATGGAAAAGCAAAATAACTGTGCCGAGGTGAGGCGAGTCAAACAGCACTAATGGAAAAGAGGGTTAACTGTAATTGTAGATATATATATATGCACCATCCATGGTCTGTATTCTAATAATGAAACCATCTCATTGATTCAAGGTCATGCTCAAAGTTTCATATCTGAAATCCAGTCTTTTGCAAGTGTGTTTGCATTTAGCCATTTGAAAGAAGCACAGTCACCACACAGTCACCACACACACACACAGCCGCTCTCACTCTGTACATACAAAGAGACAGATGGACGGCTGTCAAATCATGCTGTTCGCTCTCGTGTTATTAACACAGATAACTATTTACATCCATGATTCTAAGATGCGGATAAAATGTGATGGAAGTGCGACCGCAGGCTTTCTGCAGCAGGGTGACATTTTGCCAAGAGTGTGTTTGACTTCACCGCATCAAAGGTTTGCGAAGCGGCCAAAAGTTCCCGGAGGAACTTTTCTGCTTATGGAGAAAGTTCGGAGTCTCATAGCTGCAAGTCAGCATGGACACCAGCACCAATGCAAATCATGTTGGCCGGCAAAACTGATGATGATCAAATTATGAACCACCGAGATAAAGTTTCTTGAACGATTGTTCAAATCAAATTAACCCTGATGAGAAGTGCAAAGAGCACACGTAGTTTATCCTCTCTTTACTTTGCCAGTGCAAAGAGCCGAATCAGTGAAATGCTAATCAGGTTGAGCAGAAGGATGTTGGGAAAATCTGCTGTGTCCTCTGAAATGAACTTGGCATCACTTGGTTGGTGATGGGTTGAGTCTGTGAGTTACTGTATGTCGGTGATTACGTGGCTTATCAAGACAGGGCAGGATTTATGACCTACTGTGACAGGCGTTGCAGGGGTTACAGCGTGACACACTCTAACCCTACACACACTCACGGTTCGATAAGGTTGTGTAACAGGATGTATCGCACATTTTTGCCATGGAAATATTAACTAGTGCAGCTAAACAGAAAAAAAAATGTAGTGCAATTACACAACAGCCTTGTGAATCACTGTGTAGTAATCATACACTCCCTTCCATCATTGTTGTGCTCGGCTTGTGGATTGATACAATCTATAGGGAGCATTCATGGAGCTAAAGGCAATCTGTTTTTCACTTTTTGACAGTGGCATTTCATCTGAGAAAATCCTGATGATATAAAGCGAGAAAGTCAAAAATGGAACCAAGAAGACCGGGGTTTGCGACCCGGTCGGAACAAGTGCCTTTCTGCATAGAGTTTCTCCCTTTGTGTGTGTGTGGGGGGGTTTTCTCCAGTTTCCTCCTACGGTCCAAAAACATGCAGGTTTTGGGATTAGGTCAATTGGGCGCTCTAAATTAACAGTGAGAGTGGATGGTTGTTTATCTCTATATGTGGCCCTGTGATGGACTGGCGACCTGTCCAGGGTGTGACCCACGCCTATCACACTGTGTCAGCTGCGACTGGCACAGCATCTCCCAAGACCCACATGTGGAGGATAAAGAGGTGGAAGATGGATGGAAGCAGACATTAGGTAGAAAATAGAGTCACAATGACCTAATTACTCGATTAAGTGATGCTCATTTAATTTTATGATGTACTGTTTGTGCAACACGACCAGCCTCTCTTTCACAATGACAACGTAATGACACAAAGGCGTAACTGGAGATCAAAATGGTCACAGACGCAAAGTTAAATTTAACACCGATGTGAAACAGGAGTCAGGACTGTGTGGGAAAGTCTACAGACAGAAAACAGAAGGCTTGAGCAAGTCTGAAGCGTCGCTGTGCACTGATGAATCTGCTTTCACAGATTGCGAGCCGAATTCCCACCCACCTCCTGAAAGCACATTCATAACATAAACAGTAGCGAACAACACAGATGGTTCCGTCCCGACGTGGCAGCGGCGAGTGGTTGATCAAAAATAAGAACGCATCAAAACAAACACACACTCTGCCTTCGGGGATCCACCTCATGTCTGTCATGTGACATTTCACGCCGCTTAAATGCCAAACGCGCGCTTCGTCACGCTCAGGTGACGCTGTCTTCTATAAGCGTAGAGACGCGTGAATTACAAGGCGCAGGATGAGGACAAATGTGCTTCGCAGTTCTCTTCCAGTCACATTGGCCGTGGTCAGACAAGCATGTAATAGTCGCACAAACCTTACAAGTAAGCCTCCGAAGCAACATCAGCATTTTTTTTTTTTTTTAAATTGGCACAACAAGAAGAGCAGGATAACACCCACTAACCTATTAGGTGAAGCTGTTTCCTCACACTACAGAATATCAATCGTGAGAGAGGAGTTTTTCTAAAGCTTTCCTTTTGGATCAGGGCTTAACAAGCTGGAGTTTACTAAATCCTCACCGAAGTATTTGTGCGATCCAGTGATTACTTTTTGATCCCGAACACACTGCAGTTATGTTTTAATAGTATACACTGCAACACCTGAGAAATACTGTGTCCTCTCTGATCTTATACATATATATATATATATTATACACACACACACCTTGCAACCAATTAAGTTGCTGTTGATTTAACTTCATTAACACAACATTGTGCTCAATCTATAACTGAGTGAGTGCATATAAACTGGATGCAAAAACAATGAGCTGAAAGATGCTAAATTTACTGATTTAATCAAATTGAATAAAGACATGTTGACGAGAACAGCTTTAAGCTGAATGATGAAGCGTGTATCTGTTGTGTAAAATACTATCAAATTGCTTTAACACTGCCCTTATAATGTCAGTGTTTAGCTAAAACATGTAGCATAAGCCAAAACCATGAATAAGATTACCTACTTGAAGAAACACATTTGGCTTGTGGGTAAACGTTGGCTTGTGAGAGATTATACCAGTCCTGGTCTAGTCTATAATGAGGGATGAGCACATTGTCATTTTACTGCAGCTCAGCTCTGCACACCCACGGGTTTAACTCCACCAAACCTTTGACTTTTTGAAATCTGGCCTCGTTTGTCGACGAAACTTTTTGAGGGTGCATTTTCTTAAACTGTCCTACTTTTCTTGTCCATCTTTGTGACTTTGTCTGGGTGGGTGGACGTGACTGTGAGGAGAAAGACGCTGCAGTGGTTGCCGGGGGGCAAGAAGAGACAGGACTGAGCCAGTATTCCCAAGAACAAATTGAATCTATACCAGCAGCGGATTATTGCATTAAAAACTGCTGAACAATTAAGTGCCCTCTCGGGGTGTCCCAGTCCGTCTCAACAAGTTAGAAGCCATCACTAAGTACACTGCATTCACCCCTTTTAGCTCTTAGAAGAGTAGAAACTGTGCTGAAACCAGACAATAGTTTTTACAAAATGTCATTGCACCAGCTCTCAGTGAGACATGCAGGCCCAGAAACAGCCCCAGAGACCTGTCCTAATTGGCAGTCATCAGCTATCAATCAGCCTTGAGGTTTATAAATAGCTTCTGTTATTAATAGAAACTCTACTTATATAGCAGACTCTGTGCCCTTTTAATGGGAAGGCAAACAGAAGGATATGTGGGGCAGGACTGCGAAACCAAAGAGATGGATGTTTACAAAAAGAAACTTTACAAATGTGTATGTGTGTCTTGTTTTTCAGATGAAAAACAAGACGTCCTCGTCTTGTTTTCCACAGCCATGCCTGAGGCTCTGGGAGCCTGTGGATTTCTGTGGTTTGGATAAGGTCAACATGTTGTCGGGATATATGTGGATGTTTGACTTTGGCTTAAATGGAACAAGATAATGGACTTGAAAATGGCACCTGTTCAACTCAAAGTCTGAGTTTAGTTTCCCACTGCTCCAAGTCCATGTACAATTCATGGAGATTGATTCTGAATCGAGTTTCACGATGGGCTCTGACTCTCTACTTTTAGTTTTAAGTTTGAGTCTGATTCTGTCTTCTATATCTACTATAGATATTCTGTCTTCTATATCTCAAACTACTGCTTGATATAGTTTGTGTACAGACATTTACTGTAGAAATTGTTTACTTTGCCAAAAAAATAATTTGCATCATTGTTTTGTGATTCACTATACATTATTATTGATTATTGTTTCACAAATGACACCCTTTTACATTAGGATGATGCGGTAGTCATATATGCTGCAGCTGTAATCAGCTGACTGCAATCCACTGTCACACTCCTCCCTTCACTCATTTCTTGCTACACCCATGTTGCCTCACACCGCTGCCACTGACAACGCTTTATCGTCAGCCTCCACCTTTCTCTGATAGACTCAAAAGTTTAAAATGTTATTCACTTGCATGGCCTCAGTTTTGCATTCGGCTTAAATGCTCCTTAGCCAAACCGGGGAGCGTCTGAAGAGCAGAGCCATCAGCCTAATTATATTTCCATTGTTTGCATGGATAGTTTAATATTGAATACATAATGAGTTTTCCTGACTGAATTTATCTTTTTTTTTGTGCTCTGTCGATAAGTTTTACAGATGTTTCTTTTATAATTTTGGTCTACAAACTATTTCTTTTGCCATTGTGATACCATGGGTGACCACTAGGGCAAAAAAACAGCAATTTGTGGTTGTGACACTCATTGTTCTAAACAGAAACAGTTGACCTTGTTCACGCTCTGGAACAGTTGGTTATGAATTTGATTTGATTCTAAATCATTCATGTCAAACCTGCAGGTGTCTGTGTCACTGTCTAATCCCGAACATAGAGCACAAACATCACAGCAGGACTTAAATCTCTGTTCGATAAATATTATGGTCCTTAACCTGCTTTATTGTTTGACATGATGATGTATGTTGTCTTCTAAGAAATGCTCCATGGTAAACTTGTATTTTGAATTGCAGTAGATTAAATTCATTTAATACGTCTCACGCAAACTCTATTTTCGAGAAAAAGCTTGAAGCAAGTGACTGTAGACCAGAGAAAAAATTTCTTGTCTGAGATCCGAATTGCATTGTGACTAAAAATATAGGTCCCCTTTAACTAAAAGTTGCTTTTTCTGTGCATTGTGTTTAAATTTAACACAAACACCGGATAAACAACTGGATAAACATGCGCTTCAAGTGGCAACAGCTTCGCTTTCATTTTTCAAAGTGATATTGGAGGCACATCAAGGGGAGCGAAGTGTCACTGCTGATTTCGAGCCTCTGTCACAGCAGAGAGTCAGAGGTGGGAAGTGTTTTGGAGGAGTGTCTATAGAGCACGCAGGGGGATGCCGCTCTGAGAAAGAGTTGTGCGGGGAGGCCCACAGATCCCTTTGATATCATCTGCTCAAAAGCCTGCACAAAAAGCAGCAGAGTGGCAGGAGGAGAGGCGATGAAAGTGAGATGGAAATCCAGACAGAAATGCCATACCTCTGTGCTCACACACACAGAAAAGGACAATTACAGTAGAGAGATCAACATCACCCGTTTCAGTTTAAATCGTCTGTCTTTTAAGGGAAAACTGCAGCTGCAAGACAAGGATTTCAAGACGCATGTACACAAACACAGTTGTTGTGGTTTTCGTCTCTGTGACTGGCTGAGCTGAGAGCATCAGCTCCCTGTTTTTCTGCATCTGCAGACGGTGGAAAAGCCTGTTAAGCTCTCCTGACATGTCTGAATTAAAGAAACCTCTGCTCATGCATCCAATTCACTCTTTTTCTTATCACTCTCCTTCACACAGTTTTGAACACTCTTAATTGAAGCTGTTGTGGGGTGGGAGGGTGAGTTCACCAGGCCATCATGCATGCAGTCCACCACACCAAGCGTTCCTGCGAGGGACAGTTGCTCTTTTCTGACCTATTGCATAGTAAATGTTAAATGAGGGGGAGCAGACGGGGCCTTCACATTGACATTCCTATTGGTTTGAATGGAAATGTGGCTACAAAAAAAATCCTGCACCCATGGGTGCTGTCCTATAGCCAAGGATGAGTGTGCCATTCCAAATGGCAGGCGAGTCAGATGTCGCCCACATTGCCAGAGTCCCTCACAGCCAAAATCTAACACATGACTGGAAAAAATGTTAATCTGTTATTCTGTGTGTAAGCCAGGGAGGGGAAAGCAGCCCAAAGGGATGGCATGCATTTGACGCCCAGACTGTCAGACTGATGATATTTGACAGACAGAAACCACATTTCTGTGTGAATGGACAGTATGATCTAATCTCATGTCCCTTAGCTTCTCTTCTATTAACTGATATGAATGTGGCATCATCAGCTAAGACGCCTTGCAACTAGAAAGTAGAGTTCTTTTTTTAAGATGTACAAAGATATGTGCTTATATAAGGCAACTCGTTTTTCAACAAGTTTACACAAGACATGACACCGAGAAATCAGGGAAATTCAGAAATTCAGCATAATATCACCCACCTATAGTCGACACAACAGTTCCAACAAAATAAAAAGCCCCTGTAAAATCCCATCGTGGCCTCAGGGCATCAGCCCGGATCCCGGCGGCGATGGCAGCCTCGTACTCCCGCAGGAAGGAGTTGAGGTCCTGCAGGCTGATGTTGAACGTCTCACTGAAGTTGTGGAGCGTCCCGTTCCAGCGGCCGTGAGCCCGCAGCTCCGAGGGCCTCTCGATGGCCGAGAAGACCGCAGCGCCGCACAGCAGGTACAGGATGATGAGGAGGGCGAGCAGCACGAAGCGGCCGTTGTCCTCGTTGAGGTGCAGGGAGCGGCAGCCTTGCAGTCGCAGGGCAGGCATCATCCAAATTTCAGCACCACGCGCGCGTCGGACAGCGACAAGCTCCACATCAGAGGCGACATTCACTCGCGTGCAGGTTTTTCTCCTCTGAAGTACCACTGTCCCGCTGCCTCACTGCACTTCTAACCCACAGGCAACATTCCCACTTCTACTCATGCAGCCCCTGCGCCACGTTGTCTCATTGTAGTTGTGAAGTGGTGGCAAAAACACTCCACTTGTGGATGTGAAGTCTGCAGAGTTCAGGGCAAAAGCAGTTCTCATCATACATGCATTCTCTCTCAGTTGTGCCACTGCAGCTGGTGTGGACTGCAGCTTGAATCCAGACAGACGCGCTCCTTTTTTGTGTGCAAATGCAAGCAGTACAGTTGTATTATCCTCTGGGTCTCCTGCACCAAAATGCCTCTCCGCAAAAAAACCCACGATGACGCTCTGGATTCTACATGAGTCGCAGAAGAAGCCCGTTCCTCCTGTCTTACATAAAGTCATTTATCCTTTTCTTGCGCTGGAAGAGAGTCGAGTTTCGTGTGATCGTTGCACCTATATGTGATGGGGGGGAAAAAAACCCGTTTGCTGCAAATCAGGACATAGTGATAGGAAAGACGTAAGGAAAAAGGAAAAGTATTCCAGCGCGTCTTCAGCTGAGGTAATCCTCAGAAATACTGAGGATTTACATTTTCACTGTAGCCGTGTTACATTGTGTCATGCGCACTGAGGAATACTCCACTCACTGGAAACCAGGAGCACAGATAAACTGCTGAGCAGGAAAAAAAAAGTTTATCAGAACAGCAACAATGAAAAATAAAATAAATAGAAAATTAAATAAAATGTTGCAGGTCATTTCCTGCTGAATTGTAAGTCTGTATAGATGAGCAATATCATCGATCACATTTTTACAATTTAAGTTATCTCTACTAATCCATCATTGATGCAGCTTTTCTTCAGTTAGTCCATTAAAAAGCCTGTAGTGACTTAGAGGCAAACACAAAACCATATTCAGTTCACAGATTGGGACTAAATCAATGAAGACCTGCTGTTGATCCATGAAAATCACCATAAAAATATCGACTGAAGCTCCAAAAGCAACAATAATCCATCCGATGTGGAAAGACTGACCCTGTCGTAAATGTCAGGAGGTAATGTTGTGCTGAGATAAACCAAAAAAAAAAAAAACAGAACCACCTTGAAGCACTGTATGCTTATTGAGTTCAAAGATAACAGTGCCAATGCTAATGGAAATAGAAGAAAAACAAAATACACCTCTAAGCAGATTTTCCACAGAGTGTGTTTGAAAGAAAAAGTCATTACCTAAAACGGTGTGCTGAGAAATTATAATCAATATAGCTACCTTATGTTGATGCTGCCTTCTGATCGTGCTAACTGGATTACAAATTGCAAATTAAGGCAGGAGGCAGAGCAAGGACACACTCAGCACAGCATGCACACGTCTTTGTCAATTCTAATTATTACCTCAAAACATAAAAACGCACAGAACACAGACGCAAATAGGAGGAGACAACAATGAAAACTCACGTCATACCATGAATTATATTACATCATGACATCTCTGTGGTATAAAACATGCTTGTAATATACAGTGCGCCTGTATATGTGAAAAATGAGGAGGGTACAGTCAGACGCATCACTCAAGGTGATATATAGCAGCATGAGGAAAATACTGATCACTTAAAATTAAGTGGGATAGAAAAAGCAACCCCCCCCCGCTCCCGTCCCCTCCCACTCCCCTGCCATGTCATTTATGTTCTCCACCCACTAATATCTTTTCAGGGTCATGTGGGGCTGCCGAGTATCCCAGCATGCACCGTGGAGGAACCAGGAAAGTCATCGCAGGCTTTCAGACATATGGTACACAAGCTCATTCATACCTTCAGGCGTTTTTCACTCCACTTCACCTGGCTGTGAGAGGACACACTTGTCAAGCAGAAACTAATCCATGGGTGCATTCATTTCAGATGGCTATCAACTGCTGAGACTCAACGCGACGTTTTAAACATCAGCATATCAGGTTTTTTTTATAATTGGGTGTTAAAATCTCAATATTTAGCATTTATAATCAATTACGCCATCACAAATAACAATGTAGTTCCAGGTTGATGTATTTTTTTCTTAATTGTGCATTACCACGGTTAAATAAAGTTAAAACTTATTGTGCACATGGACGTTTTGAAGTGTGACGGACAGCATTCATTAACTATTCAAGTGTTAGAAAACTAAAATAAATTTGTTCTTTAACAGTCCCGCAGGGGATGTTCCTTCTTTCTCTGCGTTTAACCCATCCTCAAGTAGAAACCTTCCCAGAATTAAGGACAGCAGGCAGCCACAAAGCAATGGGGGTAGGTTACCTTGCTCAGGGGGTACCCCAGCCCTTCTTTTGACCTGAAGGGCTAGGGTGCCCCCTGAGCCCCCCTGTCGGTTTGTAACCAGAGGCTCAAACCGACAGCCCTCTGGTTACAAGCCAAGTTATCTTTCCACTTGGCCATGGGCTGCTCATTTTGAGGTTATAGTTAAGGTTTTTGGAATGTGGTAAGCGGCACAGACATCATGAGTTGTTGCCTTCATCACTGAGTTCACTTTGTAACAACATGGACAGGCAGATGCAGGTTATGGAAAGCAATAGTTTAAAACAACAACACTGTCTGAAAAAAAACCTTCTGGATCACTGTCTAGTGCTCTGCATGTTTTAGACGTTTCCTTGCTCCAGCACACCTGATTCAAATAAATGGGTTGTTATCAGGCTTCTGAAGTGCAACAACGGGTGTGTTGGAGCAGGGAAACATCTAAATAATGCAGGGCAGTGGGTCCCCAGGACCAGGATTGAGAAACCCTGACAAGTGACTAAATAGAAAGTGGCAGAGACCTTCTGATAAGGGAGGACTAAATAGTGCAGGTGTGGCTAATGGAACACAGGTAAAGTAATGAAGGCAGAGAATTTAATCAGTCTGGTGGGTGTTGAAGAATGACATGAAGTACATTGACCTGTAACAAGTGAAGAAAGTTTCAAAATAAAACAAGAAATGGCACACTATGAGACAGAGTGACCCGCCATGGCAAAAGTAGCAACAAGTCGTCCCATCGCAAACCAAGTAAACAAATAAAAATGATTTTGTTTTTGTTATTTTGTTGTTATTCCGTTGAATGAAGATGGACAAGGAAAAACACAGGAGAACTAAATCGTGGCTGTACTTCTTAATGAAGTCGGAGGCTTCTGGTCCTGCGGAGGCTGATCTCACTTCTGCTATGCGAGCAGACGCATTAGCATTAGCATTTCAGCTAGTGGACTTTATGTAACGTGTTAGCATAAAAGTTCTCCAGAGCTTATTTACAACAAACTGATGGATTATTTAGCGGCCGAAAGAGCACAGGACATAAGAATAACTGGACACCTTGAGGAAAAGACACAGTAGTCACTTCTGGTATGATGACATGGCGCCAGCATCCCCGAACTTCTACCTTCTATCTTCTTATGGGGTGAGTTGTCACTAACGTCGGTTGTGACAACTCACAACTCATTCCAAGTCAAATACAGGGATTAAAACGTGTTTTTTTTCATGCATAATGTGTGAATGACACAACTTTCTGTATGAAGTCTTGACTGTGATGCTAATGATTTAGCAACTAGCTGAGAGTTAGCACATCATCACCTCATTCAGCAACAGACTGATCCATCCATACTACAGCACAGATACAAGTGTTATTTTGCGACTTGTTTTTATTGTGAGTATTTGGATTTACCAATGTGACAAAAACTTGGACTGTGGACCAGGAAAGAGAGAGAGGGTGGTTTATGAACTTTAGATTCCAGCCAGAAAAGTCTAAAGGCTATAAAGTTGCAAAATATATCTGTGAGGCGTCATCACAAATTTTATTAGGTGAGGCTTTTGTCTCAGGTCTGGAATAAATAAAAGTCAGAAGCCAAATGCTGGAAGGAATTCAGAGTAAAATGGACTCATTAATACAATAGCTATTAAAAACCTGCTAATGTTTGTAAATGTTATAGGCTCATTCTTCTTCCAAAAGTCACAAAAAAGACAGTTCCTGTCAAGGAAAAAAAAAAACCACATCTCCTACTCTAATGCTGTAACCGTTTTACAGCAGTGCAGGTTAGCTGTTAAAAGCCCTTTCTGCACACACCTTAGCCAGCGTATTATGGGAGCCAGAGGGCATGTAGCAAAGACAGAGAAGAGACAATCCGTCAGAGTGCAGCAACAAGAGCTCCTGCAGTGCATAAAGATGAGGCGACAAGGGAGGACACACATCCACTTACAGTGAAAAATGAAACTGGGAAGGAAGTGACTGAGGGATTTCCTCTCACCCCGCTGTGCAAATGTAGCTCCCAGTGATTGAGAATATAATGGTTAAATCAATAATTCTGTATACAGTGTATCAGTCATGTCAGTGTCCGATATGTGCTGATGTGAACACTTGGTTTTTACAGAATAAGTAGAAAAAGAAATTGCTTCCGAGGACGGGATTCAACTAAAGTGTTTTGCACATAGAATTTGTGTTGACCAAAGAACCAACAAAGTGTGTTTAAAATGATAGAACATATTTCTTAATTTTTCTATAACACAAATCTTCAGTGTGTTCGCATTGACATGAGCAGGTAAAAGCACATATGCTCGTGTTTGAACGAGAGAGAGAGAGGTGGTATTGATTTGATTTTGACTTGACATGGCCAATTTGCACAACATCGTCCTCTGAGATTTGAGAGTAACCCTTTTTAGAATCCTCTTTTGACCGCGTGGACTAAACAAAGCAGCACCTGCACGCAGTGTCAGAGGTCAGCGAACCTTCATTTGTGTCCACAGTGGTTACGACAGCAGTAATTTACATCACTGAAAAGAAACAAACCTAAATACGGAAATGCCCTCTCATCTCATTTTGCGGCGTTTCTCTATATTTTCTATACTCTCTTTTTTTATATATATATAAGAAACATATTCTAATAAGAAAATAATGTATAAATCAATGCTACAGACTAAATCTAAGATTTATGAGTTTCCAAAATAACTTTTTCTTTTAAAATAAACTCTTGCTGTAGTCTCAGACACGGCAAAGCTGCATGTTCAACCTTATTCCATTTATTTTGTGTACGTGTGTTGTTGTGTGTGTGCGAGTGTGTGTGCGTTTGTTTGAAATGAAAACCATTACCCCGCTCATCCTGTCAAGACGGATTTGTCCTCAAGAATCCAGTGAGATTTACAGAGCACAACAATAGTTCTCCTTGAACTGTATAGGAGGGAGGGTGGTGGGGGTTGGTGAACTCTGTCCATTAGCGTTCCACTAACTCACTCACTCACTGTCGGCCGATTTATCCTCCACACGAGGGTCACGGAGGGTCTGGAGCCAATCCCAGCTGACACGGGGCAAAAGGCATGGTACACCGCGGACAGACGGAGACGAATAACCACTCACTCCGACACTCACACCTACAGTCGGTTATGAGTAATTAACCTATGCATGTTTTTGTACTGTGGGAGGACACCAGAGGACCTGGAGAGAACCCACTTGCACACAGGGACAACATGAACGAGAGGCCCTCGTTTGAACCAGGATTTTGACTCTATTGCTGTGAAACGGTCAGGCAGGTGAGGCAACAGTGCTAGCCACTACTGGGGATATGCAAGCTTCCTCTGGTGGTATTCGGAGGAAAATCAGAAATACTGAATAGACCTGGGTGGAATTTTGAGTGCATAGAAAATGAGACAAATAACAAATAAAATATAATTAATTAAAGGTGCACTATGTAATACATCTAAAGCAGGGGTGTCAAACTCATTTTCACTGAGGGCCACATCAGCATAATTGTTACCCTCAAAGGGCCAGATGTAACTGTCATACAGAATAAATGTAACTAAATATAATGTAAAATAAAGGTAACTACACCATAAAATATTGCTGAATAACTTTCTGTATATATTACTTATTCAATTTCACTCGTTGCATGATGCATATACAATGATACACTGCGATCTAGTGGCGGTGCCGTCACTTTGCGGGTAACGCAATCGCCATGCATTGTGGGAAATGTAGTTTATGGTCAACGCACGCCTTAAAGCAGCATAGATCTATTTTAACACACATTTTTAAGACCAATTAATCACTCGCGGGCCACATAAAATGACGTGGTGGGCCACGTCTGGCCCCCGGGCCTTGAGTTTGACACATGTGATCTAAAGCAACTGACCATAAAATCCTCCTAATATGTCACAGAGACCCAGGAATAATATTCATTTAATATACTGAACTCACCAACAACAACAGTACAGCCAAAATATTCACATTAAATACATAAATACATTAAATACATTTGTCAGTCAGTTAGTAGAGCAGTCAGTAGAGTCTCAGCTGCCGAGCAACCACGGGTTGCCAGTTACGTCTGAGCTACAATGGCGGAGAAAACGAAACCTAAAAGACCTTGGTATTTTGAATTTGAGTGTAGTAATTTGAGTTTTTGGCCACATTCTTACATATGGTGCCTTTAAATAATGATCATTTTATATAATATGTAACCAGTAATTTTACAATACCAGCGTTTGAAGTGTAAGCGAGGATGATGAGTCAATCTGCCTCCTGTGAAAAAGTCCGCAGCTGTCTTTGCTCGGCCTATTCACACCACTGTATTTTAACCTTGGTGATAATTGCGTTACTTTGAGAGTTCAGTATTGTCTCAGGTGTTACAAGCTGATATAAAAAGTTTGAGAACCGCTGCTCTAAATCCTAACCTTTTCAAGGGAAATCCTCTCATATAGAGCATTATTTCTCTCTGTGAGAATCTCATAAGTCCCGCGGAGTGAAAACCCAGAGGTGATGCGCTCAAAGAGCTTTCAGAGTTTGCCGCAGCTGCTCCTTCATTATTCTCCCCTTTTAAAGCGGGCGGCTTGTAGCTCTCAAGGGCAGCTGAAAGGGGAACAAAACATACATATCACAACTGTCTAAGCGGAAAATAGAGGGTAACCAAGCTTACTGCACCTCGGAGGTGTTTCGCCTAACACGATGTTTTACTGTCATAATCTTATTCTTATATTGATAGCGTTGTATTCATAAGTCACAGAATAAAACTGCGGCAGCTGCTCCTCTTTTGTCGTGTCAGTGTAAGCTGTGATCCAGTGCTGCAATAATGCACACTTTACATCTAACAGCATGAATGAATGGATAGCTTTATTTCAGTTACGTTCATATAAAAAGGATTAGAGCATAAAGTGAGATCATTGAACACAAATTCCGATAACCTGAAAAAGGAATAGGCTGAAGCGCATTGGCTTATTTTTGCCTCAACACATGGACAAACCAAGAAAATCAGAAAATACATAAAACATTGCACTTAGAATTATACGACTAGACTTTCAATTCGCATTGTAAGCTGTCATTATTTTACATTCCAACCCAAAAGAGTTTGTCCCATAACTTTACACCCAAAGCTGACACACATTACATACATTTAAAGGTGCCATACCACACACTCCTTGTTCAATGTGGCCAAAAACGGTTACTACATTCAAATTCAAAATACAGAGGTCTTTTAGGTTTCGTTTTCTGACGTAACTGGCAACCCGTGGTTGCTCGGCAGCTGAGAATCTACTGACTGCAATGATTGGTAGATGGCGGTAGGTGGCGCCACATGCCAAAACATGATTTCAAAACATAAACATGATTTGCAGTCTGCAAAATATTTTTTTTAATGCAAATATTTTGTCTGTACTGTTGTTGTTGGTGAGTTCAGTTTGTTATATGAACATTATTCCTGAGTCTCTGTGACATATTAGGAGGATTTTATGGCCAGTTGCTTTAGATTTATTACATAATGCACCTTTAATATTCACTCTCACTTTGATAGTTTCAAATATTAATAATCCTCACAAATTAGAATTTCCTTCTCTTCATTTAAAGAATGTCTGAATGCAAACAGGAAGAGTTTGTATTCTATCTCCAATGTTTTAGAATATACAATGTCGAGAAATACAAAATCCTATTTAATACTCATTAGTGGATTCCAGATATCCAACTTTATTTATTATTCTAATTGTTCTTTTCTAAAGTTTAATTATAGGAAGTGTTTCGGCACAGTATGACATTACACATGAACAACACAATAACCTAAGACAGTTTATATTATGTATAACTTGCCAGTAAATGTTTACAAATCAACTGAATTAACTATGATCATTTCGTGCTTAACAAAGAACACTGTAGGACACTGCGGTGTTTTCTTTTTCGGGATGTTTTCGTTCCTCAAAAGGTCACAACGCAGACGTCAAACTTGAAACGCTGAGGCTGAGTTGTGGCGCACTTCTGGTAATTACCTGGAAAAGACTGCGTGGGCAGATCTCTGCTCCGCAGGCTCCGTCCCCGGCGCAGTGAATCCCCTGAAGCAGCACATGTCACGCTCTTGTGGTTTTTGCCTTAAACCAAGAACACTAGAATAAATCCAGTGTCTTAGAAGTCGCCTTCCGTGTACGACGTTTAGTGTCGTTTGCAAATTGCACTTCTTTGCATCATCATTGTTAAGAAAAAAGAAAAGGAATGAATAATAAGATCTACAGAAAAATACATTTAATCTCATCCCAGTCTAGGGTTCTGTTAATGGTTATAGTTAGATTTCTACTTAACTGGAATGATTTTTGGCCCTTTGAGGAAACTTTACAATGCAGGAAATTTGACTCTACCTGAGAATAATTTATCACAGTGACAACCACCTATAGGCTTTCTCTCCCTTCATATCCTTTTTTTCGATTTTACTTTCTTATGTAACCTCAGGGCAGGATGCATACTGTTTCACACGACTTCATATAAAATAATAGAAACATAGCTGCTATATGACCATCTGCTGGTGTACACTCTGATGGGTTATAAAAGACCAAGGATAGAATTCCCACAGCAGCTGGTGTGACATTGTATTTCACTTTCCAAAATGTTTTTTTTATTACTCCGACTTTTAAAGTCCACCTGAGTTTTTTGTTTTTTTTAATAACTTTCCTGTCGCCACGGTCCACACAAGAGGAGATCTGAATTTATGAAGACAGAACTGAACATCAGTCAAACAAAAAGTGAAACTAAACTAAAAAAAATAAATATGTTTGTGAAGGAATACGTCTTTTTAATCTGGCCATGTACAGACGGAAACGGAGCAGAAAGTGTCGGCGAGATCAGAGTTTCTCAATCCTGGACCTGGGGACCCAGTGGCCTGCATGTTTTAGAAGTTTCCCCTGCTTCAACACACTGGATTAAAATCATCAACTTATCAGTCATCACTGCAGAAGCCTGATAAAGATCCGTTTATTTGAATCAGGTGTGTTGGAGCAAGGGAACAGGTCTGCAAATCCTGTATTTCCTCGCTTTTACATCTTGTCTCAAATGTATCCCCACATCCTGCCACTGGTCCTGCCTGAAGGAATTCACGTCCTGGCATCTAGTCCAGCAGTATCTGACCAAGCACTGTGGTAAGAAAGAATCCAGGAAGCACCTCTCTTTTATAATGACTATGAGCATTTGGTGGTATAAAAGGAATAAAGATGAGCTACTTCGGCTTCTGGAAACTGCTGCTGCTCCTCTGCATCTAAAAGGAGCTAGATGAGGTGTTCGCTCAGCGTATGCTGATCAGAATTCCCCCCGCGGGAGTTTGTCTCTGTGGGTTTTCGGGGCTAATAGATCAGAGACCTCAGAGGAGACTGGAGAGATTATATCTTATTTGGCTTGCAAATGTGTCAGGATCCCAGCAGTAGCTGGGAAATGTTGCATATGAGAAGGGGAAAGTTTGGCCCGGCTCTTCAGAACCTTTTGCCTCCTCACGTACACCCTGCCTCCAGATAAGCTGCAAAAAAAAATGGATTGACAGGCTAACGCTGAATATTTCTTTGTGATCACGTCTCTGACTAAAAAAAGAAAAAAAAGAAAGAAGCACTTTCAATCAGGATTCAGCGCTTGGGCATTTTTCTTGATTGATTGATTCCCTGTTCCCGAACACCAGTAACAAGTACAACAAACCATTTTTCAAGGTTTATTTAAAAAACAAGCACAAATCGTCCACTGAGACTCTTTGTCTGTGAGTGGTTCAAGAGAAGTTCACTGCAGCTGGGATGATCAGGCCTCTTGTACTTGAACTTCCTGTGCAGGACCAATCAGCTGCCAGGATCCACCTGTAGACACTTGCAACCCATCGCACACTCACACATGCAGACATGTCAGGCCTATTATGTGCAGTGTCATTTGTGTTTTTGGTGACGTTGTGTGACATTAATATGGCATCATGGGTGAACTGTTGTGTCTTTTATATCCTCGGACAATTTATTTGTGAGTTTTTTGTGATGCAAGCAGAAGTTTTGTTAATTCCAAATGTCTATCTTAACCCTCAAGCTCAACCCTTAAATAACCCTCTAAACCAAGTGTTGAGGGTTATTTTGTCACTTAGAAATGGGACACCCCTTAAATGCAGATACGTCTTCAGACTGTGGGGGGCAGAATAACGCGAAAGCTGCGTCCAGTCTGTCAACTCCAAAAAAGAAGAAGAAGAAGAACACATTTACGTCAGGATTATTTATTATGATCCGTTTGTCAGTCAAGTTATTAGGTTGTCAGTTAGTTATAAGATGATACTCATACAAATACCACAACCATGGACATATTCAGCTGACAGTTACCACACACCACGACTTATTGAAAAGTAAACAATAGCAAACGATTGCTTGTTCCGCACCGGCCGGCTATTGAGAAAAGATCGTAAAATAAAAATAAATGTTACGCAACAATGATGTCAGTAATCCATAATATGGGCCTAAACTAAGATAATACAATGGTTTTCATAAGTTTTATATCTCTATTAACAAAGAAAACACTTAATTTGTAGCGTACTCGTTTTGCTGCTTCCACGCCATCTTTGTTATGTCAAAACACGCAATGCATTCTGGGAGAATCGGGACAGCACTTGCACTATCAGGAGTGCACATTTTTGAGATTGAGGGTTAAGCAAGGAATTCACCCTAAGTGTGCTTGCTGAAAGACAGCACACTAATTGTCCCTCTTAAGTTTTCTTATTCCTGTCAGACAGATTTTTTGCGTCAGCTCCTGCTCCTAGACCTTTTCAGATATCTCCACCGGTCCAACTCTGGAACGTCCGGCCCAGAACCGGTGTAGGGTGGGAATTGAAGATAGTGTTACTGACCCTTGTCGTTCTTCCTCCATATTGGATTGAATAGAAAGCGAAACTAAACTTCCACAGGTCTCAAATTTTGTCCGATCTTCACGAAACTTGACGTACATGATCCTTGGACCAAGCCTCACAAAGTTTACCAGAAGGATTTTTGATTTTCGGAAGCATTTGCCCGTCACAGCCAGACGAATCAAACCGGAAGTTAGCTCATATATCAGGAACGCTTTCACGTATCGAAACTAGTGCTGTGCAAAAGGTTAACGCGCATTAACACATGACACGTTTCCATGACGACTGACCGGAAATAGACACGCATGACGTCATGTTTATGTGCCGCGACACCGGAGTCCAGGCACCGTTTACCAGTTAGCTCCGTTAGCTGCATTCACTCCTCTTAGCGCCGTTAGCGCGCCTACAGTCGAACTGGAGTGGTCTTTTTATTAAAGGAAAAGAACAGTGCTACAAATAACCAGCGTACCCGTGTAACTGTGTAAGTGTGGCTCTGTTTTTAAAGTTTAGCGTTACTTTACAGACTCATTTTAACAATCATGTGTCACGTAAACATGACGTCACACACGTCTTTTCCCGGTCAGTCGTCACGGTTACGCGTTAACGTGCGTTAACGTTGATGCCGTTAAACGCCGTTGACAGCACTAATCGAAACCAAACTTTGTACATGAAGTCGGGACTCCAATATGAGGAAGCACAAGACCTGAAAAATGAAGTATTAATGAAATTCTCAGCTGAAGAATCAACACACCCTGTTCCACTAGCTGCTCGCATGAGTGAAATGCACCCGAGCAAGCACACTCTGCAGCTCCCCCGGAAATGCATTCTAGTTGAACTAGTGCTTTTGTGAAGTTGTATGTGACTGAGTTTATACTGTCCACGATGGGACAGCTATGCCATAGTGATGATGGAGTATGATTATATTATGTCCTTGTTTACCTTATTTGTGTCCAACAGTGGTTTGAGTAGTGTTTTTCCTTTTTCGGTATTTCATATGTGTCTGTGTCCTTTAACATGTCCTCCATTTGTTTGTTGTTTTCTGCTGTGTTCATGACTACAGCGGTTCTGCCCTTGTCAGCCGAGAGTATGGCGACGTCTTTGTCCTCAGGCAATGTGAATGTTGGCCGTCTCTCTCTCTCTCTTTTTTATGTGGTATAAAAAAAATATTGCTTTCCCTCATTGGAAAAAAAAATGCATGCACTCTGGAAATGGTAAAATAATCTGTTTATTAAATAAGCAAAATGTGCCAATATGAATACATTTTAATGAAGAGAATGAATGTTCCAGTGAGAATATCGTTGATAACACAGCTTGTAAAGTAGAGCCTCGTGTTTGTCATGACACATCTTTTTGGAAGGGCTTCGATTCAAATGTGACTATTCTAAATTAGTTTCTCTCTATTTATAAATCCATGAGCCTTGTCCTTCACCGAGTCAGTCAAGCGAAAGAAATGTTGATGTTTTCAATCGAATAGACTTGAAAATGACGTTAAATTTGCAAGCAAGCTGCAAAGATCATTTGTAGTAGATGTAAATTATGTTGTCAATTATGAATTGTGCCAACGATTCATACAAACAACTGGCTTAAATGGCTCGATTCCAACATGTCATTCACTTCATGAGGTTGTAGTCAAAGAGCCAAACCATGTGTTTTTTTGCAGCCAGGAGAGCGAAGAGGTTATCATGATCTAACAGACACAAGATTACGACTGTGAAAAGCACAGATGCCATTTCATGTAAACACAGAACAAATGGGAGAATTTATGTTCGCTCCGCGGGAAAAGGTTGAGACTATGGCGCAGATGATTGATGACGCATTTGTCACTTTAGGACATGATCAGATTACTGCTCCCTTTCTTCTTTGATGGCTTCTCTGTTTGCAGCCCCAGCTCCTGGAGCTCCAAGTGGGAGGAATCACAGTTGTCAGCAGGATTGCTTTCATCCTTTGCCACAAAGCGACATTTTATTATCACAAGTAGATAACCCTTTCAAGCCACTGCCCTAAAAGAACCCTCCTCTGGCTGTGCATTGTGTACGACCAGACCTGTTCTTTATCGAACCGTACAAGGTAAACATGCACATGCACAACGACCGCAGCGAGAACGCACTGAAGACATTTTTATTACGCGAGAGTGATGTTTGTTTCATCACAGATGAGACACTCACACTCTGTTGTAGCAGATGCTTTAATATTCCAAAAAAAAAAGAAAAAAAACATGAAAGTGTGTCTAATTGGACACATATTCATGTCAGTGAAGATCAGTAATTGGAGCTCACTTGATTTTAAGGAGATAAGTGACAACTTTCAATTCCCTAGTTATCTTTCTGTTTGATATTCATACACAGCGTATAATAACAATACTGTGAAACAGTCAGTGCCTGCAGTGTGAGCCACATTTTTACATAATGCCCTGTCCTCTCTCCACTCACTGTTTGTGTACAACTTGTGTTACACGATTTCAAAATGATTTTGAACTGTTTTAATTAAAGGTGCATTATGTAATAAATCTAAAGCAACTGGCCATATAATTTTCCTAATATGTCACAGAGACTCAGGAATAATGTTCACATAACATACTCAACTCACCAACGGTACAGCCAAAATATTTGCATTAAAATAAATATTTTGCAGACCGCAAATCTTGTTTATGTTTTGAAATCATGTTTTGGCATGTGGCGCCACCTACCGCCGTCTACCAATCATTGTAGTCAGTTGAGTCTCAGCTGCCGAACAACCACGGGTTGCCAGTTACGTCAGAAAACGAAACCTAAAACACCTCTGTATTTTGAATTTGATTGTAGTAACAGTTTTTGGCCACATTCTTACATATGGCACCTTTAAATAAAATATATACCTGTCCAGGTTGTACCCCCATCCATGTCAGCTGAGATTGGCACAGTATGACATATGGAGGATAAAGTGGTAGAAGATGGATGGATGGTCTGTCAACTGTGGTGCTGAATCATGCAGTAAATATTGACAGTGCAACACGACAATGCACATTGCATTCCATGCTCCACATGTAATTCTTAGGAAATGTATGTCAAAGGAGGTTAATGCAACAGACATGAAAATAAAACAGTAACGCTGTATTAACCTTTTTAGCAGAGGTATAAGTCTTTTTTTTTTTTTACCCTTGCCAAGAACTTCAGATTTTCAATAAAACAATAATATAGGAGGTAATAACAGAATTATCTTATGTGATTTTTTTTAATGATGCCATGAAAATCTTAAGTGTTATACATATTTTAGATAGTCCTAAAATACCCAACTCAATTTACTTTATGGACTAGTTGGCTTTAGACATCCAAATACAGAGAACATGATTCCACTTCAATGCCACACGGCGGGGAAGTGGTTACCACTTTTGTCTTACAGCAAGAAGACGGTCGGTTTGCATCCAGTTTGGCCAAGAGTCTTTATGTGAGGTGTTTGCATGTTCTTCCTGTTGAGTGAATGAATGGTTGTTTGTCTCTTCCTGTTGGCCTTGCGCGGACTGTCGACCTCCCCAGGATGTACAGTATATATACATATATATATATAATAAATGATTCCAGTTCCGTCAGCAGTTGCTACGAGCCATAAAAAACACACATACATAAATGTTAAATGTGTGCTGTACAATAACGTGTAGTAATTTACTTTTCCATGTTGTGGATGAGACCAGCCTGGAAAGAACATCCCCAGCACCATGCACCAAGGTGGTACGTGCCACCTGGATACTAATGTACCTGACCACAGAGAAGGATGTGAATCCACCTGCACAAGATGGTAATATTCTGGAGAGATTGTGCCTCTTATATAAAACATGCGGCTCCAGATGTACCACCCACCTCTCAACACACTGAATCTTTTATCAGCTGAGCCCCCTTGTAATGAGCATCCTTAGACGAGCACCGATACAACCAACCTGCACGTGCGATCACACCACCGAGAAAACCCAAATATTATTAAATATGCACCGCTGTCTGTCTTTTACTTAACTTAATATATATCTTCTTTTTTTTTCCTTGTTATTTCCAAATGTTTCCGATTGATGCGGGAGTAAAACAAATCACAGCAGTGGAGTTATTACGCAGAAAGAGAAATATATATATATATTTCCTTCTTCCTGTGCAGTAATCACAAAGAAAGTTATGATAGTGACTGATGACAAAAAAGGGAGAAACTGAGCTGAATTGCAATTACGTGCTCGGGAGGGATGTATAGTTTTGTGAGAGTCCCCGGTAGTGGGGAGTATACCTTTTAATATTTCATGCTGCAATTTAACCACCACTTGTTATTTTTAGTTGCCTTCTCTCTGCCAAAAGCATCTCTCTCTATATATATGTGTGTGTGTGTGTGTACGTGTGTGTGTACGTGTGTGTGTGTGTGTGTGTGTGTGTAATAGTCAGAAATACAACAATGAAAAAAAAAGGAAAGTTGCAGATATTGTATCTATCACACATGAGTTACTACTACTCCCAGACTCCCCCCATGATTTTTACATAAATACTTTTTAGTTGTGATAGCAGAGAATTACACCCTGGTCGAAGTTGGTGCATTAACCTCACGTGCATAAATAAAACGGAGCTGTACAGTGAAGCTGCGCGCATACATCACACTAACATCTCTAATGCGACGGCTGGAACTGCTGTAGGAACTCATCCGATGTCAGATGGCAGTGATAGTGATGCTTCACGCAGCAGCTTATCAAACTTGGCAGTGATCCCCGTGCTCAACAAAAAAGAAGTTGGTATTTACTTTTGCAAAATGGAACTTAGAAGTGGGGGTGAAAAGATAGAACGCCTCTCGCTGCAGCACCTGCACTACGATATGTGTCATATAAGTTAAACGTTTAAACACAAATAAATGTCACGCAATTTTTGATTTTGTGCAGCAGCAGCAGCAAAATTGTGCTAGTAAAGCGAGATGAAGAAGGCCACAACATTTTTCAGAAGTGAATGTTGCTGCTCGGGATAAAAACGTCTCGCCCCTGTCTGTCCCTGTGCTCCTGTTGCCGTTTCAGACAGCACAGCATAAAAATAATGTTGCATCGTTTCTGTTCACAAAGACCAAACAGAGGCAGTATAGTGTGTGTGTCTGTGTGCGTGTTTGTGCTGCATGCTGTCAACTTTTGTGAAGGGATGTGTCTCTTTTCTAGAGACTGATTATGTTCTCTCATATAAAAAAAGGTGTCAGTGTTGTCTCTTTAGGATAATTAATTACCAATTAATTATCAGCTTCAAACAGAACCAGTCCAGTGAGACTGACAGAGCTGCAGGCTCTCTCTCGCTCTGTGGTTTGTGTTGTGATGCAGAATTAGCTCCATCTAGTGGATCCATTCTACACTAAAAACGATGACAAACAATCAAAATATACCAAAAAAGGTTCACCGTCTTACCACGATAGCCAGGATTAGGTTGTAACTTTTTTTAAATATTGTATTTAATGGTAGAATAATGCACATTACGTAACAACATTACTCAAAAAAATAACTATTATCACCACAGATTTGAAAATAAAGAAGTAGTTATGGCTGTTTTAATGATAACCATTGCTACAAAAGAGTATCAGCCAGAAAGGAAAGGCATACAAGACAGTGGTGAGACCAGTGATGCTGTATGGTCTAGAGACGGTGGCACTGAGGAAAAGACAGGAAGCAGAGCTGGAGGTAGCAGAGTTGAAGATGTTGAGGTTCTCTTTGGGAGTGACAAAGATGGATAGGATCAGGAATGAGTTAACCAGAGGAACAGCACATGTTAGATGTTCTGGAGATAAGGTCAGAGAGGCCAGAATGAGATGGTTTGGTCATGTACAGAGGAGGGATAGTGAATATATTGGTAGAAGGATGGAACTGCCAGGCAGGAGGTCTAGAGGAAGCCCAAATATAAGATTTGTGGATGTAGTGAAAGAGGACATGAAGTCAGTTGGTGTGAGAGAGGAGGATACAGAGAACAGGTTTAGATGGAGGTGGTTGATTCTCTGTGGCGCCCCCTGAAGGGAGCAGCCGAAAGGAAAAGAAGATGAAGAAGAATTGCTATAAACAGATGAAAATCAGTAATTCAGTAATGCATCACGACGTTTGATGGACAATTTTTCTGCTCCCTGGCAGAGAAAAAAAAGCAAACAGTTTATAGACAAGATGAAAGTTTCACGCAACAGCAGTCTTATCCCTGCGGCAATATGACTTCAATTCAACTTCAAAATTGTAAACGACTGTGCCCTCTGCAATTTCTCCAAGCCAAAAATAAACTCATCAAACCTTTGTCACTGCACTGTTCCAACAAAAGTTTGGCAACTCATTCGTGTACTGGAGATATCCGTGTTTTTGTACCATGGGCGTGAGAGTCGGTGGCTGTGCTTGTCACTATCTTTATCTTCTTCACGGGAGTGAAAAAGAAATCAAGAGAAAAGAAAAGGCGAACACGGCCTCCCTGCGACAGCAGGCATGGGCACACAATACAACCAGATAATGACACCATGGGAGACGCGGGAGAGGGAAGAGTTGGTCATTGTAGCAGCCCTTAGTCATCGGTCTGTGTCAAAAGCAGCTGTTTAGCTCGACCGTAGCACAAGACTGACACATTGCTGAAAGGAAGATATGGTGTAACACAAAAGCAACCTTTATAAATAGCCAAATAAGTATCTCTCTTGTCGCAGAGTTATTACACAACTATAGGAGGAGAAGGATGTGGTCCACACTGTGGATGGAGAGGGGGAAAGAGCCTGGGTACGCAGAGTCAGGGAAGAAGAATATCAATGTTTAATTAATTTTCCTTTCTCTTCTGTGTCAGCAGTGACTGCTCGTGGAAAAACAGAAATGCAATTTAATGTTTGCTTGGTCTTCCCGTCCTGCAGATATGCCTTTAATTGGGCATCGAGTACCTCCACAGGGGATTTGTAGCTTCCTTCTTATCGATCTGGTCTCAGAAGCCCTCTGTATTTCTCTCAGTAATATGAAGTGCTCATTATTCTCCTGGAGCCAACAGGTAGCAGACCTGGGTCTTAGATGTTGGGTCATCCTCCCCTCGAACTTGTTGTTCAGTCAGTCTGTTCACCCCTGCAGATTATGGGAACAGATATGTTATTCGATTCAATTTAAAATTTACCACGGTAGCATCTATAAATAATGAATTTACAGCCCATAACATTGGTTTATAAATTAAAACTGCCGTCACCGAGAAAAATGGATGTTTAGACAATTTTTTTAAGAAATAGAGGGAAACACATGAAGAGAATGGGAGCATCTTATTATGTGTGAAAACCACTTTCCTGCCTGATACGATCAATGAAGTGATAAATAACCCTCCAGAAAGTCAAGGTTTAGGTTTTCATCCGTTCTTAAATAAAGTGATAAATGTGCACAATGCTACTCTAAAGGATGCACTATAGAAACGAAGAGCATGTGATCTAAAGCTCTGGAACACCCACTGTTTGTGTGTGTGTTTTTTGGGGTGAAAATCTATTCCCAGCTGCTTTTACTAAGCACCAAGATTGATATTTGGGCAAATCTCAGGAATTAATTATGAGATTTTTCACATTTTATAGCTTTGCCAATAAAGCAGTCCAGATATTTTAGACTTTTTAGATTTTCTGATGCCATGCGATCTTTTTAAACTACATACGGCACATTGCGTTACGATATAGTTGCTGTTTAACATAAGCCTCCAAAACAAACAACCCATGACAGATGTGCAGCAGTCAGTTCCCCATGCTTGGACACATAAAGTGTCTGCTGTATGCCTCAGGGTGAAGCAATAAACTGCAGCTCCATCACTCTGCCATTAAGCATCCATCATTCAAAGTAAATGTTGCAGACATCCATCATACATCAAAAGCTCTGCTGAGTTGTAATGTAAGCATTAGCGTTTCACAGTCTTGAATGCTGAACGTGTTTTGTGCCCCCAACATGACATGTCCTATATCTTCCTCTATATCTTTACACATGGCCACATCCCAAAGGAAGAAAAATGCCATGTACTGCATTGAGCTCGACCCACACACTGATCCTTTCAACCTCGCTGTCTGCTGCTGTTTGTTTTTTTTGCTGTTGCAATGCCCAAGAAGGAATAGATAAGTCTTTGCAGCAAACAGACTATTTATTTCTAGAAAAGCAAAGACAAAATAGTGCTATAAAACTCTGGAGTGCAGAGGCTTCACCAAATAACCAGAACACTGATCTATTTGCTGATGTATGTGTTACATTGACCTGTTTTTTTTTTTTCTTCCATAAAACGACAAATTCTCATCTGCAACATTTGCATAATGTTGCTGTCCGAGTACAAACTCATTTGAATTTTCACATCGATGATGATATGTGTTGAGACTGAGACACAGTAATTAGTCAAGTTAATGAAACCAGGAAGGAAAACCATAACAATTTCCAACATCTTCAGCCACACACTTGTAAAGTATATCCTAAAAGCTGCAACACGCCCGAAGCAAAATCACATTAAATGTGCATGGGCAGTGCCCTCTGATGTCCAAGCAATGGTGTTGTATTATTCAGTATCCTTTTCTTTTTTTATTTATACAAACACGGGCACAGGATGTGTATTTCAGTCAATGGAGACACAAACACAGTTTTAAACACTGATACGATGAGTTAAATCAAAGAAATGTGAGCACAAACTACAAGCTGCTTTCACTACAACCTCCTACATGCACCATCACAACAACATTGTGATGCTGGAGTATCGGTATTATTTAAGTTGGTAAGTAAGTAAGAATATTTATTTTTCACAAAATCATGGATCAAAATGTGCCGAGCCTCTATGGGCACAGGAATACATAACAGAGACTCATGCAGCAAAAATTATAGCAAAATAACAAAATCCATCAAACATAAAGTGCTTATTTTTAACACGTATGTTAATAGGCAGGACTGGAAAATGTCAGCGGCAACTTCAGAAAGGCTTAACAAATATTACACGACTGTTTCAGCATTACATTTGCATTAATTCAGAAAAGGCTGCCTACAAAAGAACCCGGCACAAATCATTGTTATGTATTTATGAATGACTCTCAGTCAGAAAGAAAAAAGGTTGCAATTCCCATTTCTCCTATCTCCTCTGCTCAGAGCACCAGTCTTATAATAGCTCATCCAATAATTTATTTTTACTCAATAGTTTTCCATAGATGCATGAAGAGAAAGCAGGAAATACAACTAAGGGGGTTAAACCCTCCAAACAGGGCCGGCCCAAGGCATAAGCGAACTAAGCCGCTGCTTAGGGCCTTGTGACCACTAGAGGGCCCCCAAGAGCAATTAACTAAAAAAAAAAATTGCTGTAGTTTATTTAGAATTTTTCTCCCCATTTTTACCAAAGCTTTTTCACAGTTTTTACATCGTTGTCTGATGTGATTGTTTAAGTTTATAGTTTATTTATAAACCATTTTTCAGCAGCTTGACATGACTTAGTTAGTTAGTAAAGTTTATTTATATAACACCGTTCACAGATGAATAAAAATCACAAAGTACTTAACAATAAAATTAATACAATAATAAAAGAGACATATAGTGGATAACAACAGACACAAAGCCATTAAAACCGTGGCAGCGGAGAAACATGTTATAAAGCGCTTTCCCCCACGAGTGTCGCTGTCGCTAATTTAGCCTGGACTGGCCCTTTAACGATGACGTTTCAGGTTTGCTCCACGTTGGCCGCACATGCGCAGAGCGAGCGGCCACCTGCTGGAGATCAGAGGCGAACAAGGAAGTCTAGGCACTGTGAGGATTGAATGTCAGGCGAAAACGAAAACAGGACACGTCTCTGCCGGATTGTAGTCATCTGCCCGTCAGCTCTCACCTACGTCGGCGAGACACGATGTTTAAAAAACTGAAACAGAAGATAAACGAGGAGCAGTCGCCTCAGAGGAATGCGCAATCACCGCAGCAGCAGGCCCAGGTTGGTTGTAGAGTGTTGCTAACAGGCTAAGCTAACATCTGTTTACATGAATGAGGCAGCTCGAGTTGAGACAGCTGTCGTGTCGCCGAGTAGGTCATGTATCTAAAATGATAATCTGTTCATATCGCACTGACTCGTGAAGCTGACAACGTTCCCCGACTTGTTTCGCCAGTTCACCCTCGTGTTGTGTAAACATTAGCGCCGTACGCTAAGTCAGTTAGCTGTTAGCAGCTAGTAAAGTGCGTTCATGAAAACTTGTTACTGGTAAATCTAGTTGTCCCAGGCAGACCAGTATCAAACCAAAACAAGGAAGAACAGTCAACCGCGATCGTCTCTGCAGCCAAAACACTTGTCAGAGGGCTTCAGTGGACCTCAGATATTATGGGCGTGTCTGTTCAGGGGTATGGCATACGCTGCACGTAGATAGATAGATAGATACATCACTGGAGACGTTTAATTGATTGTTTTTGGTTTTACACCACTGAGTGCCCTGCAGTACTGTTGGTACACAAGTCT
Source organism: Microchirus variegatus (assembly GCF_963457635.1). Taxonomy (NCBI): domain Eukaryota; kingdom Metazoa; phylum Chordata; class Actinopteri; order Pleuronectiformes; family Soleidae; genus Microchirus; species Microchirus variegatus. The sequence continues at coordinate 16,958,815 of NC_139812.1, read as the reverse complement.
GCTCATTCGTATGAAGTCAAAACTGCTCCATCTGCTCAAAGATTGTAGGTCAACCTGTTGAAAACCTGTATGAATCACCCTTCCACAAAATAACATTGAGACTGTCTAAGAACATTGCCTCTGACCCCTAACCATGTCCTGAACCATGAATACAGACTATTACCATGAAGTCAGACTTTCAGTGTTCCACAGTTTAATAAGGTCAAAGTGAAAAACCCCAGTCAATCTTGAAACTAAATATTGAACGTTAAGGAGCATTAAACACCACCTTCTGCTCATCTCATCTTGGGTGAGTGTTTGCAAACTAAGCTGCTGTGATGTCAAATGAAGACAAATATTGTTCTGAAAGTGTTATTGTATTATATGTCATTGACAGGGACGTTGCAAATACTAATTGTTCCATCTTATAACCAATGATTGTGTCGTAGTTGTCCACAGCAACAAACAATTAAATGAATCTGTCCAATATTTTCTCAATTAGTAAATAATTGTATAGAATGTTGACTGGTGTTTCACAATCTTCAAAGTGAAAATGTCTTCTAAAATCAAAGATGTTGTGTTTACTGTCACAGGGAATAGTAAAGAAACCAGAAAATATTAAGAAGCTGATAACACAGAATTCGATCACATCGATCAAATGTTTTAAAACAAATATCAGCAATACTGCAATGATTCTCACAGAAACATACATGATTTGTTGACATCAAGCAGTGATTATAGTAATAACCCAAACAATAAGGGCCAGTAACAGAATATTTTTAAGTTATGACATAACTTTTGTGCACCGCATGTGTTTTCCTGCATTTTTTGTCTATTTGCCTATTGAGTTGCCCGTTGCCTGACCGTAAACATATGGACCTAACTTCAGTTTGTTACTTAAAGGTTGTTTCTGTTTGCAGTCCTGGACACACAGTGTCTTGCTGTTAGTCAAACACGTTCAAAGGTGAAAACTTTCAAACAGTGGGGTACAAGGTTGTTTGTAATGATGAGTTAGTTCAAACCAAGAACCTATACGTTTTTCAGTGTATAATATCCTGAAACCTGCTGAAATAAAACAGAAGAGCTTCATTATGACTGTGTGCACAGTTTATTTTATGTATCATACTTAGATATACTTATTTATTCAAACAGGGCTCTGGTGATCGTCGCAGCAGTCAGACTCCCCCATTTCCTCATGATGGTTCACCCACTCCCAGTGACAGAGAGGTGAGCATGCTGTCCGCCTGTGCTGATGATGTATGCTTATAACATATTTTACACATAGCTTCAGCCTGCAGAGATGTCGTGTCCTCCCCCAGCTTCTGTTCTTTTCTGACAGTGCAGTGATGTTTCCGTCAGTCCTATGCTATGCTTAATGTTCTCCCAATAACATGCCAGCGCTTTTTGATTGATGTGTCAAGTGAAAAGAAAGCGACTTAAGTATTTTCCTTCTTTAAAGAGTGAAAAATATTGTGTTCCTTCTCACAGATTTTACTGTAGTAAAAGACCGATATTATTATTTGCATTTATTCACCAATCACGTTCACTCAGTTGTAGGTGTTCCATTATTGTGATCTATTTTTATAATATTTAATGATGTTATCTTTATTGAAGCATTTTACCACAGGGGAATGAAATCAAAATTTACACCACAATGCACCACAATGTATCACTGCACTGAATCCAAACATGATTTTACCATGGCTCATTTAACTACGCACACAAGTTATTTTTCACAGTTGTACCATAACTGCTCACCAAAAAGAGATTCTCATTTCGGAGCACTGGGAAGGACATTTCAGTGGTGGTGAGCAGACCATATTTCAGCATGTGTATGAATAATTGATGTATCCTCTTCCTCAGTTTTTTTTTTCTTCCTTCGGTGTGTTGTTGCACTGTGTTCCTATTGTGCATATGGACAAGTCTGTGGGAGATTTTCATTACAGAGAGCTATGTACTGCACACTGATGGTGTGGTGCTGACCATGACTGTAAGATGGTGGATGATGCAAAGCATGGGTAATAGAAATATTTTAAATGCAGTGCAAGGCCAGTTCATTTGTTGAGCCCATTGTCATACAAATAAGCCATTCAATACAGACATAATAGAAGGTCAGAGAAGCACACAAAAAATGTAGAGTGGAGGCACTTATAAAAATGTTACAAAAAAAAGTTTGAAGGACATGTAGACTTTTTAATAACAGTATTACAGTATTAACACTGAGCCAGGAGTGACAGAACTCTCTGGCATTCAGCAACATTCTGAATAGCTGTTGTTGCTGAATGCTCTTGTTTGTGAGATGCGGACAGCATTATAGTCCAGTCTTGAGGGTGCAAAGGTGTGCATCAGTTTGTCCAAAAGCTTGGATAAGGATGTTTACAGACTTGACTGTTTGATCTTCAGATAAAAAAACAGCTTAAACAAATATTTGTGAAGATTTCTACGTGGCAACTCTGCAGACCATTGGAGATGGTGTCTCTATTTGGTCACGTTTATATACTCAAGGAGGTTGACTTGAATATGTTAATCTCTGGCTAATGTGAGACAGGCATCAGGAGAAACTCTGGAGAGTTCATAGCAAGTGAATGGGAAAGTGTCCGGCTTCCTCCATGTTCAAGCCACACTCCACCCTCTCTGCTGGATCATCTGGAGATTCTCCTGCTCTTGCAAACATGTCTCGCCTCGACAAAATTTGGACCCAGATTTTTGGACCCAGAAAGTCGAAATTCCTTTGGAAACACATGTGTAGCTTTCACTTTGGCTCATTTGCCCTCAGATTTTCTTTCTTGTCATTGCAGCATCTTTTCTCACTTCACATAATCTTTAACACTTTGACACACTCTGATAATGATTTGGTCACTGGAGGCAGATTTAGCCACATTTTAAAAACACTAACAATATAACTCAATGCAGAGATGTCAAACTGTTAATCATATCACTGATGTTGATTGAGTGTTTCACTTTCTTGTTTTCCTCGCTATTTCATGTCGTCTCTCTCTCTCTCTCACTCTCTCACCACTCTGTCTTTTACTCCATCCATCTCAGTTCAGCTCTGGTTAGACACTCCCTTCAGCTCTATTTCACTCTCATGGTGTTGTTTTTCTCATTGCTCTCTGTGTTCCTCTCCTTTCCCCCACCCTCCGTCCCATTATTGCACTCACGGGGTCAGATGCTGGCTGGGATGATAGCAGAGCCCGCTTTTCTCTCTGAGTATACTATCTTTGCTCTGGACCATTCAAAACAACCCAAAACGGCCCAGGTAGCCAGTGTGGTGAGTTTGTCCTCACTTCCTGCCTCTCCCTCCTCCTCCTCCTCCTCTTCCTCCTGCTCCTCCTGCCCTGTGCCTTCCTCCCATCGTCGCGCCTGTGGGGTATCGTTAGACAACTGTGGCCCAAGTAGGGACCGCTTGTTCCCTGCTCTGACTCCTGTTTCCTTTGGATTTAGCAACAAGAAGGCATCTCATATTTAGGCTAACCCTGCATCTCATAAGGTTTACATTGTGGGAATAGAGGCTTTGTGTGCTTTTTGCCGTATGTTGGTTTATTATCTTACCTTTCAGTTGTTATTATCTGTCATAGAATTTAATGTTGCCTCCTTGTCTTGAGGTATCCTCCTTAGTTGCTTGCCTTATAGACCCTCAGTACCTTGTTATGTTGCCCAGTGGCCTTTGTCCCTTCTCCTCAGTCCCCACAAGTCTGTTTAGTTGGGGTGCTTTTGACTCCTCCAAGTAAACAAACAGAGCAGCGCAGATTCGCTTTGGTGAAGTTTAAAACTGCATGATGTGAGTTCATATTTGAAGGTAGCAAAAAAACTATTGTGATAGAAACAATACATTTTACTGGAAATGTGGCATTAGACTACTAAATTAGTGAAGAAATATCAAAGTTTAACATGCTCACATTCATTTTGCTAACACTTTGTACGTATGTTAATGTCTCATTTAATTCATTGTAAAGTGTTTGAATTAAATCAGCTAATTTTGTTTTCTTACTGCTTCATGTAATCCTTGTAATGTAGATATATTTTAATATTCTACATTTAAATACTGATTGGGTTTGTTTACCCCAAACTCTAATGCTATAATTCATCCACTGACGTGACTGTGTATTTCATATTCAGAGACAGTTTGTCATAAAAGAAATACCCCTGGAGCCAATGGTAAACTGTTAAACTTGCCAGTTTGAAAGAGAAGTGAATCAGTGCCTTGAATTGTCCTGTGATGCTCGATTACTTCTCGGTCTGATCAAATTGAATCTGTAGAATATGTGAAAGGTCAGTCTAAAACCCTTTCCCCAGCTTACATTGTATAATCTCCTTGTGTCAGTGGACATAATTGGATTGTGTGTTTCAGTGTGTTGTAGCTACCAATTGTGATAAACTTGTTGAATCCATCACAATGTCTCTGTCATTCTCCCTCTACATTGTATCAACATGTCCTAATACAGTGTTGATTGCTGAATACCATAATCATAATCATATTATTATTATTATTATTATTTGTTTCTGTTTTATATTGGATGTACAATCTTGTCCTACCTGTTTCGTTTGTCATTTGACCCAAAACTTAATTCAATAATTATTTTAACATGAGTTGTCCTCGTGCGGATTAAGTTTCAGTACAATCGAAACATTCCTAATTCCTGCCCATTCACTGACACCTGTTACTGTGTTGTAAGAGTTAGCAATAACATAATGCCTTTTGTCTGAATCAATATTTACCTGACCACATCAATATTACACCTTTCAATCATCTTTCCTTTATACTTGATGAGCTCAGTTCCCCCCCCCCCCCCCTCCTTGAACACTAATGTAGTCAAACAACTAAACGTGGTAGAATAACTTGCATTTGCACATTAGGTTTTAAAGCTTAAAATGCCTTGTTGGTAAAACAGAAGCCATACTTCTTTTAAAGAGCTGTTGTTAAGCCCAGAGGGAATGGTGATCACTGGTCCATTAAGAAAGTCTCCACAAGAAACGGGACATAAATGTTGAATGTTGTGCACAGTAATACAGAGGAAGGAGTTACTCGGGAGCTGGAAAAGGGAGGAGAACATTTGCTCACTCTGATTCTGCCTCTAACAAGTCACTTAAACCAACTAAGCTGCTCAATGTTCACTCACTTCAGATGATGTCTTTGTGCTCCTGTAATACAGCTGCAACTGCACTGACAAGCATCTTTTAAATCAAATACCGGCTCTTTGACTTGACTTTGTCTGTTTGTTCTGTCCTCATGGCTGTTCTGTAGTCTAGTCTTAACCCTTTTGTTTAATGTACAGTAGAGATGCCTTCTTTATGTGTATATAACCCCTCTGTTTTTTCCAAGTTGCATGAGGGTACCCATTGCCCCTGCATTGCTCCAAGCAATACTAATATTGCTCCCTCCAGAGTAATCAGGGAGAGCCACGCTGGGTGTGGATGACTAACTGGTCCAGGAGTAGTTCACTGGAATAGCTTTTCTTTCTCTGATTATGTCTTTTTATCTACAGGGTGCCTCTAAAGGACCATCCAGGTCACCCAGAGATAGCATCAATGGTGAAGGAAGTGCTTTTCCTCATGTACGTTTTTATTTTTTGTCCTGTCAATTTTTTCTTTATTTGTAAATGCTAAGATAATGTTTTAAATCATATTGCTCATGTTCTCAACTTCTATTTCTTTTCCATACAATATCTCAAACATCCTAACAGAGAGAGGAACCTCAGTCTTTTGCCCAGAAATTGCAGTTGAAAGTTCCCTCAATGGAGTCGCTGATTCGTGGAGGTGCCAGTCGGGCAGAAAATCTGTTCCGCTCTCCGTCTAAAGAGAACCTGGTCCGAAGCTCATCGCGCGAATCACTGAATCTTTCGGGAGACAACGAGTCTCAAGGCACACCCACATATGATCCGCCCTCAGATATTGAGAGTGAGGCTGAGGAGTCACCAGGAAGTGCCGAGGAGCCACCAGGGAGTGCTGAGGCCCTTTCCAAAGAACAGCTGTTGCACCGACTCCTTCAAGTAGAGAGGAGTCTGGGGAAGTATAGAGGGAAGTACTCGGAGGTGAGAGTTGCACAAAGACAATAAATATTGTGTGTAAATAGATAGCAATACAAATCTTAAAAAGGAATGACTACAACTTTATTATTGTCATTCACAATTTCTTTATTCTTCCCTCTCTGTTTCTCCTATTGAGCAGCTGGTTACTGCATATCGAACAGTGCAACGAGATAAAGAAAAAACACAGGTACATTTGCAAGTTGATTTGTACTTCTGAAGGAATTTTCTTCACCAATTATTTTGTTGAAGCATCCTAAATTGATCAGTTCTTCATTTCGTTTCTCCTTCTGCTCAGGTCATCCTCAGTCAGAGTCAAGACAAAGCTCTCCGCAGGATAGGGGAGCTGCGGGAGGTAAGAATATAATATTGTGAATATAGATCTGTCTTCCTTGAGGATTTAAGTTCTGCGTTAACACATTGAATGATCTCCAGGAACTGCAGATGGACCAGCAGGCCAAGAAACACCTACAGGAGGAGTTTGATGCTGCACTGGAGGAAAAGGACCAGATGATCAGTGTCCTTCATACACAGGTACGTGCACTGCCATGTGAATGATGGACTTCACTAAAATGTATGACAGATGCCATACACTTAAGTATTGAAAGTGATTTATTTTTTATCTTTACCCGTCAGGTTGCTCTGTTGAAGAAACGAGTCAAGGTGGTCCCTGGTGCTTTGCTACCTGAAGATGAGGTTACTCAGTCTGAGGATACTAACTCTGCCACACAGAGTCCTTCAAAGGTGCAAGGACTTGAACCAGAAGCCAGTGAGGGTGAGCTTTTTCTTTGTTACTGATTTTTAGTCGTGTGCAAATTCCCGATATTAGAGATATATATTAGAGATTTCTCTGGCATTTCTAAGATAATTCTGATACCTTTTATTTAGTGTAATGTATTGTTTTGAACAGGAGAGGGCAACAGCGATCCAACCAAACTCATGGAGGCTCTACAGAAGAGAGTGAAGAGGCAGGAAAACCTACTGCAGAAGTGTAAAGAGTTGATGCGCACACACAAGGAGCGCAGCACCCAGCTGGCAAGTGAGAATGAAACTCTGCACGAGCAGCTGCAGGAAAGACTGCAGGAACTGGAGAAGATGAAGGTAGTTCTGAGTTATAAGAGTTATTATAAGTGTTGACAGAGGTTATACTATAACATCAAGACAGCGTAATTCACACTGATCTGTAAAGTTTGGAAACTATCTGCTACATTATCACTTTTTAAATAAATTGTGGGGAAAGCTGAGCTGAGAATGTCTGAACAGTGTGTTTAGGCCAATTCATTTTGTGCGAGTCTTTGTGGTCCACTGATAATGTGACTCCATTATCTCAGTGACACAGTGAATTGCAGTGGTTCTCAGTGTCCAAACATCCAAATTCTCTTGACTGCACTCCAGGATGTCATGTCATGTCAGCGTGACATGACTGAGCCATTGTTTTCATTTATTTGAGAGCATTTAGCTGCAACGGAATGATTGCATGTTGGTGTTGTATGTAGCTGATGTTGTTGATGCAGCGGTATATAACAGATGTATGTTGTTGAAAAGATGGTGTGTATATTGATTGACTTGGTTTTATTTTATGCGTTGATGTTTTATGTTATATCTGCTCCCTGTTTGGGAAAAGGGAGTTTTCCGTGTCTGGAAAAGCAGAGGTTAACAGGCATTTAGCCCTCTTAAGCAGCATGAAGGCATCCTGGAAGTGCTGGGCTGGGCTGTGCTCATCCTCTGCCTCAGACAAATACCATAAAGCAAACCATCTGTCTGCAATTCATGTCCCGAGGCACACGGATTTTCCGGTAGAAGGAGTATTATGTCCTGTTTTATAAAGTTTTGAACTTCAACTGTTTGTCAAAAGGCCACATAGATGCTGAGCCTCTTGGGACATGTCAAGCAGACAACCAAGAAACATAGTCAGCCCAGCGTTTCCTGTTAAGTTACCGCTAGTTAAGCCATGGTGGCATAGAGACATAGCAACTACATGCCAGTCATGTTAAACTGGGCTGTAATTTTGGTGGCGCAGAATACATCTCATTTTGAAGTTATCTGTCAAAAGTGCATTCAGAATATGAGCCTTCTTGTCAGATACAGAAACAGCCCAGTGTAGTTGAGATTTTCATATGTATTCTGTTTGATGTCTGAAGGAACTGCACACAACTGAAAAGACAAAGTTGATCACTCAACTGCGTGATGCTAAGAACCTCATTGAACAGCTGGAGCAGGACAAGGTGGGTAAAGAGGCTTTAATACCTCAGTTATATTTTGATTGAAGGTCTTGCTGATTCAGTTGTATTTCAGATCTTGACATGTTTTTTTTAACTCTGCCACTGAGAAGAGTGAAATCTTAACGTTGAAGCCCCTTATATTTTCCTTAAACTTTAACCCCAGCTCTGTAGGGTGGACAGCAGTTAATTAGATTTCTGTGTGTCAAGAAGCACTTGAATGACACAGGGCTAGAGTATACATTTCAGGAATAGTAGTTGAATCAATCTATGGGCAAGCAAGTCAACTGTGAATTTGATGCTCATTTTGTTGTATGTTACTCGGTCACAGGGAATGGTCATTGCTGAGACAAAGCGCCAAATGCATGAGACACTGGAAATGAAAGAGGAGGAGATTGTACAGCTTCGCACCAGGCTCCAGCAGACAACTACCCAGAAAGAAGACTTACAGGAACAGAAAGAAAAAGCCGAGAAGTCAGGTGAGTGGAATACACTTTTGTTTCTGTTGAGGCAGAATGTGTTTCCTCGCTACCGTATGTTAATGATTGTATTGTTATACGTTTTTTTCTAAAGCATTTGAAGAACTCGAACGAGCGCTGGGTGTAGCTCAGAAGGCGGAGGAGGCCAAAAAGCAGCTGCAGGTTCAGCTGGAGGAGCAAATGAAGAACATTGAGATAGCCAGTGAGCAAGAGAGGAAGCTTTTGCAGCAGGAACTCACAAGAGTCAAACAGGAGGTGGTCGCTATCATGAAGGTCAGAGAGTGACCTCTGCACAATTACTTTCATTTTTGAAGAAGCGGTACATTCATGGGAGTATTACCCTGTGGGTTTGCTATTAGCTCTTTATCACAGCAGTCATTTTGATTTAAAGTGTTGGAAAAGCACAGATGTTCCATTTAGCTTCCCCAGTTCAAGGGCATATTCTGGCTCACTGTCACACTGCCCTGATTACTTGAACTGGACCAAGATGTTATTAATGTTATCAATACCACATGTGCTTTTCCACCAGTGTAAATATTGAAATGGCTGTTGTGGAAAAGCATCATTGTAAATGTTTCAACATAATATCAAAGCAACAAACTGTTTATCATTTAAATAAGATAAGATATAAGAAAGTCCTTCATTCGTCCCGCAGTGGGGAAATTTACAGCGTTGCAGCAGCAAGACAGTAATAAGATAAGGATAATAAATAATAACCATGCATTAACAAGAAAAGTACAATATTAAAAGATATTAACACTGAGACCATATAAAAAAGTAACTAGCGTTTTAGAATATAATTTATAGTGTACATAATAGATGATTTCCAGAATATATACAGTATGGACTAGATATTTACAGATAATATCTAGTCCATACTGTATATATTCTGGAAATCATATATTATCATATATAATATTATATAACCCATTTTATATATAATATTATTATATAGATATTATGTTTATATTGCATTTTTGCAAAAAGACAGTATATTGCTAATGGGATGAGGAGCCTGGTTATGTGTGGTCCTCTTGTGACTTTAAGTGAAGTGCAAGACTATTTCCGTTTCAAGTTTTATTGACTTTTGATGCACTTTGATATCTACAAAATATTGTATGCTGTAAAATTACCTTTGAGAACACAGACGCATTATGTGCATTATTATTATTGTTATTATTTAGAAATCATCAGAAGAAACATTTACAGCTATGGAAAAAGTCCACGGTGAAGCTCTGGCTACTAAAGAAGCCGAGCTGAGTGCCAGAGTGAGCGAAGCTGTGGTAGGTGCCAATTGCTTTCATTCATTTAATTGAACGCTACAAACGAGTGAATTGGAGGAAATGCAACAGATTTCAAATTGATTTTGATTTGATTCGTTATTGTGTTATTGTGATTATGCTATGTAGGAGAAATGCAAGGAGGAGTTTGCCCAGGTAGCCAAGGAGCAGGAACAGCAGGCTTCTCTTGCTCTGGAGGATGTAGAGTTACAGAAGACGGCTCTGAGGACTGAAGCTGATATTAAGGTTAAAGAGATACAGCTGGAGCTGGAAAGTGCACGGACTGTGAGTGTATTTTTCCTTTTTTCGTTTAATGTAACTGGAGCTGACAGAATGTTTTGATGTTCAAATATTTTCTCATTTTTGTGTTAATTGCATTTGAACAGTCTTATGTTTATGCTATTATTAACTGTGTTGTATAATACTATGATGCAACTTGAGGAAGGAATTCATTCAAAGTAAAATGTTTTAGAATTTAACAACCAACATATGGATGCTTCTCTTGACGCCATTAAAAGCCTTAATGGGTTTTTAACTGTCAAGTGACAAATGAGGTATACAATAATCTTTACAACCTGCATGTGTGTGATTGCAGAGGATACTGGAGCTTGAGAGCTCTCTGGAGAAGATCTCACAAGATGGATCGTCTCTGTCCCATGAACTTTCCAGTCAGCTGGATGAGCTTAACGATAAGCACCAAGAGCAAATCACTGCATTAGAGAAACGGCATCAGGAGCAGTTGGAAAAGAACAAGGATACCTTAACCCTGGACCACGATGCAGTTGTTGTGGAGCTCAAGGAAAAACAGAGAATTGAGGTAGAGATGCTTCTGAAGGACAAAGAGCTGCAGTTCCAAGCACATGTTGAAGACATGAACCAGAAAACGGTCGAGAAACTGGATGCAAAGCACGCAGAGTTGGAGGCTCTTTCATCTGAACTCTCTGATGCATTGGCAAGCAAACAGCTTCTGGAGGAGAAGTTAGTGGCAGCTGTAGACGCTCAAAATTTAGCTCAAAAGGAGCAGGAGGAGAAGGTTCAGGATCAAGCAGCAAAGCACAACATAGACCTCCTAAATATCAAAGAGGAGCACGAGCAGGCACTCGGAGGTATAGAGAAAACTCTGAAAGAGGAACTTAATGCGTTGAGCATTGTTCTGAGGGAAAAGGAAAAGGAAATTGAGGAACATATCCTTAGAGAAAAAACACTTCATGATGAATCACATTCCAGTTCGCAAGAAGTAAATGTTAAGGTTAAGGAACTAGAGCAGCTGCAGCAGAGTTTATCAGTGTCCCAGATAGACAGTGGGAGTCTGAAGGAGTCTAATGCCCAATTATCAGAAGACCTTGATCAATGTAAAAGACAATTGGCAGATTTGGAGCATCAGTTGGAAGTTGCAAAGAGTGATTGTCAAGAAAAAGGGAATTTGCTTCAAGTACTGGAGAACCAATTACAAGAGTCCAAAAAGGACCTCTCAGAGAAGGAACTGTCATTGACTGCAGATCTAAACGCTAAGCAGGAGGAACACGCAAAACTCAAGAAACAGCTGGATGAGGAAAAAGCTGCACATGAAAAGAAGATGAAAAAAATAACAGAGTTGGAAAACAAGCTTAAATCGCAGGAAAATAAAATGGAAAAGTTCAAGCAGAAGGCCAAAGAAATGCAGGAGAATTTTAAGAAAAAGCTCCACCAAAATGAAGAGAACGCGAAGAAGGAACTTGCAAAGAAGGAGGCAGAGCTTCAGCAGAAAGAGCAAAAAGTTCAAGAGAAAATTCTCGAGATGGCCCAAAAAAGCTCCCAAGGCCTCAGCACTGCAATGACAGATCTGCAAGCGAACCATAAAGGTGAAGTGGAGAAGCTACGTGACTCCCATAAGCATGACTGTGAGGAGCTGGAGCGTCAACTGAAGGAGAAGTTTGGACAGCAGGAAGAAGAAATAATGGATAAACACTCCCTTGTACTACAGGAGAAGGCACAGGAACTGGAGGACTTATCTCAGCAACTAGGCAGAAGCCGAGAGGAAAATGATCAAGCAATTAGTGAAACAAAGGATTTAAAGGAGGACCTGGCAATTCGAGAAACCACTGTGCAGAAGCTCCAAGAAGAACTTAATGAAGCAGCAGTTAAGATGGAAAGTTTGTCTCAGGGTGAAACACTGCTGAAAGAGCAAATTGAGTCTGTGGAGAGGAACCTAAAACAGGCTATGAATGAGAGAAATGCCCTCCAAGACAAGCTGAACACAGCAGAAGAAGAGAGCAGGGAGAAGTTAAAGACACTATCTGAGACGCTGGAGGAAACCGAGAAGCAGCTCAAAGGTCTGGAAGGTTCCAGATGTAAGGAAAGCGAGGACCTGCAGAATAAATTTGAGGAAACTGCTGGTCAACTACAAGCCAAGGAAGCAGAGCTCCAGCAGCAACTAAATATGATCAGCAACCAGATGGAGAGATGCTGTCAAGAGGTCCAGTCTAAAGTTGAGTGTGAATCTAATGAACTCTGTCACAGAGTTGAGTGTAGGCTAAATGAGCTGAAAGATAGACTGCTGTGTAGTCAGAAAAAGATAGGGCACCTCAAAAACACTATCCTTACTAAAGTAGATAGAGTTTGCACTTTAGAGGAGACTCTCTGCCAGCAAATGAAGGAGAACAAGAATCTATGCATTTCATTGGAAGAGATGACCGCTCAGGTAAATGCTCACATGGAGCATGTCAAGGCCTTAACACATGAGAAGGAGAATCTTTCTCTGTCTATCAATGAAAGAAATCAAACAATTGAGGAGCTGAGTGAAGCCAACAGAATCCTATCGGATAGTATGAAAACAAACGAGGAGCATATCCGTGGCTTGGAAAACATCACCAGTGACTTAAAAAATCAGCTAGAAAGTAGCATGAAGCAGAAGGAGGAAGCCATAAATCAGATGAAGCAGCAGTATGAAGAGGAGAGACAACAGGCTGCTGCGCAAATGAAGGAGACCATAGAGAGATTAGAGCAAGAGAGGAAGTCTGCGTTAGAACAGGAAGATGCTCTCAGGAACAGCTTTTCTGAGTATGAGAATAAAGCAGAGACAAAGTTCATCCAGAATGACACCACTATCACATCTCTGCAGAGCAGGCTTGAAGCGCTGGAGTCTGAGATCTCTGACAAGAAAGAAGCTCTGCAGAGCCTTACAGCAAGTATTGACAATCAGTCCATAAGCAAGTCCGAGATGGACCAAGTGTTGAGTGAGAAAGAGCAGAGACTCGGCAAACTCGCCTCCGAGCTGGAGAGTTGCATTGGCCAACTCAGAGAGCACCAGGAGCAGCTAGCCTTAAAGACAAAAGAGTGTGAACAACTCACAGCTGATCTGGAGCAGCAACACAGCATCAGGGAGAGTGAAAAAAGAGAGTTGGAGGAGCAGCTTCAGATGAAGTGCACACAGACTGTTAACGTTGAGCAGGAGATGGCGGAGAAATTACACTCATTTGAGGAAGACAACCAAAAGTGTAAACTGGAGCTGGAAAGACAAAGAGAGGAATTTGAGAAGATGAAAGATGAGATTATCAAGCGCAAGGAGGAGAGTCTGAAGGCAACTGAGGAGAACCTAGTCGCAGAGAGCGCTAGAAAAGTAGCGGAGCTAAAAAAGAAAGCTGAGCAGAAAATAGCTCAGATTAAAAAACAGCTGACCTCGCAGCTTGACGAAAAAGAGCAGATGATCAAGGCTCTTCGGATTAATTTGGAGGAAAACAAAAGCAGTGAAACATCCAGCACACAACACATAGAGGAATTAGGAGAGAGGACAAAATCCCTTGAGGAGGCTCTTGTTAAACAGAAAGAGGAGCACGAGAAACAGCTTGAGGAAATTCAGAGCAATGGGAAGCTTGAGAAAGAAAAGTCTTTAGAAGAACTGAAAACTGTGTATGAAGAGAAGCTGTCCTCACTTCAGGCGGAGGCAGCTCAACAAGGGGAGCTCAAAGAAGCTGAATCAGCACTGCATGAAATTGAGGCGAAGCTAAAAGAAGCAGAGGAGCAGAATCAAAACCTTGTTTCAGAAATAGAAAAGCTGAAAGAAGAAATGCGTGACAAGGAAGCCCAGCTTAATCATCATCAGGCAACGATTAATCAACTGAAAGTTGAATCTGAGATCAAGGTTGAATGCAGCAGCCTACAGCAAACCAAGAGCATGTTGGAAAACCACTCCCCCATGCAAGAAGTGGATGGCGATTCTCTGGAGTCTCTCAAGAACAAACTAAGCCAGGTGACAAGTGAGAAAGAAAAATTGCACAAGGACTTTACCAGGTTACAGAAAGACATCCGACTGCTGAGGAAGGAGCATGAACAGGATGCAGAGTACACAAAGAAAGAGTTGTTAGAGGAGAATGAGAAAAAGATGAAGTAAGTTTACGAAATCAAGAAAATAATCATGTTGAATAAAACAATGTGATCCTATATTTGTAGACAAAAGGTTTCATTATGGCATCCATGCTAACTGACTACATTTCCTCTAGATTGGAGCTGGAAGATCTGGAGATGAGGCACAATTCTACTATCAAGCAATTAATGAGAGAGTTCAACACACAAATGGCCTTAAAAGAGAGGGAGCTTGATACATCAGTTAAGGAAGCTATTGGTAAGGCAGAATAAAGTATTTCTCTATTCATTAAATACAAGTCACATGATTTATAGCGGTATTTTTAAAGGGTAAAAATCAGGGTGTGCATAATTCCCTTTGGCACATGTATTAATCACATTTACTTCCCATGAATGGAAAATCTGAGTAAAGATGACTGACTCATGCGCAACAATAGGGTGGACCTACATGGAAAGATGTAATATTGTATCTGAAGTACCATGTCTCCTTATTTCCTCCCATGTTTAACTTTTGTCGCGTTCCAGATCAGATGGAATGCGAGCGAGCGGTTTGGAAGATGAGTTTTGTTCTAAGTTGCTGACTCTGGCTCATTCCTCTTTCTCCTCAACACAGAAAAGGCTCAGAGTGTCGAAACGGAGCTCATCACTTGCCATCGGGAAGAAGCCAGTCAGCTCAAGAAGGTGATCACCCAGAAGGACGACGACTTGCACAGAACTGTTCAGAAATACGAACAGGTTATACAGGTATGGTTAAAGGAAAGGGTGCCTAAAATAAAATGTTTTACTATGAATTGATTAAACCCATCCTCCATTTTGAAGTTACCTTCCCTTATACTTGTCAGGAAAAACACAAACCCCTTAAAGGCATCAGCAGTCAGTGGCTGATATGAATCGCCTTAAGACATAATTAAAGGGGGAGGTCTGAAATAAGGCAAAACAAAGTTATGACACTGACAAGTAACGCAGGAAATGTATCGGCTGTTGTTTATTATTCCTGTTTTTTTTAACCTTTTAAGAGTCGAGAGGAGGAGATGGGAGACAGAGTGTGGCAGGTTCAGAAAGAACTAGAGGACTTGCAAACAAAGAGCCGTGGCACTTCTGAGGTACGAACTATGTGACTGACTGACCAGGTCATCAGACATCTGTGATTGGTGTTACTACTGCTTGATGTATTGGTGACATTTAACCCGTCACACAGATGTTTGAATTCAAACCTTGTGTAATCAAAATCCATTATATATGAGCCTGGACGTTTAGACTATACATACATATATATACATCAGTCACTTTGCAATGCATGAAGTACATGTGGCTGTATGAAATCACTTTTTTCAGTTCCCTTATGGGAGTCTGATGATGGAAGCATTACTGATTTTGAATGGCAGCCTAATCCCCGTGTATGTTAGTTTCTCTTGTGTGAAAGTTCACATCCAGCGTAATAGACTTAGCAGTTACCGGTTATCTGTTCCTTTTGTCTCATTTTGTTATTTAAGGATTTCATCTTAAAGTGGGGGGGGGGGGGACTATTTGCTTACATACTGTACTTAGCTCTGATCAGTGTCCCACACCAGTCATGTGGCTGCTCTCCAGGACACGGCGGATGCTGGGAAGCTAGTTTTACTCGCTCAGGAATGCTCTCTTCAGAAAACAGAGATTGTGAAGCTGCAGCCAGCCTTAGTCCCTGTTCTCAATTATCATCATGTGAGGTGATTCTCTGCCTTAGATTTATACTGCATTAATACTCACATTCAAGATGTGCATACTGGCAAGAGGCCATATTGGACAAACACTCTCCAGAGAAATGCCCTACCCAGGTGTTGAGGTGCCATGAGACGCCTGTATTGATTTTTCTACCTTTACACACATGTCCACACACAAAAAAATAATTCCGTTGCTGCATTTTTCCCCGGTGAGGTAATATTTTTTTTATGGTTGGATTGTAAGGGCTTATGCTGCAGGAGGCCTTTCCTTACTACGGGCCTCACAAACCATTCTTCATTTAGACAGTGGGTCAGTGTCTCTTCATAGACGGCATTTATTTTCCTCAAATCAAGTCCAGATTAGTCAGTGCAGAACACACGGGGCATGAACAGTCCTGTAGCCAAACTGTATGTCATTTAAAGACGAGGCATGTAATGTTCTACATTTTCATCTTTGTATTTATTTATTTAATTTAGCAAAACACTATTGAACAGGACTGACTTGCTTATTTGTTTGGAACTATTTTCAGTGGGGGATTAGTGTGCTGATGAGTTTTGTGTATGTGGAGCTAATCCAAACCATGTGGCTCATTGATATCTTTTAATAGTGAGGGAGGGCTAGGCTGTGTCATGTGTTTTTTGGTCTTATCATGGTGACTAAACAAAAAATATGAAGAATAAAACTGCATTTTATTATTGCCCTGATAGGACACTTGTATGTTATTCATTGTAACTCTTTCTTTCCTTCATTATTTCCGGCACAGCTGAGCCCAGAAGAATTGCAGGTAAGTTTGCTGATTCCACTCTCACAGGGTTCTATATTATAATGTTTAAAAAACCTATCACATGCATTATACATTGGCACACACTATTAGTACATTGCACGTCTTGGTCCACTTACCTTGAATTATCTGTCCACTACCTCAGGCTCAAGTTGCTGAGAAGACGTCCTTGCTGAGTGAGGCTCGCCTGAAGGAGCAGGGGTTTGTGGAGACGGTAAGTGTCAGGCTTTGTGCCCACTCTTTGCAGGGACAAGTGAACAGCAAATCTCAAGCGGTGTATTCCCAGGATTCTGTGGCCTACGGCAAAGGCAGCTACTGCTCTCCTGCTGTATCGACTTAATTACACAGCACATCTGTTTACATTTGGTTTAACCCTATAAACAATCGGGGCATCACCTCCCACAGTTTTTCTCACCAACAATCCCAAAGGATGGACAACAAACTGTTTATATCTCATGCAGCAATTTAAGCTAATGCAAATAATTAACCCAGTGGTGTCAAATTGCCTTTGTTTTATTGATAATATGTGCATGTTTGTGTGTTTCTCCACTGTAGATTCACTCTCTTGAGGACAAAATTAAGTGTTTCCACCGTAAAACTATCGTAACTCATCTGGGGAGCTCATTCAAAGGTAATGTTGGCACCATGAATCACTTAGTTCTGCTTTGGAGAACAATCAGCTCCATAAAGATACAGTATGTGCATACAATAGTGTTTGAACACAGTGCACTATCATAACAAACACAACACACACAATGCAGTAAAAGGTAGATTGCCCATTTTTATGGTAAACGTGTTGTTTAACATAGATGTGATTATGTTTTGTCAGTGTGTGGATTTTATAGTTGTTTTCCTAAGAGCCTTGCTTCTCTGTAAGATCAGCATCACATTATGGATCAGAGAGACCAGAGGTGCAGATCCTGAACATGTGTGGTGACATAAGAGACTCAATTTATGATGATAATATTATAATGATATGATATCAAAATTGACAAATTAAGCAAAATGGAATGTTTTTGGACAGAAACAAGATAAATACATTAGCAAAGCCATGAAATTCCTAACACAAAAAGTAAAAAACAACCCAAAACTATAGTGTGTAACTTGTCCGTTACATTCAAACCCTTGTCAAATTAGTTCACACGATTAAGCCTGTCAGCTCCACGTCTCTCTCTTTATAGTTCTCAGCATAGAGGTGTTGAGATCTTGTATCGCACTGCAACGTTCTCACGCTGCAGATAATAAGTGATTTATTCTATCCAAAGACGCATAGTGCTAGTAAAGTGAGACGGCTGCAAAACACAAATCGTCCAAGAAAAGTATCAGAAGTGAATTCTACGCCTCAAAAAAAAACACCGGTTGTTCAGCAATTTAATAATAAAAATGCTTCTTGCCGCTGTGTGCACACAAACGCATTTTCAGATGAAAGCGGTAGCATCCAAATAACGATGCCTCATTATTCAGAGGCAGAATAACAACATCAAACGTCTTCAAAAGTCATGGAATGGCAACTAAGAGCGAAGAAAGGAATAAAAAAAAAAAAAGAAATAATTAAAAGTAGTAAAAGCAATAAAAACACAGGGTGAAAAAAAAATTGGCCGACTAATGTGATTTTCGGCTTACTGGTTGAGCCGTGGTTTCTATCAGCTTTTATTTAATGTCAGAGTAAGAATTAGGGTTAGACATATAGCTCGCCATGTGGTTGAGATTAAGGTAAACCTCTCAATGCTATATCATTAAGTGAATAATAAATCGAACGTTGTTTGCGTGTGTATGTGAGATGGTATTTAGAGGGATTGAGTGACTTCTTCCCTGCAGTTGTGTAATAAAGAGAAGCTGCTGTCAGAAGCGGGGAGGGGGGGAGGCGGGGCAGAAGCCGTCCTCCCTGGATTTAATGGGTTTTGCAGATCGTGGTCGTAATGTTTCCCACACAAGACCCAGACTTCTCAAATCATCTGCATGCAGTGCACACACTGTATCCTCCACCCTAATGCCTCCTCTGTCCTGTCTTTCTCTTGGACCACTGCACTTTTCAGTGAAAGTGTCCCCCTTTTCATTCTGTTGAGCTGATTTAAGCCAGTCAGAACTGCGGTTTCAGGTAAAGGGCCAGTCAGAAGACTTATTTCATGACTGATTTAAACTTGAGATGACCTCCGCGTAGCACGAGGTCAGGAGGACAAAAGTTTGGAGGAGGATTCTTTTATGATGCATTGCTCCACAGGAGACTTGAAAGAGTATACACTTGTCCCCGCACCCTTTCCTGTCCTCTATGGTCTCTCTTTGAACATACAAGGACATTGGATGTCATCTGAATTATTATTCAAGATAAGAAGAGAAGAAGTGGGTCTTGTTCCATATTAAATACTTCATGTCTTTTTTTTTTTTTTTTTTTTAGTTGTAAAAGAGGAAGCTGCTCTGTCCACCACATATCATGTCATTCATATCTTTCAAAGGGGTGGTCGAGCTTCAGGGCTTAGAATTAAAATGTTACCGTTAATGCTTAGCCTCACCGCTGTTTCCTGTGCCTGAAGTTGGTGTTTAATTTGATCCTATACCTGTGTGGAAAGAGGTTGCTAACACAAACATGATGTTCTGGGTTGTCTCCATGTGGGAGACTGACTGGCTGAATGCTGGTTATAATTTATAACTAGAAGCCAAAAAAAATCATCCATGAAATCTCTTGTGATGTATTATTTCTTTCATGAATGGTCGCACAGAGTGTCCACGCATGTGTATTCTCATGACACACCAGTGTTTAATATGAAATATTATTTCAGTATGGCAGTCGATGTGTTATAATGTGACTGATAATTAAATGGAAGGTTTTGCTCGTCTTCACAGACTCTGTTGTCACTGACGCCTTCTCAGAACCTGCCGAGATGGAATACCTGAGGAAGGTGTTGTATGAATACATGATGGGACGGGAAACAAAAGTATGCTTTTTTCTTTTTCTTTTTATTATTTAATTGTTTGGTTCTGTTCTTGTTCTTGTTCATTTTGTTCAAATGTCAAACACTGGATGCCTGTTACAATCTGGTACAATCTGCAAACAGGAACTTAATTTTGGTCTTCATGTGTATATATGTATGTATGTATGTGTGTGTGTGTATGTATATATGTGTAAATATATATATATATATAAAAAACTAAAAGATGTCTTAGGATATGGGAGATTCATCGGCCCATCACATTTTTTTTAAGTGGAGAGGCTGAGACCATTTAGAAAGTCGTATAAAAGTCATGTTGTGTCCACTCGGCTTGGGTGAAAATTAACAGTGATCTCCGTAATTAACAGTGCTGTTGACATGGTCCTAAAGTCAGCATGATTTTCCCAGCTCCTCAGCGAACAGTTAGCCTTTATGGCTTCAGAGCAGACCTCCGTGTGGAGGATGTCCCCCCAGCCTGCCTGCCTGCTCGCACATGCATCTTGCATGACGCAGAATTGCCATTTAAAGACATGCTGGCCTTGTTTAGTGTTAGTTGAGTGGTTAGGTTTCCTTCACAGCAGCCCTGTTTCTGATTATCCCCTGCGTTTATGGGGAAATGCATGCTCCCTGGCAAATAGGCCTGGAGTTGATTATGCAGATGATGTTTTTTTCCTCTCTCTCTCTTTTTTTTTTGCCCTGTTGGGCTATAATTATCCCGGAACAAGTTTAATATAATTAGGTCTTTGTGTGGAACTGTAAAAGGTGTGTGTATGTGATGAGGAAGTTTACATTTAGTCAGTCGTGAAACGTTTTTATTCATTCATTAATGTGTTTATTGTCATCTTTTTCAGACAATGGCCAAAGTGATTACCTCCATGCTCAAGTTTCCTCCAGAACAAGCGCAGAAGGTTTTGGACAAAGAGGACACCAAACCAGCTGTAAGTATCTGTTTACACGCTGAAGATGAGCTTGTTTGCCGAAGTGTGGTTAATGAACTTCTTGTATCGTGTGGTTAAAATAATAAATATAAATAAAATTAAATGACTGTGAAAGTTCATTGTTCATTAAGTTATTGTCACATCTCTCCACAGCCTTGGTTACGATGAGTGTCCGGGTACTTATGGAGGAAAATGTGCTGCTGCTGCTGCTGAAGGGAAAGACTGACATGGATCAGATATAGTCCTTCTCTTTGCATTTTCTGTCATTTTATATGTGAGTGAGTGAGTAAATGTGTGTGTGTGTGTGTGTGTGTGTGTGTGTGTGTGTGTGTGTTGGGGTGTGTCTGTATGCATAGGAGCACATATTGGGGCACAAGTTGGCGTTGTGTGTGTGAGCTTTTGGGTGCAGTATTTATCACTACATTTAACGGTATTAGGGAAATATGAGAAAAATACCCGAAACACAAATCTTCCATGGATTCAGTTTTACGTTGTGGTTAAATTTGTTAATTTATATTTTTTAGATTAAGATTAATTAGTTTCTCCTTTTATTTTATGATGTGTTTATAATATGCATTGGCGCGTGCAATAAATGATATCAGTACCATGTATTGATGCTGATGGTCAGTTGATTAATAGGTTTTCCGTGTTGTGTTCTCGTCTGAATCGCTTCCTCTGTAAAACTGTTAATGACCCTTTAACTGTGCAGTCGCACCACATTAAGAAAACGGCCTCTGGACCTGCAACGCAGCTTTTCTATGCTTTATATTTTGTCACTGATACTGACATAGAAGCCCCAAAACACAAGAAAACTGTAAATTGTACTATAATGATTATGAGAACTGTACTTTAGGGCACTATATGACTTGCTATACATTTTCAGACTAACAAATTAAATCTTATTTACAGAACACCTTTTGTCACTCATTTATTTATTTTTTCTTTATCTCACGGGATCTGTAATGTTAAAATGTAATTATTTATCTCAGGCTAAGCCACAACCTTTGTTTGACCTTGTATATCTTTTTTTTCAACAGTTCAGTTTTCTCACGTGCTGGACAATGGTCATCCTCATTTTTTATGAGAATTGGAACTAGAGAAAGAATGGAAAGAACACAAACCTCTACCAAGGTTATGTGTTTCCTACAGTCTCTCCCTAACTTACATGTTTAATGTAAGATGAGGGACATAAATCTAATAATTTCTTCCCCAGGGACTGTCATCCAAAACCACCCTTTACTTTGAGTTAATGCTGCACACAAACAAGACGAATGCAGCCAAAAACATAACCTCTTGAGTGGATGTAATAAAATTAAGTATGTTCACACCTACATGTGACTTTTGCTCTTCAACAGTTGAGAAAACACGCCTGTGTGATTTACTGTATGATTAAGAAAACATTGCATAAGAAAAAACAAAAATACTAAATCCATCATTCATAATTATGGCCCTGATAAGGACACACTTTTTCTTTCTTTTTTAGATTGAAACAAAAACGTTCCACCTTTCAAAATATTTCAACCTCAGCCTCAACTAACAAAAACAACTGGAAAATTGGACGTATAAAAATGTTTAGGTCACAAATACAGAAGACATGAATACAACTGAATTCTGCTCATTCTGCCTGGAAAACGTTAGGTGGCAGCAGTGCGCCCTTCTTTTTTTTCACTTTTTATGAGTTGAGCCCCCAAAAGCCCACGGGTGAAATGCGATGCTTTGCGCCTCAAAATCATTCCCGTCTCTCCTTGACCGTGTTCGCAGAGTATCCCCGAGTATAAAACACACTTCCGGCTTTCCCTTTCACATTAAAAGCCGCGCTACCACCGTATCCTTTGGTGCTTTTATTTTGAATGTGACCCCGTTTCTGTGTTTCCGTGACTCCAGTTAACTTGACGCCCCCGACAGGGTTTATCCCCACGACAAGGAGCCTGCGAGCTGCAACTTTCGCAGATTGACACAGAATGGAGAGAAGCTGACGCACCGTTATTTACCGGACTGTTAGCTTCCCTCCTCGAGCCTCTCCTCATGCCTTCACAGCCTGCATGTCGAGCTAAACCAGGGAGAAAGAGTTGAACAAAAACTTTTTTTTGACAATTGAAGTACTGACAATTCCTCATTGTTTTTTTTCCTTTTCACTTTTTTGGACACTTTAACCGCGTTTTTTTTTTTTTGCTAACGGGATGGCTCCTCTACGGAGACAAAACACAGGAGTACAAAATGTTTTTTATGTCTGTCTCTCCATTTCATTTGCTTATTCCTATAACATAGACTTAGAACATCCTTTAGTGTTCCGCGGACCGAACTCTAGTTTTTTTGGCTACTCTGTGCTGGAGCATTATCATGACAACACACGCTGGTGAGTCCAATAAAAATACTTCTTTTTTTTTGTATCACATTTGTACTTGTGAACCAATGTTTGCACCCAGTGTTTGGGCTTTACCCACACCCCCTACGTTTAAAGTGGTATCTTCTGAATTGTCCCAGTTATACAGAGCATGAATTGGGGTTTAAAACACTATTGAGGGCTGAAACCTCCACAGTGAGTGTCCCATATATATATATATATATATATATATACCTGTCCTCCTCGTGTTCGCAGGGTGATCGTGGGAGCTCCGAGGGCCAACTCCACCTACAGTAACTCTGTGCGCTCTCCTGGAGCTGTGTACAAGTGTCGAGTCCACAGCAACCCGGAGCGCCGCTGCACAGAGATGGACCTGGGCAGAGGTCAGTGACCGCAGCCCGCAGCATCACCACATGCAGCAGCAGCAGCAGCAGCAGCAGCCTCACAAGATGTGAACAGTTCAGAACAAGGGGAAAACTCACTCAGCTCACACTGAAAACCTAAACTCTCTCTGCTCTATTCCTCCCTCTCTGGGTTTTCTTGAAGCTTCTCTTGTCCACTCACTCTGCACAAAACTACCCCCCCCCCCCAAGCATCTGTTTTGTTTTATCAGAATAATGCAGCCTTAAGCTTCTCTTAACAGTGCCACTGTTGTTCTTTTCGCTCTCGACCTGCTTTCTGGGGACATGCAAAATACAAGAGGGGGTCCTGTGCGGTGGAGGTCCATAAATATTTTTTTGATAAATGTGATTTTTTCGGCTTCCACTAATATTTTCCAAGCACGTGAGCCAAAAGATTCAGCTGCGTGCCCCCCCCCCCCTCATAACCCTCCAGCTCTGCTCTCCGTGCACGCATGGCTTTAATATTAACCCTGGGCTCTGTCAATGTGTCACCAGCAAAAAAAACCCAACAGTGATCACAGTGAGCTGAACTGTGGTGGCCCTAAAGAAAACAACACAGTGACACAGACAAATACAGACTGTTTTACTGCACTGTAGTTCAGGCCTGAACCGTTAATCAAAATGTTATCAAAATCAAAATACACTGTATTATTTTTATGCCAAAATATGTATGAAAATATCATTTTAGATGAATTACCGTCCTGATCTATTCACATCTTATTCTACAGACTGGAGAGAACATCTTTGTTTCTCACAGATCTGCACAAATATCACAGTAATCACTTTTAAGTTATGCTTTTCGAATGAAAATTGGAATATCGTCATCCTTAATCATCCTAAAATGTGAAGTCATACCTTTTCCTTGAGTTTTAAAATGCTGATGGGACAAATCACTTAAGGATCACTTATGGCTGGATCTTTTATGTTTTTTTTAATTGAAGAGTCCAGAGTTTGGAGGGTTTATTTGCAGAAATAAACGCTTTTTTAGCTGCTTTTAAATGTCCAGAACTTGTGTTCCTTCTTTGTTTTTATGCCTTTTCTATTATGTTATCTATCTATCTATCTATCTATCTATCTATCTATCTATCTATCTATCTATCTATCTATCTATCTATCTATCTATCAAAACATCACAATCGTTATCGTAGCTTGAGGACCGTATGTACTTTTGACATCGGTCTTGTTTTCCAGTGGCCGTTATCTTGCTCTGCCATGTTTCCACAGCCGCCTGAATAGACAAACCAGTCAGACCATGCATGTCATGGTTTGAAACAGAAGCTCACAATGCAGACAAAGCAGCACATCCTTTGCGATATGCAAAGGCCACCATAGTTGTGGAGGGCTTTGCGAAGGAGTCGTCCTATTATCAAATCTGCAGTCTTACAGTCATCAGATGTCCCAAATTCATACGCACAGGACCTTTAATCGGTTGAGAAAGTAACTGGCATGTTACTCGGTTGTAGAAGATCTTACATATCAGACTTGTTTAAGTTTCAAATATTGATATTGATGCATACTTGCTGGTGTCGTCATGCGAGCTCAGTCGCATATTCACTGCGTCTCATGTAACTAATAAAACCCAGAGCTCCAAAAAAAAAACCTGACATCAGCTGACAAGAGATGATTTGCTCCAAGACTTCCTCCGACCTCATGACTCATCTACAAACTGCTCACATTGTCTTTCAGGAAACAAGCCGAGAGAGTCGTGTGGGAAGACGTGCCAGGGAGACAGGGACGACGAGTGGATGGGAGTGAGCCTGGCCCGTCAGGACAGAGCCGACGGCAAAGTACTGGTGAGTCCGGCGGAGGGGGTGGGGGCAAAACACCGCAGTGACTCCAGCAGACTGTTTAAAGCAAACCATGTATGCTCCTAAAAACAGGCCCCGATTATGTCTAAAATCACTGTTACAAATGTCTTACCATGAACCGCACTGTAAAACCACAGCTGGTCTCAACATTACAAGCCCTCTTTGCTTCCACTCTGTGCCACACGCTTACAACCTTTGAATGGCACAAGCTGACGTTCAGTCAGAGGATTTTCTTATTCTGTCTTCTGCATCTTCGGAGCTGAGGTCACAAGCGGAGGCAAGACACGTTTTGGAAAGCGCTGTGTGGTTACATAACGCTGTGAAGCATTCACCTCGTTTTTTGGAGCTGGAAGAGTTAGTGGAACAGGGTTTTTATTTTTGTCAAAAGTAGATTGTTGAGAGCAGAGTTTAGTTAACTCGGAAGAACTAACTTATTCGCGCTGCTGATCCCAGATGTGCTTGGCTGGGTTTTTTTTGCACACAGAGTGTGTTAGTTTTAGGCTTTAGCTCATCTCGGTAGTCTCATTTCATTAAAGATTAACCTTGGTCTATTGCGGTGGCTGGTGAGGGGGAATGGAGGCTTTCACGGAGAGTTTGAAGGAGAACGGTGGACTGGGCAACTCTTGAAACATGCATCACAGGTGTGAATGTGTCGTGAATATCTGTGGCTAATTGACCTCAGAACAAATTTGCCCCCCTCCTAGTCTCTATTTCTTTCACTTGTCCTTGATCCATCTTTTTTGTTCTTGTACCTCAATGGAATGTTTTGGCTTGACTTTCAAACCATAACTCTTGGCTTCACTTGTCAGCCTGTCCATCAAACTCTGAACACTTCTTGGAGTCGTCAGTAGAACGCTCTACACGGCACAGTAAATGCAAGCTTTAAGCTACAGTGCGTACAGTCTCCGGCCGTCCATAAAAAAAGAAAAAAGACATGATAAATCAAAGGTTGCAGCTTCACTCACTGAGCTGCCTGTTGCACTGCATCTTTTTTTAATCTCCTCTGAACGGACTCACGTTCCTGTGCAACACGAGCACTCGAGGCTGCGCGGCAGATGTGTACAGTGGTGATTTCATCTGCACTTTGGGGTGAACGTCTCGATTGCGACCTGAGAGCTCTGGAACATGACAGCAGCAGCAGCAGTGTACAGCAACAGTGCTGCTTTGACGGAACCTGTCACCTGCTGCAGCGCTCCTCTTGCTGTGTTTTGTCATT
The DNA here is from genome assembly GCF_963457635.1 of Microchirus variegatus. Classification (NCBI taxonomy): domain Eukaryota; kingdom Metazoa; phylum Chordata; class Actinopteri; order Pleuronectiformes; family Soleidae; genus Microchirus; species Microchirus variegatus. The sequence goes on along the minus strand of NC_139812.1, from coordinate 16,932,375 downwards.
TTATTTTATTTAGCCTTAGTTTAATGGGGGGAACAGCTATTTTTTTCAAGGGAAAACAGGTAGCAGAGTAAATAAAACATCCCGTTGCAGACGTAAACACCAACAGAAGATATAGCCAAGAGCGTAACTCACAGAAATGAGACAGAGCTTTACAATTAGTGATACACAGACATGCAGAAGCTATCTCTTTCCTTTCCTTTTCCATTTTTTTTTTTTTTTTTTTTTTTTAAAAGAATCTGCCTCGATTACAGAGTTCACGACTGTGTGTTGCTCAAGCTTCGTTTCTCAACATAGCATCTTGCTTCCAGACAGTCATCCGACGCTGTGTGTGTGCGCGCCCACAATCACTCAACCTCTTCCATTCATTTAGATTGGCTGCGTGTGTGTCATGTGGGAGGGAGACTGGGGGGAATTAAACGGCGGAGATGGAGCAAATTTGTCTGCACAAAGGCGTCCAGAAGTGTCCCCCAGAGCCACAGGACCCCCACCACCACCACCACCAGGAACTAGATTATTACCACATTTACACATATACTGTATGTGGTCAGTATTATCGCAGAGGTCGAACTCTCGTCTATATTATCCTGTTTGCTGTGAGATGTTTTGAAAAACACATCTGCAAAATATTATTTTAAGGCTCATTCCAGCAATAAGAAATGTAATCCCTGTTTTAGCAGCGGCACATTAAAGCCTACATTAGTTCTGTTCCTGAACCTTCAACACACTTTGTTTTTTTTTTGTTCACTGTCTGAACCTCTCTGGCTTCTTCTACGTTTGCCTGTAGAGCAGCTATTTGGAAGTGAATATGTTTAAAACACTGTTAATGTTAATGTGAAAATTTCCCTGTTCATCATTTAGTGCATCTTGGGAAAAAACGGATCATAAGCTGCAGTCGAGATATTCACACCACAGACCATGGCTGTTATGGTCAGAGTTATGGATGGGCTGTAATTCCCCCTACCCTCTCTCTCATTGAGGACGGTTTGACAGCCACAGAGACTCGCTGACTCTGGCCCAGTGTGTCATGGGCCTAAACACTCCGCTCCGCACTGCTCGCACTCTGAAATGTTTGTGTTTACAGAACAAGCGTGCGTCTGAATTTGAAACTCTGCTCCTGCTTCTTCCTCGACAGGCTTGCGCTCACCGCTGGAAGAACGTCTACTACGACTCGGAGCACATCCTTCCGCACGGATACTGCTCCGTCATTCCTCCGACGCTGCAGGGCCGAACCAAACCGCTCATCCCCTGTTATGAAGGTACAGTCCACTTTGAGTCCATACACTCACACGTTCATACTCTGCTGGTACAGACGTCAGGAGCAGTTCGGTTTGGGGGTTAAGTGTCTTGTCAGTGGTGACATCGGCATGTAGACTGGTGGAGCCGGGGATCGAATCCCTGACCTTTTGCTAACCTGGAGCACAGGTTATGGTCTTAATTTGGACACGACATAGAAGCAGTGTCAATATTTTTGGCCTTTTTGGAGGAGAGGCATTTTTCTTCTCACCTTATTAAGTTTTTGTCTACAGCTTTAAATGTCCACGTACACTACCTTTCAAAAGTTTGTGGTCACTTAGAAATGTCCTTATTTTTGAAGGAAAAGCACTTTTTTTTTCAATGATTATAACATTAAATTAATCAGAAATACACTCTATACACGTCGGTGTATGGAGGCCCATTTCCAGCAACCATCTCTCCAGTGTTCTAATGGTACATTGTGTTTGCTAATGGTGTTAGAAGGCTATTGGATGGATTTGAAAACCCTTGTGCAATTATGTTCGCACAGCTGAAAATAGTTTTGCTGGTTCTTTGTTTCTAATCTTGTTCGTGTCAACTATATTTTCTATTCATTTTGCAACTCTTTTGATGAATAAAAGTGTGACTTTTAATGGAAAACACAAACAAATTGTATACCAAACTTTTGAACGATAGTGTATAAGCAACACATTTCATCTATAGTGCCACAGCAAAGCTGACATATATGGATTTCAGTAGAAGATCAGTTTTTTATGACATGCAGTATGGGTCATTAGTTCTTTGTTTTATAACAAAAATAACTTTCCAATAGCACTCAGCACACTTAACGTGTTATAATATGAACTGTCAGTCATCTCGTGACCGCACAGATTTCTTTTAGGACCCCATGATCAGTTTGGGAACCTATCTGTTTATCCTCCTCTGTGGTCACAATTCATCACAGCGTGTGCTCTTTTGCGGCCCCCGTCACCATTGCATGGACTTTTGGGCCCGTGATTGGTGTGTTGGCACCGAGGAACAGTAGCATGAGAACCTTGAAGTGTGATCTCTCGTTCTTCATCCAACAAGAAAACTCCAGCCCCTGCTGCTAAATGACACGCCATTTGTTATGCCAAATAAATGAACTTCTGTTCAGAGGAGGAGGGGGGGAACGGTTCAGATTTACTATGCAACCTTTCGGCAAAAGAACCCCCCCCCCCTCCGTTACAAAGGTACGACTAAAGCAATTGCTTTTTATGGATAATAAACTTGACTCTCGAACTTTCAGGGCGCAGATCTTAGCTCGGGTTTTGCAGAAATCATGTGTTTTAAGGAGATAAACAAGATTTCTTTTAATGACTGTAGCAAATCAAATCTATTTATGGTGCAGCGAGTTTTCCTGAGTGCACCCTCTGCAACAGTTAAAATCACATTGGGTTTGAATGTCCTGTGCTGCACTTTAAGCTGACTCATGCAATATAATATGTTCCTCATATGTTTTGATGTGACTGTGGGCTATTAATCCAAAGCTGTTTTACACCGTAATTGTGCACGCAGCACGTCAGGATTTCACTTCCTTCCGTAACTCTGTTGCCAAAGAGCCAGACAGACTTTGCATGAGACGATATTTACAGCACATTTTGTGCAGATCCAAACTCAATATTTTTGAAACCTGAGAACACTGTCATCCACCCCCCAAGTAATAGGTCTTCTTAGTCGACTTTCTGCCCCCAGATTCATCTTGGATGGGACTGGGACTTTGACTAGCTCCATATGGAATGCAGGAAAAAACTCCAGTAAACGCTGGCCCGAGCACATAGTGAAATCATTTGTGGTTTGCTCTTTCTTACAGACTATAAGCAAAAGTATGGGGAAGAACACGGCTCGTGCCAAGCCGGCATAGCAGGAGTTTTCACAGAGGTCAGTAACACTGCTTGTTCATTTCCTTAATCCATGTAAAAGTCACTGTCTGCTGATTGTTGTTTGTCTGGCACTTCATCAGTCACGTCACTGTTTAGTAAACTGAGAGTCTTAGTATTATATATTAACAAGGAAAGTATTGTTCTCATTTTCTTTGTTTGCCTTTTTTCCTCAGTCTAATATTATCATTTTATTGTTTCATCGCTGTTACCGTTACCACATGTCACCACATTTTTCATAGAACTATTCCCTCCTATGTGGATACTCTGACTCATCATACAGTATATACAGTACTTTTGAAGTTTCTTCTGCCTTCAAGGATATTAAATATTGTGGATGCATACAGTACATGTTATTTATTCAGTACTCTGGTGGAAGCTCACAGAGGATAAGATACTTCAGGAAATGCTACAGCGGCCTCACTTGACCTCTGGTGGGGCTCAACAAGATAAGGTGCTCGGGGGGGAAATGGTAAAAGTTTCCTTCTTCTCTCTATAGCACAGACTCACTTTACTATGTTTGCGTTGACACAGAGCAAAATACCTTTTTCTAACCTGGAAAACACCTTTTGGTCCCGTGCATGTGAGCTGTTAGGAACACAGTAGAGGTGTTGAGAGGTCAAATAGATTAAACGTTTAGTTTGACAGGAATATATCAGGAATACTGTGAAAGATGTGAAAGGTGTACATTTGATCACCTTAGACATTTTGTTTGCTTTACATTAGCAATATAATTCTTCCCCTAGTGTTTCCCACGAGCAGTTTGGTTCTGCAAATAGTGTCAAATTACAGCTACGCTTAATTTGCGACATACAGTAAACTGTGGTTTAACTGCTCTGGACTCAGAAATGTGTCTGCAGATCAAGGCTGTGCCCGTTAGGTAAAAACAATTCTCACTGTTGAAGAAATTGGGCAATATTTCATGTATTTAGTGGAGTTTGTTTAAATATTGTTATTACTTATGAGTCAAAAAGTGGGGTAATGGGTAATCATCAAGTAGTCAGTCAGTAGGGGAATGTATTAAAAGCTGTTTTGAACAGTAATTACCCTTTTAAATAATTTAAAAGCAGACATTTCAATTGTTCTTATTCTTATTCTTATTCTCTGCATTTTTATCATTTTTATCTAAATATTCTTTTATATGCTCTTATACAGTATACATATTTAGTTTAGGTCAGCATTACATCACATTCTAATCCTTGTGTTCAGCAGATAGATGGACATTTCAAGTGTTAACCCAAATGATGTGCCAACAATTATAATTTCTACCATGTTCACAGCAGTTTTAGAATATTCTCAATAACTTATGTTTAGCAGCTTTCCTGCAAAGCTTCTTGTAAACTACATTGCTAGGTTTACTTATCTGCAAATTTGTACACACATGGATTTTTCTGCCACTCATTTTGCTTCAAATGATCAGATGTTTGTGCTTGAACATCTTAAAACAGCCGTAGAGCAGAAAAAGTATGAGAGTATGAGGTCATGTTTTAGGGAATTGGGTTCATTGTTTCATTGCATAATCTCCAAAAACGAAAGCTGTGGAGGCGTGGCGCGTCGTCAATCTTTGTGAGATGTCTTAGTCGACATCTGGCTCCAGAAAAGAAAGATTCTGGTGAAGCTACTGCTTTAAACCCAAAGAGAAATCATCACACCCACTTTTTTGTTCCTTTTTTTTTTCACAGCCTGAGAACGTTACTGTCGATCTGTTAAAGCATTTGAATAACCCGCCTCCCCCCTCCCCTTTGAAAGAATGCGGGGAATTTGAACCAAAGGTGTCCAACTGTTAAACCTTATCCTTGCTTGAACCAGGGTCCGTGAGCCTGGTGGTGCCCAGATGTTTGACATCACAGTGCACAGGGGAGGTCTCCTGCTGAGTGAGGTCATTCACTTTGTTTGTATGCAGCATTGTTGTCAGAGGTGGCAAAAGTGCACGCTCTGGTGTAGAAACAATGCCAAAGAAACCATTAAAATACCTTGTAATTTTATAGTGCAGTCATGTGTTTTGGCCTCAAGCTTTTTATTTTACAGGTACATACAGTATGTATCTTAAAGAGTTAAACATGGCCATGTCGTTTTATTAAGGCATTTTAATAGTTTAAAGGAGAAGTGACTTGGTGTTTTCTTGTCCCGTTAAAACAGCAACTCTTACCAACTCCAGGAAGCGCTCCTGCCCAAAGAGTTTTCACATGCTCCAGCATAACATCAAGCATCAGCTGATGAGCAAGAACACAGCACCGTTTATTGGCTGCAGTTCAAACAGAGCGTCTTAATTGTCCCTTTCTGGCTCCATCGATAGCACCGTGCATCTTTATGGCTGTCAACTTTGCTCTGGCTCCGAATTCCGTCGTCACATCAAAGCTTCAGCTGGCATGCGGTCTGGATCTGTGGTTGAGAGCAGATAGCGCAAACCAGTCTGCGGCCACTGGTTAACCAGATCTTCACCCAGCTGTGTATTTCATGTTTTAACCCTCTCTTCAGCAGACTCCTGTGCTGCTGCTGCTGCTGCTGCTGTTGCAAAATCAATGAATGTGTGGTGTTTTTCGTTTTCAGGAGCTGGTGGTAATGGGTGCACCGGGTTCGTACTACTGGACTGGGACCATCAAAGTGTACAACCTGACCTCGGACTCTTTCTACAGCCCCAATAAAGACGACGTCGACTCCCACAGATACAGCTACCTCGGTATGAGTCTGTTAATGTGGAGGCCTGTGTCGAATATCCCAGATATGAGTATGAAGAAGCTGTAACTGATGACTCTCTCTGTGTGTCTCCAGGCTATGCTGTGACAGCGGGACACTTCTCCTCTCCTAATGTAATAGACATAGCTGCAGGGGCGCCTCAGCACAGCGGCAGTGGAAAAGTAGGGACTTCATCTGTTGCTTCATTTCCAGCCGGTGAACTGAAAACTTCTTTTGCTGCTGCTCGTTAAAACAGTGACTTTCTTTTTTTTTTTTTTTTCTCATGCACAGGTTTACATTTTCAAAATCGACGGTGTGTCTTTGGTGAAGAGTTTTCAAGCCTCAGGGAAAATGGTATGAACTGGGATGGGCCAAATAACAGTTCACTTTATATAAGTACATATTCTGTTTTGAGGTTATTATTGCAGCAGCATTTTTAAACCTAAATGTACCTCGGGGATTGTGTAGTCACATTTTAAGATACATTGCAGACATTGTATTTTAATATAGATCTGCTTTACTTGTGTCTCCTTTAACTGTTTAGACAACAACAATTTAGGAAGCGACACAGTTATGAGAAGCAGAGGAGACTGTGTGTGTGCACAGGTTTCTTTAATATTACCGTGTATATGAATTAAATCAGAATAGCTGACAAATGTATGAACCTGAAAGACACGTGTCTGTGATCTGACCCATTGCTCTGTGGCTCGGCTTGGTTCCAGATGGGCTCTTACTTTGGCTCCTCATTGTGTGCAGTTGATCTGAACCAGGACGGCTTGTCAGACCTGCTGGTCGGGGCACCCATGCACAGCCAGCTCCGGGATGAAGGCCAGGTGTCTGTGTACCTCAGCAAGGGAAATGTGAGTGGGATCCGTGGGTTGGTGGAAACATGATACTGTAGTTCACAGTCATTCACTGCAGCTCCTCTCTCTCTCTTTCTTTGACGTAGACATAACTTATTACCATGTCTCTGTCTAACTTTATGTAAGCTCATGTGTGATTAATTTTCTGACCATATTTAATATCATGTCATGGAATGGACTAGAACAGGAGAGCATTGTGTGACTCGGCAGTGAGAGTATTTAATCGCCCAAGAAAAAAAAAAAAGCTTCTGTTTATGAAGGGTTCATATTTACGAGTGCTTGTGAGGAAGCTGTCGTTCTGACTGTTTGGCTGCCGAATTTTTCAGATAAAAAGCCAAGTTTTTGCAGCTGTGGCCAAATCATCTCATCATTGTAGAAAAACTGCAGTCATTTCACCGGAGCGGTAAACTGTTGCAGCGTTTTGTGTAATCACCTGCTTCTGTTTTCAGGGGGTGATGGAAGAAGCCGGTGTTTTAACTGGTGACAACGCTTTTAACGCACACTTTGGGGAATGCATCGCTGCTATTGGGGACATAGATGACGACGGTTATCCAGGTCAGTAGTGAGTTTTAATGTCTTTGGTAACACTTCATATTAAGGAACATATATTCACCATCAACTAGGTGCTTACTAACATATATAAGTAGCATATAAGCCCTTTATTAGTAATTATTAAGCACGTATTAACACCTTATTCTACATACATTTAGATTTTTCCTAAATAAGGTGTTAATACGAGCTTAATATTTACTAATAAAGGGCTACTATTCTACTTATATGCATGTTAAGCGCCTATTTAATGGTGAATATGTGTTACCATGTCTTTATATATACATTTATTTAAAATAATTGTCTCAGAATATACAGCGCAGTCTCTCAGTTGTCACGGAATTGTAAGATGTACAATGTTTTATTGTACTATGGTGCTTTTTAATTTAAAAATAATAAAAAAAAAAACAGGACAGACCTTGCTAACACATGTTTTACTTTGGAAATTGGAAGTTGGAGAAACCTAATACGGTGACTTTCAAACTGTTCTTGTGGGGTCACCGAATTAAATGTAGCTGTCACAGGATGATTGATGAGATTATAAAGAACAAAAGGACCACACTGTAGTTTCAGCAAGCTTCAGTCCGTTTAACCCAAATCATTTGTGTCGTACATTAGCGCTGACCGTTGCCACATGTTTGTAGATGGTATTTTGAAAAGTCTTCCCCAGCAATTTCTGTAATATAGTAAAAATGATAAAACATATTCTTAGGTGGTAAGTGTCCTTGAATGCATCACACAGGCGAGACATAAAAACAAACCCTACTCTCAGAGCAATTGCCAAAGTCCCTCACTATATGTGGTCATGTAAACTATTTTTAGCCACATGTGAGAAGTCAAAACAAAGCTGGCGGCCATGTTTTATACTATAAACCTTTATGACGGCTCTCATGAGGTCTATGAAGTTGTAACCCGGGCAATGCCAACCACCTTATTACAGCGTTCAGTGCTATTGTCCCGTAGTCATGCAACAGAACCGTTTCCTCCGTCATCTGGTGAGCAATTACGTTACAGCGCCCTCAGGCAAAAATGTTGGCTTGTTCAGTAGGTGCAAACGAAACGCGTCATTTTTGACAGACATTTTGTTTCAATTACCCCGCGGCAAAGGGTGACACGACGAAAAAATGTTTCCCTCTCTCATCCTCGTGCGCAGATTTAACCAGATGAAATCCAAATTAGCTGCACACACACACACACACAGACGAGAACGTGCACCGCCTGTTTCCCTCATGGCTCAACTTGGCATCCGTCTCAGACTTGAGGCTGGAAGCCACCGCTGGGTTTCATCTCTGTGTGAGATACTGTGTGCCTGCAGCCTGGCACGGTGTGTGTGTGTGTGTATGTGTGGGGAGAAAGATGGCAGCTGTAAAGTATAATTCATCCTGTAAGTCGTCAGTCTTGGAGTGTCGAAAGACTCAGACTTCCTCGCTAAGTGAAAATATTATTTACAGCTTTAACTGCTGCCATTTAATTTGAAAGAACTACTGTGGAAATGTTAAAAAAAAATAATACATTTGGTTTCGTTAACAACTTTCACGAAATGAGTTAATTATCGTGTGATTTTTACCAAACAGAAACAATCCGTTACCGTTTCTGCTTTGCTACGACGAACCGCGCGGCCTGGAAGTGTTTTGGTTTATAAAAAGAACGTTTATATGTTATAAGGGACTTTGTGTGAAAACTGCATAAGGAGACGTTGTTTCAGTGCTCTCGCCAGCACTTTATAGTCTTGTTTCCACTTTCTCAGAGGTCGCACACGTTTTTATGGCCACTAACAACACTTAATTGTCTATTAAATGCCTTACTGTAACCACTTGTTTCCCAGGCACTGGCCCAATTGAAAGTAAACAGAAGATTAATGAAAACATTTGTACACACTTTACGTCGACATACATTTCTGTTCCAACTTTTCTAAACACATTTATGTCCTGTATTTGTCTTTTCAGATGTAGCCATAGGAGCACCTGAAGAAGATGACTATGGAGGAGCTGTGTATATCTACCACGGGGATTCCACAGGAATCATTAGCAAGTACTCCATGGTATATTTATTTTTTTTGTCTCCCAGTTAAAATGATCTTGCTGGCACTTGATTATTACATAAACACGTTATAATGCACAATTTGTACTATTCTGAGCTGTGTTTTTTCAGCTTTAACCAAACTGGCCGTTCTCCATCCAAATGTGTGATGTGTTATTTACAACATGTCTGTAAAAGCAAAAGATTGAGCGATGGGAAAAACAAACGGCTAGGGAAAAAATACATTACACAATGTCCTCTTGTCCATCTTGGCCCACGTGTTGTTTAAAGGCCGGTATCATCTGTTACAGAAACTGTCTGGGCGCAGTATAAACCCTGGCCTGCAGATGTTTGGCCAGTCGATCTCTGGCAACGTGGACATGGATGGCAATGGATACGCAGGTAAAGTCCGGACAGGAAAAATGAAATGATTTTGCACCCTTTGGCACCCTCATGTTTTTCCCCGGCTCTCACTGAGTCACAGACTCGTGACAGAGGCATCTTGTTTACTGCATTCTTCAGCTGACGTCCACACTCAGTCAGCATGACAGTTAAACATCTCTGTGCATTGTCGTGGATTTGCAGGTGTAAATTGTACTGTCAGCAGACTTATTTTTTTCATTGCAGATGTCACTATTGGAGCGTTCATGGCTGATAGCGTGGTGCTGTTGAGGTGAACCACACTGACACACATCCTTGCGACACACCGCTATTTTGTTTTTGCCTTAATTTGAGTGCGTTTTCAGTGTCTGATCTTTCCCACACTCTGTTCCTGTGTTGGCTGCTGTGGTTGCAGGACGCGGCCTGTCATTACGGTGGATGTCTCCATCTTCCTCCCCGTCTCCATCAACATCTCTGTGCCGCAGTGTCACGAGGGCCACCAGAACCTCAACTGCTTCAACGTCACGGTGTGCATGCGCTTCAGGGGGAGGCAGCTGCCGGGGCAAATAGGTGAGGAAAATCGATGCAAGGAAAACGAACAATGAACAAACATTTATGCCATTTAAATCTGTATCATTCTCTGACACATTTAAATTGCCACAGAAGCAATCATATTTTGTCCCACAATGTAACTGGTTGCTATCGTCTCCATGTAGATCATATTCAACTGTCAGACCAATATAAATGTTTATTGTCTTCCCTCAATTATATCAACTATTCAAAATGTATTATAAATCAAATAATTATCAAAATGAATACAAATTAGCACAGTACAATAAACAAACTGACAGTACCGACAAGGATAATGCTCCCTGGCAACTGAAAGCTGAGGCTTGACCACAAAGTAAAAAATTTTGACAAATTTTGTCAAACAACAGTTGTCAAAAGTATCTTAGCAACTGACTAAATCGGGCTTAAGTTGTTCGGCTTGTAGAGAGTACATCGTTGAATCTATGACAGTATTTTGGAATATGAGGAAACTTATGTGTTTAGCACAGAGTGAGAGCCTGGGATCATTCTCTTTACTTAAAACCAAAGCCAAATAAAACGAAGGAACATAGTGAGCTTGGCTCTCGCCAGAGTTCTTTTTAAGTAAATATACCAGTTGGTTATCTTAAAAACTTAGAAACAAACATGTTGTATCTCACATATTCGATGAAATGTTTTAAAAAAAAAAACAACTTGAAAATCCTTTGTTCGTGACCAGAGTAAAAGCCCGGTGATTTTCTTTCTTCGGTCTTGTCGTCACATTGAATTTTGAGCCAGAAATCTCAGCGGACGTTCGTCAACACATCAGTGAAACACTTACAGATGTGTTCTGTACAATATTATCCGCTAAGTTTAAGCAGTGATTGAACATTAGTCGATCATGTGATCGGTCATATGTGCTTCGAATGTAGCCTGTCGCTGGCTGTCAGTGCTCATGGCCGACGGTTTACCCTTCAGCCCTTGCTCACTGGCTCTTGGGTGCGGTGCCTGTCGAGTGCTGAGGTGCCCTCTTGTTCCAGTGTTTGGGTGTGGTTATTCGTAGCCCTCCCCTGGGGAGCAGGATCTGTCGTTACATAATGACTATATCCCCGGCTCTCAGGAATAAAGCTTCTCTGTTTAACCCTCTGGCAAACGCCATGGAAATTTCAGCACCATGTGTTTTTGGTGACTCCCAAAATGAAACCTTCCTTTGCCTCCTCTGGAGTGAGATCATGACGTTTCCCCCGGTTGGGCCGAGGAAACAGTAGGCTTTGGTCCGACTGGAGTGTGTGTGCGCCACCCCTCCCACTGTTTTACCAGTGTCACACCCTCTTGAAGCAATTACTACAGACTAAGGCTGATTCATTCAGAGGAATGGATGTGAAACAGCCAGAAGCCCATATATGGTTTGTTTCTTGGAAACATTAGTAATGAAGGATTGACTACAGAAGAACTATTTCTCATTTCAAAATAGATTTTAAAGTGTCTCTAAAGCGTCACTGAGACCAGGACCAGACCCAGTATGAAGGTTATGATTGAAATGTTCTCTTTCGCAGCAATAATTCTCTGCTGGGACTATTAATTTCCTTTTTGTGTTAGTCTTTATCTCCTTACCATGAGTTATATGACTTTATCTTTAACGCAAAGTCAATTTGTCAACATAAATGAAAATAGGTTGTACTGCAACACTCGTCTAATGTTTGTGGATGAAATATTGTCCATATTGAATCAAAAATTATCAGTTAAGTCAAACATGTTCCCATATTTCCCGCTGGCTCCCATTAATTTGACAGCAACAAGATATAATTGACTTTTCCCCCGTGTTTTAACAGCACGGCACAGCATTTTTTGGCAGAGAACCAAACCCTGCATACTCAAAGTGTTTCCCAAGTTTATCTTTACTGTCCGACACGCCACTGTTAGTTTGTATTATGTGTAATGCTGTTTGCGTCTCTTCTCAGAATTGCTGTATAACCTGACAGCTGATGCGGACAAGCGACAGAAGAGCCAGCCCTCGCGGGTTTACTTCATTCGCGGTGGATCTCAGATCAGCCAGATGAGCCAGCAGCTCAGCCTGGACATCAACAGAGAGGAGTGCCAGCGCTACACTGCCTACGTTAAGGTATGTTTGGAACGCCTGTTGCCAGTTATGTTGGATTGTGTCCTCAGCTGATCCCTCAGTTTCTTTCCCATGACCTTAAGCACACTCACCCTGCAGTGTTGATTTGTGCTTTGAGTTATTTGCTTAAGTGGCCTGTTTTTTGATTATTTCATTTGATTTTGTTTGCAACATCGAAATTGTTTTATTTTTGTTTCCATCAAACAAACAAAAAAGTGATTGCATAAAGACAGGAGGACCATCACATATCACACAGTGATGTAATCGTTGCTGAAGGCTATAACAGTCGTCTCCTGGGTAGTTAATTGTGTCGTCCTGCTGGGTTCGGTTAAAGGTGCACTCGATGGTTCATGAAAAGATGCCGCTCCAGTGTGCGTCTGCAGAAACTGACAGGAACAGGAAACAGAGTCTTCTTTGTCACCGCATAGTCCTTCTATTGTGTTCCTCTGCGATTAAGTCATGTAGCCACACAGGGTCCTCGTCCTGAGGTCACGTCTGTGTTCCTCATCTAATACAGGGGGCCCATTACAGGCCTGTAAATTTCACAGGCGTTCTTAACGCCGTTTCTCCAGGCACTTTCTCCATGGGAGCCTGAGCTGCTATCTAAGGGGGGGCTGTCTTTGTGGCGCCTGCCTCTCTTCTCTCAGCCGTTCAGACTGTAATGAGTGCGTATCACACAGAGCAGCCGTAGCAATAAGACGCAGCAAAATCGGACATGTGTTGATACAGCCTCTCCATTAAAGCTGGATAACACATATTCAAACGTAATTTTCCTCTTCTCTTCATACTTTTTTTTATTATTCTTACTTTCAACACACTCCCGACATTACGGGCAGGCTAAGTCCTGTAAAGTGGGGTTTCTGCCCAAAGTAAAGCTGACACATTTCAACACTCGAAAGCAAAATGTCCTCAGGTTTGTGGGTGGGCAAGTGAATGATCACTCAGTCGATGCATGTAGCTGCCACTTGTCTGTGGCATCTCTCTGGCTGTGAGATAAACACATTTTAACTTTAAGTGCCATCCATCAGGCCAGACGCAGACTTCAGTTTAAAGCCGTGCTTTGTAGCTGGGGGGTTTATTTAGCATGAGGGCTGTAAATGAAGAAGCGCTCACTTGGTTGACTCTACTTAAACATTATAAAAATCCACTCATGGTGAACACGTAAAATTTTAAATTTGACCTTTTTCTTAGGATCATATCTTCTGCAAACACTTCTTTTAAGGATTAAAAAGATGTTATATTCAACCTTTTAACTGTTCAGGCAGGTGGATTTTGATACTCAATATATACGTCAATATCTTTTTGTGTGACTTCACCTGGATGCAAATACTATAACATATTTGCTCTCTAGGACTATTTCTTTTGGCTCGGCCGTGGTGTGAAGTGCCGTGTGGTTGCTCCTGCTGCTGTGTGTATTATTTTTTCACTGTATGTTTTTCACAAATTCCACCTGCTCGGCAGCAAAAGTCTAAAGTGCAACTCCCAGAGCTACCAAATGCCCGAAAAGCCACACAGGATGGCGAAGGTGTGGTTCTCAAATGACAATCCTCCCAGACTGTTTAAACCCTAAATGACTTGTATATGTCTAAAAAAGAAAATGTAATGACCTAGCATGATAAGTGAGAAGTAAATGAATCATTATAATCAGAAATGATCTGTCTCTGCTCTGTGAGCAGGTCACGTCTGCTTGACCATCATTTATCATCTCCCTCATGTGTCTGCCAGCTCTCCCATTCTTTAGGAGAGGTATGTTAATGCAAACCAGCTGGTTGCCATCCTCAAGTGGGAGGGAGTGGGTTCGACGCTGTTCACCCCCCCGGTTTTCTCTTGCCTAAAAACATGTGGTGAAAATCCAGGATTTCAGCTACAGTGTCACAGCAGGGCAGTGGGTTACTGTTGTGTCAACTGGGGGCTGCATGCTTATGCGCTGCTGATGGAAAACCCTCACGTCAGGGTCGATTGCTCGGGATATGGTGCGTGAGGGCCGGTGGAAGCAGGCTATGAGCTATTCTTAACTGCTGTCACGTTTGCAACGACTCTGGCCATCTGTCCACTGAGGTTTAATAATGCACCGTTAAAGTTGTTCGAATTGGCGTTCGAATAGGGTTTTAAGTTACAAATGTTGCTGCGTTGTTGTGAACACAAAGCAAAAACAGGAGTTATTCAAAGAGCACAAAGCACAGAAGCCAATAGTTCAGTCCTAACATTTTTGCATAATTCCTTTGGAAATTATGCAAGACCTTCATGTTGATCATTTTAAACATGTTTTCATTGGCAATGGCCGACAACATACCATTCCTCCAGATGGACTTTGTTTGGGTATTTTTAGCTAAATAAACTCCACGCAGGCTTTTACTTCTGTTGCACCTCACGTTAGGGAGGGAAAGCGCTGATGACTGATCACTGATTAGGGTTCGGAAGACCAGTGGGGCTGTGCGCGAGATGGAAATGAGTCAAAATAACAAAACTGTAACCGGAAATTCTTCAGCTGAATTTGTTTTATTGAGTAATTTTGAGCACTTATAGTTATATGGCTTGAATGCTTGGTTTATTATTCATGTGTGCATGGATGTCTCACTGAACTGAACTTTATTATCAGGGACAGAGTGAATTCTTATGGGTTGAATCTTCTTCTGGTGTAGGACGGACTTGATTAAGACCCGTGGGGAATGGAAACAATGATAACAGCATGATGCTCACAGAGACAGCTCTCATATTCTCTTATTCATCTGTATGCATACCAACTGTTGAGTGGACGACATCAGTGGAGCAGGTGTGATGTCAACGTTACATTGTGATATACAACGAGTCGTAACTTCAAATTATAAAGCAGTCATTATTCACTGTGTCACATGTTGATCGGTCAAAGACTTGCTTTTACTGCTCACTTATGCTTTGATTTACTGCTCGTCTTGGTAAACACAGTTAAAGGATTCCTCAGTTAGCTGTTAAGCACTCTCGTCTTGATCTCGGCTCATGCCGTGTTTACATTTCCGGGCCATTCGTCCGTCGTCGTGTACATGTTTCTGCTCCAGCAGGTCCCAGTCGTCCCAGTGCACGTGAGCTTTGACACCGTGCCAAGAGCCACTTCCATTTGTGGTCATGAGTGGTACTATGGATGCAGCGCAGTCCCCGAGGAGGAGCTAAAATAGGCAGCTCGAGTCCTGCCTGTAACAGTTGCCTGTTTAATTTAGCTCGTAAAAGTATCCTGCTCACTTTCCTCTGGCCTATATTCCACTCAGTGTGTGCCCTATATCTTATGTCCCCTGGACATTTGCTTGGCACCAACAGAGTATTTAAAGCTCCATCAAGTTTTTACCTTGAAGACTGATGTTGGTTATTGGGGCATCTGCGGCATGAATATCTATTTGTGAAAGCTTTATGCTTTGAAACGCTCTCAAGTTTCCAGTTACATGTCGGTGAATGGAAAAACTGGATTTGTGGACATGTTGCATGTGAGCAGCAGAGTGCATGAGATGGACAGATGATGGCCGGTGATGTTACTTACAGGGTCAATGGTTGGCAAACAAACAATAGGTGGACAATCCATCGTTTTAATGTATATTGTAAATGATTATAATGAAGATGCTCACTCAGGGTCACGAGGGTTGTGCACTCTTAGAAATAACGGTTCCAAAAGTGTTCTTCTACAAGGGCTGAGGTTCTACCTATAACCATTTGTTTTTTTAAGGATTCTTGGTAATAATAATGGTTCAGTAAGAAACATCTTGATCCAGAGAACCCTTTAAAGCCCCTTTTCTGAATAAAGGGTTTTAAAAGGCTTCTTGATAACACTAAGGGTTTCTTTATTAAAGGTTCTACCTGTAACCAAATAGGGTTCTCCTATGAGGACAAGCCCAAGAACCTTATATGGTTCTACTTAGCTCTTTTATTTCTAAGAGTGTGGTGCCAGTCCCAGCTGACATAGGGTGAAAGGTATATAGGAGATGCTTCTCCATTTAAATAACTTTAGTATCACTAAATGACCACAACTGGTAAATACATAGTTGATCTTAGGTTATATTCAAGCAAAAATACAAAGTTTGTGAACTTGTTTTCATAGTCATCTCTAGCAGGAAACTGACTTAAGTTGGGTTTATAATTGGATAAAAGACATTATGTACATGTCAGCTTGGGTTACTGGAACATACAGAGAGCTTCTTTCCCACAGTTTCCTGATAGTTTGTGAAAGAAATTGGAAAAATTATTATATGATGATTATAAATGATCATTCTTGTTTGCTTCCCCACCTGAAGAAGAAGATAATGCGCTACACGCTTAGATATAAGGGTTCCAAAAGGGTCCTTCTACAAGGGCTGAGGTTCAACCTGGAACCATTTGCTTCTGAAAAACCCTTTCCTGGAGAGTTCTTCAAGGGTTCTTGGTAACACCAATGGTTCCACAGAACCATTTTGACAGAGCCAGAGAACCCTTTTAAACCCCTTTCCTGAATAAAGGGTTTTAAAGGGTTCTTGGTTGAACCCTCCAAAAGGGTTTCAGGAGGAACCTTTATAAAATGGTTCTACCTGGAGCCAAAAAAGGGTTCTCCTATGAGGACAAGCCAAATAACCTTATATGGTTCTACTTAGCACTTTCATTTCTAAGAGTGTACTGATCAATCACTGAATGGATATGATATGATGTGAATGGGTATGACAGATTTGTGATAGAAATAAAAGTGCTGCACATATAATATGCTGTATAAACGTGTGTGAATTGGTGAATGGCAAAACTGTGGTGTAAAGCAGCTTTGAGTGGTCAACAAGACTAGAAAAGCATTGTATAAATACAAACCGTTTACCATTAGGAAAAGAAAAGAAATCAACTTTATTGTCATTGTACAAACGAAACTGTATGTGTAAGACTGTTGGTTATTGCTTTCTCATAAAGTATCTGGTGCCAGACAGGGAGGTGCAGCTCAATGTCGAAAATGAAGTACCTACACTGATCTATGAGTGACAGCTCACCTGGCAGTGTGTGCAGTGCACTTACATCCACTAATCTGGACCTCAAAGGAAAGTCAAAACAAATGTGAATAATCATTTACGCTTAGTGTTTGACCCTAGTCTGATCCCCACAGACAAACAGGAAGTAGGGCAGAGTGGGAGTTCCTGTTGCTGTCGCTCCCCAAAGAATCTCCAGTCAGACGAAGTCCCAGAGTCTCAGCACAGTCTGGCACGTGGAGACTACGAGCCAGGCTCCTTCCACACTGCCCGCTTTGTTTTCCTCTGAACATTTCAATAGAAACGTGCAATTCCCTTGATGCCATTCCCCTGGTTTTCATTTAGCACAGGCCAAGAGAAGTGATACAATGAAAGTATATAGTGGGGAGGTAATCAGATCCAGCTGCCGTTTATTAAATATGGCACCAACTCGAGCGCCTACTGTATTCATAAAGACTGCAATAACAGAAAGGGATTTAAAAAAATACTAAATCAGTGTCCTGCAATAATAAAGCACGTGAGAAATGTTACAAACGCTCTCATACAGTACAAATACGTTGGTCTCAGTGCTTTGTCTGCGAGTATTAATTTTGACGGCGTTCACTGGATACCAAAGAAGAAGCTATTCAGGTTAATTTTAGCTCAGGGTAATATATCGGTCAGGATATCCCTACATGGTCATGCCAGAGTGAACGGGCTTGTTTTTGGAGAACACAGACTCCAACAGACTTTTGTTACTGTAAAACAGATCAAACCTCTCATGGAGTTCATTCAGTGAAACGTGCACTGGAGATATTTTTGCGGTATCGCCGCTCATTAGTGGCACTCTGTGCCGTTGCCATAGTAAATCCATCGTTGTTAGTTACATCACGGCGGACCAAAGGTTCGGCAGATTTCATGATTTGTGGATCTTGGCAGCGGCGAATTCTGGGCAGAATGTTTCCGCAGCTTTTTGGCTGCTTCGCTGCCACACAATGCCACTGCAAAGCGGCGTACTGGGTGGCCAAGTCTAACCACAATGAGTTTCTCTCGCCATGTCTCCCGCTTTCCACTGCAGAGGAAACATGAATGTATATGCGTATTTAGTGGGAACACGCTCAACCTGTTTGATAAAAGAACGTGCGTAAATTCCTGGTGAGGTGCCGTCAGTGTCACAATCTACTTCCTGTATAAATCTGCCACACAGGAAGTGCAGTAAATATATACAGTACAGAGGATATTTGTTTATATCTGGCAGCGACGCTCACCTGCCTTCATTTGACTAATTTCTGCCGTGAGTTTTATCAGCGCTTTGTCTGAAAACAATGGCTCCAACAATAACAGAGGAGCAGATTTCATGCACAGTGACGAGATCGGCTGCAGGAAGCATCTGGACACGTCCTCCGTCACCAGGATGGAATAGATTTAAACACAAACACGGCAAAGTTTTCACATACGTTAACTTTCAACAAAAGCATGCATTTAGAGTGTCATGTTATTTAAACGGCAGGACGTGATGCAGAAACTGGTAGCTGTGAACTTAAAGGAGGTCATTCTCGTTCTTTTATTGTTGTTTATTTTGAATGAGATCGCAGATTAACACGCTTCCTGTTTATGCAGAATAAACATTTCTTTTTACAGAATGTTGAGCGACGTTAATCTCTCAAAGACAGGAAGTCTTCAGATGCTTGTTGTTGCTTTTAAATACCAAAGAAAGTCAAATAATTACATCTGATGCTTTTGGTTTTAGGATCTCAATAAATCATTGATTGTGTCTGACAGATCTTCTGCCATGTGTGATAGTCTAAATATTCTGTTTATTATGGTAGATGTAGTATTTATAGCATTATTCCAAATCCACCCTTTTTCTATTGGATTCACATGTCTCAAAGCACAGAGCTGCTTCCTTCATCTCGGTTCCTCTTCCCCTTTTTCCCTCAGCAAAGGTTAGGTTTGTGTTACCTCTCAGGAGAGAGCCCAGCATGTGTCCATGCAGTGACTCAACACTCATCAGACAGGTTACAATAGAGATCGTCAGGGGCTTAAAAGTGGATAGATGTGATGGTGGTTGGAGCTCCAGGTCAAGAATTCAGAAAATGAAGAGGCTCTAATACAAGAGTCAGGACCCTTTTAGACAAATTTACCTTCTCTGCATTCTCCTGGATTCCGAGAGCTCAACCTTAGGGTCATTTCAAGAGCGTAAAGCCTTGTAATTCTCTCAAATGAGACGTAATAGCTCTGGAAATAGCACAGAAACAAACAATGCGTTGTGAATATCACAATGTGGGAGCTGAGTGAGGAGGAACTGTATTTATAGGAGGCTGCTGGCTTGCTCTCAGATCCAGATATTACAGTACACTAACGCAGCCATGGTTCGCGCTGGCGCTAAATCAAGTCGTTGTTGATAGAACGTAGTAAAAATAACACGCTGATGAATTCGGTATGTTTCGGACACAAACCTATTCCATCTGCCAATTTCCAGTGGGGGGAGGGTGAGGCACCTTTTTCTCCTCCTTTATAAATCCCAGCTGTGGTTTTTAACTGTCCAAGGGTCAAATGTTGAATGCTTTCTTCGTGATGCATGCGAGGCCGTAAAAAGTTTCCTGCAATTTGTGTTTACGCGAGCGTTGTTTTTAAAAGCAGTAAATTCAATACACTTTGGATCCTCTGAGGCGTCAGAGAGACGTATATCTCCTTATCTGCACCCCTGGGATCTTTGTCGAGGCAGCGTCGGTTTTACTGGAAGTTGAGGTTGTGTGAGTCACGGCTCTTGAACAGCAGGTAGTGTGTGGACTTCGGCGAATGAGTGTTTCGCATGTGACAGTGCATATGGTATACGTTTCCTGTCCTGTGACGTGACGGTCTTGGTTTTAGTGCGTCTGCTCATGAGACGTTACGACACACGCTGCTTGTATCAGTCCGCGAAAGGATAGGATTCGGGGCTGATTTATGTTTTCGTGAAGTTCTGCTTTGTCTTTGAAAATGCACAACAGCAGATTTCTTTGTGTTGTTTCTCGTGTGTTCTCGTGACGATTGTCATCAATGTTACATCAGTCTTGACACAAATTAGAGAAGAAAGTCAAAATGAGACGTAACAGACTCGCACCTTAGCTTTTATATTAGAGCTGAAACAATTTGAATCGATTATTAATCAACTAATTAATCTTTAACTATTTTGATAATCGATTCATTGGTTAGCTTTTTTCATGATTAAAACAAGATTTCTGATTGTTTTAGCTTCTTAAAGGGGACGTATTATGCTAAATCAACTTTTTAATCATGTTAATACTTATATTTGGGACTCTGGATGCCAACTCTGGATGCCAAAGTGTGAAAAAAGGTGACTCACTCATGTATTTGTGGTCCTCCTCAGTCTAAGTACAGGAGATAAAACATGATGGGGATGTTGGCTTCCGCACTCCTTGGGACGTCACAAGAAATTAAAATAAATTCCTGGAATTGTTGTCTCGCAGACCTCCGCTTTGTCCGTAAAACACGAAAGAGTGCTGGCGAGGGCAACGGCATCCGAAAACCGGAAGTCCGCAAAAAGTTCTATTCTTGGCTCCACAGTGCAGCACAGAGTTCTACACAAACGTCCAGCCTCAGAGGATTTATGTGTCCAGTGGATACATGTTATATACGACGGCAATGTCCCTGCTAGAGCCTGCAAATGATCACTTTTCCAAATTCTAACTGCTGTTAGCTTCCAGTAGCCTCTTTGGCTGATGTCATTTCCTGTCCCTTAAGTTTTGTTTTACTTTTTTTTTTTTTTTTTTAAGGTGGACCTTAAGAGATACTACTAAACAGAGCGTTCTGAACAGGGCTGTTTTGGCAGGGTGATTGAACTGCTGTGGTGCTTCATTCTTATTGTATTTTGACCAAACCCTGGCACAGACATGTTCATTAGGACTCCAGGGAACTAGTTTAACTTGGAGAAATAGGATATAATGTGGCCCCTTTAAAAATCTTTGTTCCATATAACAAAGAAATCATTAAAAACTGAATTATTTTGGTTTGTGGACAAAACGAGACATTTCAGAAAACCATAATTTCCTGGTTCCTGGTTACACTGATCAACATTTTCTAGCATTTCTGACATTTTATGGCCCTCGATTAATCATGTATAGTATGATAGTATGAGTATAATCGGCAGATTAATCGATTATGAAAATAGTTGCAGCTCTATTTTAGATTAAAATAAACTCCCAACCCCTTTTCCTTCCATCTTGTGCCACAAGCGAAAGTTATTTATGTGCAATGGTTCATTGTAGGCAAGGCCGCTCCACTGTTTACTGAAAACACAGTTTACATCTCATTGCCTTGAGTGTACGATCCTGTAAATCCACACATTTCTTTAATTAACTTAATAAGTAGAACCATCCCTGCTCTGTAATAAGAGCATAGTTGCGTGCGTGTGTGTGTTTTGTGTAGTAGACGCACTCTTTCAGTGAGCTCTGAGCGTTTGCCGCACTCCCATTTGAAAGGGATCTATCGTTTTGATTTGTTCTGTGGGTGCAGTAAAGTCTCTGTGGACGGAGCAGGTTGAGGAAGCGAAGTGTGTGAAGTGAAGTGTGATTAATTCGACCGATGCCTGAAACTGGACCGACATCTGAGAACCAGTGTGTCCACTTACTTGCGTTAAACAGACTGAAACATTTTCCAGTGGTTGCAGTAAACATGGCTGACGTTGAACGGGAACACTTTTCAAAGGCTTACTGCATTCATTTGGTATGACTGGTAGTGTAGCATTTTCATATTAGTCAGAATTATTTGGTTTTGGACAGGATGGATATATTTAAGTGCATTTTTTGGTTGACTTGTAACTTTTTTCCCCCCTAATTCCCAGACTTGTTGTAAATAAAATGTGTAATTTCACACATTTGTGTAATTGTTTCATATAGCACGTCTTAATCTGCAGTTCCTTCAAGCTTTAAGGAGCTTTATAGCAAGTTACTGTTTACAATTTAGCAGGTCAGCCCATAACTCTTTTGTTCTCACACAGCTGTTTTCGCTTTTTAAATAAACTGTGAATCTGCTCAGCACCAGTCAGCACTTAGATACTGTTAGCCACCAGCCGTTTCACACAGCACAACATTCAGCAAATGACGAGCCAGATATTTTTCTCAGGACTCGGCAGAGCCCAAAGACGGAAGAATCGCTCGGTTTCCCACAGTATCAGTAAACTCCCCCAATCTCACACGGTTAACAATTATACAAAAATGAAGACATGGTTTTGGATCGTTTTCTATCACCAAACCAAAATCTAATCGCTTCTTTCTGAGAAACGCTCAGACAAACAAACACAAACATACAAACAAACAAACACGGCCAAAGACATAAATCCTCTTTGACGTAGGTCAAACGGAGTCACTGATGACGAACACACAGAATCCTGTTCTGACGCTTTTGTTGTGGGTTTTTTTCCGCATCTGACCTCAAACCGAATGATTTTACAGCTTGTAACCTTTTCATTGACTGTTATGAAATTTTAAGTGGCTAATAAGCATGGTGGGGATTTATAGCTGTATAATTTCACTTTAGATGTTGTTAGTCCTATAAGCAGTTTGATAAGGCTGTTGAAAACTAAAACAGGGGAGTGAATTTTGACCCTGGAGAGAGGCTGAATGCTTATGTCTACTGGATGTGACATGTTAACGATATAAAGATAAATATGAAAAATTCAACTGTTGGCTAATGGGTTCACTGTATCCGCTTCATAGGGTAAGGTTCATAGTTGTTCAGCTTCCCCTGAATGTAAAGAAAAACCTGTATCGGCAGATTATAAAAACATTTGGATCTTTAATACTCAACATACAGAAAAAAAGAGATTAAAAACATCACATTATTTTTGCTCAGAAATCCTTAAAGAAATTTGAACTGAGGCAAACAAACAAATATTGTTCTCATGGTGCCAAAGCCTGTGAAGACTTTGATATTTCTGCCAGGACGTGTGACCAGAACAGATTAAGCAGCGTGAGGAGCACTTTCACAGTCGGGAGTGAAGCTCTTATTTGACCTCTTATGGAAAGGTTTTTTGCTTAAACCAACGGAGTGACACTCATTTCTGCTCCTGCTCACTTTGTCACCCGAGGCATCCGAAACGAACATCTGCTAACCTTTTCAGAGCCGAGCAGCTGCCGCAGTGACATGTAGCCGCTGTAGCACGCTAACAATTCCACTTTGTCTCACTTTAAGGAATTTCTTGAGCTGTCTGTCATTTGCTGCAGACGCACTTTCATTTTTTTCATGTTGTCCTTCTTTGTTTGAGCACACACACACACATACACACAACCCCAAACCTTGACAGGGCGAATCCATTCATCACTTAACTAAAAAGCTTTTTCCATTTAAGATTCCCTGGAGTTTAGCCCTTGAATGAAATGGCCTCAACCTGCAACTCGTCCAAACATCCACTGTCCTTAAAAGGAGTGCTGTGTTTTCACGTTTCCCCCTCGCAAGTTAATTAAGACTTCCCACGACCAGGCTTAGGCTATGTGGCTTTGAGAGAATGGTTTGGAGCTCGTGTGCATTTCAGCCAGGCGTGAGGTGTTTAAACTGAGGATCAGAGCCTTTTGCAGCCTCATCATCATCATCATCATCATCCCCTCACCCACCACAGTGGAGCTACATGAAGGGGGGACAGCTTGGTGTTTTGCCATCCTGTTGATCAGATTAACATGTGAGCGTCACAGCTCACAGCGCTGGAGTATCACTTAAGTGCAGCTCAACCCGAGTTCAGGGTGAAACCATGAAATTTCAAAAGATTCATTCGCGCACCAGCTGTCTCTTGTGTTTTCCCAAAACATATGGGGAGAACGTCGACGAGTGCGGATGTCATACGTGTAGCAGAGAGGGTGATCAGTGTCCTGAGTGTGAAACACAAACAGGAAGATAGTAAATTGGCGACGTCCTTGTTTCGACAGAGAGGGTTTTCGTCGGTGAAGGTTTAGTCCCTAGTTGTTTTCTTTCAAAATATGCAGAGTGGTAAGCTGTCCTCTGTCCTGATATGAAGGTGCACACAGGGAGCAAGAGCTTGTATCAAGTGTGTCATTAAATATCCCCACTGCTCTAACGTGCAGATTTACATCCCATTGTTGAGAATTTACAGTTTTGAAAGTATGTAGAGGGAGGTGCTGGAACACAGCTGCTGGCATCTGTGTGTGTGTGTGACTGGAAACATGAATAAGTCATTTTGTCCATAGGTTGATGAGAGGTTACAGACTAGAAACCATAAAGGAATTATCTTTTTTGGCCTTTTTTCCCTCAATTCTGTTGTGAATCTTAATAGTTTCAAGGTCCAATGTGTCAGAATTACTGAAATCTGTCTCTCTGACGTGCTTGGAAAGGGAGGGGCCACTCATTCTGACACTTTGGACCTTGAAATACCACTCTATTTCTGCCCTTTACTCCTTGTTCTTCAATGGTGCATGCATTTGATTTATCTGGCCAGAACGCTCTTCTTTGTCCCTTCGTAAGCTTTAGCTTTTCGCTTGTGAGAGTGACATTTCAATGATCCCATTTTTGGGCTTTTGGTTCGTACCTCTCTTCTGTGCACGTTTTTGTGTTTCTTGAAGTGAGGAAAGTTTTATCTGATTTATCGGGGAAGGATTATGTCTGTTGCCAAATGATTTATTCTGCTTTCATGGAAACATAATGTGGCTCACGTTGATGATTCAGTTGGCAGTTTATGTTTGAATATCTACAAAATCCCCTCTACAAGTTTGAAATCCAATCCAATCCAACCCAACTGTATTTAAAAAGCACTTTAAAAACAGCTGAAACAAAGTGCTGTACATATGTGTGACCTAATAGACCAAAGAACAAACACTAAAACACATAATAAAACAATAAAATACAGTAGAAAATAATAAAAACACAAATAAATAAGTCATACAATATGACTGGGTCGTAAAAAATATAAACTGGGTCGAAAGCCAAAGAGTAAAACGAAAGTTACGTATGTAACTACGGTTCTATGAATCCTGGATGACCGCCAGAGGCGGTGCTAAAGCACCGCCTCTGGCGGTCAGTAAGGATGAAATAGAAATGTGTTTTCATATGCGCAGAAAACAGTGGCGACAGTCTTTTATTTTAAATAATATCTCATCACCATCATCCGCTATATCCATCAAAACAGGAAGAGTGGCAACAAAACCCCTGATTGTATTAAAATGAGCATTTCTTTTAAAGCTTATTCTACGTAACAATGATTTCTTTTTTCATGTAACACTTATTGTAAGTCGTGCCCTGTGTGATCTGAGATCCGGGACACACCCTTTGACCTTCATGGTTGACCGTGTGTGTGTGTGCGTGTGTGTGTGTGTGTGTCTTATGAACTCACCGACGTGCAAGAAACAGTTGTTGGGTTTCTTTCCATAAAAATATAAGTAACAGGCAGTTAACACTCGATAGTGTCCTTCTCAGCGGGAGCTCAGGAATTCCTCTGTTCCATAAATAAATGAATCAAAAGCAGGTTTCGGGAGGGAGTGAAAGGGTGGAGCGGGGTGTAAACGCAGGTGTGGCGATTGGCAGCGTCCATCAGTGGATAATAAAACCTTAGGCCAAGTGTTCCTTAACAGCCTCTGGCGCTTCGAGAGTAAACTCTCTGCGTTTTTTGGGGAACACTCCAGGTAGTTAGAAATGTGATTGCTTGTACTTTATGAAGAAAAAACATCTTGCATTTGCAATAATGGACACCCTCGGTGTTCCACTTGCCTGTGCACTTGTACATGAATGTCACTCTTAAAGCACGACATTGTGCAAACAAAAAAATGTCATTGCATGTCATTCAGTTCTCCTGTGGTTTGTGAAAATGTGAGATAAGCGAGTGGGAGTTTGGAGTCTGAAGCAGTGAACTCCCTGGGGGTCAGTTCACTCAGAGGCCAGAGGACAGGGGCCATTTCAAGCTTTCTGCTTTAATGGCCACTAAGGCTGAGGACTTTGCCAGCGCCTCACATAGTATATACCGCCGCTTGTCCAGCACTGACTGTGTCATGTTACCTCCCAGCTGAGCAGACACACCGCTCGAACAACAGCACCTCTGTAAGTCCAACGAGGCATGAATTGCACTCCAGGGAATCGACATGAGGTTAATGTCTTTTTCGGCATCTGTGTTACTCAGCTTTATTTGACCAGTGACTGCTGCTGAGTTGATGGGCAGTGCTGGTCCAAAATGGAAGTCAGTGTTGGGGCGGGGGGGTGTTTATTACAAAGTGAGTTCACACTGGTGTCTACTATGTATATGCAGGAAACAGGGTGACGTCTGGCACTTGTTACGAGAGTGCAATGTGACAGAGTGTAGCTGTAAGCAGCTTTACCCAACAATTGTGAATGATACTAACAATCTCATAGAGGGTCTTAAAAAGGCTTAAATTCATGTATCTAAAATTAAGGCCTTAAAATGCCTTAAGTTCATTACTACATTATTAAAGGTCTTACTTTTTTTTTTTTTCTCGGGAGAAGGAGCTGTAGAGACTAAATGTACTATACTTTTTGTATATTTTAGAATATTTTTTTGTATACTTGGTCGGAAAGACCATAGAGCGCCGAGTATCACTTTATGTTCAATAAACATACAAAAAGTGACACACATGCTATGCTTGGGTTGTAGTACTGTGGGATCCCCCAACTATCGCTTATATTCATAGTGTTGTCGGTCTTAAATTTCATTCATCAAGGTCTTAAAAGGTCTTAAATTTGACTGTAACATATTTGCATTAAAATAGCTAAACATGACATGACTAATGTCATATATTGTGTAGAGCTGAAACAATTAATCGATTATTAATCGATTACTAAATTAATCGTCGACTATTTTGATCATCGATTAATCGGTTTGAAGCTTTTTTCATTATTAAAACAACATTCCTGATTCTTTTAGCTTCTTAAATGTGTATATTTTCTTCGTTTCTTTGCTCCACTTAACAAAGAAATCATTCAAACTGAATCGTTTTAGTTTGTGCACAAAACAAGACGAGACAAGTCGAGAGAACATCGTCATTTCCAACACTGATCAATGTTTTTTCTGAACCAAATGATTAATAGAGAAAATAATCGAGAGATCATTACGAAAATAATAGTTAGTTGCAGCTCTAATATTGTGTTTACAACAGCCAAAGTCCATATTTCTTTTCAACGTAATGCACTGTTTTTGTTCGCCTTTTAATGACGTCATAAATATCTTCAGGTTGCAAAAAAAAAATGCTTTACAAACAGTAAATTGATCACTTTTACTGTGACCTCAACTCCTGCACTTAAAATGTCATGCTAACATGGCTTGTAACCTGTCTCCTATATATAATCTGATATTTATTGAGACGCGTGCTGCAGCTGACCTCTTGGCCAGGTCACCGTTGGAAAAGAGATTTCTATCTCAATGGGTTTTTACCTTGTTAAATAAGGACATTAATTAATAAGGAAAATATATTTACAACATTTTCCATTTTCTCCTGTGTGGACTGTTTATAGACAATGGAATAATGATGGAAAATCACTAAAATATCTCAGATGTTATCAGCGGGAGTGCATTTTATCGGTGTGTGCAGCACCATTTCCCAAATGAGCCCCAAATCTTGTGTTTTTTTTGTCCACTCATGCCCTGCACTAACAGTCGCTGCTTCCTGCTGTAACTCTCTGTAACACTGTTGTTGATGGGTTTGGGGTGGGGATTGTGCACTGCTGTTGCCCTACAGTGTTCAAAGCCCAGCGGCGGCCGTGCCTGAGGAAAGAGGATGAGTGGAAAACACTCTGATAATGGACAAAAGAGGGGAAGAGAGCAAAGGAACGAGTGGTCACCAGAAAACACAGGGAAGCCCTTTGTGTTTACATTGTGGGTTTGGTAGACATGAGTGGGGTAAAGGGTTCATGGGTCGCCTGTGTGTGTGGTTTTTGCTGCAGCTTTTGCTCATTCATTTCAGGGTCAGACCCTTCATGCAGACTTAAGAGCGGTGACGGATAGAGAAGAGATGAAAAAGCAACATCAGCATTTTCTTTTTTCCCATGTATTTATTTCAGCGCCGTCATCTAATGAAGATATGGGACTTGATCACTTTCAACCCTGTTTTCATATTCGTCTGCATTGTTTCCAAGCCAGATGCCAAATCAAACACTTCTTTTTCTACTTCTGTGGTCTTCTGATGGAGTCGCCAGAAACGCAAAGATAGCTCTCAGAGGCAGCGCCAGCTTCTTTTTTTTTTTCTTTTTTTTTTCAGCCCATGTGTTCGCGTTGCTGAATTTGCTTTGAGGACTTTTAGCGGTGGCTCTGTTTTTCACTACTGTAAGCAATATGACAAAAAATAAATGATGGATTGACGAGACAGTTGTGTCACACATCTGCTTAAAACCAATCTGGATAATTTTGTGGTTTATTGTGTACTTACATTCGTAATTAACCATGTGGGTCTTTGGTGCATTGATAACATAATATCCGCACTATATGATCATCCAATAATAAACAGTGCGTCCTTGCCTTTTCGCCCCCGGCATTAATTGGACAAAGATGTTGAATGAGTGGAATCATACTGGCTGTTGCAGTTTATGGCTTTGAGGTTAAAAGTCGTTTCGATAATTCTGTGCCTATGGTGGGACAAACTCTTTAAAATCCCCCTTCTTCTGTGTTTTTGTTTTTTTGCAGAAAGACGCAAAGGATGTCTTCTCCGCCATTACGTTCGAGGTGGCGTACAGTCTGGGGAAGCATGTGCTGACCGGACACCAGGAGCGAGACCTGCCCGCTCTCGCTCCAGTGCTGCGATGGAGGAAAGGGAAAAAGATTGCAGTGAGGAACGAGGTAAAAACGCGGACGATGGATATTTCAAAACTTACCTTGAAAAATACATTTCACAAGATTTGTTTTGATTCGAGAGTTAACATTTATGTTTCTGTGGTTGGATCTGAAGACAAAATGGACAAGTGTAGGTGTGATTTCTGACATAAATAAACCTTTTAGTCGAGTCTAAAGCCTGGAAGAAATATCAGAAAGGTTAGTATTATCTGTAATATGCTCTATTCTGGCTTGCTGGGCGGTATGTTTAAGTGTGAAAGTATCAAAAGTATGTAATGTTACAAGACCATAATGATAAAAAAAATACAATTCACACAGGTTTCATGTTAATTTACCACTTTAAAATCACATATAACACATTCATATTCTCAGCTGCTTTGACTGAAGTTGAAATTCTCCCCTCACGTCACATAATGACTGCAGGAGGGGGAAAAAAGGAAATATCTCAAATTCAGGTTCTAATGATCCAGTTTTGGTTACCGGCTTATTATTGTCCATGTTAGCTTTTCTTGAGTGGAATCCAAAAATGACTGATTCGTTTATTTTTTTTTTGCAACCACCTCTGCCCCACATGTGTTTCCCAACTGTCTGGACTTCATGAAAAACAGAGAGTTTTTTTTTTTGCATCTTTCAGCACCCACAGAATCCATTTAGCTGAAAGTAATCGAACGCTTGACTTGAGTTTCCTTTCAAGATTGAGCCCTAAACCAAAAGACCACCCCTTCTGACTAATTAAAAGAGAGATCAGACAGAGAAAAGAGATGTTGGACCTTCCTCCCATGAAAACCTTCTGGGTGGATGGCTCCAAAAACAACCCAACACTGCCCCCTAGTCTGACTGTGCAGTTGGTGTTTGCGCAGCATGAGGTCATATGAATATGTGTGTACTTTACCGTTTCCTCTGCAGACTTGGTTTGAGAAGAACTGCCTGTCTGATGACTGTGCCGCAGACCTGAGGCTCCACGGGAAGCTGTTGCTCTCTGGGTAAAAAACCTTCGACTTCACCGTTTCAGATTCGGCCTTTTGCCTGTTCTCCCAGGCTGATGTCATAGGCCATGTGGGTGTGGGTAGCTGGAGCCATGACACATGCTTGGAGGATATCCATATGTTTTTTTTTTTGTTTTTTTTCATAGTCAGGGTGTTCCCTGTCTTCTATATTGTGTATCTTCCACTCCTTGTGCATTTAGTGAAGGTTTACATCTGTCATGGCAACGAGCAGCTGTCTTTTTTTAGAACACACAGGAACACCCCACCTCTCAGAGTTTACTAACATTTTGTAATTTTGTAAAGGTTCCAAATAAAACAAGCTTAGATCTGTTGTTAATATAAACCTTTTTTCACTCTTCTACTTTAACACCCCAGAGTTGCTACAGGAAGTTTATTTATCCTCTGAAATGTGTTGTTTACTTTGTGTTGCCTTCAGGTTGCACAGCGGACCCCATTTGGCCCTGGGAGGAGTGAGAAATGTCTCTTTGAACCTCACCATCTCCAACACGGGCGACGACGCCTACGACACCAACATCTACTTCAACTTCTCCAGAGAGGTTTTCTACATCAACTTTTGGCAGAAGGTTTGTTTCCACTATTGAAGAATCTGTTATTTATTTACTCTGGTGCTAATGTTTATTTCTGAAATGGGAGCCGTCCGCATCAGTCGGAATATCATCGCTCTCCGCTCAGATGTACATTTTCCTCGAGACGGTTTATTTAAATAGGCTGATTAAATGTCAGGAGCTCAGCCTAAACATTGAAGCATACTGTAAAGATAGAGAGACCTGCGAGAGGACAGTTGAACTGAGAGCTTTGCCTGAGAGGAAAGACATGCCTTGTAGATGAAAGGACGAAGAGCAGCAGCAGCAGCAGATGTCCCATCTTTAGGAAGTAGCTCCTCTGACTGACCTCTCTCATACGTTGCTTTGATACATTCAAGACAGTCACAACATGTGAACAGTGTGCTGCAGAACAAATCATATACTTTATATAACCTCAAGCTTGCACTGTATAAAGTGTAGTATTCCTGTAGAAACATACTGAGCAGGGTAAGTACAGTAAAGGTTACCACGGTAATGATAACTGGCATCGATCAGACCCGTAACAGACAAACACACAAAGCGAAGTTCAGCATCCTGCTAAAGAAATGTCTCCCCCCTGTCGTCCCACATCAAACCGTGATGGATTTCACAGCGTCCTCCTCTGCCTCTGCTCAGATCTGTTCGCTCAATTGTGGCAAAAAAAAAAGAAAAAGAAGAGACCAGCAGGTCTGCTCACAGCTGAGAGAGAATGCCACGTCAAACGGAGTTCAGCAGCAATTCAGATGCTGGAGGGGACTGCGTCCGTCAGGGAAGCTTTCCCCCCCCCTCATGATTGACCTCCTCCAGCTGGATTTCCACTGCAGTGATGGATGGGACCAACTTTATTAAAGCACCAAAAAAAAAAAAAACCCATGGCATGATTTAAAACCCCCAACAAAGCCCAAATTGAATTTATATGGAATATATGCTGCAGGCAAATGTGCTTCAGTTTCAGTTTCATAGCTAATCTGATTAACTGACGTTAAGTATCAGGTCTCCAGGTTCACAATGGCCCCGCTGCGCAGAGGATATGACAAAGAGGCCATGACAGAGACGTGTCTTATTATTACCGCTGGAGAAGTCTGAGATTATGATATGAAAAGTTAGGGTCAGCAGCACTCAATACTCCCCTGTGGCTCTTACACCATAGAGCGGAGCATGGACTTCACTCCCTTCATATTTAAGCGTGGGGTGTGTTATCCCACTGTTGTTATTGCAACACAAGCTGTCGGGGAACTGTGGGGGTGAATTGGTTTCAGAAGCACACACGCACACACCCCTGCCCCGTCTCTCATGGGACAGCTCCACCAGCTTCTGTGTTTTCATATTTTATCTCTGAAATATTTGAGTAGTGTGTTGTTTGAAGGCCAGAGCGGGGGCTGATGTTTGTACCATTGTATTTCAGATAGTGGTTAGTAATCCACTAAAAAGATTCACCTTTTACCCAACCACATTTAGCTTTTTTGTAGATTAGGGTTTAACATACACATATTATATTGAAGTTTTCTTTGTAACAGTACAATTCCCACACATGTACATCTATAAGTTAATGTATCATAGTATTTATAGTCTCCACTGTATTTACTTTTTTCCCAAAAGTGGGTCCCTTTAAATCTTCTGTTTACTCAAGTTAAAGATGTTATATGTAAGATTTATGCATTCAAATATTACTTTCATTAGCCAAAACACTATTTAAATCCATGGAAAGGCATAGATTATTTAATTTTGGTCACCTTTGAATCTATTTTAGATGTCTGTGTTTTAACTTCAAGGTTAATCTCCTTATGAACCAGCAAAGTGTAGACTCACTAACTTGCTGCTGTTGCTGGAGCTCTCCAATCCAACTTTAAAACAACCACAGTGAACCAAAGTGCTGTACAGAAGAATAAATAAAACACAGAATAAATAAAAGGCATAATAGCTCACAAGAGGTGATAAAATGCATCTAAAACAACTGAAATAAACCCAGGGAAACCTAACAAGACGACCAGACAACGGTTCCCATGATTCCACGCTGCTTCCCGACGTCATCAAACTAGCTCTTTAAATCTGAGCCCAGGACTTTAACTTGAAATTATTTTATTGTCCATGAGTAAAAGGGCTCTGGGCATTTTTCTACCTCTGTCTTGTGGTGATTTATCCACTGGAACAATTGAGCATTACCGTGGAGAAAAAAAAAACCCAGAGTTTGGAAATCTATCTGAGAAATGAGTGTGTGAATTTCAGCCAACTCTCAAACCTAAGAATATATCACACACACACACTCGCACATGACGCTCAGCACTGCACATAAAACTCTACAAACACCAGACATGTACAGCGGAGATGAAGGCATAGACATGTAGAACATGCAGAGTGCAGGCCTCCTGTGTATCGTCATCGTCGCGGGCCCGACTGCTTCACTCGAGGCTTCAGCTGACACCGCCGCAGGGTAAACAGTCCCGGCGATTATTAATGGTCCTGCCATTTGTGAAAATCCCAGCATGTGTTTGTTCCTGAGAGAGAAAAGAAACGAGCAGCAGAGAAAGTAAGCTATAGACAATGAAAGTGAAGAAGTGCTGAACAAACACACTCTGTCATGTGGACGCTCAACTCGCTCTGTGTTTGAGTCTCTCAAGAGCTGCCAGGTGGGTGACGGGTAAACAGGCCCACTTCCCCAATCCTGCCCAGCCCCATGGGACAGTCAGTGTTTGTACAGCAGCACACAGGGATACAGGAAATAGAGGAAATTCCACCATTGCCACTTGTGACCTCTGTCACCACCCCCACTGACAGAGGAGCTTCTCTCCATGCACAGGGCCAACGCTGCTTCTTTAATATCATTTGATGAAGGCTGAGCCACACCTGAGAATCTGCTGAATAAGAGAAATACAAATGCCGATGTGGATGGATGGATGTGTATTAAATATATCAACCTTCACACCCTTTTTTCCATCATGTTAAAAACACGGGCTCGTTCTGGGCAGGAGAACAAGCCTGCAGATATTTTTTATGACTTACCTTAAGCCCTGCGCTAAATCTTCCAGAGCCGCGAGTCTGTCTTTCTCTCTTCTTCTCTATCTCTCTCTCTTTTTTTCACCATCAAAGTGGTGAAGTATCTCTGCAGTCTTTCATGCTCGCAGCACACGAGCTCAGCTGACAGACTCTCAGAGGACTCTCGCGAAAAAAAAAAAGAATTCTGACTCTTCGCAGGGTCAAGGCCCGAGTGTTTACCCAGTGCAGCCGGAGAAGCTCCATATTGTTTAGACAAGCTTCCAAACACACAGCCTGGAGACCGGCCAATTACCCACCCGCCAAGATGTGTGTGTGTGTGTGTGTGCGTGTGCGTGTGCGTGTGCGTGTGCGTGTGCGTGTGCGTGTGCGTGTGCGTGTGCGTGTGCGTGTGCGTGTGCGTGTGCGTGTGTGTGTGTGTGTGTGTGTGCCATCACTGCTTCATACATTCTTTGTGTAACCTAATTTGGGACTTCAATAAGACACATGGACATATGTGCTTTTGTAAATGGGGACAGGTGTGTGTTTGTGTTTTTAAAGCTGCAGTAAAATGTCAGTCAATTATATAAATGATGTTTTCTTTATGTAACTTATCAGAACTGACTGCGTCTTGTCTCCTGCGCCTCCTGTCTCCACAAGCATCACCCCCGCCGTCTCCAGTCTGCCTCTCTTTATCGCATCACTCCCTCTTACCCTCGCGTCTATCTGTCCTTTTGCAGGAAGAGAAGGGTATTTCCTGTGAACTTGTCGATTTGGACTTCCTCAAATGCAGCGTGGGATTCCCCTTCATGAGAGCACAGACGAAGGTAGCAGCACCAAGCCAACTGTGACTAAAGTCCCCCCCCCCCCCCCCCCGTCTTAAAACAGCATGCAGTTTATACACCTGTTTTAGTTTTGTCAGTGAAAAAAAAAAATCGTCATCTCACTGCAAACGCACCGTAGCTCATGTATTGAGAGTGCAGTCGCTGACATCCTGATTTATTCTGTCTTTTTCCCTCGTCAGTATCATTTTGCGGTGATATTTGACACAATCCGTCTCTCTGGAGAAAATGACACGTTGCAGTTCTTGGTTCAAGCGAAAAGGTAAGACTTTTTAGTTCATAGCAGTAATACATGTGTTTATCTAAGACCCATAACTTATGTTACTTGTCTGTTTTAGTGCCAATCCTGAGCACACACTCTCAGACAATATTCTGGATCTGTCCATTCCTCTGGTTCATGAGACTGACACAACCATTACGGGGTAAGAAAAACAGGAATTCTCTAAACTGGTTGCCCATCTGTTGACTGTGGGGATGGAGAGGGAGTGTTTTTGTCAGGATAGAGCACATCGGCTTGAAAAGCCTTATCTGCGAACGCTTTTATCGTAACTCAGGAGACAGGAGAGGGATGTAAAACAGCCCAAATCCACCAGAAGTCTGACATCTGATAAGGCTGCTGCTGCTGTGTGTGTAGGGAGGCTTAGAGCAAAGCTGGACCGCTCTGACTCATATCTCAACTCCTAAAGAAAACTCTGCTGTGCTGCTCATTACATGACTAAACCAGGAGATTTGTGGCGTTTTCTTTTAAAAGATATTGCTCTGGGCATTGAAATAAAATGTTTATTTTTAATGTTAATACAGTATGTGGTGTCTCTGTCTTCTTCAGTGTGGTGACACCGAGCTCCTTTGTGTACGGGAATTCCATCGACGCCTCGCGCTTTGTTCAGCTGGAAGACATGGAGTGCCACTTTCAGCCTCTTAATCTCACTTTCCAGGTACTACTTATCCAGAGTGTACACAAATAATATTTATACTCATGTATATATATATATATATATATATATATATATATATATATATATATATATATATATATATATATATATATATATATATATATATATATATATATATATTCAGCTCTCTATTCCTTTCCCTGTCTCTGTGTGATGTGTTTCCAGGCCATAAACAAGGGGCCCAGCAGGCTGCCTGGTTCCACTGTGGATATCAGGATACCCAACCGCCTGGCTGGCAGCGGAGCCGACATGTTCCACATCATTGAAACACAGGTGGGTGCCAGCAGTCTATCTACGTTATTTATCTAGCCTCGATTCTTATTTATTAGTTTGTACATCTGCAGGCAGCCTTATTTTTATTTCATTTATCCAGCCGTTGACTCTTGGTCTTTGTATCCAGGTCAGATGCCTTTTTGAAACAGAAAGCTTGCTCAATGTTTTTTCGCGGCTCGGGCAATTTGCTTAGTGTGAGGCACGACTGGGCCGTGCGAAATCACACTGTTGATGCTGCTACTGAAGCTGGGTAACCATTTTGCTTCACAACATTTTGCATTTAGATAAAGAAAGGCAATACTCCCTCTGGGTATTGATGTTTTCTTAACCCTTGCGTTGCGCCTTCTCATATAGGTAGCTCACGGGGGAGCTCAAGCTGTTAATTGTATTTGCTGTGAATGGGCAGACAGGGTCGACTGTATCCCACCCTCCTCGAGCCCATCTGGAATCACTTTCAGGGGGATCAGACAGCTTGCACGAAACGGGAATGGGACACCTGCAGAGCGGGCTACTGCCCGTACCATCCCCACCCCTGAACCATACATCATAAACACACTTAAAATTGCCTCGGGCCTGTGCCACGCTGGACATTCGCTCATGTATATTTTATAGCCATATATCCTTACATCCTATACAGACCTCCGTTTGTTCAGACATGATGTATAAGTTCCTGGCTGTTGCTCCATATGTTGTAATTTTTCTGCTTTAAATCCCCTCCTCCCTTCCCCTCTTCATTATTTGCCGTGAAAAATCGGTTCTTGTCAGGGATTTCATCAAAGAATGATGACTAACCACGACGCTGCCTCAGTCTGCATGTGTCAGGGGGAAAAAGCTGAAGAAACATACAACAAAAACAGAACTATTGGGCAGCGTTTGTTTGTTTGTATTGTTATTTCCATGTCTTTTTTTGTCTTCTGATTGGCTCAAGCTCATCAGCAAATCTTTAAAGGTAATTAATTAAACATTAAACTAGAGCTGCAACGAACGATTATTTTCGTAATCGATTAATCAGTCGATTATTTTCTTGTTTAATCACTTGGTCCATAAAATGTAACTGGAACCTGGAAATGACGATGTTCTTCATCGTCTTTTTTTGTCCACAAACCAAAATGATTCAGTTTTAATGATTTCTTTGTTATGTGGAGCAAAGAAACAAAGAAAATATTCACATTTAAGAAGCTAAAACAATCAGAAATCTTGCTTTAATAATGAAAAAAAGCTTAAAATCGATTAATTGATTATCGATAATGGTTGACGATTATATCCATCTATAAGGCTCTTATCTATGCCAACCAGGGCCTAGACCGTGTCGCTCACAGCACAGGTTTGTCCTGGCCTGAAGTCGGTGATGCATTCGTCTCTCTTCCCAAAAACAATGGCAGCAGAAAATAGGACATGAGAGAGTGCGACTATAAAATCCGAGCCATGCTGGGTGGCAGTAGAGCAGACAATGAGGAAGGCCAGGAGAGTTTTTCCACCTCCACAGCTTTCCAAGTGTTCCCTTGGGTCAGGGCAGTAAAGCAGACACCTCTAAATCACTCCATATGGGAAACCTGTTTGGGAGGGGGGTACCGGCTTCTTGTTTGGGGAGAACTTCCTGTGACCCCCGCAGACTCGTAACAATAGTGGGATCAGGCCAGTTTAGGTGACAGAGATTGTTGTGGAAATTCTCTGCTGCTGGTGAAGAATGAAATAGAGAACTTTTTAAAGTTTTTATTTTCATTGCAAGGAAAAGGTCAAACTTCACAGGAGTGATCCTAGCTGGAGAAAGACCCAGAGCATTGTGAGCCCTCCACATTTATACCTGAGCAACTCCCCTTTCGCATTCCTCCAATAGACAAAGAGTCTGGATTTTCAGGCCGTACCTAAGCAACGCCCCTTTCGCATTCCTCCAATAGACAAGGAGTCTGGATTTTCAGGCCATACCTGAGCAACGCCCCTTTTGCATTTCTCCAATAGACAAAGAGTCTTCCTTTCCAGGCCATGTTTTTCACACCTCTTTGTCTACTGTAGGTATCGGGGAGCCGACTCCCTCCGGATGTTGTAGGAAGGTGTCAGTTCAGGCTAGACACAATACACAATATACAATACATAATACACAAAAGGACCTGGTATTCTGTGTTGGGCAGGTATAGGGTGATAGGCAGTTGTAGCTCTGAGACAGAGAAATTTAATTTACCATTACAAGATCTCAATCCAAAAGCCATTTTTACATCACGTATGAAGAAACGCATCCCAATTTTACTTAAAAATGTCAACCCATCATCTTGTCCTTGTTTCAGGTGGCCGATGGGCGAGGAAACTGCACGCCTCACAAGAACCCAACACCCTGCACCATCCCCCAGGACAGAGAGAGCATCTTCCACTCCATATTTGCCTTCTTCACCAAATCAGGACGCAAAGTCTTGGTAAAAAAAAAAAAAAGCAGACCTCACATTGCACTTTGACATTTCAGAGGTCACTGACCAGAGTCACCCCCTGGAAGAAATTCCTTTTTTGTACAACATCTGTTTAAAGCACATCCTTCTATCTCACACACCCACGCACACACAAACGTTTCCCTGTGGTTTCTAAACACTTTCTTCTTCTTCTCTGTCTATTTTAAAAGGACTGTGACCGGCCTGGAAGAGCGTGCATGACAATCTCCTGCACTTTGGGTCCCCAGTTAAAAGAAGAAGCTTTAAGCATCGACATCAAAATTCTGCTCAATACGGAAATTCTTAAGAGGGTGAGAAACCTCAAGCCACAAGCATGGTGGATGTTTAATTTCCGGGGTTATCGTGATTTCATGATCCACCTTGTTTAATCCACAGGATAGTTCCTCTGTCATCCAGTTTGTGACGAGGGGAAGTGTGCAAGTAAATGACAGAGCGGTGGAGGTGACGAATGGTCTGCCAGAGGACATTAGTGTGAGTATATCATCACTGAATGCACCATTTATCTACACTGACAGGAATGAAAATGATGAGGAAATAATACGATAGATTTCACTATGCAAACCTGTGTGTTGAGATTGTAGATGTTTTTCTTTATTTGACTAGTGAAACACTCACTCACTGGTTTGTCCGGGCTACTGTGGAAACACAAGGTACATGTCTCAAATACATAACAAAGACCCATTCATAGGCAATGGAAATTAGTTAGCTGCAACTAACGCTTATTTTCATAATCGAGTTATCGTTTGGTCCATTTAAACGACCTACAAGCAAGCACAGAGGCGTTTATGCTCAAGGCGTTTTTCGTTGCAGTATCTGCCTCAAAGGCAGGGGGCTTACAACCAAAATATTGAGTGAATAAGCAGGAAGTCAACGTCCGCTGCCTAGCAACAGTAGTAACAGTAGTAAGGCAAGTAGTCCTACGGCAAAAACCATCGTCTTTTCTACGTGGTAGCGATCTCCTTCCATGAATTTAAGGCCATTTGACCGTGGAGACACCTTTTGTAGCTGACACGCCCGGTCCAACACAGGATATGACGTCATTTATGTTGCGCGCCCGGCACACTACGGCGACCATAAACCTCGCTTAAGTGTAACTGCAATCACACTCTACAATTACCTCCAGGTCTTCATATAACTTGCAGCTTTATTGGTCACTTTCAACACTTTCGTTTGCCTTGTTGTTGTCAGAAACAGCTGAATTCATTTCACCAAACAACCTCTAATAAAACTGTGCCCTTGCTATCAAGCACCAAAACAGGAGACGGCAGCCAGCTGGTGAAGACCAAAACAGAAGCTAAGA
Organism: Microchirus variegatus; assembly: GCF_963457635.1. Taxonomy (NCBI): domain Eukaryota; kingdom Metazoa; phylum Chordata; class Actinopteri; order Pleuronectiformes; family Soleidae; genus Microchirus; species Microchirus variegatus. The sequence goes on along the minus strand of NC_139812.1, from coordinate 16,893,038 downwards.
GAGGAGACTAAATATACGACTTACATTTGTCAGGTTCCAGGAAAAACTCCAAGTGAATGTTAATGCTGCTCCTTGTCTGTGTAAATATGAATATGAAGTTATTGCTTGATATTTTATTAGCCTTTAAACCATTTTTTTAAGTCACATAGCAGAGCTGCTACAGCGAGAAAGGGAGCTGTACCTGTTGCTCAAAAGGACTGCGGCAGATGCTTAAACCTTAGGTCATCATATACTGTAGTTCTACTTTATCAATATAACACATGAATACGGCGGATCACGCTGGGGTCAGACATTCCTCGAGACACTGGCGTGATGTCATTTGTATAGGATGTGAGTGCAGGGAGCAGCTGGGAATTGTGGGTATAATATACGAGGTTGGCACCGCAATTGGCTGTTTTCATGGTCCTCAGCTGTGCTCAAGGACGCTGCCCTGCTCCCCCCCCCCCACTGCTGACTGACCGCTGAGTGATTGAATGGCCCACCAGATCAAATGTGATGATTAAATGGAGCACCCCTGTACGCTCTCAGTGGGATCTCATAAGTGATTAGGGCGGTGACCGCCGCGGCTGCAGCCCAGCTGACCCTGAGATCCGGGGCATGCCTGGAAAATTCAGACCTTGCTATGAATATGTTCGAACCGTGACACTCTGTCAGCACACAGTGTGTGTGCACCATTCCCGTGACTATTACTCCTCTGGGTTTTAGTAAACACAGCTAGAATACACACTGCACAGTATGATTTGTGGTGTCTGGTTGCCTCGCACACACTCAGCCTACCGGTTGTGAGGGGAATAACACGCTCATTTTTAATTTTCCATGACGCCGAAGTCCGTATGTGCACGTCGCAAACGTAGCAACCTCCGATTCAGGCACACGTTCCCAGAATTAACTGATTTGGGAAGTTAATTTTGGGAAAGTGGGAGTCAAAGAGCAATGACCAGTCGAGCCTTGATCTCTTTTTTTTTGTTGCTCATGCAGGCACTTTGGCATGCATAACAACAGTTAGATCCCAGAGCTGGGAGTAAAAACGGGGGGGGGGGGGGGAGGTGTTCATGTGGGAAAATATTCAACAGAGAGATTAATGTTCACTTGTCCACTTGGTTTTTTGTCTTGGCTCACAGTTGGCGTCTCATGCCACATTTGTGTTCAGAGCCCGTGCAGCGCCGCACCTCACAAAAAAAAAGTTTCTCAGTCACTTCTGGAAGTATCACCCACCGCTGTATACAGTGACTGTTGTGAGAACACTGTTGTATTTGCATTCGGTCAAGGTTTAACTTAGTAAATAAACACAACTGCTTCATAATGCTCGAACAAAAATCCATGTGAATGTTTCCACATGTGCTTTAAATCAAGTGATCATAGCGATTGTTTTAGAAATGAATCGTGCACACAAATATCAAACGGCAAGGATCTACACGAATAAGCAATTACCTCAAAGAAAGAATATGGATGCAAGTTTGTTTTTGTTGAACCAGCGTGGGAAACTGTTTATCCAGTGCTCTCTCTCGTTATTTATTTGATTCGTTTGAATATTTATCCCTGGGATGCTACTTCATTTCGCTCCTTTGTACTGACGCGTTGTTCATTATTAAGTGAGCTGAGGTTGCTGGTCATGATGGATTAACCACTGGGTCAGTGTTAACTCGTGCCATCATGGGAAAACCAGCATGAGCTATGTAATTTATTGTGGAACCAGGCTATTTTTTAAAATTTGCACAACCTCCCATAGATAACCCCCAGACGTAGCCTCAGTCTGGGCTTCGAGGAGTCATCTTAAAAGCATCTCAGGGAAAAAGGGGAGTGGATGATATATAATTTTCATGTAAATACTTATTTGGCATCAGTAGTACATTATCTTATGGAAGAGGATTAGGGCCACACAGGAAACAAATGTTTGAGTTCTGACTTTAAACTCAGAATTCTGACTTTAAAATGCAGAATTCTGACATTATTCTCAGAATTCTGACTTTAAAACTCAGAATTATGACTTTATTTTCATAATTCTGACTTTAAAACTCAAAATTCTGACTTTATGCTCAGAATTCTGACTTTAAAACTCAAAATTCTGACTTTATTCTCAGAATTATGACATTGAAACTCAGAATTCTGACTTTATTTTCCTAATTCTGACTTTAAAACTCAGAAGTCTGACTTTAAAGTCAGAATTCAAACATGACCAACGTGTCCAATGAAAAAACCCTGATCTCAACATGTATGAGGTGACTCCCTCATTCCATCTCACAACAAACCACCAGCAACACATTAAACAAACCATTTTAATGAAAACAAGCACGACATGCCCGCTGGCAGTCTGACCTGACTGATTCAAGGGAAGTCCACTGCAGCTGTGATGGCCGGCCCTCTGTAAAGGACACATTAGAAGGATTACTATATGCTATTTGTGCACATCTGTGATATATTTGGCTTTTTGGCTTTCAAAAATATCGCGCCTCCTATGTTTGAAAATTGCAACATTTGGATTAATTGTTCAGCCCCACATTACACACTGGCACACAGATAGAGACACAGGAGTCCAAACACCATATGAACCTGATTTTGACTCCACTTTGATTTGAAACTGTTTTGCTGTTGTGTTTTTCCTTCGTGTCGCTGATAAAAAAAAAAAAAAAAAAACTGTGACGTCATTTTTCCTGTTTCTCCTCCTGAATCACGAGTTTCGGACAACACCTAAATCTGACTGAAACAAGATGTGTTTTGGCTGTTGTTGTCATTGCACTACGTTGCATCATTAGCCGCACATGACTTAATGTGTGCTTCATCTGTGCGTGTGTGTGTGTGTGTGTGTGTGTGTTGCATTTGTGACTGTGACTCACTGGCTCACTGATGGACTGACTGAGGTGTTGCTGTGTTTCAGCTGGTGTTCGAGGCTCTCCACAGTCAGGAGCCGAGGGGTTACGTCGTCGGCTGGATCATTGCCATCAGTCTGCTGGTGGGAATCCTCATCTTCTTGCTGTTAGCTGTGCTTCTATGGAAGGTAAAGCAACACATGGAAACAGATTTATCACTCCTCCATGCTCTATCACACATCTGCTTGCTGTTGTTTTTTGTTTTTTTTTTACCTGGTAAGATTTAGCAGTTGTCACCAGTGCGGCTGAAAGCACTGTGTCTAACTCTGATTAGATGTCAGCACGGTTTTCAGCTGCACAGAGGCGACAGGAGGCGAGGAGGAGAAGTGAGAGGGCAGAGCAGCCTCGACGCTGTGAGAAAAAAAAAAAAAAGGAAGAATGACAGAATGGACCGTAATTCACACCATACCTCTCACATGAAAGAAGAGTCTAAAGGGGAAACGGCAATTACACTGACGTCCAGAGGCCCTGTTAGCACAAAACTCCTTTTTCTTTTTCGCTGCCTCATTTTCCACTGGGAATACCACAACTAAACCTTGGAATGTTGGTCCTGGGATATACACCCCCCCCCCCCGTCTCCCCACCACACACACACACACACACACACACACACACACACACTCCCCAGGTCCTCAGATCTTGCCAAAATAAACCCCATTTACAAGAGCAGCACATGTCCAGTATTGCTCTTTTCAGGAAATGCCTGAGGAGAGTACAGGTCTGTATCAATATACTTAAGTCGCCAAATGCAGATAAATGAACGGAGTCGTCGCGGGTGAGGCCGCATCCCAGTTTGTTTGCATATACACTCCCAGGAATCTACAGCTTTCTCTATTCAATTCATGTCTTCCACGCTCTGCAAACGCCATGCTTTTTTTGTGTTTCTCGTGCAGCAAGTGCTTGATTTGCTGCCATCTATGGTGGTGGTTTAGCCCATTAACTTTGGAACTGTGTATGCTTCACATTACTGCTCAGAATTGTTCAAAAGCGTCCATGCCAAGATGGTTTCAAGTCATTTCCTATTTCCCACACATCAATTGTCATACTTTCTTCTTTTTTTTTATCCCAGTTGGAGAAAAGTCAAATCAGCGACTATAATTATAGACATAATAGGTCACAGGGAGTCATTAACTGTTCTAATTGTGCTTCTACTTGTTTTTTTCTATGACCCCTTACAGTAAGTGGATGAATAGCAATGCATTTACAAGCTGTGACAAATCGAATGCAGACCAAGGAAAATACCGTGTAACCCATTTTCCCCCCACTCACACAGGGATCACATTTACTTTTTAATAGAATTAGAAATTCAGTATTTATTTTTGAAAAAAAAAATGATTTAAAAGGGAGCATTCTTACCGTGGGAAAACAGTTACTGTACCTCACAACAACAGTGATGTAGCAGATGAAATGTTCATGGTACAGAACAGAAAATAGAGTTCTTTTAACACAAAACTACAACGATAGTTAACATTTTGATATGATCCAATCAATGTGTTAAGAGGAGATTTATGATCATTTACAGTAAATTAAGTGACTCACTCTCTGCAAGAAAGTATATACACTACCGTTCAAAAGTTTGGGGTCACCTATACATTTTTTTTGTGTGTTTTCCATTAAAAGTCACACATTTATTCATCAAAAGAGTTGCAAAATGAATAGAGGATATAGTCAAGACATTGACAAGATTATTGCCCTTCAGCAAACCTGTTGCCATAATTTTCAGTTTGAGACTAGGTTATGGCCACACAGGAAAAAAATTATGACTTTAAACTCAGAATTATGACTTTAAACTCAGAATTCAGACTTTAAAACTCAAAATTATGACTTGATTCTCAAAATTCTGACATTAAAACTCGGATTTCTGACTTTATTCTCAGAATTCTGACATTAAAACTCGGATTTCTGACTTTATTCTCAGAATTCTGACATTAAAACTCAGAAGTCTAACTTTAAAACTCAAAATTCTGACTTTATTCTGAGAATTCTAACTAAAACTAAAAATTCAGACTTTAAAATTCAAAATTCTGACTTTAAACTCAGATTTCTGACTTTAAACTCAGATTTCTGACTTTATTCTCAGAATTCTGACGTTATTCTGAGAATTCTAACTTTAAAACTCAAAATTCTGACTTTGAATTCTGAGTTTAAAGTCAGAATTCTGATTTTTTTTAAACATGACCAACGTGTCCAATGAAAAAACCCTGATCTCCACATGAATGAGGTGACTCCCTCATTCCATCTCACAACAAGATTGACAAGATTAGAAATAATGATTTTTTTTCCAAATAATAATTTTGCCCTTCAGCAAAACTGTTTTCAGCTGTGCTAACATCATTGCACAAGGGTTTTCTAATCATCCAATAGCCTTCTAACGAGATTAGCAAACACAATGTACCATTAGAACACTGGAGAGATGGTTGCTGGAAATGGGCCTCTATACACCTATGTACATATTCCATTAAAAAACAGATGTTTGCAGCTAGAATAGTCGTTTACCACAATTAACAATGTATAGAGTGTTTTTCTGATTCATTTAATGTTATATTCACTGAAAAAAAAAAGTGCCTTTCCTTCAAAAATAAGGACATTTCTAAGTGACCCCAAACTTTTGAACGCTGGTGTAAGTATGACGTCGATCATTGATACCATTTCCTGTCTTAACCAGTTCTCTTTTAAAACAATAACCATTCTCCGACCCTGAAATGTTACAGTACACTTTGGAAAACGGCCAGCGCTAATGGAAAGTCTACGTGATTTGCACTTAATGAGCTGAAACATGAAACTATGTTTTTCACCCCCCGCAGTAAAATCTGTGACCATTGATACCACCTTCTTTTTTTTTTTCTCGCTTTCTTAAACAGATGGGCTTCTTCCGTCGGCGCTACAGAGAAATCATTGAGGCTGAAAAGAACAGGAAGGATAGCGATGAAAGCTGGGACTGGATGGAAAAGAATCACTGAGATAATGCAGCGAGGCCTCCCAGAGGAGCCAATGAGATTAGCGATTGGGTCGAGAAGGATCCAATAGCGTGGTGGTGGGGGGGCGGGGCAGGGGGAGGTGCTACGGCCCAGCCACCCCAGCAGTGGCACCAGGCCATTCAGTCTTCCATATGTGGAAGAGTAGAATATTCTCCATATTTTTTGGAGACATGATATTTTTTTTTGTGGGTCGGGGGGGGGGGGAGGTCGGTCAAGGAACAGGTTTCTGAGGTGACAGTGTGGCTTACCAGAGGACACTTGCTGTGGAATTCAGCTAATCTCAATTGGAGGAAACTCCCAGCCAGCGGAGCATGGCTGCTAATAGAGACCCACACGAACACTGGTGGACAACAAAACCCTCAGGGCTGTGTTATATAGCAGATTTATTTTTATACATTTACACTTTAAGCCATATCGTGTAAAAAAAAAAAAAAAAAACTGGGCTTTGAGAGGAGCCGGGGGTTATGAAGGCCATTTATAAAACATACTGAACAGTATGTTGTCCTAAAAGCACTGATGTTTGATAAGAATGAATGCCTTGGATCCTTAGCTTTTTTCCGTCTAATGTCAAGGATTTGACCCGTTATGGCGTTTGATTGCAGTGAAAGATTGTATCTTCTCTCTCATCGGCCGTTCAGTTACACACCCACACACACACACACACACACAGTCATTAAAACACTGTGTCCTGATGTCATGCGTCAGTATTTTTAGCGTTGTCTCATATCCATGAAGGCCCAGGGACAGTGCCCTCTGAGATCATGATGACCTCGTTCAGGATGCAGCAATCAGCTCTCCGTTAACACTATTTCCACCGTGTTTCCTTTTGTTTTTCCGTGCCTGAAATCCAAAGTATGGGTTGAGATTTTTTTTTTATACCCCCTAGAAAATCATCCACATTGACGTTTTAAGCTTTACAAAAAATTTCCACAAGCATTCCATTTATTTTGGTCTCTGATGCTTTTACCTGTGTTGGGTGTTTAAAGTGGATGTAAAGAGTAGGATTTTGACTGATTTTCATTTCAACCCTGACACTGAATGATGCTGAGTTAGTGCTTGTGCGGTGGAGAGAGCTATCTGAAGCTGCTTTTGCTGGGGAACTATTGCTCAGGTATGCAGCTGTTTTTTTTTTCATTTTCTTTTTTAGATGGACCCCCCAAAGTTTCCATGTTCAATAAAAGGGAACCGCGACATATGATTGTGGTATATTTTCTGTCTTTCCAGACATAGACAGTTCAATTTTACCATTATATTATTAGGACTCTCCACAGCCAGATGAAAACCTGTGATGCGAGTCCACCTTTAGTCATTTCCAGGGGCCCATGACATGACTAATGCCTGCCAAAAATAGGTGGGAATGTGCCGCAACTCAATCACGACTCATAAACGAGCTCTTGGGGCTCAGGGGGGAAAAGCTCATTTTAAGTCAGCATGGAAGAATGTCTGCACTTATAACTCTCTGCCCACCACTTAAGTCCATGGCTCATCAGTGCTCAATTCGTTTTTATGTCATTTGGATGATGGGTTAAGACGGTGAATAAAGAAGTTTATATTAAATGTCGCCATAGGAGAATCATTAACGCGAAATAAGTTAGAAATCATTTTAAGTTATGCGCCCTGGAGTTAATTTTGAGGAACCAATCATCAGATGTAAGTGAATGATATTAAAATAGATATGGGTGATTTTGTCACTGTGTCTAACATTGAAACGTGCAATGCCAAAGAACAAAACCCTATATTTAAAGACGTCAGTGCTGAGTCACTTTATGTCTCACTATGATCGTTTTCCTTCTCTTATTGTGTTGAAGGAATGACTACACTTTATTTCATCGTTAGTTTCCACTGGCATGACGGCATAATATACTGTACACATTCACGTCTTTCCCTCTGCGTTTGGTTAAAGTGATCTTTATGCAGAGAAACCGACACTTGACTTTTTTTTTTTTTTTATTAAATCTTAACTGTGATGGTTATATTTTGTTTGTATATTTGTTTGTTGTCAGCAAATCTCACAGTTATTTGTTGTTGTGTTGTTGTTGTTGTTGTTGAGTATACTACTGTCACTGAATATCATTTCCATTATAGTGTGCCATATTGTTTTTTAAATTTGAGCTATATATTTATCTGTTGATAAATTTTAGAGTGAAAGGAACTGTTTGTGTTTGCCATTTTTGAGTGTGGCTTAAGTGGTCGAGTTTCTTCTCTTGTTGATGGGAGTCTGGTGCCCTCTGGTGGCTGTCGGATGTATTTGCTAGGAATTGGCAATCGTGGCAAATGTTCCAGTTTTGGAATAGTAAATATTGCTAAACTCAATAGACTTTTAAGGTTTAGTTGGACAGGTGATATAATGTGCTTTTTAGAATAAACACAACTAATTCAAAGGTCATCTAGTGTCGTGAGATAACATTAGGCACTATGACGGTTCTCACAATAGGATTTCAATGAAAAATAAACATTATATTGTATATTCTGATTGTGATCTGTGATGAAATTCACTACAATCTGTGAAATAACTGACATTTCCTCAAAGCTGTTGTGTTCTACAGCCAATTGATGTACCAAAATGCAACGTTCAAACAACGAACATTGACTGTTCGGTGACAAATTATGTGGTGAGATTTATTGACCTGCTTATACTAAACCCTCTGTCCTAAATGTCTAATCAGTGTTAATAATTGATCAGTTAATAGTTCATGGATCAAGGGATGCTGACAACCCTCAGCTGGAGAAAATCAAGCTCCCTTGGTCAGGTGACACCAGTTGCTATGAAACACAAACATCTCTGTGGAGTACAATGAATTATTAAACACTACTCTGAATGCAACAGGAACAGCTCACCAAATGGAGCTGCTCTCTTTCTTTTGACCAGAGATCATCACTCTGATAGGTATGTCCTCTTTATTTGACCATGGGCTCATCAGGACTGTGGCGGTGGAGCAGGTGGTCGCACCGATCTCGTGTCACTTGTGCCATTTGGTGCTGCTGTGTGAGAACTCGGATGAGCCGGAACAGTTCAGTCACCTGGAGGAAGCAGCGCAGGCTGTGGCTCGAGCTACTGAAAACATGGCAGCAGTGGCTTCCAGGTGTGTGACTATATAGGACACTTTTTTGTGTTTACAGATGTTTTTTACCATTAATATTTGTGGTGGTCATTGAATGCACATTATAGCACATTTCTTCAAATTTAATTTGTTGACAGATTGTTTAAACCTTTTCCCATTTGCATTTGCTTGCCTACATTACACTATAGCATGGTAATAGTATTGTACATAATGTTATATGTAATATTGTGTTAATACTAATTTATTTCTGTGGTAAAAATTGTATTAGTACAATGCCATGGTATTGTGCCATAAGTAGCATCCAGGCAATAGTTTGGTGACGATAATTATTCAACTCTTACTTGGTGATTATTTACCCTTATTACAAAGTTATGACCATACTAAAGGAGCTATATTGTTTCTGCACTGTAATGTAAAGTATTTAAAGGTGCATTATGTAATAAATCTAATGCAACTGGCCATAAAATCACAGAGACTCAGGAATAATGTTCATATAACAAACTGAACTCACCAACAACAACAGTACAGCCAAAATATTTGCATTATATAGCCACCTACCACCGTCTACCAATCATTGCAGTCAGTAGAGTCTCAGCTGCCGAGCAACCACGGGTTGCCAGTTACGTCAGAAAACGAAACCTAAAAGGCCTCTGTATTTTTAATTTGAATGTAGTAACCATTTTTGGCCACATTCTTACATATGGCACCTTTAAATCTGCACACGTGTAAAGTCACAATGACAATACTAATATACATACTAATAAATACCTGCTTCTTTACCTTTAGGCAAATATGTGAGACGGACGACGAGGTTTTGCACATGGAGATGTCGTCCCTGTTGGAGTCGGTCTCCGTGTCTGGACAGCATGTGCTGCTGGCAGCCCAGAAACTCAACATTCAGCCGAGTTTGTCTGAACACAGAGAGGACCTCATCACTGCTACACAAAACGTCTTCCTGGGAGTCGTCAAAGTAGGGTTTTTGTCTTCTCCCGGTCAAAGAGGAATCTCGAAATGTATTAACAAAATACCTCATAGGCTATAAAATACCCCTTTTCAGAGATAACGATAGGCAGAAAGGAATGGCTGCATTGTCCGATGCCAGACGGTCACTGATTAATAACACAAACAGATTCCAAGATACATCTTCGACAGCTGCATCTGCTTTACTTTCGCTGCGGTTTCCAAGAAACATATCTGTATAATCTTACTTTTTTTAAATGGAAAGACAGCGGGTTAGATCAGCTATTCCTTGTAAATCAGAAAAAAAGTCTACCTTCTACACTCAAATAATCTCACAGTGTCTGATCTATACAGTAGTTTGTGATATACAGTATTCAGTGTGGTTGACGAATCGTCCACAGTTTCAGAAGTATGAACTGTAACAGTAACACAGTGACCTTATCTGTCTACTTTTAGGTTCTGTTAGTGGACGACGATGCTGCTGTCAGGACAGTTGTAGCTGCTGCCGATGTGGTTTTGGAGTGTCTCGCAGAGATTGGCTCTTCCTTGGACATCAAATCTCTGCTCAGATCTTTCCAGGTGTTCTCTGAGGCTTTGTTACTCCTTCATAGTCTGACGGTGGGGAGAGCAAATTCCTTACAGGATCCCAGACAAAGAAAGCAGCTTCTAGATTCGCTGGAGACCCTAAAGAGGTGCATCTCCATGCTGCACACGGCTATGATCACAACCATCAAACACCCTGCGTGCGAGCAAGCACAGGCAGCTAAGCGGTACATTCTGGAGAAGGTGCAAAGCACAGTGAGTGACATTATTATCACGCTTAATAGCGAATGTTATAAGGGAACAATGGGGCCTTTTGGATATTACACAGGAAGGAGGAGCAGCTTGCTGCAGATTCTTACAAATTCTTCCACCGACTCAATCCAAAGCAGTGGCTTTGACAGCACAGTAAGAGATCTGGTGTTTCACTGCATGGTCGTGGCAAACTCTTCTCGTAGAGAGTTTCAGCGAAAGGTGGTCGGCCATTGTCGTCACATCCTTCAGTTCTGGTCGGACGTGAAAAGGACTTTAAAGTCCACAGGTGATGAGCAGAGCCTTGAGAGCACATCCGCTTCGTTGGTGCAACAAATACAGATGCTTGACAAAGATTTGATACCGGCTCTCCTCTATCAAGTCTTAGACACATTTCTTTCAGCGTCTTCTGTACATGAAGAGCTGCTGCGTGTCATGAGACAGACCCTGGCAGCAGATTCCTCAACAGAGACGGATCTGAACTTTCTTCAGCCACTTGTTGAGGATTTAATTTCTTCCACTGATAGAATAACACAAGTGGCAAACTTGATCTCGGCTGTGGCTGTTGATGCAAAGAGTCTGGAGAATGTGGAGAACTCGCGGGTTTGCCTGACGAGGCTCAGAGCTCGGCTTGCCCCTCTCTCGCTGGAGCTGGCAGATAACTCCTTGCAAACTGTTCACAAACTCCACGACGTCTGTCAAAAATGGGAGGAGGAGACGAGTCAGCTTCAGGATGCTATCAGCGATGTGGTGGACGTGAAGGAGTTCACCAGCATTGCCATTCAGGAGATGGTCAGTGACCGGCGTGGATGTGATGCAGCGTACAGAGAGCAGAGCTACGCGTTGTTTGACGAACATGCGACGGATCTTCTCGGTCACGTGGAGATGGCGATTCACTCTGTGAGGAGGCACTTGGACAGAAGCGATAACCCTATCTACAGGAACGGCCTCCTGGTCCTGCTGAGACCGGTGCAGTCATCTCAGACCAAAGTGTGTGAGTCAGTCAGGGGCATGCTCCTCGGTTCCTGTCTCAACGTGGAGGTCTACTCAACCTTCTCAGACGGCGTTTCCACAGCCATCCAACATTTCAAAGTGTTAAGAGAGGGACTGGACGGCCAGCAGCATCCACATCTCCTGAGCCCCTTGCGAGAGGGTGCACGCCAGCCTAGAATTTCGCAATTATGTTTGCCGGAGAAAGACACTTGTGACCTGAGTCTGGATCATATGATAAGAGGGTTAGGGTTAGGCTCTGACTCACCTGTTTTGGAAGTAATGGAGACGGATTCTCATACTGAATATGAGGAGGAGCACTCGGATGAGAAAACCGTAGAAGCAGAACCGCCTCATAAATACGACATCGATGATTTAAAGATCCCAGGGGTCTCCAGTGTGCCTAAACTGACTCACAAGCATCTTGAGTTTGACCTTCTGCCCCTCGTATATGAAGTTGTGACTGTGACTAAAGAGAAAGACGTGACGGAGCTCAACCGGGCCTGCACTGGGGTTCTTGAGTTGTCAAATTGTTATGTTCAAGCGACTAAGGAAGCCTCGGCCGTCGTCGATGCGGTCGATCGTCAAACACTGGACGGTTTCCGAGCGGAGCTCTTGTCGCTGACTCCACTGCTCGTCCAGACGGCTCAAGAGACGGCAATGAGCTCAGCGATGAGCACGGAGAGCCTTTATAAACACAGCACATGCTTTTCTGACCTGATTAACAACATTAGACAGATTTTACTGCCAGTAGCTGGAACCTGGTATCATGCTGTTTATGCTGAGCTGCAAGGAAATCTATCTGCAGCTGTGGCAACTACTGTTACGCAACAGCTGAATGAAGTGATGCACTTAGGGGCTGACACGGTCCAGCTCCTGACATCATCCGATTTAACCTCAACAGACAGTCAGGAAACGTTCAGCATTTTACACAACAAGCTCAACAAGGCCCAGAACAACACACGGTGTCTGGTTGAGTTCACCGCCTCTCTGAAAGGACAGGTGGATCAGTTAGAGGGACTCTGCATCCTAATGGGTCTCTCTATTCAGATTTTGCTAAATTCTCTTGATAAGATTTTGGGAACATCGGCTTCAGGGAACCATCTCAGCCCTCAGAAACAGCTATCGGCGTTGTCCGAGAACTCGCTTCGGATCCAAGAGGCGGCGAGGATCACCAGCCTGAGCTGCAAAAGTGCTTACAAATCAAAACAGCTCACAGGATACCAGGATGAACTCAAAACACTGACCGAAGCGTACCTTAAAGCTGCAGACGAGCTGGGCCTGACGCCGAGTGCGATGCAGCTTGCAAAATCGGAATTCTTTCAGAGACAACTTTTGATAAAAATGAGAACCCTTTCTGGATATTTGATCAAAGTGAATAAGGATTACGGCACCGCACTTCAAAATCTTGTCGCCATTGCTCATTTTGCAGTGGAGCACTTCAGAGAGGGTAACGTGGAAGATACGGAGCAAAAGTTTGAGAAAGCGGCAAAAGCGCTCCTTGAAAATGTCAAATGTGCGACCAAAAGAGTGGAGGACAGTTTGAACTACGTCAAAGACGCCCGCGCGCGCTCCAGCCTGAGGTCTATCAACGACCACATGGCCTTTCAGATTTCAGACGTAATCAGCAGGGCCAGGCTCATGGTCGAGACTCGTTACGTTTCTGACGCAGTCGGTTTGGACGTGCAGATACAGTGCTGGTCGGCTAAGGCTCACTATGTGGCGGAGGAGATCAGGAAGCAAGACGGGATTCACCCAGAGGCTAAAGAGCTCATCAGGACTGGTCTACAGGGCAGAACACCTGAGGACACCAAAGAAGAATTGTCTGTATTACCATCTCAAGTCAAAGAGGAGGCATTTTCCCCCAACAAAACAGTCACATCATCGCAGAAAGGCAAAACAGAAGGTGTAGATGCTCCACAGATAAACACACAGGTGGCCAAATACCAGCCTGGAAATGTGGAAAAATATGTAGGTCAATCATACTTGGCAAGCTACAGTAATTCCTTTGTATCACAGTGAATTGAGTATTTGTTTTTTTTTATTCCACAGGGTGTTGTCAGGTGTGGAGAATACAAAGACGCTTCTTCACTGACCTACACCTCTCTTTTTCTGAAACAAGAAAGCGACAGCTGGGATCCCAAGGACAACAAAATCGTCCAGGTGACCAGAAAGATGGCTGACACGATATGCCACATGACTCAGTACTTGAAGAAGAAAGGCCCAATACTAGTAAGTTGAAAATGATCTTTGTGTTGATATTTACAGGCAAAGATAATCCACAGCCTTGTCTCTTTTCAGAATAAGGAGGCATTTGTCACTGCGGCCAAAGACCTCATCTCAAACTGCCAGTCACTGACTCAGTTTATCAGAGTCATTACCAACCACTGCTTGGATCAACAGTGTATGGTCGAGCTGTCCCTTATTGTTGAGCAGCTTCTCACCATCACCAACCAGCTCAACATTATCTCCAGGTCAGGAATTCTGAGTAAACAAATCATACGCTGAAAACTTTGTATGAAAAAAGTAATTAAAACAATCTTAACGTCTACTTAGCGTTAACGCTGTAACACCTGGGTGCAAATCGTCGGACGAGATCCTGGTGAAGAACGCTCAGAATCTTCTCCAAACTGTGCTGTGTGGTGTCCGCGCAGCTGAGACGGCCTGCATCACTGTAAACTCAACACACAATGACACAGTAGTAACAAACCTGTAAAAGCATTAAGGTCTTTGTGATGATTCAGCTGTTTAAAACTGTACAGTTTACACTCTGATTCCAGGGTTTGAAGCAGCCAGAGCCAAACTCAGATGGAGCAGAGGCTACAGCTCTGTGTTTCCAGTGGAAAAGGAATCTGGAGCTCCACCGAGCCCAGCAGACCTCGAACCCGGAGACTGACGAGCTCGGTTTGAGGAAGACCTCGTCTCACCCTGTAGCGCCCAGTCTCGCCCCACCAGTGAACATACAACATGGATACAAGTGACGCACGTTAGAAGGTCACTAAAAACTTTCAGACAGTTGTCAGTGACATTTTGTCTTGGACACACACACTAAAGTACAGAGCCCCCGAAGTGACATGAGGAAAAAAAATGACGAAAAAAAAAAAAAAAATTGAAATCTCCAGTTTCAAAGTCCAAAATATGAAAAAAAAAAAAAATACATTTTCATCATCTTTTGGAAACTCGAGATAAAAATATGAAAAAATATATATTTCGAGTTTCCAAAAAATTATGATTTTTTATTTTTTTCAAATTTTTTTTTTTTTTGGAAACTCAACTTTTCAAATGATGGAAAAATAAAAATTTCCCATAGTTTTTTGGAAAACTTGAGATTTCAATGTTTTTTATATTTTTTCCGTCTTTTTTTTTTTTTTTCTCGTCACAACAGGGGCTCCGTACTGAAGCAATATCATTTTCATAATAAATTAAAAAAATAATGATTATTTTTATCTCTTTATTTCAACTATTTGTAGTAAAATCAATGAAATGTAACCATTTTTTATGTTAAAATGTAAAACAGTATTATCATAACCACTGTGCTTTTAAAGAAATATCCATTACAAAACTCACAAACTCACAAATGCAAAGTGTATTCCATACAAAAGAGGGATTTACAAGGTGAAGTATGAAAACAATACAAAAGTAAAATAGCTTAGTTTCAGTAAAACAACCGACAATCGCACCTCAAACGCAGAATTGTCAAATAAAACAAAATTTAGAGTCAAATAAAGTTTTAAAATATAAACACAAAATACAATGGTGGTGATTGTCCACCACATAATTGTAATAATTTCACCCAATTTTTACACACTGGACCTTTAAACTGTGAGCGTTTTGGGGGAATGACAATGATAAATCAATATAAATGTATTTGTTATTGTTACTCATTGGTGATGGGGTTAAAAAAGGCCACAAGAGTAGCATCCTCAAAGCATTTGGTGGCCATTTAAAATGATATTAATTATCCAACAATGTCCAAAGATTAAAAACTAAATGGGTTGCAATGTTACAAAAATCTAAAAATTTCCTTTCAGCTATGCAGGAAACGGTCAATTCAAAACATACTGCACAAAGAACTCTGCAAACTAGCTTAACTATACAGGACGTGGTTGAAATCGGCTGTAAAAAAAATAAAAATAAAGGCAGGAGCAATCGATCACTGCTACATGCAACAAGAACTGACAGGAAGTTATGATTTTCATCAGGGGTGTGTGGTGAAAACTGGAAAAAAAAACAATCCCTTATACAAGTGAGCACAAATGTAAATACATCATAATATAAAATTGTTTTGAAATAAATATGAAAATTACAAAAACGGCTAACAAGGGAATCCTTTGATCAACGACTCTGCATCTTTTCTCTGCGAGTAGAGAGAACGAATGAACTGGATCTGCAGTGTCTGGTGTGAACCATGAACAACACGTCCTTAAAAAGTATCCACGTTTTCTTAATTCCTTTTTTCGAATTGTTTAAATACAATCCAAGAAAATCCCATAATGATAAAAAGACCTTAACATACAGTACTCGGCATTAATATGATCATGTTAAAAGGAACTGTACATGGTTTCTGTACAACAAGTCCAACATCGTCACCACAATGATGATGATTTATATATATAGAGAAATAAATAGATTCATGTAAAGCTAAATAAGATGAACCAAATTGTTTTTATCAATATACACATTTTAAGCAACTTCCCACATAGAAGTGTTTACTGACAGAAAGGGGAAGCAGTGGGATCAAAAGTCTTGAAAACGTCTTTGAGCGTCCTGTCATCTGCGTCTTCCTCTGGATCCTCTTGTTTCTGCTCCTCCTTTGGAGCCTCCTCCTCCTCCTCTCCCCCCTGTTCCTCCTGTTCCTCCTTCTGCTCCTGGTCCTTCTTTAGCTCGGCCTCTTCTTGTGCTCCCGTAGAGCCCTGTCCTGCAGGTTTGGACTGTCTGGGGTCAGTGTACTGGGGTCGCATCAGCCCCGCCAGAGCCTGGATGGGGAGATTATGAACTGCAGGTGGTTTGACAGGTGAGACAGGAGGAACTGTGGGAGAACTGGAGGGCAGAGTCTGCTCTGATGAGTCTGTGTTTCTGACCTCCTCCAAAGAGTCACTGCGTTTGGTTGGTGAGAGTGATTGTGGCACAGCACTCTCTCTCTTAGCGGGATGCTTCAGAATCCCCACCTTATTAGGAGACTCTACTTGCTCCTTCTGCTCTGCTTGGGTACGAGGATCATACAGACTGATTCCTCCAAGGATTGTAGTCGGACTCTCTAAGCCTCCACCTGTAGATGCCAAGCGAGGGGCATAAGGCGGCAACCTCTCAGGCTCCGGCTTGGCTCTAGCAGCATGAGGAGAGGAGCTGGAGCTTGCCTTCTGTAGTCGGGGATCCACAGCTCCTCCTCCTCCAGAAGAAGAAGGTTCCTTCTGAACCAACAGCTTGGAGTCCAAACTTCCAGTACGCTTGAGTCTGGGATCCAGAGTTTTTTGCTGGCGTGGGTCTACAGGCCTCTCTGTGGACGATCGAGCTTCAACAGATACTGAGGGCAAACGGTTCTTCAAACGTGCAGCTATCAATCTGGGGTCAATAGACGGAGGGCTGGGAACTGGGGGATGGTCAGGCTGGTTTATGCGGTTCATTTGAGCGTCGGCTATTAGAGGTGGCAGAGGGAGGTTAATGGAGTGTTCCTGCTTGGGCACCAGGGAAGGGAGTAGGTCCTCAGGGGCCCACACCACAGTCTGAGCAAAGGCAGGCCGCTGGAGTAGAATGTCCACCCGGATGTGGCTAAACTGCTTTAACTGGCACCGAGGGTCCCGCAGCACCACACCGGGACTGGCCTCCAGAGGGATGAGAGCTGCTCTGTCCCGGAGCTCCCGCTCTCCTTCATCATCCTCTTCCCCTGCATGAGCTTTCTGGGCAACCGAACTCTGCTGATGATACAGACTTTTCTCAATTGGTCTCACCTTTCTGGGGTCTCTGGAGAGACGTGGATCTGCACCCGCATCCGCATCTTTTTTCACATCGGGCGGTCGTTGTCGAGGGTCCATCTTCACACGTGGGTCAGTGGGCGGTGCCCTCTCCTTTATAGTCCGAGGGTCTCCTCCTACTGGGCCTGCTGGGACGACCTGGCAGGGCTTGGACTGAGACTGCTGCATCTCACTCTGCTTCTTCAGAGTTTTAAGGATGGAGGCGACACAGCTCCCGTCCTCCTCATCGCTTGAGTACCAGTTTGTAGTTTCGTCTGCAAAAATGAAAGTTATTTTGGGGCATGCAGATACTTTTCCTGAGTAATGCAGGTCTTTTGAGCTTTACCTCCAACACTTACCTCTGTTTGCATTGGTGTCATCCTGAACCTCAGCTCTCTGTGGCTCATTCCCCTGTGACTGTGTGAGGTGTAAAAAGATGGCTTTCTGCACTGCTGGAGGTAAAGACTGCAGCTGTGAATCTGCACCCATCTGCTGCTGCAGGTTCTGCACGAAGGCCAGAGCTGGGTCTACTGTAATGGAAAAAAAAAAAAATCTAATTTCAGCACTGGTTAAAACCATATTTAACCTACTGGTATATAACATCAACCTTGACACTGACCTCCTGGTTGACCAATGGCCTGGTTTTGAAGGAAGCTGCCAGTGGGCTCTACAGGGTTTGGGCCCAATGATGGAAAAGGGAAAAGACTTTGCAGCATCTGTAGATCTGGAGCAGCAGGAAACGGAGGCCTCTGCATATTCCCCTGAGGGTTCATGTTCATAGACTGGTTTCCATGAAAAGGTGGTGGTGGACCAGATGTGATTGGTGGCGGCATTGGAAACCCATGAGGTGGGTGCTGGCCTGTTGGGCTCTGTGGCATAGACGGTCCTGCGGGGTGACCCATAGCACCAGGTGAACCAGATGGAGGAAGTGAGGGAGCAGAAGGAACTGAAGGCACCATACCTCCACTCTGTGTGTCCTCTGAGCCGCCACTAAACTGACCAGTGCCTTCACTTTCATTCTGGGAGTAGTTGGATCCGCTGAAAAAACAAAGTCCACTGTTAGGTTGAGGAAAAGCTCTGAGCGCTCTTCAGAGTTTGATTCATTTTGTTACCTGAGACAGATTTTTTGTGCCAAGTCTACAGTCGGCTGAACCTTGATTTCAAACAGCGAGGGGATCTTCTTCCCTGATTGGCCAGAAGCTCCATCTGTGGGACTGCTCTGACCAGGAGTGGGCAGCAGCCCCACACCAGGAGGAGGCTTTGGAAGCGGGGCGATACCCTGCTTCCTCAGATCCTCCAGCTCTAGCTCGTCCTCACGGGCGTTCTCCTCCTCTGTGTTAATTATCTGAAGAATTAGTCAGAAAGCAGACATAAAATCAATGCTCAGCATTAAAGCTTAGAGAGTCTTCACTATCAAAATTACTTTTTTTCTTCATACTTTATCAAGCAGCTCCTTGGTCACATCAGTCAGAGAGTCATGGGAGAATTTGCAGTTGTCCCCTTGATAGCATTTAGCTCCTGTGTGAAAGAACTTGCACGGGTATTCATGTGCAATCACAGGTTAAGGAACAGAACTCGACATGACATTTTCGTTAAATTATGCAACACAACTTCACAAAGTAATTAAAACACTTGTCGTCAGTGAAGGATATTGTGCATGTAAATGCAGTTGTCTCCTTTACTGCAGTATCCTTGGAGGTAAAACTTACAAAGTTCCCTTTTCTTTTCCAGCGCGACGAGCTCGTGTTCAAACTTGCACTGTTCCCCCTGGAACAAAGACAACATCGTTTGATCTTTCAATTGAAAGAAAATTATCATATTCTCCACATATGTAGCTGTGAAAATGTTGACATTGTTAAAGCACGCGAAAAATAACATTAGTGCATTACTGCACCTTGATGCATCGACCCTCCAGGAAGTACTTGCAGATGAATTTGCCATTGTGTTCGATTGTGTGTTGACTGATAAACTCCTTGCTCATAATTGGGCGTTTCTTCTGAAAACCGGAGGACATTTTTCCTTCCTGTAGCATGAAATGAAGAGAGAGAGAGCCTGGTTTTAGTTTCACCTTTTTTTTTCCTGAACTACAGTACACTCTTTTAATCTATTGGTTCACTGAAGAAACTGATACATATCTAAAATCAAAAGCCATCTAGTTGATGCAGGATTTACAAAGTACTGTAGCTTGATAGTCTGTAGACTGTTATGAAACTAATACAATACTATTTTTTAATACACTTTTAATACAAAAAAGCTCAGTTTTCCAGGGCATCTTTAATCTCACCATGTCCTCCATTCCCTGATCTCCTCCTCGACCTCGTCCCCGTCCGCCCCAAGGTTTGCCCTTCAGCTTCTTGTTCTTGAGGAGCATCCCACGTCCTCTTCCTGGTCCACTCCCTCTGCCTCGTCCCCTCTGTCCAACTGAAAGTGACGTGGAAGAAACACACTCAAAACACAAGCTGCGCTATCGTATGTTTGATTCAAAATGTTTTAACTTAAAAAATAAATAAATAATAAAGTCTTCATACACTGTTGGTGTTTCATCCCCCTCATGCTTCCTCTCTTCATCTGCTCTTTAACGTATCGACCCCTTCCCTGACTTGGGGATGTTGAATCTTTAGACTGCTGATACTCGGACATGTCGTCGCCATAATCGTCCTCCTCTTCGTCGTAGTCGTCGCTGTAGTCGCTGTATTTGTCAAAATCACTGCTCTTGTGCGGCGGCGACCTCTGAGGGTTGCCGTGGCCTCCCTTTGACTCGCGTCCATGCTAACAAAAAGACAAATATCACATGTTAATGCTCATAAGAATACAAAGTGTCAATAAGTGTCAGCGGAACTGAAGTCACCTGGCCGTCAGCCTCGCTTCTTGAGCCCTGGCTCTTCCTGGTTTTAGGCCTCTCTTGTCGGTCGTAGTCAGAGTCATAACTGTCAGAACTGGAGCTGCTGGTCGGGGAGTGGTGCTGAGGAGACATCACAGTGAGTTTTTTAATTCATCTTTGTTGTTCACATTCACAGTCCTGCAGATATTGTAATAACAAGCATTATAGCATCTTACTTTCTGTCTGTCACGTCTCCTCCTTTTAGACTTCCTCTTGTCACGGGTCTTTTTGTGTCTTTTCCGCGAGTGCCTGTGAGCCTTCTCTTCTTTCTCTTTGGCTTTCTCTTTTTCTTTCTCCTTTTCCTCAGGCACCTCCGGAGCCTCTTTAGTTTCCTCGTCGATTCCAATCCCTTCGTCGTCTATTTCTCCATCCTCTAGTTCACCATCCTCTCTATAAAGTGAAGTAAACAGTTAATATAAGTGATATAACTCCTGATAAACCTCTATAACGTAACAATAACTTACTGTAATGTCTTTTCCCTGAGAGCAAAATACTAAATATCGTGCCAGACATGTTCCAAAATGCCCTGCATTAAAACCCATCATATTAATAACTCAAGGCTAAGTCTTTATTTCCTGCATAAGGTTAAGTTTATGAAAACAAAATTAAATTCAACCTCTGGATGAATAAAATACACAAAAACCTCATATTTATGTAACCTGACGTCAAAGAACATAGTCCAAAAAAACAAACACTAAACTTATTTAAGCAGCAAAATGACATCATGAAAATATTGTGAATGACAAATGGAGCATGTGATGGATAAAGTAAGGTAAATTATAAAAGATACTAACATCTATTATGTTTATGATAAGCAGTGGGCTTCTTTCTACAAGTTTGCTGGTGCAAAATGATGTGTGTGTTGCTACTTTTTAATTTAGATCCATTTATCCAGTCCAATATGCAAAGTTCAATATTTTTGTTGAACTAAAGTTATTTCATTTTGAACTACTCTTTCCTATTTGCCTACCTAGGGTTCCATAGTCATGCCAAATTCAAGACAGCAAATGTAAGCAAACAATAACCACATAACAACATTTATAGAAGCGTGTTCCACTGATAATAACATGCAATAAAATTAAAATCCTCTCGCTGAGCAACACAGTCACACAAAAACGCCACTATGGAAGTGATTTTTTTGCAAGCTTTAAAGGCCCAGTATGTAACAGTTAAGTGCCATCTTAGGGTGAGACTGCAGATTTTTCCACAGGCATCAAGGAGCTGCAGTAGCCTCTAAATCCCAGAAACAATTGTTTGTATAATAAGCTTCCACTTTGAAATGCATAATGACTCCTGAGGCAGGTTTGTCCATATGGAAACATGGCAGTGCAAGATGGCGGCCTCCTTAATGCAAGGCCCTTGATCTAAGGCTAAAAAAAAACCCATACAGTGTTTATTTTAAAGTGGTTTTACACATATACAAACACGTGTATGGGTGCCATGTTATATTTCTGCTGACTAATCCTCCTCTAAATGTTGTACAATTGACCTTTAACCTCCCTCAAATGAAGACTACACCAGCTGATTCTCTGACGTTGATGGAGGAAAAAAAACAACGCCAACTAAAAGTGCCCTCTTGCCTAGCAGCCATGTTAGTATTTACAGACAGAATGGCCTTTTGAGATTTCAACCCTGTGTGAACTCTGTGTCTCAGCAGTGCTGCCTTACAGCCACTAGGTGGCGTACAGGACGGGGGGGATGGGCGTGGCACTGGCACCATGGTCACTTGCACAGTTACCCGGCAGATGGCAACCGTGCAGCCATGAATCCCAGGTACCACAACACAAAATGATGAGGTGTGCTACGTTGGCATGGAGATGATCATGGAAATTAGTTTTTTTGTCGACACAGTGATGGGGAAAATCTACATTGTCTGGACAGCGATATTCAACTGCACCACAGATGCATGCAAAGATTATGTGAGGTGTGGGAAGAAGGAGGAGGAGGAGGTGGGGGAGGAGGAACACCGTGGGAATGGCTCTGTGCCCTGCAATTAATGTTGAAAAGAAGGGGTAAAAAAAAAAAAAAAAAAACAGTCACACAAGCATGTAGACCCACAGCACTGAAACGCACAGATGAGCGCATTAACAATGGCACAAGAACGTTACTCGACCTTTCATCCCCTGCAAGCTCAGACTCTGTCATGTTTTTGTCAAGAACAGGGGCTGGGGGACTGGAAACAAGGCTCACAGAAGCCATTGGAGAAGCGGATCTGCCTCCCTTTTTCTCTCCCCGGTACCAGAGTGAATTCACTCAAGTCACTCAAGGAGACGGTGGCCTGTGAGAGACGCTGTGAAGATTTCAGACTGGAAAAAACTCACGGTGTTACATGTCTCGACAGAGACAAGTGAACGGACACTGTCCTCTTTCATGTCAATGGCGTTTTAACTCAGTGAGCAACTGCTCGGTAGCCCCGCTTTGCTAATGTCCAGTCGGTTGACAGCAGCCATGGCGCAACAGAGGAGACGCAGGGAGGAACAGACACAAGTGTGAACGGTGCTCGTTGGCGTCAGCATCTTCGTGTTCGTTTCTCTCAACATCATCATCACAAAATGGCTTCTGAGTTCTGCAGCACATTTCTCGATTATGTATTCCTCTGTGTGTGTGTGTGTGTATATATATATATATAGCGCTGTGCGGATCGACCTAACGTCGGTACAGCACTAGCGCGTCAGCCATTGGTCGAGCGTCGCTCTGAGGCAGCGAGCCGCGGCTGTGATTGGTCAGGAGCGGCGTCAGTCATCATCAACATCTGCAACAGTGACGCGCGTATGCGACGCAGTCTTGTGTCCTTTTTGTCGTTGTTTTTTGAGTCAACACTCGTGTTATTACGCTGTTATACGAGCCCGTACATGTTGTTTTTGTTACAAGACAACCGAAGTCTATTGAAATGGTCGCTTTTCTTTCAGTGACGTATTTCTTTTCTTGTTTTTCAGCGCGCGAGCCCACGCACTGCACTGTAAGACACGCCCACTTTACACAACACAAACACACACACTGTACCGTACGTACACACTTACGTGCCAAACATATTTAATTGGCTCATTGTGTTAAAACTATATATTTTTATTTTATTAAAATCAATTTATGTGAAATAATGTCTCATCTTTTAACATTGCTTGTGACGTTTTCACATTAAACGCACGTCATTAAGTTTATTTAAAATCAACGACAACAAAAAAACATGTCTTACAGCAGGGGTCTCCACTTAATATCATGTTATAATGAAAACATGGCCCACGACCTCACCGTCTTTTAAACACACTGTGTAGCTGAGGCACAGCTGCCAGCCAGGTGATAGAGTATAATTTTTTGCTTGCAATGTTTTTTATAACAGTAATAATAAGACATTTGGTCATAATTATCCCAGAATCAGAATCAGAATCAGAATACTTTATTAATCCCCGTGGGGAAATTGTTTTAAATTATTAAATCCCATTATTAAATGTATCATATACAACATTCAATTACATATATAAATACACATGTTAGGGCTCGAGCCACGAATGGCAGATGTAATGCATATAAAAAAGATATGCATTACACTGTAAATAATCCTCTTCATTTTCCAACTTGCAGAACGATAACTTCACAGAGGTTAACGTGAGGTGGGGCCCCAAGCATTTGTCTGCCTTGCCTGTTCACAAACTGCGCCTCTGGCCAGAGGGTGTCATGCACCCCATTTGAGAATTAGTGATAATATTGTGCAATGCTTCTAATGTGCCACCAGGTGTCGCTGCATCTCTACACATCAGAGAACCTCCTCCCATCTTCTCAACACACGCATTTCACTTGTAAGTATATGTATATCTCCATCTCTGTCCTTGACCCCTCTGACCTGCTGCACATCCTTTACATCTCTGTCTCTCTGTCCAGTGAATTGACATCTTCTCTCCTTCCTTAGTGTCCGGCCTATTCCAGACTCCCAGTACTCCTGCCTACTTCTTCAAACGCAACCTTCTTCCTTTGTCAGCTCCCACCATTTAATTCATGGCTCTGCTTTCACTCCCTTCCTCTCCTTGTTTTCCAAAGTCATCCTACAGACTACCATCCGACGCTGCCTATAGCCAAGTTCTCCCTCAGAGTCTCCTATTTCCTTCAAATGCTATCTTCATCTTACACTCTCATAGGTCACCCCCATGCTCCTCCATCTTCCGGAAATATGTATTTACCACAGCCTTTTCCATCCGTTTTGCAAAATCCATGACCATCTGTTCTTTTATCCTCCATGTGAGGGTCATGGGGGGGTCACTGGTGTTCCTAATAGGTCATGAACCTGCTGCAAAGGCAGGAGTGCTAACTCTACACTACACTAACCATGTGGCCCATGTTGATAGTTTTAACTGAATGCGGATATGGATTAATCTCCTTATTGACTTCTGATGTGATGATTCTTATCACTCTTTCTTTAAAATGAAAATAGAATAATTAGCTGTTTTGCAAGTACTTCCCCATTCTTATACACAGTAGGTCATATATGGAACAATCATTGACTTATATAATATGCACTATGAACTGTATAACATAAATTATATATGCATAACATTATGGAATCCTCATCACTAGCTTTATTACATTACAACTTCTATGTAATAATAAGTCATTTTTTATCATCTTTGAAACCCATCTAATACTTGAGGTACTACAATACTCGAATATATCCAGTGGGGCTCAATAAAGGGTCTTAATCTTAATCTATGTATTGCAGCATTGAATTGTGCAGTATAACCGATCTGTAGATGTATTACGCATAAATTGGTCAAAACATGGTTAATTGAGTTGAAGGAAATTAACTTCCATTCCATGTACATTTATAATTATTTGACACTGAATTTCGTCTTAACTGACTTTGTTTCATGTGAAAGTGTTTTTTTTTCCCCAGCAGAGAGAAAGAAGCACTGTGAAGTGTTTGGGTTCTTCTCGGTGGGAGGGATTCTTGCTGCAGGGAAGCTCGGTGTCGTGCGCAGAGCGCAGAGCGCATGCAGAGGCTGCAGAATCTTTCCAATATAGCGCAGGTCCCAGAGACAGGAGCGCATCTTTTGTGTGTCAGACACCTGAGGAGCGTCAGCGTCTTAAAGTCAGAGGACTCGCGTTTACAAGAGGCAACTCTTCCTTTGGATTTTATTGAAGACCAAAAAAAAAAGAAAGAAAGAAAGAAAGAGAGGAGAAGCCTTTTTTTCTAAACTTTGGAGAAGTTCATCAGTGAAACGCATCAGTGCTGGACTCAGAGAGATGACGCTGTCTTTTCGACACAGGTGTTTGTTTTTGCTGTGTTTGACAGCTATCCAGTGTGGACATGCTGCCGTCCAGGTAACACAAGCCTATTATTATTTTTTATTTTACATGAACTTATATCAACGACTTTGACTGTTTTCCACTCACATCTGGAAAACTTTGCAATTTTGTGCAATTATTATTATTATTATTATTATTTTCCATTAATAGTCATACCCCATCATATCAGCAAGAATGTATATATCACCTGTTGTCATAATGGACCCATGTATCATTTATTGCATGGTTTGTGACCACAGTCCATAGATAAACAAAGTAAAATCTGACCATATCATGTTTTTCCAGTTGGTGGCATTGCCCCTTTTCCTATAGGTCAAAGCAACACAGTGAAATGTAGTGAAATTATTTGTTGTTTCTGGAGAAAAAAAATAAGCCCTCAAATCGCCAGTCCAGGAATTTAAGGTATGATGCACACAGTGAAAGTGTTCAAATGAGCATATGATTAATAAACCCTGCTGAAAGGATTAGAGGCACTTTCTCCCCCTCAAGTAACTACCAGTGGCACCCATGCTGTTTTCAGTCTGCCCCACAGAGGATCGTCCACTGAGTGTATGCCTTCCTACCCGTCATACAAATATACAACACTGGCTTCTGCCAGACAGCTTTTGTCCAGCTGTGTCTACAAGTGGAGTCAAGTGAAGTTAAAGAGAGGCGTGAGAGAGAGGAGAAGAAGAAAGACGATAGGTCTTGTAATATTTCAAATGTGAGTGCAGTGAGGTTTGATAGGTCAAAGTAAGAAAAAAAATAAAATAAGATGAGTTACTGAGTCATGTAAAGGCAATAAACACGTGACACTAATATGCTTTGATGGTGTTAAATATAGTAGGTGTAGCCTTAAGTGCCTGCTAATGAGATGGACTCACTTTCAGTGACATCATGCTCCACAGCTGCACATAAATGTTTATTGACCGCTCGTGTTTTATGTTTATAACCATTTTGACTGATGTCACCTTTATTTCTGTACTCTGCTGCGTTCACAACCGTTTCTTTATATGTGTGTGTTCGCTTAGCCACAGACGTGCATGGACAAGCACCAGGTGGTTGGGGTGCTACGTCAGATGGAGAAGTTCCTGAAAGGCCAGGAGATGCGGTTCACGGAGGGGCTCAGGATCATGAAGTCGAAGCTGGCGACGCTGCAGAACTCCGTCTCCAAGTTGCCTCAGTCAGACCAGTCGGCCAGTGAGTTAAAAAAAAAAAAGAAGCTGCTAACAACATGCATGCACTACACTTGGTCATCACATGTCATCCAGCTCATGGCTCATGCAAAACACAATTTTTCAGACTTACTGAACCTGTAGTTCAGGTGGAAAAACCTTAGCTTCAGAGTATAGAGCATCATTTAATCTGTAATGCATTATTTAGCCGCAGATTCATGACTGAGGTTCTGTTCAGTAATTCAGTGGCCCCGCAAAGTCAACACAAGATTCCAAGAAGGTATTGAATATACAGATTTTTTAGCAACTCTTGATTGTTTGAAGTCGACGTTCAAACGGTTTTTTTTTCTCTCTCTGTCAACCAGTGGCAGTAGAGAGCCAGATATGGCTTCTTGTATTATGGGATTACGCATTCATCCAACAGCACAGGGCCATCTCAGTTACACAGCTGTGTACTTGACAGGGGAAGTGGATTTGTGGAATTGTGTTGTTTGGCAGTGTACGCTGAGGCCAATTTGTTAGTGATGGACCGGTCCAGTCCATAACTTTGTGGAGAGGACTTGGCGAGATGGAGAGAAGCTGATATTTTACATTTGCAGCAGTTAAGGTCCAACAAAATAAGAAAAAAAAGAAATACCAGCAAAATCATCACCACCTGCTTTAAATGTTCAGATTGGGATCAAATCAAATCTGCATTGAATTTTGATTCTGATAGATTCTTTCCACTCACTAATACTCAATGCACACAGAACATACAATTTCTGTGATGAAACCTGGTCTTGGTTAGATTAGAAAATGGCACTATTAGACAAACTTGGCTGCTGTTATGTTACAAATGGACCTGATTGAGGTGTAGTAATGGAAAAACCTACAACACAGTGTCTGAAATATGCTGTTTTAACTTAAAAATGTGAAATGTGTTCTCGCAATCCACCAAGGAGGAGGAAACACAAACAGCAGAAATGTAATTGATTCCCAATATTCCAGAATATAATTACATGCACCACACTACAGCGTTTGGCTGTTGGTGCAATTCTCACTGACCTCTGCTCACTGAAGCATCCCTTCCACATGAGGCCTCTTCTCTTCTCTGCTCAGTGACTTATGCACATGTATATCCTCAGGCAGAGAATGCCAGAGGATGTCAGGAAGCCTCGACCACATGTGACCAGCCTTCCTGTCATGTTGTCTGCCTCTCTCCCACAGCTTCCACCACCTGCCCCTCCCTGGAGGCCCCGGCTCATGGCACCAAGTTTGGCTCCAAGTATTTTGTCGGACACGAGGTCCATTTCACTTGCTTGCAGGGCTACCATCTTGTTGGTTCCGCGACACGAGCTTGCCAGGACAATGGCACCTGGACTGGTATCAGTGCCATCTGTAAAGGTGAGTCTTTATGGTTGACTGAACAAGATACAATAATCCCAAATCCTGCTGCTGCTGCTCGTGATGCCTGCTTCAGATCCTCTTTTCCGTGTTGGCATAGGATTGGTGTTTTTTGTGTCATTTCAGCTACAGTATTAGAATCTGAATCAAAAATACAGTATTTTATTAGTTCTTTATTAGAGTTACTTATGGAAATCTGGCCCCACCATTGAACCTTTTATATCACTCTTAAAGACTCACCTCTACCCGGACGCTTCCATCTAGATTTGACCTTTTTACCATTTTATTATGTTACTATTTTCTTGTTTTACTTTTGTATATTTCATAACTTTTATGTTCCTTTGCCTTTAACTCTGTAAAACACTTTCGTCAACCTTGGTTGTTTTTAATTGTGCTCTAGAAATAAAGTTGACTTGACTTGACTTGGCTACACTCTTAGAAATAAAAGTGCTAAGTAGAACCATATAAGGTTCTTCTGCTTGTCCTCATAGGAGAACCCTATTTGGCTTTAGGTCGAACCTTTTTATAAAGGTTCCACCTGGAACCCTTTTGGAGGGTTCCATCAAGAACCCTTTTAAAACCTT
The DNA here is from genome assembly GCF_963457635.1 of Microchirus variegatus. Lineage (NCBI taxonomy): Eukaryota > Metazoa > Chordata > Actinopteri > Pleuronectiformes > Soleidae > Microchirus > Microchirus variegatus. The sequence continues at coordinate 16,864,141 of NC_139812.1, read as the reverse complement.
TTATCCAGGAAAGGTGTTTTAAAGGGTTCTCTGGATCAAAATGCCTCTTGCAGGGACCATTAGTGTTACCAAGAACCCTTGAAAAACCCTTTCTCCGGGTTAGGGAGAAGGTTAGATATTGGTTAGGTTGGCCAAGTCGATGCGAGTCCTAAAAAGGTTATTTGTGTGTGTTTCTGAAGAAAGAGACAGAGAGACAGGATGAGTAAAATGTTTTTCTTGACTGTGATTAGAATTAAAATTAGTTTTATTGTGAACACACAAACACAGGAGCAGTGTGGGCAGCACTTATCTGCACCTGGATGACCAATGAGGGATTGTGTACCTTGCTCAGGAGCACCCCCAGCCCTGGACTTGTCTTAGGATTTGAACTAGTGACCTTACGGTTACAAGGGCTGTCCTTCATGAAACCAAATCCTTGCTGAGACTATACACTCTTAGAAAGAAGGGTTCTTAAAGTGTCCTTCTACAAGGGCTGAGGTTCTACCTGGAACCATTTGCTTCTGAAAAACCCTTTCCCTGAACACAACCAGTTCTAACTTGAACCTAACCAGAATTCAAATTCTAGCCCTAAACGTGACCAGTTCCTCAGAAACAAGGTTCTGCCTCATTAGGTGAGTGTTCAGAAAAGGTCCAAAAGAAGCAACAACTACAAGTACACACATCTCTCTCTTTAGTCATACAGAGTGCATTGCCTGACCCTAAACACAAATCGGACTTAACCATGTGAAAGTGTCCTCACAAAGTCAAAAGTCCTGAATCAAAATGTGTTCTCACAGCACATAGAACCACGTACGCACGTATACACAGATAACATTCAAAAGAAAAGAGCCATTCTTTTGAGGGGCTGCAGCTTCTGAATGAAGCCCTCGTTAAAAAGGCATTAAATGTCTCCGAACACAGGAAAACACCTGTACTGCATTCCACCGTGGGGAGCTTTCCCCTCCACTTTTCTGCCCCCCTCATCAACAGCAATTGTCGGGCTACTGTAAGATAACACCCTCCCTCTCTTTTACAGCAGTCCCACTGGACAGGCTCAGGCCCAGACATTATACCCAAACCACGGTCTGATAGCACACAACTATGCCAGGCACGCTATTGATAGTCCAGTCAGCCTGCACTGGTGGCACTCATCCAAAAACTCCCCAAGTTCAACATGTGCACGTATGTTTATTGACATTCATGGGTAAACCAACACGAGAAGGTCCGGCTCCACACAGTGTTAACCCTGTTCGTGTTTTCCAGGCCGGTGTGTGAGACGTCTAAATTTAGCCGTGCTTAAAAAGCACCACTGACAGACTGTGAAACCCCTGAAGTTAAGATAAGTTTCAAAATATTTAGTGGAGTCAAGTGGGCTTTTTCATGTTATGGCTGTGTGGCGGCCACAGGGGAAGCCAAATGATTATTAAAGGGACTGGTTGTGCCATGACTTCAGCGCCGCACGGCAGAGGACATCTGCACGATTCTCAGAAGTGACTACAGAAACAAAGATCATAGCATGTGATGCACTATTTATCCGCTTGTTTCATTACACTGACAGACGGAACGACCGTAAAGCTGCCAGAGATCTGTCAACGGCTTAGATACTGTGATATTTTATATTTGGTTCGAAACAGGCCTATCATTTTATTGGCTAATTACGAATTATCCGTGCCCCAGATCAGTCAATGAAACTAAAATGAAGAATAATATTTGCATATTGCACGTTTCAAAACACAGACCACAGAGAGTGTGTTCCTAGTAAATCCGAAATGCTAATTTATTGAAAAGGTGTTCGGAGAATGGAACTTCCAGCACAGTTTGTTTTTGCTGACAGGAACACGAGTTCAAAACAATGTTTCTAAATGTGTTTTACAACTGTAGAAAATTAAAGTAAAAAATATGCAGTGGCACAAGTGCATGTACGCTCACACCAGCGACTTTGAAGATGCAGATGGGTTTTATTGAGTGATGCATTAATAATGATAGCTCTTTAGATTTCCTGAAAAGAACTTTTCCCCACATGTGGTATGACTCAAAGGGCATCGCTGTGCCCATAATGACAGTACCAGCTTCTAATTCTTAAGTGTCATTTATCAGACTGGATGGGCTCATCCCTGCCTTCATGGATGGATGGTAGAAATGAAAGACTCACAGAGACTCTCTCATTTCCCCCCCTGTATTTCTTCACCAGCGTCACAAGTTTCTGCTTTTCCCTGAAACCCGAGGTAGTTTATTCACTATCTCTCATCGTCTTTCCAAAGTGTTTCCGTGTTAACTTCTCTTTTTGGTGTCCTTTTAGAACGACTGACATGTTTTCAGCTAGGTGTCAAACATGAAGCCCACGGGCCAGAACTGGCCCACCAGGGGGTCAAATCCGGCCCACAGGATGAATTTGTGAAAATGTCTCTTTATGAATAGAATCCAAATACTATATATTTCAGTCCCAGATACCTGTGACTAAATGTTTTGTAGATCCACTGTGATCTCTAGGTTGTAATGCACATGTGTAAATGGTCAATTTAGGCATTTTATTGTTGAAATTACACTTGTTCTTCTCAAGAAATGTCAGGTTTTTCATTATTTTCATGACAAAATTTTCTTTTCAAAAATAATCTGGGTCAAATCCGGTTGTCTGAACAGGGCCAAATAGTTGTGGCTCACTTTGCAAACTCTTCCGATCAATGATTGCGGTTTTAGAACACATATTTTATCTTAAATATTTCACTGACACAGCGGATCGAATGACCTCTTTCATCCGCAGATGTCAGTGAGTGTGCAAGTAATCCCTGCCAAAACGGAGGCACCTGCGTGGAGGGCGTTAACCAGTACAAATGCACCTGCCCTCAGAGCTGGAGCGGCTCACACTGCCAGCACCAAACCCACACAGGTCAGCGCTAACCAGAGAACGACGTCTCCAGTACAACGTGTTCTGCTCCAAGTCAAACTAACTCAAGTCTTTAAACCTTAACATTTCCTCCCCCCCTCGCTGCAGCGCCACCTGAGTGGAGCGTTATGAACGACCCCGCATTCAGCCGAAGACCTCGCTGTGCTCAAGTGAACCGAGCCCAGCACTGCAGCTGCGATGCAGGCTTCCACATGAGTGGTACCTCTGACAACAGCATCTGTCAGGGTGAGCTCGAATCATGTGTTACTGAATTCATCCCCTGGGCGCAGAGTCTGCTTTTGGTTTTGTCTGGTGTACAAATGTAATGTAGCTGTTATAGGAGCTTAAAAACTGCAGTGCATTACTTTTTATTGATTGTTGCTGATGTTGTTATTCTGCCTCTGTTTGGTCTCCATGAAATATTATTGGTATAATGTGTGCTCTGTTTGTAGCTTTGCTCAAGCGGTTCTATCGCACCTGACTGAGGGAGCATTTGGGTGTATACACCAGCAGCTTCATTGTTTTGAGCAGTTGCATTCACTTCTGTCACTTTTCATGGCCGCTTCTCTCAGTTTTAGTCAAATTCCAAGCTGTTTGCAGCCGCCTCGCTTTACTAGCGCAATGTCGTTCGGTGGCATGAGATCTAAACCCCGCGAGTGAGAGTCGTGTGGAGCTGACTGAGGCTTAATCATCGTTGTATGACAATGGTGTGAATTAGAGCTGAAACAATAAATTGGTTAATAATCTTTTTTCATTATTAAAACCAAATTTCTGGTTGTTTTAGCTTCTTAAATGTGAATATTTTCTTTGTTTCTTTGCTCCACATAACAAAGAAATCATTAAAACTGAATTTTGGTTTGTGGACAAAACAAGACATTCGAGAACATTGTCATTTTCAGGTTTGACAAACACTGATCAATGTTTTTTTTTTTACATTTTCTGACATTTTATGGACCAAACGGTTAATCTTAATTACGAAAATAATGGTTAGTTGCAGCTCTAGTGTGAATCGAACATCATTTTGTATTTCAATGCTGAAATACACAAGTCTTTTACTCCTGTATTGAAATGGTTACAAATGGGTGTAAATCTGCAGAGCCAGTCTGTGACAAACAAAATAATCCTCTGGAGAGGTTAATGAGCTGATTAGCATTTAGGTCCCCAGTTCTGTTGTTTTCAAGGTGTTGAGTAACATTTTAAAGTGAGACCGTTAAGAAAATGTAAAACCATCACAACCTACAACCCAAACAATAAAGCAGAGATACTGTTTTCATATAGTTCGTTGCCTCCTTGCAGATGTGAACGAGTGTGAGGTGTACCGGCTCGACCAAGGAGGGAAACTCTGCATCCACGAGTGTGTCAACGTCCCAGGCTCGTACCACTGTTCTTGCCCCAGCGGCTACAAGTTGCTCTCCGACGGACGGAACTGTGAGGGTGAGTGACAGCAGAGGACAAAGGCTCATTCACATGCACGTTCCAGATCTCGCTGGGTATGTAGATCCAGAGAGAAATACCAGAATACCTGTGATTTAGGGAAAAACTGTGGAGCCCTTTTTTTAGCTGCAGAAGTTTCTGAGGTATCTGTCAGCTTTGCTACCACTTCCATTCGCACCCCTGAAGCTTACAGGGCTTGCCAGTGGAATGAATGACCTCATCTTTTCCCAGAATGAATCTTTAGGACATGAGGCATTTGTGGGAGACTAAACTTAAAAGAAAAAAGAAAAAAAAAAAAGCCAAATAAACAATCACTGCACAGCACCCCCTGCTCTGACTGTGGTAACCAGGAAGCACAGAGTCAGTCTGGCAAGTCTCTCTCTCCCTGCTTCTCATTCTCATGCCACTGCTGTTTTGTCCTCCAGATGTGGACGAGTGTTTAAGCCAGCAGCACAACTGTAGCCAAGGGACAACTTGTGTCAACACGGGGGGAGGCTTTCAGTGCGTCAACCCAGAGTGTCCCCGATCGAATGGCGACATCAGCTATGTCAAGACGTCTCCTTTGTAAGTGGACACAGCGCCGCGCGACCGTGTTTGTTTTCTTTCGTCACTTGTTCTGTCAGTGAAAGAAAAAAAAACAACAAAAAAAAAACACCCCCTCACGTCTCAGCAGAGAGCTGTCATCGACTTTTAAACTATTTCAAATGAAAGTTCTGCACATGTACACGGTGTTACAGCCGCAGCCGGTCTCTCCAGCAAACTGCTGCTTATTGCTATTGGTAGAAATAACATTAAGATCGCCATGGCAACTGCTGCGATCCATCAACACAGCAACACATCCCTAATGGCCAAGTGAACTGAACGTTTTCAGAGGTGAAACTTAGGGGCTGCCAATGAAACCACACTTTAAATTGTTGTAGACATCTGTCACAGCCTCCTGACCGGTTGACCTGCTGCTGTTGTTGTGTGTTCACCGTATCCCAGTGCAGTGATAGATTATTATTATAAACATGTTGGGAGCTCTCACTTTCTGTTTTACCTTCAAATTAAGTGGCTCGGACAATCTGGTTAAAATGTTTGTAACTGGTTTAACTGTTTGAAATTCTTGCCCACGCATTCATAGAATTCAGTGTCACTGCATCTTTGCTTTCATGACTGCAGCATTATCAGAATGAATAGAAATGATAACAATAACAACAGCATTACCCCAGATATAAATCACTCGTGACAAAGTACACGTACGCTCGGCCAAACGTCACCAAAGTCCCCCTGGGGGCCAAAATGTTTGGAGACATCACATCAACTTCCACGTCGTCCGCCGTTTGCCCGACAACAGTAAGCTACCTCATTAAAAGACATGAAACAAAGCTCTGTCTGCCTCTAGTGAACCATCACTGTGGTGAAACACAGCCCCAGTGCCAGAAAAGCGAATGGATAAATGTTTAGGAAAACACTTGTAACAAGGGAGAAAGCAGGAAATCGAGTAAGCCAGGAGCTGTGTCCCAGTTCCATACCGCTTACTAATGCTTTTCACAAGTAAGCGCACTCACAGGTGTTAGCGAATACGCACACATCTGCTTACATCTGCATGAAATTAAAAGACATGACAGATGATGCAGGGGAAAGATCTCAGCAAATGAGATTTCTGCACAAATAACTCACTTTAATGGAGGAACTTCACCCGCACTCATCCATCTTTTAACACAACAGTGACAACAGTTATTATGATGCCAACAGGCAGTGACTGCATCTATCAAACACAGTATGAACACAGAAAAATAAAGGAATAAAGCTCAAATATTAATTGTATCATTACTTGTCTTTGCATAACTTTGTTTACATTAACAGAAAATGCCCTGACCTGACTCTCCAGGCTGTTTGATTATGTTCTGTATGTTACCAGTGTGTGTGTCACTCCTGTTTAATGACAAAAGACGTAGTTACGAGCACTTTCCCACAGGGAGAGACCGATTGTGTAACTCGAACGGCCACCATTACATGACAACTGAAAACACACTTTACAGTTTACAGTTGCGAGAGTGTGACTCACGTTACTTTTCGGACAAATGAGAAAGAAAGCAAAGCACACAAACAACAGCGAGAGAATATCCAAATGACGTACTGTAAGGAAAACATGTTTTTGCGACATCACAACAAAAATGAAGAGATCTGCTCTAATTGAAACAGAAAGAGAATATCCCCATTGTTCTGTGTCTGAAAGGAGTGGGAAACAACTATGACCTTGTGTTTTGATTGCCATATTCATAGAAACTACTCAAACAAATGATCTAGACATCCTATTCCATTTGGAATTTGGTGAAACTTGGTGTCAGTACTTGGTAACTGGTTGTTAAATAAACCTGCTCCTCTCAGATCAGTTTGAGGTCACTTAGAAATGTCCTTATTTATGAAGGATGAATATAACATTAAATGAATCAGAAATACACTCTATACATTGTTAATGTGGTAAACGACTATTATAGCTGCAAACGTCTGGTTTTTAATGGAATATGTACATAGGTGTATAGAGGCCCATTTCCAGTGTTCTAATGGTACATTGTGTTTGCTAATCGTGTTTGAAGGCTATTGGATGATTAGAAAACCCTTGAAAACCCTTGTGTAATTATGTTAGCACAGCTAAAACAGTTTTGCTGGTTTTTTATTCCTCTAATCTAACAAAAAAAATTGTATAGGTGACAGCAAACTTTTGAATGGTAGTGTAAATCTTAAATGTAAGCGTTTTCGTGGGTTAGTTGTTTCAATAGAGCAGGTTTTATAATAAGGATGCATGCTAAGGAACATAAAGGTAAAGGTGACTGTCAGCCACATAAACTGGCGTGGCTGACAGTCACAACAGCTAGCTACGCTAATGCTAATCCAAAATTTTAAAAATTGCGTTGTGCCTTATGAGGTTGCACAGTGTTTGTATTATGTTAGCCCTACGCTAATGCTAATCATAGCCTCGCTAGCTTACCTTTGGAAACGGGTTTGCCAAGTTAGGCGCAAAGTAATAGCATGCTAATGCAAAAATAAATATGTTCTCAAGTATTGGTGAATGGACACCTCGTAGTTTCAGTACAACACCATGTTCTGCGGTGAACCGTGTGAAAATGTCTCACCCACAGTGAGGACAGCCTCTTCCCTCTCACCTCCCCGCTCCAGACACCGCAGCTGCTGCTGATGAGCCGCTGCCTGCCTGGTGTAGTGTGATAAATCAGCGAAAGTGCAGTGTGATAAATCGGTGAAAATTAAATTCCTCCAAAAAAATAGAAAATCAAGGATGCACACCATCGGGCCATGCTCAACCCATATCCAAAGTCTTAAGGTGATCCGACTAACGGTCTGCGAGATATGCCTGTCACAGACACACAGACAGACACAGACACAACTTGCTTTGTAGATAGATATGTCAATGTAAAACAACAATATTTATCACTGCTCACTAACTGCTGCATTTCTGTCTTGTAGTCAATGTGAGAGAAACCCCTGTCCCATGGACAGCCGCTCCTGCCACACAGCCCCCAAGACCGTGTCCTTCCACTACCTGTCTCTGCCGTCTAACCTGCAGACTCCTGCCACGCTGTTCCGCATGGCGACCGCGACGGCCCCCGGGCGCACGGGCCCCGACAGCCTGCGCTTCGGCATAGTGGGCGGGAACTCCCGCGGCATCTTCGTCATGCAGCGTTCAGACCGGCAGACTGGCGAGCTGATCCTGGTCCAGCAGCTGCGCGGGCCGCAGGAGATCGGCATCGACGTGGACATGTCCGAGTACAGCGAGCGCACCTTTCAGGCCAAGCACGTGGCCAGGGTGCACATTCTGGTCTCGCCTTACAACTTCTGAGGTTTGAAAGATGCTTGAAAAGGTGAAGGAAGGCGAACAAGAAAGAGTTTTCTCCACCCACACCACGCGACATTGGCTAAAGTACCATAACAGTGAGGAAACACACGTCAATATTAAACGGCTATTTTACGAATGTAACAACTTACGGCAAAAAAGATAAAAACACATGATAGATGCTTATGTCAGTATGAGCTCTGACCGATTATGCTTGACTGCGTGAGTCAGAATGCATGAAAAGTAGTTTGCGAGCATAATGAATGGGTCTGTGAGGAATCAGTACTTATTTCTGTTTTATTTTTGTTGCTTTTATGTTGGTAATTTTTTATGTAGGTTGTGTCTGAGAAGCTCAGGGTCAGGCTGTGGCGTTGATGGTAAAACCTGAGAAGACATTAGTGCTCCTGTGGCTCTAATTTATTGGAAATATTGTCGCTTGGTTTTTGCATCGTAACATACTGTGTGCCACATATCTTCAATTATATAGTGTATATTTTGTACTAGCTTGCTTTGTTTAAGGCACCAGTCATTATATATTTTTTTTAAATCATCATGTATGTTACACAAAAGTAGCCTTATTACACTCTAAATCATAGATGATTTGACAAGCTTGCCAAAGCACACCACATAATTTATCTGGAATTTTAATTCAACTCCAATAAAGCCAGTCCAGCGTTTCAGCATTTGTTAGAACTACCTCGCTTGATGCTGAACAGTGCGCTGTTAAATGTTCCCGTGGCAGTTCCTCCTCTCGTTTTACATCTACATAGAGTGAATTTTAATGATCAAAACACTGATAAATAACCACTTCGTGCCTATAAATAGTTCTGTGATTGAGTGGATCCATTTTTGGAGAGCGACGCATGCCTTTTGTAATCTAACTTCTCGATCCAGAGGCTCACAGGGAATTCAATTTGAAGCAGAAAAGCAGTTCCGCAGTATTTCAGTTTCACTTGAATACAAGGAACTAGCTGTCACATTTTGAAGTCACATCTAAGTGTGTCTATTAGTTACGGGAAAAAAAAAATAAAAGAGCAACTAACTTTCACCACATGTTCTCTTAACTCCCTTCACTCCGTGGCTGGGCTCCATTCAGGGGTTTAGATTGCAATAAAAGGGGCCAGAAGAGCTTCATGTGTTCAGGAGGGAGCGGATGGGTGAGAATCAAAACACATGCCCTGACGGCACGTATTGCTTTGAAAATGACAACGTGCCTTAATGGCGGGCCTTATTTCCCCTTCAGTAACCAGACCAGGAGCACTCTCACATTGCAGCCTTTGTTTTGAGGCTGTTTGATGTTCACATGTTTCATCCATTCTCAGGCACAAGGATATTGCCAGAGACGATTAAAGAGCACTGAGCTGCATAATACAAGCCATTTGGAGGGAAATGATAAAAAAGAAACAAAAAAAATAATAGAGTGAGAGCCTTGAGGGGAAGCCAGCGTGTGGTTTGTGCTGGTTTTTATGTCGGAGACACAGGAACATGACTGCACTGCTGTCTTTTCATCACCAGTGGGTGGACACGACACAGAGGAAACACATGAAGACACGGTGCAGTAACTCAAGTACGAATCTTATAATTTGTCTCGCAAAAACCGCCGACCCCTTTATGAATGAAAGGTTTCCTGTGCCTTGTTAATGTGTGTTTGTAGCCGCACTTCAAAGCTCCTGATCACGTCACCAGCAAAAGGCATGTGCAAAGAAAAAAAAAAAAATAGGAGGAAACATCAAAAATTCTTGACATTCCAAGGGCAGTGAAAATATTGAGCTTCAGTTTAAGCAGTTGCATCTCCTGAATGTATCTATTCAAACACTAAAAACCGTATATCACACTGAAGTGAGACTTTGAATTGTATCGGCCACCATTAAAATTTGTACAAACATTGTACAAGTGTGTTGTTGCTGCTGTGTTCAGCCAGAGCGAGAGGCGATGTAGAGGAATTTCGCTGTGCTTTGATTGTGCAGGAGAGGAGTGAGGTCGCCAGTGGATCGTCTTTCATGTTGGATCAATGTTTGGAGGAGATCCAGAGGTGCAAGAACACAGTGAAGGTCTCCTTTACTTTTTCGACTTTGAAAAGTCATCATTACGGCCTCTAATGTGGATTACAGGCTGTAATGATGACATTTTTATGTTTGAGACAAGTATTGTACACTTAAATGCAGTCCGTTTTTACTTTCAGATAGAAGCACATAATAATTTAAGCCAAAACTGGTTGTTTAGATGTAGAAATGAGCTCCACGTAGAGTTCCCCAAAATGAGACACTTTTTACTGTTTGTCTCCACAAATAGATCCTGCTAGTTTGGGATTTCATGCATGTAAATCTGCATTTTAACTCGTTGTTCTCTGTGTAGCAGGTGTAAACTAGGGACTAAGGACTAGTGCAGTGCCCCGTAGAAAGTATGTATTCCTATAGTGGGAGGAGCTGAAGAAGATTTTCCAGTTATGGTAATGCTAACATAATACAAACATTGTGCAACCTTATTAGGCACAACGCAAATGTTTTCATTTTCGATTAGCATTAGCGTAGCTAGCTGTTTTGTGACCGTCAGCCACGCCAGTGGTCGCTAGCTTGCAGCTGGGTTTGCCAAGTTTGCCGCAAAGTAGTAGCATGCTAATGCAAAAATAAATATGTGCTCGAGTATTGGTGAATGGACACCTCGTCGTTTCAGTATAACACCATGTTCTGCGGTGAACCGTGTGAAAATGTCTCACCCACCATGAGGACAGCCTCTTCACTCCACCTCCCCGCTACAGACAGCACAGCTGCTGCTGATGAGCCGCTGCCTGCCTGGTGTAGCTCGATAAATGAGCTAAAATTACGGTCAGCGAGATATGCCCGTCACAGACACAACTTGCTCTATAGATAGATAGGCACAAACTGTAAAAGTGGTGTTTTATTGACAAAACATGATATGAAGTAATGTTGTAGCTCACACACACAATATGGTAACTGTTGTTCACTATTAAAGGTACCACATGTAAGAATGTGGCCAAATACAGTTACTACATTCAAATTCAAAATACCGAGGTCTTTTAGGTTTCGTTTTCTGACGTAACTGGCAACCCGTGGTTGCTCGGCAGCTGAGACTCTACTGACTGCAATGATTGATAGACGGCCGTAGGTGGCGCCACATGCCAAAACATGATTTCAAAACATAAACATGATTTGCAGTCTGCAAAATATTTTGGCTGTACTATTGTTTTTAGTGAGTTCAGTATGTCATATGAACATTATTCCTGAGTCTCTGTGACATATTAGGAGGATTTTATGGCCAGTTGCTTTAGATTTATTATATAATGCACCTTTAAACTGAAAAAGCTGCTGTGATAACCACTCAAAGCTGCTTTACACTAGTTTTGCCATCTATTACACATCTTTCATGTCTATTCACACACTGCTGGCACAGCCATCAGGAGCAACATTAACTGTCTCGCCCAAGGACACATGTAACCCACCATCTCACTCACTCCAAATGTTATTCGAGTAGTTTATTCACTGAGGGCTTCTGTCTTGAAAATAAACGTCTGGGCGTTGTTCAAAGGCTTTCTGATTTTCATTATTCATCACAATTTCCCCCTCACAATAGCCCATTCATTCATTCATTCAGCAGATCCAACCACTCAAATCTCATATTTGCAAGACAGCTTAAAAACCAGACATGGAATCGAGAGTAAAATGTGCAGTGTAGTTTTTTTTTCTTTTATTGCCAATACTGGAAATAATAAACCAGGAAACAAACATTCTCCCGGATTTATTTCATAATTCTTTTAGAGTGTACAAACTTCCAGAGAAGGAAGAAAAAAAAAAAAAAAAAACCGAGAACCATCGGTTACAAAAAAGGTTTCAACCCAGTTCTTCATGACACTCGTGAAAAGTAGAAAAGTAAAATTATCCAGACACTGCTCCACCTCTGGAATTATGAAATAACAGGAATGAGCCACAACCCATCTGTACAAATAATCAAAGGTCCTCTGCAGGTGTCTGCAGCTTTATATAACAGAGGGACAGCCTGCCATTGTAAACACAATTATTCCAATTTTCCAACCAAAAGAAAGTGACAGTATAAACCCATTCATATGATTAGCTTGTGCTAACCACTTTTTTTTCTTCTACTGTGTTATCATAACATGGGATGACATGTACAGATGACCTGCCGTTACATTTACTTAGAAGACAATGTCAGTGTTCCAACAACAAAAAAAACTTATTAAGACTTTAAAACCATGACTGTTACTAGAGTGTCTCTGAAACCAACACAACGATTTCATTGGCAAAGAAAGAAAACACTTTAAAGAAATAAAACATTGTGAGACTGTTCAGGATCCAGGTTATTAAAATAATAATAATAATAATGGAATCACACCATGTAAACACGCACCTCAACAACTTGTAAGTACACTTGAAAAAAACAAATAAATAATAACAAAATCACATCGCTCTATCATGTCAACGTACAAACGTACAGTATATTGCCCCTTATTTTAGAAGACACAAAACCAGATCCCCAAACACACACACACATACAGTAGATTCACAACATGACGGCAAACCCCGATTCTCAATTCAAATTGTACAACTCTCCAGTTTATAAATTCATCTCACACACATACACACCAACACTGACAACATCAGGTAGTTTCAATCCACACGGGACAGCAACTTTTACGCTTCCTGCACGGACGACCTCGCACAACGAATACATGTAGGCACAGCTAAGATCTTCAAAGTGCATGTGAGCATCCGAGTGAATTTCTGCAACTCTAACTTTATGTAATTAAGACATTAATCAACAGTCTTTCTCATCTGGCTACAGAATTAGCTTAAATAAACAATTCTTAGTGTTAAGTGGGGAAAATGCCTTTTAATTGTTTTCCCCCATAGGAAATTGTTCTTCAAAACAACCAATAATAATATATATACCCCCCAAATAAAGGATGTGCGTGTACATTTGAAAGTACAGTACATGCATACATGTGGTCCATACTTCTCAGATAAATTAAATTCACAATCAGAATAATAGAAATAAATACAGCAAATAGAGCAATTTAAAAAAATATGAAACGTTCTCTTTGGAAAGAAAGCCTCACAAGTGATCGAATCAGAAAAATAATGTGTGAACTGGTCGATGTGAAATGACAAGTCTTTTTCTTGTAGAAGAAGTTGAGGAAATGAACAGGGGTCTTCCTAAACTGTGACCTGCACCACCTTGCAGAGGAGCACACATTCTGGAGGATCCTGTGGAAAGCTTAACGTCACCCGACTGGAAATCTTGGAGAAAAACCCTGGTGCAGAGTCTTCAGAGGGACTTCTGCTGTGTTCTCCAGCCACCACATGCACATTTTTACCTCACTCCAGCTTCGACATCTCGTATTTCGTTGTCATGATTTCCTGAGGAGAAATATGCAAAAGTAGGAAATTTAGACAGGGAAACCAGAAAAAAAAAGTGATTTTTTGTTACTACATAGACCACGTGTGTCAAACTCAAGGCCCGGGGGCCAGATTTGGCCCGTCACGTCATTTTATGTGGCCCTTGAGTGATTAATTGGTCTTAAAAATCTGTGTTAAAATAGGTCTATGCTGCTTTAAGGCGGCATTTCACACAATGCACAGCGATTGTGTTACCTGCAAAGTGAAGGCATCCCTCCACTAGATCGCAGTGTATCATTGTATATGCATCATGCGACGAGTGAAATTAAGATTGAGACTGTGATCGCAGCAGAATGTGTTCACGAAAGCCACAACCAAAAACGTGTGGCAGTGAAAGACCAGATACAGACTTTTAAAACTGTTAGTTTGTCAAGAAACACCATCGCGGACCGGGTTACATCTATAATGCATCATATTTGTAACTTGAATAAGTCATAAATACAGTTATTTAGCAATATGTTACCTTTAGTTTACATTATATTTGGTTACATTTATTCTGTATGACAGTTATCTGGCCCTTTGAGGGTAATGAGTTTGACACCCCCGACATAGACTGTGCTTTAATATGGACGTCCAAGACGTTGGTTAGCCACCAGAGGGCAACTCTGAATGGAAGTCAAATAAAAATAAGCCTAATTCTCATTTGATTTATAACATCAGTAAACATTTTCCTTATGAGATAACAGATTCAAAATTATGAAGGGAAATAGCACATACGAGTGGACACCACTGTGATTGACAGCTGGTATGGTCTTAAGGCCTCAAAAATGGGATTTTGTCTTGCAACCAAAAGATGACGTCCAGTTTACTGTATTTTACCGTTTCATATAGAAATAAAGACAAAAACGAGCTGTTCATTTCTCAATGGCGTGACTGAAAACTGGCTCCGGCTGTTATGCCCTTATTTTAAGAAAGAAACTCTTGTAAAAGCAGTCTTAAATTCATTAATTAGGGCATGATGTCATGCTAAACACTATATAAAACTTGAGCATCCTCTCCAGCTGATAGAAGGAAATAAAGAAAAAAACATGTGATTGGATAACAAATAAAACTCTTCTCAACACTACAGCACATTTAGGAGCTGGGTGAAAAAAGTGAGCTATAACTGACTCTGGCTAAAGTAACATGTTGTGTGTGAATCCCGTTTTGCTGATTACACACCAATGTAATTCCTACCTCATCTGAGTCAAGCAGGACTGGTAAAGCTCTGTGAGGACAAAAGAAATAACACATTAAAATCACATGTCTTATTCAACAAAATTAGCAGGTTAATATAAAAAAATCAATGTGACATGATGCTTACACGTCGGTAAGGGAGGTGGGAATGTTATCCTCCACCCACTTCAAGTCCTCCTCCTGGACAAGCAGAAACAACATTTAGCAACAAAGAAAGAAAGAAAACACTGCCATCTGCTGAAAGACGGTGCACATGCAACTACCGTCATATACTCGCTTTTGAGAAACAAAGGTGTGCAGTTGTGTTACGTACTGGGTTTGTATCTATGAGCCTCGCTGTGCCATTTGACTCACTTTTACTTGCTCTCAATTTAATACCATCAGCTGTGGATTAAAAAACAAACAAACAAGAAAGGTGATTAACCAACACAAATATTAGCAGTGTTTTGGATAAAGGTAGAACATTTTTACAACGTAAATCGTACCAATGTTTGTCGAGGCGACGAACTCCTCGATCTCCTCATCGTCAGAGTCATCGATGAGAGGTGTAAAAGCGTACCTGCAGACAGTGAGTTAACTGATTCATTATTCATTAAGTGCCAGAGAGGAAAATGTTAAACTTAACAGTCCTTAATACATGTCTTGCCTTTGGTTGTTGGCAGACGGCCTCCATAAGAACATGATGACGAGCAGGACGATGGAGAACAAGAACCTCCAGAAAGCATCTTCCACCCACAGCTCAATCCAATCCTGTAGACAAACACACGATTATTAATGACACACAAACCTTTAAATTGTACTATTTCTTTTGTTTTATGAACATGCTAAATTATACTCACAGACTGGCAGTCTGCAAGGCGAAATTTTTTTGCTGTCCAACCCATGAAAACGATGGAAGCTGGAGGAAACGAAAAACGCTGTTATTTATAGACACTCTTCTGTGTGTGTGTACAGAGTGTGATGTATAGTTAAATTGTGCAGTTGGGTGTCACTTACCAATCACAGCAAACAGCAGTGTGTTTGTAAAGTGTCTGTACAGGGACAACTTGACAGGGTTTCTCCTTAGCTTCAGGGTCTTGATGGTTTGTGCCAGGCTGACAAAGATGTTAGTGGCAGTCAAGGAAAACATGTGGCAGACATTGGATATAGTGTGATCGGTGACACCTGTGCTTTTCCTACTATAACGTGTCAAACAAGCAGAAACTTTAGTGGGATCCATCTGCCAATTCATACAACTGTTTTCTCCTGAAACTGCAAAACGTAGCACTCTGTTGACTCAGCTGAGTCTGCACCTTTTACTAGGAGATGGAAGCACATGTTAATAATATAAATATGCTTACAGATTGTAAATGTAACTAACATTGTAAATAAATGCAATGTATTCATAAGATTTCATCTATAGATGCAAACTGTCCATGTCAGCTGAGATTGGCACAGCTCCCCCCGTGTGACCCTCATGTGGAGGATCAAGTGGTAGAAGATGGATGGATGGATCTATAGATGCAGGTGCATTCAGATGCTACTTAATTAAAAGGTCAGAAACTATTTTCTGCTTGCTGTTTGAACAGGAACACTTCTAAAAGGGTTGTGGTTGAGCATGCAATCACTATTGCCCATTCAAGACCAGAATAGTCCATTAATAGCAACATAGCAAAATGCTGGAAAGAAGAATATGGGAAATATCAACGGCAGGAAAACCACCAACCAGAAGAAAAATCAGTGGTTATCCGACTCAGCAAAAGACTAGGAGGATTGATGCAAAGCGGTTTCCACTGCAAAGCAAACTTGCACTTTAACTTTTCTTTCACTGTGAAAGATCTTGGAAGGGAATAAGACGAGTGCAGATCAAATGATCCTGGATCTACCATGGGCACGCGTTGAAGGAGGCAAGGAGCAGAGAGAAACCACATAAGGAAAAGGTTGTAGGTGCACTAAAGGATATCCACCAGCATAGAGAGGAGTCAAGCAGAGCCAGAGGAATGTTGGCCAGCAGGGCCAAGTCAGAGTCTTTCGCCTAGAGGGGAGGACAGAGCAGGACCAGAGGACACAAGGAGGTGACAGATGAGGGGAAAATCCCAGAGAGCATGGATCATGAAAAAAGGGGGCAGCACGGAAAGTATAAAGAACCATTTACCAAAGTGCAAAGAGGGGAAAACAAACAATCGTACAATTCACTATCAGTACAATCAGACTCGTTTGTCATTATTGGTGCTGCTGACGAGTGGACACAGGTAGGATATGAACCAGATGGCACCGGAGTCAAACACAGCCAGAGAAATTTCAGTAATGAGAGCGTAGCCATTGTCTCTACCCTTTTTTTTGCCCATCAAAAAAATAAGGAAAATACAAACCGTTAAGTTTAGTTACAAACACAATGACAAAAAAAAATATCACAGAAACGTGATACTGTTGATTAACTCTCTTTTCAAGAAAAAGTGCTGACATAATCAGAGATGTTTATATATATATATATATACACACACACACACACACACACACACACACACACATACACATATATATATATATATATATATATATATATTTACATTATATTCCTCTCCTTAAATTCAAATGTTAGTATTGTTTAGTTCTCATGACTGTTGGTCAGATTAAATAATACTATTCAAATCTTAACTTCTAACGACTTACCCCAGTAATCCTCAGGACACCTTCGATGCTAGCAAAAGCAAAGTAGAGCACGCCGAGTCCCACCACTCTGTGCATGACTGTCCCCAGTCGAGGCCTATAACAAAAAGGGGATGATGTTAGTTGCCTTTTTTTAAATAACCGAAATTGTATCTCGTATCTTTGTGTGCAGACATACTTCACGATGCCATATCCAAGACTGACAATGATGACCAGCAAACGAGCCAAAGTCCTCTTGAGGGCGGAGACCAGCTCAGCAAAGATCAACAAACCTGACGCTAAAGGCAACAGAAACTGTCATAAAAACATCATAAAAATGGCCCAAACATTTTTGAGATGATTTGTTCACGCTCACAAGCAGAGCCGACGGTATTGGTGTTTTCATATTCAGCGCAGAAGACGGCCATCTCCACCATCCCGAGGAATATGACCCCCGCTATCCAGAACTGGATCCTCAGCAGATCCTTCCAGTAGCACGCCGCCCAGACGAACCACAGCAGGGCGTATAGAATGTACATGATGCACATCACCATGTAGAACTATAAAAACAAAAAGGAAGATTAGATAGAAATCCAATCAAATCATTTCTCAAAATCTGACTTTTGTTCGACAAGATTCTGTGAGCACTTACGATCATGAGAGGCCATTCTGTGATGGAAATGTAGCCGTGGCTGCCTTTCATCACGACAGTGACTGGAAAGCAAAATCCAGACAGTAAAACAAGTCAGGGTGATAACAAACACAGGTGCTTATGACACTATTACGACTTAAAAACTCTCACCTGTCAAATTCCAGTTAACCTCCTGTTTATTGGGCAGAAACTTGACAACCAGCAGGTAAGGCCCGTCCTTCCATGTGGTGGCTATGACATTGTCTCTGATTTTCACACTGCTGTTCTTCGCGGTGCTGCTGCTGTCTTCTTCTTCAGTAATCCACCTGATATAATTTGGATCCTGCAGTATCACGAATAATAACACACTGTTTATGACTTTACAAAAAATTCATTGAATACTATGTACAACAGAGCATCTTTTGTTTTCTTACCTGCACTTTGCCATCGACAGGTGGAACAACTTGACGCGGTTCCGCCTTGGCTTTCTGAAAAACACATTACTGGATATTGTGATAAAGAACGATGGTAATAGATCACACATGTGAGACTAGAGTAATGAAACAAACCTACTTTGAGCATTGGGAAAGAGCGCATTACACTGTTACACTTCATGGGACTGTACACATGTTCAATGTACTCTCCTTGTCCAAGGGGATTTGGATCCAGGCTCTCTCCACGACTCAAAGGCGTTCTCTCATACATTTCCTGCAGGACATGACGGCCACAAATCAGCATTCACAAAAGTCCAAGTCTAGCCAGATGTGCCACATTGCCTTTGTTCTCACCTCTATATTAGTGAATTCATTGTGACAGGGGTAGTATTTTAAAAACCAGTGAATTGTGAAGGTCATTTCCTCCGGACAGCCAAAAGAAACAACTAAACAACAACAACAAAAAAGATATTCAGCACATGGGACATCACCTTCTCGCAATAGATCATGGGCATATTTTCCACATCATCTTACCTTTTAGTTCAATATCAGTGTCGTTATACATGGATTTCCTTAACAGCAGTGGCCTGGAAATCTGTGGGAATTGTAAACAAGGTTTATGAGTTGGAGTCCATCTTTTTTTTTATTAAAAAAAGATACAATTGGACTGATGGGACTGTTTGGGTGTGATGGAGGCTCAGTGGTTAGGATGTGTCTTGAGTTCAATCCCAATTAGGCTGAGCTATTACTGTGTTTTAGCAAAGAGGGAAAGGCTCAAGGACGTTTGGATCAGGTGAAATGGAAACTTAAATACTATCCATGGGTGCATTTCTGTCTGTCTGTCTGTGTGTCTGAGTTCAGTGTCGGGCTGAACAATATGGGGAACATATCCAATTGTGAGAAGATATGGGTCAAAGTTCACTTTACTTAACTTAAAGATATGAAGTCTTTCCAACATGTATGAGCTATGTTTTGAGAAAGGCAGCTTGGTTTGTCTTTTTAAATAGTTTTAAAAACCATTATACAATAAATGATTGATTGTTCAGTTTTAGTTTCAATGTCTGACAAATGACCTCACCAGGTTTCACTCTGCCTCTGCGTGCACCTAACAGAACACATCAGAACAGGGCCACCAGGACACCCGAGACTTCTCACTATTTAAATTATTAATCGAGGCTTTCTAATTCGTTCTTGGGTCCAGTCTGGGAGTCCAGTCTACATGAGTGAATAACATGATTGTAAATAATCTTTCATGGTTTGTTTTCTAGGGATGGGATTCGGTATCGGCCAATATCGGTCCAATACTGGTTAAAATCAATGGATAGGATATTGGACAGATAAAAATGTAAAATCAGAGACAATCCAAAAAGCAAGTCTAACACATGCTTCACTATGCACAGACTGTAAAAATGTAATTAAATAATATTAATAATCATAATTTAAGCCTAATCATGTTTGGGCTGTTTATTTCTTATTTTTACGAGAACAATAACAATATAGAGACATAGTTGGAGAATGACTGGCACAAATGTGTTGATAACATAGTTATCGTTCATAAATGGTCTAAAATGACTCTATCGGTCGAATAACGGTATCGGTAGATACTCTAAATTACTAAATTAGTGATATCGGTAGGACAAGTGGTATCGTCCCATCTCTAGTGTTTTCATGTCATGATTCAGGTTTTTGGAAATTACATTAATACACATATTCCACTGGGCGCAGTTTTAACAAAGCAGGTTTTTTTTTCTGTCCTATAATTCCTATCAATATTAAGGAAACAAAGCCGAACTCACGCAGGACAGTTGACACGACTGTCAGCTGATAGCGAGCTAGCATAACAAAGCTAACGCAGCTAGCATTAGCTCGCCGGTGCTGTGGCTGTCCAGCAGGTCAGATTTGATCAGGAACATACTCACATTTTCTACTGTGATTCTCCACAGGCCCCTTTCTGGAGCTGCAAGAGCCGCGTGTATGGTGTTGAGGAACATAACACAGATGATGAGCCCTCCCCACGGATACAAAACTCCTTTGCTCGGACAGATCCACGTCCTCATCCCGACCGCGGCAGCCATGTTCTTTGTAGTGTGTAACCGTTTCCTGCAGGGGGCGTCATGAACAGCTGGAGGAGGAAGGAGCGACGTGTTTATCCTTTGTTCTCAAAATGAGGTACGTGTACCAGCAGTGGAACGCGAGCTTCCTCTGGTGGTACTTGGAGGAGTGCATAGGGAATGAAACAAAACATACAAAAACATAAATTAAATTATAATAATTAGAGTAGGAGGAGGAGGATAGGAGAGCATATTAGCTTATCGGGAATCAATCTGCCTCCTGTGAAAAGTCCTTTGCTCTCCCTATTTATACCACTGTATTTTAACGTTGGTGATAATATTTTCTAGGTGCTACTATCAAAAACATTTGATAAAGACTGCTATAGATAGATTTTAGTTGATTTAAAGCTGACATCAACGTCAACGTTAATGCACGACGCTTTTCCATGACTACTGACCGGAAAAAGACACGCGTGACGTCATGTTTCCGTGACTCCGGATTGTTAAAATTAGTCTGTAAAGGAACGCTAAACTTTAAAAAACAGAGGCACACATACGCAGTTACACAGGTACGCTGGTTATTTGTAACGCTGCTCTTTTCGTTTAATAAACAGACCGCTCCAGTTCCACTGTAGGTGTGCTAACGGCGCTAATTCAGCTAACGGAGCTAACTGGTAAACGGTGCCTGGACTCCGGTGTCGCAGCACGTAAACATGCACGTCTTTTTCCGGTCAGTCGTCATGGAAACGTGTCATGCGTTAACACGCGTTAACCTTTTACAAAGTGCTAGTTGTGCCTCATTAGGACCGGATTAATAAGTATTGGTCTCATACGGTCCTAAAGAGGAACAAATACCCACCAGACGTTTGCTGACACAGGACAAGTAGATCACTGTGAGTTCATCCTTCCATCCACGTAGAGACAAACAACCATCCACTCTTACACTCACACCTACGGTTAATTTAGAGTGTCTAATTTGCCTAATCCCCAAACCTGTATGTTTTTGGACTGTGGGAGGAAACTGGAGAACCCAGAGAAAACCCACTCACATAATGGGAAGAACATGCAAACTCCATGGAGAAAGACCCTTGTTCTGACCGACCTGGGTCTTCTGACTGCAAAGAAAAGAGTGCTGACCACTACGTCAACCGTGTGGCCCTTCACTGAGTCATCACACTTTTCAACTTCCTCGGCATGTCAGACAGACAACTGAGAAAAGCAGTTTTTTAGTGACCTGTTTTGAAAAATATGTTTCAAACCCAATGGGTTTGGAATATTTCCTCACCACTATAACTACCATAGTGATCAAAGGTTAGTGAATAGCTTTGAAAGGAGTCAATAAATGAGTCGTATGCATATAAAATCACTTTATAAACATTCTGTACATTTTTTTGTATTTACAAGATAAAATTTCTGTTTCACAGTTCAATGTATTTTAAGCTTATCGGATCATGTTCATTAAAACAGACATTTCTAACACTGATGTATCGGCTGTCCAAGTAAGGCACAAGCTGCTTAAATAAGAACACTATAGTCCACATTAGAAAACATCCAGGTGCTCCCAGTGTAAAAAGGCAACATGTTTAGTACTGACGCATTATGCTGGCAGTTTTATTACAGTTTTGAACTTCTGGGTACCAATCATTACAGCAGGCGAGACGTATCGCATGAGCTGTGCACCATCACTGTCACGTCACTGACCATATCGCCATTTGCTTGACCTGAACTATCGCTCGACAAAAGAGGAGTGTCCGCTGCAGGAGACCTCAGAGAAGGGTCAGAGGAGATTACCACCACATAACGATCCTCGTCATCCTCATCCTCCAGGCCCTCGTGAATGTCCACAGTGACGACGGCATTTTCCGCTGCCCGTTGGCTGCAGGAAGGGGAGGAGCTGAACACAGGATGTCCAGCATGAGGTTGAGTTTCCCCGTCAGGGTCGTCTTCGGGAAAGCTGGTGTTAATATAAATGATATCGTCCCTGCTGGAAGACTCTGGGAGCTTTTCGGTGAGCTTGTCCAACACTTCTCGAAGTTGGGTGAAGACGGGTCGGTCCAGTGGATCTGCCCTCCAGCAGCTGTACATGATCTCGTATCTGGGTGCAGGTAAATAAAGGCGATATTTATGACATCTTGTTTTTTTGCAAAGAGTTAAGACCAATCCTTTAACCCCTTAATGCCTGACTATATTTCCAATTATATAAAAAAATTAAAGTGTGTTTTTGTGCTTTCTAGCAGATGCTTAAGTAAGTGGAGATTGTTAATTTTAACATAGCACACACAATAGATGATGCAAATTTGCGACATCAGGCATTTAAGGAATCTCCTCCCCTGGAGCTCCAGGGAGTCTCCTGCCCGGACACACCCTGTTATTATTCGTATACAGTCATTATTACCAGATGTCACCAATTTGCGACAATAACTTCCACAGTTTCAGTCACATGTAGTCTATTCTGATGAATTAGCAGCAACCAATAAACTGGTATCTATATTTTCCTTAGCACAACTTTCCTCAAATTTGGTGAATTTCCCAACATTAGCCACTTTCAACAACTGGATTACACCGCGACTGCTAGATGGCAGCAAAGCGCTTCCAAATACGATCCTTGGTATGTGTGGATTATACATCAAGTGGGATACATAAGCCACCTCAGCTGAATTCATACCAGCAGATTATCCGTCAAATATCACAGTAGATGGCAGCAGTGAGTAAAGTTTTTGGGACTAACTGTTGTTGTTTTTTAGGATGAAAGTCTAAACAGGAGAACTGAAAACATAATGTTATTTTGCTGAAGCTTAACCATGAACTTTGCTAAAACACAGAGGAAGAAAAGAGGGAGTGGAAAATACCAGAGGTTGTTTCGTATTTGTATCATGTCCAGAGGAGACAATACTCACAGCTCATCCAAACAGTCTGCTGGTTGTTTCAGTCTGTGTCCTTCCACAAGGTAGTCGTAAATCTCATGGTTTGGGATGCCAGGGTAGGGAGTCATGCCTCGTGTAGCAATTTCCCACATGGTAACACCAAATGCCCACTGCAAGACGTAGCATATAAAGTTTAATTGATATTGCATCATAAAGTAAAAAAAAAAAAGTACACCATATGACACAATCTGTGATTTGTTACTCAGAAATACAATTCACTTAACATCATTGTGAATGAGCGTCACCATAAAGGTTGTATGTATTTCCCTTAACCTTGAAAAATCCAGTCCATATTTTCAATAATGGGAATAAACGCTTTGGATACACAAATTCGGTCTTTTTTGTCAACAATACAAAAGACGATTAGACACTTGATTTAAATGGAGGTTAATCTTCAATATTTAGGCTCCCAGAAATGCAAAGGAATGTTGAAGGCTTACGCCACAACAGAACAAATGATGTGTGAACGACTCTAAACAAATCTAAACCACACCCTCAGAAAGAAGGCCGAGTAAATAAAGCTGATTAAAGTCAGCAGACTGTACAAATGTCAAATTAAAGCCATATTAAAATTCTTCTTTCAGTGACTGCACTTTGCTTTATAGTGAACGTCGTTACTGGAATAGGCACAATGTTTTTTTTTTTTATGGTGAACCTGTCTTTTCTGTCACGTGTGTGTGATGCATTCCCATTTTTTGCATACCATGACCAAAGAGCGACAGTTGCAGAAGACGCCGGAGCAGATGGAAGTACTTACCACGTCACTTTTTACGGTGAAAACTCTGTCAGCGAGACTCTCTACCGCTATCCATTTCACAGGCATCTTGGCTATTCTGCCTTGTCTGTAATAATCTCCGCTGTAGATCTTCTTGGATAACCCAAAGTCTGCTACACACACCGTCATATCGTCGCGCAGCCTGTAAGACAGTGTAAGGAACATATTTGATATAAAACAGGAACATACAATCAGATGAAGAGTTAATTAAAAGGGATTTTGTTGTGACCTACATGCAGTTGCGAGCCGCCAGGTCACGGTGTAGGAAGTTGCGCCCACTGAGATACTCCATACCCAAAGCAATGTCAACCATGAACTTTAGGAGTGTCTGGGTGGGCAAAAACTGTTGCAAAAACAATTATGAGTTAATATTATTAAGTCTAATTATAATACATATTTCATTGTTTGGACTAAATCTTACCATTGGACTCTCTCCAAGGCGCGAGCGGAGAAGGAAGCTATGCAGATCTCCATATTTCATGAATGGCAGAATGACCATGGGCTTGGGAAAATGTCCTGAGCCGACTTCCAAGCACACACCTAAAGAGGAAGTCAGCGCACATGACATGAAGTGAGAACATGAAAATGAAAACGGACCAGGGAACAAAACAAGAGTAGCGTGGTTCTAAAGTATCACCGAGCAGTCTGATGACATTAGGGTGGTTGAAGTCTTTCATGCAGGCCGCCTCGTTCAGGAACTCCTCAATCTCCCTTTGAGAGAAGCTGTCCACTGTCGGAGGAAAGACAAGAAAGTCAAACATATTATGTTTGTCAACTTTCTTTAGAGTTGATCAAAGAATCCTTTTTGCTGATGAAAACTCTACATTTCATTGTCTTGACAGCAACTTTTTCCGATGTCCCATCCGGTTGTCTTAGATGTCCCTCCATCACTGAGCCAAATTCACCTAATAAATCAAACCAGATCATTGATAATTATATTATTATGTGCTGTCATTGTACTGATACTAATATGGAAGTGAATGTGTCTGTTTGCTCACCCTCTCCAAGAATCTTCCCTATCAAGAGCAGGCTCCTCATGACCATCACGTCCTGAAGTTTGGCCTGGAGTTCATCGCTAACACCAAGGTTCCCAACTGCAGACAGTTAAGTATGACTCGTTATTTCATTACTGTGCTTTAAACAAGATAACATAGATAGAGTCTATTATGATATATCTCGCTCATCCAGTGCAAGAACATACGCGTGACTCCTATGACTGATCGATTGTAGGATCTTTGGGGTTTGTATTGTACAACAGGCTGCGGCTTCTCTCCAGCTCCAAACACTTGCCTGCAGGGGGAGACATTGAAAATCAAGGGTCAGAACATTCAGAATGTTTGCTGCTCCCTTTGCCTGGAATGAACTAGAGAAATATTTGAAACTTCAAGGCTTGGTCTCACTGAATGTTCTTTGGAGACCTCACCTCTGTCTATAGACGTCTCTCTGATTTATGGGGTTGTTATGATTGGGTCAGGTTTAGTTGATCGTTTTATACTTTTATAGTATGTATAAGTGCTGACTGTCTGTTGTTTGTAACTGTGCTGCTGCCTGTCTTGTCCAGGACACACAGAATGAATAATCCTTTCACTAGTCTTTACACATGCTGACATTTAACTGAAGAGTTTGTCATAGTAGGACAGCCCTCTGAGTTGTTTCTTTCCTGAATGGGTTCAGATACTGCTTTCCTATCTGAGCAGTAGCCTGTGACACATTCCTGTCCATATCCTGAAAGGCGAGTCTGAGTCACAGACTATAATAATGAATTCCAGAGATTTTACAGGTGGTTGCCGTGTGTTTCTGCAGCTGCACACTTAAAACATGGGGGTGATGATTAAGAGGATGTGAAGGCAGTTTATGAACATAAGTGTTTGTCTCACTGCTGCAGATGGATTACTCAGCAAACCCCACTGGGTAAAAACTTTTATGTTTTTTAAATCAGAGAGCGGAAAAACTGGTGACAAACGCTGCGCTCTGCAGCAATTTGAAAAATAAGACGCTTGGTAATTCTATCAACAAAGGTGGAAGGGGAAAGAGAAATCATCATACCCAAGCCAAGAGTCAGAGGTCCGGTTGTGTACACAGATACCAGCCCAGAGGATAATAAGCAGGAGACAGAAGCTACACACCACCCCCAGCACAACATAGACAGAGTCTGGAACCCCAGTGTCCGGGCTGGACGACGGGGACACCACTGATTCTGAGACAGAGGGAGGAAGTTTAGATATGGAAAAGCTGCCATTTCAATAGAAAACTGCGTATTTCACTGCAGTCACTTTCAGCAAGACGGCTTAATCTGGCACTCATTTGTTCACTTGTAGTTGTTTTTGTTATCGCGGTAAAATGCCCTAATTAGCAAAAAAAAACGTCAAAGCAACATGGCTAAGAATGCTGTAAAAAATGCTTTATGGATTCATAGGGCATGTTATTATGTTATATAACAGTAAAACTGCTGTACATTGTCCAGGTGATAAAGTCGACAGTTCCCAGATGAGGCTCACTAGATAGATCACTAGAGCAACTTACTGTCCTCTGGCACAAACAGCCAGACTCGTGGGCTGACCATGCCGCTTCCTGCCTGCGTGCAAGCAGCGACTTCCACACTGTAGGTTGTGTTGAACTCCAGCACCGGTACAAAGACCATGGTGTTGTAACTGTGGATCTGAAATAAAAGCACAACACATATAATTTAAATGTGTCTATCACTGGGCACCTGATAATCCTCAAGAATGGGAGCTTTGCATGTTGCTCCCTTTTTTTCAATACACCATAATTTAAATATACATATTGTAGGATGATTTATTACGGAAAATATTAAATGTTTCCCCTTTTTCACTTCAAGGAACCATAATTTCATATAACTTAGTGGATGACACCTTTTTGTCTGGAGAATCCCCAATTTCACGTATACTTGGAATTTATATATATATAATGAAAGTACAAAAAAAAAAAAGGAAGGAGACAAACTCTCTGTATAAGTTCAAATGCCGCATGAGAGGGGGAGCATGTGACAGACACAGTCCTGTATTTCACAACAGCACACGGTAGCATCTGGTGTTCCTGTCCCCCTCACTAATGTGCTGACAGTCTGACAGAGAATGCTGAATCCATGATTAACAGTCTGTCACGTCTGCAGCACCCAACAAAAGACGGCACGTGGATGAACGCGCTCACAACCGCACGAGCTCAACACATTTTTTTTGGAAAATGACCTCAAATACAAAAAAAAAGGATGACGGCATCAACACTTCAAAGTCCAAATTCATTTATCTGATTATTTTCTTAGTAATGAATCCTACATTTATACTTCAGTGACTATTTAGGGGCACGTGATTCCCAGAACTCATTGCTAATATTAACCATATCTTTGTATGTAATGACATCACTGACTATGGTCTGTCTGTGGCACACAGCCCATTGTATTCATATTTTATTGACTCTGTGATGACTCAGGGCCATTTGCTGAATGAAGAAAAACACTGATGACTACCCTTCACACCATCACCTTCCTTGGAATACTACGCACTCAGGAAGGACGGGAAGCCCTCTATTGTATTAGAGAGTGCTAATACACTAACCGAGGTATGACTACGCACAAGCAGCATCATGGAACAATGCCAAGGACATTTAATACAAACAAAATAGTTTGCCATAAACTTCGGCGTTGCTATCTATGCATGTATATGTACTTCATGTTCCACGACTTGCCCTGTTATGTTACTTATTGAGAGTGGTAATGGTGTTGATCACAGATAATAGGGAAGCTGACCTTTGGTTCTGTAGGCAGGACAAAGGGAGGATCACATTTTTCAAATTCACAATATTTTTTTTGCCAAGACTCATTCTTTTCGTATTTGTCATGCATTAGTAACTGTTATGAAAAAGTTTCATAAAACTGGAAACAACAACATGTCAACTGTTAAATTTACACAACACACAACATTTTACCCCACTTTTGATGTGATGTATTGTCATCTACAATACTAAATGAAATTATTTTTTACTTTTCAATAGCTTTAACAGTTTTGTTTCATTGTCAGTGAGGCTCAAAGGGGATTACTATATGTACTCTATACTCTAAGCAAGTGTATTTCAATAACATTAACCTCTCTGTTCACTCTCTTTACATCATATCACATCAATAATTTATTGTGATGCAAACTGAACTGAAACTGAATCTTTCTCCTGTCATATCAGCACATAGTGCATTTGACAGTAGTAGAGTAACTAGGGTAACTATACGTGTATACGTGCCTAAGAAGGCAAAGTTGACATAAATACTAATACTTTCTGTTTCTGGCGAACTCACTTTTTTCTCTTGTGTGCCGTGTCTGACGATGACATCATAACCGCGCAGAACGCCATTTATCTTATCCTCCGGAGGAGGCTTCCACCTGATCAGCAGCCATGACTCATTCCGCTGTATGGTGACGTTTCGGGGATAAAGTGAAGGCACTGGGAATATGAGAAGAAACATGAAACGTAATCGAGAGCCAGTGACAACATCTCTGATAAGATGTGTCAAACCTATGAAACAAAAATGAAAGCAGAAATCTTTGGAATGTGGTCACTTCCAGGCACAGCATATCATATCTGTCAACTAAAATATCTCATGATGACTTAGGGAAGGAAACTGAAGTCAGTTCCACCCAGTGAGGACTTTGTGTTTTCTCAGGGAGGTCACTCCCATTTCCTATGTGACCCCGCAGGAAAACAACAGAGATTTAGTGGATATGACTTTCTTCTGAAGGGGACCAACCATGAGCAGAGCAGGTAGTTGCACAATGTGCTTAAATTCTGCTTATTATAGATTGCGCCTGCATGGAGGCTTACATTCTGCATGGGAAAGTAGGCTAATTACATAGGCTACCTCCTGAAACCCAAACAAGGTTTTGCAATAAAGACACAAAGGAAAGAGCACAACAGGGAGAGTAAATACATAACATTCTCCTGAACCCAAACAACAACATTCAACCATCCAAGCTTCTCACACACACCTCCTTCTGTGGTGCCGCTCTGGATCCACAAGCTGAAAGGAGAGGCTCCCACTTCGTTGCTGCAGGAAACGCTCATGTTGTATGACGTCATAGCTTTGAGGCCGGGGACTTCACACTGGAACGGCGGCGCGGTGATGTTGATGAACCTGGTGGTCATCACTTCCCCCTTCCGCCGACTCACTTCTTTAACCTTCGACAGAGCAAACGAAAGAGCGACGGCGATCAGTTGAGGGACATTGAACAGCTCGGGCCACCGCTTGTGTGGAAATGTGAGGCTCACCCTGATGTGGCATTTGGTCAGTGGAGAGAAGCCATCGTGACCAGGTCTCCAGCTCAATATCAACTTATTGGACTGGGTTTCCACCACAGTAACGTTAGACACAGGACTGGGAAGCACTAGAAAACACACCACAAAACCATTATTAGCCCCTTGATATGACTGAATATGGTCAGAGTGGGATGACGGGAAGACAAGTCTTACTTTTGATGTTGATACTCGCTTCTCTGGACGTGGAGACGCCCTTGTCGTTGTGGGCTTCACAGCTGAACTGCGTGTACTTGTCCACGCCTGCATTAGACACATGGGAGAGGTCAGTGTTGCACTATGTTGTTTGAGTTCAAAACAACCAGTTCTGAAGGTCATCATAGCAATAAATGTTTTGGCAACTAAACATCCACGCAGGTGTTATTTTACTTTTGCAGTGGGGAGAAAAAGTACCAATCAGGAGGACACAAGAACTTGTTCTACTTTTTGTACAAACTAACTGATTTCTCTAAGTGTCAAAGGTAAGTCTGAGGCCTCAAGAGAGAAACAAAAATGAAATTGGTGCAAACAGTCGGGGATGACACACTTCTTTGTTTTAGTATCTCAAAGGTTCACATACTTCCTCAAACAGTTAAGATCAAATTGAGTCTTTCCACTGTCCACGTCCTGTCATAACAATCCTTTTGCAACGGTCTTTTTCACCAGAACAACACAATTCCCATCTTTCAACAGTCACAGATCTAACCCATTTCGGAATAGGACCGCGAGAGCTGCTAGATAATGTCCCTTTTGTGCTCCGGTTTCCAAGTGTCTCTGTCTCGGAAACCATTCCACAAAAGCCAAACACAGAGCAGCCTGTGAGCGACGACTGAAACCAACTTGGGATGTTTTGCTTACATTCTACAGAATATCACAAGCTCATTAAGCTTATCTTCATCAGCTTGGGAGGTTTGTACAAAGACAGAGACGCATCGGATTGAATCGTTCTGCTGACTTCGTGCCAACAACATACGTCTGTGTTTTGAAAAGTCTGCTCAAGTTGAAACATTGCTACATACATACATATATATATATATATATATATATATATATATATATATATATATATAGCTGAGTGTGTTGTTTCCTCTTTGTGGCCAAGATTCTGCCAGACATTATGGATTCCTGTGGTGACATGTTTTCATGGTGAAAATAAGAATAACAGTGTCCACAAACCATTTCTCCAATTATACCTGCAACATAATATGTTGCATAAATTCAGTATTTTCCACTCATAACCAAGAGCTTCAAGAAAAGTATTTATATGAAGTCAAAGAGGAAATGGCTCATTTAAAACACAAGTTTATCAAAGTTATATACTTTTGGGAAATGAGGAAGGATTCAAATTTCTGCGTTCCCTGTACTTAGGAAGTATATGATGCATAATGCAATAACAACAACAACAGAGGGGAAGAAAATAGCTGGGTTGGACTCTCAAATGGAAACATCATAAACGATGGAGGGATTCAATAAATGCAGAGCAGAAAATCGGGGTTGGAACAACCGAATGTATAACGTGGAAGTGGTGCAGTGTAGATCCAGCGGCCTGTAATTATCAGGTCTGGGAGAGTTCCAGCTCGCTGAGCTGCCTCAAACGTCGTCCGTGTTATTTTCCATTTTTTATTTTTGGGCTGCGACTACAGCCATAGATCACAACTCACACACTAAGAATTTTCACTTTACTCCGTCTGTTTATTTTGCACGTTCAACCGTGAACCTTGCGCATACTTTATCACTATAAACCGACAGATCATCTCCTGTATCCTGAGAAAGATAAATAACGCAGCGCTGCCAAGAACGCTGATCCAAATCAAGCCCACATCAACGTCTGTATATCTTCAGTAAACACATTATGCGTTATGTGATTTCGAGCCGGTAACAACCCTAAAACAATTACTGACCACTGTGCAAATCCAAAACACTCTGCTAATTAACTAAAAGTTGCCATGGACTCATAGTAGGCATGAGTTTTGTAAAAGAGTGGGTTTGCACAGTTTTTATTGTGCCAGTGTTTGGTCCTGCAGAGCTGTGGTAGACTGCAGGCTGCCTGCCTCTGTGTCCAGCCCCTCCCCGTTGGGCAGTGGGCCGTTCTGTGAATAAGGTCTTTGTCCTCTGGGTCAACCCCCGAACGGTCTCTCTGTGCATTCTCATACTCAGGCCCAGGTCCTTGCACATGCAGGCAGGGCCAAAACACAGCTCTATAAACCTTTAACCCTGTCAGTTTTTTGGTCGTGTCTCCACTCAAAGACTTGCAGCGGCACAGCTTAGCCTGCGGCAAGCTAAAGATGAAGGGTTAGAGCACTGAGAGCAGAGAGGTTATGCTTCTAATGACAAATGTTTGCTCTTTGTGATGGGGCTTCAGTTGTACTTTAAAAGCAGCAATTCAGAACGTTGTTTCAGCTGCAGTTGCCAGATTTTCCTGGAAACTACACTAGCTGATTGTTTCACCTGCAAGTTATTAAAACAGCATAAACAGCACTTATTTCTCTCTATTAATGAAGCGGTCTGCTGATATTGACACAAGTTGGATTAAAATGTATCGTGGAACTCTCTTTTAGACTTTCCTTTTTTAGATTTCATGCAAAGTTGTTCCCAGTGCTGGAGTAGCAATTATTCCACTAAGGCTAAACCTGTATTTAGAGGACATGTAGTGGACCAGCCTACAGGAGAGCCTGCTCTGTCTCTGAACTGCCCTGTGATTGGTCGAATCCTCCTGTTGCACTGCAGAATGAGCTGTGAGGCTGTAAACAGAGCCTATAAGCGGTGTAAAAGTGTCATTTGCTCTCTCGGATCACTTGATTTGCACAATGCTGGAAGGTTATTATGGAACTGTTCATTAATAACACCTAAAGAATCCGACCTTCTGTACCTTAAAGTGCTTGTTTGCTTTATTTTAGCTCATCGGAGCAGGAGACCCCAATAGCTCTGGCCACGGTTATAAATGCCACTGCAGTATCCAGGATACGGATGCTGAGGCAGCAGAGACGAGGCAGGGAATTAACAATTTGCAGAGAAATTACACTTCTTTTTTGGAAGTTCTCACCATCTCAGAAGGAAGCAGGAAACAAGCGGGAAGGAGGGCAGCTGTTACAGATGACTGCGACAAACATAGGCTGTACTGTACGTGTGAGAGGAAAAGGGTGACTGTGTGTGTGTGTGTGTGTGTGTATGTGTGGGGGTGTGTGTGGGGGTGTGTGTGTGTGTGTGGTGTTCGTGTCTCACCTGACACAGACAAGGTGCTGGAGGAGTTATGTAAGTCGTCACTGACAGGTAATCCATTGTGGAGCCAGCGGATCCAAACGGGGTCTGGGGGTCCTACGGCCTCACAGGTCAGCGTGAAAGGTGTATTTCTTGTCACGTTCCTTTCCTCGGGTTGACGAATAAACGTCGGCAGACCTGCGGGAAGATGCGAGGCGTGAAAGTGTCGGGGGGGGGATGAGGAAGAGGAAGATCCCTTTGTACGTGTCATACTTAAACTCACCATTGACCTCCACAAAAATTGGTTGAGACTCTACAAGTGTGTTGCCAATGCTGAGTCTGCAGCGATACTCCCCAGCATCCAGTCTCTGCACTTTGATGCTGCAACAAAGAACACAAGAAAATGCCATTCTGTATGTGTAACCATATATTTAATTCTTTTTTTTTTACATGTTATTATCAAGCTGTACACACCTGACAGTGGAGAGGAGAGTTGTAACCCCGTCTGTGATCGTCTGAAGTTCATTGATTACGACCTGGCCGTTTGCCGTCAGGTCCTGGCCATTCTTCATCCAGATGATGGTGGGCTCCAGCCTGGCATCCGGGATGTCAATCGAGCAATTGAACTTGGTCTCGTGGCCCTCGGAGAGCTGGATGGAGCTGACGGTGGGCTTGAAGTGCAACTGTCTCAGCTGATCGGGGCTCAGGTAATACCGCGGAACACGAGCTGGTATCAAAATCGGATCTGACGTCCTGGTCCTAGAGTGCTGGGCTGCTTCCAGAGGGAGACGTTTATGTTATGGCAAACTGACAAACACATCTGAGTGAAAGATACATCTGCCATACAGATCTGAGAGTGGTATCAATCTTCTCATCTCGAGAACTTTCAGCTGGTTGCATTTTCACTGCACACAGTTATTATTCTCCACCAGTCATATTACTACGTGTGAATGACCTTGTTATCCACAAACACAGAATGCATAACATGGGCTGGATTAATGTAAATATTAAAGCAAATAACATATAAAATAATAATAAAAGCAAAAAGAAGTAATATTTAAAAAGGAACTTAAGTTGAGAACTAAAACAGATTATTTTCATTTGTATAATAGTTTATTTATCCAGTTTTTATTTTTATTTATACACTTGTTTAAAAAGAAATTGGGAAGCAGCAGTTAATGACTTATATATTAATATATATATAAATATAGTAATTAAAGTTATGCATTAATATAACATTTTGTTATTGCGTTTGTTATTGTAACGCTCCTGAACTGTGGTGCTTATTTATTCTACTGCCAACAACATTTTATATGACGTTTAGAATAAAAGAAAACACATTCAGGAGTAGTTTTCCCCCCTAAAATGTGTAGGACTGTTATTGTGAGTATGTAAATAAACGCCTTTACGCTCCACATCAGCAGAAAGTTAAGATTTAAAACACAAATACTGTAAATACCAAATCAAAGAAAAATACCAGGGGGACAAAAACAAACACTGACCGCTGACTGGATTCCTCGTTAAAAAGACAAAAGTCGTTGCAGAGAGAAAAAGTCCAAACCAGCCTGGAGTTGACCTGTTCTTTGCCATGACCACCACCACCAACAGCAGCAGTATCAGACCTGCGGAGCTCCGCGTCCTGAAAAACGTCCGCTTCTTCTTTATTTCCACGCAGCCACATTAAAAGCCCACATCACCCACACGAAGAGCGGCTCCGTCGCATAAACTACACTGAGCGCTGTTGTTGTTCGACCGAGGTTTCATGAAGAGTTCAGTTCACCTTTTTCTCCACGCGTCACAGGAGGCAGCAGCATCCACTCCACGGAGGCGGGACTTAAAGAGAGAGGAATGTGGAGAGAGAATGAGAGAAACACCAAAACAGTCATAAAATAACAAATGTGTTTGTGATAACACACACAAATATCTCTTAGTGACTGTGTTTGTATTTTTAATTTTATTTTAAGTTTCTCTATAATAAAAAAATTTTCATGACAACAGAAAACATGGCACCTTACAAATATTACATAATCATAACAAACATCATATATGTAGAATATGTATCCTACTAACACATTTATTTTATTGACAAGATCCCTCAAAGACATTTTACAAATAATACAAAATAAAAGCCCTGGAGCAGTTTAGTTGAGTAACTCCTCCACCCAGTGGTCAGTTTTGGATACAGATCATTTTTTAAAATTATTATTATTATTTTTTTTTACATAACCTGAAATGCTATGTCAAAGAAAGTACACTACGGGTCAAAAGTGTGGGGTCACCTATACAATCTGTTTGTGTTTTCCACTAAAAGTCACACTTTTATTCATCAAAAGAGTTGCAAAACGAATCGAAAATATAGTCATTGACATTGACAAGATTAGAAATAATGATTTCTATTCAAAATAATAATCCGTGCTATCGTCAAAGAAACAGCAAAACTGTTTTCAGCTGTGCTAACATCATTGCACAAGGGTTTTCTAATCATCCAATAGCCTTCTAACGCGATTAGCAAACACAATGTACCATTAGAACAGTGGAGAGATGGTTGCTGGAAATGGACCTATACACCTATCTATAGAGGTTAGGTTCAGCTAGAATGGTCGTTTACCACATTAACAATGTATAGTGTCTTTCTGATTCATTTAATGTTATATTCATTGAAAAAAGTGCTTTCCTTCAAAAATAAGCATGTTTCCAAGTGATCCAAAACTTTTGACTGGTAGTGTAGCATAACTACGGCATAATCCCAGTTTTAAATATCTATAATTTACTTCTGACTAGTCATGATTCCAGGAGAACTGAAAATATATTGAACTGGAGTTATGACTAGTCAGAATTCATTGCAAATATCTTAAAATGGAATTGTGAATTGCCATTATTTTTATTGGGTTGTTGTTTAGGAAGGGTGAGTATGTCCTGCAATGTGAACTATCACCATTAGGTGTCACTGATTCTTTTACACTGGACCTTTAAAAACAGTCTATGAGGACACATTTTCAGCTAAAAGCAGTTGAATTATACTGTGGCGCATAGTACACATTTCTCTGACACTTTGTTGATTTCAGGTGAGCTCATCTTCCTCCTTCACATCATGGCTCTGCTGCTGCTGCTGTTGCTGCTGCAAGGCAGCCAGCCTCACTTCTGCGTGGGCTCCTCTGTCGTTGGCGTTTTCAGCACAGTAGGCCTGCATGCGATAAAGGCGGGCCTTGCTTTCGCAGCAGCCCGCGGTGCTCAGGAGCTGAACTGCATCCTTCCTGAAAGCCTTGGTGAAGATGGCGTAGAGGAACGGGTTGGCACAAGAGTTGATGGGGAAGAAGAGCACCAGCAGAATCTTGGAGTTGGTGACCGTGATGAGGGGGACTTTGAACGCAGCTGAGATAGCAAAGAAGGAGATGGGTGCCATGCAGAGGAAGTCGGTGAAGATGAGCACGGCCATGCGCTTTGCAATCTTGGTGTCTGCACTTCTTTCGGGGAATTCAGGGTTTTTAACGGCCAGATAGATCAGCACATAACAAACGCACACAACGACGAAGGTGCCCACGTTGAAGAGCAGGATGATTATGATGAAGGCCTGAGCCAAATGTGTCTCTATGTCCATTGGTAAGCACATGCTGACTTTGGAGTAACTGCTCACACCAATCAGGGGCAGAATCCCCATCCCCAAACAGATGATCCAACCACATGCCATTATGCTCGCTGCCTGTGAAAGTGTCAGACGGCGCTCCACCTGCAAAGCATTAGTGATGGTGTGCCAGCGCTCCAGGGTGATGGTGGAGAGTGTGTAGACGGACAGTTCACCACCAAACACTGACAAGAAGCCTGCAGTGCTACAGCCTGGCCCCGTCTGCCACTCAATTGCGTGTTGACTGTAGAAGCCGCGCGTGCGCAGGTCAACCGTCGCGATCATCAGAAGGTAGATCCCAATGCAGAGGTCAGCAAAGGCCAGGTGGCACATAAGGAAGCGAGGCACCGTCATCTTGCTTCTGCTGGTGAAGAAAACCAGGAGCACCGTCAGGTTTCCTGTGATAGCGAGAATGTTGATAAACCAAATGGCCACTCTGAGAAAACTGAAACCTGCAATGTCCTCACAGGGGTTGAACGCGTCTGCTTCGGGCGTGCAAGTCAAACTTGGTTGAGTCTGACAGAAGTCGAGCTCTGGATAGAGCAAGTTCACGTCACCGAAAACGTCGTTCCTGGCAAACAGGTCATAATCTGGGAAGAATGTCAGGTCGATCGCTTGAGTGGAATCTGCAGAACCTCCGGTCACATGCTGAGCCCTGTTTTCAAAGAAGACAACGGAAACTGACTGACTTACAAGTTCCTTTGAATCATATCTTTAAATCACATTTGAGCAGTTTTGGTGCTTCAAATGAAACCTTTCCTAAGTTACACATGTTTACCTTGCTGATGGATCACTGTCACCACAATACTTAGAGCCATTTGTCCAAGGATTAACTGGGAAATCCCTGGATTAAAGGAAAGAAAGCACAAGATTATTCACTCCACAATGTTTTGTCATCTGAAACATGAGCAAATGATGTCAATTAAGTTTAGTCTAAGTTGTTTTATATTGTAATGGACATATTACTTTGTATTCAGAGAATGTAACAACATGTTCATATAATGAGTGTAAACTGAAGTGGGTATAATTGGGGATAAATTGTCCCTGATTAACTCATTTTGAGTCACCTTTGTGCATCCCAGTTCAGCAGTGCACAGCAGTGGCTGTTGTAGGTGAGATGAGCCTCTCGCAGACTCCACAGCCCCTGCAGAGGAGGCAGACTCTTCAGCGTGTATGCCGACTGAGCCAACAACACCAGAACTGACTCCAGCCCGTGTGATGGTAAGTGTGCGAGAGCTGTCGCAGAAACATCCCTGTGAATAAACACACAGAGTTAATCTTTTTAAAATCACCCAATTTAAGCTCATTGAAGCCAAGTTATACTTGGTCAGTATGACTAAGAATTTCTAATCTTAATGCCACATAATAATCCAAGCAAGTATGTGGATATCACTTACATGACTCCGGGGCCTTTGGCTCCTTTGAAAGCGTCTCTGTGGATTACTCTGAGGTTTCGGTTGTTCTTCAACACTCTGAAGACAACACATTTAATTTAATTTCAACCGAAACCATTTATTTAGAATGGATTTAGAAAAAAAATGAGAAATGTGTCAAAATACAGCTTATCTATCTTTGTTCCGTTGAAGGCGTGGTTGTGTATTTCTCTGAAGCCATTGTTGTACAGGTTCCTGGAATCAGTCACACAATTATTATAAATAATAATAATTTAAAAAAAATTACATTTCTTGTATCACTTACATTGTGATGTATCCATTAGTCATTCCGTTGAAAGAATTTGAAGGTATTTCCAGCAGATACTGGTTGTCACAGATGTCCCTGCAAGAGCATGGCAGTTATGCATTGTGTCTTTAATTTTGTTTTTTTTCCCTCAAGAGTCTCTATAAGACACAAGCAGCACTTACAAGATGAACTCTGATTCAAGAGAACTGATGGATGTAATGTCAGGGAAATGTGTTATCCCGGTGTTTGAGATGCTCCTGTTGAACAGAGGGAAACATGTAGTTATTCTGCGATATCTTATATATTGTTAAGAAACAGAAGAAATCCCTGTAAGAAATCCCTGTAACGTGTGTCTTTAAGTCTCTCACAGGTAATGCAGTTTAGGAAGGTTATTAAATGTCCTTCTGCCAATGTGCATCAGATTCCTGGTGTTGTGGATCGAGCTGTGAAGCGACATAAAACACCAGTCAGTATACAAAGCAGAATCACAGTTGTGTTGGTTATTTCACGACGAGAGAAAATACTTACATTTCAGAGACGTTGAGCAGGTTATTAAACGCGAACGTCTCAATGGTTTCCAGGGTTACACTCTGAGCAATCTCACTGAGTTTACGGCGGAAACAAAGACACTCAGTTCATCCAAACAACATTAAATTTGTCGTTCTTGAGGTTAAGCTGTTTACTTAAAAGGTAGATGCACCGAAACTAGACCAATTCAATAATAAACTCACTTCTCTTGCAGTTTTATAACAACATCAGAGCAGTTAACTGAAAGAAAATTGATGCTTACATCCTTTGGACTCCCGTCAAACCTTCAAAAGAATGGCTGGAGATGGTGCGCAATGACAAGTGATAGAGAAACCTGTAAGGAGGATATGAGATATGCAAATGTGTTTTAACTTTACAATTAAAGAGAATTAGAACAGTGCAGCAGTAGATAATTTAAGACATCTTAAGGGACAGAAGGACTTCATTGTTCACTGTTGTTGAACACATTGTTGTTTTGTTGCGTATATGAGAAAAATCACAACAACAAAAAGTCTGTTCATTTAAGATAAAACCCCTCAAATGTCCTGAAGTGCCTGCATGAGACTGTTATCCTTGGTGTTTATGGGCATACGTACTTATCAGGAGAGACTCAAGGTTCTGTGATTTACCAGAGGAGAGGTCAAGCTCCTCCACCTTCAAGGCGAACGACAGTGTGTTGAACTGTTAAAGTGTGTTCCGGTGGCTCGTAACACTGTGGAGTGAGAGGATGAACTGTGTGTTTGACTGTGTGAAAACACCTTGACATTTTGTTTGCAGGCAATTAAGCTGCGCATGCAGGGGAGGTCAAAGGGAAAAAAAGAAAATGTCAGAAGCTGGTATCTTACAGTCTGCAAGGGCTGTCCATAATGTTTTTTTTTAATGTTAA
Source organism: Microchirus variegatus (assembly GCF_963457635.1). Lineage (NCBI taxonomy): Eukaryota > Metazoa > Chordata > Actinopteri > Pleuronectiformes > Soleidae > Microchirus > Microchirus variegatus. The sequence continues at coordinate 16,824,746 of NC_139812.1, read as the reverse complement.
AATTATAAATCTAAAACATTTTTGTGATCATATACACAACATACCACATTGGTTTGGTATTTACTGCATTATAATAAAACTGTAGTTACCAGTATGAAGACCATAATGGAAGTAAACCAGAGCGTGAGGAGTATATTTTGTCTGTCTGAACTGGAATTTTAATTAGTAAAGAAAACACTGCATGTATAATGGTTTTGCATTTGGAAACTTAACATAACGTCAGTTGTTGTCAGGATATGAATGAAATAAAAAAGATACAAACTCACAGCTGACATTTGATTCATATAATATGGCACCAGCAGAACAGTGCCCTCTCGCCTTTTAAACGCGTGAACACACGTGGAAAACGGTTTTACGCACTGATAACTTGAATGAATCACAGCAGCTTAAATAAAAATAGAAATTATCGACTAAAATATGACAACAATGAAGTCTCATTTGTATCACATTTAACTTCTCAACCATCGCTCCATGCGTAATTACGCACGGAATCATTTTGGATAACGGTTTTAACACGGGTATCTACATAAACAGAGATATTCTGACTGACCAGCGGATAAAGCGTAGAAACACGTACCACCTGACATTATTTACAGTGGCGTGAACTTACAGCCTTTTATGTCTGTGACCCATCGTCGGAGTAGAGCCTTCTGTCGCATTGTTGCACCTGATGGTGTTGGAGAAACAGCGGCAGATCCTCGGGCACGCGAAACCAGCTGCGCTTTTGCATCCAAACAGGAATAAAATAGTCAAGAACAGTTGCGCGGACGCAGAAATCCGCATCTTTGCTGCTGTCCGGTAAAAAAAAAAAGTGTTTAAAGTATTTGACTCTTCCTTACAGTGTCTTTGACTGAAACTACAGCAGTTTACGCGCAGGGTGGAAACTCATCTGCCCTCTTATCATCAAGTGACTCAGACTCAGTGTCGCAGGGAGAGTTTGATTATGTGAACAGCCATCAACTAAAAGTTCATTTATTCATATGCATAATTTGTTTTGAGTGATAGAGTCTGTAAAGTTTAAACATTCTGCTCATATAAAATTAGTGAGGTGTCATTTGTGGGGTATTTAGGAAATCCACACTTTTACATGGATCAACACCCTCATCATGATGTTACAGGTGACAAGCTGAAAAAAGTAAGGTTACTATAACTTGACTCTGTCTAAGGTGAAAGAAAACTGTGATAATACACTCATCCTTTGCTTGTTGAGTAAAAGTCCAGATATAGCCACTGCAAGTAAAATATCATTTTTTTATGTTCAGTTTAACTATTTTACAAATGCAATAAAGTTCACTTTTTTTTTGGCAGATTGAGGTTTAAATGTTAAAGACATCTGGTGTTAGTCTCACTAAAATAAATAGCTGTAAAAGAAACTGTACCCCAGCAAAGTGACATAATCTATAGCATTATTAACTTTGCCATTTTAATATCAGTTCATGAGAAACATTTCAAAGGATGGTGTGTTGTTGTTTTTCTTTTTTTGTTGGTGGTTTTAATAGATTTCTCTGCATCCATCCTCTTCTGTTGGCAGTGATGTGTTTTCAGTGCCACGCTTTCCTTTCGATTGTGTTTGCTCGTGTCAGTAAGTGCTGTGTGTGTATTTAAGAATAATTGCCAAAATGATTTCTGCTTCCATACACACAAAAGGCTAAGTTGATGACTGTGTCCCTCAAGAGGACAGTGTGACATAAAGTCAAATGCCTCCCATAGCTGTGTCTTGTTTGGTGCCAGTTCTGTTGCTGATAAAGACAAGGCAACATTATATAGCCTTGACTCACAAGATTTATTCTGCATTACACGCCAGAAGATACTAATTTGATTTGATTTGAATTGAATTCAGACAAAAGCCTCCATTGAATGAAGGTGTCCATTTTTCAAGGAAAGAAAGAAAGATGCATAGAGCTTCGTTCAAAGACATTTTTAGTCTTGCTATGTATGGAATCAGTCACAAGATAAGTAAGTGGACCTTGCACGGGCATGTCAGCAGATCTGTGCCATTGTCATGTTGTTGAATTTTCACTGGGTGGCGACAGAGCAACGTTAAAACATAAAGTAGGCTAATGATGACGGTAAAGGTAAAATAAAATAAACACTGGAACAAGGTCATGTGGACTCTATCTACCTCAATGTTCGTTTTAAAATATGTAAAATAAAACTGGCTGTTTTAAACAAACCAATGTCTACCTGATATGCCTAAACAAATAGTATGGTTTTGTTTTTCAATTCAGAATTGAATTACCAAGACATTGAATAATGTGCTGTTTACAATGTTGTGTCTACAAATAAACACGATACATATATGTTGAGACATTGTGTTTTATTAAATAGATTTTTTTAAATAATCTTTTAATTTTGAATTCCTCCACCCACAACAAACTATTATGCAGTAGGTTTTTAAGAATTTGGTGAATGGGAAATTCAAGCCCCACCTGCAATTTCTCTGTGAGCCACCAGTGGGCCCTGGAAGAACTGACATTGCTCCAACACATGCAACAGCAGCTATTTTGTTTTATTTACTTAACTGTATTATGGCTTGGTTTAGTTTAGGTTAATTTTGTTAGTTATTTTTATTTTTTATTTTTTTTAAGTTTATTTAGTTTCGTTTATTAGCTCTGGTAATCGTAATTCCATAATTTCCGACAGCACTGAAAGGCAGCACTGTGTACCAGGAAGTGGAGTTGGTGACGTCGCCTTCCTTCGCTGATCTGTGATCAGTGTTCCATTGATCTTCCTGTCGATAAGTCATACTGTTGAAGCTGACAAACCGATCCTAAGCCAGTCCTGTTAGAGAGTATGGTACAGGAAGTTGCTGTTGCGACGGTCAAAACTTAAGTACTTTGGCGTAAAGTAAGTAAGAGTAGAGACGCATTAAACATACTCAGGTTATATTGTTTTGTTTAAGCACTTAGTTAGCTAGCAGCTAGCGATGGACAAGCTTCGCCGTGTGCTAAGCGGCCAAGAGGAGAATGAAGAGCTGGGTCTCACTGCACAGGTAAGCTAAGCTGCTAACACTTACGTTTACGTTATGTCAACGTTTAATATTTAGTCATTACAAAGAATGTTACTTGTATAACGATTCTCAACATTACTCTAGGCGTGCTTCCTGTTGGTGTTTATATAGCTTTGTGTTCTTAGTCAGAGCAGCTAAATATTTGTTGACGACAGTTGGCTAACATTAGCAAACATAACAGCCTCATTAACATATGTTTTCTCTCCCAGTGTTTCATCTTAATGATATTAATTAACTGCATTTGCTTATTTATTTATATTTTTTACACGCGTTCACGATGAGGAGGAACTGAGGTAAGGCGAGGTCATGTGTTTTATGTTATGTGGTTGTTAAGTTCAATGATAGTGTAACTCTGTTACACCAAATAATGTTTGCACTTTTGCTTTTTTCCTTTGTTGATCTACTGCACAGTTTTGTTTTGTTTTTGTGTATGGTGCATTTCAGTGTTGTCAGTGTTTGTCAACTTTTTAAAGGTGGCAAATATTGTGTCCCAATTCTCAATATAAATCATTTGTTCATTGGTTCTCAAACTGAGCTTCCTCTCGTGGTACTTGGAGGGAAATCAGGGATACTGTTCTACTGTACCAGAGTGGAGCTGAGGAATTTTGACCAGAGTGTGTAGAATTTGAATCAAATTACAAAAAAAATTATAGTAAATTTAATAATAATAATTGGAGTCACCATATCTCTCGCTCCATCTTAATCTAATTTCAATATATCAGTGTCTGTAGTAAATGTGAGGAAGAGGAGGATGATGAGACAGCAAATTGTCTTATTGAGAATAATCTGCTTCCTGGGAAAAGTATGTTGCTGACTTTGCTCTGCTTATTTACACCACTGTATTTCAACTTTGGTGATAATATTGAGGTCAATATTTTCTCAAGTGGTACTTGGAATACGAAGTTTGAGAACCACTGGAATAGGTAAAACGTATGCAAGGATTAAATGTATAAAAAAGTGAATCACAATTTAATGTGAGGTACATTATTTCAAACATATAAACATGCATCTTCACCCATCTGTTGGTCAGGAGCCAGTCTTCCGGAATGACCGTTTTAAACGCAGCGTGCATTGATATAACGTTCTGTGTTCGTTACTGAGACCTGTTGTGTTAGGATAATATTGTGGCTGCCTGTTATCTGCTAGGCTCCAGCCAACACGGTTAAGCAGGGAGCCAGTTTTCTGTGTGTGGGTCATCAGGTTTGTCTTGTGACATCCTCCCATTGTTCTCACCAGGTTTTTGATGCCACCACTCTCAGCTACAGCACCAGGGTGAAATGGTTCATCATATGCTTTGCTGGAGGCATCCTGTGTTCAATACTCGTGAGTGTCTCTGCCTTTTGAAATTTGAGTTTTATGGATTTAAAAAAAAAAACAACAACAAAAAACTGACTTTATAAGACAGTATCTCTTGTGCCATAATGTAGGAACTAAAGGTCAACCGGTGTTTTTTTTATGAAGCCATTTATTACTAACACATTGTACAATTGCTTAAGTAAGAAAGCAAACTTTCTCATATCAACATTTGGATGAAACAATAGTTAAGCACACTTTTTTTGTAGAACAGAAATGTGCAAACGTACATTAATAAATTACATTTCATCAAAACCATTGGCAGATCAATGTATCCATACTAGTCACTATAAATTGTTAATATGGCCCGGCACAGTTGTCGCCAAGACAAATGGCTGTCACGTTTCACAACATGTCTTGCAGTAAATTGACACAGAGTTGTTGCTTTATGTCATAGAGCGGTTCAGTTAGTGGCCTTGCAGTTACGATGACAGGAAGTGACTCGCCACTAACACTTGAGCCACCACATTGTTACAGTTCCCAACACAACTTCTCTGTGGAGGCCCGGCAGTCAGGAGGTTTATGTGCAATTTCTGACTAATAGACAACTAATTCTCAAACATATCTTTTTATCATCCATGATTCATTTAGCTACAAGGTTAGACTATGTTCTTCTTATGTGGAGTTACTGGTGATGTTATTATATAATTTAGCTGACACTATTTTGTGGTTTTTACAGGGGACAGCATTGTTGTTCCTTCCAAACGGACCGAAGTTTTTTGCTGTCTTCTACACAATAGGGAATTTGACAGCTATTGCCAGGTACGTCCTACTCAAGTGTGACTTCTCTCTTAAAAGTGTATTTTCTCACCAGTGGGGTCCACTGCCAGAAATATGTCAAATAGTGAGTTACAGACATATAGACTATGATTTCCCTTTGTCTGGACGACTGCTACCACTCATCCTTCATAAGGTTTGCTGCTTGCAAAGCATGTGTACTAAATGATGTGCACTTGTTGGTCAGCATTTGGCACATATTTATTGATTATTGATGACTGATGTATCGTCTACTTGTTCAGCTAGAGTACATTTTTAGTCTCTACTATTTCGTCAGATTAGTTTGACTTATCCATATTGTTTCAGTGTAATTAGACGGCCTATGTGGTTGCATTACACTTGGCTACCTTAGAGCCTTCTTTTATAACTTGTTTATCAACTCACCTAATTCATATGCTAGCACAGATAGGCTTGTTACTATAACTACAGCATTATGTGGCTGTAGGAGACTGCCTTCATAGTTACCACACTTGAAGGAAGCCATATCTTTATTTTAATTCTAGGACTCTTCATCCCTGCATGAATAACGGCCTTTCTTCTGAACAGGGATTGCACAATTTCGATGCAAGTGGGCATGTGCACAAAGTGCCACAATAGCTCTTTGTGATCATGAGAGCTTAATTTAATGTTGCTTGAAAGAGATTGGGATAAAGAGACAGTGGTCATTGAACAGAACAGACTTGTTGTCTGTGTCTAACGGTACTTTTGAGCAGAGAGGACATCAGTGTTTGCTTATCACCTTATTAGATTTCTGAGCAAGGACTATATCAACGGAAGCGCATCACCACTTTTACTGAAGCATACAAGGTTAAGTGTCTTCCATGTGATAAGACACCATACATACTCAATCAGAGCAGCATCCTGGAATTCAGAACTTCATGTTAAACTGTCAACCGAGATGAGTATGAGTGTAATGTTTTAAAGAAATTAAAATCCCTTTTCACCCATATGGACAGAGCTCATTGGCTCGATAGTTTCATACAAAGCAGTGGGAGGTTATGTAATCTCTCTTTTTTGATTAGTAGTACTGTATATGTCCTTGTCTTTGAAAGATCCCACTCGCTGTCCCAAAATGGTGACTGCTTTCCTTTTTCTCATCAGCAGTGTTAGCTTGTGGGGATGTCATTAGTGTCTGACACCTTGAGCTTCCTCTGATTCCTCTGTGCATCAATAGAAAGAGCCTGCGTCAACACAGACTACTCTTATGTCTCATCGAACAGATGTGATGCTCCACAGATTCCTTCTACCCACACAGAGCTGCTGAGTCCAGAGCTGCGTGCCTCGTCACCGGGGAAATCCTTTGTCTTGTTAGATTTACTGACGTCACGCATGCATCATGTAGAAGGCTGTAAAGCCATAATTGTGGTATTGGCCATGAAATATTTACCCCCCACTCATAACTCTGGTGAAAAATTAATTACGGTGGAAATTCCGTCACTCGGAAATGTGTGTACAAAGTGTATATGTAGATCATTCTGAAATTCATGTCGATAAAGTTTTGTATTTTCTGATGTTAAATTTAAGGAAAAGACGTCTTTTGACCTAAAATGTTGAGCAAACACAGAGGTGTGTACTATGTCACTTTTAGCTGATGTTGTGTCGATGAAACCCATGTTATCTTATGTAATTACATTTGTAAAACAACAAGACAACACTCTGAGAGATGACAAAAACTAGTGTCTTTTACAGGATATGATATGATAAAATATGATGATGCCAATTTCCTGTGTTAATGCATAATAGGATGTTTGAAATGGGTCACTAATCTGTTTCTTTTTTGACTTTCTGAAGCACCTGTTTCCTGATGGGACCAGTGAAACAGCTGAAGCGCATGTTTGAACCGACCAGACTGATAGCCACCATTGTTATGTTGGCAAGTATAATATCTTACTGTTGCTTAGATTTATTATGGATTCTCATATTTTAATTAGTATTGGAGATAATCTGACATTTTTACCTTAATGATATTATGTACATATATATAAAAAGAAAGAACTGTTTTTGATTGCATAGCATTTAAGATGTTGTAACGGGTGATTTGTTCTTCTGCCAGCTCTGCCTCGCGTTAACACTGTGTGCTGTGTTTTGGGTAAGTAGATCACCTAGTTTTCCGGCTTGTTACTGTATCAGCCTCATTGTGTCATTGCAGCGTTGTTAATAATTAGAATCCCTTTTTTTGTTTCACAGTGGGAGAAAAATGGACTGGCCATTATCTTCTGTATTATGCAGTTTCTGGCAATGACATGGTAAGTGTTGCGAGTGCGTGTGTGTGAGTGTGTGTGTGAGCGTGAGCCATCTCTCCACAACACTACAGCAGGCAATTAACTGACTCATCACTCACACCTACTCGGATGAACCCATCTTTTCTGTGATCGCTAACTTTGCTCCAACTGCTCTAACTTGAATTAAATGTTTGTGAGTAGAGATCATTAGACTGCTAAAGCCTAATTAGGCCTAATTTAAATGATAAAAAAAGGAAAATACAACACCATATTACGTGTATTGGTCATAATGACCATTACAGACATATATTTGTAATATGAGAAGAACAAATACAAATTTATTTGCCCCAGTTTGCCTGAACAGTCAGCCAGCCTGTGTCGGTGTGGATTTATGTTTTCTGCCTAACTAAGATGGACAGGTGTTTTATTTTGAGCTGTTTGCACAAGACAAAGTCAATCCCAGCTTCCTGTTCGTGATTACTTCAACCAGAAAGATCACGGGGGAATGGTCCAGTGAGAATACACACATGCAAAGTTAACACCTGAACATTTAAAGGTGGCAGCCTTTGAAGGTTGAGAATGGTTACTGGAATCCCAATTGAAAACAATGTCGGGGCACAGTTGACCAATAAGACACATGTAAGTAAGACCCAGCCTATTTTTTTAATAAACATTTAACCGATTTGGCTAAACTTGTCTGCAGCAGGTGGAGACCATAAAAACATTATGCTAAATGAGAGAGAGGGAGAGCGGGGTTTGCTAACCTTGGCTTAAGTTTCCCGTTCCACACTAGTATGTGAAGTTTGTCTTTGCTTTCAGCCATCCATGTTTAAACATATCCCCACTGCAGACCCTTGTTTTTCCCTCTCCTCTGGTCAAGACGTTTAGGGCTAAGCTCAGTTTCTGATGACACATCCTGGTCATTCTACTTAATATAATACGTTTCATATAGATCCTTATAGGTCAGTGGGGTTAAGTTACAGCTTAGCAGTGAATAGGAAGACTTGTGCTTAATGCATATGGGCATGTTAGCACTTGTATGTCCATATATCATGTTTGAGCATATTTGCGCGGCTGTGACAAAAGAGTTGTGTGTGAGCGAGTGTGGAAACACATCATGTAAACAACACTAAAAACTCAAGAAGAAAGGAGCTGACAGTTTGAGTGCATCGCTCTCTACTGACTTCACTGCTTTTGCACCTACATGTTGTACATTCACTTCCGCTTAGCCTGCCATCTCGCAGGCATCACCATGGCAACCGCAAGTCACACATCACAGACTCATTCATAACAGACAGGGGGCATAGTGCACTCCCACACAACCACTCAGAGGCTTGTGTGAAGGTGGATCAGTAATAAGCCACTGACCCACATACAAGCCCCCTTTTATTCCGCCTGTGTAAAAGGTGCAGATGCGCAGTGACGGCACCTTTTTATATACAGAAATCCGTTGTGAGGACAGATACCACCTTGTGTAATCCCTACATGTTCACACTGAAACAAACGAGCCATATTCCATTTGTGTTTCCATTTCTGTCCTTGTAGTTCATTTTCTAATTATATGGACACTGATGTAATAGATGAGGGTTTCCTGCTGGTCATTAAATAAGATGGCATTCGTGCTCAGGCTTGGGCTGTGGTTAATAATTCAACTGCTCTACAAGATTCCTCACATATTTTACATATTTTATGCATCAGATCAGGGCTAAACTTAAGCTGTGGTCACTTCCAGTGCAGGGCATCTGTTGCTGTTGTTTTTACACATCAAAAAACCTTCAGTTTACTCATTACTACTTGGTGAAGCTCTGAAAACATGCTTTACGTGTTGGTATTTTGCTTGTAAAATAGCCATTTAAAATATGTAACCTAAATCTGTTTTCAGTCATGTATTGCTTGTCAACTTTTATTTATTTATTGATTTACTTCTCTTTTAATAATGAGGTGCCTAAACCCCATCTTTATAAGTCAATGACTTGTAAACAAGTATATTAAAACAAAGATGAGAGTAACTTAGATTTTAACTAAATCATGAGGCACATTTGCTAGCATGTGATAAATACTAATTGCTGTGCATTTTATAAATATGTCAGCATAGATTTGTTTTCCTTAGCTTTATAATACAAATTACAAGTACTTTGTTCTTTCACAGGCTGTTGTTTTATTTCAATATACACATATATGTGTTGTATTTCCCTCTTTCAGGTATAGCATCTCCTACATTCCATTTGCAAGGTAAGATATATTTTTTTGCCCTCATGGTATATGTAATGCTCATTTCTATGTGTTCTAGTTTAAAGAGGTCATTTGAAAGAATTTAATTAAACCAAAGTATAGGGCACTGGTCAACATAAGCAGAATATGTTTTTTCATGTAGGAAAATGTGTTGTGTGCCAAAACTCCAAAACATTTATATCATTTCCTGTTGCTTGTCATAGTTATGTTAAGTGCAATCATTCTATTAGACCTGGAAGAAGTGGCTACCTGCCCTCTCTCTCTCACTGATTGACTCAACCCAAAGAGTTTTAAGAAATGAAGTATATAATGGCTGAAATACTTGCACCTTTTTAATTCTCTGTTTAAGTATAGGTCTTCAGTTGAGCCATTCCTGAGAAACCACTTACTCTCCAAGGAACCCCTTAATAATTTCCTTTTCACATTGTGCTGTCTGACACCAAAATGCCTCGCGCACAAAACTGCTGTGAAAACATGTTTTTATTTATCCGTAAAGTCTGTTTGTCTCCACCATATGGCTGTAATCCCCCATACGACTCGTGCCGGCTTTGTGTCAAGCAAATGGCAGCTTGTTGTTTCACACTCGTGCTCTGTTTCTCCCTGTGATGCTATTGGCTTCCTCCGGGATATTGGATGGAATTATTTCCTTGCTCTTCAGCCAAAATTACCAAAAGTATCCCCCTCCCCCAGAAGCTTTTGCATTAGTTGCTGATAAGCTTATGTTAAGATCTATAGGGTTAAGGCACAATACAAAATTCTGATTAGATCAAGACCCAAATAGGTCGTTCTGCAAAAAGCGATCTCCATCTTTCACTCAGGATACTCTCTCTGTGAGCATCACAATACTTTGCTTTACTTGCTCCTTTAGCTGGTGTTCCACCTCTGTGTTTCCCAGAAGCCAAACATGAGGTGTGATTTTTGTTTTCTCAGTCCAGCTGTGTGCAGGACTGACAAAGCCCCCCCACATGCAGTGCCTTGTGTATTTGGGCAACCCTGTAATCCATTGTGGCAGCTGAGAGACATACTAGAACATCCCTGGGCTTCCCCTCCCCCAACCAAAATGCTAATGACAATACAAAGCCCGAGATACAGACCTTTTTTCCTTGTTCAGTCTTCCAAAAAAAACACAGAATTCCTATGGAGAAATGAAAATTTGACTGCTAGTATTGGGGCTTACCATTATTTGTTTGTGAAACCTTTGTGCTGTGTTAAACCTTATATTTTTGTATCAGCATATTATCCTCCTTTTGCCTTAATCTTCTTATTTTAATCCATTTTTTTTTGTTTAATTTACATTTGATTATTTTTGATTTATTTCTGTTTTGTTGTTACAGAGCAGCTGTGTATTTTATTAATCTGCCCTCTGTTTGACACATAAAAAAGGAAAAAAAAGCAGTAGACGCAGATGAAGGTCAATGTGACCAGGAGCTCCTTGTGTGTGTGTGTGGTGAAGTAAACTGTGATACCTAGCTGGTCATAGCAGATCCTTTTAACACATTTTACCTGGTTGCCTATTTATAACCTGATGCCCGCAGACCAAGGTAATCAAACCTGCTGCGTGTGCACTTCCCACGGTGTATTTGGCCGACTGTTGCTCTGATATTTAATCAGAAGTGGAGCAAAGTCTCTGATATTGATCATTTATTCATGCAAAAATGGCACCAGGCCTTCAATGAATATATATATATATATATATATATATATATATATATATATATATATATATATATATATATATAAGCTTTATGCTGTAGATAAAATAATATGAGGACAATGGTGTTGAGTAATGTGGCCACTGGTGGGACAAACCAGAGCGAGTGAGTCTCCACTCAACCGCGCCCCCCCCCCCCCCCCCCCAAATCAGGCCTCTTCTCCTTTTAACCTTGACGGGTTTCACACCTCCTCCATTGAAATTTGACGGTGACTGCAGGCAAAGTCTGCATAGCAACACACTCGAGCAAATGGTGCGAAGGGGGAACCGGAGTAAAGCAACCGGCGGTCTCACGGTTGTCATGGCGATCGCTCATATTGCATCATCCCTCAAACGCGGACTACCTGGAGAGCGGGAGCCCCCCCATCACTCTGAGCATGTGGTGCTTCCCTGGCAAAAGGCGCTCACTTATTCATGTCAAGCCCCACCCTAAATCCAGCCTCAAAAAAGGCTGAGATTTAATTTTATTTAATTTTATTTTTTTTGTCACTTTTTAATTTTACATGCATGACCCAATTTCTGCTCTGGTGGATTAATTTTCTGTCCATCATCTGTCACGAACCATTCCTTGAATTTGTCCGTCTTCCCTCTTTTACTTCTTAATGGGTCCATTGCGCTGTGGTTGTTTTAACAGGTCACAGTAGGGAAAGCGCAGGTATAAATAATTAAATAATGATGTCCATTTAGCTTCATCGGTTTCGGGGTGTGTGCTGGTTCTTTGTGACAGTGTCCTAATTTGTGTTGGCTTAACAGCGCCGTTGTTAAGTGTGTTTTTGTGTGCTTTTATGCCAAAATGGCCACTGTTTCAAAGGGCCCATTTCACATTTTTCTTTCTTTCTTTCCACAGAGATGCTGTGATGAAATGCTTCACAACCTGTCTGAGTTAGGACTCTGGAGTCCACGATTTCATTCGATGACCGGTCCAAAATATGCAAACTGCGAGAACAGTGGCTCTGTAAATTATAAATCCATGATGTTTATATACACGATATTTCCAAATTGTTATTGTGGCTGTTTCATGCTGTGAATTGGTGCTGGTCTGGGTCTATCTGAAGGTTTAGAATGGTCATTAGGGCTTTTGCTTTTGATGTGAGACAAATTAGTGCCTTTAATGCCTAATATATTTAAACATATTCCTATTTTTTGTGTTTTTGGAGGATTTTATAGCATTCAAATATAAGGAAAGCTTTTTTGCTTCACACTTACAAGTTAAGTGCCTTAACGTCGTTTATACACACACACATTTGGATGATTTTTATAAAACGTTTTACTGTTTTACACACAAACATTGTTTTCTCTGTGCATTAAGAAGCAGTGATGTATAAAGAAGGCTCTCTTACGCCGCTTCATGTTTGTGAATGATCATTTCCTTTAGGCGCTGCTTCACTGGTGATGCACTGGGATATTTGATATCCACTGTTCTTTTGACGTTTTCAGTTTTATCTGATTATAAAAACAAAAAAAAATAGGCTCCCGTCTGTTAGGCTTCACTGAGCATGTCGACACTCCTCTCTTCCACCCAACCGCTAAAATTACTTTACAATTTTTAGCTTCGATTTCCTGCCAGATGCAGCAATGCCCCAGTTAATCATGCTTTTCTGAGCATTGTGATTCTGATTTGACCTAATAACCCAGTATAGCTTGCATCACGTTCCCCATATTGCTTCAGCATCACGGCGTATCGCCTTTCAGGATATGGTTGTCATGACAACCTCCTCCTGGAAGATGTGTAACCTTTGTCCAACCCCCCCCCCCCCCCATATGTGGTGCAGATGTTCACATTATTCTGTTGAGGTCGTGTGTTTCACTTTTTGAGAACACACTGGAGCAGCGCTTGGTTATAAATAAATAGATTTTAGTTTTCACTGTGGGGAGCAAAAAAATGTACATTTTATAAATCAGTCTGTGATGCTTTTTCATTTATGGTATGAATCAGCAGAAGAGTTTGTAGTAAAACACAGGTTTTTTTTTACTCTCGATGTGAACTCCTTCCTACCACGCTTGTATAATGTGGTGGATAAATACGGATTAAATCTCCTCTCAGTATTACTTATTCAACTAACTTGGCAGAGATTTGAGGGCTGAAATAATTAATTGAATGAAGGGTTAGTTTCTGTGTTGTTGTTTTTTTCCCCCCCTCTTGACAGATTGCAGAGATCACGGCAATCTGGTAAGAGTCCCAACTGTTGCCTCTTCATTACATGGCAGCATAATCCACTCTTATGTCAGAAAAGAGACGCAAGTCCCCTGCCACAGCAACCGCTGAAATCAAACAAATCTTTGTCTTGCTCGGCTTCATGATTTGTAGACTAATAAATAACTAGGCGTTTGTGTTGTCATGGGTAATGTCCATGCCATTTATTAACAACCCAGGTTGTATGGTTGGCCTAAAGTGGAGAGGAGAGCTACACAGAATCTGGTTAAGTAATTCTGCTTTATACATTAGAAAGTAATAACACGCTGTAAGTACAATGCAATAAAATTTGAATATGTGGAACTACAGTTAAAGCCCAAGTAATAGATTCAGTTGCATGACTGTTGAATTGTAAACATGAGCATCTCAGGCAATATGAAATAAACTGCAAAAATATAAAATATATATATTTTTGGAGGAAGTATTGATTTTGTCTTGTTCTCGACAAGGAGAGAAACCAAATCCTCACTGAATCAATGGTGGGTCTGTCTGGGTGAATGTACAGATAATGGCAGAAAGAAAGGGAAAAGAAAAAAAATCAATAATGTAGACTATTTGTATTTTACCCCTCAGGTCCTTTGTGGCTGAAAGAACAATGGACCATCACTTTATTGACGTGTGAGACTTTATTGTCAGTCTGAAAGCGCACAAACAGAACATGTCAGTGTGTGTCAGTGATACTGTATGTTCTGTTGGTTCAAGGACAGCTCAGGTTTCTTTAAGCACCAAACAGAAAATGACCATTTATCCTTGTAAGATGTTGAGAAGCAGCTGCTCTTCAATTCTTTTGTCCCTTTTAAATGACAACAGGCTGAAGTCAACTTTTCAGCATCACAATCTTGAAGTTTAGTTTGGGTATTTTGTTCTTATATATCATTTTATTTATATTAGTTAAGGTGTTTGGTTTGGAGTGAGTCACTTAGAGAGGATCTTTCTCCTCATCTTAAGAGGAAGTTATTGGAAATTATGAAATGACAACCACAGTTTTTCTTCGTGGCTTTGTTTGGTGCGTCTGCTGACCACGCCTTCCTGTCGCCACGCTCATAAAGCAGCCGCGCAGTGTGCGTGTGCGCATCAGTTGAGCCCTAGTGGACGTGGACAACAGGTGCACTGTACTGCCTCCCTCTTCCATCTCGCTGATGGATTATGCCCACAGAGCGCCGCTCGTCGCTTTGCACAGAGCTTCCTCGTCTGCACTTTGAGTATTTGCACGTTTTTACATCCCGATCGCTTCCAGACTCAAAAAAAGGGGACATAAAATATGCCTTTCCCACCTATCAGCCTCCCTCAGCGGATCTCCTCTCCAGGCAGGGAGCTGTTCGGGAAAAAGAAAGCCACCGCGGTGCCTCCTCCTCCTCAGCCTGAGCTCACCAGCAAATCCTGCGGAGAGAAAGCGGGCTCCGACAGGGAGAAGCAGTCCCTTTCTTGGACATCAGCGAACTTGAGGAATTTAGGGCGAAAGGTCCAACAGCAGAAGAGTAAAAGCCAAGATCAGAAGTCGGCTGTCGGTCAGGAGACTCAGGGAAAGTGTCCCTGGCTGACGGTGCCCAAACCTCAGGACTCATCGGAAGGAGTCAGGCGCTCCAGCTCCATGGACTCCTCCAGACACATCCATGGCAAAGACGAGGGAAAGAAGGAGATCCAGTTCAGCCTCAGTCTCACCCCTGAAGCCATTCTCGTCATCCAAAAGCGCAATCTTGAGAAACAGATGCTGGCAAAGCAGCAGAAGTGCTGTGCCTCCACGGACTTTCGGCACAGGCGAGTTTTCCCATCCAAAAAGGCGCACGGAGCGTCCAAGGGCTGCGCTCCCGTGGCCAAAGCGGAGAGCGCCGAGCAGGACATCACCGCCATCGTCAAGATCTCGCTGTTGAACGATCAGTACAAATACGACGACGTGGAGTACGAGGACGAGGACGGAGACGTGGACGAGACTGTTGTGAGGAAATGTAAAGAGTGGCTGAAAGGCGTCGAGAACGCCGCTGCTTTGGGCAAAGTGGAGAAACTTTCTGCACTCCCGCACCTTAAAGGCTGCTGACACCTGACGATCTGACCTGACTGAACTTGAAGTGAAGAAGAGACGGACTCTTCAAGTGTGTGTGTGTGTGTGTGTGTGTGCACCTGAGGCCTGCTGCAAGTGGCATCTCCAAACACGAGTGTAATAAACGTGAGGACAACGCGTCTCCAGAGGAATGTCACCATGTTTTGTTGGACTTCAAAATGCGTGAATTAAAAAAAAAAAAAAAAAAAAGGGAAAAATAACAACAATTTAGACGTTATCTGCAGCCTGCCTCATCCAACAGTGCTTTTTTATGGTTCACAGGGACGTTACTTTATGAGTTTGAGGCCTCTTCTGTGTTTTTTTATATTATTATTTTTATTTGTTTTGATTTTAATTCCTTAATGTTAATGTCTTTTTGCACATGGATTCTGTTTTGAGTGGGGGGCGTCTGTGGGTTGGCACAGTGGGGTGTGCGTAAAGGGGACGCAGAAGCGTTCCTTTGTTGCTGGAGAACAATAAGCTGTCAACACAACAGGGCTTTCTTTATGTGCGTCTCATGCTGCTAAAACCAAACTGGACTATTTATTTTCTCTGATAAGAGGGGTTTATCCTCTGCGTTGATCAGTGATGTACTGTATTTAATATAAACTAAACATTTGTACTGTCAACATAATGATTTGATGCTGTTTTAAGTAAAAAAAATGTTTCTTTAATCACACACGTGTCATGGGCCCCTTTTAAATCCTTGCTAATTTGTGTCATGCCTCTATAATAATTCTCTTACATGATGGTGACTTCCGGTTTGGTCCCAGACAGTTTTTTTTAAAGACTCTTTGTTGCCACTGTTGCCACCTGAGGCCATTTGGGCATTAGTGTCCTAAGCTTCTTAGATTTCCTGTTAAGCAGGGTTGATCAGTGCACTGAATGGCCCAGGTGCATGATCCCCCCTCAGGAAACTACCCCAGACTGCTTCTCTTTTGTCCCATGTAATGGAAACAATGCAGCCATGCTACAATACACACACACACACACACACACATATATACAGTTAAGAGTGTGGGTTCCATAATGTGCCAGAGCTTTGTAATTTGCAAGTGACACATTCCCACATTGACGTAAGAGCTGCACCCTGATGTTTTCATACTCGTGTGGTTCCCACTGAAGCACAACTGACTATATTTTTTATATGGCTCCTGAAAAAACACAAAAGTGTTAAAGACGCTTTTTTGGCTTCTTTATTGTTTCAACTTCAGCTGCCCTCCGTTTTTATTGCACTTGTACCATTAAGGGAAAACGGCAATGACATTAAAGCCTTAGATACAGATTCTGTCTCCGTTCAGGGTCACAAACATAGTTAAATGTTTTAAGTCTTGTGCATTGTTCTCTGTAACTTGGAAACCACGAGTGTTGTTCACTGTAAAAGCTCAATTACAACCTGCGACAGAGGAGTTTTAAGTGTCCAGGACAGTAGAGTGCATTTAAAAAAGCTCCCACAACAACAACTGGTAAGCTATTTGATCAATTACTTGCACTTTTATTCTCAGCTATAATCATTGGTTATATTTTGTAATTTGAAGCAAAATAATTTTCCTTCAGCGAGATCAGCGTTTTACTCTCCAGAGGCCTCTATCAGGGATTTGCCATGAGATCGACTCTGGATTCACACAGATATCCTGGTGATGTCAGAAAGGTATTTTAACATGAAGTGTTTACCTTTATTTTTTGGTTTTCTGTGTAAAAAAAAACCCCAGTAATTCCAACACTTGCTTTAAAAGTAAAAGAATTGGTGGAGTTACTCCCAGACATCCACACTTCTGTAATAGCGTCCATTTTAAATTAGGTGATAAACACGTGTCCTCGTGCAACCTTATAAAATTAGACAGGACGTACCATTACAGTTATTGGTAAGCTGCGAGAATAAAGCACGTCGTCGTGAATACATTGCCCCCACTGAGTGTCACACACTGCTTTTATTGTCACGTGTGGCTGCAGACTGAGATCACACTGAGCCTGTACTGTTTGTACCAGGACCCGTTTCGGTTCCCCCGTGGCTCCTGTGATGATAACTATCAGCTGGCTCCGTGACCGAAAGTTATGCAATCCTCTTTCTATTGTGTCATTTCAGTTGTGGCCTTGTTTAAGTGACTCACTCACTGCTATTCATTACTGTCCGATTGAGGCCTGGAGCGGGGCTATTCACGAGTGTCCAGGGGGGTGAGAAGTGCATCAGTGGGTCTGAAGCAGCTCTATACTAGAATTCAATAGGAAAAGTTGAATTTAAAGGGCACATATTATGCAAAATCAACGTTTTAATCATTTAAATCCTCATATTTTTGGACTCTGGAGGTCCTATCAGTCAGCAAAGTGTGAAAAAAGATGACTCGCTCATGTTTTTCGTGGTCCTCCTCAGTCTAAGTACAGGAGATAAAACACACAATGTTGACTTCCGCGCTCACTGGGACGTCACAATATACGCTAAATTCCTGGAATTGTTGTCTCACGGAGCTCCGCTTTGTCCGTAAAACGAGCAAGAGTACTGGCGAGGGCAGCGGTATCCGAAAACCGGAAGTCCTCAAAGTCCGCGAATTGTTCTATTTTGGCTCCACAGTGCAGCACAGAGTTCTACACACAAACTTCCATCCTCAGAGGATTGATCTGTCCAGTGGATGCATGTTATATATGACGGCAATGTGCCTGATGGAGCCTGCAGATGATGACTTTTCCCAAATGCTAACTACTGTTAGCTCCCAGTAGCCTCTGTGGCTGATGTCATTTCCTGTCCCTTAAGATTAGTTTTACTTTTTTTTAAGGTGGACCTAAAGAGATACTACTAAACCAAACGTTCTGAACATGGCTGTTTTGGCAGGGTGATTGAACTGCTGTGGTGCTTCATCCTTATGGAATTTTGACCAAAGCATGTCACAGACATGTTCATTAGGACACCAGTTTAAATTGGATAAATAGGGTATAATCTATCCCCTTTAAGGAGATAGATTGGCACTACTGGCCAGGTCTGTTTCTGTTTACACACTTTCTTATCAGCTGAGAGTGAAAGGGAGACACACTGTCCACCTCACTGCAGAGTCATGATCACTGAGTGACGTAGAGAAGGACAGCTGCATTATCCTCCACTGAGTTACGATGGCAGCGAGCGCAGATGGATGCTGCCTTCAAACATGTCACTGACACTTTGCACAGCACAGTTCAGAGCAAAGAACTGCCGTGCCCGCAACCAGCATTACTGTAGCAACAGTACGGATAAATCCTGCGTCTCCAGCAGCTTTTGTGAGGAAAGACAAAACAGACACTTCCTGAACAGGCCTGGCCCATAAACTTCAGTAATGTGGCCATTCATTGGCAGTCTGTTAAGAATGAGACATTTCCCAGGGACAGGGCGACCTCAGAGAGAAGACAGATCAGAGAGTACAGTCCTCCCATAAATGTTTTATTCTTCATTTGAGGGTTGTAAAAGTAAGCAGAGCTCTACATTTTCCCTGCAAAGTTAATCTACTGTGGCATGCAAGCTTGTGTTTTTGTTCCACTTTTTTTTGTTGTTGTATTCCTTTTATTTTATTTTTTATTGTCGGACGAGTGAGCATTTGCCTCAAAATGTGTCCTTAAATGTTCCCTGTGGGTACCGCTCATCTTCATGCTCTGTCTAAGTAAAGATTAAAGGCTTTGTTGACTGATATAGGACAGGAAATAAGGTGAAGGATTTAGAGAAGATGGGCATATTCATCCTGTTTATATCGCTCTTTGCTTTTTCCTTTCCGGCAGCACATTATCGTGTGGGAGGATGATCTTGGCACACATGAGAGATTACCAAAAATGCATTCTTTTTTTAATCTTTTGATTCACTCCCACAGCAATCTCAATAGTTTTTTTTTTTGCTACTGTTGATAGACAGAGGATGAAGTCCAGCCGTGGAGGAAGAAGGCGGCGTGTGAGCAAGAGGCTAAGGTCCTGCATCAGGCTCTGCAAGATCAGGTTGGTATAATTTCTAATATAACCTCTAATTTCACAGAGAAGTTACATTGAGATTAAATCCTAACTAATATGGGTTAGTTGTCAGTAATTCTGGTTATTTTGTTTGGTGTTCTGGTAAAAAAAACAAATATATCAACACAAATTTTTAAGTCTGCAGTCATTTTTTACAATAATTAACTAAATGAGACCAAATTAAAGTTTCTTTAAAGCTGCTTCACTGACTAGAGTCAGTTAAACTTTACTCTCTGTGCTCCCCCCCCCCCCCCCCCCCCACACACACTCCACAAGCTGCCACTTCCTTGTAAGCTCATCTATTTTGGCCTCTTTCAATTCCTACTGTCTGTCCTCTAGCGCCATCTAGAGACCTACAGGAACATGCACTGTCTCAGAGATGTTCTCCATCACCGCTGTGCTGCTCTGCTCAAGGACAAAGTTCTCTCACAAAGACTCGTGCTGCAGCAAAGAGACGAGACGACCAGGGCAAAGCGTGAATCAAAGAACAAAACAAAGCAGGTACTTTTCTTAAATGAAGGCATTAAAGTCTTCTGAATGTTTTATTAAATATTGCATTTATGTTTCATGGTTTCAAATGTATGTATATGTTCTACCCTATCTGTGTTAAATACAGAGGGGGGGGGGGGGGGGGTTTAAAGGGATTAAAACATTGGCAAAAGTGGTTAATAATACCAGAGAAGTGAAAGTTAAAGGATAATAATAATCAACTATAGTGCCAAAACCCGTCTGACGTAAAATATATCTGATAAGATTTTTTGGGCCCTGGCCTGGTTTGATGGCCTTGACTGTCTCTCTCTCTCTGTAGAGTTAGTAAAAATGTTCATCCATGAGCTAACAGACTCACAAGAGCTTATATTAACACTCCATAATAATAATGATTACACACAAAGGTGTGGTTTAAAGGCTGTACACATTCCTATTGTGGAAAAACTATTATTTCAACCAGGATAAAGATTTGGAGTTTATGCTGTGCTTGTTTCATTGAAAGTATTATAGTTCCATTTAGTTTATCAGTCCTCAGCACAATGATCTAATGAAACACATTTCTTATGTTGCTTTTTACTTAAGTGTTGAATCTGAATATTTAGGAGCATTTTTGTAGAAAGTTATGAGAATAAAAACATAATCCGGCACACAGAACACTTCCTGTGCACTAAATGTACACAAGCTTGTGCGTCAAAACGTCTCTTTTCTGATATCTACTCCTTTTCAGTTGCTCTATAAGTGACATATAATGGTCATGATTGTAGAATTTAATCATGTGAACAATTATCTGGATGCTGCAAACAAACTCTGTTGCTCTGTGTCACTTTATCAAACTTTAACTTAGTCACAGATCATGGGATCTGATAAAATAAATGAGGACTGATCAACTCTATCCAGGCTTTGCTGATCATTCACAACAATCCTGATGTTCAGGTTATAATGTTTTAACCATGTAAAGCCCAAACCATTCAATAATTGACAAAAAATACAAATTCTTTGAAACTGGAGCCTTCATTGGTTATTTTTACTCATTTTGCGGTTCACAACCTTTTTATTTTGAGTGATGGTAGGCTTGAAAACAGTTGTTCAGACTTTAAAGATGCACTCTGCATTTCTCACAGTACACACATTAGGCAAAAACTCATATATCACATATGATACGTTTGGCGTTATAGGGTTAATGTCTCAATTTTAGAACTTGAAATGACAAAAATGACAATATTTACCTCTCTGCTCCATTGAATTACATGAAACCCATTTTTTCTAACCTTTGCAAATTTGAATGACGGGAATCGACTTTACATTTCTAAATTACACATTTAGATCCTTGTAAAATCTTAACCCCTTTATCTCTCTTTGCTCCCACACTTTCCTCTTTTGTATACATGCTCTTACAGTGTGGCCTCTGTGATTGACTTTGATTTTGACTGTCCTGTCTCTGTTCTGACTGGGTGTGAAAAGAGCAATAAGCTTCAGAGAGCGGCTGCGTGGAGGGGGTTTAACGCGGGAGAGATCCTGTCTTATCTTCCTCTCCTACAAAAGCCTCGCTTCTTCAGGAGGACGTAATTGTCCCCTCTAATGACTTGCACTTGGGGCCGCTGGGACAAAGACGGGGGGACAATAAAGGACTTTAGAGGCCCTCTCGTAGTAGGAATCCTTTGCTTGAAATTGCTGGGCAAATTCCCTTCACTCAGATGGAGAGGCTGTGTCACAGACACGGCGGTGAGGCAGGACCAAAGCAGGCAAAGGCAAGAACACCTGCTGGGGCCTAATTGGTCCCTGCTGCAGCTGAATGACTTCCTGTGGCTCCGTGTTTACTTCTCATTTGTTGTGTGTGCTCAGTTTCCCAGCCCCTGAAAGAAGTGAGGCTCACTTTTAAATCGCTCTTCCCACATTTTACTGTCCGTCTGTCTCCTTCTCTTTCTTCTTTCCTGCAGAAACAAAAGAAGCGAGCCTTCTCCAAGCTGCAGCACAATGACTCATACCTCAAGTCTCTCCCCAAAACCAGCTATTACCAGGTAGATCAGGCCCTGGAAGCATAATTACCCCCCCCAAAAAAATAAAACATCACACCCATCGTTTGAGTTATGTCTTATTTGGATCATGTGTCTCTATAAATCTTTTCTGAGATCTTTGACCTCCAGAAGCAGTTGGTCGAGCGTGGACGTCTGAAAAACAAGCGCGAATTGGAGGACTTTTACCGGTGCATTAACTACAACAGTCATCCATCACAGCTGCAGAGAAATCTGCAGGATGTCAGGAAAAAGAGTTAAGTTTCAGATCTGCACACAGTAATGATGGTTTTCTGCAGAATATGGAAATATAGTGATGTACAAATGTTGATTTGTTGACAGAGGTGGAAAGTAACGAAATATATTTACTCAAGTTACTGTATTAAATACTTTTTTTTGTGTATTTTGTATTTTTTAAGTACAATTTAAAATCAGGATTTTGTATTTTACTTGAGTACGTATTGACTCAAGTATTGTACTTAGTTACTTTATAAATCCTATCTGTTACTAAGTAAAAATAAAAATTCAGCACAATGAAGACCTACAGGGGGAAAATATACACCAGAACCAGACGAATGATGATGTGATTAGCACCAGCACAACATAGAGGGCGCGCGCCAAAAGTGATGTAACATCCTGTGTAGCGCCGGGCGCATGAGCTCCAAAATAGTTTTGGATTTCTAAGCCATTGTCATATTTCTACTACCCTCACGCAAAGTAACTAAGTAACTTTTACTTAAAGTACATTTCAAATTAACTACTTTTTACTTCTACTTGAGTACATTTTCAGATGACTACTTTTACTTCTACTTGAGTAATATTTCATCAAAGTATTGGTACTTTTACTTGACTACAATATTTTAGTACTTTTTCCACCCCTGCTTGTTGACTTGGCTACACACAGCCTGGGGTTTCTTTTTCCACTCCTCTTTTGTTGCCACATGCTTCCTTACTGTGTGAACTTTTTTCTTTCTCTCTCTCTATAACATTTTAAGGTCTTGACCTGAAGCACCTTGAGGTCATTTTTGTTATTTGGCACATTTTGATTTAACAGTGCTGGGAAACCGGTTTGCAGTAGATATGACTTCTCAGCACAAGACAGAAACTGATCCCTGTGCTGCTGAAGATGGAGGAAAGGAGGATGACATCTGCCACTCCAGGTAAACTCCACTGAGTTAATAGTCCTCTCAAGTAATAGCAAGATCACTTTGATGTGATTTGAACATTTAGGGAGGTATAATATGTTATTTTAGTGAACATCATTAAATTTTCACACGATACTACCTCTCAAGGAGGCATACGTCGTGGGCTCTTTACTTCTTTTCTTCACCAACAAACGCCAACAATAGTCAAACTTCAAAAGTGTTG
The DNA here is from genome assembly GCF_963457635.1 of Microchirus variegatus. Taxonomy (NCBI): domain Eukaryota; kingdom Metazoa; phylum Chordata; class Actinopteri; order Pleuronectiformes; family Soleidae; genus Microchirus; species Microchirus variegatus. The sequence goes on along the minus strand of NC_139812.1, from coordinate 16,801,380 downwards.
GTGACTTTCTCTAAATCAGTCATTCAAATCAGTCAAGACAGTAGGTGGGTGTTCTGTTCTGTTGTGCATAAGGCCTTAGAGGAGAGGTAAATGTCCTTCTGGTGTCATATTCTCTCCAAGTTAACCTAGTTCCCTGGCGTCCTAATGAACATGTAAAACAAAACTTAAGGAACAGGAAATGACATCGACCACAGAGGCTACTGGGAGCTAACAGCAGTTAGCATTTGGAAAAGTGATCATTTGCAGGCTCTAGCATGTATTCACTGGACAGATAAATCCTCTGAGGCTGGAAGTTTGTGTAGGACTCTGTGCTGCACTGTGGAGCCAAGAATACAACTTTTTCGCGGACTTCCGGTTTTCGGATACCGTTGCCCTCGCCAGCACTCTCGCGTGTTTTATGGACAAAGCGGAGCTCCGCGAGACAACAATTCCATGAATTTAGCGCATTGTGACGTCCCAGTGAGCGCGGAAGTCAACATTGCGTGTTTCATCTCCTGTACTTAGACTGAGGAGAACCACAAAAACATGAGTGAGTCATCTTTTTTCACATTTTGCCGAATGATAGGACCTCCAGAGTCCCAAATATAAGGATGCAAATGATTTAAAAGTGATTTTGCGTAATATGTGCCCTTTAAAGGCTGATAGTATAGTATATCTACTGCATGCTGGAGCCACTGGTGGAGGTGAGCTGAGAGGGAAAACCTCACACAGCTGTAGAAGCCACTGCTCTGAACTGTGCTTACTCTGAATCTTTGTTTGCGCTGCCTTCAAGTGCAAACACAGTTTCCACTGCGGGGCTTGTTTAGCACGCACCCTCCTGCAGAAAAGAGCTGATTACTCACGTAGAAGTGAGATGACCAAACACACAATCTGACCCCACACACACACACAGCTCAGATGGCCAATCTGGCTCCCTCAAACATCATCTGAGGTAAAATGTCGTAATTATGTCCACTACAAAAGAGATTTGGCAATTGGGCCAGTGGTGTCACGTCATGCCAGCACTGTGAGCAGATGTTGAAATGTTTGGAGAGTTTCTTCTCTCTTTAAGCTTTATTGGCTTCCAGGCAAACACAGCTCCATTTACCAAAAGTGACAAAGATAATGTGAGCGCCCGTTTGACTTTGAGTTGTGGTTTCACTCATCGTTACTTAAACTTCCTTGTAGAAAGAAAATAGTATTATTTAGCTTAAGAGACTTAAGGAAGAATTACACTTAGTTTCAGCTGATTCTTTTGATGCAATTACATCAAGTACATCTATTATTCCCATTTATTTCAACTTGATTTAATTTCAAATAATAATAATAAACTTTATTTGTATAGCACCTTTCATATAAGGATTGCGGCTGAAGAAGTGCTTCACAATAAAAGGAAAATAAAATCTAAAAAGAAAAGAGATGCAAATACAACAATACACACAAGTGTGGAATGAAAAAAAACTGTTTTAACTTTGAAATATAACAAAATATGCAAATAAAACAGTAAAATACAACAGGGTGGAATAAAATAGGAAAAGACTATAGAGTCAAGAGGTTAAAACTCAAAATGCAAATAAAACACAACACGGGGTGGAATAAAAAATGAGCTAGTTGAAGGCTAGAGTAAAAAGTGTTAATTCTTCTTTTAAAAATATCTAGTGAGCTGGCTTCCCTGATATCTAAGGCTAGTGTATTCCAAAGTTTAGGGGCGTAACTAACTAATTTGGCGGCATCCCCAACTTTCATTCGACTGTTCCGGGGAACCTCCAATAATCCAGCAGCGGACGATCACGGTGTATTTTGCGGCACATGGCTTACAAGGAAGATGGCAAGTGCTACTTCATCTCTACCAATATCCCAACTCTATTAAATGTCTTTATTATTATAAGTTTATTTTCAAAATAAATAGAATTTTGACTACAACAGTTTTGGGCTGAAAATCCATGCAGCTCCGCTTTCTGTTTTTGCACCTGTTCGCTTTGTGTTTCTGTGTTGTGAATGTATAACAGAGCAGTGTCATGCTGTTAATTAGGACCGAACTCTGTTTAGTAGGAACATGTATAATGTTAGTACGAGGCTGCAACTGTGAAAGTGCCCAGTGGCCTTGGGGGGGGGGGGGGGGGGACATTAGGAGCTTGGTAAGAAAGTGATTGAAGGCCTGCACTGACAAGTCATCCATCAGTGTGAAATCTCACCGCTCCACAGACAAACACTGAGGCAGCGTAGCCCACGTCCACCCCCGCCGACCGCACGCCCAGCCCGCCTGTGCATGGCCACATTCCCCAAGTCGGTGAGAAATACTCAAAATAAAAGCAATTAGAGCTGAAGGCGAAATATGGAGTCAACAAAGTGCTTTGGAAAAAAATGCTAGCCAATGAGCAGATTTATCCAATCCGTCCTTCTTTTGCGGCTATTTATACATTTATTATTAGCTGCTGTGATTTATTGGACAGTGATGCAATTGCAGCCAGTGATTTTCTATATTTGTGGCCGTCTGGTCATAGTCGCTTCAACGTGTTGAATTTCACATGTGAGCAGAACAGATCGGCAATATTAAATTCCCTAGAACATACTGTGTCTATTTCTATAAATTGACCCCGATGGGTGGAAAACATACATAACACAGGGTTGGTCCTTCTGCATCTTATTTTGTAGGATCCTGCTAGGCAACATTTTAATCAGTAATTTTTTTTTATATACAGTATATATATATATATATATGTGTAGAATCGGCTGTCATCACATCAGCACTAATATTGTACATATATGAGTGCACACACACACACACACGTCGTCCACATCCTCGCTCCTCCAGCACTGGTGTTTGTATAGATCTGTTACCTGCTGCACTCTCCTGTGAGTAAACGCTGACCCGCTCATGAGTCCTCCCTCGAGCCAGTTTACACCCAGCAGACAAAGTGTGTTGTCACCCGAGTGCGCAGTGTTATCGGGTGTGAACAGCACCACAATATGGCGACGACTCTTGTGAAGTGGCAAACCATCGTGAATGTATTAGCAAGTCACGTATCACAACAACAACAACAAGAGAGGTGATGGAGATGTGTTTTCTTTCTTGTTTCATATGTGTGTGTGTGTAGGTTATTGGAGCACAGGTCCGGTTCGGGGCAGAACAAGGAGAAAAATGCAATCCAGCAAATGTTTTCAAAGGTTGGTGACAGTAATCTCTCTTATCAGGAACAGCAAATTCATTTTATTTTGTTGTTTTCTTTGTGTTTAACCCCACGACAAAAAGATTTTTGGGTTTCCAGCCGAACTTTTCTTCCAGAGAAATGCAAATTAGGTCAACTGGAGACTCCATGTAAGTGTGGGAATGTGAATGCAGATGGTGATTTGACTCTCTACATCTCAGCTGTGTTGTGGTCTGATCTGTTCATGGTTGTATCTGGGATTGGCTTCATTCCCTTCAAAGGTTCGGTGTGTAACGTTTCGTAAAATTAAGGTGAAATTGAGTACGCTATACCCAAATGTATGTAAGGCAAGGGCCTTGCTTTACAGAAGCTGCCGATATCTTGAGCTGTCATTTACGGAATCGATAAACCAACGTTTTGAAGTTGACGTCATCCTTTCTCGTACGCAAATCTCGTCGTAGTTCTTAGGGAATGGAGGGATCCGATTACAGGCTGAGTTCAGGCCTGATCCGATCACAGAAAAACCACGCTCGGAGGTGGTTTGAGGTGATGCGTTCGATGACATTACTGAGCTGCTGGAATGCAATCTGTCCTAAAATTAGAGGCTGATCTGACTCGTCTGATTCAGGTTTGCTGTTTCTTTACACTTATCTCTACTCATGTTACATCAACACGAGTAGAGCTTTGATTCACTCGTGCTCCTCTCGTCTGTTTTCTCATCAAAAGTGTTCAAAACCTATCCAATCACATGTTGTTACAGAAGACACATCCAGGATGCAGGCGAGAACAGCCATACCACCAGTCACCACTTTCCATATAGCTTCTCATATAAAGACTGACATTATTCCTAGTTTTTTTTTTTATGGTAGCTACGTTCCAGGGAGTGGACTAGAGAAAGAAGAAGAAGAGAGAGATGAGGTTATGCTCAGGTGCTGAGATGAGACTCATTTTTCTCTCACCTCTGTGTCAAGTTGGGCCTGAGCAAACAGAGGAAGAGCCTGAGTGGAGGGCTGAGCAGTCGAAGGCAAACAGTAGTCAGACAAGACCGGTCCAAGCATTACTCACTGCAACTGAGAGCTGACGACTGGAGAGGCCCGTCATCAGGGTCCAGGCTCTACATGGATGTCAGGCACCTATAGTCTGGATTTTATGTATATGTTTTGGGACTATGGGGAAGTTATGGAAGCACAACCACTGTAGTTTGATGGTATATGTCCAAATCTTGTTGTATCTCTTAGTTTTTTTTGTAATGTAGTTGGTTCTCTTTTGGTTTTACGTGTAATAGTTTTGAAGGGCAGCTTTGTTTCTTTAACAATTCAGTTACTCTGAGGCTTTACTCTGTGCAACAGCATCACAAAGATGTTTTTTTTAACATCATATTTTATCTTCGTTTTTAAATATTCATGTGAAAAGTTGATTAGAACAATCTTTCAACCACTACGACAAAAATGTGAGTAGTTTGACTGACAAAACTATTTACCTTTACATATAATTTGTGTTTTTCTGACTTGAACTTAAACTTGAAAGGTTGCCACGTAAAAGGCGGTTGTTTCAAATCAGTCTACGCTTCATTTTCATGCAAAAAGTTGTCACGAGAACACGTTGACATTAATCACCTTTGTTTCCCACAGAGTTCACTTAATAAAAACGGCACAGAGATTTGTCCTGAAACCGTTTAAAAAACATTTACAACGACACTGTTTTGGTCCCGCGGAGTAAAGACGTGCTTGAATGAGTGTTTATTCGACTTGCACCTGCGTTTTTTTTTTTCTCCTTTGAGGGTCGGGTGAATGGGCTGGCACATCTACAGCTACCATATAGAGCAATAACATTAATTCACAGTGCTGCAGTCTCACATCAGGAAGTGGCCAAGTGTGACAGTTAGCGCTGGGTGGGGTGTTGGAGGAGAGGAAGGCGCCAGATGAGACACTAGGACTGTGGGAAATTACACCGCTATGACACCTCCAACTTTAACACCGTAGTTATCTTCGCTGGGGATGTCTCTGTTTTTAAATTACTAAATGATTAATGGACAAGGATATGATGAATTAATGTAATATGTGCCACCCATAGATGAAAGTGCCCACATTTGCAACTCTACAGCCCAACATTATGAGGATCTTCCAAAGCAACGTGCCTGATTTGGTAGGTCAGACACTTTTTTTTAAGTACAAAATGCAAAGTGTGAAGGAGACAACTTTACTTTAACTCTTTCTCTGAACAGATTATCCCTGAGATTCCCGAGAAGAGCAGGAAAGCAGAGATTTACTTGCGGCGGCTGAGACAAATGCATCGCCTTTGCTTAAACAACATGTTGATCTGTCAAAGGTTGGTAAGGCTGGATTAGATGTTTTAGGGCCGCTCAGTGAGGAGACAGGCGATCTGGAATGTCGTCAAAAAAAAAAAAGAGTCTTTTAACTGCCTTTAAACTCTTGAAACTGAGCGGGGTTTGTTTTTCTCTGCTTGCTGTGAACTCTGCTCCAGACTGTTGGACGGAGGAACAGACTCACTGTGCTGGCAGCAGGAACAAGGCGTCCAAGATTTGGTTAGTAACACAAACCAGCCACAACACAACACAACACAACACAACACTGCAGAGCTCTGTGGAAGATAACACATAACTGTCACACACTATATGACTTTCAATTTTATTTTTATTAGTATTATTATGTTTGTTTTTTTGGCAAGCCACCATGGAAACAGGTCACACTGAGCTGAATTGTCAGATTATACAGTGGTTGATTACCAAAAGCAGTGTTTCTTCTGTCCTTCTTCCTCTTCCATAGGTGCTTCCTGGTGTTGACTCCAAACAAGGGAAGATGAGCCGAACCATCCTGCCTCCTCTTACCGCTCTGAAACCACCCACACCAGGAGACCAAGAGAAAACCATCATGTACCCAACTGCTGAGCAGAGCCACCACAGCCAGGTGCATGTAAACAAATATCCAAGAGGTTTTTGTTGGTTTGTTTTAATGGATTTTCCTGAAAACAAAAGGACTGGTTGTGTGGGTGTTTCCTTTGCAGCCGCCAGCGTTTTGAGACTCCACTTTGGGACACAGCAAGAAGTGTTTGCTGCCGTCAAACACCTGGTTCCTTACCCATTGAAGAAGTGTTTCAGCAAAAGCACACACTGGTAACATTATGTCTCAGATTACAGTCATTTTTTGTTATTTTTGTTATTATATATATATACAGTACATGCTTTTTCTGTTCTCTCTCTAGATCATTGACTGTGGGCTCAAACTGTGGAGAAACTTTACTGAAAACACACGTCACTGAAGAACCTCTTTATCAGGATTATGTCCATTTTTTTTTTCATATTACAGATTAACTGACAAAGTAATACATTTAAAAATACATTTAAAGTCTCAATGTCTAGTGATTTGTGACAAGAGGTTTGTTCTTCATAATAACACATAGACATGATAAGTATAATGTATTATTATTGCACTATAACACTGACTCTCTAACACATTTCAAATCCAAATTAAAAACTCACCTGTTCACAATAGCATCCCGTTTTAAAATCTTTTATTCTATTTTATTTTATTTTAAATGTATAATGTGTTGTATTGTATGTAATGTGACTTTGATTGTCTGGAAAGACACCAACAATAAAATATATTATTATTATCTATTATTTAATAACTTATAAAGTGGAGTAATCTAACATTTTCTTGTCAAATTATAACATAATACAATAAAACCACTAACTTTCCCTTAAATATCTGACATAGATTCAATAAATATAATGTAACTTTATATATAAAATGCTTTAATCCAGTTAAGTAATGTCCTTTAACAGTTTGAAAGTGAAGGTTGTTTGTTTTGTTTTTTAAACAGAGATTATTTGCAGCAGACTCACGATAAACATCTGTATCCATTTCCATCTTAAACACCGGTCCCTGTCGCCCAGATGTGTTATTATTAATGTGGTTTTTTTTGGACTACAGTGGAGCTCAGTGGCAAAAGAAAAAACGCAGCGCTGAAACTTAAATGACAAACACATCTGAGCTTTTGTGGAGCTGAAGACCAACCGCGGACAGTCAGACTACAGTGGTGTCATTTCTGCAGGTGTGGCTTTGATCTAAGTGTCAATATTTACAGGTTGATGTAATAAAATAGGCTAAAGTGCTTTATTCAAAACCGCTGTCATCCTGTGTACCTCAGTGATATGGCCGCTCACAGCCAATCAGTGCAGAGGCCGCAAAGATCAAAGAGGAGATGAGCCAACCATCTCTGCTCCAAACACCCATCCTGAGATGCAGCTCCTCTTCTCACTATATATTTGGGAGGTGTTTGTGTCCCTCAGTGTCCTGAGCTGAAGTTTGTCTTTGTGGAGAATCAAGAAAGAAAGGAACTTCGGGGATAGATTTATTTTTCTTTTACTTCAAACCACAAGTCCTGTAACAGAATGGCCACAGGCGCGAGTGAGTGCGCAGGGAAGGCCAGCCTTTACCGGGTGGATCACCTCCTCAGTGCGGTGGAGAGTGAGCTGCAAGCCGGCAGCGAGAAGGGCGACCCCACGGAGAGGGAGCTGAAGGTGTCTCTGGATGAAAACGAGCTTTGGCAAAAATTTAAGGATCTTACAAATGAAATGATAGTGACCAAGAATGGCAGGTGAGCTGAACTGTGCGTAAAATCGTTGAACTGTGCGTAAAGTATAGTTAAACTGAGCGTCAAGTATCGTTCGACTGTGCGTAAAGTATCGTATTATCACAACTAATAAATGCGTTTATGTATTTTAATCATTTTCTTTTTTTACTTCTCATCAAGGCGCATGTTCCCCGTGCTGAAAGTGAACGTGTCCGGATTGGATCCGAACGCCATGTATTCTTTTCTGCTGGACTTTGCATCCGCAGACAACCACAGGTGGAAATATGTGAACGGGGAGTGGGTCCCGGGAGGAAAACCCGAACCCCAAACTCCCAGCTGTGTGTACATCCACCCGGATTCCCCCAACTTCGGAGCGCACTGGATGAAATCTCCTGTCTCCTTCAGTAAAGTCAAACTCACCAATAAACTCAACGGAGGAGGGCAGGTAAGAAATCTCATTCTTTGGTGTTTTATTTTCAAAATAAAGTATAAAATGAAAACGTGTAACTCTGGTTTATTCTGTGTTTGCAGATCATGTTAAATTCCTTACACAAGTACGAGCCACGCATCCACATAGTGCGCGTCGGAGGCCCGAGGAGGATGATCACCAGCCACTCTTTCCCAGAGACACAGTTCATTGCGGTGACAGCATATCAAAACGAAGAGGTAAATAACGTGTGGAAATAACATTTTATTCTAAAAAGTACATCAAAAATAACTTTTTTTGTCGTGTGCGTAAATGGTGTGCGTAATTTGCGCACGATCTGGTTCATCAAACACAAAAGTCACTTTCTGTCCTTTGTTCATTTTGTTTTTAGATAACTGCTCTTAAAATCAAGTATAATCCTTTTGCCAAGGCCTTCCTGGATGCAAAGGAGAGGTAAGAATTCATGTGAAGTTTTGTTTCACACAAAAAAAGGAGATTTGAAAATGTTCAGTCCAACAATATCCAGGCAATTAATGATGTCTATTTTTTGCCAGAAGTGATAGCAAAGACTTCAGAGAAGATGCCACTGAAAACCAACAATCAAACTACTCCCAATGTCAGTATTTATTTATATTTTGTCCAGATTTCTAAATGTAAAATCATATTATCTCCTAAAGTCTGTGTCTCTTTTTGTGGAGCCAGTGGGTGGCTGGTTTATTCCTGGCACAGGTTCCTTCTGCCCTCCTGCCAGTCCTCATGGTCAGTACGGGAGTCCCATCTCTCTTTCACCGTCCCACGGCTGCGAACGCTACTCCACCCTGAGGAACCACCGCTCTGCCCCTTACGCCAGCCCATATGCCCACCGGACCAACTCGCCCAGTGAGTGTCTCACTTCCAACTTCTTACCTCCATACGTCCAGGAATTGCACCACCACTTCCTCTCTATTATAGCTATTAACAAGAAACGCAAACGCTGCCATGTGAGGAATGTTTTTGCATTCCTCTGGCTTTTGTGTGAGTTGTAGCCACAGAGCTGTAAATGGCTGAGTTTCAGACGAGGAATGTACAAGCAGAAGATCCACACATTTAACTGTCATATGGCACAAATCCTGAATCATACTGAGAAAATTGGACAAAATTGGACAAAATATATGTGCAACTATCACTGACCTGTGTGTATCTGTTTCTGTTTGTAGCTGGTTACACCGATAACTCCTCAGCTTGTCTATCAATGATTACAAGCCATGATAACTGGTCCAGTCTGCAGATGCCAACACATTCCAGTATGATGCCCATGGCCCATAATTCCACCTCTGGTACCAACTCTAGGTTTGTATAATGCTACTTTTTTTTTATTTGTTGCAAAAAAAACAAAATCTGTGTTTGTCAGACATGTAACACATAGGTACAAGTTGAACTGTTGCCAGTGTCGCACCTCTAAAACATCCCCCAGAGTGAGTGAGTAATATGTTTTCTGTCCATCTCTCTGTATACAGTCAGTACACCAGCCTGTGGTCTGTGAGTAACTCGCCCTTGACTACCGTGTCTCAGAACGGTGGGATAAACAACAGCCTGAGCTCCCAGTTCCTCCGCGGGTCCAACAGCCACTACCCTGGGCTGTCTCACTCTGTCACACTGCCCTCCTCTGGTTCCCCCATGTATGATAACGGCACAGGCACAGAGGTGCACGACGCAGCTCAGTACGACACGTCTCCACACGGGCGACTGCCCTCAGCCTGGACTCCTGTTACACCTCCCTCACTCTGATTAAAGGTTTTAAATCAACCTTCATGAGCGAAGGACTGCTCCAAGTTGTTTTCAAAGAGCTTAAATTAGTCAAAGTCCTCTACAATCTTCTCTTTGGTCACTTTGAAGTTGGTGTGGAAACAGTACGACAGAGAATATGAGTTCCTGTACTGGTTTATGCAGTGTTTTATGAAGTAAAATGTCTATTTTTGTTGATTTTTCTTTTCATCAAACGGTAGATAATGTATAAGTTAATGTCTGTGACCGGGAACCATGTGCACCCTGCTTATATTAAGCACGAGAGTCCATGAGATTTCCCACATCAAATTGTACAGCAGAAAAGTTAACGTGTTAATATTGTAAATGAAAATGTACCGAGGGGATTTATGTGTAAATAGATTAAGCTTTTGTACCTCGGGGGACACTTTTTGCCATTAAAAGAAAAATGTATGTTGAGGTCACTCCGGTGCTTGTGCCTCACTTCCTGTTGTACATTGTTCATGACAATATTTTTTATGGTCATTTAAAAAGACTGACAAAGTAATTCAGAAAAGGACAGATTCGAGTGCTCTCTGTGATAGTGGCCCAAATGATTTTATACTAAAATGCCACATGTAATGCAGAAATCAGCACCAGTTTTGTTAAATTGCTGAATGTAAACCATCCACAAAAGATATATCTCACATAGCAAATAACCTCTAAAACATGTGATTAGGAACTTTCACCCCTTAGTGTACAGCCTGCTGTGAATGTTAGGCATACGGAGAAAAAACATTCCCTATTTCTATACCCGTTTGTGGAAAAATGAGCTGGAAATATAACATTAGGAAATGAAATCTTTCATATATGGCTGTGAAATTTAAAGAAACTTCATTTTGGCAGAGTCAAGTCAGTGACGTCACTTTTTAGATATGCTGTAAAAGTGAGGACTAACTCATCCTCATCCGGCTCACTGTTTGAGAGCATAGAGCAGCAGAGACTGAGCGTTTTGCACACATAGGTGAGGAATTGCATCTGCGTACATCTGAGGGACGGACTGTATAGACTTTGTGCGGATGCCACAGTGAGAAGCCTCACTTATAAGCACCCTCAACTTTAACCCTCTTGACCTGTGCCAATTCACATGTCCCTGACATGTGGGCAGTTAGTTTTTTCCCCCCCTAAGGATATTGGTCTCACATGATCATCTCCCATGTGTGGCTTCTTATAATGGGTTTCCTTGTGTTTAAGTTAAGTAAGATATTCAAAGCTGAATAGAGAATGTTTTCACAAACACATGTTCCACCCCAGGACAATCTAGTATCTGATAGTGTCTGATATTTTTAAATTTTACATCCCCTTAATTCCATCATCTTTTCAAAGCATCTTTGACAAATTGTCTATCTAAAGTATGTAAAAAGCTCTTTAGCACCTTTCTGTCACTGCAAGCCAAGACATGCATTTTGACAATTAGGTGAGAAAATGCGTGATGGCAAGCGTGACATGAAAATGACCTTAGGATGCACAACAGCATGTTTTTTTTTGTTGTGTTATATGGAACCAGAAATAATTGCTTTTTACTGTAAGAACAATATTTTATTTAATCTGTTTTATTCTAAAATGGTACCTTGTTATAATACATCATTCCTATTTCTACTGCAAAGGAATAACCCTCTTTGCTGCCCCTAAGGGCTTCTAATTCACGAGCATTTTTTGACATAACTGTATCATGTGCAGTGTACAACGTGGAGATATTTGTAGTAAACAAGATGTAATACACAAAAGGAATACTGTGTACAATCTTGGTTTAGACTAGTGAACAGCTGTGTTGTTTCTACAACTCCCTGGAGAAATGTGCCAGTCAATCAACCTTACATTTATGTAGGTTACGTATTTTAACCTTTAGAGTAGTCACTGGATGACGTAAAATAACTTGCTTAAGTGTATTTATATGTATATATCTATATATGTATGTATTTAATTTACATATAATTCAGCTGCTTTCATATCAGAACATGTTGACATGAGGTTGCCATCTTTTGGACTCCATGAAGCCCACCATGTTGCTTTATGGACAGATGGAAAGGGGCCAAATTCAATTTCATATTCTGCAGTAAATGGTGAGTGACCGCTAATTTTTCCTTTTGCACCATCATCACATTAACAATCCAGGCTGTTAAGACTATGTTATTTAAACAAATATCTGTAAAACGGATGTAATTACTATGTTAAGTTCATCAAACCAGTGTCTTCGTATCATCTTCAACCAGGGGTGTCAAAGTAATTTTTAGTTCAGGGGCCACATACAGCGCAATTTGACCTGAAGTGAGCTGGACCAGTTAAATAATAGCAAATGGTATAATATCAAAATGGTACTCACACCCATTTACTCACTCTTTCATCCAGCACATCATTTTTCTATCACTCGCCTTTCTTACCCGTTCAGACGCTGCCGGAAAAACAGGCGCCCGAAGCAACGTGGGGTTATGTCTCACATCAGCACATCTGACCTTCAAGTTGAAAAGGTATCTTTTTACAAAATATATTATATTAGAAATAACCTGACATTTCTTGCGAAAAATATGTGCAATTTGAACAATATTATATCTAATTCTACCATTTATAGATGTGCATTACAACTTACAGATCTACAGTGGATCTACAAAGGCACCAAGCATTTGGTCACAGGTATGTGAAACTGAACAATCTAGCATTTCATTACATTATGAAGTGATTGTATGATGTAAATTCTCCCAAATTCATCCCGCAGGTCCCGGATTGGACCCTATGTTGGGCCGAGTCTGGCCCACGGGCCTTATGTTTGACACCCCTGTTTTAAATGGTGCCACAGGATAATGAGCAAAGTAGGAATTTTATAATAGTTTCATAGATAAGATGTACATTTGGTCATTGATTGGATTTCTAAACAACTCTTTTTCAACACACGAGGAGAAGTGACTTTTTGTAACAGGTATAGTTTATGTTTAAAGGTGCCATATGTTAGAATGTGGCCAAAAATGGTTACTACATTCAAATTCAAAATACCAAGGTCTTCTAGGTTTCATTTTCTGACCTAACTGGCAACCCGTGGTTGCTCGGCAGCTGACACTCTACTGACTGCAATGATTGGTAGACGGCGGTAGGTGGCGCCACATGCCAAAACATGATTTCAAAACATAAACATGATTTGCAGTTTGCAAAAAAAAATTTTTTAATGCAAATATTTTGGCTGTACTGTTGTTGTTGGTGAGTTCAGTTTGTTATATGAACATTATTCCTGAGTCTCTGTAACATATTAGGAGGATTTAATGGCCAGTTGCTTTAGATTTATTACATAATGCACCTTTAAATATTAAGGTGGTGTGAAACAAAAAAGTGTATTCTGTTGTAAGTGAAGTGAGGCCCGTCAGAGAACCCATTCAGCATGGAAGATCAAGGTCAATGTAAAAAAAGGACATCACCACTTCCTCCTCCTTATACAACCCAGCAGCCACAGACTGACAGGAAGGAACAGACCTGTTTAATAATACGCCAAATCAAATATACAACTTAATGATTCACTTGTGTCTCCGTCCGAGCGTCTCACTATTAACCCAACCCCAGTGTGTGGCACCATGTTAGTCTGCATGTGTACAGAGAGCAGTGAGGAGTAAAACACAAATAAATCAACACAAAATGGATTACCTGTCATGTGACACATATTCATCTCTATAGTTTTGATGCACAACATATTACAAATGTAACATCACAAGGCAAAGGGGGGAAAAGGCATCCATCAAATAGTGGAAAGGTATTCATTCATGCAGCAGACGCTGTGGCTTTAAAAAGACAATTTTTATGCCTCGTGTCTCCTCCTTGTTATTATTATAATAATAAACAATATTTAAAGAACAATGGGACATGCATTATATTAAAAGAAGGAGAAGAAAAAAATACACAAAAAGCCACGGAGGCTGGGTGTCTCCAAAGCCTAATAATCCCATTATGATCCTGAAAAAAAGAAAAAAGAAAAAAAAGATCTCTGTCAAAGCAGGGAGCATTGACGCAAGCATGTCTTGACGTCAGTGGCTGCAGTGAATGAGCGATGGGGGGGAGGAGGAGGAGGAGGAGGAGGGGGGAGTCCGTGAGCCCGTGAGCCAGAGAGGAGGAGGAGGAGGGAGAAGGGGGGGGAGGCGTGTTTGCCTTCAGAAAATACCACGAAATACCAGCGTCAGTGGCTTGAATGCGACTGTAGATTTTTTTTCTTTATAAAAAAAAACAAAGCTGCTGCGGATGTGCGCATGGATGACACGAGAGGAAAGAGAGACATATTCCAGCTCTTTCTTTTCTTTATCTTTTTTTGCGCTAAAGCTATTAAGTCAATAAATGACACATAAAACAGTAAAGCTGCTGGAAATCCAAACCAAATGTAATGAAAGGAATGTGACCCCCCCCCCCCTAGGAAATATATATAACACCTAATACTAATGTTATGTAAGGGAACATGAATGTGTGAAAGTACAAGTTCGAATTAAAAAAAAAAAAACTCACTAATTATACTGCTGATTAACCATCAAGCAAAAATGTGCAAGGGCTCGACCCTGTGGTGGCGTCACTGCTTCTGTATTACGCGCGAACACTGGCACGAGTGTCCTGCTGCATTTATTCACAGCTTAATCTCAAATTGCCGTGCAGTGGCTGCCACCACACACGCACACACACACACACACACACACACACACACACACACACACACACACACACACACACGCGCGCGCGCACACACACCGGAGTGAAAGCAAACCTGCTCCTCCAAGAGTCTGTCTGGTCCTCACAGAAACACAATGCGCGTATGTTCCTCTCGTGTCACTCAGGCACTTGGATCGGGCGGTTTTGCGCAGGAAGTGTCAAAGGCGAACAAGAGAGAGTGTTTTCTCCCCGTCGCTGGACCGATGGTGTTGTGAAGGAGCAGGTATTGTGTGCCGCGCTATACCCCTCACACGTCACACCTGTAGTGTAGTGTAGTGCGCTGTCTCCACTTTTTATTTTTTGTTACTCTGACCTTCTTCGTCTTCTTCCTTCGCAGATGTTTTCCCCGCCGGAGCGTTTTCTGGCGAGCGGGGACGCACACACGCAGACCACGTCCTAATAATCTCCGTGTGCATTGGCCTATAGCCTACTTTTCAAGATATCCAAGACTTCCCTTTGTGTCGACTGTGCGTCATACGCGCCTGATTAGACTTGTAGTGTGACGTCGCTGACTCCACTAGGGAAGAAGAAAAAAATTGAAACGTTTAATTATTAAATTGACTTATTTCCCCCCCCCCCCCTACACACACAAAACAAAACATCCCCGTGGAGTGACGACGAGACCCACAGACGTGGATCAACAAGTTGCCCCCTCTAGTGCGTAATTTCCATCTAAGCTGGCTGCGCGCATAATCCGCGGCGCACGTGATCGCCAAATCACTTCAGCTGCAAATATTTCTCATTTGTCAAAAGAGAAATAAGCCCCGGACTGTCCGCGGTGACGCATCCTGACCGATTACGGCGGGAATCAGGAGCCGGCCGGCTCCAGCTCCCATGTCTCGCCGCGTCTCCAGATGCTCGGCTGGCCACCACATGGTAACTTTGCGCACACGGCATGCTGGAAAAGATGACATTCTTTTTTTTTTTTTTTTTTTTTTTCTTTAAAGAAACAAACTGAATGAATAGGACTGAGATTTAATCGCGTCTTTCTTCTCGCTTCCCCACAGACTGTTGTGTATCCCGCTGGTTGAAGGCGTTTCAAGTTATCAGCGGATATCGATTCAGCGGCGAGGATCACCATCATTCGAACAGGGAGCAGCAAATGTCGAAGAAACGGAAAAGTCCTGACGATCAGGGCTTTGAGGAATCTGTGCCTCCAGGATGCGGCGAACAAGGTAAGAGTAAGTTCAACTGTGAGAGTGCAGGCATGTGATATTCTCTGCAGAGTCTGTGTGGTGACTTATTTTACCTTCCTGCCTTCATGAGCAGTTTGAATACAAAGTGAGAGGCACATAGACCACATGCTCAGGACTACAGCTGTTTGACAGAGTAACAAACCAATGTCAAGACCATGTTGCCATGTGGTCAACTCTAAAATAAATATATATATATTTTTGTATCCCTTGAGAAGATCTTGTGTGTTGCTGTGGATTACTTTGTATAATCTCTGGTCAGCTCTCAGTGGAGTTGCATTTGTGTGACATAAGGTTTGACTTTCTGCTTGCAGAGGAAGTGTGTGGCACCAGCATCAAACACCAGAGCTTGGCTCGTTGTTGATGTGGCTGTCATTGCTCAAAGTGACACACAACAGTTTTTTTAAGTTGCTTTATGTTGAGCCTATCCTTGTCGTCTTCCTGCATCTCTTTTTTTTTTAGTTGTGTGATTCACTTTCCACATGTTCAAGTCATTACAGAAGTCCACAGTCAGTAAAACTTCCACCGTTCATGCTCTGGTATTGAGGAGATTCACAAGCTCAGGGTACTTTATGATATGATACACAACACATGCTCCATGATACAATAATAGATTCTGTTAGCGATACACATTGTGTCTGACTGCATTTCGTGCAGTATTGTGTCACAAAACTGTCAAACTGCATGTAAAGTAGGGGCGAGAATCACAGGTAACCTCACGATACAAAACACTTATACCACGATACCAATAATATCACGATACAGCAATTTTGTGACAAAACAAGACCACGTGCTGTGTAACACACTGTATTTACAGGTCCAGCCCCATTTACATCAAACACGTAGAGGTACTGTATAATTCACACTATTTCATTCTAGTTTAAAAACACGATATGTCAGCTCTCCATACTACCACTGTTTTGAAACCTTGTCAGCGGAGAAGTTTGAAAGCGCAGTTGGCTGTTCTTTATGGGGCATTCCAGTTGTAGTTGGAAGTCAGAATTTCCAACTTGGAAAGTCGGAGCAGACTCGCATACCTCGACATGGGATTCCGTAACTAAAAACACTGCAACTTTTACCGTTAATTGCACTTCTGTCGTAGGCCCACTTTAAATTACGTCTTTCGCAACAGCGGGAACCCCATGTAAAGAGAATTTCCGATGTCTTCAAATTTTCTCCCGACAACTTCAAAGTGCGTATAAAGAGAACGCGTCGGGCTCGTGACAGCGGGAGGTTAGGGTGTAGACGATTAGCATATACCGCATGCTAATTGGCATATACCGTGGGACTTTTGGTCCAAATAAAAAAAATGGCGGCAGTGAAGGAGGGCGCTGGACGCTGTAGTGCCTGACCAAGTGCCTGATCAGTATCTGGTCGGAGGACGAGATCCAGAAGAAGCTGGAGTCATCCAGGAACAAGATGGTCTACGTAAAAATGCAACAGCGGATGCAGGAGGCCGGCTACGATCGTACAGTCGAGCAAGTAAAGAAGAAAGTTGTAAGCACCGTGGGTGTCCTGCCAGATTTCCAGGGGCGGTGTGTCTAAAGACGTCGCGACAGCTAGAGAAAGTTGCTATGCTGTTTTGTGTGTAAAACACCGCTTTGTTCTTGACTGGTATTGCTAACAATGGCTTACAATGGATACATTTGCAGCCATGTTTTTTTTCCCTCATCCGTAACGTGGTCAACCTGGAGGTCGCCGTCACTCCCAGTTACTAATTTGTATTTCTGTTGGAACACATTAGTCTGATGTCAGGTGACCTGCTTCCTCTTCCTAAATGCTTCTTACTGGCTACGACTCAACCATCGAATGTTTTCTTTGCAGCTTTAGTTTCATCTTGTCATCCTGCTCATTAAAGAGTAAAGGTTATTTCTCACGTGTAAATAGTTTGTAGATTGTTTTAATCTGAAAATGTAAATGTCGTGTGAATGTATTCATAAAATACCAACGTGCTGCAGGATGAACGGTAAACAAAAGCCAGTGTAAACAAACGCCTGTACTGTTCTTAGGAATGTTATACTTTCAGCCCCCTGGGATCTCTTGTAACCTATCTCCATCTGTGATGTAAACCCATTGTTTGCATATTGATGATTTACGTGAGCCCAGCTGGGTTTGGTTTCGTCGACTGCGTCCCTGGTTGCGTAGGCTCGGCTCGTCCCTTTGTTTGAAACTCAAGCATTCCTCTTTTTTCAAGAGACAGCTTTTGAAATACCTCAATCGGTAACGGAGCTGCTATTATGCTGGCAAACACATGACAGGAGTTGTAATTTCAAGGCCAAGAACAACATTGCCTCCGAGCAGAGAGTCGTTCCAGCTTGCAGGAATTGTGCCGTAGCAATGGAAACAGCTTACATGAGGGTGAGGCTCATGTGAGGCTTCTTTGCTTCCCATTATTTAAGTTCATAATCATTAAGCTTTATTTTTATATATATATATTTATAGCGACTAGTTTCACATATCATTTGTAATTTAATCTTAAAGCTGAGGGGCATATATTTTAAATATAAGCAAATGTCCGCCACATTCAAACCCTTGACAAATGAGTTCACAGCTCCACATGTGTATAGCAGTGTTTTGTTTTCATGTCTGTGGAGACATTCGTGGACTGCACTCTTCATTCACTGCGTTAACATGTACTGTTTAATCGAGCTAAGGCCATAGTCCGACTAAGACAGGCAATCGGACAACTTGTCAAGTCCGAGTATACATCCTGAGGAGAAAGTCTAATTTAGTGACCATGGTACGGCTTACTCCGCCTCCATAGGTGGCACTGTCTCGCTCTTCAAGCTAGTGCGTATTGAATCAGTTTGCTGTTGGTCTTTAAGTCACAGAAAAACAAACAGCAAACGGTTAGATGGATCGGGTTGTGGTTCATTGTTGTCAGTCCAAAAAGTGTGTCTTCTCTTTCGCTAACGGTATTGCAGTTTATACGTCGTCTCCTTCTACTTCTGGGTCTAAGACTGGGGAGAAAATTTCAGTGTATACACAGAATGACAAGTCTGACTCCAGTCTGACTAAGTGTATACATGCAAGAATAATCAGACTATGAATCGTTAGTCGGACTAAAGGCCACATTATACTTCTCCGACTGCGTAATGCGTTATCCGTCTGCGTCACCACGTAGACCACCAGAGCCTTTATACTTCTGCGTCGTGGTGACGGATAGGCGCTGCAATTTCCCGCCCGATCAGTAGGGGTCGCTGCACAAGGTTGTTGTGCTTTTGGCTACAGTGAGCAATGGCGTCCGAGGGAGAAAGACTGTTGTTGTTGAACAGCGGCCGTTTGTCACTTTTCTCTGTCCCGGAACGCAGTTTTAAGATAATTTGAGGCGGGAAATTGGCCATTTAGAGTCTAAACTGTGTGTGTTAAGATATGACGTATTTATAGTTCGGCAGCGACGAAGTCGGCGGTGTTTAGCTCCGCCTTCTGTGGACGCTCGGTGCTCACTGTTAGCCGGCACAGAGCAGCTTCGCTCGGCCTGTCCTGAGGACCAATCGCAGCTCTTGCCGTCTCCGTTGTCCCTTGACGGAGTGACGGACACTTAAATATTCCGTGCACCCGGAGACGACGCAGAGGCTCTTCGACAGGTTCTGCGTCGACGCAGAGGACTCTGCGTAGCCTACGCAGAGCACTTTACGCAGGAGTATAAATGGGGCTTAAGACTAGCTCTAGCTTTAGTCGGACTAATGTTTTTTTTAATGTATTTTTACATCACAACTGATGTAACTGATGCATGTATCATCTGCATGCGGTTGGACGTTTGGCTGAAATTGGTGGTGATAGAAGTTCATGTTAAAATGTGTAGACATTCATCATACCTCTGAATTGTGTTGAGTTTACTCTTCTTTTCCGCCACATGATACAGTAGCTTCAAGATTATTTCCTCACACTTTCCTCGAGTAATTTCCAACAAATGCTGGTGGTTATGCTTTTACTTGCCCGGGTTTTGAGATATCCATCGGCGAGATCGCCACCTTCACCCGTCACAGTTAGAGGTTGATAGAATGTGTTGTGCTCAAAGCATTTGACAGTTTTCGTCTTTGGAAATTTAATGACACGTCTTTTCATAAGGGTAATAATGTCTTTGCGATTACCGCCAATCCACACACCCCCGCATTATTTTAGCTGTGGATTATCCTGAAAAGCAATTATTCTGTAGTTATTCATTACAGTGGGATATCTTAAAACTGGACAAATACAATTGCGTTGTTCTCCACGGTTAGATATGTAACATACTGTACATGCAGTGCAGGCTTTAGTAAATATTATGACTTCTCCCGGCTTGTTTGAACTGAAGATGTGACCTGTTTGCATCACAGTGTTTGGCTCCAAAACCTTTTTGGGCCGCGTTCAAATGAGACTTTCCCTTGGCTAACGTGGAAGGAGAGTCGTGCGCTTCCTTCTCCAACTGTGTCTGGCATATGTGAACACTTGGGGGGGTACACACACACCCACTGAAAGCCTTCGCATGCTTTGATACAGGCTCACTATACTGTAGTACAGAAAGGAAATATAACTGATTATAACTGGTTATTCTCATCGGATAATAAAGCTGAAACTTAACAAAGTGAGGCAGTCATTTAGACCTTATCCACATAGAACTGTTTTGTTTTCGGTAAACACAGCATCGATTCAAGAAATGTCTTGACACAAAATCCCACAAAACAGCTCTAAATGCTGTAGTAGGAGGAGGAGACGTGGAGCATGCACATAAATCATTCACATAAAGTTTTGTTCAAACAAGTATATTGTTACAGAGACGGGATGAACCAAACCAGGGAGACTAAGGAAAGAAAATCAAAGTGAACATAAAGCGAATAGACCAAACAATCTCCAAACACAAGAAAAGGGAAGAAGACAACAAAGATATCGAATGAGATAGAGAGACGGGGCAACACAAGTCAGAGATGGAGCCATGACATCATTGTTTTCCTAAAGTAGTGTATTGGTTGTTTTGAGATTTTTTTCACTCTGGGACTCTGCGTTTTTTCCAAAAATAAAATTTTAGGGCTCCCCAAATGTGGAGTGTGGTTTAAAAAGCCAAAAGGATACAAAACATTTGCACATTCTCCTGAACTCGTTCTCGTGTGAATGGGAGAAACAGGACAGACCATCTCATGACTCCTCTGTTTGCTGTCACAATACAATTGGGTGTGTGTGTGTGTGTGTGTGTGTGTGTGTCTGTGTGTGTGTGTGAAGCAAATGCGAGATTCTGTACTTCTCAATTTTAGAAAATAGTGGCTGAAAGCATGTGGGAAAATTGCAACGTCGGAGTAAAGAATGATGGAGTAAAGACTGAAAACACCTTCTGTTATGGATTTTAAATGTGTCAAAAATATTGGCTCTATGATTCACTAAATCCATAGTCAGCGTAACTCCTGCTAAAATGCAGTAATGATGCGCTTTATCAGTGGTTTAGAGTAACTGCACCTGGTCCTACACTACTGGTTTGCTCACTAAATGAAATTATCTTTTTATTTTTATTTTTTTTATTTAACCAGATACAAGTGCAAAAACACACAGCAATTTCTCTGCCACTTTATTTGAAATTGCCAAAGATGAGGAAATAAAATACAGATGATGAACAGAGAGAAAAGCAGCAGGTAACACTGGTAGATGATGAGGGAGAGAGAGATGTTGTTGATCTGTGGCTAAAATGATAAACATGTAATTTACCTACGTGTGTGTTGAACAGGAGGTTTGATACTGGAGTGTGTACGTTTATATTTGGTACGAACACATAAAGAGTGACTGAAATGTGTGTGTGTGTGTGTGTCTGTGTGTGTTCGGCTCCTCCAGCAGACACCCGCACCCCCAGTGTTTCAGAGCAGATGTTGCTGAATTTTACATGAAATGCAAACCAAATCTTTGGCAAATGGTTAGTCACTCATTTTCCTGTGGAATGACAAAGTCTGAAGAGATTTTTTTATTTTTATTTTACTGCTGCTTAGCATTAGGGGTGGATCAAAAATTTGGTACAATTTGTCCTTCCTCAAATATTGATATTAGCAAACGAAGGCTTTCTAGAGTATCGGCAGTATCGTATCGGTCCGGTACTGGTCAGATTAAAATGTAGAATCCGATACAATCCGAAAAGCCTATATATCACATGCTTCACGATGCACACCAAACCATTTTAGCTGAGTCATGTTTGGGCAGTTTATTTCTTCTTTTTGGGAGAACAATATGTGTTACACAGTTGGAGAATTATGTCTTCGAAATAACTCATTAACGGTCTAAAATGACTGTATCGGAATAATATCGGATATCGGCGGATGCTCAAGTTTTTGATATCGGTATCTGTATCATAACACAAACACAAAGTGGTATGGTCCCATCCCTATTCCAAAGTGTCGCTATATCGCGCTGCTACTGTCGCCGAGCTCTATTCACCGTTTGCCTCTGTGATTTTCTCATGGAGATGGTTTTTGTTCGCTCAGATATCCGCGCTGAGGCCAGCAGAGGAGGTGTAGAAACAGAGGCATTGAGATTCATATCAGGACCACAAAGCGCTTTTTTGTCTTGGCTCTTGGCGTCTGCAGCCTGGAACTGTCGATTACACCAGGCCACTCCTGGGTCCTTCAACCACACAGGCTGCCACCAACCAAACCACCAACCTTCAAATGTCCGGCTCTCTCTCTCCCGTCACAAAAGATACCATAGACACCAAGCTTGATATCAAAATGTACTGGTAGGTTATTTTATTTTATATAGTTTATTCTTGGTGAAGAGGAATTGTTGAAGGAGAACCATCTTTTTTCTACTTTTACTTGTTTTTAAAGGTCTTGTGTCTAGAGTTTGTCTGGAGATGATGTTGTTCTTCTTTGTTTATCTAGAAAAAGCACTGCACGTAGAGTAAATGTGGTGTATGAGCATATGAGTGAATGGTTGCAGCTTTGAGTGGTCATCACAACTAGAAAAGCGCCACATAAATACAGACCTTTACTTTTTTTTTTTGCTTCTGCTGATAAAAAGAACTGTGACGAAGACGAGAGACAAAGGGCTGGGGCTGTGGGGAAACTACAGAGGTGGTTCATTCATCTTCATACAACCGATATTTTCCACATTATAATTCAAATAACATGAGTGCAGTCACACAAGACAGCAATTTAACTAACTATTTCACTATCGGAGAACTATCTTTTTGAAATGGCTGGTTATGTCTATATTATAGGTTATTATAATTAACGAAAACTAACAAAGTAACGACAACTAAAGTTTAAAAAAACAAACATTTTCATTAACTGAAATATAAACAAAAACCCAATAGCTAACTGAAACTGAATTGTGTATTTATAAAACAAATTTTCAAAGGTTGTATTTGAGACACAATAAAAATTAAGCATTTACAAAAAAATTAAAACCAATAAATACTAGCAAATACTAGCTAAAAAAAACGAACACATTTTAAAAACAAAACATCAAAACGTATAATTATATTGTTAATATACTGCAGGTCACAAAAGTGCACACAAAGGTTTTCTTTAAGTCAAAAAAATCCCTGATTTCCTTTAAAAAAAATAATCTTAAATATTTGTACCAAATGTTGACCTTTGCTCTCTTGATTTTTCATCGTCACGCAGATGTGCCTCTGACCACTAGGTGGGGCTAAAGTATTAGTATGAAAAGCAGGGAAATTCACCACGGTGTGGACAACCATTGACTCTGGACTTTTTTTTCTCTTTTTTTTTTTTAAGTATCACCATCATCATTTCCTCGAAATGTAGATTTATATCACGCTCTTTTACATTTGTGTGAATTTACACAAGGCAGAAAAATCAAAGAATTCCATGTACTTTTTCCCCCCAGTTAAAGTGAAGTCCTTGTTGTTTCACCAAGCCAAGGTTATTCATTTCACACTTTCAGTGTGTGTGTGCGCGTGTGTGTGTGTGTGCGAGTGTAGTTCATGAATCGATTGTGTCCATGTGTTATCAGTAAACAGGCAGACCTGACATCTGGCTGCTTGGCCGTCTTGGCCCGGTGTGATGTCTGCTGTGCAGAGTTAGTGACAGGGCCTGTACGTCAGCGCCCATATTTCTCACCTATGATTCATCGGGACTTTGTTTAGTTTCTGATGAGGACTGCAGGCGGCCAGCTATAGCTGATGCCAGGCCACTCCCCAAATCCTTTAAGCTCAATATGGAGCTCACGGTCTCTTTGCCTTTCTCTAATTCTCTCTATCTCGCAGCGTTTCGTCTTTAATGAAAAACAATCTGATTCATTGCTCCTCAATCAAATCGAGCCTGAATTTCTCAAACCGGTCACTTTCTGTTACCACAGCATTTTATTATTTATCTTTTTTTAATGCAGACATAAATGGGGTTGTGCCAATTATACATTTGTTAAATTAACTTATATTGCAATCTCAGTATCTTATTTATATATACATGTTTAAATGTGTTTATTACACTTCCCTCGTCCATTCATTTAACAACTTAATTCCACCCGCTATTTTCATGGACTTAAATGCTCTGACTTTGAATTTGTCTTCTCAGCTGTTTATAAAAGTTCTGAAATTACAATCACAAACTAATATTTGTCCTACAGTATGGGTTTAATCCATAAACTCAGTCAAATCAGTGTTTCTCTTTTATACTACAGGTTTTATGGTTTCTTATCTATGCTGTGTGTTGGTTTTTCCTGTAACTGCCTCAAATGACTAATAACTGTTGTGGGTTTTTCTTACAGAATACTGACTCATTCTGTAATTATTATTTTGTTTATACTATGTTTTGAATTGATTGTGAAATCTAACTATTTTCCTGTAATATGCTCCCAGGGGAATTCAGATTTTCAAACCACTAGTGGGGCAATTTTTCTTCACATTTTCATGGAATAAATAAACAAAGATGGAGACTTGGCCGTATAAGTACGGATGAGTTGATGATGTTTGGTGGTTAAAAGGTCACTGTTTGACCAGGACTTTGCGACGAGCACGTCAGCTCAGACATTGTGTTTAACAAGCAAAGTGGTCGCCGAAGGACGGTGTTTGCCTTTAGTAGTAACTCATCGTTGTTTTGTGTGTGTGTGTGTGTGTGTGTGTGCGGTGGAGAGCAGCAGTGATGGTTTGACGAGACGCTGATGAGGTCATGGCTCATGTCTCCTGCTTGCGTCATCACCAATATCATGTGGCTCCTGCTAGCAGAACCCTTTTGTAGCAGCGTCAGAAGAATAAAAAAATAAATAAACGGATAATGAATCATCGTCCACACGTTATTAAAAAAATAATTTCCGAACAAAAACACAATTTCCCTTTTTTTAATTTCATATTTGTAGCTGTGTGTGTGTGTGTTTTTTTTTTATACACGTGAGTTCAGCTCCCGACGTCGTCACATGCACACACGTGAAGACGTCCCTGTTTTGCCTGTTTATTTTCAAGATTGCACAGTGGAGCGTTTTACACGCCTGAGTGACGTCAGCAAAAGCGAAATGGGCAGAGTTTGTTTTGTTTTCTGCCTCACCCTCACCCTCACGCCCCCCCCCCCCCCGCCCCTCAACAGACCTCTGACCACATGCTCATCACCGTAATCATCCTCTAGAATTATGGATGTGATAATCTGGGTCACACATGTGGTGCCAACGGAAACACGGCATCCATGTGTGAAGAAATGAACGCGTGCGTAAGGGAAATCATCGGTTTATATTTAAATATTTCAGCGCCCCAACCTCAGAAATATCATTTAATTCTCTTGTGATATAATATAATATAATATGATATAATATTGTGCTTTATTTGCAGTGCATTGTCTGATACTCTCAGCTTTATGCCAGATTACGCACGGTACAAAGAACGCTGTCTTAATGTCTGTATTTTTGTTGGACGTGTGAATTCAGAGGCACATTTTTTCTTTTTTTCTTTTTTACCTTGAGGGGAATAAAATACACGTCTGCTGGCAAGCTCATTTAAATACCATTGACTGCTTTGGTATATGTGTGTGTAATGCACATAAAGTACATTGCACTGTGCGTGTGTGTGTGTGTGTGTGACACAAACACTCAGGCAGGCATAATTTGTGCCAGCTCTTTGACGTGGAGGACATGAGGCCCAGGCGGGTGCTGTGAGTGGCAGTAACAGCATCTCCTGCTTGAGCCTGCCCCATCTCTGACTTCATTGGCTCCAGCTCTGACGCACATACACCCACCACCGACCCCCCCCCCCCCCTCTTCCTCCCTTCCTCTGCACACTTCTTTCATCACGTCATCACGGGGTGTGTGTGTTTTTTTTTTTCACCTCTTTAATTTTTTTTTTTATTCATGTGCTTGCTTTCTGCGGTTCTCTCCACTGCAGCGCTTCACCAAAAAAAGCTCCGCATCATACGTCTTTACCACCTGCTCTCTGAACGTGTGTCCTCTGTTTTCTTTCATGCACTGATAAGAACCTTATTGGTTTTTTTTTTATATATACAGTATATACATATTTCATGATATATAATCCATGTTAATCCTGCCTCAATTGTGCTGTAATGTCTGAATGACATTAAAAATAGCATACACTGCCAAATAAAGACAAAATATACAGTAAGAACTATTAACCCTTTAACACCTAACCCTCAAAATGTCCGCCTGGACTTTTTTTTGTTGTTGTTGCTTATTTTAATCATAAAAGGACATGAAAATATACTGTAACTAAGTGCTTTTGGCCATTTTTCCAGAAGAACATCCAATATCTGGCAGGTATTTACAATTTACTCCATGCTAAAATACTGTTTTAACAATTTAACACTGCAGTTGTACACGGACAACAGATTTTGAGTGTTAAATTTGAAATTTGAACAGTATAAAACATATTTACGGTAACATTTATTCTGTCTCACAATGTGTGATGTACAGGTGTTCTTCCCACTCTCTCCTCTCTGGCGACAAAGACGCTGATTCTCCAGTTTCCTGCGACAGCACAAGTAAAATTACCGCAATAACCACATTTGGCTGGCTGGGACGTGCAACTTCTCAGCTTTCAGAAACTGTTGGAATTTTTCTGATAGCGCAAACTGCCACGTAACAGTACAGTAATGCAAAGGTGAGCTTGTGCAAACGTGTTGCCAGCGATACGGTCAGTGTTAAAAGGTTAAATTTGAAAGCCTAAATAATAGCAGGCAGCTTTTTACCAAAATAAGAAAGCAGAACATTGACTCTTTCTTTGACTTTTCCTCTCATCTCCTCTTCCACTGGGAAATACATGAACTGGAATATCCAGACCAATCCCAGTGGGACGTTGCATCAGTGAGCCAGTGAAACATAGAAAAATCTACTTGCCCTCAACTATGTACTTGTCACTCAGGGTGTGTGTGTGTGTGTGTGTTCTGGCTCAGTGGACACTTACCGGTCAGTCAGTCTACGTAGCTGTTACAAAGTCTCGCTGAGAAAGAAACATGAGTAACATATCAAGAAAATCAAGACAATGACGTTCCTGTGTCATAACTGTCAATTTAAACGTCAGGCTTGTCAAAAACCTGATAAATGAACTGCTCGTGTCAAACAGAGCCAAAGCGATCGCATGATATTCTTTCATTTTTATTTAACAATTATCTCCACTTAATAAAGGTCAAGTGTAAATAGTGCCGGACCTGCACTAAAATCTTGAACTTAAGTTAAGATTTAAGTTCAATTTGGGAACGAAAGTTTAAGAGGTTTACTAGATAATTGCCTACCAGCCTCTTTGCGAAATCCAGTCCACATTGGACTGAATATAAAAACGGACGCACACTTGGAAGCCCAGGAAGTAGGACAGAAAAAGCAGTTAGCCACCAGGGGGCGACTCGGGAAAATTAAGCCTGCTTCTCACTTGAATTATAACTAGTGCTGTCAAACGTTAACGCGCCAACGCGTTTAACCGCGTCAACGCTAACGCGTGTTAACGCAATGGCGCGTTTCCACGACGACGCGCGTGACTTCATGTTTACGTGACTCCCAATTGTTAAAATGAGTCTCTAAAGTAATGCTAAACTTTAGAAACAGAGGCACACATACACAGTACACAGGTACGCTGGATATTTGTAGCGCTGCTCTTTTGGTTTAATAAACAGACCGCTCCAGTTCCACTGTAGGCGCGCTAACCGGCGCTAAAAGGAGCTAATGCAGCTAACGGAGCTAACTGGCAAACGGTGCCTGGACTCCGGTGTCGCGGCACGTAAAAACATGACGTCATTCGCGTCTTTTTCTGGTCAGTCGCCATTGGAAACGTGTCGTGCGTTAACGTGCGTTAACCTTTTGCACAGCACTAATTATAACGTCTCTAAGAGATCATTTAAGGTCTTCTTCAATAGCACACAATGTCAATTTTCTAAATTAGGATTCCCATGTCGAGGAAAAATTATGATAAAAACACATTAATAACAATTTTGTTAGCAGTAGAATTCACTTCTGAAACCACACACCATCATTTTTAGTAGTATTTTACTAGGAAGGATCCCTGAGATTAAAATCTCTTTTAAAAGTGAGACCTAGCATTAATCATGTTGTCCCTCTGGAGCATCACTCACAGTGATAATGGGTATGTAGCTCCGCCATTTTGGAGACCCAGTGAGACATTTGTCGTACCTAAACCTAATCGTGTTTCGCAGTAAGAGCTGCTGGAAGAGCAAAGGCCTCTGTAATCTACAAAGAGGAGCGACAACAGACAGTACAAGCCTATCTACTGTAACAGCACCATAATGGAAATAATAGGACTGTGTTGCATTTAATCAGCTCCACCCCAACTGGAAGTTAGGGCCCTCGTCCTCCTCAGGTTACTTGAGCATGTCGTTAATGTCAGTAAGTCCATAAAAGGCAACTCTCTCCAGATCAGCCTGTTTCCTGTTGACAAGCCACTGCTGCATCTCTTGCCGTCGACAGCTTATAAGAGACGGGTTTTATTTTTCGGGGGGACACTCGTCCGCGGGGACGCAACGTGTAATCAACTGTTAATCTACACAATCTGACTAAATAAATCCGTATGTTTAAGTCTATTGTACACATACACAGGGATCTGCAGCTGGACACGGCAGCCACTTCAGAATTAATTATTTTGGCTGCAGCACTGAGAAGAAATACAGCATCAAATTACTGATTATTTAACATGTACCCTACATTTGGGTTTCATTAGGAATACTGGAGCATGGCTTTGTTTCCAGCTTCATTGAAACAAGAAAGAAAAACCACCAAAACTTCTGTTTGACAACTGAGACGTCATCTGGTTTTGATATGAAATGATTCAGTTTCAAAAGTGTTCCAGACTTTTGAAGGGCCATAAGGTTTAGAGGTTAAATCAAGTGAGACCAACATGTCTCCCACCTCCTCACAGTCATCGCCGATTGCTGAACATCTTGGATATGCATTCACAGTTACGGCGAACGCAGATTAGATCACCGGAACGTAGACAATGAGGATCGTTGGTCATTAGT
This sequence comes from Microchirus variegatus, assembly GCF_963457635.1. Lineage (NCBI taxonomy): Eukaryota > Metazoa > Chordata > Actinopteri > Pleuronectiformes > Soleidae > Microchirus > Microchirus variegatus. The sequence continues at coordinate 16,772,204 of NC_139812.1, read as the reverse complement.
TTAACAATCCAACAAACTTTGAATGGAGCGCTGTCAAAGGAGCAGGTCACCTCACGGTCAGTGATTCATGGGAATAATCTCAGGGAACAAGCTGAGCTTTCTATTCCTTTTTTGGTTTTGGTCCCCATTTCATGTGAGAAGACAATATATTGATTAGCTACAATCTGACAAATATAACTAAGCTGTGTTAGATTAAAGCTGTATTTCTGTTTTCTGTTTTGACCAAAATTTGACCAAAAAAAACATTTTTATTTATGTGTGGGATTCGTTAGTCTAAAAATCTGATATAATATTTAGAATTTGACACGGATTATGTCAGTAAAGATGGGAAAGAGAACGCGAGAGAACAATAAGACTATAATGGCCTGACGTTCTAATGATGTCTTAGAGGAAGACGACAAAGAAAAACAACCAAACGGCTCAGAACATTGAGTGATAAACAAAGATGTCATATTTTCTCCTGGGAGAGTGAGGACGTCTGAGCAACAAACCTTTCCTCCCGGTCTGTCTAATAAACTGTAGTCTGACGGCGGTTATTGAAAATGGCAATAACGATGTGCTGTGCGATTTGTATTTCCATCCATTCATCTAAATTATACACCTAATATCTCCCATTTGTCCTCATGGATCACAGTACGATTTGAGAATGGTCCATGTTGCAGCCGCGTCGCTGCAGGCTTTGTGTAAATGCCTTTTTTTTTTTTTTCCTCCTTTCTTTTTTTAATTGTTGCATTTTCCAACAAATAAGAGGAAACGCAGGCAGTAATATGCTCACTGGTTGTTGAACTAGTTGCGAGCCAAGCTGTGAAGATGTGCATAACTCCCTAAGTCCCCCAGGGACCCTGTATTTTCATGGGCCTGCCTCTGACGTCAATGCTCCGGCTGTCCTGTGGATTGTCAGAACAGACTATTCAGTCGGGGCGGGGGGGGGGGAGGGGACTGGAAGTCTCTGTGGTGTGTGTCTGCCGCATGTGATGTGTGTGTGTGTGTGTGTGTGTGTGTGTGTGTGCGTTTGTGCCTATACAGATGTAACTATGCTCCTGTGTCATGTTTGCGTGTGCTTGCATGTGATCTGTAAATGTTTCACTTACATCTGGTCTGTGTGTGTGTGTGTGTGTGTGTGTGTGTGTGTGTGTGTGTGTGTGTGTGTGTGTGTGTGTGTGTGTGTGCAGTGTGCAAAAACCTTGTACAGTGCCTTGAATGAGAAATGTGCTTAAGTAGATGAGGTCTGTAATGTGGGGGTAGGGGGTAAAGCTGTGTGTGTGCGCGCGCGTGTGTGTGTTCTTTTAGTTGTTCCCTCTTTAGGACCTTTTCTGGCATAACCACTGACCTTGTCAGGACCGGTAGTCCTCGGGGAGACCAAAAACCTGGTCCCGATGACGTAGAACCTCATTTGTGAAGACCTGGTCATGTTTAGGGTGAAGATTTGAATTGTGGTTAGGGAATCTGTGAATGTCCTTAAAAGGATAGCAGTGTGTGTGTTGATGAGCACGATGTGCAGGACTTACATTGGGACACCGTAGGCCGTAGTCATCGGGAGGATGTTGCTACAGTAAAAGCAGCTGAGCGAAGAGCGACTGCCAACTGCTGTTATAATAATAATGATAATAATAATAATAATACACTGTTTCATAAATTTCCCTATAACATACCTGCTATCCATCCACACACTGATATGGGGTTTGGTGGCAGGATCATGTTGACATAGAAGAAGAATGCACACTGTTTGTCCAAATCGATACAGATCAATCCAGAGAGAGAGAGAGAGGACTAGCAGACATTTTGAGTTCTTGTGGTGCCGAGTTCACTCGTTCCAACTGTATCCAAACGAATAAAAAGGTATTGTTACACACAGTAGCCACAAAACCCAATGTTTTTAATCTCAATCTGGCACAATAGGACCAGAGCAGCTACTCAAATCATGAGCTTTAATACAAATGTGTACGAACATCCTAAAATTGTAATATTATACTACATAATATGTATATAATATACTTATTTAACTACCATATACTACAGTTTATGAGCTACATTGTACCGATTTAAAATAATACTTGTACCTTAAGTAAAAAAAACGAGTCCTGAGATGATTCCAGCTTCCCATATATGTGGTTTATGCATCTGGAGAAGCAACCTTTGACAATATAAAAAATACGTAATATAAAACAAATAAATATCAATTAATGAAAATGTACACTGATTGTTTTGGACATTTCAGGTCTGTTTTTGGTAAAAAAAAATAAATAATAATGATGATAATTTGTGGGGATTAATTTGTCCACTTGCACATGTGCCAGAACTAAATTGATATTAAAGAATATCCCGATTTTAACATGAGAGTAATTTGAGTTTCATTTCATACAAATGCCATAATGTCAGGAGAAGAGCAGTTTGGAGATAATAGCGTCAGTGTGTCCCCAGCAAAATGCAACGCACTGTGTTTATTTTAGATAGTACAGGAAACATCTGATGGGTCAAGATTTCCTGGGATCGTTCTGGTGCTTGTGCGTCTTTTCCCAGCCGTTAATCGTCATGTGTGACTCGTGTGTCTCGTACTCAGTAAACACACGTCAAAAGGAAATGCACAGAAAGACAAAAAAAAAAGGGCAAAAAGAATTAGAAATCTGTGTGTCACGCTTGTATTCTGAGCATTTGTGTCACATGTTTTATTTTGGAGCGGAATAATATTGGACATCAGTTCAATTCGACAGGTCAAGCCACTCAGTTATTTCCTGTTATGCAACGATGATGTGATTGTTCGGCCGCTGTGGCGAGGCCTGGATCAGACACACACACACACACACACAGTTTTGTTTCATCCCTTGTGATCGACCGCATTTCCCTATAGATTATTTAACCATAACCAAGTATTGTTTTCAATCTATAATTCCATGCATGAGCTGTTTGAAGCAAAGAGGTGAGGAAGTGATCGGCTAGGAGCTTCTTCATTGTGTGTGTGTGTGTGTGTGTGTGTGTGTGTGTGTGTGTGTGTGTGTGTGTGTGTGTGTGTGTGTGTGTGTGTGAGAGAGAGAGAGAGGTAGAATGTTTATAATTCTGAAAAAGCTCACTAATGTTCACATAGTTGAAATTAAAATAATAATAATAATAATCCTGGTGTACTGAATTAACAATGTGTGGTGAATATTTACAGAATATGCGGTGATTACTTACTAGAATCACTAATTATGAAAGTATGAATATTTAAGGTGGTAAATAAACTAGTAAATAGAACATTTTGACTAGATTAAATAAACCTTATAGATTACTGTATGGATGCTTTAATCTCGGTATCAGCAGAAATTGGCTTTAAAACTGATTATCAGATATCGACATGCCAAGTTCGGCCGATATGACTAATGACTAAAACTGTATGCTGAAAAAGCTGCTACCTCCTTGACTTCTATGATAGCGCCCCCTATAGTAATTGTTTCCATTGATGCTTACTTATTTTGCACAATAAAGACGTTTTATATCCACATCTGCTGCACCATGAGTATGAAAAATAAGGGCTCTGCAACCTTTACTATGAAAAGAGCCATTCTTTTTGTCCCGTCTCCACCCACATAAAATGAATCTGGAGCCACTTTTTTGTACAGTTATACCGTAAATAATGACAAATTGTTGCATTAAGAACTACTAACACACTCATTGCTGACATTTCATTGCTGTTTATAGCCAACCTATTATTATGTGGAGAAAATAATTATGTATTTATGTATAATTATGCTATTGTTTGTGGAAATTAATGAAATCAAAAGTAACCCACGTTGAAACAAATAAAGCAATATTTCATGGTTTGTAGTAGAATGCAGTCCATTCATGCTTGAGAAAACCTGCCTGACATAAACAGTGACTATGTGGATCAGGACAGGTTTGGTTGGGTTTGGGTCTTTTTTTTTTAGTATCACACACTTGACGTTGGATGTGATGCACCAAAATATTAAAACACTTTTATTTATCATTTTGATTGAGAAGAAAAATAAAATAAAAAAGAAACTTTTTTTTATAATTCAAAGCTACAAGGAGCCACTGCAGAAGGGCTGAAGAGCCACAGGTTGCAGACCACTGGTATAGGCCCAAGCACTCAGTATATCGAAAAATTGGAAAAAGTCCAATATCATGCATTATAGTGATTATAGATTATAGTGTTACTGAATCTAAAGATCTGAAAGGTAACCAAGTGTCAATGTAAGATGTTCTCCTATGTATTCTAACGTGTGCATTTCCAAAGCTGAGAGTGTGTTCAATGTTATCGTCAGCTCTCGCTTTAGCATCACCTGCGTTCGTACTCCAAAATTCCTTTGCAGCAATTGATTAAATCAGTATTTCAAATTTTTAAAAAAAACGCATCGTGGACACGTGAAGTCGTGCTACTTTTAAAAATAAAAAGTCGTCTCCACATGTGAGGGCTTTTCTCGTCGAGCTAAAATGGGAGAGAAAGCGAGAGAGAGAGAATCCATTATGTTATACGTGACCTCTGAATGGAGCAGCTGCTCCACAGTGTAGGAATGCCAGTGATTGATGGTACACATGGTGATGCAACACACAACAGCTCCCCACCTCTTTCTCTCTCTCTGTCTCTCTCCATACGATCAGTATGTCATGCTGCAGCTGTGGGGGAGTCTGGGTCTCGCACACTTGATGCTGTATCATGTTGCCGACTCAGAGCTGTTCACTTTCTCTCAGTGAGTGCCGATAACACGAGCACGTGTCCACTGAGTGAAACAAGGTTGCTCGCCTTCGTTTGGGGACTCGATGTGGGATCTTAGAGCCCACACAGGGAAAAAAAAAAGATGTTAATTATTGATATATATCAATATTATTCCTGGCCTTAATCTGAACCAGAGGATCTCTGCTGTTTATTATGTGCAGACCTATAAACGTGTCTTCTCTTATCTCATCTTATATAATGTGTTAATGTTCTTATTAAAATAATTCAGAAGCCATAACTTTCAGTGCGGCTAAAATTTACTTTCATCGTCACTGTGGGACTGGATATTACCATTATCATTATACTACGTTGAGTCTAAATATTCCAGTTGCTCTGCAGCTGTGTCGTGTTTGTAATGATTTGCAGAGTGAGGCCTTTTTCGCTGAGGGAACATACATTGATTTTTTTTTTTTAACCATGCATGCCCATTCAATGTGATATTTACAATTATAATTTATGTAAATGTACAACTGGGTTGGCCAGGTGAAATTCATCATTTGAATACATTCAAGTCTCTGCGGATATTTGAAGCTGCAATAAAAACAGTAAATAAGGAGGGACAATACATTTGTTGTTTTACTCTATAAAACAAAACTCTCCAAAAAAATCTCCATCCAGATAAGAGTTACTGATCAGTGCCTTGCTGAAGGGCACAGTGGCAGAAGAGTAAAATGCTTTTTTTTTTTAAAGTTGAACTCGTGTTGCATTTGCAGTGCACGTCAGAAGTACACGCCTCGATTCTCTGTCAGATGTCGTCGTCTCCTTCTTTACCAGCAGTGTCTCTCAAGAGAACTCTGAGATTATGTGGCTCAGCCCCTTTTTACGCAGAAAGAGGAACAGCAGCGTCAGGAGTGCGCTTCCTAAATGCGTCAAGTGTTCTGCAACACCGGAAACAAGGAAGGAGTCGTCCTTCAGAATAAAACAAATGTGCTGGATTACTGGAAAGGGTTTTTACTTGACGAGTGAAGACATGGCGTTAGTGCCCTTTCGCCATAGTTGATGTCTTGGAAATTGTTTGTAGTAGCAGAACCCTCTGCAAATATTGTTTAATCTTCTTGTTCTTGACTTAAGATGAAAAGAAAGAGGGCGACCCACACTCACATCCAAAGCAGGCAAGACGGTGTCCATCTCCATTCATTTTCAGGGGGGGGGGGAAACATTTTTTTTTTAAATGCTGTGGAATTTAATGAAATTGTAAGCAAGCATTTTGATATGATAATCGCCAAAACTGGTGGTTAAATATTATGTCGGTGTAGTTAGCAACTAAAAAAACATATGGAATAATAGTGTATGTAATAGTGTGTGTACTGCTTTTAGAAAAAGAGAATTTGGAAAACAATTTTAAAATACTTAACAAATACAAAGAAGCGTTCATTTCAGTGATCCTCACAATGCAGCGTTGTGCATTTTTGAAGGCTTTTATTTTGAAAGTGTGACGGGAAGCAGTGCTCTGTTGTCGCGGCTGACTTGACATTGGCGCGCACTCCTCTCTGTGTGAATGTGTGTGTATGTGTGTGTGTGTGCGTGTGTGTGTGTGTGTGTGTGAGACTCCCACTTCCCCGCGTCTATCTATGCGTCGTACGTCGTCTCCGCTCCTCCAGTCTGCTGCTGCTGACCATCCACAGCGGAGCCACCACGCCGAGGAGGCGGACCGACTGCAGCGACAGCTCGGCCAGCAGCACCGGGTCATAGCGGCGGTGGTTGCGGAGGGGGGAGGAGGGTGGGGGCAGCTCGCTGCTCTTCTTACCCTTCTTTTCTGAAAAAACAAACAAACAAACAAACAAACAAAAACGTGCACAGCCCGAAGCAGCGAGGACACCACCATCTTCATCCTCATCATCATCATCATCACCTCAGCGGTGTCCTGGAATAGTTTTTCTATTTTTTCTCCAGACTCAGACTTGAAGTTGCCGCTGCTGCTGCCGCTGCTGCTGCCGCTGCAGAGGCGCACTTTTCTCCCTGCCTCCCTCTCTCCTTCTGCGCTCACAATCCGACATGGAAGATGGTCCGTCTTCAACAAGCTGTTTCAGAAGGTTAACGGACTGTTTCCTGGGTGCAAGTAGGTATTTAAACAACAACAAAAACAAACAAACAAAAAAAAAACAACAACAAACACTTCAAGGTGTAAAAGAGTAGATCCCAACATGGTTATAATGTTTGTGCTGGTGCTGCAGGCGGATGTTCTCCCGCACTCAACTTTATGAATGAGCGATTGATGCGTGATCTGTGGATGGGTGTGGACGTCATCACAGGACTGACATCCGCAAAATGTAGCGTCTGCGTCTTTCTGTGTGTGTGTGTGTGTGTGTGTGTGTGTGTGTGTGTGTGTGTTTTAAAGAGGCATATACTGATGATTTGTGAAATCATGGTAGAGTGAGTCTATCGGACAGTGTGGACTGAACAGTTATTCCAACATGAATATTGTGTTTTCACGTTATTTTGGATATATATTATTATTAGCACTATAGCACACTAAATATCAGGCAGAAATGACAAAACAACAATATTCACATTAGATTACATTTAATTGAGAATTTTAATCAACTACACTACTTTTCTCACTAAAATAGATATTCCCTGTTTCCTCATAGAAATGACATTTATTTCCTCACTCAGTTGATGTTCACTCCTTGTTGCATTCTGGCATCTTAATGTCACATATTTGTTCTTCCTGACGTGGCACATTTTTAATTCCCCCGACATGTTTCCATAATCGACAGTGTGTCTGGATGCATGTGAGCCACATGAATCATTCTCTTCAGCGATTGTTTCAGCGGCACCTCGGCGGCGACCTTTATAGAAGCGACAGCGTATACTGAGGAGTGTGTCATCTGTGGCCTTGGGACACTGGGTGATGCCAAACTGTACGCACACAAACGCAGTAAACTGCACTCCTGGAATGTATTATCGAGGTAGAGAGTGTGTAGGTATCCTCCTGCCGTCACGCTGACCAAAAAAGGACAAGAATGTCAGAATTCAAGGCCACGTCCAAAAACTTTTTGTGCAAATTCACAAAACAGTGACTGCACACGAGTGAATTTACACTGACATGATACTGATTCTTATTCTAAACGAGTGGAACAGCTCATTATGCATCGCCCTGCCCACAGTCTGTGTATCATAGCTCGTATTCATGCTCTCTTCAAAAGTGGTACAGCTGTCTGTCAGTTAATCTGGAGTTAAATGTGGGATTAACTTGACATTTGACCCTTTGCATGTTCGATTGATTTGGGACGAGGGAATCATTTGATTGTGCTTCATCTCAAAGCAATTTTTAACACACGAACACGAACATGTCTCCGAACATAATAGCACGAGTCATTCTATGGTCTGTATGTTTTTACAGCTTTGCTACAGAGACTGTTTTCTATAAATAATGAGGCATGTGATCGAGCAGAGGGCCTTTTTAGTTCGTTCTGTGGCCGCGTCACGAGAAGTAACATGTATGGGTGTGATGATGTGTGTTTGTGTGCGTCCTTCCTGGGTGTTTCTGGTCAGTGGCAGAGGTCAGTGTGGGTCACACCACTACAAGAAGGTGTTTTAAACCCAACTGATGGAAGGTGTAGTGAGCTTTTGTAGCTGAGTACACGTTTTCTTTTATCATATTTGTTTTGGTTTTGAAGAAATGCAGTATCACAACACACTGTAGTCCACTAAATCAACATGACACTGTGGATTTTAGAAGCATTTTCATGGGTTGTAGCTTATGGTCTAAGAAGCAATGACTGTGTTTGATGGTTGTCCAGGTTATTTTTTTCAATCAAATTTTCAGTTCAATTTAATTCAATTTCAACTTTTGATTGGCCTCTTTTATGCCAACAAAAAAAATCTAATCTCTAATTTGGGCGTGATCCGTAGACACCATCACTAGTTATAACTAGTGCTGTCAAACGTCGGCATTTAACGGCGTCAACGTTAACGCATGACGACTGACCGGAAAAAGACGTGTGTGACGTCATGTTTACATGACTCCTGATTGTTAAAATGAGACACTAAAGTAGCGCTAAACTTTAAATACAGAGGCACACAAACGCGGTACACAGGTAAGTGGTTGTTTGTAGCGTTGCTCTTTTCCTGTAATAAACAGACTGCTCCAGTTCCACTGTAGGTGCGCTTAAAGGAGCTAATGCAGCTAACGGAGCTAACTGGTAAACGGTGCCTGGACTCCGGTGTCGCGACACGTAAACATGACGTCATTTGCGTCCTTTTCCGGTCAGTCGTCATGGAAACGTGTCATGCGTTAACGCTCGTTAACCTTTTGCACAGCACTAGTTAGGGGGCTAGGGGGCTGGGGGGGTTGAGCTGCCTTGGTGGAGGTCTGCGCTCTCCGAGTGCTTTTCTACTTTCTATTTTTATATTAAAATGTGTATACAGAGGTGATAAGAATGTACAGTATAGAGTGCTGTATATCCTTTGTTGAGCACAACCTAGGCAATCTTAGCGACTGTATATAAGCACAACCAAAACGAACTAAAAAATCTGATTGAATTTGTGATATTTGGAAATATGTGACAGTTCAAAGCTCACTTGGCTCGTTTTCATCAACAAAAATAAAATAAAAACGGTCTATTTAGTGACTTCTACACACATCGCTTTAGTCAATCGCTTCAGATGGATATCGCCTTGAGTACGATGCTCTGCTTACTTTTCAACCAATATTCAATGTATGAATTATTCGGCCTCAGATGATCAATCTCAATCTTTATCCAGAATCGTTTACTTTTGACTTAAACCCAGCAAAAGACGTCTGTGTTGTCAGGACAGGAAGTGTTCACGCCGGACATTTCCTGTCCCACTGCATGCCTTCTCTCTCACTGCCAGGGTTTCTGTCACAGAATAAATAAATACGATACAGTATATCACGAAAATAATATGTTAATTAAAGTCTGATTGAAATTTGAATGACTCAAAAATTCCGGGCTGGGCTGAGTGTTTGCCAAATAGTTTCTCTTTGTGATTTGTCTTAAATGTTAAGTGTGTTTATTTAAACTTGCGGGGAAAATAAAGCCAGAGAAAATGAATTTGCGATATGAGCTGTTTTTTTTGTTTGTTTTTTTTTGGTCTGGATCAGTGCCAGGGCACAGTGCATGATTTGAATAGGGGAAACAGATGACCCCCCCACCTCCACCCCCCTCCCGCCCAGTCAGCTTGTTGTGGGTTGGTATCTGAGGGGATGGGAAAAGGCCACATGCATGTCGATTTCTTTACAACTTGTCCTCGTGTCAGGACTCATAAAAGCGCACGGCGCTGGAGAAGACACAAGGATCTGTGCTTCTCATTAGCGAGTCCCCGCTGGCCTCTTAACGGGGCAGCTGCACGAGTTAAGCATCAGTCCAGATGTGGAGCAGGGGAACATGACCCTTGATTACTGGTGAGGGGGGCACATCAACCAGGGCAGGCGAGGCGTTGACACTCGGAGTGATTACAGCATTATTGTAAAGGTTCATCATCAACTTTGTGATGTTTAACCTCTGTGGCTGTGCTTCACTTTCATGTCACTGCGGGGAAATGACTTTTGAGTTTGACCTGCGATGAAGACTGTTTAAAATATTATTATAACGGATATATTTTCGTATATATCATTTTTATGCGTTGTGCAAACACAGTTTGAGATGTGGATGTTTTCCAGGATGTTTTAAAAAGACTTTTAAAACTTCAATTTTCCTTTAAAAGCGCTCTCTTAATCTTTAACCCCTAGGGCTCGTGCGGCACAGATCCGTGCCACAGGTGCACCCTTGGTAAATTGCTATGGGAATATTACACAACTCCTTATATGGACATCTTCGTCGTGTGCGCTTATAGGTCACATCTTCAGGTTTTACAAAATGCATTTTTTTGTCTCCTTATGTGTTGTTGAGTCAAAGTTATGATTCATTTTAAGTAGCGGTAATTGTGTAGAAGTCACAAAATAGACCGTTTTTAATTTTATTTTTGTTCATAAAAACCAGCCAAATGAAATTTGAACTGTGACGTATTTCCAAATTTTACAAATTAAATCCGATTTTAAACATTTTGAGTACTTTTTGCACAGGTGTGTTTATATAGTTGGTGAAAATGACACACGTGGCACATTCTTATCACCTCTCTGTATACGTTTTAACATAGAAAGAGAAAAAAAAAACGCCCTGTGTTCTAAGGGTTAACTGTCTGACCTGTTCGCGCAGAAGCATGGCTATCGACTCAACTGATTTGAGACTCTTTTTGTATCTTGATTATTGGACGTGTAGCCCAGGCCGACCTGTGATTCGTCTAAAACTGTGTCTTTAGAATGTTGCCACGTGCCTGTGACAACATTACTGGACTGTGGATTAAGGGACATGCCTTATCTACATCTCAGTTAGCCATTTATAGCCCTTACCCTTTACGTCTAATGACCTGGGCCATGGAAGTGGAAATAATGCAAATTACATTTCCATGGAAATCCCTCCCTCTCTCTCGTTCTCTCTCTCTCTCTCTCACACAATAAAAGACAGAGAGACAGAGAGAGGTGTGATCATGCATGTTTGTGCAGCGGTGTTTGTTTTTGCCATGTGGGGGCGTTGTCTCTGTAAATGAGGGCACTGCAGTCCACAGTGAAACAGCGTTTTTTAATTTGACACTTTCTCACTGGTTTATTGAGTTATCCCGACTGGTCACCTCATCCTTGGCTCTTGTGGAATGTGAGGGGTGTGTGTACATGCGTGTGCGTGTAGTTGAATACTACACACACACACACACACACACAGTCATAGGTGCAGGCTCAATGAATAAATGAGATGAGCAGTAAAAGCATTTTCATCGTCAGTGTTTGCCACTCGCTGAATGTCAGTCCTGGACGCTGTGCTCCAGCCGTCCCATAGATAAGATAAGAACCACATGCTCTTCCCACCTCCTGGCAAGGGAGTCCCAAACGGACTTGCTGACGCACACACCTCGCATCAACCCCCACCCCCTTTCCTGCCTCAGCCTCATGTCAGGAGAGTGAAAAGTAGTAACTTGGCAGCTTGCCCTTGACTCTCTGCCAGAAGGAGTGCACTTCTACAGAAGTGGTCTTTTCCCTTTTTCCTCTCATGTTCATTTTTTTTTTTTTTTTTTTTTTATCTTGGCGTTGCAGAAGAGAAACAAGTCGCTCGTTAAACACTGGCACTGCCAGTGTCTGCCTCTGCTGCTGACGTTATGGTTCAGTGTTGATCTGACAGAAGTGCTGAGGACACAGGTTCACCTGTGGTGCCACGCTGTCACAGATACAGTAACTAACAGCTTTGTGGGACTAAGAGATGTTCATTTATCTGCATCTGTTAGCATAGTGAAGTGCATAGTGCAGTTCAGCAATACTTTGTATAAAGTAAGAGAACGAAAGGAACTAATCTTCACAGCAGCTTATTCATTAAGTCTGTGGTGACAATATTGTACACACAGTATATCCGGCATGGGCTTAAATATCAACATGATTGTCAGGTATAATACAGGGAATGTCATGAATAGACACTGGTGTAGTGAAATTAGATAAAGATGGAGCGAGAGATAAGGTGACACCGATTATTATTCTTTTATTTATTACAATTTTTTTTTATTTGTTTCATGTTCTACAAACTCAAAATTATATATACAGTATTTCTGATTTTCCTCCAAGGAAGGGAAATCTGTGTTACCCTGGAAAGGACATCTATGTGTTCACAGCGCACACGAATGAGAAAAAGGGGGGTAAACAGGAAGTGTGAAGTATGAGAATGAAAGTATGACTGAAGCGTGCGACAGAGTGACAGAGTGAGGCACGGCGTTGCGTAAAGACGGATCGGAGAACGCTTGCGCAAGCTCGAATAGCTGAAATGGTGAAATATAGTTGTGGATACAGAAGGAGAACATTAGACTTTGCAACAGAGGATTATCATTTATTTGTTCCTGAAGGAGCTGAAGAATACGCTGGCACTTTTTCTCCTTGTGTGTCTCTGATAAACCACTGATGACCTACACAGTGCTGTTTGACTTTGTTGTGGATGTTTGTTTTCATTTATTTGCTATTAGAATACAAATAATAGCCCTTTATTATATGATGGAGTGAGTAACCCAACATACAGTTTACATCGTCTCTACAAGCTATTTACCTCTCTATATAAAATAAGCCCAATTAATTTAATTAATAAAAAAAATCTCACAATTGTTACTCCCAGGAGTTTCTATCAAACAGGAGCTCGTTCATATTGAGACCCAGACAGACTGCGACTGGTTAGGACTTTCCTTCCCAGTCCCAGGGTGTGGTGTGGCTATAGTCGAGATAAGTGTTATGCAACAATACCTCGCTGCATGAACTCGGGCTTTGGGTTTTTACACAGGAAGCCAACGTCTGAGTCAGGCACCGAAATCTGTGCCAACTGGGCTTCAGCGACTCATAAACATGCTGCACAACACAACTGCAGCATTTTCCCGCCCGTGCGTGTGTCTGAAAACGCGACATAATTTCACTCGATATCATTAAGTATCTGATGCAGTGACTGCAAGAGTAGTTCATTTTAATATGTGACCCATCACCGTGGACCGCTTAGCTGATTGCTGCTTTAAAATGTTTCAGTAAAATGTAAATATTCATATATTATTGAAATTAATACAAGTAGGGCTAAACATGATCACTGCGTCCCTGCGTTGGTGGCGTACATCTTTCTTAAAAACCTGTGCTTGATGAACCATTTACTTCTAGTTTGCATTTTTTAAAGCGGACCTAGACCGGAAGTTCCAATTAATGTTTCGTGTGTATCTGCGTCATTACCTTGTTTACGAAGCCCTGAAGTTTAGAATATGTGCTGAATATGTCACTTCCGGGTATTGGCCAATCACAAGACAGTTGGGAAGGCTCTACGCTGGCTGGCCAATCACAACACACTGTGTCTTCTGGGTGTGAGAGTTCAGTCTGAAATATCGCCGCTGAGGAACAGCATTAGAAAAGAGAGATTTCTATCAGCTCGTTTACAGCAACTAGGAGGATTTTGACCATAAAAACAAGTTAATGTATGTAAGTAGACCTCCATAACTAACATATATGTGCAACAGGACTGCTCTATGTGGGTTTTTAAATGTAAAAAAAAATGTCTGTTACATTCAAATCATTGTCAAATAAGTTGCTGACTAAGCAGATCATCTCCACATGACTCTCTCACTGTTTCTCACCATAGCAGTTTTTTTGTGTTCATGTCTGTGATGAAATTCCAGACAGATTCACTCACTCATTTCATAGGTCTGTGCCTTTGACATTTATCTTCTTTAATGTCGATCTTCAGCATCTGTTCTTTATCCACACCTGCCCAAACTCACACTCAAGAAAGCATGATGTCACGTTGAAAACCAATCAAAGACAGAAAAGGGCAGAGTCTTTTCCTTGATTGACTCTAGTCCAGATATTCAGTCATGAGAACAGAGACGAATGACATGGTGTGACGTGGTGATTGAAGGCAGTGGTGTAGTCTGCCTGGTGTGCAGGTATAAGCTGCTATACCCGCTGTATTTGTAGGTTATTGCGCTGGTGGTCTGAAATCCAATGCCGCTTTGTGTGTGTGCGTAGAGTGGAGTGGAGTGGGCTGGGCACGCTCTTTAAACTGTTGCACTTTACTAGAACTGACTGAACGCTAATGCATCACAGTTATGAGCGCAGGAGCAAGGTGAAAAATGAACCGAATGCAATGTTTTCAGCAGCCTGCTCTTGAATGTATACAACCTCTTTAGAGGACAACGTGTCTGCATGTTGTAAATATAAGATGTTAGACTGATGGTAACATTACTCACCATTTAGTGTGTTTGTTTGTGTGTGTGCACCTAAATTTTGTGCTGGCGTACCAGTGCAACCAATGTGACTGGTGGAAAGAAGCACACAACGTGAGTAAAGCAATACAGCTTCATACAGCAGCACTATGTCTGAAAACACAAAGAACTGTACTGTAGAACTGTACTGAAGTACTGTAGCAAAAACTCTTGTAAAAGCAGACGTCGTCCTTTCTGTTGCTCTCTGTCTATGTGTGCATGCAATCCAATCCAACTTTATTTATAAAGCATAGCTGAAGCAAAGTGCTGTACATCACCGATAAATAAAATCTAGAAACATAGTTAAAGACCAAAAAATAAACAATAAAACACTGTAGAAAATATAAAAACCTGATACCTGATTAAAAAAAATTATGTGTATGTGACTATATTTGTCCACAGAGGGCGACAGAGGTTCCGAACTGCAGCTTTAAAGTTTTTGGACTGTATTGGATTTGAATGTTTTTCATTTACTGATATCAGACATGTTTCAATTGCACTGTCACATGTTTGGGAGGAAGCTAGATTAATTTTTTTAATAGTGTTTTGTGCGATTTGTTTTGTTTTCATTTTATTATTATCTCCATTAAAAATTACGCCATTGTCTTCACCAACGCCGGCCACTGTGGGAAGGAAAATTTCACTGAGGTTTTGTCAACATAAAATAAAAAACCCTGGTCAAACCAGTGACCATGCTATTGCTTCTACTGCAATAGTCTCTCTCTCTCTCCTTCCTTCTCTCTCTCTCTCTTGCTCTTTCGCTCTCTCCTCCCTGATTGAGTGAACACATGTGGTTCCCAGTGGGCTAACCATTTTGGACCACAGCATGTGGGACATATCTGGCTGCACCTTTGATTAGCCACTGTAGTTGCATGCTCGGGACACTGACGCATTACCCACAGCTCTGAGTGTCACTGCGGTCACATTAGGTTGAGCTGCGGCTCAAAAGACTTCAGAGGGAAAGCCTACAAGATCGGCAGAAAGTCGCAGGAATGTTTGGTAAGGGAAAAGTGCCATCAATCACCACCATGCTGTAATATCGTGGCTGTCGGGTCAACCCATTAATTGTCCTGCAATCTTCTTTTTTTTCCACTGAACTTTAATGGGGATTAACTATATTTACTTTTTTTTTTTTTTTACTTTCCAATAAAACGGTGATTTCTGAACTGATCCTGACGAATGCATGTGCATGTGTCAGGACAGAACCACTGCTCCTGGACTGACTGTGAATGTTTAGAGCAGATTTTACTGCACGTATAATCTGCTCTCCACTTCTTATGTGCCTTGTCTTAAGTGAATGCATCGTAACATTAGATGTTTTGTTTTCAGAGATGGTTTTCTGCTGTAAAACTTGGTATTCACTACTGGTTATTTGAATTTCTGTTGCAAGATACTGTATATTATTCCCATCAACCAGGTATTTTTACTCAGAAAACCTCCACACACTCATCATTCTCTGATGAGCTGGTCTGTGTACCAGCAGTTTCTGAAATGCTCACTATGCCACATGGTGATTTAATTTAATAAAAAAATATGTGGCGTGCTTCCAAACCCTGATACAGGTTATTTTTCTGTGTAGAAACAGGTTAGGTAAGTCAGAAAGTGACTTATTGGCACTCAAAAATGACATTTAATGCCATGACCAGGCTTCTTAGCTTGATCCTGAAACATTGACTTCATAAACTTAACTTCGCAATGTGTACAGTGTTTGTAAAAAGCCTGAATTTGTTGATACTTTAATGGTTAAAAGTGTCAGAAATAAACAGTGGCTATTGTTGAGAGCCAGTGTTTGCAGTTGTGGCTTAGTTTAACCACAGGGGTTGTACCCAGAACACTTTTTATTTTAACAGCCATTATACTGCAGGCACGTTGCTAAATTCTTATCACTGCCGTTTGTTTTTTTTTGCCCAATGGAAATAGGACATTTGACTATTTTTGTTCATGTGCACACACATATGATAGCTAAAAAATGTTCAGAACCCATCGACACAAAACTGGTATTCATAAAATTCACACAGCCTGTTTCTTGTGTGGTGTCACTTATCACAGTGCCTTCTTTGTGCGCCTGATTGGACACATTCGTACGGGTCCCTCCGCCGTGCTTCCATTTTGTGTCTATTTGTATGTCTTTCTGTCCCCTGTAGCTCCCTCCGGCGTCCGCCCGCCCCTGATTTTAGTTTTTTTCTTTCATTTATTAAGCTGTGTTCCGTCGTTACGCTTCAGAGCTGGTCAGGAGTCGCGTGAGGTCGCGAGGAAGGCTTTCTGAAGAGCCGTGTTTTGAGTCTGGACAGCGTCAGACCACAGCGTCCTCTAAACTTATCCCCTCTTCTGTTTGCCTTTTTCACCTCCCCCCAAACACACTCAAACACACACACACACACACACACATACAAAGCAAATGATCTATCGTAGGTGAAGATCAAATGATAAGGTCAGTCCGTTTACAGGAGCAAAAATGAACAAACAAAGGTAGCTACAACTTCATTTTCACACACTTTTTACTCGCATACAACATGTTACCTGCAGCTGATGTGGAAGCATCTGCATATCTCTTACATCTGGTTTTATTTTGTCGTCTGGCTCAACAGTTAAAAATCTGTGCCACACTTCATTTACTGTGTTGTTGTCCATAAGTATTTGTAGCCGTTCAACTGCTGCAATATCATACAGGGTTTCAGACAAACGCCCCACTTAGTAATACTTTAATGTGTGTGTGTGTGTGTGTGTGTCTGACGGCAGAACACATGCCTTCCAGCTGCATGTCCTCTTGTGATTCATACTTGAAGGGAGTCTACGCAGATGCTGCTGATAACCAGACGTTTTCGTGAGAGAGCAGTGAAATGACTGTCTCTGCGAAAGCCTTCTTTTCTATAATTGTCTGCTAGCAAATACAGTTACCACACACGATATCAATGCAATGAAAATTTGTACAATTATATAGGATTGAGTTCACGGATCAGTGATGATATTATGGCCCGCAGCGACATTGTGTTTGTTTCAGACACACACTACCTCGGCGCGAGTGACCCTAAACATGACGGTTTCCTAGCGCATCACGACGGCCTCTCAGACGCCAGCGGGTATATTAAAAACAACTTTCCCTCAATGATGGTCTGGCAAATTGCCTTTTTCCCTGACAACAAAGACAGTAAACAGCAGCACTTAGCAAGCTCTCAAGAACCTAATTGCCTATTAAGCACAATTGAGTCCTCCTTTATCCTGCTGCCTCTGTTGGGGGCTCCTATCCCTGGAGATGAAGCCTTACAGTAAACATAAGTGAGTTAGCCCGGCTATCTGAGAGGTTCAGCCGGAAAAATGTGGAGCTGCTGCCGTGCTCACTTCACGGGAAAGTGAAAGAGAGATGACCTTCGGTTGTTTCTAGCCCGTGGGTTTGTTTGGGTGGCTTTCAGAAACAATGAGGGCCAGAGCGAGATGTTATTTCCATCCTCTTATATCTTAAATTCCTTTGGCCGTCATTTTTTTTACTATTCCCCATATTTTTATTTGCATGCTTTATTTGTTTACGCGTTGCTTAGTCATGGATGTGTGAACTGAATTTTTCTTTTTTTTTACTGTTTCTTTGCTCTTTAGGCTTGACCGATGAGAAAGTGAAGGCCTACCTCTCACTGCACCCGCAGATGCTGGACGACTTTGTGTTGGAGAGCGTGAGTGCGGAGACGTTGGACAGATGGCTGAAGAGGAAGACCAGCAGCAGGCCTGCAGGTATACCTGCACCCACGCACTCACACACACAGGATCAAACATGGAAATGGACACACACACACACACATATATGCTACAGGTCTCTGGATCCATGTGACATAATGGTTGAATCAGCGGATTTCAGCGTAAATATAGTGACGCACAGCTGTAATTTCTCTAATATTTTGCTTCGGTTAAATGTTTGTACTTTGTACTGAATATCTCCAGCCACGTCAGTCGAAAAAAAACTGAAACCTTGTCTCGCAAAGATCCAGAGGAGCCGTGGCAAAGCGTGCCTCTGCGGGCTCCGTTTATTACAGGACAGATCCCTCGCTTCCGCACGTGTTCCCCTAAATCTTCAATGTGTGTGACAGACAGACCAAAAAGGGAGAGGGAGCGGGGGTTGTTGGGGTGTTTATGGGTCACTCGATGTGTCTGAGCGGGGCTGAACTGAGTCTGTGCCGCGCACTCCGCGCACACAGTGCACCGTTTCTCAGACCGGCCGTATCCATCAAGGGCCCACAGAGCTGGCACTCTGCCCAGACGAGCTGCTGACGTCAGAGGCGACCTCCAGAGACATGCAGCCGGCTGAAGGGGGGCCCAGGGGAGGGGTGGGGATGGTGGTGGAGGTGGTGAGAGTTTGTGCTGGCTCAGGGTGAGGGCGTGTTGAAGTGAAGGAGGGGGGGGGGGGGGGGGGTGAGCTGGCCGAGGATGGATTTGTCACATTTTGGAGCTGCTTTCTACATGAGGTTTACAGACAGTAGTGTTTATTGCTGCCATGAGACGTGGGTTTCTCAGGTCTGCTCCCGCATGTGAAACAGTTTCCTGTACACAGTCTCTCTCTGCATGTGTGTGTGTGTTTAGGTTCACATTCTTGCTGTCGCCAAGTAGGAATAACTCATTTCACTGGCGTAATGGAGGTCAGAGCAGATGAAGCGTGTGCAAAAAGCAGAACGCCAGAAACAAATCAACATGTTTACTTTTGTGTTGTGTCACCGTGCTTGTGTTTGATCAAGTTTTAGTGATCACATTCGTAGTCATGGCCGTGTGACTTACAAAAGCTAGATTATATGTGTGTGAGTTTACCTGGTACATTTTAAGGTGAAGATGTTTTTTTAAAGTTAGGCTGGAGTTAGGATTAGGTTATGGTTAGGACACTAGTAGTTATGGTTAAGGTTAAAGTCCGTCTACAGGAAATGAATGTAAGTCAATGCAATGTGGGCTTGTGAATTCCCATTATTTGGATAATCAGAATGGGTGAATGGGTAAAGAAGGGGCAGGAGGGTGAATATTTTGCCACAGATGCAACAAAAGTTTTATTCTTCACTTTTTAAATTTTGCCCAAAAAATGTGTCACTCATCATTATTATATCATTTTATTGTAATGCAATCAAATAATTTGTCTCCAAGTGATCACATGGAATTCTAGAGCCATTTTAAGGGTTTGAAGCATATTTTTTTTCAAGATTCTTTTCAGCAACTGGTTTCTTTTTTTGTCCACTATTGTTTAACGTGATACGATAAAGAACAAACTGTGTATAGAGCAAATTTGTGTCTGTGGCAGTTTCAAGATCCTTTATTTGTCATTTCACACGGTTTTTTGTAAAAAATACTCACATTGAAGTGAAACTTTGACAGTGCAAGATAACACAGTATCATAATTAATAAGAAAAGAAAGCTAAGAAAAACTAAAACCCTTAAATACCACCCAGAAATATAAATACTAGGGGTAGGAGAGGGGTAAAATATGAGTATGTGAGGGTCCATTTATGATTCTCAAAGCAGTGGTGATGATGTGAGTCTGTGCTGCGTTACCAACCCATTCTCATCCCGAGACCATCATGTACCGCCGCTCTGTCACGCCTGACAAGGTACTCTTCCATGTCTTAAAGAGATTGTTTTTCAATTGACTCCGCTGTAAACTGAATGGCCGTGCATTCTCATGCTCAGAGCAGTAAAATAAAAGTCAGACGCTGAGGTTAGGGTTATCCAGGTTGGCAGACCTTTGTTTTATTAATATCATTGGCATTTCCACGACCCGTGATAAATAATCATAAATAATATGATTAGTAATGAGTAGTATTTGTTGTAGTGTGGATGGAGACCGTCTAAAGCACGTGTCAAACTCAAGGCCCGGGGGCCAGATGTGGCCCACCACTTCATTTTATGTGGTCCGCGAGTGATTCATTGGTCTTAAAAATCTGTGTTAAAATAGTTCTATGCTTCTTTAAGGCGTGCGTTGACCATAAACTACATTTCCCATAATGCATCGCGATTGCGTTATCCGCAAAGTGACGGCATCCTGCCACTAGATCGCAGTGTATCATTGTATAATTATGCATCATGCGACGAGTGAAATTGAATAAGTAATAAATACAGAAAGTTATTTAGCAATATTTTACGCAGTAGATACCTTTATTTTACATTATATTTGGTTACATTTAGTTACATTTACCTGATTTAAAGTAAGACGCCATGACAGAGCGGGCAGTGTACGATGCTCTTGGAACGAGAACAGGTTGCCGTTACCGTGCCAGTGTCACAGAACTCTGACAGTCACGAGGCCTGTTATGGTGGATTACATCATTACGAGCGAGTTTCAGATGTCAGTCGATTCTCATGTTGTCCAGAAAAAGGCCTGCTCTCAATGAACCATTGACTGCCTGAAACGAAATGACATGTTTTTTTTTTTTAAAGTGGTCAACAGAAAACAACAATAATAATGTTACTGATGCTCTTAATACGTCTTGTGTTCCTGGTCGAATTGATTTGCTGGATGCGGTAACGCTGCGCAGAGCCGTCCGTCAATGAATCAATCATGTAAACGTTGTTACTGTTTCTCATATTTGCAAAACACAATTGGCCTCATAAATGGAGCAACATGCAGAAATATCCGCTGATGTCACATCCGCCTTCCAAGATAGACACGTAAACAGATTTTTTTTTTTGAAATAAAGAAAAAAACAAGGTTGATTTATGAAAACAAAACAAACACTTTGCAGCTTTAAGTTGTTAATTTCTTCCCCTGTGGTAACAAAGAGAATCTGACCACATCTCACTGAGCTCCACCACTTCCTGCTCTGTGTCAAGTCAGTATCATCAGTAACGCAAATGGATTTTACCATTCACACTGTTAAAGTGCACGCACACACACACACACACGCACGCATTGACGTACATTCATTTCCTGAAGACT
This sequence comes from Microchirus variegatus, assembly GCF_963457635.1. Taxonomy (NCBI): domain Eukaryota; kingdom Metazoa; phylum Chordata; class Actinopteri; order Pleuronectiformes; family Soleidae; genus Microchirus; species Microchirus variegatus. The sequence goes on along the minus strand of NC_139812.1, from coordinate 16,750,827 downwards.
TACTCTAACCCGACTAACCCGAAATTCATGCAAACAATACAACATGTCATTAGTTAAAACATAATCATTTACATTATGGGGACTTTTTGTCTGTTTAAATGTAAATAAAAAAGTGGCAGCAGCAAGTTTACCCTGACACTTGGTGGGTTGTTTATTTCTTCTCATGGGAACAGATCTTTTCTTACACGATTAATCATTTATTTAAAACATAAATAAATAAATAAATGGCTACATGGTAATGTATACCATACCACCGTATACCATAACAGCTAAAATACCCCATATTCACTGGTCAAAAACATGTTTAATCCAGGGTTTAAATGTTTTTATTACCAGAGGAAATGTGCAGGATTTAGTCCTGGGTCAAGTAACTCTGCGATGCACGCTGGATTTTATTAGTTGGAGCGCAAGACGACGTGTGCTGCTGATTTCTTCTTTTTCTGCGTCATTTTTTGGCACCGATGCAAATTCCGCTCATCATTTCCAGCACAACACAAAGATGTGCATTCAGTTTCTCGTCTCTTCGTTTAGTCCTTAGCTATGGATGGTTTTCTTGAACCTTACCTTTTACAAATTGATACAGTGCTCAATATTGTTTTATTTCATCTTATACTTGTTTTATTTCCAGCACGTTTTTTTTGTTTTAATCTAATATAATGTAGACGAGGAGACAAACCACTGGCAATTACGATGTTGTTACACCAGGCTTAAATAATCCTGGGAATATCTACTAATTTTAGTGTGAAAGAAGCTTGAGATGTATCTATTGATACTGTATCTATACTGAGTAACAAACTGAAGAAATACTTATTGGATTTTTATTATTCAAGCAACATCTCAGATGATCAACCTGTGTCAAGATGCAGGTCATTTTTTGAAGTTATGTTTTGGTTTGGGCTTCACAAATAAGGAAATGCTTAATCTTTTGGCGCAGCAGCAGCACATTATCATCAGCATCAGGACTGAAAAGGTTGTGCAAGAAACTCGGTCTGTTTCAAAGAACGAATCACACACAGACTTGGAGGAAATCATCTCTAATGGAAATGGCTGCTCGTCATTACATCTGTGTCCTGTTGCTATTGAACAATAATAATAATAATAATAATAGATTTAATGAAATAATGCTGAAAAAATCTCATTATATTTTACGACTTTATTCTAGAAAGATGGCCCTAATACTCTGTCGTATGTATCAGTATCAGTAGATTGTTGGTAGGTTGTGATATTGGTAATACACTCTTAGAAATAAGGGTCCCAAAAGGGTCCTTCTACAAGGACTGAGGTTCTACCAGGAACCATTTGCTTCTGAAAGACCCTTTCCATAAGAAAGGGTTTTTCAAGGGTTCGTGGTAACACTAATGGTTCCAGTAAGAACCAATTTGAACCAGAGAACCCTTTAAAACCCATTTCCTGAATAAAGGGTTTTAAAGGGTTCTTGGTGGAACCTTTATAAAAAGGTTCTACCTGGAGCCAAAAAGGGTTCTCATATGAGGACAAGCCAAAGAACCTTATATGGTTCTACTTAGCACTTTTATTTCTAAGAGTGTATTATATTGTACAGAAAAAGTGGTATGGAGCTATTGCTGCTTTGAATTCACCCTGCGATTTTGACCGTAACATTAAGCTAAATTATGTTAAGTAATGTTGAGTTAACCAGGTTAATGTATACGTTTTTGACTAAATATCTAATTGTGATTATTTTGACAGGAATTGCCATATGATTTGCGCTATCAGAGGGATTCTCACGTTATTATTCTCAGTTTAATTCGTACGTAAAAAAAATACGTAAAATGATTATTATATGAATTCAGATGTGAAAGAAACAAATATGTTCTATTCAGTCTGTAGAATAAGTTGTGTTGGCTTTAACAAATATTGTGCCCTATATGCGATTTGTAAATTGCAGTATAGGCTATATAGTGATTTCGATAAAATAATATATAACCTCTTGCTCTGTGCAGTTTGGCTCTTCAGCTGCGAGAGGTGCAAACTTCAGTAACCACCGTGACAGCTCGCTCATTATGTCACACATCTATCTGGGGGTTTGATCTTTAGGCTGCACCACGTCAGTAACATCCCTGTAAGTCCACTTCCTCTGTCAGAGTCAGAGCACTGTGAGCAGACACTTGGGCTCCACTCTCTCTCTCACTGTCCAGCCTCTCTGCATCTGTATCCGCTCACATGACAAGCACTAGTCTAATTTCTGGTTCATCATCACATGCTAAATGGTCCCTGTGTTGGGATGGCTGGGATTTAACTTGTGGATTCATTAGCCACATTTCTCCTCTGCTGTCTTTTCTATTCTTTAAATGTTCATGAGTGCAGCAGCAGCAGCAGCAGCAGCAGCACGACCTGTCCTCATGTGATCATCACTGAGATAACCACCACTTCCTGGAAGCCACCCCTGCAGCCTGTCCCATTCTCATTTATCATGTGATGAACAACACTGGATTACATAAATCTGTTTTGGAGGCACACATACACACACTCTTGTGTGTAAGTCGTATATGTTTGTTTGTTTTTTTTGGCAAAGGTTATATTGAACAACAAGTCTGTAATTTCGAAAAAAAAGCCAACACAGCTAACACAATTTGCTGTAGAATTATAGTTTTCATTGCAACACAATTTCCCAGACTCCCCGTGGATGTCTATTGACCATCATAACTCTCTTGACCATTATCTCACTGGCTGCCATTGGCTAATTAATATATTCCCACTATTTGTTAGTTGTGATGATGTGTTCCTTATGCACACAGTGAACACAACGACCTCTTTAGCCAAGACAGTGCAAGGAAGTTCAGCTCCGTCGCGGATGATGGCGTGGGTGTAGCAACGCCAGCAGTGTTTTGGCAACGGACGTTACACACTGGAGCTTTAATTAATAAAATGTTAGGTCATAGTGAAACCTTTTCCACAGTTTAAGATTAAAGTTGAACATTTGAGATGCTACAAACAAGGAGATATTTGGATATTGTGCCTGAGAAAATAAGTCAAAGGTCAAAGGTCCACCCTCCCTTTACCAAGCACCTCAGAGAACTGCGGTGGCCTTAACATACCAGGTTAAAAAAAAAATTTAATCTTAAATGCAAGTCCCTTTGGGCTGCTGTAGAATCATGAACAGGAGATGACGGCCTCTGTAAAGTGGGGCCTAAAGGCTTCTTCTAAAGCTACAACAAACACACACACACACACACACACACACACACACACACACACACACACATATGAATAGCATATTTAATTTCTGCCAATAAGCCCTAAGAACGTCAGCAACAATATGAGCAAAATTTGTACTCTAATCCAAGGACGTCATTCACTAAGTTGATTATCTGGGAGAAGTTGGACTGACTGACTGACTGATTCAGAAATGACGAACTTTGTGTGAGGGAGTCTCTTTCTGGCCTGGACTCTGCTCTGCCAGAGCTGAGCTGTTAAGTCGCTGATACTGTTTCTCAGATATGTTTGGATGGTAGTCACAAGAAGACAAAGATGTGCTTGTGTAGCAGAAACTCATACCCCCGCTGCTGCGATAAGATAGCTGTCTCACCTGCAGGGCTTTCCATCAGAGAGGGGGTGGAGGAGGAGGAGGAGGAGGAGGAGGCTCCCAATGCAGTGCTCAGTGGAAGCTGGAAAATGCATTTGAATTTGATTTGTCAGTGACGTTTGAAATGCAGCCGTGAGCAGACTGCACGCCCGAGAAAGAGAGTGTTTGTGTGCTTAAGAAGAAAATGTGCAGATGCCCTGGGCTTCAAAGCTGTGATGCATAAAACTTTCACAGAGATTAAATGTGCTTGACTCAAAATAACTAATAGCCATGTTGTTCAATCATGTTGGATTGCTGTTCCTTGTTATTTTCTTTGCAGATTTTTTTGGTCGTTATACATACTTTATTCATTTTTGCTGAGGCTAGAAAATGTCTTCCACAAAGTTGTCGAAGATTGGGAGTTAGCAAATCTGTTTTTATCCCATCACACAAGTGAATGTCCAAGTAGAATCCACCTGTGAACAGGCGATCTGTCCAGGGTTTACCCCGCCTATCGCCCTATGTCAGCTGAGATTGGCACAGCACCACCCGCGACCCTCATGTGGAGGATAAAGCGACTATAGAAAATCGATGGAACTTTTCACATGCACTTTTCCACATTGTCTTCATTAATCATGATGTAAAAATGAAAACACAGCCATGCTGGCAAAGTAGCAGAGAGTTGATGGAGTTAATCAGCCTTGTGTGAACTCATTTGACACTGACAATTAAAAGTTAGGGAAATGCAGCTCTGACAGCAAAAAAAAAAAGCCAGTTGAGGATGAGTGTGTTTGTGAAGAAGAGGCCTGCTGCTTTTTGAACAGCTGCACATCCTCCTCCGCGGAGGCAGCAGCTCGATGCAGGACGACCACTGTGCAGGTCGTCACGTATTGACCAACTGAGTCACTGCGAGCGGACGGTCCAGTGAGAGACTGTGTATCGATGGGAGACGGATCGATAAAGCCTCCGTCACATTTCATGTACCTGGATAAACGTACAAGAAATTATAACCCCCTTTTTTCTCAGATTTGTTCCAATTACATTCATTATTGTTATTACCTGCGTCAATTTGACTTAATTTAAGTTATGGGAAACTGAGCAGCCATGGCAGCACTCTCTGACAGATTCATTTAACAGCTATTTTTCTGTGCAATATTCATGGCAATTCTTTTATCACTTTAACAGCATTAGATTTTAAATGATTTCATCATCGTCATACTGCAACCGTATGCACAAAAATAATATTCTCAAGTATTTAGTTTTTTCACAACTGCTACAGAGGAAACAAATTATCATTTCATTTGTAAAGGTGCAGATAAACTGGAAGCACTTGTCATAAAAAATCCCCCCCACCAGAGCAGTGGAAGTTTTTCCATCTAATCTGTATCTGTAGAGAGGTTAAATTTGATGTTGGTTTGAAGACCTACATAAAAGACTTGTGACTTTAACATGGAAACTCTTCAGTTAAAAACACGTCAGACGGATATTAATTTGTTTCGAAATGTATACATATGATGAAACTATCCATACGTGGAAACGACCTATTGCTTCCGGTTTGTACCTGTACACACTGGAGCTGTCGCTCCAGTGTGTACAGGTACATTTTTGTCACTAGGGGTTCAGAAATAGAAATGTTTCTTTAGAGCAGGGGTTCTCAAAGTTTTGATACCTGAGGGCCAATTTAGAAACCCAACATTGGACTGAGGGCCGCCAAAGGAAAAAAAAACAAGAAAAAAACCCAGAAAGAAATCCCATTTGTACTAATTTGAATGACCAGATTGCAGTTCTACAGTTTACACTTATTAGTCTGTATGCAGTAGGGGTGGGGGACAAAATCGATTCACATAGGAATCGCGATTCTAATCATCCACGAAATCTGAATCGATTCATAAATTTCTAAAATCGATTTTTGAAAAAAACCATTTCTATTTTTTAAAAACCACACAAAACACCAGTTTGTGTTATTTGTGTACACTTTACTTCTGGGAGAAAGAGGCAGCTAGCCTTAGCTTTTATTTATGCAAGTTAATTATTTTGTTCAGTAAGTCATTTTTTTATTTGTTTTGATTGAATAAATGTTAACTTTTGTCATAAGTTTGCCATTGTGTGATCACATTATCACATTATCTTATACAAACTCTATTGTTTTGATGCCATAATTTGCCTTAACACACTATGCATGGTGTCAATTTTTGAATCGAGAATCGTATGAATCGAATCGGTTGAATCGAGAATCGATTTTGAATCGAATCGTGACCCTAAGAATAGGAATCGAATCGAATCGTGAGCCACCCAAAGATTCACATCCCTAGTATCCAATAATGTCCAATAAACATTTAACAAGCTTAGTAGTTCCTGGATTAAAACTATCAACTGTAATTCATTGCTTGCCGCCAGAAATGGCCATTGGCCCGCGGGCTGCACTTTGAGAACCAATGCTTTAGAGGTTAAAACAAGCATGTACACATTTTAAAGGTACAGTGCTTGTACCCTGATAGGGTACAACTGGAGCGACAAAGCATTTGTACCTTTTTAGGTATAGTCTCCTACTTTGATTTTTTTAGTGTGTAGAGAAAAACAACCATTCACTCTCACACTCACACCTATGGTCAATTTAGAGTGTCCTAATCCCAAAATCTGCATGTTTTTGGACTGTGTGAGGAAACCAGAGAACCTGGAGAAAACCCATGCACACACGGAGAGAACATGCAAACTCCATGCAGAAAGTCCTCATGTAAAACATAAACATATTAAATTGTCATTTGTAATAACACTGTGTGGCTCTATGAAGATAATAAGTGAAATCAAACATTGTTCCTCACAGAGCCACACCTGAAAAGCTTCTTTTTTTTTCCCCCGAGGTCCTGCGGGTTCAGGAAATGTTTAAATGGAGATACGAGAAGAGGTCTGTTCAGCCTCCGACTTGCTCGACAGTTGTGTTTAGCATTTAGTAAACTGGCAGTCCATTTTCTAAGAACGCGTCGGCCCCTCTTCTCCTGTGTTTACTAAAAGCACCGTAGGTCCCTGCAAATATGGGATGGCATTAGGACAGGCTACTGGTTTGTGTCCCTGTGCTGGTAGCTGACCACACTGTACGCTGATAAAACACACAGACACACAGACACACACACACCTGTACACATTCCTTACCTCTCAGCCCCAGGGGGAGGTGTATCAGTAGGGTTAATCCCCTGACACTTACCTGATGAAACAATGGTGTTGTTGTTGCGAAACAGGGCAGGAAAAGTGTTTTACGATAAAGATGCTGATCCTGCAAAAGGCAGCAGTCCACACGTTACCTTCTTTCTTCAGCACATGCTGGGTTTTTTTCGGTGGGAATATGAGAGCCATGCTGGACCTGTATACAAACTAATAGAACAGGTCAAACCAGGAAACTTCACAGTAGAGCAGATCTAAAGGCCACTTGCTCTCATATCACCGACACAGGTCTTATCTGGATGTGTAAGGCTGTACTTTTACAAGGAGCAGCCTGCAAATGCTACAGTTTCTTGTTACTTTTTTGGCCACTTGGACATTTTCGGTGTGTGGCCACAGTGTTTAGTGCTCGCTCTGTGGTTCCACTGGGGCTGGTGCAGTCAAGATGCCTGTAGAGATGGGTTACCAGGCAGTAATTGGACCTGCACTGATACAAACACTGCCTGGTGACTATTTCCTCCAGGAGGAGCATTTAGTGTTGGTAGACATTCCTCTGGGAATAGGTAGGCTATTGTGTCGCATCGAGAGTTGTGGTTAAAATGGTAATAATATTAATGTTTGTGCAAGATATTATTCTTGGAAAATGTCTGCAAAATCACATTTAATAAGTAATAAGCTGATTGCTTTTCACCAAACTTTTTATGTGTAATCATAGACTGTACATAAAAGGTGGATGTAGTTTTCCAGTTCGCTGGTTTAGGACCTGCACAAACGCAAAATATTAAATAGCCACCAGGGGGAAACTATGCTGTTTTGTTTGCAAGTTTGAATAGAAGTCTATGGAGAAATGAGTGTGATTGACAGCTAGTTTTGTCCAATAGGTGTCTGATGGTAGGTGACGTCTGTGACCACTAGCAGCTGTAGTACAACTACTCGAATATCTGATTCTGATTTTGAAGAAGATAATATATTTTTTTACTTATATGATTTGTTGCCCAGCCCTGGTCTTACATACACAAGCAAGTGCTGTGATTTGATGGTGAATAGAGGTCTAAAGCATTTGTGCGCAGAGGCACAGCTCATACTGTGTAAAATAATGAATATCGACTAAGTAATAATCCAAATATAGAAAAGTAGTTAATTTCCTGGTATGTTTTGTTTAGTTTTGCTTCTTCCTATAGTAAATCGGTTTATTTGCACATCCCTCAGGCATCTTTCTCAGAGCTCACATATCATTCTCTTCATTACACCATTTACATTATATCCTTGTGTACCACATTGTATTGAAATTGTCCAGTTTCTTCCACATTGAGTTGAATTGAATTGAATTTTAGAAAACTTTGGTGAAGAAAAAACACATTTGTGTTTAAAATGGAGGCTTTAAACCGCTCTATAAAAAGTGCGGTCCATTTTCCAACAGGTAATACTCCAAAATTTGTCTTTGAAAGTCTTTCCAAATGTAGATGTTTTTGGCCTTAACAAATCATTATAAAAAATGTTCCCGTTTTATCAAAGGGGTTTGAAGTGTTTTTCAAGCGCAGCTCTCTGTCCTCTGATTGACGTCATTCCCGGGCCGGGGGTTAATACTAAAATAGCTCTCACGGCTAAGTTAGGAAACTCATAGCATTCTGGAGGAATGTTTAAAACAACAAACAGTGTAGCTGGCTGTAATTTCTTCCTCTTCGTATGGTTTGTTACAGTGGGGGACCAACTCGAGTCAGCACTTCTGTGGCTGTTTCTAAAATCTCCACCACTTTTTGCACGATTTAATCACATGAAAACATCATCAAAGTGATCTGAGGAGTCGCTGTTCTGACCCATGTGTAAAAGAAGAGGAACTGCTTGCGCTGTGTGACTGGTTTTTATTTTCATCCCAAGCAGCACTCCCAGACCCCGCTCCAGGACTGTAAGTCCAGAGACTGCTATGATTGGCAGAAGCGTTCATTATTATCACATTCTTCAGTGTCCACATCCAAAGACAATAGTCATATGTCTGCTGTCTCTCCAGCAGCCTGAAATCACACCAAGAATTTGTACTCGAGGCCACAACATTTTGCACTTGTCAAGTCAAATTAATTCCTCTCTTAATTCTGTTTTTTCAAAGGAACGTAATTGACGTAAATGTGGATTACATGGCTGTCCGCGATCTACGCCTCATGTGCATTGCTGCGTCACGTTCAGCATATTTCCGCGTTGACTCGCTGCCCCCGTTACCTGACTGATGCTGTTAACACGACATCTGGTTTTGCTTACCTGCTGTTTGGAGTGCAGTGTCATCGTAATCCTCCCCGGCGAAAACTGAAGTCTGCGTTGCTCATCGCGCGTCTTCGGTGACTGACTTCACAGATGCGGAGAGCGCCGCAGACTTGATGGCATGAATCAAATATTGTGCTCTGGGGCAGCGAGAATAGAACTAGGTTTCGCTCCAGTTGCCGCACGGGGTTATTAACACAAACTCTGTTCACTTATCAAAGACAGACTGCAGGATGTATCATCTGTGACCAAAGCATAGTCAAACAAAAGGTTAAAGCTGAACTTGTTACCATGCACAGTTAAGTTTAGCCCAGTCCAAATCAGGTCTGACTGAACAAATACATGCAGTTGTAATTTGACTCCTAGTCGTGTCCATGCAAACAAAAGTGAAGCCTAACGTTGTGATTTTTTCTCTTCACAGACGACACATCGGCGAAAGAAGTCAGCAGGGTAGGTTATGTGGAAATATTTTTGTTGAATTAAGCTTCACTTTGCAGTTTCACATGTTCAATTGAGTCCAAGTGCTAATTCAGGGAATCCCCAGAACTCAGCGATGTCCTTCAATAACGTATGTGGTGATTCATTAAGCTTTGCTGGCTTCGTTTGCTCAACATTCCTCTGATTTTATAAACTTTGTCGAGCAGTTGTAGGGGTTTGATTTGTCGTTTGTAATACCTGAGTTGTACAGAAAAGGTCATCCAACTGACCATGAACGCTGTATTCTGGAAAAACCATAGGAAAGCATGGTTCCCCTGGGCTCTGCCTATAGTGCGTAGGTTCACACCTTTATCATTTTGACACCTTCGTGGTCCTCGGAGGATCGGTATCAGCACCAACTGTGGGGCTGCGTAGAAGTGGTGTCCCAAACATAATTCCTGAAAAAAAAAGAAACGAGGGCCACTTCACCCTTCAGTGCGTCATCCATACGTCTGTGCAAACAGGATGTGGAAGAATAAAAGGCGTCCCATGGGGGGGTGGGGGGGGCTTTCTAGTGCTCCACTCTCCCTGCCATCCTGTCCTCACCCTCTGTGCAGGCGCAGAAATGGATGCTTCCCGGGCCCTGTACAAGACAGGAGGTCTGCCGCTTAGATAACAGGACTTACTCTTACATAACAACCACACATATGGAGCGCGCCCCCGCCCCCCAGGGTTCGGGTTGTTAAATGTTTGGAGCAAACTTTTGTGTTCCTTGGAGTTCGCAATACATACGACTGTGCTCCTTGTATTTGTAGCTTCGGAATGTGGAGCCGGCCATGGAGCTCTGGTTGGAGTATGAATGCTAGCTTGGGTGCAGGGGGGCCGTGGCGCTCCGGTTGGGTCTCGTGTGCGGCAATTGTCATGTAAGGCTGGGCAGGGCCGCCTGAGGCACAGGGGAGAGCTAAAGAGGGGAATGCAAAAAGCTAAATGATCTATTTTGAGGCAATGCTAAATGATTGTAAGGCAATGCAGAAGTTTGCTCTAAAAACCTTCCCACCCTGACCCCTAAGAGGGTTCCGTAGAAAGTCTATCAGCATAAATTAGATACTTATAATATTTATCATGATGCTGATGATCTGAACTGCTCTGTTTTCATTGCCCTCCATGTTGGGCCAGGATTAATTTGATTGCAATACACAACCTCACCCCTAGATGCCGCTAAATCCTACACACTTGTCCTTTTATGTGTTGATGTGATGGTGTGATAATGCTCCATCAAGTTTTAAATCTATTACACAGGTAAAACTGACTCGATAAATATATATATGTGTTATACACGTATATATATATGTATATACATACATACATATATATATATATATATATATATATATATCAGAAATCAAATTGTTATCCCAATAAGATATTTTCCCCTCAAAATTGTTACACTGTAGACGATTACACAACCACACTTTTGAGCTGAGGCCGATCTCCAGAGGTTGCCGTGGCTCAAATCAGAGCCGTGGGGGGGATTTCTGGGCTAGAATGCAGCCGTCAAAGGGAGCGTGAGGGTGGGCTGGAGGGTAATGTTGTGATGAATGGCACGAAAAACAACTGTTAAAATCTTGCTTTTTGAATTAGTCGACGTCTGCGGCGGTTAGCGCTACACGCTGCGCGATGTGATACAGAACAGAGGCCGTCGTGGCACTCGCTGAATTATGAAATTCAAGCTCAGTGTTTACGCGAGACTGTGCAGTTGTAATTCTCCTCTGTCTTTTGTCCAGCAGTACCAGGACACGAATATGCAGGGCGTGGTGTACGAGCTCAACAGCTACATGGAGCAGCGCCTGGGCACTGGAGGAGATAACAAACTCCTGCTCTATGAGTTGTGCAATATCATCAAGACAGGTAAACGTGTGGGAACCGTGCAGATTATTGATCTTCTCCGTTTCAGATTGCATCTCGGCGCTGCTGCAGCCCAAAGTTGACATATCTATATAAGCTGTACATTTCTAACAATAGCATTATTTTTTGGGTAACACTAGGGAACACATATTTTAACCATTAACTAGGTGCTTACTAACATATATAAGTAGCATACTAGCCCTTTATTAGTAATCATTAAGCATCTATTAACACCTTATACTACATAACCTAATTCTACCTCTATTACGACATGAATTAAGATTTTTCCTACTTTATGGTGTAATATGTGTTCCCGAATCTAAAGTGTTACTCTTTTGTGTCAATCCTTTTTTTTCCTCCCCATGATTTATAGTATTTAATGCCAATATGTTTAAAAGTTTGATATAAATGCTTGTTTGTGGACAATGGAAACACTAGGAATAATGTCTGAAATCGAGGATTTCACCGTGGCATCAAATCCAGCCAAATCACAATAGCTCCAATAGTTTCCACCAAGTGGTACAGTTCAAGTCAGTTCACAATGTTAGCAAACTATTTATGTTTCAGTTGTCAAAAGTTGTGAAGGATAGTAAAATAACCGATCCATACCGTCTCAGTTTTTGGCACCTCAAGGGTGCATCGTTCTTCTGTATTGACTTTATTGGTGGTCTATACTGTGTCACAGTGATATGATGTCACGCTATTTGCGTAGCCGACACAACCCGAAGTGCAAATGCAAATCAAATCAGGAGTCACTGTTCCAAACCGTACCATAGTGATATGAAAACGCAGCTATAAAAGACAATAAAAGTTCAACAAAAAACCCTTCGTAATGTCTTTGTTTTCCACTGTTGGTGCAACAGTGCCTCTGTTGTCACATTGTATGATAACGTGACCTATATAGCGTACATGAGAGAAATGAAATGGGACGGGAGAGGAGAGGAGGGAATATGATGAACTGGACGACAGTCAAAGCCTTCGGTCAAAGTGTCCTTGTCATTATGTGGGACGGAGATAACAGATTGTAACTGGACTATTGTCTCCTCGTCATCCTTTCCCTCCCAGACATTCTTGCCATTTGCTGTTATTACACGGACAAACAGTGGCATCTAATGTTTTACTGGACTTGTCTAACTGTGTTTAAAGAGCGTGCGCTGCACACCAGTGACCTGTGTGTCTTTTCTTTATTTCTGCAGCAACAAAAGCTGATGGATTTGCACTTTACTTCTTGGGAGAATGCAACAATGTAAGCACAGAGAAGCGTTGTTTCTGAGGATATTTGTTTGATAGGAAGCAAACGCAGTCATGGGTGAATTTTGACATTTGGTGCTCATTCCCATCTGTTTTCTGCCTGTGCTTCTCAATAGAGTTTATGTTTGTTCACTCCAACGGGGGCCAAGGATGGCACCCCAAGCCTCATCCCCTCTGGCCCCATCGCATTTGGGACAACCATTGCCGCTCATGTTGCCAAGACTCGCAGGACACTGCTAGTAGAAGACATCATGGGGGTAAGGCTGCATCCAGTAGAAAGAGCGGTTAAATAAAATAGCATAAAGTTATATAACAAATAATACAATGCTAAGCTAAAAAAGAAGGTCTTAAGATTACTTTAAAAAAAAAAATATTGAATGGCTGCAGTGTTCTCAGCTCATTCAAGTGCTGATACACTAAAAATCTTTGAATTTAATTTTTAAAAAGTATACGAAGGACTCGTCTGTTAAATCCAGAGCCGGTTGAAATGTTCTGCACCCGTGCACTGCAGTGATTACTGCTGTTATAATGCAGCTTAGATAATAAATTAGCATGGAAATACTGATTTTCTATGGATTTAAAGAGTGTTGGAAATGTTTTTGGCTGATGTACAGTAAGTACATTACTCACATTAGTCTCGTCGGTTTTGCAGAAATGTTACTTCTTATATCTTTTTCATTCTTAAAATGAATTACTGACGTGTGTCGTGTATCATAGTAAACGTCTCGTCTCGTCTCCGTGTCGCAGGACGAGCGCTTCCCCGACGGCACAGGGCAGGACTCAGGGATCCATGTTCACTCTGTCCTGTGCCTCCCCATCCTCACTGCCATCGGAGACCTCATTGCCATCCTGGAGCTACATCGGCACTGGGGCAAGGAGCCCTTCAACCTCAGCCAGCAGGAGGTCAGTCTGACCCAGACAAAACACACCAAGAGTGGGAGGCTGGAGCAAGGCTCACAGAACGACAGTTAGCCTGGTATTCACCTTAATCTGGATCCGTTTAAGGTCTCTCTTAACTCTGTGGGGGTTCGGTTGGAAACTAATGAGGATGTTTTAGTGTCCGAAGACTTTCTACGACGTGCTGATGAAATACATTCTGGAAAATGAGCTGGAAAATGACTTCACATACGTGTTGCTCAAGAAAGTAAAGTCAAAGCTGTCAGAATTCACCTTTAAAATCTTCCAGACAGAAACCATTTTACGTCTTATATATCAGCACATTTTTGCTGAATCTCATGCAGGCCTCACTGTAGATTTAGTCTTTAGAAGCAGTGAGTAAAAGTGGTTTGAGGATATTTTTTTCGTGTTTCTCAAGAACTATTGTAGTCTCATATTAATCTGCCTATATTTTTAACCTTTGAGAAGTGTGTTCTCAGTGTTCCTGTGGTTATGTAGCACTAAATGAGGTATTTCCACCACAATATACAGTGCTTAACAAAGACAACAAAGACTATTAGACCACTGGCACAGCTGCCCTAAATTAGCATTGGTAATTATCAAACTAATTGTTTATGTTTGTGTAATGGTAAACACACACCAGTATGTAGAAGCTCTATAACCAAAATAATATTTTTAATTCTAAAATATATATATATTTTTAATCCATTAATTTTCAAATGTGCTGTTTTACAAAACCAATAGTAAAGCACATTATTATTTCTTGATTAAGATCACAAATTTACTTCCTGAACAAACCATTTTATGCTTGATTCATTTCTGACTTCTCGTAAAAATAGGTGAATTCCGTTTGTTATTTATGCCAAATAAATAACAATTATAAGTTTTAGTTTTAAACAAGTTTTTGTAAGATTTCTAAAATATTTTTATTATTTCATTTTATGACAGTGAGTTAATACTGTGTTATGGGATATCATCACATCAGTGCAGTGGCCATTGTTTCTGTCACCTCTACCTTGTTCATACCACAGTATTTCATTTTTGCAACAGCGCTATAGCATACAGATCTTACAGATTTGAGCGACAAGCTTAAATAATGCTTTTAAATAATGATGTAGTATTGCAGGGGTAGCTGCCTAGATGCAAGATAAACCCATTTTTTCGTTTTTGTTAAACCCACAGTGCCAAACTTGAAAGCTGGAATGTGTGTGTTAAGTGTAAAATGAATTCACACTTCGTTAAATCTAACCTTCATATATTTTTTGTTTCCCAGGTTGCAACAGCAAACTTAGCGTGGGCATCAGTTGCCATTCATCAAGTACAGGTGAGTAAACTTCCTTTAAAGGACCGAGTTCAGCTCTTAAGCACGTCTCTAAAGACCGGTCTGGGAACGAGGTGAAGCCTCCCCCCCCCTCCTACTTGTTAGGCTCTCGGATGACTTTGTTTGTTCTGGTTCTGCGCTGGTGTTTTCAACGGGGAAATCCACTGTGTACAAGAACTGGGTTGTCACTCGGCCCAGTCCAATCAACTAAGCCACAGATTCAACAAACAGCTCCCCGAGGATGTCATTATGCCCCGGCGCTGTTTTCATTCGAACAAATAGCATGACACCTTAGATAAGCAGTGTCCCACTGCAGCACTGCGAGCCGCTCACTGCGAAAAACACTCCGTTGTTACTGACACTCATGACACTCATGACGGTGGCCCACAGCCAAGTGTGTAGACAGCAAGTCGGGCGTGTTTACAATACAGAGTAGGACGCTGGACGTGCTCTGTGGGAAAAGTCTGACATGTCCCTGTGGCGAGTCGTGACCTATATGTGTTTCTTCTCTAGGTGTGCAGAGGCCTCGCCAAACAGACTGAGCTCAACGACTTCCTACTAGATGTGTCAAAGTAAGAGCTGCCGATGGTGCATTCTTATCCTAATTAAATGAAACATTTTCCAGAGTGTATTTTACATCATTTTACACTACCGTTCAAAAGTTTGGGGTCCCCTATACAATTTTTTTTCCATTAAAAGTCACACTTTTAGTCATCAAAAAAGTTGCAAAATGAATAGAAAATATAGTCAAGACATTGACACGATTAGAAATAATGATTTTATATCAGCAAAACTGTTTTCAGCTGTGCTAACATAATTGCACAAGGGTTTTCTAATCATCCAATAGCCTTCTAACGGGATTAGCAAAGACAATGTACCATTAGAACACTGGAGAGATGGTTGCTGGAAATTGGCCTCTATACACCTATTTACATCCATCCATCCGTTATCTACCGCTTTATCCTCCACCGGAGGGTCGCGGGGGGGTGCTGTGCCTATCTCAGCTGACATTGGGCGATAGGCAGGGTACACCCTGGACGGTTCGCCAGTCCATCTCAGGGCCAACATATAGAGACAAACAACCATGTTTTTGGACTGTGGGAGGAAGCCGGAGAACCCGGAGAAAACCCACCCACACACGGGGAGAACATGCAAACTCCTCGCAGAAAGGCCCTTGTTCGGAAGTTTTTCCAAACGGGGCTCGAACCCAGGAACCTGGGTCTTTTTGCTGCAAAGGCAAGAGTGCTAAGTTTATTTAGTAGCCCCATTAGTATATTTCTGATTAATTTAATGTTATATTCATTGAAAAAAACATGCTTTTCCTTCAAAAATAAGGACATTTCTAAGTGGCCCTAAACTTTTGAACCGTAGTGTACGTCTAACAAAGTGAGTTGATGTTATATGTATATAGTCTTTGTTCTTCTCAAAGTTGATTCAAAGTATTTGCTCACAAGAGAGAAAAAACGTCATGTCTTGAATGTGAACGTCATCAGAGCTTCCCATTTTTTGTCAACATCTCAATGCACCGTTTCTTTCTTTTCGCACAGAACATACTTTGATAACATTGTGGCAATAGATTCTCTACTTGAACATATTATGGTGAGTGTGATTCCTGCAAGTATGTGTTCATTCACATTGTCTTCAACATCCCTTGCGAGTGTGTGTTAGGTTTATGTGTGTGTTAAAAATCCTGCTGTACAACACACATACAGTACACACACCTGCACCTCTCACCATGTGAGGGGCAATGCAAGATACCTGCTTGTTTTCATTCAAATATATAACATTATGTCTAATAATATCGTTATTACATGTCCATTAGATGCATTTAGACTCAGCACAGTCAGCTACCATTTGAATCTTTAAATCTAAAACAAATGTGATATGGATGCATGTAAAACATGGTGTCCTGCTTCTTCTTATTAAAACCAACCTTTGTGTATGTATTCCGTCGCCCTGTGACTGTGCTATCATCTGAGGTCAATCAAGTCATGTGGCTCAAACAGAGAAATAAACCCGAATGACCTCTAGTTTACACCACGTGTGTGTGTGTTTTTAAATCCTCTGCATTGAATTGTTCCATCCAAAAGAAACAATTCAATCAACAGCAGTGTGTCTGATTTAATTGAGCTGCGGGTGACCAAACATAATTTTCCATGTTTTTCCTCATCTCTTTCCTAAATCCCCAGAGTTGCCATATAAGCCTCTGTGTCCCTCCTGTTGTTTTTGCAGATATATGCAAAAAACCTGGTGAATGCAGACAGATGTGCACTCTTCCAGGTGGATCACAGCAACAAAGAACTGTACTCAGACCTGTTTGATATTGGGGAAGAGAATGAAGGCAAACCTGTCTTTAGGAAAACCAAAGAAATTAGGTGTGTGAAGATTTTCTTCTCCCAGTATTTTCCTAGTAATTTCATTTGTATTCATAACCAAAGTCTACAAATTAAACTCTCCTCTCTGCTCTGCTTCCAGGTTTTCTATAGAGAAGGGAATAGCTGGTCAAGTGGCTCGGACAGGGGAAGTCCTAAATATCCCAGATGCCTATGCAGATCCACGATTTAACCGGTAAATAACTGTAGAGTTACGCTCACCATTGAACGTACAATTAATGTTGTATCAATTTATATTATATGTCTACCTTTACAGAGAAGTGGACCTCAAAACTGGTTATACCACGCGGAACATCCTGTGCATGCCCATCGTGAGCAGGGGGACTGTTATAGGCGTGGTGCAGATGGTGAACAAGCTGAGCGGAAGTGCCTTCACCAACACAGATGAGAACAACTTTAAGATGTTTGCTGTCTTTTGTGCTCTGGCCTTACACTGTGCAAATGTGAGTACTTGTATGCAGTTAGTCTTAGAATATAAAAATGACTTAACTGAAATCAACTCCCTTTTTATGTTAAAGGTCCAGTGTGTAACATTTAGGAAATGAATGAATATACTACCCATAACTATGTTTGTGTAGTATAATCACTTTTAAAATAAAAAATAATGTTTTTTTTTTTGTATGCTTTATCATATATATGCAATAAATTAGGCCAAAAAGACACAGACAAAGAAGAATGACATCTTTTCTCTCACCAATAGATGTATCTAAGTCATACGTACTGGTCCTTTAAGCAGATGGATTGTTTATGATGTTTATGGAGCACAACATAGCAATGAAATTTGATTCTGCTTCATTTTTCGTGTCACTGTTTCTCACAGTGGTACTGTTTCTCATAGTAACACTTCAGTCCACTGAGACTGCGTTGAACCCAAATCTGAATAAAAGCTCGTTCAGATTTCGCGACGGTCGACGGCGACGATTATGCCTCAAAGTCTCGTTAATCATCACGCAAAGCCTCGGAGCCTGCCTTGTGCGGTCTGCCTGTCAAAAGCCTCTCCTCTCTCTGTGAGGCCTGACTCACCATCGTCTCGTGCGACAAACTTACGCAGGAGCGACGTCACAAAGTTGGTTTCAAAATTGATAAGGCGTGTTAATATTTTAAGACGAGAGGTCTGCATCTGTCCACTGACAGGATTTACGTTTTAGCTGTAATTCATGCCTTACGTCTCCAGCAAACTGACTAAGACCAGCTCCTGATTTATGGTGATTTATGGTGGAAGGTGTCACACTTTGGCGCCTGTACCTGACTTGTCTTATTGCTGCATGTCTGGGAAGGCAACAGGGATACAAACCAGATGTGGAGACACCCAAATAAAATGTGATACAGCACAGGACTGATGCGGGATAACTTAACTCTGTTTGACCCGTTTGAAAATGCCAACAATGACACTTGTAAAATGAGATCTTTTTTGCTGTATTTTTTATTTGGTTTTTTAAACGGCTGATTCGTGTTCTGTGATTTCCCACAGATGTACCACAGGATCCGGCACTCTGAATGCATATACAGAGTGACCATGGAGAAGCTGTCGTATCACAGCATTTGTACATCGGAAGAATGGAAGACCCTTACCCAGCTCAACCTCCCCACTCCCATTTATAAAGAGATTGAAATGTGAGTGCCCAGTAGGTTTACGGCCGTGTACTCGTGTGCTGAAACACTACTGAAGCTGGCATACAGCCTCGTGTCTGTGAAAGAGTCCAGGTCTGGACTGTGCAGGAAGGAGCTGGCTGTCCTGATGTCAGCTTTGTCACATGGAGACTTCAGATGTGCTGTTATCTGTGTTTCCTGTTCTTCTCTCAGGTGAACTGTACATGTGTTAAGCTAATCAAGGGCTCCCTGAAGACTGCCTGAATGTTATGTTAAAAGAAAGATATACAACACATTACTTATGTATATCTTTGTCAGGACATTTTTTGTCTGGGCCTCACAGCTTAAAAGTTCTTTTTTCTGGGTTAACCTATTTCTCGGGTTAGGGTTCGAATTGGTTTTAGGTTAGGGTAAGGGTTCGGATAAGGCACTTAGTTGTGATGGTTAAGGTTAGGGTACGGGCCTAGGTATGCAGTGTTTTGGTAATTACTCAGAAGTCAAACAAAGGTGACAGAAGTTCTGCACTGAAGCTCTAAAGCCATGTTTCCACCGAGTGTAACGGCTCAGGTTGGTACAGTGCGGTACATATTTTTTTGGAGTTTCCATTAGAAATAGTACCAAAATAACCAGCCCTAACTTTTCCAGTCTTTGGCACCCTTCCCTTGGGGTTCCAGAGTAGAATGGCACGGTATAAATATCCCATGGAAGTCGAGGCAAACACCCGCAGTCTATTCTCATACAAATTTTGACGTCTTGTTGAGACAAACAGCCACACAAAGCGGCCACAAGGCACAGCCCTTACAACGCCTACTAAGTAAATGTACTGTTCTCTGTTGAAAGAGGCTTTACCTTTCCAAACTGTACCGTACTGTACCAAACCTAGCCAAACAACTCTCTTTCTCTTTCCTCCAGGTTCCACTTTGATATTAGTCCCTTTGAGGAGATCTGGCCTGCTGTTTTTATCTACATGGTCCATAACTCCTGCGGAAAGACCAGGTAAAGTGTCACAGAGTTGTTTGTTGTCAGGCTCTTGTTTTCATCAATGCATTTTCATTAATCAGTTTTTTTTTTTTAATTTCTAACCACATGTAGCTTTGAGCTGGAGAAGCTGTGCAGATTCACCATGTCCGTGCGGAAGAACTACCGACGTGTGCCCTACCACAACTGGAAGCATGCAGTGACGGTGGCCCACTGCATGTACGCCATCCTACAGAAAACCAGTGGGATCTTCACCGAGCTAGAGGTTTGCTTCTTGTTGGGTTAGAGTTACACATACTGTAAATACAGTTTAGCCCCCAAAGTGACATGAGGAAAAAAATATATATATATTTTTTTTTGAAATCTCGAAAAAAAAAGTTTTATTTGAAAAAGCAAAAAATCTTAATTTTTTTGGGAAACTCGATATTTTGAGTTTCCAAAAAAATTATGAAAAAAAATTATCTAAAAAAAAAAAATCATATTTTTTTGGAAACTCAAGATCTCGACTTTTTTTTTTTAGTCTTTTTTTTTTTTTCTCATGTCACTTCGGGGGCTCCGTATATTCAGATTTAACAGATTCAAAAGAAAAAAACAAGACACTGTGATTTCTAATAATATTTTTTTTTTTAAATCTCCATCCACTCTGGTTTACAGAAGAAGGGTCTGTTGGTGGCCTGCCTCTGCCACGATCTGGACCATCGAGGCTACAGCAATGCATACCTGCAGAAGTTTGACCATCCACTGGCTGCTCTGTACTCCACCTCCACCATGGAGCAGCACCACTTTTCTCAGACCGTCTCCATCCTACAGGTAGAGCTCTTCTCTGCAGAATCTGATGTGAACACACGTCGCAACATTTTTATTCATTTGTTGTCTATACGTGCAGGGATAAAGTCCGAAACTAATCAAAATTAAGAAAGAGGGATGCATGTTATCATTTGAAGCCCACTGATTTAAAAACGACATGGCCTCTGTAAGTTTTTAGCTGTTACACGACATTGAAGGTGACTGTTCATTTTCAGTTGCGGCTCCAAGTCTGTCAGCTTTTAACAAATGTATTTCAGCACTTTTGTAAGATGGCTTACACTTAATGCCACCTTTACCTCATCATTGTATATTTTTGTATCCCTTTTTTTTAATAGTGTTTTATCCTTAATTTGTAGTCAGCGCTCTCATTTTACCTTACCATAGATAGATAGATAGATAGATAGATAGATAGATAGATAGATAGATAGATAGATAGATAGATAGATAGATAGATAGATAGATAGATAGATAGATAGATAGATAGATAGATAGTCAGTCACAGCTGTGTTGAGAAGAGAGCATCATTAATATCTGAGTGCCTTCCTCTGTGATGTCCAGAATTCACTGTGGCGACGACGTGAACCTGAGATGACCCCGAGGTTTACCCGGAGATTACAACCTGCTATAGTCTAGCTGAGCTGAACGCCTCATAAGTGGAGCTTTTGCTTTTTTATTGATCTCTTTGTTTCTCATAGCTGGAAGGGCACAATATTTTCTCCAACCTGAATTCCACTGAGTATGAGCAGGTGCTGGAGATCATCCGCAAGGCCATCATCGCCACAGACCTCGCCCTGTACTTCAACAACCACCAGCAGCTGTCAGACATGCTGACCTTGGACGGGCCGGACTTAAACAACCACTCGCACCGGTGAGTTCGCGCCGCGCGCCCTCGTTCCATCGGGATCACATCTCGGAGACACGTGGATGTGGTGCCACATAAACAAGCACATTCAGATTGTGCACACGGCCATAATCAGGCTTTGCTTCCCTCCAGGGATCGTGTGATTGGTCTGATGATGACAGCATGTGACCTGTGCTCTGTTACCAAGCAATGGCAAGCCACACGACTCACAGCCAATGACATCTATGCTGAGTTCTGGGCTGAGGTATAGTGGGACACTGTTCAAAGTCATGCTCGTGCCTCCACTGTAACAGTCACTCTCTTTAAATACATGAGTAAATGATGCTACATATTATTGTCTAATAGTCAGGTGATCTGTAGTTAAGTAAGAAATAAAAACTTTATTTTGTTTCTCAACAGGGAGATGAGATGAAGAAGATTGGGATACAACCGATACCCATGATGGACAGAGACAAGAAGGACGAGGTTCCACAAGGCCAAGTGAGACCAACACTCTTGCTCATGTGTCTCTGCCATGATTGTTTCTAGAGGTTTTGAGAAAATCGAAATGATAAGAAAGACTAATTTGGAGTTGACTTAAAATGGAAGAAAGCAAAAGTAATAGAGTAACTGTGAGAGCTAAGGTACAAGGTAAAACGTTAACACTTTAGAGACCATGAAAACATTTATGCCTCTATATTAATACATCACACAACACAAGAAATGAAATGTCTTAACCACTCTATATTCCAATGCACAGTGATGATCTAAATATAATCAGTTTCTGTGTCACATTTTTAATCTGCATAAAAAAAAATACAATAATAAAATCAAAATCAGTTTTTATTGGTGTAGCAAATCCCAGCATACATGATCTAAAGGAGCCTTACATAGTAAAGCAGAAACTTTACAATGTCATGGCGAGAAGAGAAACACAACAGCTCAATAAATCAGTTGCAGCCTTTGGTTCGCTAATAAACTTTTATGTTTTATGTAATGATGATTTAGTTTTCATCAGAACTAATATTGATCCCGTGTGTTCCCATTTACATTTCTTCTAAAGAGTCAGGAAATCTTATCAGCTGGTTGATAACAATTATGGCCTAGTAAATGTATTATAATAATAAGAAGAAGAAGTATATTAATATTAATAATAATGCGATAACCTAATCATGTGCACATAAAAAAGCATGAATTATAACATGTTGACTCATGACATACAAACAGTTTGATTGATATTCCTCACCATTGTGTTTCTAATGTTTGTTAAATTTTAAATCTTAAATCGTTTTTGGAGCCAAAACAGCTGTTATCAACACGCCACAGACAACAGAACCTCAAAAAGAGATGTGTCGCATTTGTCATGTTTACTTTTGTTTACTTTGTTCCATTTTTAGGTGGGATTCTACAATGCTGTTGCAATTCCATGTTACACAACGTTATCAAAGCTCTTCCCTCCGTCCGGTCCTCTTCTAAAAGCCTGCAGGTAAGTTTTCAGAGGTACATTTTTAAAGTAGGGGGGAAAAGAGGTTCTGAGGTGACTGTAAATGTGTGTGCGTGCGTGCTTGCGTGTGTGTGTGTGTGTACAGTCCACTAACAGGAAACGCCTCCTCATCTGGTCCATTAGTGTGTGATCTGAAACTGTGTGTCCCGAGTTTTATTCTGAATAATAATGTAAGTATAGTGTGTAGTTTCTGGTCTGGTTGAGCAGGATTATGTTGCGTTGCGCATTTGCCGGGGGTAACCCACTGGTTTTTAATATGTTGTGACCTTGATCGGCAGGGAATGCAAACAAAGTGAGCGTGGTAATATATTTAAGCCCCGGCAGTACGTCAGCACTGGGCTCTGGGTGGGCAGTGGGCCTAGACCCCGTGGAGCCCAGCTGCTTGTTGTGGGATTTGCCACAGACGTGTAAACTGCATCAGGCGGACTAAACGAAAGGAATGGCAGTAAAGGGCAGCACTTTTTGCTCATAAGTCATATGTCAGGCGTTGATTATAGCACATGGAGGGGACTGGGTTACATTTAGCTGTTTTGTAAATTTCATTCATTTAATCTAAGCACAGCCTTTGGCAATGGTGACCTCTGTATTTAATCTAATTGTCTTTACAACGATGATTAGTTTTTCACATTTATCTGACAGAATAGGATATCGGAGACTAATTTAATTTCTTCTTTTAAGGTTCAAAAAATGTCACCATAGTTAAAGTTACAAGGAATTCTAAAGGAGGGACTGTTAAACTCCAACTAAATGTTGATTAATAGCCAAATGCTGAATCATCCTATCAGCTCCTCATGACTCTTGGTACTTGGTGACCTTACCACGCTGCGCACAGGAAGTGATTCATTTTATAGCAAGACAGGAGGCAACTGCAACTTTTACACGCGAATAATGTGGGGAGTTCTTTTTCCGATTAATCGAGCACTTATTTGTTCGGTAAATGTCAGAAAATGTTGATCAGTGTTTCTCAAACCTTGAAATGATGATGTTCTCGAATGTCTTGTTTTGTCCACAAAACAAAATGATTCAGTCTTAATGATTTCTTTGTTATGTGGCGCAAATAAACCATAAAATATTAAGAAGCTGGGAAATCATAAAATTGGTTTTAATTGATGAAAAAACACTTATTTAGTAATTGATTAATAATCGATTAAAGGTGCATTATGTAATAAATCTAAAGCAACTGGCCATAAAATCCTCCTAATATGTCACAGAGACTCCGGAATAATGTTCATATAACAAACTGAACTCACCAACAACAACAGTACAGCCAAAATATTTGCATTAAAAAATATTTTACAGACTGCAAATCATGTTTATGTTTTGAAATCATGTTTTGACATGTGGCGCCACCTACCGCCGTCTACCAATTATTGCAGTCAGTAGAGTCACAGCTGCCGAGCAACCACGGGTTGCCAGATACGTCAGAAAACGAAACCTAAAAGACCTAGAGGTTTGCTCTAAGTATTTTGAATTTGACGGTAGTAACCGTTTTGGCCACATTCTTGCATATGGCACCTTTAATCAAATAACCGTTGCAGTCCTACATCGGCAACATCAAAAATCCACAAACCTAAAATTACAGCAATGAAAAGTTTTTATTTTTTTAAATAAAATCTTAATTTCTAAATTCTTTCACATAAAAAAACATGTTTTCATTTAAAAAAAAAAAAATGAAAGAATTGTCAGTGTGAACCCTGCAGAGTCTGAATCTGATCTGAGGCCTTTTTTGTGTTCGCAGGGAGAACCTGAACCAGTGGGAGAAGATAGCACGAGGAGAGGTGGAGGACGTCGTCCCCAGCCGACCCAGTGATTCAGGCCCTGTTAAGGTGGACAACTGACTGCCGGGGGGGGGAGAGATGGTGACTTTGCCTACCAAAGGAACACAACCTGAATCCTGCCACGAACGAACCCACATCGTTGTGCGTTAGCAGGAGACAGATCAGCAAACGGCAACTTGACTTTACAAAAAAAAAAAAAAAACACACAGTTACCTCATTGGGTGACAAAAGGTGTCAACACTGGCAGTTTCACCGATCCCAGAGACTGACAGACAGCTGGTGGGACTGAGGGACTTGAACCCATCACCCTAAGTCCGCTCAGCTTGGGAATTCATTTGGTAGAATGGACGTGTGCTGTTTTGGTTGCTTTATTTTTTTTGAGTTGTTATATGAATTACTTGTTTGAGCTGAGTTTATGGTCTTGTGTTTGCAGAGGCCTTACTCTGAACCTTTCACACGCTAGGATATGTGAACTCTTGTTGGCGGTTCAGGCTTTTATTTTATGTTATTATTATTATTTTTATTTTTATTTTTTTTAAATGGTACTGTTTGCCTTCTGTGGTAGGTTTATCATATGCGCACTACTTCAGCAAGGTTTTCCTAGAGACATGAGGAATGTGTAGAGCAGAGGTATGGTATACTGCCATCTTATTGGAGGAGGCGGATGTCAGAATGTTTTTATTTTGAATCACTTTTTGAGCAAAAGTCCTTTGCAGTACTTGAATAAAGTGATACAGCCTATTCTTGGAGGAGATTGCAGAAATCCCCCCCCCCCCAGCAGCATATTCTACAAAATGTGGACAAACTGTGACGAAAGTAGTTAAATGACGTCGACGCTTGTGGACACATGAGAGTCACAATGGTTTCTCCCAAAGGTGGACCCCCCCCCCCCCCCCCCGGCGTTGCCCCTGGCTCCCGCTGACATTTAGAAACCTGCTGCATTAGTACATCGACTTTCCTCTGATCTACAGGACACGTCCTCAGGCCAGCAGTCATCGTATTTGTTGGAGCGAGTTCTCGAGACAAAAAAAGATGCATGAACAGCATCACGTTCGGTCATTTATAGCAGGCCAAGACTGCAGCAGCGCTGTCACATCATGAGTGCCATCGTATTCATCAGAAACACAGACTGTAATTGAAAATGGCCATAGTCTTCCGGTTGCAAAACCAGATATGCGTCTTGACCGCAAAAATATGTGCTGTACTTCATCGTCTATCCATGATTTGCAAAATTGACCTCAGGTTCTATTGAAGAAGAGCTGAAACTAGCAAATGAGAGCTTTAACTCATCTGGAAAATGTTAAAATCAAACGAGAAGTACATTCGGCTTGTTTTCCCATAGACTTCCATTCAAACTGACTTTTTCTGCAATCAGAGTCGCCCCTCGGTGGCTAACTGCTCCTACTTCCTGAGCTTCACTCTTCACAAACCAGAAGACTATATCCATCTTTTATATACAGTCATTAATAAATCAATACCCCCCTCAAAGATGAACATACAATTTGAATAATGCACGAGTGTCCCGGTGAATGATAAGGATACGTTTATTTGCATAGACACGGTACATTTCCACAAGCTGTGGAATTGAGATGAAGTGTGGAATAAGTAGTAGCCTACGCAGTCTTTCTTTTTAACTTTAGTGGACGTCCTGGCTGGTTTAAAGCTGTAGTGATGACACTGAACATTTTGCCGCGTTGCTGTTGGGCACAGCAGCTCAACAACAGGCGCCTCAGCCACTCTGGTCTTCACGTTAAGCTAAAGTGCACCATGTTATGTCCAAGCATGGGACGGCAAAAGGCAACTTTTTGCTGCGGTGTGTGTGCGTGTGTAACCATGATGGTGTCCACCACCTGCCGAGAGACAGAAATCGTTGTTTCCCCCTAATGCTCAGTCTGCGACGTCATGCAAGGGGGGGGGGTCCATTTCTAAAGGAGTCCCCAAGATCTTCCAAAAGGACAAATTGTGTTTGTCTGAAACTGTCATTCCAGTGGACGTTGTCCCTCCAAGAATTAATTTAGCGCTCAAATAATTTGATTTACGACTGGTACTGTGCTCCCACCCCCCCTCACCCTCCCACTCCCAGCGGTGTGAATGTACACTTTGACGAATGTTTTTTCGTTGATCGCAGATCCTCAGTGGGTTAGATAGAAAATTGCACCATCAGTTTCCATGATGTGCTCCGTCTTACTTTTCAGAATTGACTTCCAGTAAAGCTTCATCCGAGAGCGGCAGTTAGCAGCGTGCACCTAAACTGAAGTTGATGTATAGTTTTTCATATACGGTCATGGGTGCACACGCTGTGTCCAAGCTAAGTAATAGTTTGTACAGAGTTGTCTGCTCTGATGGTGCTAAACTGAATGGCGGTTTTGTGTGTGTGTGTGTGTGTGCGTGCGTCTGTGTGTGTGTGTGTGTGAGAGAAATATTTTTACTGTCTCTTTCCCCCATATTCTACCCCCACCTGAGTACATGGTTGAGTCCATATCACTGCACTGTTCCTTCTGCTTTTCAGCACCAGTTATATCCCATTGTCTGCACTATGTTGAGCTTATGATCTTTATCATTATTATAATTATTATTATTATTATTGATGATGATGATGATTATTATTATTGCTCTTATTACTATTGTTATTTTCTTAATTAGAGTTCAATTTAAATTAACTTATATTTTTTTATACAAAGGAAAAAAAATAATGTTGGCCTTTTTGTTTTGTACAAAGTAAAAACAGCAGACAAAGCGGTCTATAGACATGTTACTGTTACCTAGAGATATTGAGCGACGTCTCAAACTGTAAATGTAAGAGCAGTAGCCCAAATGACTTTTATTAAATACCTAAAAAAAAAAAAACACCTACCTGTGTCTCTGATCATTTGAATGTACCTACTTTTTTTTTTTACAGCAGTGACGCACATTTTAAACCTTTCTACATGTGAAGTTCATACGTTATTTAATCACGCCATGTTTTTGTTGTTTCATGTGTAACATTGTCTGTATCACAAGGTACAAACGGTGGTGTCCCTGAGTTTCCCTCAGTTGTTATCTCCTGCGGACAAACACTGTCACTTACTCATGTGCACAAAATGGCCGCCCACCGGCCGCCACAGCACAGTGTTAAACAGCTGGCGACTGACATTGACGTAGGAAGGCGTCCTTTGGGTTTTTCCAAATTTAAATTCATTTTGAAGGAGAGAAAAAAAAAGAGGACAAAGGATGACTCATCCCACTGATGAACTCAGTGTTCCTTAGTTTGAGGATTTTTTATTTATTATTTCATACAATTTGCAAACGCACATTTAATTTTATATTTACATGATAGACTCTCTGCGTCGGCGTTCCTTTTTTTTTGGTGACCATCACAACATCAGACGCTTAATGAATGAAAACTCCGTTCTACTTGTTTCCATGAAAGTGTAACATGTCCCTGTGTCTCTTCCCCTCCTGTTCAGCTTTGCCATCTGGGTGCTTTTCTATTCTGGCCATTCCAGCCCTGAGGCTGAGGCTTCACTCTCTCTTCCTCCTCATCCCTCTCTTCTGCAGCACACGCTACTCTCATGACCGTGTGTTTACTTGCACACGATAACCCAATCATCGCCAATAACCTGATTTTAGATAATAGTTTGATTAAAGCATTTTCAAGATTTTTTTGCCCTAACCAAATTGCCCCGATAACCAATGTTTACATGATTAATCCGGTAATCGGGTTATACCGTGTGCAAGAATTTGCCTCAGCCTGCAAGAGAGTTTGAATATCACAAATATTGTTGCTCTATCAGTGTCCCATGTTTTCACACGTCATGACATTTGCAGGGTGAGGAAACTTCACCAATTGTTTCTGCATTCTGACAGATTTTAACCCACTAAAGTAATTCTGAAAATGAGCTCAATCTTTGTATTATGGCCTGTCAGAGGAGAGGCCAGGTCAGATGATCTGATGATACTGACATCAGCAGCAGCAATGACTCGCTGTCCCGGTTACACAGTCCCAGAGACGTGAAAAGGGGACACAAATAATGACGTGGATGACTAAGATGAAGCCTGGTGAATGGTTTTTATGAGACGTCAGTGTCAGATGGCTCCACATAATAGGAGGGCAAAGTGGAATGAGGTCACAGAGAGTCACTGCATTCAGTCTGCTAGAATAAGAATGGACAGACAGGGAAATAAGGTCAATGGTTTGTGACAAAAACTTGAATCTTAAACCTCAAAAAGCCATGTTCCTGATTCCTGTGCGACGAAATGTCCCTTTACACTAGCAAATTCTGCAAAGATTTACTTTGATATTATTATTGATCGCAATGATTCTGAATTTTCTCTTTGCTGGGAAAATGTACAGTTTTTTTTTTTTTTACACTGACAGCAGAAAACAGAAATAATTGTAATTTAAATGAATTGATTAATTGTAATTCTAGCATAAATCTATCAGCTATTTTAACCCTAAAACACTATTGCTCAAATTCTAAATGCCATCACTAACGCCGGGTGATTTTTACCCGAGATAATAAATACACCCAATAAAAAGTACTTGTCATCAAAATATATCAAAACATGAAAATACATGACAAATTTGAGTAGTGTTCATGAGGGGACCAGATAAAAATGCTCCAAAATTACTGGAAAATTAGAAATTTGGGAACAAAAGATTTCTAAAAAAATAAATAATAATAATAATAATAATGAAAATCACATAAATATATTTCTTCGGGTGAAAACCCGGCAATGGTGTTCTAGGGTTAATAAAGTATCACTTTAGATATATTTTTTTATGATATACTTTGATACAAAATCATAAAAACAATAAAGCTAGTTCTCTTTTTGTGCTAATGTTCTCCCACCATTTTCCAATGGTGTGTTTATTTTATTTTTTTAATGAGTGCTGGTTTATTTGAATGTGTGGCTGTGAATGAACGTGAGTGACGCACGTGTTTCAAAAAACTCACAGCTTTGACATCAGTGGCGCATCTCCTGAGGCACAAGTGAGAAGAAGAAAAAAGTTCACCTCATCTGCGCTCATGGGGACGATTAACGACGACACTCGAAACGCACCGCGTCCCGGTCACCATGGCAACGGTGGGCTCAAACCCACGAAGGCAAAGATTGTTTGCTGAGTTTCGTGAGTAAAACGCAAAAGACACAGTTGACAAACAGGTGGGATTATTTTTTTTATAATGTTTGTTTTCTGTATGTCACGTGCTTCACACGTAGTTTGTTCAAGAAGAATTAATGCGCACTTTTGGTTTTTGATCACGTCACAACTGCGAAGTTTCCGCTTAGTTTGTTTGAGCACAAAAGTTCTGAGCTACTTTTCCACAATATGTGTTTTATACATTTGCATTTAGGACAGATAAGGAGTCATTTAAAGTCATGCAGTGAAGTATAAATCAATGGTTACGTCTCGTTTCAGGCTCTTTAAAAGACATTTTTAAAAACAAAGTGCTGTTCAGAGACATTAAACACTAACAACTAAAAAAAAAATAGTCAAAAGAATACAATCTATTGCAATGTATTTAACAGAGAATAAAGGTCAAATAAAATTAGTGAAAAACTTAAAACTAAAAAAAGTGAAATAATACTAATGAAATTCACACTAAATATGTGAAATGGTGAGTTTGACCTCAGATTTTGTAGTTTTTTTGTAGTTTTGTTGTTTAGTTAAAAGCACTTGTGAATAGAAAACTAGGAAGTGTGGTGAGTTCAGTACATCTATCATTTAAAAAAAACGAGCAACAAAAAGGAACATAGTGTACGTTAGAGGTGGATCAAAATATCGATTTGTCGATATACCGGCGTCCTTCCACGATAATCGATACACCACAGCAAATATACAGCGGGATAATGGTGGAGAAAACTACATTAAGAGATGCTCCATTCACGTTCAATACATATACTTTATGTACCCTTATATTCTCTATCTCTACATATATACGGATGTTCTGCTTACTTCAGTTAGGCAGATATTATGATGTATCGCTTTATGATTGTCTTGCAAATATATTGATTATCATGGAATCGCTGTATCGTGATATTATTAGTATCGTGGACCACTTGTGATTCACCCAGCCCTTGTACGCACTAACATAATTTGTGTCCTCACAGCCATGTCCAGCAGCTGTAGGCCAAAGTGTTTCAGGAGCAACGTCCACAGACCGCTGCAGGCGGCTGAAGCTGGTCAGAAGGCTGATGTCCTGACCTACTTCTCGGGTCATCTGGGGCCCCGCAGCCTGAACCAGAGTCTGCCGCGTATGGACACAAAGCAGCGCTTCTGGAAGACTTTCCAAGAGCCACGAAGAAACTCCAAACCCTCTGACAGTTCAGCCGAGACGAACAAAGACACTGACCTATGTACACATCAGAGAGATGAAAGAGTCTTCCTCTGAGTTCACCAGCAGCACTGCTGCTGTAGAATCTGAAATATCTGAGTCAGGACAAGCTCGGGCCTCTGATCGTGCATCACATGCAGACAGAAGAGTCGATCTCAGTCTACCTAACACAGCTCATCGTTCCTTAAAGTTTGTGCCATTCCAGTTGAGCGCTCTTTCCCAGAAAAAGCAACATTTTTCATCTAATCCTGAGGGGAAACAGCAAGGACTGAATAATGAAGACCAGCTAAAGACTAAACAATGGTTTGGCAGGGAGTCTGCAACCAAGCAGGATCCGTGGGTTGGAATAAATGTTGCTGAAATGCATGAGAGGAAACTATACATAAGGTGAAGCTGGTCACGTAAACTGTGACATTGTACTTAAAAATAACCACTTTTTTTTCCCTACAATGTCAGGTTTTAATAACATGGTAATTGTGCGATACCCTTTGAGCACTGCTGAAGAAGGTGCATGAATAAAGACGTGCAGCCTCTTACGCACATCTTAACTTGCTAACTTGGTGTGTGTGTGTGTGTGTGTGTGTGTGTTCCTGTCATGTCCAGGGGCTGAAGAAGCTGTCAGCACAGAGCTGGCCCAGCAGAGACCGCCTTGCGGTGTTCAGTGACGTCTTTGATGATGTATGTGAATGCTCGCCAGTATTTGGACGCATCCTGAGGGAAATTAAGGTTTTTCCATTTCCTCTGTACCCACTAGCACATTTTTAGCATGTGCCATCAAATGTAATGGTGCTAAGAGAGAGAGAGAGAGAGAGAGAGAGAGAGTGAGTCCCTGGTGGAGCGTGTGGAAATAGAGCAACCACTAGACCCTTGTCATGATACGTCAAGGAGCAGGTCACCAGAGGGGAAAGGTTCCGTCACTGGTTATTCATGAGAAATAAATTCAGTTCAAGTTTTTACCGTTTTAACTTTTTGCAGTAAAACAAAACAGAAAAAGAAATTAAACGGATCATCGCTTGGTATTTATTTGTTGTAATAACAAAACAGGTGTTGCCAAAATATTGTTATTATGTGACAGGATGAAACTATGACTAGCTAAGCTTTTGCTTATGCTTTATGACAAACAAACATATTAAACGTGTACAGAGAATACACAGTATAGTGTAAAACCGTGCAAAACAGAATTTCTTTCTATTTTCTTTCAGACAGATTATGATTTATATGTCAACCACCTGATGGCATCGCAGTCACCACAGCATGACATGGTAAACGCACACTGTCCATAATGCATTACATGTACTATTTGGATTTAAATGATGGTTGGAGTAGCGGCTGGCAATTTTGATTCGATTGCCGGTTCATCCAAGGGCCTTTCCGCATGGAGTTTGCATGTTCTCCTTGGGTTCTCCAGGTTTCCTCCCACAGTCCAAAAACATGCAGAGGTAGATTGAAGTTGAAAGCACCTGCCACATTCATTTTCATGGCATTTTTAGGCTGGAACTGAACCCAGAACAAGTATGCATTCACAGCTTTATTCCAATGTAAAGAACATAGCATCATGAATGCCTGGCGTAGCTCGGAGCAGAGGATCTCTATGGAGCAAGCATTGTGGCCAACATTTAAATATGAATATGTTTTTCTCATGTTAAAGTTGCTGAATGCCTCACTTGAAGGTTTTGGCACTAGCAAACTAAGAGAAATGGAGATTGAAGACGCTGAAAAGGAGATTTGCAGACTGGAGGCCAGAAGAGCTCTAAAGGAGAATAAACAGTACTGCAAGAATCCCTCTCTGACATGTACGGTACAGAATATATATATTACAATTAATTCTTATTTTGTTTTTTTAAAATTTTAGAGTCCGAAAGGAATTACAGACGGTTCCAGCTATCTTGGGGCCTTTGGAGCGTGGTATGAAAAGTAAGTCTTAAGACTTACTAGAATTAGAATGTTTGATTCTAATTATTGCTAAAGCATATCTATGCATGACGTCTGTGAATAAACTGAGCCAATAAATCCCTCCATCATCAGGAGAGAAGACGATTTGTGTAGCAACAGTGAGTCAGCTGTGACCTCATGATGGATCTATGTACGCACATCAACCACTGCAGTGCATTCA
Organism: Microchirus variegatus; assembly: GCF_963457635.1. Classification (NCBI taxonomy): domain Eukaryota; kingdom Metazoa; phylum Chordata; class Actinopteri; order Pleuronectiformes; family Soleidae; genus Microchirus; species Microchirus variegatus. Next base: position 16,717,783 of record NC_139812.1, on the reverse strand, counting down.
CACTCAAGCTCCTCTGTGTTTGAACAGATATATCTCTGTCAGGACTGCAGGACAGTGGGGCGTCTGTCAGACACACCGACGACGCGGTCCAGCTGAAGAGGCTTCAGGTGTTGAGCGTGTGGAGAGAGATCCAACAGCTGGAGGAGGAGATTAAGGAAAAGCTGGTGTCCAGTGACACAACCACTGCCACTGAGAAACACATCGAAGACCTGAAGGTGCTGACAGATACACTACCATTATTACTTTGCACACATAGTTAAACCAACGTCTTGGCTTTAGTTCATATTCAATCTGTTGTTTTTTTTTATTTGCTCCCAGGCAGAAACAATACGACTGATAGCCTTGAATGACCGGCTGAAGACCACCAACCAGGACAAGGAAGTTTGACCTTTTTTCTGCCAAATCATTGTTTGTCTTAGTATTGAACAGAATGTACACACATGTGCTGCGCTGTGCTGCCATGTGATAGTGGCTCACATGTTCACTCAATGTTTTTCTCTGAAGAAACTGGAAAACAAAATCAACATGGTGCTGCAGAGAGAGAAATCCAGCAAGACCACAAGACGGTACATGTAGATTGTAAGAGCTGATGCTTTTGCTGTAGTTCACCAAAGTTACCAAATGACTCTTTCTTACTTTCTGCTGCTATCCTCTGTTTGTTTGTTTTTACCCCAGGGCTTTGTGGGACGGAATACAGTGTGATCTGTGGACCGAGAGATAAAAGCGTTATCCTCCATATGAGGGTTGCAGGGAGCTGGAGACAATCCCAGCTGACACGGGGCGAAAGGCTGGGGGGGTTACACCCTGGACAGGTCACCAGTCCATTACGGGGCCCATGGAGAACATGCAAACTCCACAGAGAAAGGCCCTCAAATATTTTTCATTTATTGCATGTTGTACACTATGTGTAATTATATATGCAGATGTATGTGTGTAAACCCAGATCCTTCAAGCTGTGAGGCAACGGTGCTAGCCACTAGTCTACCATATCATAGCTGTCATTATGCAGTCAATTATTAAGTTAAAGGTTTGCCTCTGAAAGATAAAGTATAAAGTATCACAATATTCTGTAGTTAGTTTTTGGCAACAGGACTTGCTTGACTTAAAGGTGCCATATGTAAGAATGTGGCCAAAAACGGTTACTACATTCAAATTCAAAATACCGAGGTCTTTTAGGTTTCGTTTTCTAACGTAACTGGCAACCCGTGGTTGCTCGGCAGCTGAGAATCTACTGACTGCAATGATCGGTAGACGGCGGTAGGTGGCACCACATGCCAAAACATGATTTCAAAACATAAACATGATTTGCAGTCTGCAAAATATTTTTTAATGCAAATATTTTGGCTGTACTGTTGTTGTTGGTGAGTTCAGTTTGTTATATGAACATTATTCCTGAGTCTCTGTGACATATTAGGAGGATTTTATGGCCAGTTGCTTTAGATTTATTACATAATGCACCTTTATTTTGAAGACTTTTCACATCTTCAAACTTAACCCAAGCAAGTTCAGTTGCCTACAGCTAATTATTGACGATGACGATGACCAGGATGATCTAGAACCTTAACAAAGTGTCACAATAAATCCAAGTGCAATCAGAACAAATACATTAAAATTAAATTTAAATTGACTTAAATTGCTCTGCTTTTACCAAGGAATGTAAATTTATGTTTTTTTTTTACTTTTTAATATTGTTTTTTATATCCATTTGTTAACAGCGTTTCTTTCAAAATTCAACACATATTGTACGGAGGTGTGGGTGAACATTTCATCATCATAGTTCACAATAATAACTATTTGCAAAAGACATAAGAAGAAGAAAATAAATCTGTTACCAATATCAGAAAACCATATATCGTTTGTAGCCATAAAAATCTATTTACTCACTCTACTCTTTAAACAGTAGAGGGCAGCAGGTGCATATGATAAAAGTGCTGTATGTTGTCCACAGTGAAGCCTGCATCAGAAATTACTCTGAAAATTCCACCCCACAAACTCAGACCTCATGAAGAGGACAGTGTTTCATTTGCCTTTTTTTTTTCTTTTTTTTTCATCAAACCACAGCAATGGTCATTTCAAGAGTGTGATATCTTTATAAAGGTCACAGGCTGAAATACCAGCATTTGATGAGCCAAGTCTTAAAGTGAAAACCCAGAGAGTTTCTACTCTAGGCTAAAGTTCCATGTGACTCAATTGAGTCAATTCTGGCTTTGTGGATAAAACCGCATCCATTTAATGTGTTCACCAATCACAGAGAATGAGAAGATTACATGAATTATAGAAGATTTCTCTGGACTGATATGGGGTGACCCTTGCTCCTGACAAGAGCGAGTGCCTTGCTGTCTGCTAGAACCTAATCAGAGGTCAAAGTCTTCTCTCTGGCTGGCAGAAGCAGGAGTAGCACATTCTGTTTTTGTTCCCTCACTGTCAAAGCTCTGCTCCTCCTAATAACAACACCTCGTCCTGTGTATAGAGCTTCCTTGGGCCTGGACTATTTCCAGTTCAGCATCATGCTACTCCGGACTGTGGTTCTGCTGCTCCTCCTCTGTGTGTCCACGGGCATGTGTGCCTCTTTAGTTTCTTTTCAGATTCAGCAAAAGGAGAGGGAGAAAGACTCTCAGGACCTTACTGAGGAGTCAGCTGTTGTTGCTGATGCTGTTGTGACGGCAGTCGAAGCAGCTGTGAAAGAAGGTGAAGCTGCTGCAGTGGACCAAGCAAGTGACAAACCTGTAGTGGACCAAGCAAGTGACAAACCTGTAGTGGACCAAGCAAGTGACAAACCTGTAGTGGACCAAGCAAGTGACAAACCTGTAGTGGACCAAGCAAGTGACACACCTGTAGTGGACCAAGCAAGTGACACACCTGTAGTGGACCAAGCAAGTGACAAACCTGTAGTGGACCAAGCAAGTGACACACCTGCAGTGGACCAAGCAAGTGACACACCTGCAGAACAGGTACCAGAGAATCTACTAGAGGAAACATTAGCAGTGGATAACCCAGACGCTGACACACACAAAGTGAACGAAGCTGGAGATCCAGGAGAAGACGGCGACAGGTCTGCTGGAGACACACCTGCTGTGGAAGCTGTCGGTGTCATCCAGGAGCTACCTTCTTCTGCAGAGGAGGACAACGAGATCAAACCAGTCCAGACGAAGCAGTCCACCCACAAACCTTCGGTGAAACAGAATAATAGCACTTGGGGCCTACACTCGATTAGAAATAGCTTCCAGGCTGCTCACGGATACTTCGACTCCCTGGTGGAGCTGGTGGGAGGTCACGATGGTGTGTGTCAGTACCGCTGCAGATATGGTAAGACTCAATCTCTCGACTTAACGTATACTACTAAAGCCGCAGTTTGTAACTTTTGGTGATCGGTGTGGTTATTATAGCAGGGAATCAGCAACTAAACGTGGTCTAGGGCCACTTTTATTGTAAGCTATTAAATATTGGGGCGAACACATTGTGTCTTCATCAGGCAAAAGTGCTTTAAAATGTCTTCAGTCAGAAACAAAAACCCACATTTTCTGCCTTAAGCTAACATAATAATGTGGACGTGGTCTTTAATCACCAGCTTGTTATGAAGATTTAACTTAAGAGTTACTGCTTCTTCTTCTTTGAGCCGAACATATGCAAGTCGTTATTTTACGGATATTTATTCCCCCAAACCTGGCTGTCCATGACAACAGCAGTGTTTTTATTTTTATTTTTCAAACCAAACATTTTAGTTTAGGTCAACTGTCAAATCTAACAACATAATCTATACTGTCTTTGAACACATTATGAAATTGAATTTTTTTTGTGAAGATAACTTGATGATTTGTTAAACCATCTGCCAGGCCCAGATACTGATGCCAGTTGGTGATGCCACCAATTGCTGACCACTGTCCTATAGCATTATCTGTAAGCTGCATCCTTCACTGGAAAATTGGCTATAGTTAGGGGGCAAGAAGCATATATCCTGTGAAAGTGATGAACGACCAGGGTTTTTTAGGCGTAATATTCACCTCTGTTTTTCGTTTTATTTGTGTTTTTAAGTCATACTCCACACTTGTTTTGCAGTCGTCTCACTTTACTAGCTGCCGCTTTATTGCCGCGTCCATCTGTCTTGACATAAAGCGACAGCAGAACAAAACGCAGTTAAACTGTGAAACAGAGCAGGTTGTGTGAAGCTGACAGGCTTAATCGACGTTGTGAGCTCACTTGACGATGGTTGGAAGGCAATTTACATGGGTTTTTTTTAAGTTACACGCTGTAGTTTTATGTTTCTTAGAGCAACAAGTCTTAAGTATTGTGGCGATAAAGATCTTTTAAAGGAGATTGTCATCAATCCATGTGTAGGTACTATACTATAGCGTTCATTTGCATTATTTTATCTATGGAGGTGTCAGATTTAATCACTTATCTTGCCGTATAGTTAATCAATCACTTACGTAAAGATAATTCACATCATGTCCCTATGGCTGCTATTACTGAGAAACTGAATACATTCTGTTTATCAGTCTGGAAAGGAGACGTCTTGTACCTATAGTTACACAATCAATGCTGATCTCAATGACACACACATGTAAGAACAGAGATGTGTTGCCGTGTCATGTGATGATGTTATGTTGTTACACATTCAGTTGATTTCTTTGTTTTCTCAGGCGGAACTCCACAGCCTCGTCCAGGCTACCAGGTCCAGGAGCCCAACGGCTGCAGCTCCTCTCTGGTGGGCATGAAGGTGAATGCTGCTGTAGGTGACCTGTTCAGCCTTCAGCTCAGCTCAAAATGCTACATTTTTGTGTCACAGTAGCACTAACGTGTTCTTTTGACAGCTGGACCTGGGGATCCCTGCCATGACTGAGTGCTGTAACCAGATCGACGTGTGCTACGACTCGTGCGGCACAAGCAAGTACGACTGCGACCTCGAGTTTCGCTCGTGTCTGCACGACATCTGCTCTCACCTGAAGAAGAGCTTGGGCTTTGTGTCGCAGGTGCAAGGTGAGAAGTCTGTCTCTCCTTATCCTTCCGTCTCCTGTCTCTGCACTGACTGTGGCAACAACATATAAAGGAAGGTGTGACTATGCAACAGCAGGAACATCAGTGTATATAAATGAGATCGCAGAGTGCTACCCTTCCCAAACATATCAGGAAACGATGGTGATCTTCGCATGCTAGAAAGGATGTTAACACTCTGTCAAATATCTCCTCTTACTTGGTTGGTTTATGCATAAGGCTGAGCTGGTTTTATATGAAGCTTCTGCTTCAAAAGCACATCCAGGCTGCCGTGGAAACATGGCAGCACAAGATGGCAGTCTCAATAAAAGGCCCTTTCTGAGTATAAATAGATTTGTTTTAATACTACAACGAATTGGAGCAATTAAATAGATATATTCAGTTTTGCCAATAAACCCTATTAAAAGTAAAAAATGAAGAGTTTAATCTCTGTTTTTTCTTCTCAGCCTGTGAATCAGTGGCGGACGTGCTCTACAACACAGTGTGGACTCTGGGTTGCAGGCCTTACATGAACAGCCAGAGGGCAGCGTGCGTCTGCGATGGAGAGGAGCGGGATGAACTGTAACACTCAGAACATTATGAACATCTCCCCCCTTTTTTTTTTTTTTAAACAGATAAACAGAGTTGAACAAGAGTTTTCAATTACCAATTATTCTGTAGCTCAAAATAATCACAGAAGAGGTTAACCTGGACCTCTTCGTCGTGAAACTGGTTGTGAGGAGTCGCTTAGGGTTAGGGTTTATAGTCATAGGTAGGAGATATTTCACACGTGTCCTTTATTTTAAGGATCAGTGTTGAAAAAGAAAAACTGGAAAAAAAAGACATACATGGGAAAAGCAGATTAAAAGTTTCTTGCATTTTATTCGTATAATGTATTAAAAACTGTTAGTTATCTGAGCATGACTATCAGAACCTCAATTAACTGCTCATGCCTATTATAGTCTCAATATTCCATTTAATTTTTTTTTAGGCCATTTAGGCCTCTATGACTCCATTACCATAAATTACTCCAAACTAATATCTTTCCTGATGGAAAGATATTAGTAGTTCACTGTTCACAGGAAGACACACGATAATTATGTGCTGCTATTTAACATTTATTAAAAACTAGTTTTGACAATCCCAAAGTCTGTGTTGTGTAAAATGTAACACGCTTCCGTGCCATTATTTGATGTAAGTTATTTGTTGTTTTGTTATTTCTTTTTTTTAAGGAATAAATGCTTTACAAATTGCTGTTTTAATGACACAATTAAGTTCGAGATTAACTGTGAGGGCGATGAAGCGGTGATGTGCATAATTTCCACACATGGCACACTGATATCCCCTTTCCACCGCACTGGTAATCCGGGACATGCTCCCCAGCCATCGATTTCACCGAGCACACCAGATATAATACAAAAACACATCCGTAGTCCGCCGCTGGTGTGAAATATAAACCAATTTTATAAATCCACAAATCTTTAAGCTGTAATAGAGCCGGAGAAATGCTGCAAAGTATGACCCAGAAAAACATCCTTCATGCTGTAGTCGCTACAAATGGTCTGTGGCCCCGTCCAAATTATTTCTAATAGAAATGCCATTCACTTTAATGTCTGTAAATTGTGCTGCCAGGCAAAGAGGCACAGACTTGGGATGCATTAACTAGAATTTAAGTGATCTACAGCAACATGAGTAACACTGGGAGTGGATAAAGGTTAAGTGCTATGTGGGTGTTTAAAAGAGACCGTCTCTCCACATACTGTTTATATTTGGTTGAAAAATCAAGTAAACTGAAAGCTAAATGGGGTTTCTGTGATCCTGGCTTGTGCTGCTTCGCCTGGTCTTGCTAGATATTGTCTATGTGTAAACGTCCTGACTAAGGCAGGATGAAGATAGGGCCTCCAGTGAGTGTGCGCTGCACCTGAGCGTCCCCGCTCCGAACCTCCCGTCGGACACGCCCTCGACAGTGTTGAGCACAGCGGGAGTCTCCTGCTCCACACACTAAGACCTGACAGTGCAGGAACACTTGCTGTAAACAAAAGAAATTCAGCTTATCTTAGTAGAAATCGATTAAATCAGATTACGTATATATATCCAGTGGTGGAAAGAGTACTGAAATATTCTACTCAAGTAAAAGTACCACCATTTTTTATCAAATTTTACTTAAGTACAAGTTAAACTCAAAAAAAGGTAGTTTGTTTAAAATGTACTAGAGTAAAGGTTGCTTTTTTAAGAAGCTTGGGGTTCTTTCTTGTGTCGTGCAAAGGGACACAAATCTCACATGAATTGTTTTTAATTGAAGACAAACCTTTGGAAATTAAAGTGCTGTCAAAATAAAATATGTTAGCACATCTATGAAAATTATTATCATCATGATAATAATTATTATTATCAGGATATTATCTATCAAAATGGGTCAAAGGTCAAAATAACTCACTCACTCAGGGTCCTTATTTTGCACCAATTCACCTGTCATTCACTGCCAGTTTCTGGTGCGTGATTTATTTATTTATTATTTCATTGTATATTTTATACTTCATGAAGTACAGTACTACCTAAAAAAGTAAAAGTAAAATTAAACATTTTAAATGTTACTTTAACCTTTAGAAGACAGAGCTTTTTGGCTGCTTTCTTCCATGACTGTTTAAATGTACAGTATATACTGAGGCTATAAGAATGTGCAAATTGAGGGGGGGGGGGGGGTATTTTCACCAACTATATAAACACACCTGAGCAAAAGTACTCAAAATGTTTAAAAGTGCAACATTTGTGAAATCTGGAAACGTCACAGTTCAAAGTTCATTTGACTCGTTTTTATGAACAAAAACAAAACAAAAACGCTCCATTTTTTACTTTTGCACAATTATTGCTGATTTAATCACTGCTAAAAATGCAATAAAAATTAATCATAACTGACTCAACAACACATAAGAAGACAAAAAAAATAATTATATATATATATATAAGGACTTGTGTATTATTCCCACGGCAGATCAGTGCCATGTGAGCATGAAGGGTTAAAAAGTAGAAGTACACAAAAAACCTACTTTATTACACTAAAGCGAGTAAACGTATTTCATTACTTTCCACCTCTGATTATATCATGTCGGTCTTTTGCATTACTGTGCATCACACGTATGCCACACAATCCCAGCATGCATCGTTTACTCACTTGGTTGTCCTTGCCAATGAACTTGAAGACAGGGACCTGGTAGTGTTTAGAGAGCTGGTCCTTGGATGAATACTGTGTCACTGCTTCATCAGAGATGCACCTGAATAGAAAGTAGACAAAGCAGGAAATGTAGTCACACAGGTGACCTCCTGAGACAGCACTCACTCAGTCAGTGATGCATTTTTATGTCGAACAAGCCTCTGCATTAAGCTGTGCAGGCACTGAAACACTGGAAAATATCATATGAAAACAGATCAAAGCCACAGAGCGGCACGAAAAACATTGACTCTGGACTTTAGTGGAGGAAATAGTTTGCCAAAGTGTTCCCCACACGACAAGGCTGTTTCGATTTTTCTACCTTAAATATTATTGTTTTCCTTCCACATTAATCAAGAGTACGAGGCCAGTGGCATTTTTCATTTGACATTTCCTTGTGGAGATTTCCTCTTCTATAACTGTCAAGCAGCTGATGCTAAGGCTGTGTGGTAACAGCAGCTGGGCCTGATCCAGTTGCAATTTATTGTAGGAATTATTTAATGTTGTAGCAAAGAAAGGAGTTCAGCTATTTTTGAGAAAACTTTTTTTTTTAAGGCCAAATTTAGCAGAGTTAATGGACACTAATAAACAAAATCACTGTGTTATCACAGTACCATGCAGTTTTATTTGCTCGGATTATAAAACTGTTGCAATCTCTGCCAGTACAATGCATGTTAATAACATTTTAATTTGCACGGCCCACAGAACTGAACAATTGCATTTGAAAATTCATTAACTTTGTGCCTCTGGAAATGATTTCCATTGACAGTGTGTGTAACAGCTCATTGTCAAAGATTTCTGAAGAAAACGGGGAAAAAACATAACTAACTGGAACTGAGTGTGTGTGAAGCGAAAATGTACTTAGCAGAAATGGGACCAAGTCATTGTTTTGCAAGTCACAAGTAAGTCTCAAGTCTTTGCCCTCAAGTCCAAAGTCAAGACTGAGAACTTTTTTTCCCCTAAAAGTCATAGCTTATATCTTTTCCAAAATTTGATTAAAAGCCATACTTTAGTATGTTGTCCAAAATTTGACAAAAAAGTAAAAAAACATTTGGTCCAAAATTTGACAAAGAAGTCATACTGTAGTTTGTAGTCCAACATTTGACAAAGAAGTTATACTACACAATGTCGTCCAAAATGTGACAAAAAAAATAAACAAAACAAAACAGTCATACATGTCAATTTGTCAGAGAAGTCAAAAAAATTTTTTGTCTAAATTTAGAAAAAAAAAGTCATACTATACACTCTTAGAAATGTTCCTGTAAAAAAAACAGTAAAGAACTGGCCGCTGGGTTGCCATTATGTTACTGAAAATTAACATCTTTTTATTGTCACTGAAATTTACAGTTTTGTCCTGTAAATTAAAAATACAGTGTAAACTAATGTTTAAAATTACTTTCAATGTATTTTACAATCAAATTACTATTTAGCTTGTATTATTTGTCCATTTCAATAATCTATTAAAAGATATGATTGCACACAGTTAAAGGCACTTTTGTTAAGAAAAACATGTTACATGTCATTGACTTTAGGTTTCACAAAATCTCTGTTTGAACCTGACCACAAGCATGGAAGGCAAACCATAATAAAATTGTAAAAAAAGATGACGTAAAAACTTCACATGCTGAACAAATTGCATGTTAGAAACAATATTTCAAACATATGCCGAATATTATGATGTTAAATTTCAGACTAAAGTCCGCTCACTGTCAAAGTGCATCAGGGCAAATTTCCTGATTTTCAAAAATTCATTAAAATTATTCCTTAAGAGGTTTGCAAATATTTTCAACGGATCCTTGTTAAGGATGAGGCCCACTATTATGATGGTAAATTTCAAGTCATTCCGACATACTTTTTGTTTTCGAGAAGAAAGTCAGCTCACTGTCAAAGTGCAAAGTGTCAAATTTCCTGAATTTCAAAAATTCATGAAAATGATTCCTTAAGAGGTTTGCATATATTTTCAACGGATCCTTGTTCAGGGCAATGCTGACGATTATGATGGTAAATTTCAGGTCATTCTGAGATACTTTTTGTTTTTGAGAAGAAAGTCAGCTCACTGTCAAAGTGCAAAGTGTCAAATTTCCTGAATTTCAAAAATTCATAAAAATTGTTCCTTAAGAGGTTTGCAAATATTTTCAACGGATCCTTGTTCAGGGCGATGCCGACTATTATGATGGTAAATTTCAAGTCATTCTGAGATACTTTTTGTTTTTTCGAGAAGAAAGTCAGCTTACTGTCAAAGTGCAAAGTGTCAAATTTCCTGAATTTCAAAAATTCATAAAAATTGTTCCTTAAGAGGTTTGCATATATTTTCAACGGATCCTTGTTCAGGGCAATGCTGACGATTATGATGGTAAATTTCAGGTCATTCTGAGATACTTTTTGTTTTTGAGAAGAAAGTCAGCTCACTGTCAAAGTGCAAAGTGTCAAATTTCCTGAATTTCAAAAATTCATAAAAATTGTTCCTTAAGAGGTTTGCAAATATTTTCAACGGATCCTTGTTCAGGGCGATGCCGACTATTATGATGGTAAATTTCAAGTCATTCTGAGATACTTTTTGTATTGGAGAAAAAAGTCAGCTCACTGTCAGTGTCAAATTTCCTGAATTTTAAAAATAAATAAATATTATTCCTGAAGAGGTTTGCAAATATTTTCAAAGGATCCTTGTTCAGGGTGATGCCGACTATTATGATGGCAAATTTCAAGTCATTCTGAGATACTTTTTGTTTTCGAGAAGAAAGTCAGCTCACTGTCAAAGTGCATCATGGCGAATGGATAATTTCCTGATTTTCAAAAATTAATTTAAATTATTCCTTAAGAGGTTTGCAAATATTTTTAACGGATCCTTGTTCAGGGCGATGCCGACTATTATGATGGTAAATTTCAAGTCATTCTGAGATACTTTTTGTTTTTTCGAGAAGAAAGTCAGCTCACTGTCAAAGTGCAAAGTGTCAAATTTCCTGAATTTCAAAAATTCATAAAAATTGTTCCTTAAGAGGTTTGCATATATTTTCAACGGATCCTTGTTCAGGGCAATGCTGACGATTATGATGGTAAATTTCAGGTCATTCTGAGATACTTTTTGTTTTTGAGAAGAAAGTCAGCTCACTGTCAAAGTGCAAAGTGTCAAATTTCCTGAATTTCAAAAATTCATAAAAATTGTTCCTTAAGAGGTTTGCAAATATTTTCAACGGATCCTTGTTCAGGGCGATGCCGACTATTATGATGGTAAATTTCAAGTCATTCTGAGATACTTTTTGTATTGGAGAAAAAAGTCAGCTCACTGTCAGTGTCAAATTTCCTGAATTTTAAAAATAAATAAATATTATTCCTGAAGAGGTTTGCAAATATTTTCAAAGGATCCTTGTTCAGGGTGATGCCGACTATTATGATGGCAAATTTCAAGTCATTCTGAGATACTTTTTGTTTTCGAGAAGAAAGTCAGCTCACTGTCAAAGTGCATCATGGCGAATGGATAATTTCCTGATTTTCAAAAATTAATTTAAATTATTCCTTAAGAGGTTTGCAAATATTTTTAACGGATCCTTGTTCAGGGCGATGCCGACTATTATGATGGTAAATTTCAAGTCATTCTGAGATACTTTTTGTTTTTTCGAGAAGAAAGTCAGCTCACTGTCAAAGTGCAAAGTGTCAAATTTCCTGAATTTCAAAAATTCATAAAAATTGTTCCTTAAGAGGTTTGCAAATATTTTCAACGGATCCTTGTTCAGGGCGATGCCGACTATTATGATGGTAAATTTCAAGTCATTCTGAGATTCTTTTTGTATTGGAGAAAAAAGTCAGCTCACTGTCAGTGTCAAATTTCCTGAATTTTAAAAATAAATAAATATTATTCCTGAAGAGGTTTGCAAATATTTTCAAAGGATCCTTGTTCAGGGCGATGCCGACTATTACGATGGCAAATTTCAAGTCATTCTGAGATACTTTTTGTTTTTGAGAAGAAAGTCAGCTCACTCTCAAAGTGCATCATGGCAAATGGATCATTTCCTGATTTTCAAAAATTCATTAAAATTACTCCTTAAGAGGTTTGCAAATATTTTTAACGGATCCTTGTTCAGGGCGATGCCGACTATTATGATGGTAAATTTCAAGTCATTCCAAGACACTTTTTGTTTTTTCGAGAAGAAAGTCAGCTCACTGTCAAAGTGCATCTTGGCAAATGGATCATTCCCTGATTTTCAAAAATTCATTAAAATTATTCCTTAAGAGGTTTGCAAATATTTTCAACAAATCCTTGTACAGGGCGATGCAGACTGTCATCATGGTAAATTTCAAGTCATTCGGAGATACTTTTTGTTTTTGAGAAGAAAGTCAGCTCAAAGTCAAAGTGCAAAGTGTCAAATTTCCTGAATTTCAAAAATTCATGAAAATGATTCCTTAAGAGGTTTGCAAATATTTTCAACGGATCCTTGATCAGGGCAATGCCGACGATGATGATGGTAAATTTCAAGTCATTCTGAGATACTTTTTGTTTTTGAGAAGAAAGTCAGCTCACTGTCAAAGTGCAAAGTGTCAAATTTCCTGAATTTCAAAAATTCATTAAAATTGTTCCTTAAGAGGTTTGCAAATATTTTCAACGGATCCTTGTTCAGGGCGATGCCGACTATTATGATGGTCAATTTCAAGTCATTCTGAGATACTTTTTGTATTGGAGAAAAAAGTCAGCTCACTGTCAGTGTCAAATTTCCTGAATTTTAAAAATAAATAAATATTATTCCTGAAGAGGTTTGCAAATATTTTCAAAGGATCCTTGTTCAGGGCGATGCCGACTATTATGATGGTAAATTTCAAGTCATTCTGAGATACTTTTTGTATTGGAGAAAAAAGTCAGCTCACTGTCAGTGTCAAATTTCCTGAATTTTAAAAATAAATAAATATTATTCCTTAAGAGGTTTGCAAATATTTTCAAAGGATCCTTGTTCAGGGCGATGCCGACTATTATGATGGTAAATTTCAAGTCATTCTGAGATACTTTTTGTTTTTGAGAAGAAAGTCAGCTCACTGTCAAAGTGCAAAGTGTCAAATTTCCTGAATTTAAAAAAATTCAAAAAAATTGTTCCTTAAGAGGTTTACAAATATTTTCAACGGATCCTTGTTCAGGGCGATGCCGACTATTATGATGGTAAATTTCAAGTCATTCTGAGATACTTTTTGTTTTTGAGAAGAAAGTCAGCTCACTGTCAAAGTGCATCATGGCAAATGGATCATTTCCTGATTTTCAAAAATTCATTAAAATTATTCCTTAAGAGGTTTGCAAATATTTTCAAAGGATCCTTGTTCAGGGCGATGCCGACTATTATGATGGTAAATTTCAAGTCATTCTGAGATACTTTTTGTTTTCTAGAAGAAAGTCAGCTCACTGTCAAAGTGCAAAGTGTCAAATTTCCTGAATTTCAAAAATTCATAAAAATTGTTCCTTAAGAGGTTTGCAAATATTTTCAACGGATCCTTGTTCAGGGCGATGCCGACTATTATGATGGTAAATTTCAAGTCATTCTGAGATACTTTTTGTTTTTGAGAAGAAAGTCAGCTCACTGTCAAAGTGCATCATGGCAAATGGATCATTTCCTGATTTTCAAAAATTCATTAAAATTATTCCTTAAGAGGTTTGCAAATATTTTCAACAGATCCTTGTTCAGGGCGATGCCGACTATTATGATGGTAAATTTCGAGTCATTCTGAGATACTTTTTGTATTGGAGAAAAAAGTCAGCTCACTGTCAAAGTGCAAAGTGTCAAATTTCCTGTATTTCAAAAATTCATAAAAATTGTTCCTTAAGAGGTTTGCAAATATTTTCAACGGATCCTTGTTCAGGGCGATGCCGACTATTATGATGGTAAATTTCAAGTCATTCTGAGATACTTTTTGTATTGGAGAAAAAAGTCAGCTCACTGTCAGTGTCAAATTTCCTGAATTTTAAAAATGAATAAATATTATTCCTGAAGAGGTTTGCAAATATTTTCAAAGGATCCTTGTTCAGGGCGATGCCGACTATTATGATGGTAAATTTCAAGTCATTCTGAGATACTTTTTGTTTTTGAGAAGAAAGTCAGCTCACTGTCAAAGTGCAAAGTGTCAAATTTCCTGAATTTCAAAAATTCATAAAAATTGTTCCTTAAGAGGTTTGCAAATATTTTCAACGGATCCTTGTTCAGGGCGATGCCGACTATTATGATGGTCAATTTCAAGTCATTCTGAGATACTTTTTGTATTGGAGAAAAAAGTCAGCTCACTGTCAGTGTCAAATTTCCTGAATTTTAAAAATAAATAAATATTATTCCTGAAGAGGTTTGCAAATATTTTCAAAGGATCCTTGTTCAGGGCGATGCCAACTATTATGATGGCAAATTTTAAGTTATTCTGAGATACTTTTTGTTTTTGAGAAGAAAGTCAGCTCACTGTCAAAGTGCAAAGTGTCAAATTTCCTGAATTTCAAAAATTCATAAAAATTGTTCCTTAAGAGGTTTGCAAATATTTTCAACGGATCCTTGTTCAGGGCGATGCCGACTATTATGATGGTAAATTTCAAGTCATTCTGAGATACTTTTTGTTTTCGAGAAAAAAGTCAGCTCACTGTCAGTGTCAAATTTCCTGAATTTTAAAAATAAATAAATATTATTCCTGAAGAGGTTTGCAAATATTTTCAAAGGATCCTTGTTCAGGGCGATGCCGACTATTATGATGGCAAATTTCAAGTCATTCTGAGATACTTTTTGTTTTCGAGAAGAAAGTCAGCTCACTGTCAAAGTGCAAAGTGTCAAATTTCCTGAATTTTAAAAATAAATAAATATAATTCCTTTAGAGGTTTGCAAATATTTTCAAAGGATCCTTGTTCAGGGCGATGCCAACTATTATGATGGCAAATTTTAAGTTATTCTGAGATACTTTTTGTTTTCGAGAAGAAAGTCAGCTCACTGTCAAAGTGCATCATGGCAAATGGATCATTTCCTGATTTTCAAAAATTCATTAAAATTATTCCTTAAGAGGTTTGCAAATATTTTCAACAGATCCTTGTTCAGGGCGATGCCGACTATTATGATGGTAAATTTCGAGTCATTCTGAGATACTTTTTGTATTGGAGAAAAAAGTCAGCTCACTGTCAAAGTGCAAAGTGTCAAATTTCCTGTATTTCAAAAATTCATAAAAATTGTTCCTTAAGAGGTTTGCAAATATTTTCAACGGATCCTTGTTCAGGGCGATGCCGACTATTATGATGGTAAATTTCAAGTCATTCTGAGATACTTTTTGTATTGGAGAAAAAAGTCAGCTCACTGTCAGTGTCAAATTTCCTGAATTTTAAAAATGAATAAATATTATTCCTGAAGAGGTTTGCAAATATTTTCAAAGGATCCTTGTTCAGGGCGATGCCGACTATTATGATGGTAAATTTCAAGTCATTCTGAGATACTTTTTGTTTTCGAGAAGAAAGTCAGCTCACTGTCAAAGTGCAAAGTGTCAAATTTCCTGAATTTCAAAAATTCATAAAAATTGTTCCTTAAGAGGTTTGCAAATATTTTCAACGGATCCTTGTTCAGGGCGATGCCGACTATTATGATGGTAAATTTCAAGTCATTCTGAGATACTTTTTGTATTGGAGAAAAAAGTCAGCTCACTGTCAGTGTCAAATTTCCTGAATTTTAAAATTAAATAAATATTATTCCTGAAGAGGTTTGCAAATATTTTCAAAGGATCCTTGTTCAGGGCGATGCCGACTATTATGATGGCAAATTTCAAGTCATTCTGAGATACTTTTTGTTTTCGAGAAGAAAGTCAGCTCACTGTCAAAGTGCAAAGTGTCAAATTTCCTGAATTTCAAAAATTCATAAAAATTGTTCCTTAAGAGGTTTGCAAATATTTTCAACAGATCCTTGTTCAGGGCGATGCCGACTATTATGATGGTAAATTTCAAGTCATTCTGAGATACTTTTTGTATTGGAGAAAAAAGTCAGCTCACTGTCAGTGTCAAATTTCCTGAATTTTAAAAATAAATAAATATTATTCCTGAAGAGGTTTGCAAATATTTTCAAAGGATCCTTGTTCAGGGCGATGCCGACTATTATGATTGCAAATTTCAAGTCATTCTGAGATACTTTTTGTTTTTGAGAAGAAAGTCAGCTCACTGTCAAAGTGCAAAGTGTCAAGTTTCCTGAATTTCAAAAATTCATAAAAATTGTTCCTTAAGAGGTTTGCAGATATTTTCAACGGATCCTTGTTCAGGGCGATGCCGACTTTTATGATGGTAAATTTCAAGTCATTCTGAGATACTTTTTGTATTGGAGAAGAAAGTCAGCTCACTGTCAGTGTCAAATTTCCTGAATTTCAAAAATAAATAAATATTATTCCTTTAGAGGTTTGCAAATATTTTCAAAGGATCCTTGTTCAGGGCGATGCCAACTATTATGATGGCAAATTTTAAGTTATTCTGAGATACTTTTTGTTTTTGAGAAGAAAGTCAGCTCACTGTCAAAGTGCAAAGTGTCAAATTTCCTGAATTTCAAAAATTCAAAAAAATTGTTCCTTAAGAGGTTTGCAAATATTTTCAACGGATCCTTGTTCAGGGCGATGCCGACTATTATGATGGTAAATTTCAAGTCATTCTGAGATACTTTTTGTTTTTGAGAAGAAAGTCAGCTCACTGTCAAAGTGCATCATGGCAAATGGATCATTTCCTGATTTTCAAAAATTCATTAAAATTATTCCTTAAGAGGTTTGCAAATATTTTTAACGGATCCTTGTTCAGGGCGATGCCGACTATTATGATGGTAAATTTCAAGTCATTCTGAGATACTTTTTGTTTTCGAGAAGAAAGTCAGCTCACTGTCAAAGTGCAAAGTGTCAAATTTCCTGAATTTCAAAAATTCATAAAAATTGTTCCTTAAGAGGTTTGCAAATATTTTCAACGGATCCTTGTTCAGGGCGATGCCGACTATTATGATGGTAAATTTCAAGTCATTCTGAGATACTTTTTGTATTGGAGAAAAAAGTCAGCTCACTGTCAGTGTCAAATTTCCTGAATTTCAAAAATTCACAAAAATTGTTCCTTAAGAGGTTTGCAAATATTTTCAACGGATCCTTGTTCAGGGCGATGCCGACTATTATGATGGTAAATTTCAAGTCATTCTGAGATACTTTTTGTATTGGAGAAAAAAGTCAGCTCACTGTCAGTGTCAAATTTCCTGAATTTTAAAAATAAATAAATATTATTCCTGAAGAGGTTTGCAAATATTTTCAAAGGATCCTTGTTCAGGGCGATGCCGACTATTATGATTGCAAATTTCAAGTCATTCTGAGATACTTTTTGTTTTTGAGAAGAAAGTCAGCTCACTGTCAAAGTGCAAAGTGTCAAGTTTCCTGAATTTCAAAAATTCATAAAAATTGTTCCTTAAGAGGTTTGCAGATATTTTCAACGGATCCTTGTTCAGGGCGATGCCGACTTTTATGATGGTAAATTTCAAGTCATTCTGAGATACTTTTTGTATTGGAGAAGAAAGTCAGCTCACTGTCAGTGTCAAATTTCCTGAATTTCAAAAATAAATAAATATTATTCCTTTAGAGGTTTGCAAATATTTTCAAAGGATCCTTGTTCAGGGCGATGCCAACTATTATGATGGCAAATTTTAAGTTATTCTGAGATACTTTTTGTTTTTGAGAAGAAAGTCAGCTCACTGTCAAAGTGCAAAGTGTCAAATTTCCTGAATTTCAAAAATTCAAAAAAATTGTTCCTTAAGAGGTTTGCAAATATTTTCAACGGATCCTTGTTCAGGGCGATGCCGACTATTATGATGGTAAATTTCAAGTCATTCTGAGATACTTTTTGTTTTTGAGAAGAAAGTCAGCTCACTGTCAAAGTGCATCATGGCAAATGGATCATTTCCTGATTTTCAAAAATTCATTAAAATTATTCCTTAAGAGGTTTGCAAATATTTTTAACGGATCCTTGTTCAGGGCGATGCCGACTATTATGATGGTAAATTTCAAGTCATTCTGAGATACTTTTTGTTTTCGAGAAGAAAGTCAGCTCACTGTCAAAGTGCAAAGTGTCAAATTTCCTGAATTTCAAAAATTCATAAAAATTGTTCCTTAAGAGGTTTGCAAATATTTTCAACGGATCCTTGTTCAGGGCGATGCCGACTATTATGATGGTAAATTTCAAGTCATTCTGAGATACTTTTTGTATTGGAGAAAAAAGTCAGCTCACTGTCAGTGTCAAATTTCCTGAATTTCAAAAATAAATAAATATTATTCCTGAAGAGGTTTGCAAATATTTTCAAAGGATCCTTGTTCAGGGCGATGCCGACTATTATGATGGTAAATTTTAAGTCATTCTGAGATACTTTTTGTTTTTGAGAAGAAAGTCAGCACAAAGTCAAAGTGCAAAGTGTCAAATTTCCTGAATTTCAAAAATTCATGAAAATGATTCCTTAAGAGGTTTGCATATATTTTCAACGGATCCTTGTTCAGGGCAATGCCGACGATTATGATGGTAAATTTCAAGTCATTCTGAGATACTTTTTGTTTTTGAGAAGAAAGTCAGCTCACTGTCAAAGTGCAAAGTGTCAAATTTCCTGAATTTCAAAAATTCATAAAAATTGTTCCTTAAGAGGTTTGCAAATATTTTCAACGGATCCTTGTTCAGGGCGATGCCGACTATTATGATGGTAAATTTCAAGTCATTCTGAGATACTTTTTGTATTGGAGAAAAAAGTCAGCTCACTGTCAGTGTCAAATTTCCTGAATTTTAAAAATAAATAAATATTATTCCTTAAGAGGTTTGCAAATATTTTCAAAGGATCCTTGTTCAGGGCGATGCCGACTATTATGATGGTAAATTTCAAGTCATTCTGAGATACTTTTTGTTTTTGAGAAGAAAGTCAGCTCACTGTCAAAGTGCAAAGTGTCAAATTTCCTGAATTTCAAAAATTCAAAAAAATTGTTCCTTAAGAGGTTTGCAAATATTTTCAACGGATCCTTGTTCAGGGCGATGCCGACTATTATGATGGTAAATTTCAAGTCATTCTGAGATACTTTTTGTTTTTGAGAAGAAAGTCAGCTCACTGTCAAAGTGCAAAGTGTCAAATTTCCTGAATTTCAAAAATTCAAAAAAATTGTTCCTTAAGAGGTTTGCAAATATTTTCAACGGATCCTTGTTCAGGGCGATGCCGACTATTATGATGGTAAATTTCAAGTCATTCTGAGATACTTTTTGTTTTTGAGAAGAAAGTCAGCTCACTGTCAAAGTGCATCATGGCAAATGGATCATTTCCTGATTTTCAAAAATTCATTAAAATTATTCCTTAAGAGGTTTGCAAATATTTTCAAAGGATCCTTGTTCAGGGCGATGCCGACTATTATGATGGTAAATTTCAAGTCATTCTGAGATACTTTTTGTTTTTGAGAAGAAAGTCAGCTCACTGTCAAAGTGCAAAGTGTCAAGTTTCCTGAATTTCAAAAATTCATAAAAATTGTTCCTTAAGAGGTTTGCAGATATTTTCAACGGATCCTTGTTCAGGGCGATGCCGACTTTTATGATGGTAAATTTCAAGTCATTCTGAGATACTTTTTGTATTGGAGAAGAAAGTCAGCTCACTGTCAGTGTCAAATTTCCTGAATTTCAAAAATAAATAAATATTATTCCTTTAGAGGTTTGCAAATATTTTCAAAGGATCCTTGTTCAGGGCGATGCCAACTATTATGATGGCAAATTTTAAGTTATTCTGAGATACTTTTTGTTTTTGAGAAGAAAGTCAGCTCACTGTCAAAGTGCAAAGTGTCAAATTTCCTGAATTTCAAAAATTCATAAAAATTGTTCCTTAAGAGGTTTGCAAATATTTTCAACGGATCCTTGTTCAGGGCGATGCCGACTATTATGATGGTAAATTTCAAGTCATTCTGAGATACTTTTTGTTTTCGAGAAAAAAGTCAGCTCACTGTCAGTGTCAAATTTCCTGAATTTTAAAAATAAATAAATATTATTCCTGAAGAGGTTTGCAAATATTTTCAAAGGATCCTTGTTCAGGGCGATGCCGACTATTATGATGGCAAATTTCAAGTCATTCTGAGATACTTTTTGTTTTCGAGAAGAAAGTCAGCTCACTGTCAAAGTGCAAAGTGTCAAATTTCCTGAATTTTAAAAATAAATAAATATAATTCCTTTAGAGGTTTGCAAATATTTTCAAAGGATCCTTGTTCAGGGCGATGCCAACTATTATGATGGCAAATTTTAAGTTATTCTGAGATACTTTTTGTTTTCGAGAAGAAAGTCAGCTCACTGTCAAAGTGCATCATGGCAAATGGATCATTTCCTGATTTTCAAAAATTCATTAAAATTATTCCTTAAGAGGTTTGCAAATATTTTCAACAGATCCTTGTTCAGGGCGATGCCGACTATTATGATGGTAAATTTCGAGTCATTCTGAGATACTTTTTGTATTGGAGAAAAAAGTCAGCTCACTGTCAAAGTGCAAAGTGTCAAATTTCCTGTATTTCAAAAATTCATAAAAATTGTTCCTTAAGAGGTTTGCAAATATTTTCAACGGATCCTTGTTCAGGGCGATGCCGACTATTATGATGGTAAATTTCAAGTCATTCTGAGATACTTTTTGTATTGGAGAAAAAAGTCAGCTCACTGTCAGTGTCAAATTTCCTGAATTTTAAAAATGAATAAATATTATTCCTGAAGAGGTTTGCAAATATTTTCAAAGGATCCTTGTTCAGGGCGATGCCGACTATTATGATGGTAAATTTCAAGTCATTCTGAGATACTTTTTGTTTTCGAGAAGAAAGTCAGCTCACTGTCAAAGTGCAAAGTGTCAAATTTCCTGAATTTCAAAAATTCATAAAAATTGTTCCTTAAGAGGTTTGCAAATATTTTCAACGGATCCTTGTTCAGGGCGATGCCGACTATTATGATGGTAAATTTCAAGTCATTCTGAGATACTTTTTGTATTGGAGAAAAAAGTCAGCTCACTGTCAGTGTCAAATTTCCTGAATTTTAAAATTAAATAAATATTATTCCTGAAGAGGTTTGCAAATATTTTCAAAGGATCCTTGTTCAGGGCGATGCCGACTATTATGATGGCAAATTTCAAGTCATTCTGAGATACTTTTTGTTTTCGAGAAGAAAGTCAGCTCACTGTCAAAGTGCAAAGTGTCAAATTTCCTGAATTTCAAAAATTCATAAAAATTGTTCCTTAAGAGGTTTGCAAATATTTTCAACAGATCCTTGTTCAGGGCGATGCCGACTATTATGATGGTAAATTTCAAGTCATTCTGAGATACTTTTTGTATTGGAGAAAAAAGTCAGCTCACTGTCAGTGTCAAATTTCCTGAATTTTAAAAATAAATAAATATTATTCCTGAAGAGGTTTGCAAATATTTTCAAAGGATCCTTGTTCAGGGCGATGCCGACTATTATGATTGCAAATTTCAAGTCATTCTGAGATACTTTTTGTTTTTGAGAAGAAAGTCAGCTCACTGTCAAAGTGCAAAGTGTCAAGTTTCCTGAATTTCAAAAATTCATAAAAATTGTTCCTTAAGAGGTTTGCAGATATTTTCAACGGATCCTTGTTCAGGGCGATGCCGACTTTTATGATGGTAAATTTCAAGTCATTCTGAGATACTTTTTGTATTGGAGAAGAAAGTCAGCTCACTGTCAGTGTCAAATTTCCTGAATTTCAAAAATAAATAAATATTATTCCTTTAGAGGTTTGCAAATATTTTCAAAGGATCCTTGTTCAGGGCGATGCCAACTATTATGATGGCAAATTTTAAGTTATTCTGAGATACTTTTTGTTTTTGAGAAGAAAGTCAGCTCACTGTCAAAGTGCAAAGTGTCAAATTTCCTGAATTTCAAAAATTCAAAAAAATTGTTCCTTAAGAGGTTTGCAAATATTTTCAACGGATCCTTGTTCAGGGCGATGCCGACTATTATGATGGTAAATTTCAAGTCATTCTGAGATACTTTTTGTTTTTGAGAAGAAAGTCAGCTCACTGTCAAAGTGCATCATGGCAAATGGATCATTTCCTGATTTTCAAAAATTCATTAAAATTATTCCTTAAGAGGTTTGCAAATATTTTTAACGGATCCTTGTTCAGGGCGATGCCGACTATTATGATGGTAAATTTCAAGTCATTCTGAGATACTTTTTGTTTTCGAGAAGAAAGTCAGCTCACTGTCAAAGTGCAAAGTGTCAAATTTCCTGAATTTCAAAAATTCATAAAAATTGTTCCTTAAGAGGTTTGCAAATATTTTCAACGGATCCTTGTTCAGGGCGATGCCGACTATTATGATGGTAAATTTCAAGTCATTCTGAGATACTTTTTGTATTGGAGAAAAAAGTCAGCTCACTGTCAGTGTCAAATTTCCTGAATTTCAAAAATTCACAAAAATTGTTCCTTAAGAGGTTTGCAAATATTTTCAACGGATCCTTGTTCAGGGCGATGCCGACTATTATGATGGTAAATTTCAAGTCATTCTGAGATACTTTTTGTATTGGAGAAAAAAGTCAGCTCACTGTCAGTGTCAAATTTCCTGAATTTTAAAAATAAATAAATATTATTCCTGAAGAGGTTTGCAAATATTTTCAAAGGATCCTTGTTCAGGGCGATGCCGACTATTATGATTGCAAATTTCAAGTCATTCTGAGATACTTTTTGTTTTTGAGAAGAAAGTCAGCTCACTGTCAAAGTGCAAAGTGTCAAGTTTCCTGAATTTCAAAAATTCATAAAAATTGTTCCTTAAGAGGTTTGCAGATATTTTCAACGGATCCTTGTTCAGGGCGATGCCGACTTTTATGATGGTAAATTTCAAGTCATTCTGAGATACTTTTTGTATTGGAGAAGAAAGTCAGCTCACTGTCAGTGTCAAATTTCCTGAATTTCAAAAATAAATAAATATTATTCCTTTAGAGGTTTGCAAATATTTTCAAAGGATCCTTGTTCAGGGCGATGCCAACTATTATGATGGCAAATTTTAAGTTATTCTGAGATACTTTTTGTTTTTGAGAAGAAAGTCAGCTCACTGTCAAAGTGCAAAGTGTCAAATTTCCTGAATTTCAAAAATTCAAAAAAATTGTTCCTTAAGAGGTTTGCAAATATTTTCAACGGATCCTTGTTCAGGGCGATGCCGACTATTATGATGGTAAATTTCAAGTCATTCTGAGATACTTTTTGTTTTTGAGAAGAAAGTCAGCTCACTGTCAAAGTGCATCATGGCAAATGGATCATTTCCTGATTTTCAAAAATTCATTAAAATTATTCCTTAAGAGGTTTGCAAATATTTTTAACGGATCCTTGTTCAGGGCGATGCCGACTATTATGATGGTAAATTTCAAGTCATTCTGAGATACTTTTTGTTTTCGAGAAGAAAGTCAGCTCACTGTCAAAGTGCAAAGTGTCAAATTTCCTGAATTTCAAAAATTCATAAAAATTGTTCCTTAAGAGGTTTGCAAATATTTTCAACGGATCCTTGTTCAGGGCGATGCCGACTATTATGATGGTAAATTTCAAGTCATTCTGAGATACTTTTTGTATTGGAGAAAAAAGTCAGCTCACTGTCAGTGTCAAATTTCCTGAATTTCAAAAATAAATAAATATTATTCCTG
Source organism: Microchirus variegatus (assembly GCF_963457635.1). NCBI lineage: Eukaryota > Metazoa > Chordata > Actinopteri > Pleuronectiformes > Soleidae > Microchirus > Microchirus variegatus. Next base: position 16,693,981 of record NC_139812.1, on the reverse strand, counting down.
AAGAGGTTTGCAAATATTTTCAAAGGATCCTTGTTCAGGGCGATGCCGACTATTATGATGGTAAATTTTAAGTCATTCTGAGATACTTTTTGTTTTTGAGAAGAAAGTCAGCACAAAGTCAAAGTGCAAAGTGTCAAATTTCCTGAATTTCAAAAATTCATGAAAATGATTCCTTAAGAGGTTTGCATATATTTTCAACGGATCCTTGTTCAGGGCAATGCCGACGATTATGATGGTAAATTTCAAGTCATTCTGAGATACTTTTTGTTTTTGAGAAGAAAGTCAGCTCACTGTCAAAGTGCAAAGTGTCAAATTTCCTGAATTTCAAAAATTCATAAAAATTGTTCCTTAAGAGGTTTGCAAATATTTTCAACGGATCCTTGTTCAGGGCGATGCCGACTATTATGATGGTAAATTTCAAGTCATTCTGAGATACTTTTTGTATTGGAGAAAAAAGTCAGCTCACTGTCAGTGTCAAATTTCCTGAATTTTAAAAATAAATAAATATTATTCCTTAAGAGGTTTGCAAATATTTTCAAAGGATCCTTGTTCAGGGCGATGCCGACTATTATGATGGTAAATTTCAAGTCATTCTGAGATACTTTTTGTTTTTGAGAAGAAAGTCAGCTCACTGTCAAAGTGCAAAGTGTCAAATTTCCTGAATTTCAAAAATTCAAAAAAATTGTTCCTTAAGAGGTTTGCAAATATTTTCAACGGATCCTTGTTCAGGGCGATGCCGACTATTATGATGGTAAATTTCAAGTCATTCTGAGATACTTTTTGTTTTTGAGAAGAAAGTCAGCTCACTGTCAAAGTGCATCATGGCAAATGGATCATTTCCTGATTTTCAAAAATTCATTAAAATTATTCCTTAAGAGGTTTGCAAATATTTTCAAAGGATCCTTGTTCAGGGCGATGCCGACTATTATGATGGTAAATTTCAAGTCATTCTGAGATACTTTTTGTTTTCGAGAAGAAAGTCAGCTCACTGTCAAAGTGCAAAGTGTCAAATTTCCTGAATTTCAAAAATTCATAAAAATTGTTCCTTAAGAGGTTTGCAAATATTTTCAACGGATCCTTGTTCAGGGCGATGCCGACTATTATGATGGTAAATTTCAAGTCATTCTGAGATACTTTTTGTATTGGAGAAAAAAGTCAGCTCACTGTCAGTGTCAAATTTCCTGAATTTTAAAAATAAATAAATATTATTCCTGAAGAGGTTTGCAAATATTTTCAACGGATCCTTGTTCAGGGCGATGCCGACTATTATGATGGTAAATTTCAAGTCATTCTGAGATACTTTTTGTTTTTGAGAAGAAAGTCAGCTCAAAGTCAAAGTGCAAAGTGTCAAATTTCCTGAATTTCAAAAATTCATGAAAATGATTCCTTAAGAGGTTTGCATATATTTTCAACGGATCCTTGTTCAGGGCAATGCCGACGATTATGATGGTAAATTTCAAGTCATTCTGAGATACTTTTTGTTTTTGAGAAGAAAGTCAGCTCACTGTCAAAGTGCAAAGTGTCAAATTTCCTGAATTTCAAAAATTCATAAAAATTGTTCCTTAAGAGGTTTGCAAATATTTTCAACGGATCCTTGTTCAGGGCGATGCCGACTATTATGATGGTAAATTTCAAGTCATTCTGAGATACTTTTTGTTTTCGAGAAGAAAGTCAGCTCACTGTCAAAGTGCATCATGGCAAATGGATCATTTCCTGATTTTCAAAAATTCATTAAAATTATTCCTTAAGAGGTTTGCAAATATTTTCAAAGGATCCTTGTTCAGGGTGATGCCGACTATTATGATGGTAAATTTCAAGTCATTCTGAGATACTTTTTGTATTGGAGAAAAAAGTCAGCTCACTGTCAGTGTCAAATTTCCTGAATTTTAAAAATAAATAAATATTATTCCTGAAGAGGTTTGCAAATATTTTCAAAGGATCCTTGTTCAGGGCGATGCCGTCTATTATGATGGTAAATTTCAAGTCATTCTGAGATACTTTTTGTTTTTGAGAAGAAAGTCAGCTCACCGTCAAAGTGCAAAGTGTCAAATTTCCAGAATTTCAAAAATTCATAAAAATTGTTCCTTAAGAGGTTTGCAAATATTTTCAACGGATCCTTGTTCAGGGCGATGCCGACTATTATGATGGTAAATTTCAAGTCATTCTGAGATACTTTTTGTATTGGAGAAAAAAGTCAGCTCACTGTCAGTGTCAAATTTCCTGAATTTTAAAAATAAATAAATATTATTCCTTAAGAGGTTTGCAAATATTTTCAAAGGATCCTTGTTCAGGGCGATGCCGACTATTATGATGGTAAATTTCAAGTCATTCTGAGATACTTTTTGTTTTTGAGAAGAAAGTCAGCTCACTGTCAAAGTGCAAAGTGTCAAATTTCCTGAATTTCAAAAATTCAAAAAAATTGTTCCTTAAGAGGTTTGCAAATATTTTCAACGGATCCTTGTTCAGGGCGATGCCGACTATTATGATGGTAAATTTCAAGTCATTCTGAGATACTTTTTGTTTTTGAGAAGAAAGTCAGCTCACTGTCAAAGTGCATCATGGCAAATGGATCATTTCCTGATTTTCAAAAATTCATTAAAATTATTCCTTAAGAGGTTTGCAAATATTTTCAAAGGATCCTTGTTCAGGGCGATGCCGACTATTATGATGGTAAATTTCAAGTCATTCTGAGATACTTTTTGTTTTCGAGAAGAAAGTCAGCTCACTGTCAAAGTGCAAAGTGTCAAATTTCCTGAATTTCAAAAATTCATAAAAATTGTTCCTTAAGAGGTTTGCAAATATTTTCAACGGATCCTTGTTCAGGGCGATGCCGACTATTATGATGGTAAATTTCAAGTCATTCTGAGATACTTTTTGTATTGGAGAAAAAAGTCAGCTCACTGTCAGTGTCAAATTTCCTGAATTTTAAAAATAAATAAATATTATTCCTGAAGAGGTTTGCAAATATTTTTAACGGATCCTTGTTCAGGGCGATGCCGACTATTATGATGGTAAATTTCAAGTCATTCTGAGATACTTTTTGTTTTTGAGAAGAAAGTCAGCTCAAAGTCAAAGTGCAAAGTGTCAAATTTCCTGAATTTCAAAAATTCATGAAAATGATTCCTGAAGAGGTTTGCATATATTTTCAACGGATCCTTGTTCAGGGCAATGCCGACGATTATGATGGTAAATTTCAAGTCATTCTGAGATACTTTTTGTTTTTGAGAAGAAAGTCAGCTCACTGTCAAAGTGCAAAGTGTCAAATTTCCTGAATTTCAAAAATTCATAAAAATTGTTCCTTAAGAGGTTTGCAAATATTTTCAACGGATCCTTGTTCAGGGCGATGCCGACTATTATGATGGTAAATTTCAAGTCATTCTGAGATACTTTTTGTTTTCGAGAAGAAAGTCAGCTCACTGTCAAAGTGCATCATGGCAAATGGATCATTTCCTGATTTTCAAAAATTCATTAAAATTATTCCTTAAGAGGTTTGCAAATATTTTCAAAGGATCCTTGTTCAGGGTGATGCCGACTATTATGATGGTAAATTTCAAGTCATTCTGAGATACTTTTTGTATTGGAGAAAAAAGTCAGCTCACTGTCAGTGTCAAATTTCCTGAATTTTAAAAATAAATAAATATTATTCCTGAAGAGGTTTGCAAATATTTTCAAAGGATCCTTGTTCAGGGCGATGCCGACTATTATGATGGTAAATTTCAAGTCATTCTGAGATACTTTTTGTTTTTGAGAAGAAAGTCAGCTCACCGTCAAAGTGCAAAGTGTCAAATTTCCAGAATTTCAAAAATTCATAAAAATTGTTCCTTAAGAGGTTTGCAAATATTTTCAACGGATCCTTGTTCAGGGCGATGCCGACTATTATGATTGTAAATTTCAAGTCATTCTGAGATACTTTTTGTTTTCGAGAAGAAAGTCAGCTCACTGTCAAAGTGCATCATGGCAAATGGATCATTTCCTGATTTTCAAAAATTCATTAAAATTATTCCTTAAGAGGTTTGCAAATATTTTTAACGGATCCTTGTTCAGGGCGATGCCGACTATTATGATGGTAAATTTCAAGTCATTCTGAGATACTTTTTGTTTTCGAGAAGAAAGTCAGCTCACTGTCAAAGTGCAGTGTCAAATTTCCTGATATTCAAAAATTCATTAAAATTGTTCCTTAAGAGGTTTGCAAATATTTTCAACGGATCCTTGTTCAGGGCGATGCCGACTATTATGATGGTAAATTTCAAGTCATTCTGAGACACTTTTTGTTTTTTCGAGAAGAAAGTCAGCTCACTGTCAAAGTGCATCATGGCAAATGGATCATTTCCTGATTTTCAAAAATTATTTAAAATTATTCCTTAAGAGGTTTGCAAATATTTTCAACAGATCCTTGTCCAGGGTGATGCTGACTGTCATCATGGTAAATTTCAAGTCATTCTGAGATACTTTTTGTTTTTGAGAAGAAAGTCAGCTCACTGTCAAAGTGCAGTGTCAAATTTCCTGAATTTCAAAAATTCATGAAAATGATTCCTTAAGAGGTTTGCATATATTTTCAACGGATCCTTGTTCAGGGCAATGCCGACGATTATGATGGTAAATTTCAAGTCATTCTGAGATACTTTTTGTTTTTGAGAAGAAAGTCAGCTCACTGTCAGTGTCAAATTTCCTGAATTTCAAAAATAAATAAATATTATTCCTTTAGAGGTTTGCAAATATTTTCAAAGGATCCTTGTTCAGGGCGATGCCAACTATTATGATGGCAAATTTTAAGTTATTCTGAGATACTTTTGGTTTTTGAGACTAAAGTCAGCTCACTGTCAAAGTGCATCATGGCAAATGGATCATTTCCTGATTTTCAAAAATTCATTAAAATTATTCCATTAGAAGTTTGCAAATATTTTCAACGGATCCTTGTTCAGGGCGATGCCGACTCTTAAGATGGTAAAAAAAAAAAAAAAACCTGCATTGGAGGACACACTGCAGGTTTTGTAATGGTATTATTTTTTTAGGAAGACCTAATCAATGTTTACTTTTCTTGGACTGTAGTTGCATGCATTACTATTGTTTCTCTATTTTATAATTTGACGGTACAGATCAACTGGTATGGTCACACTAAGGTAGCATGAGATGTGGCATTAAAACTGATAAAAAAAAAATATTCACCCATCTTTGATGAGGTAATACTTAAGAGCCTGGTCAGCTTTAGGGCCTGGTGTGGCGAAGCAGCTCTCCACCAGTGCAGAGAGGCCCTCCACTCGCTCCTTGGGCTCCACACCGAAGAACAGGGAGTCGTGCAGGCGGAGCTGAGGTGGGGTTCGGTAGGACTCTGAAAACTCTGCGTTCTTGAAGAGCTCCAAAGAGAAGGGGAAGATTCCCTCGCTGTGGCCTGCCAGCTTCAGGGCAGAGCTGCGCACACTTGCCTGGTACCTGTCTGACACGTGGTACTCCCTGGGGAACTCACAGGTGACTGGGAGCAGTAACTTGCTGGTGCGGACTATCACGTCTCTGCTGCTGCCCGGGTTGCTCCTAGGAAGGCCCGTCACCAGGTTGGTTCCCACAATCTTGTCATCTGTCACCTGGGGCAGGTCAACATTTACATCACTTCACAGCTTTTTTTTGGTGACAACCTCACACACGACACACTTTTGAATTACAATGAAATAAAAATGTACTCCATGTCTCTGACCTCCACCACTGTGCCGCAGGTCTTCAGGCTGAAGTTGAGATTGATGTGCGTGCCGTTGGAGACACCTCGACAAGACGAGTTGGACAGGAAGAGCTCAAGTCCTCCCACAAGGTCCTTAGGGACTGACACGGTAATAGAGCTGGGATCACACTGGACTGGCACTGCAGGAATGAAAAGTGACACTTTTGATTAACTCATAAATAATCCTGCACGTGGTTAAAACTAGGGGGAAAAAAAACACTCCGAGGCCATAAACTTTTATGAAGGCTGCTCATTTTCCCACAACATGGATCAAGGTCCAGAAATATTATACATAATCCATTACAAAATACATTTTCATCTCAATAATGACTTTTTTTTACAAAATTATCATGAACCTCTAGCAAGGACAACAAATGTTTTTTTATATATCTGGATCATCACAAAACTGAATAATTTCTTAGGGTTTCTTAGGGAAAATTTCACCAAACTCCATTCTTAACTTTTTTAATTAGACTACTCACAAAAACCGAAACAGAGACAGAGAAACAGACAGAAAAACTAATATAAAAAATATATTGATGTCAACTTGCTTTGCTGTGAATTTATCTAAACAATAATAATCACACACACGTGCACACAGAAAACACTCTCACCCTGACATGTGCGTCTATCCTCTCCCAGCTCCAGCCCTCTGGGACAGTGGCACCGATATGAGTCGAGCAGTGTGGAGCAGCCATGGCTGCAGCCTCCATTGTTAACATGACAGCCTTCTATCTCTGCGTGAGACAACACACACAGAGAGAAGAAGATTGAGGACACAGTGTGTGTCCCCTTGCTTGGGTTCACCTATCTCAGTAGAATTACAAACGTACCTTTGCAGCGGCGTCCGTCCTCGGCCAGCACGCGGCCCGGTCTGCAGTCACAGCGGCTGGAGCCTTTGGTGTTCACACACACCTCGGCACAGCCACCGTTGCCCTTCTCGCACTCATTCACGTCTGAACACAGAGCACACACCACACCTGGGTCAGGCATTAGTATCCGATCGGTCTTGTTTTAATCGACTGACTGCCAGATGGATGGAGTTTATTACCACAAGGCAATGCAGTTAGTGGGAAGAGGTTGATAAATCAGCTTTAAAGGAGTTTGAAACACAGTTTATAACACTGAGCAGACAAATACATACTGTATATCAGGGGTCTCCAACTGGAGGCCCGGGGGCCACATGCGGGCCCCCCAATCGATTACATGTGGCCCCCCACTTAATATCACGTTATAATGAAAACATGGCCCATGACCTCACCGTCTTTTAAACACAGTGTGTAGCTTAGGCACAGCTGCCAGCGAGGTGATAGAATATAATATGTTTGCGTGAACATTAAACATTGGATTTTGTATAACAGTAATAATAAGACATTTGGTCATAATTATCCCAATATTAACTGTATCATATACAACATTCAATTATATATATAAATACACCTGTTAGGGCCCAAGCCACGAATGGAATGGTAGTGGCCGAAACAGCTCCTGGTATGAATTTTAAATACAGTTGTCCACACTTTTATTAATGTAATTTAAAATAAATGTTTTTTTTTTATATTAATATATTAATTTTACATCATAAATAGTATTACATATAGTATACGTGTGATATCATGATGCAATATTGTGTACAGTTTTCCCCCACTTTTTGTTCTCCAGGCCGACCCCCCGCTTGACCACAATAGATGCGCATTGGCCCCCAGGCCATTTGAGTTTGAGACCCCTGCTGTATATACTGTATATGATAAACGATGGGGTTTTTTTTGTCCTCTGACTTCTCCTTCTCTAGGGGTCGTCACAGAATATAAGGGATGGAATAGTGCAAGACAGAGAGGGTAAAAAAAAAAGAAGAAAAAGGAATGAGGATGGAAAAATTAGAAAGTAATTTTTAAGACAGGGGGAGACAGATTAGCTTGATGGGTGAATAATGAGATAATGGCAGTTTGCAAGCTGCCCAGGTTCCCACTGCATGCCTGTCACACATCATTAGGTGTACTGTCCACACTACACACGCACACACACACTACACACACAGATTGTCATAGACTCCCTGGAGATTTACCCAAAAATTTGACAAATAATAATTGTGTCCCGAGAAGGAAACAAATCCTCATGAGGCCAACTAGATCCAGATCGTTTGTCAGCTGAGACACCTGGACTACAATTAAGAGTGTTTATAATTAGTAAACCAAACGGGACATTTAAGCATTTCCAAATTAATGGGTAGATTAAAGTTAAAGTAACTTAAATTGTAATTCAGAATCGTGGGGGGAGCTGGAGCCAGCTCGGCTGAAAAAGGGCAAAAGGCAGGGTACACACTGGAAAGGTCGACAGTCCACTGCAGGGTCATACAGACCTCAACTATAACACTAACACCTACGGTCAATTTAATGTCCAATTACCCTTATCCCCAGTCTGCATGTATATTGGACTGTGGGAGGAAGCTGGAGGAGAACCCACCATAGAGAACAAACAAACTCCACCTCTGACTTGTATCTTGAAAAATGGTCACCTGTTATAACGTATTTGGAAAGGTGAGACTACAGTCTCGGTTCAACTGGGGTAGAGGGTGTTTTTAGTTTTATTTCTCTATTTTTCTCTATTACTATTACTAATTAGATCTACAAATAATATTATTTCACCTCTTTGCTATTTGATTGTCCTTGTATGTTGTATTTTGTCAGTTTGATACCAATATGAGTATTGATACTTGTCATAATGTGTGAGACTCTGTCAAGGAAAAAAGAAAAAGAAAGGCTCTCTGTGAAACCTGGGATCTGAACCAGTGTTTAGAGGGTTTATTGTTTAAATTCCTGACAGGATGATTTAAATGCAAATAAAGAATAAGATTAATTTTTAAAGCATTCAAAAAGCTGCAGGTGAAATGATGTATACACATAATATAGTGTATCTGCACATTATATCTACTTTAGGCTTTTGTCATCTTTGCAAATTGTGCTGCATGTTGAATATTAAGAATAGCAAGTCTGTCTCGAGTTCTCTTGTTATTTATTTTTTTTTTTTAGAATGAACTTCCAAGTCACATCCACTCTGGCTTATCTGCAATATCTTTTGTTGTCATTGTTATCTGTCATCTCTCTTCACCCCTCTGTCTCCGTCTGTGTCTCACCCAGGCACGTCTGTCCGTCTGGTCCCAGCACAGTTCCAGGTGCACAGCGACAGTCGGACTCAGGACACGTGGGACCTGCACAGTCCACCTCATCACAGATATCGTAGAAGTCTGTGCAACATAGACACATGAAAAGTGAAAAGTCACACAGGTGTAAGAAAAAAAAAAAAATTTATACAGACAGGTCCACTCACAGCCACAGTAAACATGGAAGCAGACTGAGGGTCTGGGCAGACGGTAGACAAAGTATCCCCCAGCAGCACAGGCCTTCACGTCTACACTGGCGTTCCACTGGCAGCAGTTGTCATTGTAGCTGGCGCACACAGACAGGGTCACGATGCCGTCCTGGGGTCGAGGATGGCTGCCACTGAGCCAGACTGGAGCGTGCGTGCCGCAGTGGTTCTCAGATATGCAGAAGGTGGGCATGGCATCCCCAGCCATGCCAGTGAAGCGGTACCATTCTCCAGACATGTGGCTGTCGCACAGAGGCACTCCGGACGACTGGTTCACGTGGTACTCTGTGTTCCTCCACGGCTCGTTCAGGCTGATGTAGGCAGAGCACGGGTCCAAGGCTGAGATTTCAAAAATATTTCTTAAATGTTATTCATGTTATCTGTACTCTATTATCCGCATCTATCTACATTTGACAATCCCACTATTAATAAAATAAACCTTGCCTATAACCTTGTATATATACTTAATAAAAACATTATGTAAATGTGTATTTAAAAAATATGGAGGATAAAACAGGGAGTCAGTGCAGAAACAGATAAAGCAGAGAGTTACGGTCAGAGGCGATTCTAGAGTCTGTAGGGGCCCTAAGCAAAAATTCCCAGGGGGCCCTTCCAACCAGTGTTCATCACCATTATGTTACAAATAATCCGACACAACGAAAAATGTATGAGTTCAAAATATATTTTTTTCAAAATGAATGAAATAACATGGAAAAACCTTGTAATTAAAAAGTATGTGAAAATATAAACGTAAAGAACAATAAAATACTGTAAATAGCTTTTAAAAAACTATATAAACTTAGTAAAAAAAAATACATTACACTGTAAAGAACCCACATTATAAAACAATATAAATATATAGAACAATGAAATACTGTAAAGAACTGAAAAAACATATATAAACTGAGTAAAAAAGATACGCATTACACTGTAAATAATCCTCTTCATTTTCCAACTTGCAGAACGATAACCACACAGGTTAAAGTGAGGTGGGGCCCCTTTAGGGAGGTTTCAGGGGGCCCCCTATCGGTCGGCTCGGGGCCCCAAGCTGCACCTCTGGTTACAGTTTAGATTCAGAGCTTAACACTCCCTGGTTACTTCATCCAAACAATGAAGAAAAGACAACAAACCAAGTCCTTTGCCTGTTCTCATTCTGACAGTTTTCAGATCCAGCAAAAACATAAATCTCTGAAATAACATTATGTGCATTATTAAGAACCACTGTATGAGAGAAGACGTCTGTTTGTCATCTGAATAAAGGCTTTAGCAGTGATTTTGATGGAGAATAACACTATTAGTTACTTTGGGGAAAATGTCACTGTCTGCTCAGTCTACAGACAAGCAATAAATCCTTTAACCTGTTCCTTGTTTTTGTACAATGAAGCAAACCTTTGAGTCGTCATGATACACACAGTCGATCCTAATTGAACTAAAAGCCAACATTTATCCGGCATGTTTTGCCAGAATCAGGAGCTTGTGCAAGATCAGGAGAAAGAGCGTGCAGAGTAAACAAACTGCAGCAAAAGCATCAGTGATCTCACTTTGTCAGGCCCTGGCAACATCGTAATTAAGAGGTAGAGGTAAAACAAATAGACATGAATGATGATTCGAGAGGATAACGCTGGGCACCGGTAAGAAGCTTCTGGGATGAAGAAACAGCGTGAGGTCGATCAGCTCAGCAGTCAAGCATCTTGTTTGACAGGCCAGAGCACAGAGAGAACATGACAGCAGTCAAGCGGCGGCACATACAGACAGTAACACATCAGTGGAGCAGTAACCACCGATGTAGTTAAGGTTCACAGCTTTTCATTTATTAATCACTCGTCCTCAATCAAACTCCCCTGTCAGGAAAGTTGTTTAGGGAGCGCTTAGCAATTTCAATATCGGAGCAGGAACACGTTTATGAGAAGCCAAAACTGTGATCATGATTAAAATACGACTGAGCAGCCAAACTGAACGTTCCTGATTTGTTTTTAGCAATAGAAGCCACTTCTGAAACTTCTCAGTGCTTGAAGTGGGGAAAAAAAAATAAGTGCCCCTATGAAGCATTTATTTCTGTTGGTATTATTAATATGTTAATAATGTTCACAACATCTATTGATTCAAATACTTATTGAATGATTTAAACTTCAAGCACACAGTCCCTTTAATTTGGTATTGAATGTAAACATTACTGGAAGAAACATGCTGCTTCTTCCAGCTTCTCCCTTTAGGGGGCGCCACAGTGGCTCATCTGCCTGATAGATATTGTTCTTGTTTAACAATGATAGACATTGGAAACAAACACACGACTCTCACAGGAATGGGTGAACGTCAAGTAGCGCACCCTGAAAAATGATTATTGTATGCAGATATACTGCTTTACTAGCGCAATGTTCTTCTTCTTCCGCCTATTAGTCATTGGTAAAAAATGCGTCACTGTGTTGAGACATGACAATAAAACGTGGCTATATTGAGCTGCCAGGCTTCATCACCACTGTGTGAACTCATTTGGCAACAGTTTGGATGTATAACGTTCATAATTTATATTTAACAGTTACGCGCTACAGCAAATGAGGAAACACCAGAGGCAGTGACATAAAAATGCCTAATGACAAGTAAACAGAGTTAAAGTCGGCAGAATTTAACTGTTTCATCTTTAATGAAAACAATTTCGACGAGAGAGTTACAGTCACAAGACCTGTTCCTGTCCTTAATAACACAAGCAAACAGGAAAACACACTATTCCGTTTATAAAGATAATCTGCAGCTTAGATACATACAAATAAGTTGTTTTTTTGTGCAATGGAACACATTTTATGACCATAAATGATGTCACTGCATTTTCTTCCTTCCATCCACTCATGGACAGTCGATCTTGTCCAAACCTGCTGCTCCAGTAAAAGTAGAAGGATCAATCCATGGCTCGGGTCCACTTAAGCTTACAGAATAAACGACCAGTTTTGGGAACGTAGAATTGACCAACTGTGCAGCCCCTCAAGCAGCATGGAGTGAGCAAAGGAACAAAGCTGACTCATGAGGGTGTATGTTAATGGGGGCCTTAAATCTTCCAGATGGGGCTTGAATAGCTTCATATGGCTGTTTAGGGAAATGCAGAGCTGCGCTCGACCTGTGTCCGACTCCTACATCACATCTGTTCAGATGAGCGTGAAGACCACAACAAAACAGTTACTGTTGTTCCAGTATATAAATGCGTATAAATAAAGATGACAATAGTCTGTGCATTTCCGTGTTCTAACTTAATACTACAAAAACAATCTGACCCGATGCTTCATCTAGAATCATCGAACTCTTTCAATCGCCCGACTACTTTAGTCAATAGACTATTAAAACTCATCACATCCATCCTGTTGGCACGTAATTTCAAGAAGAGGAAATGGAAACTGATTTTGTTTTTGAGTTAATGGTACATTCTCATTCTGAGGCTGTTAAAATACTCCCCCAAATAAAAAAAAACCACAGACACCCACATAACATTAAAATAAATGTATGTGTTTGGCCTTTGTAAAATGAAAGTGACCCATAATTTAGGCCATAGTTGTGTATAGATTATATATCAATATAATGAAGAATTCTATTGGCTTGACATGTTTTGTTGTAATCCATATCAAAGGTTAAACACATTTGTGGTTTTGGTCATTTAATAGGATTAGATGAAAATGAGAACGACGGTAAAACAGCCACTTTTTCCTTTTATCTATTGTACAATAATAAGAAAAGGAAAAAAAAAGATTAAAGAACAAAGAAATCACAGGATTTGTCAGGCACAACATAAGACATGTTTTACTCACCTTCACCTGCAACAGCGAGATACTCCTGCAGCAAACGGATAATCACCAAAACAATCATGATGTAATTTGCTCTGCACTTAATCCAAGCTTGGTGAATATGCTCGTGTCTCTCCTGCTTCATCCCTTTTATCTGCATGTGTCTTTCTCACCTTGACCCCTCGATCTGCTTCTCCCCAAATCCATTAGCGGGACCGTCCTCCTATTGTTTCAGCCTAATCTGTTAAACATTCTCTTCCCCTTTTTTTTCTGTTGTCGTGCTAAAAAGAAAAAAAAGTGTGGTGATGATACTTTTGTCCGTCTTGTTTTCCCCCCCTCTCCCCTGATCCTCCCACATTTAAAAGACAAGGACTTAGCAGCACTGAGTTCACCTGCAGGTGCTTTAAATCAACCAAATTACTCTTCTTAGTGCTGTGCAGAAAGTGTTCTTACTTCATGACAACAGCAGTGTTTGCACACTCAGGTCTGACCATGGAGTTGAGTGAGAGGACACACTGTGCCCGTGGAGTGAATGTGTTCTTATCTAGCTCATTACTGGAGTACTAGCTCAGACCAGGCAACATGTACGGTTTCATTTAGAGGCTGTCCAAACTAACCAGATGCTCACAGTTTTTATTTCTTATATGTAATCAAATCGATGGAAGCATTACTCAGCAAGGCTGCTGGAGGAAATAGGGTGGAACGTGCCATTCTTGCTTTGTGATTACTCCTGGAAATAAGATACGATTCAAATCAGCACTTTAAAACACTATAACCGCAGCGTGGAATAAAAGCCATACGGCATGAACTGCATCGCTTTTTATACTTTCATTTTGTTCAAATGAGATTGTCTTCATCTTGATATTGTTTTAAAGGTTTGTTGTGACACAGATTTGCATTCATTTGGTCCTGGCGTCGTTTGCAATTGGCAAAGACTCATCGCACTTTCCTCCAGGGCCAGCGTGAGGTTTGCACAGAAACGTCTGAGGATTATTTGCAATTTATTTTTTTTACAGTAGGTACACATAATAAGAGAAATAAATCAAAAATATTAAAAAGGAATAGATTGGAGCCTCTCATACTCACTCATCTGAAAGTCACAGGGGGCGCTGGTGCCAATCCCTGTTGACATAGGGGGAAAGGCAGGGTATAAACATCACCAAAAGGCCACATAGAGACAAACAACTACACACTCTCACATTTATGGTCAATTTAGAATGTCCAATTTACCTAATCCCCAAATCTGGGGAAAAAAGAACGACACACACACAAAAGGGGAGAACATGCAAAAAGGACCTTATTCTAACTGGGTCACGAATATGGGTCTTCTCCCTGAAAACACAGGAAATGCTAACCACTTGTAGCCTTTTCATTTTCTTTAAAAAAAAAAAAGAAGAGGAGGAAAGAATACATTGGTTTCCTCTGTGCAGATACGGGCAGATCCTGACAATCATGGGATGTCATGTATCTATTGCATGCAGCAGAATTCATCCCCACAGGTTTATCTTTTAGGATGTCCTGTGTCCCGGAGGACACGGTCAAGACCTGTAGCTGCTTCTTGTAAATAATGTCCAATAGATCCATTAATCACCAAAACTCCACTTTAAGTACAACAGACAACTGCACGTGGACCCACTTTCTCCAAAACCTGGATAAGGATTTTATTGATAATTGAATTACATTTCTCTTTTATACATATTTCATAAATGGTACAGGATTTTACATGTTCTTTTTTGCCAACATTGCAGCATCATATGTCAACAGAAAAAAAAAAAACAAAGACAAGAAAAACAAAATAAAAAAGAAGAGGTCAGAATGGAGTACAAGATCATTTCAATCCTATATTCCGCTTCACTCTTTTAGGCATTTTAAACACGTCTTATTGGAATTGCACACAAACGAGATATTTTAAAAAAAACAACAACACGCATTCCAAACAGAGTAATAATAATAATGTGATTCTTTGGAGGAAATAAAGAGGTCGAGGGTGAGTTCAAATGAAAAGAGAGAGGGACAAGAACAGGAGGTGTTCCCCGAAAAGCTAAGAGAGTGCGCCTGACGCTTTTTCCTTTTGACTCAGATGCAGGACGGAGTTACTGAGGTCAAGTGGTCATAAAGAGCTTTCTTTACACAAGCACTGAGGATGGAGGGTGCTTTTGTGTATTTACTGGGGAGTAAAAATTACACACCGAGTGTGGGGACACGGGAGTAATTAAAGTGAAGATGGGACTGAGGTCTGATGGGGGGTTTGAGCAGTTGGTTGGCTGGGACTAAGTCAAATTTGACAAGGCAGATCCTAAAGACGCAGCCCTGTCCACTGCCCTTTATAACTAGGAATCTCTACAAACAACATTCTTAAATTATCTTTGCAAGTTGTGTTTCTTCTTCTTTTTTTTTCCGTTAGATAAATCATCTTTTTTTTATTTATTATTTATTTAATTTTACATAATTTCCCATGTAAACATACATTCATGCAACACCCTCTTTATAATAAAGTTTCCCTATATTTGATATATTTTGTTTTTTAAAAAAATGAAAAAATTAAAGTGAGAGAAAAACAAAAAGGCAATAATCAATGGATGGCAATGATTTTTTTTTTGTGATGATAAAGAGAAGACTTGGAAACAGTGAAGAGGAGGATTGGACTGCAGACAGAGGCCTCAACTTGCGTAACTCGCACTGTACATCTCCAAGGAAACGCCATTGTCACTTTGTGTGTGTGTGTGTGTGTGTGTGTGTGTGTGTGTGTGTGTGTGTGTGTGTGTGTGTGTGTGTGTGTGTGTGTGTGTGTGTGTGTGCGTAATTGATACAAAACTAATGTGGCTATGAAGTGGGATGAAGGCAGAATAGATTTTCACTACCATTGACAGGCAAGGACAAGGGGCAAAGTATTCATTAATATTGTGATCTGAACTTTGCAGCCGGATTCAATGGGAAAACACACATGGACACACACACACACACGCACGCACACGCGAGCCAAGATTGATTTCCAGTCCAAGATTTCAATTTAACTATCCTCCCTATCAATGTGTCTTTTCAAATAAGAGATCGACTTTCTCACTGCTGCTGCTGCTGCTGCTGTCGCTAAAAGGATCACCTTTTTAATTATTAGTCGCTCGATAGGCGCCGTTTCCCTTGGAGCTGACACACACACACAGTCATAGATCAGACCAACGTCTGCGTTTTTTGAGATCTGCATGGCTAACTTCGAATTCTGACATAAAATCATGCATTTTAATGAAATACCTCAACAGTTAAACACCGCGATGTCCTCCGTAGGATTGGGCCAGCTGTTCACACATACCATCAGGAGACTATGTTGCACAGATGTCACCGTCGCTGTGCTTCCCTGCTTCTGCACAGGTGATCTAAGAGCAGCTCACAGTTCAAAATAACTGAAGGCAGGTGTGGAGACACAAATAGGATTGGAGAGACGGCCACCAATCCTCGCTCTGAATGGTGGTGGAGTTGGGGGGGATAAGTGAAGCCAAAGAAGATTCAGTGACGATTCAAAAAATAAAAAAATAAAAAGAAAGAAAAGAAAGGACAACATAAATATTTATGATCTCTATAGGCTTTGATTTAACTGAGCGGGGAGGGTGAGACGTCAGCTAGATGTGGCAAAGAAAAGTGTCCAATTAAGTACAAAATTGCAATAATGCTCCTACACATTCACAAATTTCTACTGAGGGCATACCACAGCATGCAGTCTACCCTGCCTTGCCATCAAGGGAGCAGGGGGGCATTACAGCAACAGTGGGAGGAGAAAGCTCTGGCTTTATTTTTAGGAGAAAGCGCACCGCTATGAATCAGTGATCAGTGTCATGTTGCTCTATATTTAGGTGCAGCCTTTTATTATTTTTGTCTGTGCATCTCAGATACTACGGAAGGGAAGGCAAATTGCCCGAATCCTGCTCCTTCTCTAAACTTTTTTTTTTTTTTTTTAAAGCCATTCAGTTCATCAGATATATTGAACTATAACATGCCTGTCACTTTGTCTAA
Source organism: Microchirus variegatus (assembly GCF_963457635.1). Classification (NCBI taxonomy): domain Eukaryota; kingdom Metazoa; phylum Chordata; class Actinopteri; order Pleuronectiformes; family Soleidae; genus Microchirus; species Microchirus variegatus. The sequence continues at coordinate 16,677,133 of NC_139812.1, read as the reverse complement.
AGCGGGGGACTCGGTTTCTTTCGCCTCTAAGGTAACACCTAAACAAATAGGGCAGAGAAACAGGACAACATCACTACCCATAGGGCATAAAGGGTCATCGGAGGGTTTGATGAGTGTGAAAATGATGCGAGTCGTATGCTGTGACGCCGTCATCAGATCCCAAAACCAACTGAACACCTGTGACATCAGTGCTCTCTCCACCTCCATCATCATCAAAACACCAATATTTGTTAATATTGTCTTCATCTCGCTAGAATTCAGAATCTGATTTTTAAAATTTAAAAATCTAAGCCGAAGCCATTATCACCCCGATTTGGCTTCAGTATTTTGTCTCTATTTTAGTGATAACCTGGATGTAGTTACTGTTAAATATTATACTAGTGTTTGTTGTGAAAAGATATGAAATAGCATACAGTACAATCCTCTTTTTCTTAGTGCGTATGTGATATGTCGCAGGTGTGCAATGGTGCGGTCCTTCTTGATGGGGAGATAAAATTAGGTTTTTTTTGCGAGAGAGCTCCTCCCCCCACTGACAGAAACTAGCCTCTGGTCATCTGTTTATTTGATTGTATACATATATATATTTATATTCTTCTCATAACAAATATAATATGGCTTTCAAAATAAAAAGTGCCAAAATATTTTCTTTTTTTCTTTTTCTTTTTCTTTTTTTTTTTGGAATAAAAGAACACACAGTGATGTTGTTGTCGGTAGTACTCTCATACTTGCGCAGACCAGGCCGCTACAGGACGTCAACAGGAAGAGGAAACGAGGCGTCGCCCGCGTCTGCGTCCTGTGAGCCGAGACAAGCTCCTGACAAAGGTCACAAGTGGAAGGACAGCTGTCTGTTACCTGGAGGAGGCGTGGCCCAGGGAGGGAGAGGCAGCAGAGTTCGGCTTCAGGGAAGACGACAAAGGTCTCCCTGATGGTGCGACTGCAGTCCGGACTTTCTTGTAAACTTTTAACATTTGGGGTAGAGTCTCTCCCTGGAGCCGGCCCCCAACCAAGAGTAGGTGTGTGTGTGTGTTGACAGTTCGACTGCTCAAGGAAGCGAGACTGTACTGCTGCGTCAATCCGCAGCGTGATGGTCGGGGGGGGCCCTTGTCCCAGTGTACCCTGAAGTCCCCCCCCCACACACACACACACACACACACACATAAATGCACACACAAACAAACAGGCACGCATGCACACACACACACTCAACAATGCCCTTCTGTGTGTCCTCTGTCCTGGAGCGTCTAAAGGTGTGATAATTCCCGATGTCCCTGGAGGTCACTTAAGTCTCTCTCTGGAGACTTGAGGCATATCCATAGTGCCCAGTTTTATTTCGTCATCATTTTAAAGTCATCGTCCTTTTCATCGTTGTCCCCAACCTTCGCCTTCTTTGCTTGGTCTTCTTTGTTGTCTTCTTAGAAGTTTGTTTTTTTTCTAACTTGCAATTCCATCTGGAGTTTTCAGTCAGGAAAGAAAAAAAAAAAAAAAAAAAAAGAAATTAAAAAAAAAAAAAAAAAGAGGAAAAAGATTTCTAACTCCTACAGTCAAGAAGGGGATGGGATTTTTGGGTGTGGGAGGGATGGTGGGTAGAAGGAGAGGAGGTGTGAAACTGTCGTGGGTAAAAGGAGAAAGTGTTGGACAACAGGAAGGTGGAGGGAAAGGAGCTTGTAGGAGCCGAGAAGGGAGGGAGTCACTCGCTCTATCAATTTTCACTGGTGGTGAGCTGCTGAACTGGGAGCTGGAGTTGGAGCGGGTCCCGAAGACGCTTCAGATCTAGCTCCACCTGTTGTGGGTGGATGGAGAGAGAGAGAGAGAGAGCGAGGGAAATTTAGATTAAAGTGTTCGGGGAAATAAAATGAGAGTGAATCTAAATACAGTCATTACAAATACGCCAAATCCCCTAGTGTGAAATACAATCTGTAAACGTCCAAAGCGACCGTACCTCGGCAATATCATCCTTCAGCTTGTTGTACTGCTCAATGTCGAAGCGTGTCCTTTTCACCCCCTTGTGGAAGAACAGCAGATATTGTCTGTCTCTAGCATCGGGGTAAACATACTCCTGCAGGTTCCAGAGAGACACAGACAGAGTGTTTAGTAACAGGAAGCACATTTATCAGGTAGCCTGGGTTTTTCGGGGGCCGCAATCACATCGTTGTCATATCAAAATCTAATGTTCATCTTTCAACTGCAAAGGGCAACAGCGAGAGCAGATCGGCCTTTCAAACGGCTAAAAAATGTTGTCATTTAGAACAGGGCGTTGTAAATTATTGTGAGGCTTCTTTCTCAGGTTGCTAGGGGAGTTACTGCATAACGTTGCTAAAATAATACATGACACATTGCGTAATTTGGCACAAAAATGCATGAAAAGGACAACCCTTGTGTATACTAGCAGTGGGGCTATTAATAAGACTCATCTAATGATAATGTTAACAGTAAGTCGTCTGAAAAAATATCAGAAGAGCTGGTGAGATGATTTATTGACTGCCACCAAAGGAAGGACGCTTGACTCGCTTCTTTGACCTAAATAATTAATGAATATGAGAGAGTTCATGCACCTTTTATGAGGTCAAACTCAGCATTTTCAAGCCCTTGTTTGTGTCAATTTTTGTTTGTGTCAAAAGCTCATCCTTATAGCTGCTTATTGCTCGGCTGCTGAGACTCTACTGACTGCGATAATTGGTAGATGGCGGTAGGTGGCGCCACATGCCAAAACATTATTTGCAAAATATTTTTTTTAATGCAAATATTTTGGCTGTACTGTTGTTGTTGGTGAGTTCAGTTTGTTATATGAACATTATTCCTGAGTCTCTGTGACATATTAGGAGGATTTTATGGCTAGTTGCTTTTGATTTATTACATAATGCACCTTTAATGATTTCTTTGTTATGTGGAGCAAAGAAATGAAGAAAATATTCACATTTAAGAAGCTAAAAACAGTAGAAATCTTGTTTTAATATAGAAAAAAGCTTCAAACCGATTATTGATTATCAAAACAGTTGACGATTAATTTAGTAATCGATTAATAATCAATTAATCGATTAATTGTTTCAGCTCGAAGAGATACAAAATTCAATTCACCAGAGCAGTTTTCATTTTAAGGCTATCCAACTTACTTTATTTCTTCATCTAATAGGTGAATTGATCAGTCAGATACTTTTTTCTTATGAAAGGAAATATAGAAATACCCTTTGTATACATTGAAAACCAGGATTTAAAGCACTTTTTTTCCAGTATTTAGGATCTGACTGGTGTCCTACCTGACGTGTGAGCACAAAGTAGGCATACATGGCCATGGCCGTGCCATAAGTGATGAAGTAGGTTACAGGCTCCATGATATCCCAGGAGTACTCCCACCAGGTGAGCCGGGCCAGGACGCCGAACTGGGTGGCCATGTACGCCATGCCCCCCCACAGCACCCAGGTGGTGCGCCGCTCTGCCCTCTTACTCAACTCCTCCCTCACCTGCACAGTCGAGTCGAGAACACAACAGAGTCAGTGAGTCAGTGAAAGAAGAACAATGTGAAGTTTCAAGTTTGGGTCCAGAGTCTTATTGGGGGGGGGGGATATTTTGCACACATTCTGCACACAGACCGATAACAGCTGATTATTTTAGACCCCTGTTTACAGATTATGGCTTCATTATCATGAGATGAACAAATCGATTATCTCATTACAGGAATGATAACTTCATTGTTTTCCTAATTTCCCAACTTGACGGCTCCTTAACTATCACTAATGAACTCAACTGGCCACGCCACCTTTAACCAGTCATTACAGGCTAAATAGGAGCGAAGCCTGGTATCCTAATGCTGCAGGGTGAATTTGCATACATGTTTTCTATACACGGGCAGGGCAGGGGTGAGGTAGGTTGGGAACGAGAAGCGTTTGTTTGAAAGTTTTAGTAGGCAGTGTCCTCTCCATCACTCCCACCGTCACGTTTCTTTTTTTAAACTTGGTCTAATGTTATTCTTACTTGTATTATTTATGCCAAATTGAATTGATTTTGAGACATGCAAAGTGATTCGATTGCATGTGTTGCTGTTTTAAACTCCTCCAAGCTTCTTGCATCCTGTATCTGCCTTGAGATCATATTAATGACTTCCTGTGTGCAGTGGGGGAATGTTGCCGGGCAACACAAGATCTAAACATGCCGCTATATTGCGAAACACAGAGTGTCATGTGAAGCAGATCAGTGGTTTGGATCTAACAAACATTTGTTTATATTTAAATCATATTAAAATAGCAACTACAGCACATCATGCTTTTTTTCTTTAGATGGTCACACTTTTCTTCAGTAATAAAATTGTATATACAGAACAACAACAACAGAAATGTAATATATATGTCATTGGAAGGACCTTCTCTAGGGGGCGGAGTTGAGAGTTGAGGTCCTCCAGTCGTCCAATCAGCTCGCGCTCTTTGCTAAGTTGGTGCTCCTCGATGCGCAGGGTGGTGTAAAGCTGCTGCACCAGAAACTTGACATCACTGAGCCTCTCTGCCTCCTCATGGGGGAGTATTTCTATGACGCGCACACACACACACACACACACAATACAATTATCTGTCAACAATGACTATAACCAAATTATTTACAGCACAAAAGGGACAGACTGTGGCTTTACGGTGCCGGACCTCACCTCTTCTCGGTGGCCGCACGAGGTATGTGGTGTCATTAATGACGAGGTTGAAGTCATCCAGCAGCAGGATGTCTATACCTGTGGAGGAGGCAACCCTTGCTCCATCTGGGCGGGGAGGGGGTGGGGGGGGTGGGGACGAGACACAAACGGGAGATGGAAGCCATGATAAGTGAGACGAAGCATTGACGATGAGCCACTTAAAAACACCCTTCACCTCTCTTAATAATAATAAGACACAACGATGTCTGATTACAGTGAGAGGACAAAGCAGACGCGCTCACACACTAAGATTGTAAAGTGGCGGTTGATCCTGCATAATGAGCCCTCAGAGCAGAGTGAGGGGCGAAAAAAAATCATTTCATGGTCCTTGCTTTGGTATTAAATTATGGAGAAAGGCCACAGATGCAGCAACACTTAATAGCCTTAAAAAATACAAGACCACTTGAAAGCATGTAAGGGCATATCGATGTTACCTGCTGGACTAAATGAACATGATTGACACGTGTGTGTGTTCTCATGTGTTTTTTGCGTGCATACCTATGGAGTAGATGGCTACCCGGTCAATGCCTCTGTCCTCTGCCTGGAGCTGTTGCAGAAAAACTCCCACACAGTCACTGAGAGGCTTGAGGGTGAACTGGCAGCGCTCTCGCCTGGAAGGCAACGTGACTGAGATCACCGGCAGCCCATTCTGATAAGCCACCGTCACCTCTGAGAGGAGGGAGAGAGAGAGAGAGAGAGAGAGAGAGAGAGAGAGAGAGAGAGAGAGAGAGAGAGAGAGAGAGAGAGAGAGAGGGGAGAGTGGCAGGCAAGGAAAACACTAGTCAGACAAAATGTCACAAAGGCAGAAACGTTAAATGACAAACAGCAGTCTCTACTGAACCACTGAAATGTGCTTTTATAATGCATTAGTAGCAATTTGTTGTTTGTTTTTCCTTTTGGTTACAGTTAGACTAAGCCTCTTATAAATAATTAGCTTTTAAATATGCAGAACAATTGCTGACTTACTCATATAGACATATACACATTTTTATAAGGCTTCCCTGGAGGGTTTTGTGGCAATTCTCCCTCACAAAGTATTTTAAATGTGAACATAAAATGAATATCAGCTGACTGTTTGGGAACATTTATGTCTCTAAGTTGAATTAGAGCCAATTAATCCACCAGTGAGCTACCTGTAGGACTGGGTAATATGGCTGAAACATTATACACCTTTATACATATATACTGCATACATACATACATATATATGTGTATATATGTATGTCTATGTATGTATATGCATATATGTATATATATATATACATGTACATATAGCTACATACATACACATATATACATATATCTACATACATACATATATACATACATACATACATACATACATATACGTATATATGTATGTATATATGTATGATGCATATATATATATATACATACATACATGTGCATATCTATACATATATATATACATATATATGTACATATATACATATATGTATATGTTCACATGATAAAATATCAGATTATATGAAAGTTGGAGAAACCAGTTAATTGCTGTTTTTCAAATTCTTTAAGAACATGTTTTCACACCGCATAAACACATTATAAATACATTATATAGCTAGATAGCAAACATCGATATTTAATAAAAAAATAAAAAATAAATAACACCCCAATTTGTTGTTATTTCCTGAATCCCCGGCCATAATTGTATCTATTTCAATAAAAATCCTGATGCTCCATCCACACATTATCGACATGCATCATCTGAGGGCTGCAGGGGAGCTGAGGCCAATCCCTGCTGACATAGAGTGAGAGGTGGAGCATACCGTCTGTCACAGAGCTGATATATAGCAAACAAACATCCACGCCTACAGGAAATTAGGAGTCTCGAGTCAATCAAACCTGCACTACTATGGATTGTGGGAGGAGGCGATGAAAGAAAACAGGGGGAAACCTTCAAACTCCACACAGAAAGTCACAGAACCTTCATACACTGAGGTGACCGTCCTTCTGACTGCACCACACAAAGTGTGTGTGTTTAAATAAATAATTTCTTCTGACCACACACACACACACAGGAGTGTGGTTTGACACCCAGTAGAGGGCAGAACAGCAGCAGCAGCTCCACCTGTTTGAGTTCAACAACAAAACAACTGAACCAAGACAAATATCAGACGACTTCACTGCTGAAAAGGCCAAATCCTGTATCTGCAACACGACTAGTTAACTACAGCGACTGCCTTTAAGGTTATTAGCGAAGCCTATATGAATTCTGATTTGATACATCTCCAAATATGAGAGAGTGCTTTTCTGCCAAAATAAAAACAAGCCCTTGTTGGTCTGTTAATCCCTGAGAATCAATGTGGCATAAAACTGCTCGCCCTCTCCTCACAGAGCTGTCATAACTGTGATTCACTGATGACAAATATTGATATTTATCACTCCCATAGAAAGGCTTAAAAAAAACTCTGGTACGGTGGGGCCTACAATCAAAAAGACCTTGAGCTACACATCATGAACCACTCATTCCTTTCACCTGTTCATAGCAGCAAATACAAGAAAAAAAGGACCAGAACAAATCAGTTCGGGGAACAAACAGAAATATATTTCTCACAATATTTTTAAGATTTTGTGTGCTCGGAACCCTCATCTACAGCATACGTGCTAGTTTCTAGGGATGCTTTTTCATGCCTGATACCCGATCAATCACTAGTAATGTAATCACCTATGAAGCCATTTGTCTTCTTTTATTTCAAAATAAGCCCACATATCTCACAGCATCACTACAAACATCTGCATTTCTCATCTTTCTCTATATAGTGTTTATTTCTGACATTTGATCCAGTGATTTTGAACAGTATATGACCGATATTAATCCTTAACGTCGTACTGTAGTAGTTTCATTTTTGTAACGTACAGCTAAACCGCCGCAGGTTTGGCAGAGGCAGTGGCTACCATGTTAATAATGAGTTTGTGATGCAGCTCTACCGGTCAGTAACTGGTTATAACGAGTCTGCACAGCATATTGTATTATCATACTGAGTGGCCCCTAATGCCAGAGCAATGCATCAACGCAGAGGGCTGCGAGCGCACAGAGCACAGAGATCTAAGCTGCCGTATTACACCCAACAACCTCTCTCCTTCCTGCTCAGCACCACTGCAGTGAATCAGCAGATCTCAGCTTGGGCTCGCACCAAGAACTGAGGGGATCATCGCGTGGCACAGGCAGCGCGAGGCTGGGCTTGGTTTCAGGAGCGTCTCGACCCACGTTCAAAGACAAAGCGCCGCAGACGTCTCATTTCACACCGACTTCAGTGACAGTTTGAAACTTAAAGCCTAATCGTCTGCGCCGTCTCTCCTCACGTAACCTCCTCCCGTTGTCCTCCCTTATCCGAGCATCGCGGGCAGATTATTAAGGGTGTGAGCATCCTGTGCCCATCTCTGCTCCAGGGCTACATCTCTTGAAGCTCACTTTAAAATGAGATCAGATTGTCCTTCAACTTTCAATCCCCCGACCAATCCATCTCTCCCACATTCTCACTTCCCATGTCTCCTGCCTCTCACACAGATGAGCAGATGCTTCCCCGAGACAAGATTTTATATTAAGGGCTGGGGGCCGTTAACTCCAAATGAACCTCTGTCTGATTGATGCGGATAAAACATTCTTTTGTGAACCCATTTTTGTGGATGGGGGGGAGTAGGGGGTTGTAACTTAAAAAGGGAAACTCCTTACCTTCTGGAGCAGCGGAGGAACACAACAGTCTCTGACCATGCCATGATGGGCTGCCCCTCCAAACCTGCAGACAGGAAAAGAAACCTGGTTACTTCATCTTTCATTTCAAGTCATCATCCTCATCTGTGCTTTTTTACTTCACCTGTTGTTTATCTTTTGTCAGGATGACCTATTATTATGCAACAAAATGGCTCAATTATGTTCCAGTTTAAAGAAATGATGCTCCATGCAGAGCCACACCCAACACACACACACAAAATGAACAGATATAACTGCGGATTCCAAGTCATGGAAGTATCCTACAATGTGCTGCTGCTGGTCTCTCTCTCTCTCTCTTCTGTCTCTACATCGCTTCCCTCTTTAAAAAAAACTGAACAGCAACAGCGTAGTTATGTATGAATTCTCGATTTGTCACAGACGAGACAGAGTTGGGGTAGAGGATGAACAGAGGAACAAAGCTGGGGAAGCCCTCTTTTTTTTGGTGAGGCAAAGAAGGAGTTGTTAAATGCTTAGCACGTTTTCAATTAGAGAATTCATCATGTTTTTTTTTCTGGCGAGCATGAGGGAGCCTTTTAAGGTATGAGACAGGCAGTCAGATTTCCCGCATGGGGAGAGGATGAGACTGCAGAAGGCCAACTGTCCCAAATATGAGTCATGTGATATTTGACACTGTGGTGTTTTATATGAATGTGTTCACTGGGTATGTCAGTATATTAAATTTCCCACAGTGGGAGCACAGCATTGCCACTCAATACCAAACACATTAAGTGATCCTTCAGTCAACAGACCTGACTGTTTGGTACTAAGGAATCCAGCCTCAGTTTGATGCACTCGCCCTGTGTACAACTGTTGTAATATTAGATTTACAAAATATGATAAATATGATAAACTGACCCTTACTGTCCTGAATCCCAAAACAGCAGAGAAGCTCTTGCTGCTTCTATTTTTACACTGCACTGACAGTTATGGACCAAAGAGACGAAAGGCATGTTTGTGTGTGGACTTTTTTCTTTTTCTTTTTTTTTTTTTAAACTGCATCACTGAGCTCAGCAGAAACATGTGGAATACAGCAATCACACAATTATGATGTTGAATAGTCAGTTAATGGGCAATGTTAGGGAAGCTTTTTTCCATCACATGACTCAGTGGTAAAGATACTCTATGCAACACAAGAAGACCAACCAAGAGAAGAAAAATCTAGAAGAATATGTTCATGATAGGACCCAAAGATGCCGTTTTAGAGGATTTATTAGACTATATACATAACTGTGTGCTGTTTATGTAAAAGGGCATAAAAACTGGAATTTCCATTCAAGAGTCAGCTTTACAATAACTAAAGGCTGTGTGAACTTCACTGACCCAATCATTAAAACTAACACTGGTGGAGGAAAAGGAAAGAAAAGACAAACTTAAAAATATTTTCTGTACGATGACAGAGGGACTGAGCAGTGGGATGTCCACTAATCCCAGCCCCAACCTGACAAAAACCGCTGCCAATCAACTACGGCTGAATAAAAGTCCTCGCTGTCAATCACGTTATGTGACTTTCAGTCAATTCCCCAGTTCCCCACACTTGTTTATAGTCAGTCGGTACAAACCAGTCAGACTGCTGCACTTCCACTGACCCTAAAAAAAAATTAGCAGTAAACATTTCGACGGCAGAACGTGAGTGACATTAATTAGCAATGAGCCGTTAACCTGCCTGCTGTCAGCTCTGGATCTTTACTGCTGTGTCCCGAGGATGCAACACCGACTATTTACTACACAGAGGATCCATAGACAGAGCAGAGATGTTATACACCAAACGAGAACGCATAAAAAGACTTAAAAACATAAAATGAATGGTAAAAAACCTGTTACTACTGCAGTTCTAATACACGACCTCTGTGCATAGGGGACTGTGCGTATGTGTCTACACATCAGCACTGTAAAAACCTAATGAAGGAGTGAATGATGCAGTAACACAGTGGAACGTGTGTGTGTGTGTGTGTGTGTCCAAAATGAGAATACTAGTCGCCATACCACGGTAACGAGAGGAGCCGAAAAACAGCGTCTGCTGATCAGATGATACGCTGAGAAAGGCAATTCTGTCTGGTCTGGGATAACTGCACAGTCTGCAGAGACGGGTCCAACAAAGCTTTGCTCATTCATTACCTTCAGCTGTTTAAAAGTCAGGAGGAAAAGGTTTCACCATCAAGATAGGCACAGCATCAACTACACACGCATACGCAAATACAAAGCTAACGTGTGTGTATGTCCATCTGTGCAGAGATTAGTGAATGTACCGATGTGTGTGTGTGCAGGTAGTGGGTGTATGTGTGATTGTGCGTCCACCCGTCGGTTCGCCAGCCTGTTTGTCAGCGGTAGTTGCAAAGCGACCGAGCAATCTTTACCACACTCCTCCTCCTCCTCCTCCTCGGCACACAGCCCCTGAAACGCTGTCTGAAATATTTAACAGCAGCAGTCAATAGCACAGCAACCTTGGAATCGATGTCACGTGGCCAAGAGAGGGGGAACAAGGAAGAAGAAAAGGGGGCATCGAGGACGGCCACTGAGATGGACAGATGAACTGAGGAGAGGGGAAAAGTGTGCAGGTGCAGGAGGAGGAGGAGGAGGAGGAGTAGTGTGAGGATAAATGGAGGAGCAGCAGGGGAGTGATAGAGATAAATAAAGGTTGGAGTAAAAGGGTGTGAGTCACCACAAGTGTGCGTGCCTGCGTCGCTAACCATGTGCTGCTGCATCTACTGTATTCTGCAGCAGACAACCCCTCCACACTGAAACGTGACTATAGTATGTGTGTGTGTGAGAGAGAGTAGATGAGATGATGGCTGCAAGGTAGCACATGAGAAGAAAGAAGGCAGAAAAGAAGGAGGGAGATTAAATACAAAGATAGAGAAAGAGAGTGTAAGGGAAGGCAGCTGGAGGAAGGAGAGGAACAGTAGACTTGAGGAGGAGGAGGGAGGAAGGGAGGTGGGGAGTGCTGATCACTGCAGTAAAGGAATCCCTCGTCTAGAAAGGGGGGTTGCCCCTCAACTTCAGCCTCCCCCTCCCTCCTCCATCTCTGTCTTCCGCTCGCAATGAATCCTGATGTGCTGATTTTGATCGTCTCTCATTTCTCATCTGCACTGCGCTTTAACTTCCGCTGCATCTTATCACACCTCTTGTGTACGTGTGTGTGTGTGTGAGAGTGAGAGAGAGAGCATTTCCCTTTAATTAAAAAAATAAAAAAATAAAAAAAATAAAAACTCTCCAGAATTTAATATCTTGTTTGCAGCTTAGCAGAAGCACTGCAAGCAGGGTTGCAATTGATTATATGGGAAATACTGTACTGCAGGAGATGAGAGTAAATAAGAAACACTGGGGGGGGGGGTATAAGGTTTCTTAATACCAGCTCTCCCCTGCTCTCACATAACTGCTGCAAAAGGGACTGGCAATTTAAAGGAGAAAACAAAATAACGCTCTCTCCTAATGCGTGTGGCTTTCCTGTGTTTCCAGAGCAGCACTATTTGGACGGACTCCATTCTTCCAAAAGATCCAAGATCGTCATTTGTTCATCTCCCACAGGTGCTGAATTAGATTAAAACAATAACTAATCCTCATATAGCAACAGACACACAGATGTGCCTGTTTTCAAGACGGATAGATGCCAAATGATGGAGAAAAGTGAAAGTGCTGCATCCCTGCCTGTTATCAATAACTCTCCTTTTTCAGGAACTGCTTTCACTCGCAGTAATCTGAACTGTAATTTCAGTACAGATTACATATGTAGGCAAAATTGAAGGGATCTGAATTATGCAGGTTGTTAAGTAATCAGTTATTTTATTAAATCTGTCCAATGGACAAAACATATGAGGTTTAATGTATTGCCATGTGAATCATTATCCAATTTATTAAAAAAAAAACATTTCATGTTGTTTATTGTTAATATGATGCATCTTGTAAATACCTCACCCCAAATAGTGCAAGAAATAAGACATTTGAAATAAAATGCTGCAAGTTTCAGCAGAGCAAGAAAGATGTCCAAAAAAAAAATCCAGACAGGCCAAAGAAAAGTCTGGTGAATCACCAATGACTGATTCTGTCTGTGTGACCTGCATGCTGACAAACAAAGAGATGATACTTGAAACTGATATTTATCAGATACCGGTCAAATCTGGAAAAAGAAGAAAAACCTAATACTCTACTATATTAAACCCTACATGTGACACAAATGCTTCCCTAAATGCAGGCAACGTCCCGTAAAGAGATACATCCACTATCACTGTGATGTGACAAGGATGTGAGCGAGGGCTCTAGATGTCTCCCACACCGTTAAAGCATTGTTTCTGAAATGGCTGGTTATAGCGAGAACAACCGTCTTATTAACAGCCAAGTTGTTTAAAGGAGGTAAACGACTATGTCAGATGGACACTGGTATCATTAGCCTACTCAACACTGAGATATCAGTATCATATCAGGCACGAGAAGTGGTAATGAGGATTCCCCCCGCTAACAGTGCTTAATGTTGAAGTCTGATTTCTGGCCGTTGCGGTCGTCATTACGACATGCAATGTTATCAAACTCTAATTGCCGTTTGGCACATCAGCTGAGCTTCTCTACACCCACCTACGACTACGGGCACAGTGACTGCATCCATCTATGTGGTAATTTGGCCGCAGCTACAGACCAGATGATGTGTGCAGTCCCACAAAGTCATTCATGAAATCACCGATGGATACAAAGGCTCTCTCTCACACACACACACACACAAACACACACACACTATGTGTGGGTGCTGTACACTCCAGGCATGAATGCACACATGCAGTTTAATTATGCCTTAATATTACCCCTGCTTATCGGAGACGCTTGAGCTCTCAGTCCGTTTCCTTGGCATAAGTTGTAACGTGTGGACAGATTTAAAGGGGAAAGGGCAGGGATCAGTTCCCTGGTGGCTCAGCCATTGAAGAAAGGCTGCAGTCGAAGAGCAACGGGGTGCTCCATCGCACTACAATGACAGACAAAGCTGCATGGTCAAGGTGGGGTCAGAGGGAGGTCTCGGTGTGTAGAATGACAGTAGACTTCTGAATAGATCAACATGAAGGCAGCTAAGAGGAGAGAATAGACAAGTCTCGGGTAGAGAACTCATCCTGCCACAATCCATGAGGTGGACGCAATTTTAAGCCTCCACATACACGGTGGAGGCGTAAAATTAAAGCGGACCTAGACCGGATGTTCCAATTAACGCTGTTTTTTTAGTGTGCATCTGCGTCATTACCTTGTTTTACGAAGCCCTGAAGTTTCGAAACAAACAGTTCAGCCATTGCTGAGAACGCTGTGTTTTATTGTAATCTCGGGCTCAGCGAGATCTCCCTTCTGGTTAAGTAAACAGAATTTCTCCTGAAGATCCTCCTGCTCCAGGCACTATTCCGGGCACATCCGATTGTGTACATTCAACCGCAGAAGAAGAAGGTCTGTTGTGGAGGTGTTTCACGAGCAACAGTGTCTTCTGACTCTGGGTCTGACAAACTCATAAAAGGGACTGCGGCGGGGAGTCGTGACAAAGCTATTTTTAAACATTGTAAAAACAATGTTTTGATAATGAGTAGCAGTGCATCCACCATTCCAGAGGGGGGAGCTGTGCTTCTGAGAGCTGGTGTGCTGATTATGTCACTTCCGGGTATTGGCCAATCACAAGACAGTTGGGAAGGCTCTACGCTGGCTGGCCAATCACAACACATTCTGTATTCTGGGTGTGAGATTTCAGTCTGAAACACCGAGGATGAGGAGATTGTCAGTAAGGAGAGATATCTATTGGCTCGTTTACAGCAACTAGGAGGTTTTTGACCATAAAAACAAGTTAATGTATGTAAGTAGACCTCCATAACTAACATATATGTGCAACAGGACCACTCTATGTGAGCTTCAAACACTTTGAATGCAGCGGGGCCAAGCATTTCCAAGCATCAGCCAATGAGAAAACTGTAGTTCAAACACTTACACGGTTTATACAGAGCTCTCAGACAAGGTTGCTCTTCTTTAGTGATGTTATGTCAGACACTGCTCTGCTAACCTCCAACAGGCAATGAACACTGTCAAGTAATAAGGGATGCACATGTATGAGTCTGCTGCAAGAGTTACAAAAAAAATAAAAATAGGGACAAATAAAAACATATTTCAGCACTTTCAAAAACCCATGATCCGCTAAGCTGATGTAAACAAGACAGTCACTATATAACTGAGCCAAACAAACAAGAAGTGTAACTGGATAAGCTTCCTGCCACACAGTGACAACAAGAGTGAACTTTTGGATTTCTAGCTTACAGAATTGTGATGTTGTGTCCAGACAATTTAGTGATTGTGCAGTAGAGCAATAGAAGACAATCTGTGTTGCTTCAGGCCTGTGGCACAGATATTCTTGCTTTTGCGCTCAGTGTTGTTGTTGTTGTTGTTGTTGTGACTTTCCAGGATGCAGGCTTATAGAAGAGCTGTGATCAAGGTCAGTCCATCAGGTCGCTACTCATTCATGATCTGGTGAAGACACTGGGTGCTGAAAAATCCTGTGGCATCCTTTTCTTTTACCCTTTTACACTTGTTGTGATGCTATTTCAAACACAATTTCAACTTTTCTAATGCAGAATGGAACATCACACATACATAAACTTATATTTTGACACCAAGATCATCAATATTTGATTATCCAGTCGCAATCGAGGTTAAAAAAACACACAAAGAATGGCTTTAAGTGGTTGCCACGTTGGAAAGCGGCCATATTGATTGTTTTGCATAGCTTTTTTGAAAAGGGGGACTGTGCACCAAAATATATGGACGCACAATTTGTAAGAAAGGAAATTATTACTGACGGAAAGTTCAAAGTAGAAAATGATGGCTTTTGATGTCAATTTGTTCACTGTTTTCTGATTTATGGACTCAATTCAACCTCCCACTTAGGGAAACTGGATAAAAAATTGCTGGCTCACATCTAATAAATTATACAGCGAGTATGTAAGGGGCATACTGTGTCAGTGCAGTATAGCTGATGTGTCCAGTTTTATATCTTGTTGTTGCATCATGTCACCTCCTCTCTCTCTCTCTCTCTCTCTCGCTTCCTCTGCTCTAGGGCGAGGTCCAGGTCCTGTCCACTCATCCTCTTGCAGTCTACACTTCCCCATCAGGAGATTGATAAAAAAGACAATACAGACAAAAGCACAAATTCACCTCGATAAGATGGATGCTCTGCAATTGCTTGAGTAGAAAGCGGATTTAAGTACAGTCGGTGTGTCTGTCGTCCCTGTCATTTCCTCTGCCTCAGAACAATCTTACGTAACAAAAAAAGGCTGCCATTTATCTCGTCTGTGTTCCTCGGGTTGCTGGTAAAGAAACCATTTAAAGATATGACATCTGCATTCACTTTCTTCAGCGGCACAGTATTAAGTAATCTCTGCTCACACAAGGAGAGGGACGCTGTGACAAAGCACAGCGTGCCCCGCGAAAGCCCATACCCATCTGATCTCTCCACTGCAATGCAGCGTTGATAGTGAAAGCAACTCTCCCCTGATTAGACAATGTCAAACATCACACCCCCCGGCCTGGTCACAGCAAGATATATACAAATCCCACTTTACGTGTCAGTAAATTGCCTTTCAAACAATGGCAATGCTTTGATTAATTGATGCTAGCTCATGGCATACTTAATCCATGGGATCTCAGCGGTGAACGAGTTCATTTCCACGACACGTGGGCTACTTCAGAAAGCACCAGGTGGAGCCGTCATACGCTCGCCACCACCGACACCGACGACCCCACCTCGCTCCACTCCATGGAACCAGCAACCCTGTAACCTGATGCATTATTAAACAGCAGTGCAGGCATTCACACACATGAGCATAAGGCAACCACAGTGAGTCCTCTAAAGATTTGACCCATCCGAGGAGAGGCATTTGCATTCTCCAACGTTCTTTAGGTCCCTTCTGAGACGAGAGAAGTGCAGCGTGAACTGTGTGAACTGTGTGCGTGTGTGTGTGCGGTCGGTCTGCAGACATGACCCTTTACTGATTGCTCACACACCAGATGGCACTCGCCGGCGCCGCCACTTGTATCAGGTGTTCATTCCAGTGCAGGTCACGCAATACTTCCCTCACCTGCTCCAGCAACTGGATGAAGGGAGTGAAGTTTTTTTTTTTTTTTCTTCTTCACTCCCTCAAGCCTTTTCACTTTTTTCACCCCCTTTCTTGAAAGCGATCTCGCTGATATTCACAGACGCAGAGCACGTCCAAAGAGAACCGTGGCGGCCAGCCCGCTGGCCCACTCTGGGACTTTTACAACATGGCCTGAGGGTTGCACTGGTCTGCACTGTGAACTGGTCAACTTGACTAGCATGGGTTGAACCCCAGGATGCATGCTAGAGGCACAAATCTGACGCTGGTCATAGTGTTAGCAGAAGAAGCAGATAGCAGACTTTCGACTTTCAAACTATTATCATTTAAAAATTCAGCATTGAAGCTAACTCTTAATGCTTTTTGGTTTATTTTTTCAAGTGTAGGATACCTGTTTTCTTGTGGGTTTATAATTTTTTTAATCCGTGGCCATATCATACAGGCCTAATACCCTAAACTAGAAGAGCGCAGACCTCCAACCAAGGCCCATACAACACTCTTCTGACACCAACATTAAATGTGTCCTTCCCTGCTCCATGCCACGCATTAGGTTTTGTGAAAAACCAGTTTTGTAGCTTTTTGGTAAATCTGCTCACAGGCAAACAAACAAACAAAAGACAAATATCTTTGGCAAAGAATAATAAGAGCTTGTTGACTTATTCAAAAAAGTGGTTAGGGACAATGTCAAATTTCCTCATTTTATCAACAAAGGTGATCCTGATATGAGAAAAGGTAAGGACCTGCAGCTCTTCTGCATCCCACACCAATACATTCTGCTGAATAATCCCAGCTCAAACTGGGATTATCCTCTTTTTTTCTTTCTTTCTTTTTCTTCCCACCACCAGCAGCAGATAGAAAGCCTTGCTGTCCTTCTTTCCGTGCCAACATTATTATCTGCTTCGAAAGAGAGCAGATCTACATTTAGCGCCCACATTTTCTGTTGATTCTGGACACATTAATTAATTAAAGTGGAACTTGGCGGATAAAACATACATTTTAAATTGAGAAATAAATTACCAGCTATTTGCTCTGCCCAAGCCAGAACAAATGACCAGTTTACTGCTTCACCTGCTGAAACTGCTTTGGGGAGCTTAAAAACAGCAATATTTCTCCCTGACGTTTGATGATTTATGCAGCAGAAAACAACTTTTTTTTTGAAGTAGATTTTGTGGCAACTCACAAAACTCTGGATAAAAAGGATCATGCTCATGTTCATGTTCAGAGCCCAGTACAAGGTCATCATCGGCATTTCATCTCATCTGTAACGCTGAAGGGCACAAGATGCTCCACTTTCTCCATTTTCTGCTTCGTGTCTTGCCAGACTCCCAAAATTCTGTTTCCAAAAGATGTTCCCAACAGAGGCACAAACTCTGCAAGTCGTTACTCATGACTGTAAACTGTAGAAAGATGAGTTATATATTCCAAAACTTCGGTTATAGTGATCGTTAAAAGTAATTCCTGGTTACTTCTACACATTGAAATCTGCTTTGCCAAATCCTTTCCATTTTATGACCGATGAAAGTTTACTTTTCTGCAAATGGCTGTCGAGAGGCACAATGGAGTTTTTTTGTTCTTCTTCAGTAGAGGAACTTTCCAATTAACTGTCAGCTGAGACAAAACATGCAGTAAGATTTAATAATGAAAATGTCGAATTTGAATTTCAAGGTAGCTGGATGACTGAATCTTGATTGCGTTGTTGTTGTTTATTGTTTCAGCTTTTAACGAGCAGTGAGGTGAAGTAAAACTTGTAGTATTGTTTGACTAATGGACCAAACACTGCTTTAATGTGCAGGTATTACAACTAAACACCTGGCCAGACTACAGAATGCAGGGGAGAGAGGAATATGAAATAAATAATGGGCTAAGCATAGATCTGTCTTCACCAGTTCAAAGCTGGAAAAAAACTAATTGCACAATAATAACAGCAAAATTTACACCATCCATTTTGATGTTGTCCCTCCGGATAAGCCTCGCTTTTTTTCTTCTCTCAGCACCTGGGACAAGGTTTTGTGGGAAAAATTACGATTAAGTTACAGCCTATAGGAACTGCATTATTACGTATCAAAAAACAACAACAAAGAGAACAAAAGTGACCCAATAGCTATACTAATTTTTATTCAGGGGCAGTTATTATGACACAGCATAAGTTTTTCTTACTTTAAGTCTGGAATAATAACACAAACTCTTAACTCGTAGCATCTGAGAACCATTAGACAGATTTGTGATACCTGTGCATTGTGAGTTGATTTAACAGTTGCTCCCATAAATGGTCAAACATCAGCTAGTCCAGTGTCGTACCAATATTCCCCTGATGCAGAGCTGAATGTTTGTTCCACTGTTCTCTCTGAGTGTGTGAGGTGACATTCAGAGCAACATACAATGTCTCCCAGACTGCGCCAAAGATGCAACTGTTATTTATGGAGCAGAGCCTGGGAATCTTCCTTCTGAAGGAACTTTGACAGTCCTCTCCCCACACACAACGTGACCTTCAGAGTATTTTTTCTTCTCCCTCTTTTCAGATTCTGGGTCAAATACACAGCAAGCTGGAAAAGAGACCGGGGTCTGCTATGCATTCAGGAGGCAGTGGGACGCCATGTCTTTGCATATTTCACACTAAGCTAGTGCCACGTCCCAATAACAAGCCAATTAGGTGTGATAAGCCACAACCTTAGAAACTTGGATTTTCATGTTGAATACTCTGTAGTGTAAATTAGCCTTTAGAGGATATCTCTCTCTGGACTGCAAAGGGGGCAAGGTCAGAGTTCAGCTCTGTTTCTGCAGCATTAAATCCAGCCTTTGAGCCACTGGTCCATGGAGAGACTCCAGAAAGTCTGGAAAACTGAAGGAACAACAGTGCAACTCGCTGCCCTCTTTGGTTGTGTCAGCAAGTCTGTCCCGAGTTTGACTTTGCTGCAGTCCACACGGACATTTGGCATGCTAAAACACCAGCGCTGGAAATGAATGCAACTCAGACAGACTGACAATGCTGAAAGACCTGCAGCACAACAACTCGCTCATACTGAACATAGCAACATACAGCTCTCTTCATAAAGATACCTGTTATAGCAAGACTGTTGGTCTACACCCTCAGCTCGTCTATGATTAGAATATTTTAGATCGAGCTGCAAGAAGACAGTGACACACACAATGTCAAGGGTGAATTCTTTCATTTCAGGCTCTTTTGTGTTGCCAGTTTCCACCGAGCCAGTTTCCTACAATCACTTCCATTTTCTAGCGCGGGTGCAGCCCAATATTCACCAGCTTCTCCTTTGCCATGAGAGTAAAGTGTTTTAGTGGGAGAGTATGATGTACATGGAGACTATGTGGCTGGCTGCACAAGCTAAATCCTGGAGGCATTTCGGTGACTATGTTTGCAAGGATAGCTGGTGGGGGGGGGGGGGGGGGGATTCACATAGGAATCACGATTCTAATCATCCATGGTTCTGAATCGATTCATAAACTTCAAAAATCACACAAAACACCAGTTTGTGTTATTTGTGTACAGTTTATTTTTGTAACTTCTGGGAGAAAAAGGCAGCTAGCCTAAGCTTTTATTTATACAAGTAATTTTTTTGTACAGCAAAGTAAGTTTTTATTTGTTTTGAAGGAATAAATGTTAACTTTTGTCATAAGTTTGCTGTCGTGTGATCACATTATCACATTGTCTTATACAAACTGTATTGTGTTGATGCCATCGTTTGCCTTAACGCACTATGCATTGTATCAATTTCTGAATCGAGAATCGATTTTGAGTCAAATTGTGACCTTAAGAATTGAATAAAATCCAATAGTGAGCCACCCAAAGATTCACATCCCTAATAGCTGGTATACTGTAAAAATAATCTAATATTTATCTGGAAAAGTATTCAGGTCATACTCTGAAAACATGAAATATCTGATATTGGTTCATACAATCTTGAGATCAATACTTATACTATCCTCTGCACAAATGTTGAAGACTATCGCGGTCCTGTGACCACAAGATTTTAGCTCGAGCGGCGCTTTCATAATAACAGTGAAATTTGGTACGTAAACTGAAGTATGGCTAAATGAAATCACATCAGCAGCTGGTGAGTCAAGAATGAATATAAATTCAGGGAATCAGTACAAATACCCAGCCCTGGTGAAAAAGCAATTTTTAATTGCATGAGGAAGGCACGTCTATGTCTTCAATCAGATTATTAACAGGATCATAAATAAGTAAACGCATAAAACGCATCATCTCCGCAGACCACTATGAACCTGCACTGTCACAGGTGACCTTTAAGGGAGCCGAGAGACAAAGGGTCCAACACAGAAATACAGAGTCTAACTTATGAGCTCCACTGACCGTCCACTTTAATAATAATAACAGCCCCATTAATGGAGGCATCTCTTCCACACAGTTATGAGACGGAGGTAATTGGATGAATAAACCGAGAGAGCCATTGTGACTGACTTATGGTAGCATGTTCTCTCAGTTAACCTTGAGGGGAGTCCCGACATCATTTTTTTGTGAGGATGCATAAATGAAGTTGTGCCACTCTAGGGACCAGGACCACGGCTCAGTGAGACAAAGTCACATCCATCCCTAACGGCCCTCGTTAGTATAAAATCATGTCAGTGTTGAAATGAATGAATGCAGAGTACTTTTTAAAGACTTTGGAGAAATACTGTGTTTGTAGAACAACGGCATGTCATCTTGTTTTGTCAGATTGTTAATAAGAACAAAAGCCTCACCTTAAAAAAGAAATGCACAGATCCTGCACTGTGTGGAAGAGTCAGGAGAAGCTTGCTCTCAAACAAACTTCAATACAGCTGTACAGAAAGCGGGGCATACTCTTTCATCGTGCCAACCTGCAGGGCCGGGGGGAGCGACAGTCACAGCAAGTCAAGTGAGCAGAGAGCCCAGCTTTCAGGTCTCATAGGGTTCTGCGCCGCAGCTTGCATTCACATGCCGCCGCGTTATGCGACAGTCGCGCTGCATCCGCGAGCTCTGCGGAGTCATGACAACCCCACCATCCTGACTCCAGGACCACACAATGCTGACAATGCTGAACAGGCTCAGCCGATACTAATTGTGGATCAGGCTGCACGGCTGATAATGACTTTGTTAAAAGACCGTCCCCCGTCCTCTAATCTCGCCTCCAGCTCCTCCTCTCATTTCTGCCCTTTAGTCGCCGCGCCAGTCAGCTTCAGTACTGCTCACACAATCACGACATCTTTGTCCTTATGCCCTCATTCCTCAAATCTTAATCCTCATCATCACTGTGCTGCTTTTTCTCTTTGATTCTAGTTTGAATGCAATTTGACTCTCATCTTTCTCGAGGGCCTCGTCTGCCACTCGATTCCCCGCGGTCGCTGTTCTTGTCCATTTCCCTCTCTCCCTCACTGCAGGAGTCATCCTGGATTTTGGTGAATGAGCTCAGGCAAGGGCACACAACATCGTTTTTCGCCGCGTTGCCTCCCACAGTGGACCGACCACAGCTGCTCCGCTTCCAAGATACGACTGGTTTTACGCAATCTTGAAGCAAAAGCTGCTTCTTTTGGTTAAAATATGTTAATAATGTGCATGTTAAATGAATCTCAAAGGGGCTACATAGCACGAATGAGAGGTTTAACAGCTTTGGTGTGATCACAGCACCTCCAGGCATCACCGCTGGTGAGCTGGATCACTAATGTTAACTTGGAATGCAAAAAGTCTTCGGACAAACAAATTCACTTTTCTTTTTTGTTTACAACTCATCCTTCAAAAAACATGACCTTTAATGACCTTTAATCCCACAGGAATAAGAAACCTGATTAATGACAACGCCGTGTGGAGGATGTGCTGATAATTAGCAAGAAAAATAAGGACAAAGTGATAAGGAAAAGCTAAGCATTATGATGTAAATCGACATCTAAAAATAGAATATGCTGCATTGATGCAATTGGACGGTGTGATTTTAATAATTAAGTGCATTAATCTGGATTATTTTTACTGCATAATATTCTTATAGATGGATTAGCTGTAGAGGTAAGTGCTTTAATCAGTTGCCGTCTTTGGATAACTGAAATTAAGACTTTGCAACTCTTGAGGTTTAATCACGTTGAGCATGAACATTTAAATCGAAATGTAAAATAAAGTTAACACTAAAGCTGTATTTAATGATTTTATATTAATGAGAGTGTTTCATCAGCACAGAATTGACAGGCATTAGTAGCTGAAGCGTCAGGTTGTTAGACGCCACATGCTGGTTGTATATCACTGCAATGTGACTCCATCATGACAAAAATCACAGATTCACGAGGGCAGCATCAACACAACTTTGTCCCCACAAGTAGTAAACCAATTGTCGATTTGTAAGACTTTAAGTCAGTCAAACCGCCCCGGCAGCCGTTTAACATACATTCCTGCTTTTGAACGTCGGGGCTTCTGAATGCAGAGCAGGTCACACAATCGATCAAGATTGACGACGTGTTTGTTCAAACTGAGACAGAAAATGTCAGTTCGTACACGGGGAGAAAAATTGCCATCGTAAAACACGTTTCGCGATCAATCACAGACAGAGTATATCTCAGATAACTATGGCGACTGAATATGATATACATACTATTAGCGGGGATTGTTATCTGATTGTAGGTGAACAGAAAACAGATTTTGAGTGTGTTTGAAGTGAAGCAATCCTCTTTATATCCCTACATTTACTGGTTAGCTTATCAATGTAATGTGATAATGGAAAAAAGACATAAACACACACAAACAGATAAAGGTGACAGGTTTTAAACCTCACTGAAGTGATCAATATCTGTGTGTCGTGATGCAGAATAATCAGTTTGATTTGAAGTGGAATCAGAATGTGTGTGATAGATAATAATAATAATACTAATAATAAAACATTTTATTTATAGACCCTCAAGGACGCTGATAACGCAATAAAACCTGAATACATTTGTAAATGCTTTGTTGATGTGGGAAAACATAGTAGTTCAATTAATGAGGAGTTAAGTTTATTTCTCCTTGCATTACTTTTTCTTTTCTTTTTTTTTTTTTTACCTTGCTCCACTCGGTGAAAACAATCATTCCTTTCCAACTTTAGTTTACCTTATCAACTCTGATAATCAGCTCCTGCTGGAGCCTTGGAAATAAACAGCACACGCCCTCACACACACACACAAAAGCCTTTTGACACAACACTGTCAGAACCTTTCCAAACTGAAGTTTTATGCTCCATCGCTAACCTTTCCGGAATTAGGAACTTGCACGTGAGGGTGTGTTTGCGTGTAATAGGGAATAGTTAAGGTACAGCAGAGACTAAAGGTCTTTATAATAAAGCATCTTTCCTCTGCCTTTTTTTTAATCTTATATATTCTTGTGCATTTAATGTAAAGCGACTTTGAGTTTGTGAAAATGTAAATATTATTATTATTTCTGGAACCATTATCGTGCATCATACTGTTATAATTGTGACTAAAAATACAGACGCAGACCTTCAGTGAGCAATTCGTCTTTGCATAATAGCAGTGAATACACACACAACACAATCACTGGATCACTTTGATATGGAAGAAAACATACAGATGTAATGATTATGTGTGAGGCAAGTTCTGGGGAAATAAGGAGTGACCTATTTTCAAAGCCGACTTCTTTTGCAATTGACACAGCAATATTGCTCAGTGTAAGGCCATCTGACTGAGAGAAATGTGATTTTCGACACAAATTGCGCTTCATGTCTCGCGCTCACACCTCACGGTTTCGAAATAAATGTTTGAAGCTTGAAATCCTGGTCGCAATAAAAGGAAACTAAAAATAAAATAAAAAATACTACTATGTTACATGACCCTAAAGAAGAAGCTGTTAGTTCAGAAATGATAAATATAAAACAGAGGATATCAACAGCATCTCCTAACTTTGTTGCCACAATTAAAAACAAGTTGAGTTATGGACAACAACACACGGCACAACCTCTTTGTGACTTGATGCCATAAAAGGAGAAGTGACGGAAATGTACACATGCAGAGAGAGACATGCACAGGAAACTGCTTCACAACAATACCGTTTGAGGGGGGGAAAGCGTGTTTGCTAATTCTGCTTGAGCAAAAACAAAAAGACATTTAAATACAGCAACTGGTTTCATGTTCTCTTCATAACATGCCTGCCTCCTTAAAGCAAACAGAAGCCTCTCTTCTCATAAATTGGCCATTTCCCAATGCTCACCTCCATGGCAGCCTTCTGCAAGTGGTTGTGCTTTCTTTTAAACTACAGCCACATGCCAGAAATGTGACAATGTGTGATTGCTCAGATCGGTGTAGATTACTGACAATAACCAACCAACAAAAATGGAGCAATATACACCGTGGACTGACCTAGCATTGTTATTTCTTTTTTTACTCGTCAATGTCTCAGGAAGAGGAAAGATTATTTTGACATCCAAGATTGGGAAAGACACGAGTCAAGAAACAGGTTCAAAGTGGACATCGAGTGTGATTTGCTCAAAACTTTTTGCGGCTCAAAGTTACAACACCAGATCCCCTGTCCTTTCCCTTACACTTAATGTTAAAGCGGACCTAGACCGGAAGTGCCAATTAACGCTGTTTTTTTTAGTGTGTATCTGCATCATTACCTTGTTTAAGAAGCCCTGAAGGTTCAAAACAAACAGTTCAGCCATTGCTGAGAACGCTGTGTTTTATTGTAATCTCGGGCTCAGCGAGATCTCTGAAAAAAACCTTCTGGTTACGTAAACAACGGTTCTCCTGAACAGCGGATCCTCCTGCTCCGGGCACTAGTCCAGGCACATCCGGTTGCGTGCATTGTACAGCAGAAGAAGAATAACGTCCGTTGTGTGGAGGTGTTTCATGAGCGACAGTGTCTTCTGACTCTGGGTCTGACTCCGGGTCATAAAAGTCATAAAAGAGACTGCGGCGGGGAGTCGTGACGAAACTATTTTTAAACATTGTTAAAACAATGTTTTGATAATGAGTAGCAGTGCATCCACCGTTCCAGAGGGGGGAGCTGGGCTTCTGAGAGCGGGTGTGCCTAATATGTCACTTCCGGGTATTGGCCAATCAGAAGACAGTAGGGAAAACACACTCTGTCTTGTGGGTGTGAGAGTTTAGTCTGAAATATCGCGACTGAGGACAGCATTAGAAGGGGGGATTTCTATCAGCTCGTTTACAGGAGGTTTTGGACCATAAAAACAAGTTAATGTATGTAAGTAGACGTCCATAACTAACATATATGTGCAACAGGACCACTCTATGTGAGCTTTAACCAGCTTCCATGACAAGTATACTTTTACTAGTTTTGTCTGACCAATCTCATCATCTTAAGTCCATCCAATAATGCATCCTATTCTCAAATACTATTACACATAAAGTAGCATGAACTGCATTTACTTCCAGTGAGGAACCAACGTGCCGTTTCATCCCCATTTACAGTAAATGTCTCTCTTCTCATGTATCAGTGTGACATCTGACAACATCTCCACATAGTCACAGCTCCCTTCTGTAGAAGCTGAGTCACAGATGGGTCGAGAGGTCCATGCATGGACGGCGACGCAGTATGTGTGTGTGTGTGATTGTGATTGTGTGTGTGTGTGTGTGTAGCTGTGACCCATCAGGCCTCGTGGGAAGCTGCAGCTAAACTGATGGATGCCAAAGAGCAACAGAGGGAGGAGGGAAGGGAGAGAAGTAGGAGCCAAGTGCCTGTACTGCAGCAATGCAGGGGCAAGGGAGAGAGATATCAATGAAATTAGAAAAAGAAAAAAAGTGCAAAATGAATCGATGCAGTGCACACATAGTCCGAAATTATAATGTTTAGAACAAGTCTATGCAACCTTATTTTAATTTCTTTCAGATATTCTGCTCAGTGTCACTGCTTTGCTGATGTTTACTCCTGGTTGTGAGAATATTATTCTCAACCTACGTAGCCGACAACAAGCCCTGGTGAAGCAAACACTCCCCGCTGAGTCTCCTCCCTCCCCTGCCCTCTGAACAAACAGCTCTCCCTCTGGAGGCTCTGTGGCAGAGAGTAGGACACTCGCAACGATCAACTGGCTGTTTCAGCCTCATGTAAACAAGGTCTTGCTAGGACAACCCAACCATGGCTGGTGTTCTTAACTTACAAGCAGCGACGGTACTGTGTATACATTCCCTCCGTCCTTCTTCCCCAACCTTCCTTCCCCCCAACGGCGTACCGAGAGGCTCGCTGCAGTGAAATGTAAACACAGTCCGAGGGGGAAGCCTCTGCTCATTTTTCATTGTACAACCACCCCCCACCCTGTGCAAACGCACGCCTGGCCTTCTCCATTTCATGTAGCCCAATGACACATAAAAAGGCACATGCAGCAACACAATCAAATCGCAAAGAACATACAATCGCTACGATGCACGGCACCAAAGAAATGCACACATCTAGGAGGAAGAGGAGATGAGCTAATGCACGGCAGAAGGACTGCAGGCACTCAAGGAACAAATATCCTGTTCTCATCATAAAATTTTCATCCCTAGCAAGCTTGTTGGGTAGCCAAGCGCATTTCCCGGTGAAAAATATACACACTTAACCTTGAGCTGATCTTTTTAACATAATGCATCTCTATTGGATTCTAGCTGGACTTTACTCACAGGAATACCAAGTGCAAAGACTTGTGGTTTGACAAACACAAGTTTGGGAGAGATGAAGGACAAAGTGGCAGAGATGAGAAGTGAAGAACTGCCAGATCTCACGACTGGTTGTTATGTTCCATCGGAAGGACACCAACGTGACACCATGTTCTGAGAATGTTGCGACTGCCTAGTGCTAATCTCCAAGACACACCATGTAGGAAACATTCACAAGTACACGTAAAGACACCGACTGGTGGACCTTTTACTTTATATACAGTCAGTAATGTGTTCCAATGCGTACCACCCCTAAAAATAGCAGCAATGATCGAGCAGCTGTTCCAGAACACTCAGTCAAAATCACATGATCACAACCATGTCAGCTGCTGCTGTAAAGGCCAAAAATGGACTAAGACATAAATGCATCCCGGGGATAATCCTGGGATAAGAATGTTACTTGTAAAGGTACCACAACTTCCATGTGAGCTATATAAATAATCTGTGTTACTCAGACTTGGAAATGGCGATGTTCTCCCAGAAAATATTCACATTTAAAAAGCTGAAACATCAGGAAGCTTGTTTTAATTCATGAGAAAAACACTTCGATTAACCGATTATCAAAATAGTTGAAGATTAAGTTAGTAATCGGTAAATAATCAATGAATCGAATAATCGCTGCAGTCCTTGTGAGCTGGAAAACAACAGACACGACCTCACGAATCTGTTGCAACGCAACACTGCAGGAAGACAAAGACAAAAGTCATTGTGATGTGATCCAAACACAGATGGCAACAGCGGATCAAAGTAATAACTGAGGAAGAAGTTGGTAAGGCTGTGATGTCACACTACTGAGCCCAGCAACAGACACATAAGTGACACAAATTCATCCTTAATTTTGTCTGACATCAAATTTCCATCTGAAAGCCCCCAGCACCCGACAAGTGAATCAAACACCTGCCAGTCAATTGAGTATATAATGATACTTTGTGAGACTCAGACAGCTGCGTGCCTGTTCGCTTGCATCTTACACACCTCTGGTGTTCATACAGATTGTGTAGTTGCTGCTGTTACATTTCAGCCTTGCCTTTGTCAAGTCGTCAAGTAAAAGCCTCATGCAGGCCGCGTGGCTGCACTAATCTGATAGCATGTGTGCCGAAATGATAAGCAAGACATTCCACAAGATGCGGTTTGTTTCCATGCACAATTAAATACTTGTAGCTCCACTATGCCTGCCTACTATACAAACACTAACTTATTGAATAGAGTGTGTCTGTCTGCTCTAGACAAGGTGGTGATGCAGTAAGACGTAAGGCGGATAGTTGTTAGCATTTTGTGAGCTATTTCCAGCATGAGCTCTAGAATATCCAATTCATTTTAGGTGGCAGAGAATAAACACGGTCTCCTCATCAGTTGAAAAAAAAAAAAGCATAATCCTGGATTTCACCATGTTTTTTCCCTCATGGACTTTTCTGTTATGGATCAGTTCGAAGACAGGGGATTGGAACTGCGTGGTGTACGCAGAGAGCGGCCAATTTCAGTCCAATGGTGCTTTTCCAATATACAATTGTAGCACAGCTTGAATCTTTTTTTTTGCTTTTCCATTAGGGATAGTTCCTGGTACTTTGTACTTTTATTAGTATCTGCTCTGACGAGTTTCCAAGCGAGCTGCAAGTGTCCTCACTGGAAGATTCACGAGTGTGGTGTCCGACACAAGGATCAAACTAAACAATGCTGTGCTGTAGATCAGTTAAAAACACTTAAAAATTCTGAAAATATGCATTTATCTACAACATTTAGCAAGGACATTTCTAAAATCTTAACATTTAACAGAGGAGCGGCGATTGTGAGCAAAATCACAACCCGTTCCGCGGCATTTTAGTTTAGTTCTGAACGAATCTTTCTACTGAACTGATTCTAATGACTAAGTACACAGAAATGAACTGCTGTTTGGTGTTTGAGCCGTGCCGTGCCGAGCCATGGTACAACTGTATAGTGGAAAAGTGCCACAAATTAACACACAGTAGTAATTTGACTCCCAAACGCATTATATGGGTTTGTTAGTCCCACTTTGAGAAATTTGATATAGTACAAGTAGACTAATAATATGGAATTTAGAAAACTTATTATGCAACAACAGTTGTGGTGAAATGACTTCGGTATATGTTTTTGATAGGTTTTCTTTCACACCAAAGCTTGGTTTTTAGGACATAACATTGCATTTGCAAAAAAATATCTGCGATTACAATTAAAATACATATTTGTCAACGCGCCAACACACAGGCTTTATTAAGCTTGAGCAGGGAACAGGCTTCATATGGCAGTGCACACCGCTCCATGTAAACGGCACTAAATCAAGGCAGCGGCGGCCGTGGTGGGGAGGTTACCATTGAACAGTGGGCTTCATGAATACATTTGAATAGATTTTGCCTTGTAATGGCTTTATCAGAACACTGGCCTCCAGTGACCTCATCAACCTTCAAAGCATTCTCTTGCATATTAATAACTGGTAAAACTGAGAACAATAGAAACAACAGACCAGTCCTATTCAAAACAGGAAGTGGCAGAGGGATTATTGAGATTTGGATGACAGGTGGTTGTTAGTCAACATCATTCCAAAAACGCATCTAAGCTGCCAACGGAAAATGTTGTGCATTGAATGTGTTTTTTTTTTTTATCACTGATTTATTAAATCGGCACGTTATAAAATAACAAGGAATTAATTCATGATTGTTCCTCTAAAAGTGTTGGGTAAAGCTGGCAGGTTCTTAGAGATTACAATTGTGCAGGTACACCGAGTGCCAACAATGAATTAGAACAATATCCATTTGATAACTGAAACAATTTCAAATTATACATACACACGTCCGACGTACAAACACAGAAATCAACGTAGAACAATCAGACGAGATTTATTATTTCAACTTCCTGTCAGATACACAAACACTAACCTGTGGAGACAGGGCAGTGGGAGGTTGGGTGAAGAGTGTGCAGTGGGCTGCTGACCGTAGGCCATGTGCTCTCCTGACAGTCTGACGGGTGAAAGGAGCAGACAGTACGTCCTGCTGAGGAGGAGAAGACACAAACAGAAAAAATGTCAAGTTGGGCAACATCGTCTTTAGATCAAGTAGCAAAGGCTAATTACTCCCTTTAGGGGACGCCACAGCGGATCCCTATGCAAAATTGTTCTGCAAACCTCACGTGATTTGCAGAACAGCCACCATCAAAACCATCAGTACAACAGCAAGACATGAAAGTGGTCATTGTGTTTTATCTTCTATTTGCATCCTCTGCACTGCAATGCAAACGTTGCCGTGTGGTCATAGCTGTGTCTGTAGTGTGTGGATTTCCTGTGTGCTCTGGGGGAAACGAGGGAGGAAGTCTCTGCTGCTGCTGCTGTCAATCGCAGATGAAAGAGCTGCAGAGGCTCCACACCTAAAGCAAGATTTAGCTGTGAATTATTTTTTCCCCATTATCCACTACTGCACTTTCTCTTGCGAACTGATTGTTGAGGGTAAAGTGACAAAAGTGTGTGTATGTGTGTGTGTGTGTGTGCAGCCACAGGACACTGGAATGACTAAAATACTTTCACCTTTAAAGTCAGCGCAGGCAGGCACTCAGATGTTCTCTGCCTACCAGCACTGCGGAAAGATTAGATGGAGACAAAGTGGGATGGATAATTATAAACACTGCGTGTACCTTGACTGAACAACAACCAGAGTATCGCGCTAACTATTCATATTGGGGCCAAGTATGTGGACTTGTTTAGCTTCAGGGGGGGAATCTGATCAAAGACAATGTAACCATACAAGATCTGTATTTACAAACCTACGGTCAGCAGTCTATAAAATTGACTTTAGAGGTGAGGTGTGAGGATGACATTTTTTCAAAACTCTTCTCCTTCACCAGCACATTTAAGAGTCAACAGTGACAAATGAAAACAGTCATAGTGCTTTTCCACTACACAGTTGAAGCTCGGCTCAGCTCTACTCTACTCCGTTTGGTACAGTAGTACTTCCTCAACGTGGGCTGTGTCGTCATAGCACGGCTGCACGAAGCTGCCGTGATGACACACACGCAATCTAGTGACAACGGGCAAAGAAAGCTGTTGTTTTTTTCGGTGGACTGAATCATTGCAATCAGTTAATTAAAAAGAGTAGTTCAGTACTTCCTGCATGACCGGAGCACAAACTCTGTCTGACACAGTCACTGAACTGAAATACGGCTGACGGGGTTGTGGTTCGGCTCACGATTGCCGGATCTGAGCAGTGTTGTAATCTGCTTTGTACTATTTATCTGTTTTGTTTGTTTTATACTTGTCTGTTTTTATACCTACCTGTCAAGAGCTGCTGGACAATGTGAATTCCCCCCATGGAGGATTAATGAAGAGTTTATCTCTAATTAACTGAACACTTTCACATTTTATGTCCAGAGAAGATTGAACATGACGCTACAGCTAGTGGTTGGTAAACTTAACTGGCAGGAGGAGCTGCTGCCTCTGTACAAAGGTGACCACATCCACCCACTACAACTAAGTGAGTCATCAACATGTTAAAACCTGAATATGAAAATGCCACATTGTTTGATAGAGGGCAATGGACTGCACTACTTCATGGTTCAGTGCAGTCAGTGGTTTCCCAGGAACCTTCTGCCAATGTCATTCCAAGGTAGTAGTTTCATTGAGAATAAACTCTTAAAGCCAATGTGTTTTTATTGGCAACGATAAATGAAGATATGCTGCATCTTTACATTGTGCTAAATGCATACCTCACCCATTGAGTGGGCACACTTACAGTAGGACAACTGTCGTGACAACCTGTATAAAGGTCTAGTGCATAACATTCAGCGGAGTTTATTGGCATACATTGAATATACTACCCATAAGTATGTTTGGATAGTGTATAAAGGTTTTAAAATAAAAATAAAAACTTGGTTTTCATAGCCTTATAATGACCTTTTAAATATGTGCTTCAAGCAAGGGTCTTGCTTGATGGAGGCCGTCATCTTGCACATCAGCCTTAATGGAAGCTTCCGAAAGAACATGCTTACTATGCAAATGTAGAAGAACAACATTCTTTCTGGTATGCGTTCCTCGACGTGCTTGGAAAAGGGAAGGGTTATGGGAGGACTCCCCAGTTTGTTATAATCTGCAGTCATTAGCTGTCACTAATTCTTACACGCTGGGCCTTCAAATATAAAATATTTAAACATTTCAGAGTCACCAGTTCAGCACATCTGTGTTTTCAGACCCATGTGGGCATGAAGAGAGAGGCTCCATGTAGCTGGTGGATCACAGCTGTGACACAACAGATCTAACCACAACTGAGCCACCGTGCTGCTACCGAATGTAGGCTTTGCATAATCGATACCAATAAACACAACAGTCCATAATAAGACGGCCAGCGTGAGAAGCTGTAATTCTTTAACGATTCTGCCGAGTATTTTCTGCTATCAGGATTCTGATCTATGAAGAGGTGTCAGCTTACCTTTTTCCTCAGCATGTTGTTTCACACACAATTAACTTTCCTTTAATGATTTTCAGCTTTGGTTAATCACATCACAAGCGAGGATATGGCTTGGATCATGGCAATTTGAGTTGTTGCCAGTAGAAACACATAGGCATATATCTTTCTACAAGAATCAGTTGATAAATGTGAAATCTTTACTTTTCAGTATGCACACCGAGGACCAAAAAGGCTCAAGGGTTAGCGATGGTGCAGAGCTGCAATTATAACCAACACTTGTGACCTTTTTTTTTTTTTTTTTACTCCACTGTTTCTGCAAATGCAAACACAGAAAGGGAACACGAAGGACAGTTACTTTCAAAAGAAGTACACGTTTGCAGACTTATTCTGACACTGTCTTTTCACAACAAACTGGAGCAGACTATTATAACCACACGGGGTCCAATTTGAGCAGCTGGACACTCGTAGTCCTACAAAAGAACAAGCAATGAAGCTCTGGAAGACTTTCAAACACTGTGTACTCAGATAGGCAATGGACCTTGGTACTCAGATAATATGACGCAGTACAAATATGCCTTGCTTCTTATCAATGACAAGTCAGACATGCATGGACACATATAAGGGTTCCGTCTGCGTTCAAGACTGCGGCGACTACAAACCGTGCCAATGAACGGCCAAGAGGATCTGAATCCTCTGATCTGTTACTGTGGAGGAGGAACAGCATGCATGGGATTGTTGACAGTGTGAAGTGGGATATTTACTGAAGCTAAGCCAAGTAACCGAACTGACTCATTTTCATTCTGACAATTAATTCAAAATGCAGCAAAACAGTTACAGAAAATGGTATTATGGGTCAATAAGTAGTATAAAAAACGGGTAAGAAATCGCATACGGATATCTACTAACACATGACTTCTACAGTAGAATACTAACCAAAAATAGACTCGTGAAGCAATGAAGTGTCCTCTGTTTGAGTGAGGACAGGTGAGCCCAGCCTTTACCCTCCAGACACACAAAGTGGTGTGTCATTTAAAATTTGAATTAACATATCCCACCATGTGTGGCACCTTATTTGTTTCTTAAGGAAGTGGCTCTGATCTCTTTGCTGCACCAGGCCTGAGGTCCACTGAGGGGAGGATCCTTCTCTTTCGGTTGATTAGATTGCCACAAGGAAAAGACAGCTGCTCTCTGTAGATACTGCAATACTGGAGTACGACCATACAGAACACACACACATACACACAAAGTACACTACTTTATTATCCTGACACAAATGGCCACAGTTGGTTAAGTCCCCGACTAAAAACACCTTTTCTGTTGGTTTAAACAAAAAAAAGCAACAAAGAGGTGATAAGATGTGTCTGCTGCCAATGCAAGAGCAATGCAAGTAAGTCAATCTTTGGATGTTGTCACCAAGCCTGCAGCAAAGTACATCTTCAAGCATACACTGCACAGCCTAGAGTGAGACATGTAATTCTGAATAGCTCATATCAGAGTTGGGGGATGAATTGTTAACAGCTATTAGCTCCAAAGTCTTTATGACACGATTAATAGTTATTATAAAAGTATACAGTACAGCAATATTGTGACAACATTAACCATTGTAAGATGGTTACAATGGTTACAACTTCCTAAAAAAAAAAAGGAAGTCTAAGAGGATACAATGCTGTATGAGAAGACCACAAACTCAAAAGTGAATGCATTTCAGGCTGATTATCACTTTTAACTGCTATTGTCAGTTGCTGTCTGAAATATTTAAAAATGTAAAATTATAAAGTAAACCTAGTCGATTGCCAAAATAGGAATAATCATTTTGTTACTGTTTGATATCAAATGAAGATCCAGACAGAGCGAGGAAATGTAGCAGATACAAGCCTCCATTTCTACTTTAACCTTCCCCTGATGATGGTTTGTACAGTAAAACTGATTTGAAATGTGCACAGCTGCTTCAGAATAGACTCAATGGCTTTTTTTTTCCCAAGATGATATTGCGTGCATCAAAGGTTCAGTCACGTTATATGTGACACATTCGGGGGGACTCGCAGAAAAGTGTTTCATATTCCTCATCACAGTGAGAAAATAAATAACCAGTGGTCTGTCATGTATTGATTTACTAGCTGACTTATAGCAGGGTGTACTATGAGCTCACTGCTGCTCTCGCACCAACCTAACTCGCATCACAGACGCATCAAAACCGTGCCTGGTGCACAGCTTGCAGTGTTATCAGGTAAATCCAATCACACCGGCACTTCATCTACCGTGCGCCATGTGTCGGTACTCTGCCGTGTTTGCCGCCCGAGTGTATACTGTATTGTTTTACATTAACTCTAGGCCAGACACCAGCGTTCCGTCACCTCTGCACATTTTCTGATGCCTGAACCGACGCAGTCCTCAGCTTTAATTACAGGAAACGACTCATCAGCAAAAAAACGCCAGAGGACTCAGATGTCTCTTTATGCAAGACATCTCACAGCATAGATTGGCTAATGTTTTATCTTAGATGTCACAGATGCTAAGTTAAGTGGACCGCTGTGTAAGATTGTGCAACTGAATAGGCCTCTGGGTGTGCTCTGCAACGGTGGCATCAGACTGTGTGTTTTCAGCACATCTACTCATGAGCTTATTATCCCCGATTTGATTATGAAAACAGTTCCCAACACGGAAACATTAATGTAATGTCTAGTTAGTCGAGGCTATTATTGACAAGTTTGCTGATTAAGTCACAGTCGGGTAAAAGTCCAACAAATAAACATAGACTCAAATCTTAATACCTGACAGATCAAGAGCGAGGGAATATCAAACACCTCATAACCTGCACAATAAATGACTAGGAGTTCAATCATCCAAAGATAAAACCTGCTTTATCAGGAGTGTAAGTACAACGGAAATCACTATGTGCATAAGCCAAGAAAACTAATTCAAAATTTCTCCCTCATATCATATTTCAAACTTGACAACTAAATCATCTTGGACAGAAATTGCTCCATTATACCTATAGCATACATAGGGTGTTAGTAATAAATAAAACAAAATTAATAAATAGAACTATATCATTCTGATTCTTCAGCAAGGGTTTAACAATCACCTCAGGCTGCATCCATACAAATGAGTTTTTATCTGAAAACCATTTACAGATAATAATAATTAAAAAAAGGTCTTGCAGTTGTCTCCCTGAAGCCAATCCTGAAGTTACAATATAATGAATATCCACTAGGGGGTGACTGCTGGTTGCAGAAATAACTGTTTGAATGAAAGTCCATGGGAAAATGAGCCCATTTCCCACTTAATTTATAATGTCAGCTAACATTTTCTGTCGGAGTCAATGGTCTCAATCGTTGCTGGTGTCGTCCAACAGGAGACTAGTTGCAAATGATGGAAAACGTCAACATGGCCCTGGCCAAATTGTTTGGATTCTTATTGGTGATGACATGAGCAGCTCTCACCACTTAGGTAAAACTGAATGTAACTGATGGTGTTTTTTCATTTGCAGCTGATAGTAGAGTGGCAAATGAAATGAACCAACCATCAGCAAATGTGGGTAACCAAAGCTCTCCATTTCTGCACGTCCAGTCTAGTGAGAGAAGTGACATGACGGAGGTGCCCAGTGGATTTGGAAGCTGCTGAGTAATAATTGCGGACAAATTTGAGCCATTTGAGCGCTTTAACTACAACAGCAGATGGTAAATGGAGGGCATCCTGCTGAGAGTGAGGAGCAGGCGTACGTCACATCATCTTGTCCTCACATACTGGATGTTCAAACGTACGAGCTATTTAATATTGCATGTCCATATCGAGTCCATTGTCTACATTCTCTCTGTGCACTTTATGTGAGGTGCCGTTGTCCGTGGGGACTGTAAAAATATGAGGGCAGCAAAACTGCACCTTCGGAAGGATTTGCACCAAAGTCAGTGAGCGACACTTAAAACTTTAGTTATTCACATTATGATCTGGCCATTTCTCACAATCCCCTAATCTTCCGCTCTCAGCTCTTCTTCCTGCTTTGCTCCGTCACCCTCTCTGTATTTGCAGTGAGGGGTAAGAGTAGGCGAACATGGGGAAGCTGCAGGCATTCACTGACCACCAATAGAATGGATGATGTGTAAAATGAAATTTCCAACACATTAGGCACATTCTAGTACTCAGTGCCTGCACATGCAGGACACAGAGGGGGGGTGGGCGGCTGCTGCCCTAATGATAATCATCTATTCTTAAGAAGAAGTGATCTAATTGCAGGGGAATCCCTGACAGACCTGAAAAGATAGAATCTCAGACAGCGAAAGAATAACCCATTCAGGTAGAGGCAGCATGAAGGATTCACACTAATCACATCATGGACCCAGTCACATTCCCAGTGAACCCAACGATCAGCTTCCTTTTAAGGACACGTCTTCATTGGATTGTGTGTGCACGTGTGGTTTGCTGCAGGGCTGGACAAAGAAATTACATGAGCCATGCAGCCAAGCAGTGACAAACCAATTTAAGGCAGACAAAGCGAGAGAGGGTTGCACGGTCAGTTTCCGCCGTGATCATTAATCACCTGGGAAAGGTGGACGCCCACCCGTGCACGAATGTGACGCATACTGGCACTATACTATACTATTTATTGTTTGCTCGTGTGGGATGCACACAAATCGGGTCACGAAGGAGGCGCGAGCAGAGAGTGGGGCTGACAGCTGAGCATCTGCCGCTGCAGCAGAGAGGAATAGGTGGGCCGAAAACCGCCTTCATTTATAATGGAATATAGCAACAATGCAGATCCATCCCCAAGCGACTCAGGGACTGCAAGAGCCGGGTTATGGGCCCCCCCAAAAAAGTCCTACATTCATCACCACACAGCTATTTTTCTGATTTATCGGCCCAGGTGTTACCCAAATAAAGGTTAGCAGGGCAGAAAAAGCAACCCCATAACAGTGCTGCTGTTGTTGGTAATCAGGAAAGCACTGGGATGTCACAACAAACGCTGCCGACTTTATTGCACTTTGAAAGCCATTGCTTTTCCATCCAGCCATTGAGGGGGTAAGACCCTGTAAACAAGCATGAATTGAATATGAAGAAGAAGAAAAAAGAAGGATACAAATGATACTGAAACAACCGGCGGGGTAATGAATACACCAGATTTTATAAGGAATGTCCCTTTTGCTTTGCGTCATACAAGAGACAGACACCCTCCAAGGAGACGGAGATGATGATCAGCGGCACTGTGGAGAGTATGAGCGTGGGTGTGAGGGAGAGGAAACTCAAGCATGTGAGAGAAAGAGAGAGTGAACACGCGTCAGAGAAGAGATGAAGGACTTGGCCTCTGCATGAGTGCGATGACTACAAAGCAATCATTGTTTGCGTCAGTGAATAGTAAGGACCATTTACTAAAGCAAAAAAAAGTTACATGAATAGCCATATTAATTTACTGTGCTACAGCTAAATGTTGCTTTTATTCTGTAAAATATGGCTTACAATCAGTACGGGCAGATTCCCAAACGAAGTAACCCAAAACTGCAGATCTGTTCCCGACTGTTTGAAAGTAAAAATGACTCGAACAGTGCCAGGTATGGTTGGTTCACCATCGCAAAGAAGCAAAAGGTAACACATGAATCGCTTGGCTGCATGATTAATACTCAATCTATTCTCAAGCTGGACCAATTGGAACAGATGACCATCAGTGACAGGTACTCCAGCTTGAGCGCATTACTTGGGCCAAAACAAATGAGTCATAAATCACACATATTAAGAAAAGTCCTAAAATATATATATATATTAATGCTCAAATCACATACTGTTCCTCAATTCTTCAAGGATATTGCCAGATTGCATATTGGTAACTGCGAGGATAAATAAAAGGAAAATGATGAAAGAAAGGAAAAGCTCTGGCAGAAAAATATGATGTTGAATTCAGGAGTTCGCTGTAGGGCGACTCGAATTGGTTATTGGTCTTTGGTTAAGTTGAAGACGTCTCATCTAAGAGGCTTCTTCAGTTCAGACTAAGTGGTGGACAAATCTAGATATTAAAGTCCCTGTACGGTGGACACCCGTCTTGAGAGTCGTTATGTCGAACAAAGCAGGTTGGCCACTTCTGACCGAGTTTCAGGTTGTTAGTTTCACTTGGTTCAAGATGTGAATGTGGGTTGTTATGGTCACCTGAGAGGGACATGGTACATTTCCACGCACAGTTAAGTCCAGCTGTGGTTGTAGCTCCACTACAACATTCAGTTGGATTACTGTCCTTGGCCCAGTATACAAGCACTGGTGGGGAATCGATTTATTGAATGAAGCGTGTCCACCTTTGCTAAGCTATGGGGGCAAAACACCCCTGTTCAGCTTGTTAGTATTAGGCCATCTCTGGTTTAATTTGCATGCATGTCAAGCTCCTTTCAGCCTCACCCCCACTTGGTTTCTTCTTTCAGTCCCTTGCTTAGGAGATTAGCACATGTTTCAGGATTTTTAAAGTCTTTTTAACTGATCTACAGTTCGGTTAGATTCTTGTGTCGGACTCTTCTAATGATGACGCTGTCTGCCAGTCAGTGGCCGGCAGTCCAGCCTGTTAATGTGACATTTTACTTTCAGCTCAGCTCGCTTGGAACCAGGTACCAAAAAAAGCACCACGGTCTACTGCTGAAAAAATATGGGTACATGGATGATGGGTGTCTGCACACAGTGTCTCCTCAGGTTGAAGTCCAAAGGAAAAAAAAAATTTTTATTCAGATTCTGTCTGTAGACCAGCATGACATTCACAGTGCAGCTCAGCAGTGACGACAAGTTAAGCCTGTAGCGTGACTCTAGCCAAAAACATCAATCAAAGTTTTATGGGCCTGTCATTTGTCTCTGTTGAAATGGAATCTTGCACCAAATAGAGTAAGCCGTTTTGTCTAAGGATGACTTTCTATGTATATGATACTGCCACTGAATATTACAGGTACATATGATGGTCAGCAGTATTAAAGTTTTATTTCTCCAACATAGTTCTATTTATATTACATACCTGAGCTACCTATGTATAGCTACAGTAAATGCATTTCCATTCCAGCACCACTGATACTCGACGTTCACGTTAACTGCTTTCCCAATCCAGTTGCACCTTTTTATAAATATGTATCATAATGTTAACAGGCGAACTAAGGACATCATTTACATTTTGAAGAATCAAAGTGATCAATTTCTAGGTTGGAGGACAACAGAATACCCATCATTTACATATACAATACTTTTCTGCTTGCCCTCTAACCTAC
This sequence comes from Microchirus variegatus, assembly GCF_963457635.1. NCBI lineage: Eukaryota > Metazoa > Chordata > Actinopteri > Pleuronectiformes > Soleidae > Microchirus > Microchirus variegatus. Next base: position 16,637,387 of record NC_139812.1, on the reverse strand, counting down.
AAAACAATAGATGTTGTGAACATCACTAACATCTTCTGGTATCTTTTATTTTCTCATAATAATAATTATGAGAAATAATAGTCATCATAATTTAGTGTTTAATCGTTTTTGAAATATCAACATGCATGCCTGATGGATGGATAAGGGAACTGGGACTTATTCTTTCCCATTTCAAGCACTTGTTACAAGGAAGAAAGATTTGAAGTGTTGAAGGCAACAGACGCTTGTTCTAACTAGGATGAACCCATCGAATCTCATTGACATCTCTTCCTGTGCAGGGATTCAGAATAACATCTACTCCCGCTGCCTGACAAAACGCACGTCTTTTGATGTGCAAGGAGTTGTCAGATTTCACAGGATTAGGACAGAGTGTGTTGAGCCAAAATGACAATAAGGAAAGAGATGGCAGCAATTTGGCTATTATCCTGTTTTTTGAAAACACATGCAAAAGAAAAAAGCAAAGGCAAAGATAAAGCCTGTTCATTGAAGCGTGACATTTATTCTGTAGCGCTGACTGAATGGAATGAGGTAAAGATTGCACGGCAGTACAGTAGGCCGGGATCTTTTATCGAGTGTATGTTTACAAAGAGAAATCATGGGACTCGGTTTCAATAACCTGCCTTGTTGGTAGCCTAAGATGTAGTAAAAAATTAACCAGACCGGTGCTGGATTCAACAACCTGTTCACTTCGCACTTCATGGCGATGGACTGATATATCACAAAAGTGAAACTGATTCTTCTAATGCCACCGGACGCTTTTTTACGAGTTTGGAGAAAGCCAGCGAGGACATTATTCTGGACCTGCAGGATCCTAACACCTTCAACTTCCTGATGAACTTCTATTCATCTTACTCCAGTGAGTCACTGAACGCTTACAAGAGCCTGGAGGGGAACAAATGGTCATAATCTGGCTTTGTGACAAGCATTCAACTCTGGAGTCTACCAACAACATGTAAATAATTGCTGTGTTAATGTTGTTGTGCAGACCAGTTCTTGGTGATCTAGTTCTAGTTCTTCTCCTGCTCCCTGTGAGTCACTGTTTTGGCATCCTGGGACACAACAGCTGCCATTTTTCAATTTTTATGACCAAAAAACAGCCAACAAAAGAGACGAGTTGTCTGACATATTGTCTGATTTATGTGTTGTCCGGTATATACGTCTATAGAGGTGTTGTTTCCTGCCAAAGAACGTTACCTTGGTTGTGCGACGTCGGCAACCGGAGCTCTATACACTGCAAAATGTGCCAGTTGGGATGAACCCTCATTGTGCCTGCTGCTGATTGTGAACTAGGTATATTGGTGGTATCAGAGGCTATATAGGGACAAAGGGCACATTTAAGTTAAGAGGTCTTTGATAAAATGAGATTATAAAATGTATAAAGAAGCCATTTTTGTATCACAAGCAGGGAAGCAACGTAATGGATAATGTTCAATTTACCAGTTACCAAGGCACCAAGACCACTAGCACTTTTGTGTTACTGTGAAACTTTATTTACCTTTACTTACATTCTCACCTTAAGAACTTAAGAGTGGCTCAGTCATCTTCCAACCAGAAGGTTGGGGTTTGAACCCCAGCTTCTCTAGTCTACATGCCGATGTGTCCTCGAACAAGACACTTAACCACGAGTTGCTCCGTGATGGCTATGTCGTCAGGGTGTGAATGAAGATGTGTGACAAGAAGCGCTGCACATAAATGCACCGTATTAATGTGTGAAGGACAAAACTGTAGCGTTGAGCACTTTTCGTGGTCATCAAGACTAGAAAAGTGCTATATAAATACTTAAATGCTTTCCTTAAGAAAAACCAGTTTGGCAGCAGGTTTCGCTGAATGAGGAATAACTCACAAACCTTTCTCTGACAAGCAGATAATTGTTTTCTCCCTGGATTGTATATAAAAAGGGAAGGTTTATGGGGCTAATTTGCAGATGGCCAACACAGCAGGAAAACACCGTCAAAGACAATACCAGGATACCAGGAGGTTTTTCCATATGCACAGTAAAACAGCAATTTTTTATTCTGAGGCCGCAGGTGTGTCAGCTGTGCTAACCCACTCTAAGTTCAACGCCTTGGAGGCAACATTTTAAATAGTACGCACACAAGAAAACAGCAGAAAGTGACACATTCAATTTATTTTAATGTAGCTGCCACAAAATGGACACGTGGCTGCTTTTAAATACCTTTAGAGCAACATAATGGATGAAACACACACACAATTTCATGTCTATTGTGGTCTGCCAGCAGGTCGTGAGACTCCAATAAATGCTGCTTTACACTACAGTTTTGCAATTCACCCACTCAAGCCTTGTTTATACTCACGTCTGACGCCGTGGCGAGGGGCTATGTACGGAGGCGTTTATGCTCAGCGCGTTCAGCGTGTTGTTCGTTGCAGTATTCACCGCAACGGCAGAGGGCGTACAACCAAAATATTCAACTTGTACTGCCGGTAAACGTCCGCTGCCTAGCAACAGTTCTAAACAACAACTTACCACATATTGCTTACATTGGTCTCTCGGTGTTTCACGTATTTGGACAAACATCCCATAATCCACCAGAATCACGGGGAGGGCTTTTCCCCCTGGGTCACCACTCTTTCTATGGGCTCATCTTTTGCCCCTCACAAAGCGATCCAATTCTTTTTTTTCACGTCCTACGGCAAAAACCATCGTCTTTTTGTAACGTGGTAACAATCTCCTTCCATGAATATAAGGTCATGTGTCAGTGCTCTCGGACAGAAGAGTCGTAGAAATGCGCATAAAAGCGGACCTGCTCATCCAGCCTTCCATTGAAAATGAAGAGTTGGCGCACGCCGCAGCCAACAAATTTAGAAAAATTCAGAGGTGCGCGCCCTAGCGCCGCGACACCTTTTGGAGCTCACGCGCCCGACGCTACACAGGATGTGACGTTGTCTTGGGCGCGCGCCCGGGGCGTTACAGCGGGTATAACCCACCCTAGGGCGAGTATAATCAAGGCTTCACTCTTTCATACAGTGTAGAAATGTAAAGCACATTTTCTATCAGACATCTTTAACCCATTCACATGCTGCCGTCAGGAGTAACATCGGTTGGAATGGATGTTATGGATGGGACATTATGTTTGAGGTGTTGCTCCAAACAAGATATTCTGCATGCACAGAGGATGTGTATGTCTGTGTGTAGCCAAGTGGCATAATCCTGACAAAACACAACAACAAAAGTAATTAATTGATATTTTCCGAGCAGAATAGAGATGTTGTATAAAGTGTCTGACATGGATACTGAGCAGAGAAGTTCAACTTTTCCATAAGGAAGGAAATACTGTCTGGAATGTAAACACATAGTTTCCCCAATAATCAAGTGCTACACAAAGGCCCATTGCTCACAAAGCCCAAGCCCAACGAAACACCATCTCCATGGAAATGCATTCGCCAACAAAGTCTCCTCGTCACCACTCTCCACTATTTATAGAAGGGTGGAGAGTTAGCAAGCTGGCAAAGGATGAGCATCATTACAGTGAGAATGGAAAAGTCTAGTATCTTCACCTCTCCACACTGCCTTTATTTTTACACACAGCTTAATTTCAAACAGCTCGCTCACAACCCCTCAGCTGAAGGCAGGATTTAAGTGTGTGAAGTTACAAGAAGCTGCGTGTCTGTCAAACTGCAGGTTGCACATGCACACATGCCAGATAGAGGGTGAAGTAGGGTCATTCCTAACCTTCTGGGGCAGAGGCTCTTGGGACTTTTTTGACATCTAAGTGTGAGGAGGAGACAACCACAGGCATTTTGGAGGTCAAAAGCTTCTTCCTCAATGTCAACTATAAAGGAACTGTGTGCATGCACAATCACATCCACACAAATAAATCAATACAGAAGGATGTTTCTAATTCCCTGCACGGGTCCGTCATACAACAAAGAGCTGGATGAGCACGGCTATCTAATGAAGAGAAAGACCTCCACCATCACACAGGACATCATGATGATTTTTAGTCTCCAATGTTCAGTGTCTTACACCGCAGCTGCTCCGTAAAACTGAGCTTCGACAAACAGCATGTCATTAACTCAATGACCGAGAACAATTACAGCTGTCAGATTTCATTAGCAAATGCACTCAGTCTTAATGTGTCACCATCATCTAAGTGCTCCGCAGGGCTGAAACAATTACTCGATTGATCCGATTATTAATCAGTTACTAAATGAATCGTCAACTATTTTGATAAATCGATTAACGAGTGCTTAAATGTGAATATTTTCTGGTTTCTTCGCTCCACAAAACAAATCATTAAAACGGAATCATTTTGGTTTGTGGATAAAAACAAGACATTTGAGAACATCATCATTTCCAGATTTGAGAAACACCATCGATATTCTCTGACATTTTATGGACCAAACGATTACTCGATTAATCGAGAAAATAGTCAACACGTCAATCGATTAGTTGCTGACCTAATGCTATGGTTGTTGCCCCTGAATATTCCTTCTTAAACTGATGATCTGATGCCGGAGTCAAAGTTAAGTGCTCTTTTAAGCCAGAACACAAAAGAAAACTGAAATATTTTGTGTCTTGGAGTCACATCAGAGACCTCATCAACAATGGTTTAAAGCAGCAGAGCTATTTACATAAGCAATTTATTTACTGCCCTGCTTCCTGGAGGTGCCTTTGAGCAAAAGTGAGATTGTACTGTATCACTCGCACACTGTCCCCTCTAAATCCTCACCGACACACATGCAGGAAGACGGATCACTAGTTATACACACAGGGAAGATGCTTTGCTCTCATGACGCACAGGTGTTTTGTGACGTAAAGGGCATCTAAAACTAAGTCGCACATTGCGTGTCAGTCACTGGAGGACCTACCTACATCAAGTTAACTGATGTGTGTACAGTAATACAACATTAACACTAGCGGTCAACCGATATGGGTTTTTCCAGGACCAATGACTGCGCTATTAATAAGAAATCAGTGCAGCTCACAGCCGATATAAGATGCGGTTTGTTTTCGTCGATATGTTTGGCCATTTTTCTTTTTTTCCCCTTCATCTAATGAATTATAGCAGTTTAATACTAGCAATTATAATAATAAATCTCTCTTTAGGAGTCTCCACAGCAGATCATCTGCCACCATCTTGCCTTATCCCTTGTGTCCTCTCTATACACAAAACACATAAAATTGATCCCCTTAAAGACTTAACAACACTTATCGTCTGTCTCTCCAATCTGTGTTTTGGTGCCTGCACTGCAGTGGACTTCCATTTTTAAATAAAATAATGTATAAAGGTAATATTACATAGATGAAATTATAAGAGAACAGAAGTGTCTATGTTTTTCAATTCTGGCCATGTGAAAAAAAAAAAAAAATCTGATGTTTACTTGTGTTTGGCTCCTCACTCAGTCAGACAGTCATTCCATCTTCCATCTGTCAACGCTTTGCTCTGCTTCTTTTTCGCAAGCTCTGCCATGTCTGTACCTGGATGTGTGTGTGTGTGTAGTTTAGTGAAGCAATACGTGTTTCCAGACCTCCTGATTCTGAGGACTTCGGGTCAGCAGCCCTGATCTTGCAAGGCTGGTTTTTCCGCAAACAGGCGGTGGGGAGGGGTGGAGACAGCCACCCAATCTCCCCGCAAACAAGCCATTTAACCACCGAAATGACATCGAAGCTGTTCGAATCGGGGGGTAAAAAATCTCGGGACAGTTCCGCTTCGAAACCAAGACTTGATAATTTGATAATAGCAAAAAGAAGATCGCAAGAGAAAGGCTTTTGTCTGTCATACCACATATTATACGACACATAACACAAGGCCAATCACCCCCCGCTCTGCTCTCTGTAACCGACATGCTTATTCTGTGTGTGTCTCCAGCCATTGATCCACTTGCACTGATACAGGAGTTAATTAAAAGAAACAAGACTCAAAGCTCAGGCCTCTGATTCATTTGAAACTGGCAATTAAGTAGTCAGGGGAGAGGCGGGAGTCCTACCAACAGGAAAATTAGAAATTAGGAGCAAGAATGTTGCAGGATAGCAAATACACATGCCCAAATTACATTTGGAAAATATGAGCTTGACGTGAATTGTCTGGGGTTTGTTTGGCTCATCTCTCTGGTCCAGTTAATCATTACAAATAAGACAATGGGACTTAAGGGCTCGGAGTTGATTGCTGGGCAAAAGTGTGCATCCTTGTTTTCACCATGGTGAATCCCCAGCCTCTGTTTGTGTCAACCACAGCTCTGCTACAATCTAGGTAATTACAGTGCAAACCAACTGGGCACCAGGCCGGACAGACAGTCGCTGCTTTCCGAGGCTCACCGACTCCCTGAACGTGCTCAGAGTCTGATCAATCTCAGTTAAGGTTCAGTTCGGGATGTGTAATGATGCAGCCAGAGGCATCATTCAGAAAATACTGACAGCTCCATTTCAGACGGCTGATATTGGAAAAGTGAAAGGGAACAAAACAGAAATGGTGAACTTTTATGAGTCAGCAGCATAAAAGGGCCTTGAAGGTTCTGGATAATAACAATTCTGATGTACACGTGGTTTGTGGGAGTCAGACATCCTGTTCTCTGTCGGCATTTCTCTGATCAGCTGCCAGGCAACCACTTCCTTCTATGTGGCATTGTTAGAACCACTACAAAGTCAGTTTCCTCCTCTTCACCTGGCATCACCATAATATAAATGCAACTCGGGGGAGTGCCAGGTACTAAATATGGGAATATGACGATATGATGAAAAAAAAGTTGGACTCAAGCTGGCCTGGGTGCTCAGTGCATGTGACATATTTCTCACCCTCAGCTTGAACCCAGAAAATAATAGAAGACAGTACACCGAAGAACAACAGTGACAAAAGCATGGCTGAATTCAGACTGGCACATTTTTTGAACTGATAAGGACAATGACATTCCAACAACTAAGTGCAAGCTTCATTCAATAATTGAATTCCCCAACAGTGCTTGTATACTTGGACAAGGACAGTGGTCCAACTTAATATCATAAATGTGCATGGAAATCTACTGTCTGCAAGTAAATGCTTGGCACCAAACCACCATGGAGCTACAGTTTCTCTCTTCATTAGCCACAATGACCTCCACACAAGGGGGATGTCACAGCTCTCAAAGCATACTGTTTAACCATGACCAGCAGAGCCATTTCCCTGGTAACCAAACGCCTCAGTGTTTCACTAGTACTCGAACTAACTCTTAAATGGATGCAGATTTCTCTCCAGCAGAGCAGAGTCCTCATCTGTCCTCTGTAGGTCAACTGGCTTTGTCAGAAGAGACTAGACCAATTTCTTAAATCACCATGACAAAAAAAAGTGTAACGAAGTCATGAAAATGTCACGCTCTCTTGCCATTAACCCTGTGCACTGATCCAGCACGAACAAAGGAACTAGTCAAAAGCTCGTGTGTGGGGTTATTCCACTGATTAAAGTGCTATTGACTGGGTTTAAGTTTGAAGGGGCCCCAATTTGGAAGTGATCTATTAAGGCAATTGTTCATATTATTCATCTTTCTGTCCAACATCTACAGTGTGATGTTCTCTCTTGGTTAAACTGTGACCAAATGGAGCAGAATGTTGTCCTTGAACATCCAGTAATGTATTAATTTACAATCCTACTGAGTTTCTAATTGACAGAGTAATTGTACTTAAATCAGTTGTTAGGGATTCTAAATGCGTAGGTGATCTCGGATAATATTTTTGCAGAGAGCTACCCAGTGAAATTGGGTTTAACAATAATTGAACACACATTTGCTACAAACAGGCAAATTATACAACTCCAATTTCGGGGCAAAAGTTTGAACAGTAGACATTTGCAGTAATCCTTTCAGCTCTGCTGGCAGTGACATGGGAACACTAATAAGAAGCTGCTTTTCTCACCCCAATTTCTCTTCAGTGAAAGAGGTGAGCCTGAGGTCGAGGGAATCCTCCCATCACAAATCCTAGTATTGCTGTGAACGACTTTCCAGCCACTACTTTGCTCATTTGTAAAACAGGGCTCCTCTGAACATAGTAAGTCACAATTCTAATTAGCAGTTGCTGCCTTTGACTGCTACACCAGTTTCGTCTCTCCAACTCTTCTTCCTCCCTGATATGGTTGTTTTCTGCTTTCACTGCACAATTGTGATTGATGGATACGTCAGATTCAACACACGACTTTGTTTTCAAATTCAATATAACAGCACAATGTAGTTAAGTGAGCGCATGTTTGGCACTGGAATTTACAGCTGTGTCATATCTCCCTAGACATGTATATCTGTAGCTCAGAGATATTTAAATGACAGCCTTACATCTAAATGAAAAGGGGCTTTTATATATACACACATTGTAGGTACTATTAAAACCAAACAAGGTGGAATCGTTGAGGGAAAAGAAAGAGTCTTTTATTGCTTCCTTTCTAATAAATATGTGTGAGGAGTAGGAATGAAGTGATTCCACAAATACATAATTCAGCTCAGACCAGAGTTCAGTTCACACTTTTTTTTGCCCTGGTTACAAAATAATGATAGTTTTGTGATTTGCATGCGTTATAGTTTTGATTATTACATTTGAAAGGAGCTTTCATGTATTAGTAAAGAAAGGGCAGCAGGCCATACAATCACAGTTCCATCACTCTCCATCTATTCAGAATCATTAAACGCCACACAAGGAGTGAATTTCAGCGAACCAGCACATTCAAAGTTGTGTTACAGAACCATTAACCATGCCATGGTACGGTCTGAAATGGAAAACCCTACTCCGGCTTGCGTTTGCGGGGCCAGATGGTGATAGCTGTGTCAGCAAATCTAACAGCATGACACCATACTGGCACAACATACCATCGGCGACGAAAAAAAAAAAGAAAGAGGAATCGAAAGTGATTCCTTCTCAAGAAATCTCTTGTAGATTTGGTTTTAATAAATTACTAGATTTCACTTGTCCAGATGCGACGGATTCAGAGACGTTTTCGAAAACTTTGACCGAGCAGTATAATATAGAGCTGCAACTAACGATTATTTTTGTGATCGATTAATCTGTCGATTATTTTCTCGATTAATCGATGAATCGGTTGGTCCATAAAATGTCATAAAATGTTACAAAACGTTGAACGGTGTTCGTCAAACCTGGAAATGACGATGTTCTTGAACGTCTTGTTTTGTCCACAAACCTAAATGATTCAGCTTGAATGATTTCTTTGTTATGTGGAGCAAAGAAACTAAGAAAATATTCATATTTAAGAAGCTAAAACAGCTTGTTTTAATAATGAAAAAAGCTTCAAACCGATTATCGATTATCAAAATAGTTGCCGATTAATTTAGTAATCGATTAATCATCGATTCATCGATTAATCGTTTCAGCTCTAGTATAATATGCACGTTAAATTAATATGTGTCCAGGAGTGGAAGGGCTTCCATGTGAAGCAAAACCAGAGGGTCTTTCAACTATTTTCTGCAAACTCTATGGCTCATTACTCTGTGTCTTTTGCTGCGTTCAGGAACTGATAAACTCAAAACTGCACCGTAAAAGTCATGCACAGGATATCCTGAACTTAAATCTTTCAGAAAACTTGAGTTAACAGTTCGTAATCATATGAATGAGGAACACTTGTATTGTGAGGATGAATGTTACATAGAAAGCCTCTAGTCTCATATTGACTCCTTTTCTTTCATATTGTTCCTCCATTGTGATTTGATTGTAAATATGTTTTTTTTTTTTGTAATAACACCAATATGGCTAGAGCATAGTGTATCTATTAATAGTCAGTAGTAATGAGGATATCTGTAAAATCCTTATTCCCACTGATCAAAAATGTATTTAATCCTATGTTTAAAACAAAATTTCACCAGTGGGAAAGTGTTAAATCGGCATTCTCTCCAAGGTCAAATGACTCTGCAGTGCAGATGGGTTTTAATGTGCTTCGGCTCAGATATGCATCATTGGGAACGCAAGATCTGGGTGAAAACGCTCTATTTTTTACCGGCGATGCATCATTTCTGGTGCAACGCTACGACGCGGACTCCTCTTCTGGAAGTCATTTTTAGTTATCCTAACGTTTTTAAAACTTGAGAAGGCACTCAAAATCATTCATTCACCAATCGGATGATCGCGTAAACTAGGGGTGTCAAACTCATTTTCACTGAGGGCCACGACAGCATAATGGTTACCCTATAAAGGGCCAGATGTAACTGTCATACAGAATAAATGTAACCAAATGTAACCAAATGTAACCAAAATGTAAAATAAAGGTAACTACTCCGTAACATATTGCTAAATAACTTTCTGTATTTAATACTTACTCAATTTCACTCGTCGCATGATGTATATACAATGATACACTGCGATCTAGTGTCGGTGCCGTCACTTTGCGGATAACGCAATCACCATGCATTATGGGAAATGTAGTTTATGGTCAACGCATGCCTTAAAGCAGCATAGACCTATTTTAACACAGATTTTTGTGAGACCAATTAATCACTCGTGGGCCACATGAAATGATATGGCGGGCCACCAGCATCTGGCCCCTGGGCCTTGAGTTTGACACGTGGCGTAAACAGACAATTTAAAGAGAGACCAACATAAAAAAACGCGATCACTGTGATCCAAAAAGTGATTTGGTTTTTCTGTCACTTCCTTGTGACACCACAGGGCAGAGCAACCACTTGCAAAGGGAATGGTGCTGCAATATGTGTTTGTGTGTATTAATAAAATCAGGAGTCACACATTCTTAAATGGATGTGTGGCTACTGATGCATGGCTGACCATCACACAAGCTAAATCTGCCCAGTCTATAATTAACAAATGTGCTTGGCTGTCACAATAATGAGTCTAATCCCACATCTGATAATGGTATGAAAGGCCAGGCAGCTGATAACCTTCAGGTTGTACTGGCAGCCTCACCTAGCTCCTCCAAGCAGAGGACACAACCAGCTAGATGTCCCGGAAATGAGAGGAGGTAACCAAGCGTTGCGGCCATCCATCATCACATTACACACATTGGCCTAGTTTAATGTCCTTTGCAGACTTGACTGGAGGCATGCTGGGCCACACGGAAACATGGGAAGCATCTAATTAGTCTATGCCAACAGCAGAGGTTCACCAGTTGTTTACCACACCAAGGGTGAAATCCCTTTCAGAGTGTTAATGAGGACTTTGTCCATCACAATGGCCTCATCCATAACAACGACACCACATCTCCATAACGACTCGCCGATTACAGGCAAATGTGGCTCCTTAATCGAAGCATTAAAACAATAACGGCACATTCAGGCGGGGTTGGATCGGAGGATGTGGCTGAGTGAATACGGCACACTACCTTCACCTTCCAGGAAAGTTCTTTTTGACCAAAGGGCAAATAACTGGTGAGTGTGAGAAAGGTTACTGTGGAGAGCAGGTGCTGTAGTGTGATGCACTCAGTTAGCTGAGGAAAATTAGAAGAAGAAACCACACGGGGGGAACACAGGACACGCACGAGCATATGTCTGGAGGTGTAAAACGGAAAAGAAAAGGTGTTTTTTTTTTTTTCTTTCTGTCAATGAAATGGATGAAAAATAACACAGTGACTAATTTCACAGCTGTTGATGGGGCACGTGTAAAATAATGACCCAGTTTAATCAGTGGCATGATAGAAACACTGCAAGAATTCTATCTGTTCTGCTGAACCCCCATCTCATCTCAAATAGAGACTCAAACATTTCACTGACCAGTGTCAGGATTCAGGAAAAAAAAAAAACCACAGCAGACTTTTAAAACTCCATCTTGCTCTGGAATCACACCAGCTGTCAACACATTAACATTCCATCCCTCGAAACACTTGCTGCTCATTACTACGTTATTGACGAGTGTCACGGCTCGCATGATCCCATCACAGGTTGGTGTGTGGTTTCTTTAAACCTAATGTCTTAAACAGGATAAGGAAAAGTGGAATACGGAGATATGCAACCTAAAGCAAATATGGATGTGACATAGAACAGGTTAACTCTGAACTGAAGGAGGACTATCACCAGTCGAGCCAAAGTAAGGAGCTTATACTGCATGGTGAATAGAGTAATAAAAGTGTCAGACAGACTCAGACATGAGTAGTGCCTGAGTAAAAACACATAATGTTTTAACAGAAAATGTGCTATATTTCCATTTAATTCCCAAATAAGCATTTACATACTTCCATGCCCCACGAGTTCTGACCAAGCACTCACTGGACTAGTATCAAGCACATCCTGCACTTTACACAAAGTCTTTGAGTTTTATTGATAATGATAAATGCGATGAACTCCATGTTATATTGTGCAAAATGCATAACTCACCCTTGAGTGAGCACTGGTGAGCACAAAATGAAGCCCATAAAGGTGCAGTAGGCAACATGTAGGAGGGTTTATTGGCAGGAATTAAATGTTCTACCTATACGTATGTTGTATCATTTGTATAATCACTTCAAATAAATTGTTTGTATTTGCAGCCTCAGAATAAGCCTTTTATATGTACTTTGCATTTTTTTGCACTTTGAAGCAGAAGCTTCATATGCAGCAGAAGAAGAACAACATACTTTCTGGAATGCAAAGCCCACCGTAGTTCCCTGACAACTTTGAGTGGTGAGTGGAGTTTGTAGTCCTATGATTCAATGATACTAATTCTTGGACACTGTACCTTTAAGCTTCTTTCTTGACCAAATTGCAACCGGTTCTGAAGAACTAGTTATACAGGATAAAGGTATTAGATTCAGACAATGATTAACGTTTCTGTAATGCATTTCAGTTCATCATGTTTACTTTTATGATGTCTGGAGCAGGAACTATAAAAAGGGTAGGGCATTACACTGGCCCTTTGACCTTTAGAATGATTTGGATATTTTTTTTTTTTTTTTGGAACACTGCTATCAATTACATTTCTATGTATTTGCACAGTGAATTTGATGAGCAAATTCTTAATGGTTGTATGTTTCCTCCAAGTCCAACACACTGATCTCCTGTCCACACATGCAAACAATTGAGAACAAAGTACTACACTGAAGTTATCATCCGCTTTCCTGCCAACACAGATGCAAATTATGGCCTATTTTCACGTAAACCAATCACAGCAGCAACATCATAAAGACATATGTCACGTGTCACTGCTTTGACAAAATTTGAATTTTAGTATATGCTGAATGAAGGTGTTGAAGACTGGTTGTTTCTCCTTCATTTCCTGAACATTTTTCTCTAAGTCTTCCATCTAAAACTAAAATAAACAGAGAGAGTTATTCAGTCATTGGCAGAGTCAATCTGCACTGCCATCAAGAACAACAAAGACCAGCCTCTAGAGGGCACAAGGCTGTTGGAGGGTTTCACGATTGACAGCTCCACCTCGATCTGGGGAAAACGGCTGATTTTCCAGACCACATTGCAGCCACTCAGGCTCTGCCCAGACATTGTTTTAACACCTGAAACAATGGCGCAAGGGGTAATGATGGAACTTACCATCCCCTGTGAAGACAGGATTGAGGAGGCAAACGAGTGGAAAAGGACAAAATATGTAGAGCTTGTGGGGCCCCGACAGCCGAAGGAATGGCTCGGAAGCCCATTGCGAGCCTGGGGAAGTTGGCTGCCGGGGCATCACCAGCCGCTCACGAACGCAGTCACTCACAGTCCTTGGCATGACAAGACAGCCAAAAATAACAGCCACAAAAAACAACCTGGATGCAGCGGAAAAGGCCTGCCAGGTGGATGTGAATCAAGGAGAATGAGATCCACGTGTGAACACAAGTCAGTGAATGATCACCACTGGCTAGATCGCCCGGGTGAGGGCATCTGCTGATTAAAGACCTGAAACACCCAGTGACCCCAGGTTCATGCCCCTCCAAAATGTGTATTTTAGAACTAAATTACAAGCAGGGGTCTTAATACAATATAATATTAAATTGTCATTCCCAAAAGATACTATACTTACTATGAAACACTTCATAAAGCAGTTTATGAAGGCTGATTGTCTTCAACTGCACGCAAATTAGTCAATACCGTATGCTAATGTGGAAAGTGTAAGAGCAGCAACATGGCATGGTATGTGAGCTGAATGGAAAATACATGCTACAAATCAATCATTTGTGTAACTTTACCTTTGACTGACTGAAATTCTATCATATCACTTTGCCTCATATAACCTTGCAAGAGCATATGAAACCCCACAGGACAACACAAATCAATTTTCTTACCCACTAAAGAAAACCCACTAGATTGCACTTCATGCCCATTAAAATTGCCTCGTACAGATCGTAATCCAATAATAGTGAAAAGATGGAATGGAACAGCTGTGCGGACGAAAGATTATTAAGATTCCTCTTTGGCGGAGGTATCAAACACCATCTGATAAAATCTGAGGATAGGGGTCGTCATCATAAACCTCTAATGTCATGATGTCATTTGTACGTTAAAATGCCAATCAATTATTTTGTGAACGAGAGAAGTCAACCCATCCGTCAATCATCACACTCCTGAATGAAAAATTAAAACCTTAATTAGGCTAAAGTGCATAAATTCCACTCATCATTTCATGTCAAATTTAAGTCATACATGTAAATGTGAGATCATGAATGGAGTCACCGACATGATTTGGCATGCGTACTTGGCATTACGGTAACTCCTAGACCAGGGGTCTGCAACCTTTAGGATGAAAAGAGCCATTTTGTCATCTCTCCACCCAAATAAAATTCATTTGGAGCCGCAAAAAAACACACAAGATGAAGATAATAACACGTATAAAGTTTTTTTATACAGACAAACTATATACAATAGTAATAGTCTCTTTCATTTATGACATTTAAGAACTACAACATGTTCAGTATTTACCAAACCTCTAGACCTCGTAGACCAGGTTCTTCCATTGTTTTATTGTTTGTGGCAAACTAAAGAATTAAAATGAACCCATTTTGAAATAAATTAAGCAAATATTTGGATTGTATGTTGTTCGTGCTCGAGAAAAAGGCATGTGGATCCAAAGATGGACAGGACACATCCAAACATGTACCGAATATAGAATTTTACGTCGACGTTGGATGTGATGCACAAGATATTAAAACACTTTTATTTGTCGCCTTGATCTCTAAAGCTACAAGGAGCCACTGCAGAGTGGCTGAAGAGCCACATGTGGCTCTAGAGCCGCAGGTTGCAGACCCCTGTCCTAGACCGTGTGTGATTCTAGAAAATTCAAAAAATATGGACTGGCGATCTGTCCAGGGTGTACCCCGCATTTCGCCCTATGTAAGCTAAGATTGGCACAGCACCCCCAGCGACCCTCATGTGGAAGATAAAGTGGTAGAAGATGGATGGATACCGACCGGAAATAGAGGTTTGCACCCATATATTTGTCATTACGGTAGCCCTCAGGACTTCCGCGGAACAACCGCCCAATCACAGACAATTTTCACCAGGGCTTCACACATCTGTGACGTCAGCTTCTCAGTACCTTATTCTTAAACACTTGAATAACAGCCAGATATCGGAAGTGAAAGTTACTAGTTATTTTTTGACAATTCTACAGCCGTAAAATCAAAATAAATCCAGACGGCCTGATTATCACGATGGTCATAAGAGGGTTAAAGAAGGGATTACATTAATGAAACTGCTTGTGTGGAGAGGTTTATCAATCAATCAATCAATCAATCAATCAACCATCTTATCACCTTTAGCAGACAGCAGCCCCAAGCAGGCAGTCACTCTCTTTTCACACTAATCCATACAACTTCAACGGCGAGCCCCGTCAAAGCAGCAGAGATAAATTAGTCGACTCCAACACTGATTGGATTTAAAGCCAGGAGTGGGAACGCATGGCCTCAAAGGCAAAAGCTCAGCTTTGGTGAACATGTTGGTTTAAACAGCAATAATAGTCAAAAAAAATTAAAACCTTATGTCTATTTTACTCCCAAGTTCACAGTGAGTTTTAGAGAACGCAGCAAAGTGACTCCCTTTACTCATACTACAAATCCCACTACAACAATTTATGGGAACAGTTTATTCACAATGACTCAATTCTTCCGCCACGTTTGCTTGCATTGAACATGCCATCTGACTCAACAGTAATCTGGTGCAGGTTAAACGAGCACACCTCTGGAGCCCACAGTCTGCCTTGCATCCCCAAGGAGACGGCCCTCGTGACTCCACCTCCCTGTGGAAACAGCAGTCAGCATACACCTTAAAACTTGGCTGAAAATAGCACACGTGTGTCTTCAGGGGAACCCATCGTGCTTGCAGACACAAAACGCTTAATGACGAGTCGTTAGCATGTGCCCCACTGCAGTGTTTAAGACACCGGTCTGGAAACAGAGTTTACACACTGCAGTGAGGGACTCGCAAATGAATATAAAGACTGTCACACGGTAACAAGCCCGAGTTAGAAGCTGCAGCGGCGCTTCGGTGGACAAAGACACAGTGTGACAGGAAAACAAAACTACAACCTGAGCAGACTGATGCGAAAAAGAAAACCTCTTAGCGCAAACTCTGCAGACATACAGCCCCCCAACCCCCCACTCATAAATCACATGAGGTTTGAATAGGCAGAGTTATTTTAGAAGAAGGGGAGAATATTTCTTCTCCATGGGGGGTTAATGTTTCCTGTTATGACAGTTCGCAGTAGGCGACAGCAATGGGGGCCGATGTGCAGACGATGTGGAGCAAGTGTGTCTATTCTGACAAGCTGCTTCACCTCAAGACCGGGGCTGTGTTTGGTTTCACAAGCCCTGCTGCAAAGTGTTTGCACATGGGAGGAGTAAGAAAAGAGAAAACAAGCTAAAGAGGGAAAGTGTAAGTAAAGACAAATAGAGCAAGGAAAATAAAGGCGTGAAGCGATGGAGCAGCGCGGCAAAAAGAGACGCGCACATGCTAACGAATGGGTTATTCTATTCGGCCAGGTAGCAGTTACTTCCTCATTCTTTCGTGTTCAGGTCCATCCCTGTGATTTACCTCCCTCCTCAGGCAGCTGCTGATAAGGCTCAGATTTTTTTAGCGAGTGAAATGTGCAACCACTGCACTATAACAACAATTTTTGTTACCTTCCTGTCATTGTGAGCATTTCTGCTACTGCATCTATTACTACGCTGGGCAAGAACATGGATTAGCTTGCAGGAAAACCCAGGATCACCCCACCACTGAATGGGGAAACACCCACAGGGAGGGAGGGGAGGGGAGGAAGGGAGGAAGGGAGGGAGGTAATAGCAGGCTGGCTGGCTGGAGAGTGTGACATCATCCAAGTGTGGGTTTTCCATGTTTCTGCAAAGTCTCATTCATATGTATGTGTGTACTTTTATGTACCGCTTCGTAAGGAACATTTTGAACGTTAAACCTGAGACGGCAAGACAGTTTGGGAGAGCGAGGGCACATATTGGCCAGTGCTCACGTTCTGTCACACATAATAATAATAATAAAGGGGCTATTTATGGGTTAAGATGTGTGGTTATGGTGAGGGTTAGGCAATTAGTTAAGGTTATTTTGTAAAGCATTTTGCAGCCTTGTTATTAGCCATTATTATTGGGTAAGGGGCTAGGAAATGCATTATGCCTGTCTATCAATGATCGCTGTGCGAAACTGTATGTGTGTGTGTGCACAAGTGTAGTTTTCCTTTCTCCACTCTGCTGGGCATACTTCCATTATTCTGCTGCAACACACACACACACACAGAGAGAGAGACTATATGTGGAGGGATGAGAGGAATCATCGGTCATGGACTGGCAACTAAAGCTTCCTGCAGCCAAAAAAAAAAACGCCCTGCTCACAATTAACATGTTTAATGCAACGGCATAAAAATATAAAGACACCCATCCCCATCCGACAGCATCCCGAACCAACACCATTGTCGACTGCAGAAAACGTCCCAACACCTAACGTGGGATCGCGTTCATATTGACACACAGTCCTGTGATCAGCATTGTCTGGCAGATAAAAAAACCCTCTACAAAGTTGAAGGACGCAGGAGAAACGAGGCTTTGTGTGGAAGCGGCTCAGTGTCGGACTCTCACGGCTGCTTTACAGTAAACGTCTGGGCAGCGTCAGTGGGGTGTAGATGGGCTTCTCAGCAAAAAAAAAAAAAAAAACTGCATTGCCTCTGTTAAAGATTCACGTCCCAGCGTGGATTACAAACACCGACACGACACCAGGTTTGAGATACATATCGTGACTCATCCTGTACCTCACCTTTACGCGAGGCGCAATCACAAGAACGAGACATGAACGGACAAATCTTGAGGCTAGTTAGCTCTACTTCCTTAGCCAGCGCAGCCGCCGCTTTCCCTCCCGGTCCAGCCAGCCAGCACAGCCTGCCCGGTCCTACACCTCCTCCCCTGAGCGCACACACACACGTCCTGGGACTTACCGGTCGTATGTGCTGATGGTGTCGCTGTGAAGAGACAACAAGTGCGGGGAGGCTGCCGGCCACCGCTCCGCTGCTCCGGGACAACAGGAGTATCGATCTGCACACTTTCGCAGCCATCTCTGTAGTGAAACCTCGCCGGGAAGGAGACTGCTGCGGGCGGGCGGACAGAGACGCACCGAAGGGAAGAGGGAGGGTGGTGGGCGGGTTTGCGGGGCTGGACTAAACGGCTTCATACACATGCCCAGTGTTGCACCAGTATTATATGCATAGATCAGACTCCTCTGTGCGGGCTACTCCAAAACAAATAGACACAGACTGTATTTGACAGCTATGAAAGGAACACCTAACACTGAGTTCCTCCATTTAATTAAACAGAGCTGAACTTACATGTTAGACTACTCATCTGACAGTACACACACAGGCTCTGACATAGAGCTGTGACATCAATCATTCAAAAAAAGCTCACAAAGTGCTTCACATAAACACATTTTAGATCATTTATGGAATGTTTGTGTCTTCAGTATCTACTGTTATTTCCCTTTTGTTTACATAATATATCACCTAGTTCCCCAGTTGATCATCTGGGGGTTATTTTGTTATACACTGCAATGATAATGATTCAATTTGTTTTGACAAAAGAAAACACATTGAGCTGCCACTACTCATGTTAAAAACATCAAAGTCAAATAATAATCAAGTGATTCTCTCTCTACAATATACAATATATATGTGAAATATACTAGCAGTGAAGTTATGTACAACAGTGATACACTGTTAGAAATAAAAGTGCTAAGTAGAACCATATCAGGTTTTTCAGCTTGTCCTCATAGGAGAACCCTTTAAAACCCAGGGGTTTTAAAGGGTTCTCTGGATCAAAATGGTTCTTACCAAGAACCCGTGTAAAACCTTTTCTTCGGGAAAGGGTTTTTCAGAAGCAAATGGTTGCAGCTAGAACCCTTGCAGAAGGACCCTTTTGGAACCCTTATTTCTAAGAGTGTACATCATGAGCTCTTCAGTCTTCTTTTTCCTCTCATGTAAGTACACAAGTCTGGCATTCCCAGTCATGAAAGGAATATCGACAATTCAATCAACAATACAAAATCAATTACTTTTGTTGCACACCACAGCTAGCATGTTCATGTGGGCCCCATAATGGTTATATTCAGGCTGACAGTGTGGGTCCCAAGCAGGGTTTTTCCACAGTTTCCTTTCCAGGCTACCTGGGTACTATGTGGGTAATAAGTGGACATGGGCTTGAAATGGAATGGACAATTCCATTGGACAGATTCCATATGGTGGGGCCACAATGGAAACCTCAGAAAAACATGCTTATTATTATTATTTATTCATTACATTTCTATGGCGGGCCCACGGTTGGTGTAGTGGTTAGCACTCTTGCCTTTGCAACAAGAAGACCCGGGTTCCTGGGTTCGAGCCCCGTTTGGGACAACTTCGACACAAGGGCCTTTCTGCAAGGAGTTTGCATGTTCTCCCCGTGTGTGCGTGGGTTTCCTCCGGGTTCTCCGGCTTCCTCCCACAGTCCAAAAACATGCGATATGGGGATTAGGTGAATTGTTCACTCTAAATTAACCATAGGTGTGAGTGTGTGAGTGAATGGTTGTTTGTCTCTATGTGGCCCTGTGATGGACTGGCGAACTGTCCAGGGTGTACCCCGCCTATCGCCCAATGTCTGCTGAGATAGGCACAGCACCCCCCGTGACCCTCTGGTGGAGGAAAAAGCGGTATATGATGGATGGATGGACATTTCTATAGCACTTTTTCTAGTGCTATAGAAAGTGACCCATTATTAATTAAGCCACAGACTGACGGAAGGGTGGCTGCCAATGTGCGCCAAACGGCCCCTCCGACCACCACGATCATTCATACATACATTCATTGCATGTTTCTTTGAACTGTGGGAGGAAGCCCACACACACGGGGGAGAACATGCAAACTCCTTGCAGAAAGGCCCTTGTTGTTCCAACCGGGGAACCAAGGAACTCGGGTCTTCTTGCTGCAAAGGCGAGAGTGCTAACCACTGCACCAACCGTGGGCCCGATAGGCCATATATTGTCAGCCCGTATATAAACCTTACGGGGACCATGTGGACATTTGAGTTCTAAATACTACAAATGTGAAGAATTGGTATTATGTTTTTAATACAGTTTTAAAAATAATTCTATATCTGGCTCACCACCAAAATCGAATAAATTCTTCATTGGGCTATAAACTGCATCTTCAGAAAATTTCAATTTAACCTGTCCTTTACTTTTTGAATTACGCTGCACACAAGCAAAGAAATGCGGCCAAAATCATAACCACCTTGGCAGAGGTGAAAACAAATCATATCGCTTCTAAATCTTTATTTTATCACTTATGGCTTGGTATAAATGGTGTGTATGCTTGTTTGTAAATGTACCGTCTTGCTCAGCTATTCCGGCAGCCTAACTTGGCTCGGTGCTGGCTTCTTCAAAAGAGACTGACACAACAAAGCTTGCCTCTTTCTGACTCTTCGTTGGGCTACATCTAGGCAGACTTGCTGTCACTGGTCACATCATCGTTTCCCCTGTAAGTGTGTCTAATATTAGCTTGTCCTTCAATCACTCTTGTGGCTCTGTCCCCAGACATGTACAGGAGTTAATCTAATTGAACTGATCTTCAGTGACTTTTAAGCATTTGAATGCATCTCTGGGCTCCTCTCCCCAAGTGGCAGTGCATAAGGGTAAGCACTCAAATGTGAGGAGTTATGTTTTCTCCCGAATCACCCAACCACTGCAAAAGCAAGTAATAGGTGTGGTAATGGGTCTTCTTTTAGTCAATGAATGTCAAGGAGACTCCCTTTAGTGGAATGCAGCCTACTCTCCTTAATCTTTAACCAAGCCTGTCATAAAATGCAATTCACAGCACATCTGAAACTTCCATTGTGAATTCACACGATAACATCCTCCGAATAATAGCTTAAACCTTTGAGAATAATAAAAAATAAAAAAACAAAGATGATGTTGATTGTGCTTGTCTGCTGTTTGCTTGTGAAATCCAGTGGTAATATGTCGTTGCTGCTGCTGAACTCATGTCAGTTCCGTCTGTACTTCCTCAGGTGCAGTGCATTGGGCTGTGTGGGCGATGCAATTTAAATGCAAATTCCCCACCATGGACAAGGACCTGCTCAAGGCCTCAAGGGGGCATTGATTCTCAAAGGGAATCTTTGTGCCAAATACTACCGAGCACCACTCATGGACCTTTACACTACCACTGTAACCGCACCATGGATGAATGGTAACGTGTCATTTACCCATGGTACATCAGCAGTGTAAACAAAGGCCATTACAATAATGTGAAATAAATCAAAGAGTTAGTCAGAGTCATCAGCATGCAAAAGACAACACAGAAGGTCATTACCAATTACTTTTACCAGTGCACATCACAGCACAATATCTGAGTTTGATAGACAGTAATGTGAGCTACAGCGTATGAGATAATTTATTCTATTTAATCAGGTACAATATTTATTTTTTAGAAGAAATTTGTGTAATTATACATATGATCTATAGCCATATCTGTATCAGTAATATCTATTTCATAACGATTCCAATCAGCAAAAAAACATGATTGCAGAGGAAAATATAGAACATTTCCAAATATGACCTCAACTTGTACTTGGGTGTGTGTTTATGAGTGTGTCTGCGTGTCGATGCATGACTGAAACGCCTCTGAGCAGCGCTCACTATCCCCTCCCTAAAAAGGCCTGCCACAAGCAAGCAAGCACGCACGCACGGGTGTGTTGTTTCTATTTCATCACACCACCAATCAATGTACTACATAGTGTAAACCTAGACCTGCGTAGGAGGGGTACATTTATTTTCCTGCTCACTTACGAGTCTTACAGATAACGCGCAGCAGTATGCCTGCTGAAACTAGAGCCTTCTTTTGTCTGCCTGGCTTCACCTGACCTGAGCCATCACTCATTGTAATGTAGCACAACTTTGAGAATCAAATTTCACCATAGCTGGGACCTTTCCTGCGTGTACAAAAACTCCTGTTGTTTGCTAAAAAGCCCCAATGATTCACCCAATGAATTTGTGCTCTTATAAACCAAATGCAAGTCAGAGCAGCAGCAACACAGTTGTTATGCACTACAAACATGTGAGCTGCTGGCCTGTCTTATCTCCTGTTGCACCTTTGCACTGCCACAATCGTACAATAGCACTGCTATTGGTTTGTACACACTTACATTGCAGCACAAAGTCTACAAAGGTAAACATTTAACTCGAATGCTTCGGCTTAAATACGAATTAGATAAGACTAATGGGTGATGCCCGAGTCAGAAAGTGGAAACATGAGTATAGGAACCAGATATGTGGAGCATTTTAGGGCAACTGTTAGCTGATCCATACAGGTCACTAGTCTGACCAGACGCATCAGGCGTGGTCACCGAGCTGAAAACACTCAAAGCTGTTCAGCAATGTTTTGTTTACAATTATCCCAGACTAAATATTTGTTGCCGAGTCATGTGCATGATGTGATGTGTGTGCTTAAAAATGCTGGGCTTTGAGGAAGCTGATTACTGTAACGATCATTGAACGTGTTCTGCATGTTTACAAGAATAATAAAAGGCTGACATTGTATTTGTAATTGAGATTAATGTTTCAAGAAATGTATGCAGCCACTGTAGAAACCAGACCCATGCTGTTGTTGCGAAGCAATTTAAATTCAAATATTTCAATAGGTGGCAATTGTGTACTGTGTAGTTGATAAATTACATTATATAACCCTTGACTGGAGAGCTACCAGTAGAGAAAGGTGTGTGTGTGTGTGTGTGTGTGTGTGTGTGTGTGTGTGTGTGTGTGTGTGTGTGTGTGTGTGTGTGTGTGTGTGTGTGTGTGTGTGTGTGTATAGATCAGGGGTCTCAAACTCAAATGACCTGGGGGCCAATGCGCATCTATTGTGGTCAAGAGGGGGCCGGCCTAAGTGGGGGAAAAGTGGGAAAAAAACAACTGTTCACAATATTGCATCATGATATCACATGTATACTAATACTATTTATGATGCAAAATGAATGTATTAATATCAAAAGTAGACATGTATTTTAAATTACATAAATAATAGTGTGGACAACTGTTATTAAAATTCGTACCAGGAGCCGTTTCAGGGCCACTGCTATTCGTGGCTCGGGCCCTAACATGTGTATTTATATATGTAATTGAATGTTGTATATGATACATTTAATAATGGGATAATAATGACTAAATGTCATGGGCCATGTTTTTTCAGTTTGAGACCCCTGATAATGATATATATGAGGAGGGTGGGGTTTTTCACTATTTATAATAATTTGTTATGTCAGTAATCAGAATAATTAAAAACATTAGGTGTGGTGTGTGTGTAGGTGTTGACAATAACTACCTCAACCTTTAATGAAAGCTTCCTGGAAACAGTTTCTCCTGTGTGATATAGCTGCATGAAGCAAGTAAAGCTCACAAGTGAGACCTGCCTGTGACCCGTGAACCTTCTGACCACAGGTCCATCAGTGACTGTGGAATTGATTGGGCAATATATTGACGAAATGATCATATGTTCTGAATGTATAGATTCTTGTCCCATTTGTCAGGACAGTGTGTCATTTGTAAATTAATTAAAAGACATTCCCCTCATATATCACCCCCCCCCCCCCCTTCCCCAAAAAAGAAGAATTTTCACCAGTTTATAGCTTATGAATGCATTAACAACCTTGTTTTATGCATCGCACCAAACAAACTGTTAAGAGCATCTTTTGATTTTTGATTTGATACAGAGTATTGCTGATTGGTGTATTCACATTCTGCTCAAGAACTGTATATATATATAAACATGAGTCAGGCATCTGTCAATTAGGCATTGACCTTTACACAGAACAATTTTGTTAAGCTGTTTGGAGTTTAGGAATTTGATGATGCATCTTTAACTTTCTATTTGGACTTCACAGCCACTGTTTTGTAACATCGTCAAGCAGTCTTTAATCACTCTATTCAAAACCCAATTCACCCTGACACATTAAGGCAAAAAAAAAAATCGGACTTGTGTTTTGATTGAATGAGACAAGTCCCCACAACCCTGCATTCATCTACGACGACACATCCCCTCAGCTGACTCAGCAGCTCCACAGCTTTCCCTTTCAGATTATAAACTCAGTCCGGCAAATGCATTGAAGGCAACAATTATAACTGGCACACCAAGGCAGTTACGTTTTGAGCATCTTTTTTTGCTGGAGCTGTGTCAAGCATGCATGGCTGACAGCAGAGATCACATCCCAGTCAAATGAAGTTATACTGTTGGAATTACACATTTTTTAATCAGTAAAAATATCAAAACTGTAGGATATTCAATTACACATTGTATACATTACATGTTTTAACTGTATGTTTTTCTTTGTCATGATAATAAATTCAGAAATCTATAATCTTATCTATAGGATTATTTTTTCCCCTTTTCCTCTGAATAATTTGGACTTAATGCTGTAACAAACAACAACAGTTTTTTAGATAAAATTCTGAAATATTACACACTTAATCTTCACACTTAATCTTCATGAATGGATTTTTTTATTACCATGAAAGCTTAAGATATATTTCGTGACAATTTGTTTACCCAACCATTTACAAATGTGATATATTGATAATTTGGGTAAGACAGTATGAAGATGCTTTATAAAAAGTTTGGTCTCAACTGAAAAACAATGTGTGATTGTGATTTTAATTTGTTTTATGGTTTATGCTGTTGTGGTACTATATGCCATGGACTTAGTTTTGATGTGCTGATGATTTCTGGCCAGGTCTCTTGTCTCACGTATGAAATTTTGTGCAGATTGGTCAATGTACAGAAGTTCGTGTTTGTAGACGTATTCAGGGTCGGTCTCTTTCTGGGCATTTCCTGTTTCGTGGTGAATTATCCAAAACTCACACAGTTGCCATAACCACACCCTTTTGAATCTACGAAATCTTTTGATAACTATTCATCTTTGATGTGTCTACTACAAATTAATGCATTTTTTATGGGGGTACGATTGAAATGCTCAGACTTGTTTGTTTATTTACAAAAACCACCAACATGGACGTCAAATTCAAAATGACAAATCTTCCTGTTGAATTGTGACCATGGTCCCAATGGACTTTTTTATTCGTCTCATGAAAATCATGAGACGAATGAAATTTGGTGCAGCTTAGTTTTTACTTTCTCCATTTTGCAATTGTTTAGCAGTTGATGGATGGATGGATCGATGGATGAATTTGCACCATGCCATTTTCACCAATGTTTAGGGCCTGCAAACTGTGAGCCTTTGGAGAAAAAAAACATAACATTTCAGGAAGAACAATAGGTCCTTGCACTACTGTGTGAGTGTGCCGGCCGTAATAACAATAGGTAACATTAAAAGAGGGCATATTCAATGTTTATGTTTTCCTTGAACTGCAATGGGCGGGGCCCCGGCGTGCCGAGATGCTGCCCCGCCCCGCTGTTGCTGAACACGGAAGTGCTGTGCTGAGCTCCATCTCTGCAGACACAGGAGGGGAGGACCTTCTCGAAAACGAAGATATTATTATTTTTGGACTGACTGGCATTTCTATTGACACTAATGTGAGTAACCATGTCGTCTCTTTGCCCCCACTGCTATTTTACTAACCAGTGTGTAAGTAGTCGCAGTTCTATGGGAGCGAATTTATCCTGACGTTCAGTCTGACGTTAGCTTGCTAGCTAGCTAGCATTAGGCTGCTCCGTTTATTAAGCGCCTCGCACAAACACCAATGCACGATACAGACCCAGGAGCGCCATTAAAGCCATACAGGCTTTCTATTTGTAAGCAGACAAGTAACGGCAAACGTATTACCTGCAGAATGAATGTAAAGTTAAGGCTAAAACCAAAACATCGCGTCCTTGTGCATCAGGAGGAGAAAAAAGCGCGACAAACATGACAGGACCAGCATCTGAAAGCAGTATATTACTTTTTTCCCCACTCCGAGACCGTTAACTTACCCATTGGTGGATGAATAAGTTTAATACTTTATGGCTACGTAAAAGCCGACTCTCAAAATGAGATAAGTTTGGTCCTGTCCAGCTTTCGATTAAAGAAATGTTTCTTATCAGTCCCAACGATTAATATATTGGTAAACGTGCCCTATTGTAGGAGTATACATATTAACATTCATATTAATTTAAAATGCTACACGTTGTGTATTTTTTGTGTCTTTGTAGTCCTATTTTTTTTACGTAGTATGCTGTTTTTGTAAGTGTTATTTTTCTTTCGTGGTCCAAAAACATACTGATTTGGTGATTAGACAAATTGGACACCATAAATTAACTGGTCAAATAGTGGATGGTCACTTGTCTCTATGTGGCCCTGTGATGGACTGGCGACCAGTCCAGGGTGTATCAGCTGGGATTGGCACCAGCACCCCACAACCCTCATGGAGGATAAAGTGGTAGAAGATTGATGGATATATTATAAGTCTGCACTGAGGTAAAATAAAGCCAACCCCACCACCTATGACAAAGGGACTTTATGTCCACCAATGTTAATGTGATATGACCCCTGGCAGTTTAGTGTTGTATTAAATTCTGCTGAATCTAAACTGAGTCAGATCTGCTCAGATCACAGAGTTTGTTTTACTAGTTTGTCACATTACAAATCTTTTGTACCAACCTAAACCCTATTTGGTCAGTACACCTCTTGTTTATATAGTGTTTATAAACCCACTCTTCTAGTTGGGCACTGAGAAGTGGCTAACTATAGTGTGAGTCACCACCTCTGTTAAAACACCTCAATTTATCTTTTGTTATTTTTATGTGTATGTAGGTAGCTGGACTATGACATCATTAGAAGTGTTTTTTGCAAACTAACCCAACCAGCAAACTTAAATCAAAGCTGTTATACATACGTATATTACAGACCCCCTTGTATGCAAGTTTCTTCAACAATTCTTCTTCTGCTCCTGACAAAAATCCCATCGCTCTGTGTTTATGTTTACCACCTGGAGGCAGAAAACATCCCTGAGCAACAG
The DNA here is from genome assembly GCF_963457635.1 of Microchirus variegatus. NCBI lineage: Eukaryota > Metazoa > Chordata > Actinopteri > Pleuronectiformes > Soleidae > Microchirus > Microchirus variegatus. The sequence goes on along the minus strand of NC_139812.1, from coordinate 16,610,087 downwards.
AGGAAGTACAAAATTAAGGAACCTTGGATAGCATTTATCGACAACTAAGAACCACATATTACAAATCTTAATTGATGACATAAATTCTAATTGCCATAGTCTGTTTAGGTGAGTCTTTCAGCTCCTGTTTGTTTCTATGGGATTTTCAATGAGCCTAGAAGCATTCACATAGCAGACATTCAGTTTATGTCAATTGGTACAGAATGATCACGGGCAATATTGATTTACTAGGTGAGACACACCACATCAGTTTGCGTTTCCTTTGGACTTTCTAGCTGAAATGAAAGGGCTGAAAATGATTTTGGGTTGTGCTGTGGATCCGGCTAATCTCACTGTCAGAAGAAAGAAAACTAATGTCTTAAATTACTCTGCTTAAAGTGAAATGGAGCAGCCTGACATTCATACGATGAATTAAATTGTCATGCCTGAATTTATCAGGACTTAATTGGCTCAGGTTTGTTGTAGTACTAAAAATAGGATTCAGTCAACTGTCACTTTTGGACAATTAATTTATTATTAGGAAAAAAATTGGAATTCTTCCCCTAAAAAAAAAAAAATTACAATACCCAGGCCCTCCAGGATTGCAAGGATTATGGTTAACCCTCACTTTTTTAAATTTTAACACTGCGGACTGGCGAGCATCGTTGCCTTATGTCAAAAAACCTGGGTTCACAACCCGGTCTGATTGAGGGTCTTTCTGTATGGCATTTGTATGTTAGCATTCCACATGTATGTGGGTTTTATCCCGGGTACTCCGGTTTCCTCTCACAGTCCAAAAACATGCAGAGATCAATCTGACACATCGCCTTTAGGTGTGATTGGTTCGTGTCTGTGTATCAGTCCAGCGATGGACTGACAAAGGTGTACCCAGCTTTTCGCCCTGTGTCAGATGGGATTGGCTCTGGTGGCTCAGCTGGAAACTGTTTTGTTTGTATCCCTTTGCTTCTTATTTATGATGATTTTAAGCTTGTCTGGCATATGTGTGTTTTTGTAATAGTTTTATTTGGGTAAAGATACTTTTTCTCTCAGGTTGTCCTGAAGAGCAGTGTAGAAGTCTTTGTGAAGAGTCTTTTTCAGATCAAGCTGTCTCCAGCTTCACAGAAATGACATGCGTACTTTCTCTTAAACTCAGACCGGTCTGCTTTCGCAGGCTGCTGAACACTTCAGTAAAATGCTGTCATCTTTTTTTTTTTCTTTCTGCCAAATCGTTTTGACAATCACTGCCTGAATTGTTAATAGGATATTGACAGGTGGCAGCTTTAAGCCTCAGTGGAGTTAAGTCCTCTATCCTGCACTGTGAAAAGAGCACACACAGGAGCTACAGATGTGCACTGACTACCTTGCTTAATTGCTGATTGCCTTTTTGTGACATTGATAAATGAAACAACTGTCTGGTCGAAAATGAAGTTCTGGAGCTTAGCAGCACTGGTGGCAATTAATTTGATCCTTGCTTTCTTTTGTTTATTAATTAAGGCGTGAGAATGTGACAGTGAACTGCTGTTGTTCTAAAGCTTTGCGATAAGTGTGTTTAATTAGTTTTTGGTCCGATTTTCCAAATCTTCAGCATCAATAGTTCCCAAGCAGTATTTATTATTTATTAATTTACACACTTAATTTAATTAAACAGAAGAAATAATCCTTGTGAGGCAGGAATATTTATTCTTTTGATTTGAAATGTTGGTCATTTCTAATGCAGTAGGGTGTCAGTCCTATGTGTCACTCCATCATTTTTCTTTTCCCAATGCAGGATGTTTCGCTTGCGGGCGTTGTCCGCAGTTTCAGTGGGGCTAACACAGTTGTCCCGACGCTACCACAGTGGACCAGTGAGAGGGTCCGGTCAGAGGAGGTTGATGCTTGCAGCTCTGGCTGGAGTAACTGGCGTGTCGGCCAGTGCTGGGCTGCTGTGGAAAAGGTAAGTCGCAGGCATTGCTTCTACATACTATCTAAACCCTGTCTAGACCTGCACTTTGCATGGTAGCTCTGTTTCCATTGGTGTGAGTCTACATCCTTACTTACACATCAAAATAAAGTCAAGACAATTATTAATATGAGGGTAATTTATTTATTTTTGATTGCCCACTGTGCTCTAAAAAGTTTTATTTTAAGTTGTATTTTTCTGTTTTTCCTACCATACCAATCATATTAGCAGTAAATCAGGTGTGTGTCTTTCACTCGGAAGTAAAGCAGTTGACATATTCATGTTTTCTAGGGCAATTCCTGTGTGTAAATAAAAACTGTGTAAAAACTGTAGCGTAAAGCAGCTTTAAGTAGTTAGCAAGACTAGAAAAGTGCTATATAAATACATACCATTTACCCTTTATTGAGAGCATTGCTGTCGTGTGTCTTCCACTTTGTTTTGTAAGCGTGCTTACACTGTTTGTCAGGTCCTGATGAGTTAAACTAGGATTTTGTGCAAAAAGCACAAAATTCAACTGTAGGTTTCCTCTTGAGCACGTCAGATTTGATCGCCTTACCTTACACAATTGTTGGTAAAAAGAAACTCAACTTCTTACCTATATATATTTCTGTTGACACTCAAAGCTGCCACCTCAGAGGTGTCATATGTTTACGGCTGTCATTTACTAAGGAGGCTGGGGTTTAGTTAAAGCAAAACGGTAGAGAGAGTGTTGATGTGAGTGCTCTGTCGGGACATGATGACTGTGCTGCAGTAGGTCGAGTGATGGATGGTGCCTCAGGGCATTTGAAACTGATGGGACGGGACCGTTCCAGGCCTTCACCCCAGGGTTCATTCTCCTTGTGTCTCATTAAACTGAATTATTCAGCTTGCTACAGACAGACCCAGCTATTTATGTGTAAATTTTCAATTTAGTCAGAAAAATGGGCGAGTTGGAGTTTGTCCTATTCACTGCATGCCAAAGAGGTGAGGCAAATTGTACAAACATGCTGCAGGATTCTCATTCCTCCTTTAAAAAAAAAAAAAAATCGTAACCACAGTTCACACTGTAAAAGGTAGATACATAGTCCACCTGGGCTTGTTAGTAACAAGGATAGTCAACATGATACTGTTCCTTGGCTATTAATCTTTGTCTAATCTCTTTCTTTGTCAAAAACAGAGCATATGCAGATGCCGGATCCTCTGTTCGACACTCCGGACAACCAGGAGAAGAGGAAACTGATTTTATGAAGGGTACAGTCTCAGACACTGAGTCAGAGAAATCAGTGGAGGCCAGCAGTGGAGATGAAGAAGGAGAGGGGAAAAAAAAGAAGCCACGCTCCGGATTCCGTGACCGCAAGGTAATCAATAAACAAACAATCAGCTATTCAGACAGTCTTCTTTATCCACATCTAGAATGATGTTTTAACGTCCTTCAATGCTGAATATGCAAATGCAAGTATGTTTTGACAGAATATTTTTCACTGACACACGATCAAATCAGCGAGCATGTCTGCCATCCTAAATAACTGAACCACCCATAAGATTTTATTGAACCACCCATAAGACTTTATTGCTTTTAATTATGCATCAAATGACAACAGACCAACAGAATAAAATGTTTTTTGAATATTCAACTGAGTAAACACGGTTTGAAACTCAGTTTATTGGTGTGGAGAAGCAAGGCGATTGAAAGAATGAACTATAAATGGCACAATCACTCTTGACTGTGCAGCAGTCATAGTTTGCTGTAAGCATATAGATGTCTAGGGAGCTAACTGTTTTCGTGAATCACAGCAACACATGATTCACTTGTGTGTTAGTAAAAATAGATTGTTTGAGCCGGCTCACTTACGATCTGGAAAAGGGGTCGAACAAGGGTTGGATGATTAGATGAATATATCCATTGGTGGTTGTCCTGTTCTGCATGGACCAATTTTTTGTGGGCCAGATTTTTATATTTTCTTTGCAAATATAATGGTCTGTTTCGTAAGAGAAGTTGTCTCTGGAGTGTGATGTTGGTGGTTCGGATACTGGCCACAGCATTATTCCAAAGATGTAAAAAACATACCCGAAGCCTCTCTGCTCACCACTAAATTTAAAAGGAGGTGTAGAGGGAGGCGTTCTGCGATGGACTGGTATCCTATCCAGAGGGGGAGTAAAAAAAAGTTAAAAAACAAAACAAAACCTAGTAGAAATATAGATTTGCTTTTTGCTATGGAAACTAGAGACAAGCACCGGCCAGATGCTCCGTCATGGAGTGCATGACTTAGTCATAGAACTGACCATGTCTCCTTGAGGATTCAACTCTATAAATAACATGTCAAATGCAGATTAAAAGTGTGTGAAAAGGAACTGGCACCAATTTTGCAATATACACTATATTCATTCATTCATTCAGTCAGTCAAAATAATATATATATATATATATATATATATATATATATATATATATATATATATTCACCAAAGCAAAATTGTGCAGCAAGCAAGAGGGAATTTTTTCCCCATCTACAGTATTTGCTTTAAAATTCATTGCATTCACCTTACTTTGAGATTGATTTACCACTCTTGCGGCAGAAAAATCCCGTAAATAACAGGCGTGACACACACGCACACAGTTTAGTTAATGTAATTTTTGTAATGGAAAGAGAGCATAAAAGACTGAAAGGTCAAAAGAATGAACTTGGGTCTCCATCAGTGTGTGGGTGATGCTTTAGTGGCCTATAAATCTAAGGAGATGAGAACTAGAGTGAGATGACAGCTTGTCTGGGGCTTTTTTATCACTCAGTCTTTGCTTTTCCACATGACTCTCCTGTAACTTCTCTTCCACACACTGATAGTTTCTTCTTCTGTAGGATATGTAGAAGTGGTCATTTTCCTCAAGACATTGAAGGCAATTAAAATGATGAAGCAAAACTGGTGCTTTTAATCAGTTACAGACACAAGAAAGTGTAGTTTGATCAAATCCTTCATCCCTCTCTCCTGTTTAAAACAAAGTGGAATACAGCGTCAGAGTTTAGACTGTAAAATGGTGTACTTTTCCATAGGGAATTTGTTTAGTTTCACACAAAATAACCACCTGTGCAAATTGTTGCTGAGCATCAGTTTCCCGGTTACACTGAAACTTATTATTAGAATGCCACCGAAGACAAATAATTGGACCACAAGCCGCATCCACACAGAATAGAATAGAAAGCCTTAAGTGTCATTTGAAAGTGATGGTAAAAAAACTAAAATGATCTCAATGTAGTCACACATTTTGCTCTGTGTCTGAGATGATGTCCATCCATTATACCATATACAGTATATACCATACCTACACATCAGTATCACACAATCATTCACACTTGAATGGAGTGAATATTATACACTCATAAATCGGATGATGTTTTTTTTTTTTTTGCTTGGGCCCTATCCTTACCTGTCAATATTTGTCTCAGGTGATCAGATCACAAGTGCACAATTCTGCAGTTCATCAGTTTGAATTTGGCACGAGTTGATGTCTGCATATGTCTCCAATGATGACATGAGAGCTTTCCCTCTAGCTATGCAAATACACAAGCAAATTATTTCTGTCAGCAGAGACTACATTCTGTTGCTTTTATTTAGTCCGATTAAAGTAGATGTGTCTATTGTTGGTAAAGTTTTAACAGTTGTTTTTTTTTGCAGCATTTACAAAGTCATGCGTTTAAAAACTAAATTATTAATGTGGATGTGGCTTTTTGACCTGGAACAAATCTTTAGTCTACCTTTATTCTACCCTGATACTTATTTCCTTGATAGTAGTTGAGTCGAGTCAGAAGGTTAATATACCTCACCCATGGGACTGATGTCTTCTTTATTCTAGGAACTCCATTACCCCCTGCACTCTAAACCCTCTCTCAGAAGATTTAGTTGCTTGATTTAAATGTAGCTACTTCTTTAATTTTTATTAGTTTAGATATAGTTTGGTTTTAAATCTATCTACTTTCTGGACCCGACTGTATGTTGGAATGACACTTGCTCTTTAACCTGTGAAATGAATTATACTTTATGTTTGCTTGAAACAGGTGATGGAGTATGAGAACAGAATAAGGGCCTACTCCACTCCAGACAAGATTTTCCGTTACTTTGCCACACTGAAGGTCATCGGCGAGCATGGAGATGCTGAGGTTTACATGACGCCCCAGGACTTCATACGCTCCATCACACCCAACGAGAAGCAGCCTGAGAGTGAGTTTATTCTCTGATTTCTAGTGGTCCATAAGATTTCACGCTTTTTAAGATTGCTCTTTTAGAATTAAGTGAATTTTTTAAAGCTGATTTTGGCCCCAAATACATTTGTAGCAACCTGGCACACGACATTTTTGCAGTTCCCCATTATATCATAATAAATCCTAACTTTCTTTCCCTCCATAGCTGCGTTTTTGATTCTCACACAGTGATATTTGAAGTGAGGTTTGCCTTGTGCTTGCTTGTGCAGTCAAATCTTATTTACCTGCAGCTTTGTGCAAGGTGTGCTTGTATGTTAGGCCCCGCAAGTGAGAGTGAACTGGTGCTGATGAACACCACCCCAATACCATAAACAGAAATACTGCATGTGTCAGAGCATGCATGCTTATCGTTCATGTTCATCATCATCATCATCATCGTCACTCTCCAGGGTGAGATGTTTCCAGGCTGAGTCCAATTGGCCTTCAGTGGTGTAGCATTACCCAACATAGCTCACTTTCATGCTGACCACACACATGGCAGTCATGACTCAGAATCTAAACACCCTAATGTTCCCTAGTGATCAAGAGGACGAAGGGAGGTGTAGTGGAAAGGAGAGGGAATGACAAGACTGGCCAGGCATGCTGGGTTGAGGGAATCACGACACAGCAGTTGGTGCATCAATTAACGGGTTCAAACTAGAGCAGACCTCAGGCGCCTCACATGAGGCCAGTAGCAGATGTTTGATCTTCAACCATAGGGGGACTGGGATGGCAGGGAGCTTAACATGTTTAACTTCCATCTCATCCAGTTTTTCAACACGGCACCTCCAGTTAGATTTGTGACATTTTCTTGTATGGCAGTTTATTAACTTTCATCACAGAATAGTGGTTGAATTTTTAATGTGTAAGAGCTATTTAATCCTGAGGATTTATAGTTGAGGAGGCAAGCCTGATGTTAGCACTTAAATGGGCCTGTCATATACACCGTGCTTGAGACAGACCTATTTAAGTCCTCCTCCACTCTTTTACCTGTTAACAATGCTCAAGTCTTGGCATAGCATGTCCCTCATTGCCTTATACTCTTAAACTATGTACCTCACACAAATTCCTTGCTCTTCATCATGACGTGATTCTGTCTTTTGCCCTTTGAAACTGGAATTAAAGTAACGCAAATAAATAATAAGCTGAGTTTTGTTGGATAAGAAAAAGGTACACCCTTTTCCTATCTAGGTCGAAGATGAAATTGCATTTAACTTTACAGACAACTGGTGTGCTCTCTTTTGTCAGTCTCCATCCAAATTGAGCCTCAGTTACTTTTGTTTAAATGATCAGCTGTTTTTCTTTTTTCTTTTTTTTTTTTTTTAAACTGAAGGTTGATGAGTAACCCTTAGAACTAGTAACTCAGCAACTGCATCTTAGTTCAGAAGCTCCTCAAAAGTATTTTTTCCTCAGGTTGCTACTTTTAACTTGTTAAGCGGAAATGTATGACTTAACAAACTGAATATTACGTGTAGACATATGGGTTTAAATACTTATCTTATCTCTGACGCTATATAATTATTTTCTTGTTTTTGATTATGTGTTATTGTTATGTTGATGATGCCAACTTGAAACAAAATGGTGGTATTCACTTCATTAGTGTGAGATTCATGTGAGATTTATGCTCAAAGCATCACCAAAGTGTTAAGTCAGTTTTATCAGCCAGCATGCTGCTAGTCTAAATGTGTGATATGAAGAGGCTGTTTAACTCTCTGATGTTCCCCTCTCACTCCCAGAGGCACTGGTGGTGGATATATTTTATAGATTAATTTAACAGATGGCAACTGCTGTGTCTCACAGTCATTTTGAAATCACCTAAACAAGGTATATTCATTTAGAATCACACTTATGATGATATCATTGTCCTTTTGATTAAAAGATCACAGCTTATGTTTAAAGTCTATTTCATTACGTTTATTAAAAAGTAGGACAAGTTAAATATCAGAATTATATTTAGCTGAAAAGTGAATTTGTGAATTTTGCCTCGAAATACTTTATTTGCTTCATCGCAGTGATTATTCAAACCAAACTATCCAATCAAATTGCTAATTTTCAAGCAACCAATACATACAAACATCACTTCTATTTCTTTGTTTATTCAGCTCTCTGGCTGCTGAACAGAATGTAAGGTGACTGTTGAAGAATTTTTGATAAATGCTTGTTCTCACGATCAATACAGTTGTCTGAATCGGTAAATGTAAATACTACATACTGTACAGTCGATTTTGCTTTGTGTCGCTGACTGGGGTTTATAAATAAACTTCGCAATAACTAATGATCAGAAAAGTCAAAGCTGAATGTTGATGAGTGTTTATATTAAAGACCTGGCAAAGTGGAAATGGGTTATTAATGACAAATATTAATCTCTTAACAAATGTTGATGATAACCAGAGGTGAAATGCTTCATTCTTGGTATTAATCTTGATGTCCCTCATGAGTAATTAATCTGCCTGTCATTTGGTCTGTTATTTGTCTTCTAATCTGTATGTCCCTGTTCATTCTCCCTCTCTTTTTTCAGATCTAGGCCTCGATCAGTTTGTTGTGAAGCGCTATGATGGGAAGGTAAGAAGTGGGCATTGAGGCTGTAAAAAGAACAGAAGGTCAACTTAGCAATCGTGAAGGTCAGCAATAGGGAGTTGAACTTAAAATGTTCAATGGAAACCAAATATATAGATACAAATACAATACATATAAACTAAACTAATAAAGTATAGAAACTTCCGCTTTCTGATTTATTTTGTGATGTCCCAGAATTGGCAATATCAATAAAAATATCAGTTTGTCTTATACAGAAAAGAGAGCATTTACACTTATGCACATTACCCATCATGGTGTGTGGGCATATCTGACGTCCATCAGCACCATAATACAAAAGAGCTACTTTTAGAAACTTAAAGATACATTAATCTTGTCTTCCCAAATGCAGTGTTCTAATTACTTGACAGAGCTCTCTTTTCAGCATTTTTCTCTTGTACCTCTTGTACATAATGTACAAAACTGAACATATAAAGCTAATATTCCCCTTTTTTCTCTGAAATGGGTCATGTTATTGTAAAATATTGAACTTATTTTCATGCAGAAAATGTTCAGCAAATGACTTGTGCACAAAAAATCATGAAGGGGATTCATCTCTTCATTCAAATGTGCATACATTAAGGTGTTAAATGTATAGTTTTACGAAGTGCTTTAAGTAATGTAAAATGAGAGAAAAAAAGCATTATATAGAAAAATTCTACCTCAATTCCCATAACTAACTTTTAATCATTGCTTATCAAAACATTACTGATGGTTTATTTCAGTTTTGTCTGTCTAAAATCAATTTGGTAGCACCTGTATGCATATATTTAGTTTTTAGTTGTGTTATTTATGGGTCTTTCTGAATCACAATTCTTAGAAATGTAAATGTAAAACGCATAATGAAAGACAGATACATCTGTCTGGATGAAATTGTAAAATGTAAAAAATATATTAGGTGAAAACTCGTAGAGATAATATGCACTCTTCTTTTCTTTGCTTATTTGTCTTTGCTTTGCTTCCTCAACTGTCAATTAGTCTGAATGGAAAAAACAATGAGTTGACTCTGGAAGCAAAAAAAAGAAATGAATATAAACCAAAGAATAAAAGAGAGATTTTGGTTTGCTCTGCATTTATCAAGTGTAGATTACAATTTTGTGGCCACCTCAAATGGAAATGTAGCAGTGCACATTTATGGCCCTTGGTCTGGTTATGTAAATGTTGTTCCTATATTCAGGCCTTGTGTTTCTTTCATTTGCCAGGCAAATCCTTGGACACATGGTTTTCTCTGATACTGAATTTAGCTTGTCCCCTGAGATTTTTCTGCTCATGGCCAGAGTGGCCGACTCCTCCCCTCTCTCTCAGGCTCTATCCAAACCCCTCTTGCCCAGAGACATGTGCCTACTTCTCATTGGGTTAATGGGCACCGCTAGCAAGTTGGAGGGCGAATAATCTATTCCAGTTTCTTGCCAAGAAGCCATGAAATGTAGTTCACATGTAACTAAAAACTGCAATGAATCAGAGCTACTATAGTGGCGCAGTATTTGTCGTGTGTAAATCTTGAAGTTGTTGGAGGGTGTGGTGAAGTAGAAGGGGTGTGTTCGGGGTGAGGTGGTAACTATGATTTAGGTGAAGGTTGACTGCAGTAAGGAGCAGAGTATTATGTGAGAGTAACAGGAGAGCTCTCCTTTAAAGACTTCCGTGTCTTAGTTCCTGTGGTGTAATTTTAAATTTGCCTCACAAACTGAGAGATTTGCCTCATGCACATTGTTTGGCTGTAGTTAAGAGGAAGATAAAATTGTACGTTTTGTAATCCTCTCACTGCATCTTTGCCCCTGCTCTCTCCTGCTCAAGCTAATTTGTTCCAGGACCCGTTTATATGTCAGCAAACAGTACATGCCATATCTGGTTGTTTAACAAGTGTTTATATTGACTTGCTCTGTTTGTTTTATGGAAACGACAATTGTTTTAGAAGCCTTAAAATAAGATTGCTCCGTTTGCGCAGCCAGTCTTTTCGCTGCATGTCTCTGCTGTTAATCTGCTGTTTATTCACTCTGTGTGACCCTTACCCGGATCATGTGGGCATGCCTTCAAATACAGTAATCATATTTTGATGTGTCCTGACCTTGCCATTGTTAACTGTAGATTAATTTCTTGTGCAATTATCAGCCATTCTCGCTCATTCACATAACAAGTAATCCCTCCATTTTCTCTCCCCTCCTTTTTTCTTGTGAATAATCATCATCGGCTCCCAAAATCCCAATTTTTTCTTCTCCCCAATCATTCAATCTGTTGATCCCCCGTTCTCTTCCCACAAACTCCCCGATCCTCCTCTTCTCCTTCCCAACTTCTCTTCTGTCTCCCTCCCTCCCTCCTCATTGCTGCCCTTTGCCCCTCCCTCTCTGCAGGACTTCTGGCAGGTATGGGGTGTGTTCTGAGCAGCATGTGTGCACCTGAATGAAAAACTGCACTTTGTAGTCACTACCTACTTCTCTCTCTGTCTCTCTTTTTTTTTTTAATTATAAAAAAGCTTTCATTGTATTACTCAGTTTTTTCGCTCCACTTTAAAAGAATGGTCAACATAGTTAATCACTGTTGTTAGTCCAGGGGAACAGCTCAGTAGATGTTGTTGATTAATTAGCCTCGACCTCTCATAATTTTAAATATGTCTGAATGTCTCTGTCAGTCAAGATGATTTAAAGATAAGCTGAGCACAGCAAAGGGCAGGTCACAACCTGTTCATTTAATAATAACAGGGAGTGTAGGAGACTGATGTTGTCATGTGACCTATTGTGAGTGCACTTGCAAACACAAACTCTGTATTGTTGTGAGACTGTGTGTTGGATACCTCCCTGGTGCCCTTTGTGCAGCTTGTTTGGCAGCTGATTGCCTTCTCTGTTGAATTATTACCAGTGACTTTACAGGGATTATCAAACACTGCATCAACGCTGCATCATTTTGTCAGTGTCCCAAACTAAAAATGTCGAGTTTTGTAAAGCTTTGATGCAAATAGTTGCTAAAATTAGCATTTGTATTGGTCAATAGCGAATCATAGCAATGCTGTTCCCCTGCACTCCCTCTGTCTTGCTTTCTAAATGCACCTTTTCTCCTCATACTCATATCTTCTCAGAGATCACCTTTAGCTCTCCACTTGCTTTGGCACTTTTCCCCAGCATGCACTGCTCTATTGTCTGTGTCTCACAGAGAAAGTAGTTGGTGGTGGCGCCCTCTCTCTACGCATGGTGGCATCACAGGATGGGTTTGGACCCAGCAGACGGCTCTTCTAGCTAACATTGAGGCTGTACTGATGTGCTTGATAGCCTTCACAACTCCATCCCCTGGACGTCAATGCTGCATGATTTATGTAGAGCATGATTTAGAGTCACTGAAGGCAGTACTTGTTCTTTATATCAAAAAAATGTATGACAATTGTTTGATGTGTGCTGTGACCTTCTCTCTACCTGTATATAAAGCCATAGCGTCTGCCTCATAACCAGCTATGACTGGGGGAGGACAGCTGTCACTCATAGGGAGCGCAGAGCGCTGTTTCAGTGGAAACAAGACTCTTGTTATACCAACTGTTGTTGTGTTCACTGTTTCTGATTTCACAGGAATCTCCCAGGAACTGTTGTTTGGACTGTCAGCTCTATTTCTACATCTTTTAACACCATCTCCACTTCTGACATGACTTTTTCACCCACTCTATTATGGTGTTACTAAGAAAAATCTCAATGTCTTTTCCTGTCATAATCTAGAAGAGGTTGGATTGTCTGTACACCTGGTCAGCTATTTTGGTTTTGTGTTTTTTAGTGTATCACAGGGCTGATTATTCTGAATGGCCTCCCACAATAATTACGAGTTATTAAAAGTACACCTACTGTTACCCCTGGGATCAAAGCAGAGGCTAATGCATTAGTGTTCCTTTTAGCTACACAGCTACACACTGTTGTTATGGTTCTATGGCTCATCATACACAGAGAAAAAAAGCTCAATCTTTACTGTTCTGATGGGTGGATTCTTATTTATGTTTTTATTTTTATGTGTGGACGTTAACCGTGGTTTTCAAGGGTGAGTCCTTTGTGGTTTTATCTGAGGCTTGGATGGAGGCCATGCCCTAACTGTATGTAAGAGAGCTTTCAGCCACCATGTAGAAATATGAGACTCAGGCCCAGGTTCACTTTACTCTTGAATGGGGCATTGTGAAGTCCCCTTTCTCTTGGTACCCACGTCTTTTATTGTACCTGCCAAAGTGTCAATAAGCCCAGCGCTACCTCATCACACAAAGCGGCACAAAGGACATAAAGGTACCGAGCCATTTATAATGCATTCGTCTCGTGTTCTCCTCCCTCTCTCTTTGACTTGCTCTGCACTGTCCACTGTCACACTCTACACCTCTGGTGCTTTTTTATTTTAATGAATGATTCCCCCAATGGTGCAATGCTCCAGTAGACCGAACTCTATTGAGACTCACCTGTAGAAGAGATGGAAGGTCGCTTGGTAACAGGCAGCATTTAAGTCACACTCACTGTCGGGTCTCGGAATATAACATTCTCTCTTTGTTGAGGCGCAACAGATCCATAACAATATCATCAGTTTTGTTTTTATTATTTTAAAGCTTTACCACAACTATGGGCTCATATCTAGTCTCTTATCATCCGCTTCCTTTTATTCCTATCTCCTGTTATCGGGGAGTCTGCTGCAGTGTTGGACAGGGGCTAATCAATAACAAAGCACTGCAGCCCGATCAGTAGGGCCAAGTCTAAGGTGTCATCAGCCAAGTGCCTGGCTGCACAAAGTGCTTGTGGAGCATTGTAAATGATAAGATTAATGGCAGCAGAAATGTATGTGTGGCATATTTTCCTCTATTTTTGCATCCTAATGTAAATCTTATCTCGGGTCTTAATTTGCTTTAATAGCGACTGGATTCTTTCTAAACAATGAACCCACGATGCGTGATTTTTGGAATTGTTGATTCTGTTCAACAGCTATGACATAAGAGGCGTGAGCTCTTAATTAAATGGATGTCGGCTCAACAACGCTGTGTGATTTTGTAAAGCTAGAGAGAACGTGACAGTGTTCAGGTTTGTCAGTTTCCCGTGGTGTGATTAGAGCGTGCTTCTGAACAGAGAGGTTTAGCCCTTTTGCATGCATGGCTGGCTGTGATTGACTTATATGAGTCTTATTTGTGGGGCACTTATAGCTTGGGTGAGATATAATTTGGCTATGGCAGCTGTTCAGGCTGCTGTATGTTTGCCTGGTGCACTGGGGAGATCAGCCCTGACCAAACCCTTATCCCCATCTGTGTGGGTTTGTGTATATGACCGCAATACATTTTGACTGCTCTGCCGCCGGCAACGTCCGGCCAGCAGCTCCGTTAGTACTATGTTTCTGCCTCAGCTCACAGACTAGTTGAGTGGCTCAGTCAGTCATCTGGACACAGCCTGTGGACTCAGCCATAACTTAGCCGACACATGTATGATCACATGACATGGCTCGAGGCAGAGATGTTAAGAGAGAAAATGCTCGCATACACATGAGCAGCGAAAGCAGTTATCAGTTGGTAACAAACATTGACAGGAGACATGAGCTTTTAATTAACTAGATGATAATTGGAAACTGATAAAAGAGCAGACTGATGAAACGCACATTTCAAAGTCTGTATTGGAGAATTACATAACCATGCAGCCCACCTTAATATAGAAATTGCGTAATGTGCACATTGTTTATAAGAGAGGAAGGCGCCCTCTTTAGCGCCCTCCATGTGCAGTGCATAGTGTAGTGTAAGCTACTTGTGTCTAGAATTGTTTTGTCAGACCCTGACGAAGAATTGATACACTTTGGTCTTTTTTTGCGTTTATGTTCAATATATAAATTCTTAATGTAACTTTTCCTAAAGATTGAAAAGATTGAAGAGTGCCTTAGTTTTTCTGCATGCACTATTAATATCTCGCAGGACTTCTGGAATTATGTTTTATACAATCCACACAGTTAAATGGTTTGTTGATGGATCATCTATTATTGATTATCTTGAGTTGGAGGCTAAATCTTGCCCTTGTAGAAAGGTGGATGAAGGAGAACATGAGGCGTGATCTTAGCGGTGCCACATGCTCCATGGAAATATCTGCCTCACGGCGTGCACAATGTTACATCAGTGCACGAGTTTGCTGTAGAGATACATTATGATGATAAAGCACACACCATATATGGGAGCGAGAGTAAAAGCTAGACTATATTGTCAGCTCAGCAGGGAAGTCAGTGGATAGAGCGAGGGATCCCAGAAGAGATAACTGTGCTCTCCTCTAACTAGGACACTGGCTTTTGTCTGAGTAGACAGAAAGTTCTGGGTTTATTAGCAAGTATGTACATGTACAGTCTGAAGCCTCTACTTTTATCAGCTGAATTTATTATTTGGTTCCAGTCTTTATTCACGGAATATGTATTTGTTCTTTTTAAATGTCATTTTGGCTCTTCTGCGGGGGTGTTTTTGTCCTTGACTCGGGACTGAGCTGAAAAAATAATGAGTTATTATGCCTAATGTGCTCAGTGCCTCAGTTCAGTTAATCATTATAATCGGCATCAGTGTGTTTATGTCTTTAATGTGCAGGGTTGTGTAGCTTTCTGTGTAGCGGTCAACACACACTTGCCTGCTTAAGTACACACTTGTGAGGTTGGGTGAGTGACATTAGACCGCCTCACCTCGGGCCTAGGGGGTCTTTTCTCTGAGTGTTATTGTTCCAAACTCAGGAGTCCAACGCCAACCTCTTTTATTTTCTCATTTTGCTTCTGTGGGCACAATGTAGTTGTACATTTCTCCTCTTTTCCTCTACTTGTGCAGTGGATGTCTTCAACTTTCATTGAACCAAAAACTAAAATAAATTGTGTCTTTCCCTCTCTCTTTTTATCATTATTAAAAAATAACCATTTAATTTTTCTCACCTTCTCTCACTCTATTTTCAGCTCATATTTTTCTCAAAAAACTAAATGTATTTATTTGCACCATGGATACAGTACCTAAGATGGACATGGATTGGGGATAGTGATACCACTATATTAGAAGAAGAAGAAGAAGAAGAATAAGTAGACACTGAATGGATTTAAATTGCTGTTATAACAGCTTTAGTGGCACAGTATAATTTTGGCCTAATCACAGTCTTTGCTTTATTCTCTCTACTTTCAACAGGCGTGGTTGTTCATGAGTGTAAATTGTAATCCTAGACGGTAGAGATGGGAAAAATATAATTGCATTCCTAATTTGAGTGGACTCCCCAGTTATCTTGTTTGGGAACAAGATGTTTTCTGTGTGTATTTGTGCTGTGTGCAACAATATGAATGCATGTGTGTCTTTGTCGTTCAAGGCTCTGCTAAAGACAGCAGACGCCGCGCTGTTCTCTAACAGTTTTTCTCCTCCTTCCTCCTCCTCTGAAATGGACTCCTTGCAGACGGAGGTAACTCCACGTGGGCTCAGCGAGGCCCAGCCTCTCCATCCTTAGGCATGCTCTGTCCATCTGTCCCCTCTCTCTAATGAAGTGTTGTATCAGTCGGGACACTGTCTGTTTAGTCTCTTTTCACTGAGTGTGTTGTGTGCATGTGATTAAGTGGCACTCTTCATGCAATGCTGTGGATATACACATGCTAACTGGAAAAAAAATGTCTTAATGTGTGTTTGTGTGTGAAAGAGAGTTAAAATCACTTTGTTAATAATGATTAATACATTTGGGTTGTGTTGCAGGCGTTGTTAATCAATAGTGTGTGTCCGTGCTACAGGCTCTTGTGATGTTTTCCCTCTCTTTTATGTCAGTCTCACACCGTGAGTACAGCCTCTGGTGAATAACGCGTCTTGTACTTGAACTGACCACAAACTCTCACTACCACACTCACCTGCCTGAATGGCTTCATGTGTATGCAGCACTTGCATGAACGTTATCGTGACAGTATATACATGTCGTCATACATGCGTTTTTCCTTTCTGTGTGTGTGTGTGTGTGTTTGTGTGCACTCGAGTGTGTGAGCACAAACTTGCGCACACACACGTGTACACACACACACACACACAGCCTAACCTAGGGCAGATGCAAAGGTCGTGAGGCTTGTGCACCTGTGAAATGTGAAATGTTTTTAATCGCTTTCTGTCTTTTTTCTTTTTGTCACCCCCCCTTTTTTTTTTTGGTCCTGGCCTGGGTGAGCAGAAAATCGCCCAGGAAAGGGAGAAGTTTGCAGATGAGGACAGCATATTTTACTCACTGGGAGAATGTGGCCTTATCTCCTTCTCTGACTATATCTTTCTCACCACTGTGCTGTCAAGTAAGTACACTGCCGTCCTACTGTTAATGGTACTTTTGACCCATCCATTCAATCCCATATCCTTAAAATATTCCACATTGATCAGAAATCAGTCATAATGTGTGTCGTCTTTGCCTTTTGTTTTATTACTCCGTTAGTTCACAATGTTCCAATATGGTATGATAAATCACGTTATGAAGCTGACATTCAGCCATGATCTTCAGTTATGCTGATGGCAATTTAAATTAAGCTCTGGCTGCTTTCTCACCAATGGCAAGTAAACTTCTCGCTTGCAGCTTAGCTTGTTTTTCTTATTATAATCCAGTCATATGGAGAAGGTCTCTTGGGGAGTTTTCAAGGACAAGTCATTTTTAAACAGTCAGGGCAGGGTGCCTGATGTTTGGTTTCAACCCATTTAACACGGCCATAAAAATAGGACACATGAGATCATATTTTATTTAACAGAAGCACACATTGCTTTAAGTCTATATAGTGCTACTGTACGCATTCTTTCCATCTCTAGAAATTATTACTCTTAAGTATCTCCTTTTAGCAATATGCAGCTTTCTGTAGGTCACTGTACAGGAAAATGTGATTCAGTTTATACTGGAGATGGAAATATGTTAAGTTCCATATGCTTTGTTTGTCCAGAGTGAAGTAATAGCCTGCATAGCTTACATGCAAAATGTGCATTGCTTAAACAGTGTGCTAACAGAGGGACAGTGTATCTATTAAAATGATGCAGACCATGTAGTAAAGAAAATAATATGTTCACACATATCACCAAACATTTAAGGAAGTGAAAGACAGATGGTGGGTTTTAAATATGTGATTTATGTTAGATTTGCATCATTTTTTTTTACTGTCATCATTAGACAGGGAAGTGCTGACACTTGGCTGTAGTTGTGTGTCGATGGTTTTTGAGGCAGATGAGGAGAAAATGTAAAAGTGGTGCAGCAGACACACATTCAAATGTCACTGATGCAAATTTTAGCATTTGCTCATACAGAGAGGGCAGGTTCTCTACTAGCAGCTCCCATGTTGGCTGAAGATGCAGCTGTTAGCTGATTGTTGTAGTATTCATAGTGCAGCTGGCTCAAAAAATAGAGCACCCTAAGTACCTCATATTGCACCACTGGGGGGTGAGATGAAGGCTGAAGATGCTGCATAGTTGATATATAATTACTGAGTCAGTACTCAACTCTTTAGCTGTTGTTTTGATTGATCGACATTGATGTGATGTGTTGTTTTCAAATAGTGTTGTGCTGATGCGAGGATGTGTCCATTTGTGTGTGTGTGTTTGCATACTGTGGTGTGCAGCTCCCCAGAGGAACTTTGAAATTGCTTTCAAGATGTTTGATCTCAATGGTGACGGGGAGGTGGACCTGGAGGAGTTTGAACAGGTGAGCGGCTTGTGTTGCAGGCAGCTGTCACACACAAACAAGCACAAAATCATATTGAATATCGTATCATATTGACGAAAACGGAAGGTTAATACAGCAAGTGCCTGCATCTGGGCTGCGCTATAATATTAGTGTAGTTCCTAATTGCATTACAGTTACTACTAATGCAAAGTGACAAGCAATAAATGCAGGTTCCTGCATTGGTATGCACCACTCACATTTTGTGCTCTGTTCAATCCTATCACTTGATCTGTTTGGGTTTTTGATGTAGAATACTAGGTACATGATAGACATATTGAAATTAACACCTCATTATCATTATCATTTAAATCCTTAATTCTAACAAAGTAAATTGTATTGCGATAATCTCACACAAACCATTTTTACAGTCACTTCTACATCTTTACATCTGCACCCTCACCCTGTTTGACATCCTTCCATATTTAGGTCCAGAGCATCATACGCTCTCAGACCAGCATGGGCATGCGACATCGCGACCGCTCCACCACAGGAAACACCCTGAAGACAGCCGGCTGCAGCTCTGCTCTCACCACTTACTTCTTTGGAGCAGACCTGAAGGGGAAACTCACCATCGGTAGCTTCCTGGAGTTTCAGAGGAAATTGCAGCATGATGTGCTTAAGCTAGAGGTAAATGAAGAAATGGAGGAAGTGAATTTTATACTAAAATGATTTTGTACTGCACTATTGTGTACAATGATAATGAATTAATTTGAATATTATGGCTTTGATCTGATCTTAAGTCTGTTCAGGGACGAAACAGCTTTGTGACTCAGTGGAACTAAATCTGACTGGCATCCTGCTAGAGTAAATATACAAACAAACAAAACACACCCAAAGGAGAAGTGAGAAATGAGTTGATAAACTACACATAGGGAAATGAGGGCTGGCGATGGCAAAAATGCCCGTCTGTCAAAGTTGTGACAGTGAAATATAAAAGCCATTTTCTGCCACTTCCTCAGCCACCCCTCCTCTGTCTCCGCAGAAATGGCAACTGATCAGTGCTGTTGAGCATATGGTTATTCTTTTAATTAGCGTGGGTAGTGTCTGACTGATACTCTGAACATCACTGGGCAGCATCATCCGAAGTTCTAAGAATAGGACTTGAAAGAAAGTACAGTCTGTCGAGTGTTAATGATAACACAAGGTTCAGAATGTGCAGTCAGAATGCCACAAATAAGGGTGACACTTTTTTTTAAAGAAAAAAGGTCATTTTCCCCTTTGTTCTTTTCTTCAGTTGCTGAGGGTGCAGCTCATACGATGCCATATTTTGCCAGCTGTACTGCACTTATTTTTTTCTCCCTCTTTCTTTTTTTTTGTTAGTCTTTTAATATCCCTAATTGGTAAATTTCCAGGTAGATCTCGAATCGTCACTGAATTCAAAGCAAAACATATAGATATTCAAACACAGCAATCACCTTCCCCACAGCTGCACTGAATATCATGCATACAAACTAAAATGTCATAATAGCCAGGAACCTCAGCATACAAAAGGTAAATTCTCCGCATGTGCATGAATAGACGGTTCACCCCTCAAATCTTCACTCCGGGCTTATTCTCTTTTAGTCATGAGCTGACGCTCACAGGTTTCCACAAATTATCATTTTAATAGCTTGGCACATTTAGAGAGAAAAGGACTCAAAAAGCACTAGATATAAATCGACTGGATTGACCTGACGCAGCCAAGACCCACCGCTGCAACATGGTCAAATGCACATGTAGATTTTAAATCACTAACACTGGCTCAATATATGATTCAACTTTAGAAACCTAACACCAGTATTAAGACAATCTCGGCACACAATCTTCATTGCTCTGACCTCCCTCTCCTCAAGTTTGATAGGAATGATCCGATGGAAGGCAGAATCACTGAGAGACAGTTTGGAGGTATGTTGCTGGCCTACAGTGGAGTCCAGTCTCGTAAACTCAAGCAGATGCAGAAGGGTTTGAAGAAGATGTTCAAGGATGCACAGGTAGATAAATGTCATGCTTGCACAGAACTCTGGTGGTTGTGTGTGTGTGTGTGTGTGTGTGTGTGTGTGTGTCTTAACTAACTGTTGTGCATGTGCGGATGCCTGGCAGACACTGTGTGGCTGAGGGAAATGGAGATGGTGCTTTGAGTTTGTGAATGTGTGAATGATATGGATTAGAGGTAATACATTAGTGGGAGAGGACACCACATTCAGAACCTGATAGCATCCACATGACTGACACTTGCTGGCTTCCACTATCTCTGTGGTGACCAAGTGCAGAGCAGCCAGTGTTTCCCTTTGCCTCACACTCACTTTTTGTTTTATGCCATGTCCTTATTTCAGCTTACTTTCATAGTACACAGCAAACTGTTTAACGACAATCTTTTTTTTTTCTTTTTTTTTTACCTTTCCCTCACCCAGCTATTTTTCTGCAGACAGTCACTTAAGGCAGTGCAGTGGCTCTACTGGGACACACCAAACAGGATAAAAATTTAAAAATATTCTAAAAGCAAAAGGGCTTGAAGCAAACATCACTGTGTGTCTACCTTTCCTGTTTCACGTGCTTAACATGAACTTTGAGGTCATCCTGGTTCTGCTGCACTGTAATGAGCCCCATAATTCAAATGACTAAAGTAACATTCATGCAATGCATGAATGTTACTATCTGGGGATACAATATTATTGTATCCCCAGAGGTGCTTGAGTCACATCCTAGTTTGTTGGTTTACTTTAAAGCACCACAGAAGTCGGACTAAGATATCATTAAAGCAGTTCTCTGACATGAAGCAGCGATGCTGACATTTCTCCATGACAAAATACAAAAGGATGAATGTCAATGGAGAGTTGTGCCTCTCCATTGAATTAAACTGCAGTAAATATCTCTGTCTGTCTCTCTCTCTCTCGCCATCCTTCTCTCCTTCTTCTTTCCATCATAATGTCTCTCAGCCTCGGCCTAACCTGTAGTGTAAACGAGAAAAATGTTATTTACTGCCTAAAACCAGCTGTTTACCGTTTGTTGTAAATGAGCTCATTAGCGTGGTGGCAGCTGTGTGACTGACTGTGTGTCTGTTTGTATATATGTGTATATGTGTGCATTTGTGTCTAAGACCGTCTGTTTCCTTATTCATCCCCGCTCACTGTTCATTCATGTGTACGTCCCACTGCTGAAGCTGCTCCAGGAATGGCTTTGTGCATTCAAATCATCGATCATCACAGTATTTGGATCATTTTGCCCAGAATTGCTTACATAAATCTACAGGCATAATCTTTTCCCTGATTTGCCGCAAGTATTCTCACAAAATATATATTCCCCTCTCATGCAGGGCATCACATTTGAGGAGGTGGAGAATTTCTTTACTTTCCTGAAGAACGTGAACGATGTGGACACAGCGTTGAGTTTCTACCACATGGCTGGAGCCTCCATAGATAAAGGTACACCTGCGGTTTCCCCTTTCTGCTGACATTCTCATTTTCCCTCCTAATTACTCGCCTTTAGATGTAACTGTTGTCACTTCCATCCTCTTCCTCTCAGAGCTGTTAACACTCCAGCCAGCCATATCCTCCTCCCACATCTCTTTTTGCCTGGCTGTGCTCCAAGTTGTAACTCAGCCGTTTGTCATCTGTTTCTCCATCCGTCCATGCGTCTACGACTTCTTCTGTCAGGCCTGCTGCGGAGTGAATGCTTAAGAGCACCCTTCGCCTTAAAACCCCTTATACCCAAGTTAATACTGTCATAAAATTCATTTTTCAATTAAATTGATTCATCGTGTGTCACAGATGCAATTCTGCTGAAGTACTTAATGAAAAAAAGAAGCATTTTTTTGGCCAGTTGAACACCTTTAATGTGAGATAGCGGTGTTTCTCAGTCACTAACGATGAAACCTGTAATTACTCGGTGTAAATCTATTGTATTGCTCTTGTGGAAAATCTAAATGTAGTTTCAATATATAAAAATCTCAGACAGTGTCAGGCCTTATTCTCTCTTCGCATGCAGGACTTGTTGAGAGCAAGTGGCAACCAACCCTTTTTCTATCTGGATTCTGGATTTCTTCCAGTGGGAAAAACTTTCTCATCGTATTAGGAAGTGTTGACCCAAGGGTTTGCTCCAAAAATGTGTGGTGTCATAATGCTCAACCTCCTCAGGGTCTGTTATGGCACTGCTCGTTGTTCCTTGAAAGAGGAAGTGCAAAGCAGATTTGAGTCTGGCTGTGAACCACAACACTCAACCATAGCAAGGCTTCTTGTGATTTATGGACTATGGATAAGGCTCGTGACCAGGAGAGACTGCAGGAGTCAGGACTATGGAGTTCTGGGACTGAGAGTTGTGTCCGTATTCTGTGCTCTGTGTGATTCTCATGAACAGGATTTCAAGGCACAATCTTAGGGAGGAGTGTATTGTTTGGGGGCCTCAGAATCTCCACTCTGCTGTCTGCAGATGATGTACCGTACTTCTGTTGGCTGCATTATATCACAACCTTGAGCCAGTTGAAAAGGTTTGGGCATCGGATTCATTTGAAGCCATAGCGTCGAGCTGGCACGCTCAAATGGTAGAACTCTTGCCTGTGAATGCCCTTAGAATCCCCCCTGAAAGACCTAGAAATGTAACTTGGGATATCTGTACCACCCTCTGCTGCAGTAACCCAGCCCTGAATAAGTCACAGAAAATGTACAAGTGAATGGTTGTTCAACCAAGTGTACCAAGTGACAAACCAGTCTGAATATCTATTATTTTTTATTTCTTTAAGGCTGTTACTTTTACCCATATTTGTGTTTAGCCATGTCTTCCAACTTACATGTGTTTTATTGCCGTGTGAACTTTTATGTATTTTATTTATTATTCTGTACAGCACTGCTTTAAAGTGCTTTACAAATAAAGTAGGACCCGTGACCCTCCTGTGGACGATAAAGCGGTAGAAAATGGATGGATTGGGTCTTCTTCCATGCATGAAAAAAAGGTTTCTTTTGCATCCTAAAAATGTCAGTTTTATTGTGAGAGCAGAGAACGCAGTGAGGGCAAGTCGTTTTTTTTAAGTATAACCATTGTTTGATTTGTCAATTACCTTCATCTATTGTAGTGATTCAACCCATCAGTTTGCCTCCATATGTCTTCTGTCAGTACAACTGATTCACTGATGAAACAGCTGCTGCTTTAAGGCAGCGCAGGATCTACCCTGGGTGTTTGTTTCTAGAGTATTGTTTTGGCTGCATGGCTACACACTAACAAGTACACGTTGTACTTGTTTGTGAGTGTTGTGGAGGTACGGTAGATTGCAAACACTGCTGTTTGTTCAAAGGCTGCCAGGCATTTGTCTATAAATTATCTCAACCTCTTTGTTGTTTGTGCTCTGAGATCTTCTCTTATTTTTAACCTTAAAGACTTAAGGTGGTCTTGTATCTCTCCCTCTTTTCGTTGTCATCTGTGCTTCAAGATTTCCTTTCAAATGTAGAAAATAAGCCCACTAATGCTGGAGTGTTTTGGCTCCTCTAATCTTAATTATCCATTAACTGAATCTCTTTTTTTCCCCAATCTCCCAGTTACCATGAAGCAGGTGGCCCGCACTGTTGCTAAGGTAGAGCTGTCGGATCATGTGTGCGACGTGGTGTTCGCTCTCTTTGACTGTGACGGTAAGTAACTGACAGGTTCATTATATCTCTCCCACTGCAAATAAATGCGGCTGGCAAGTACTCACACTGACAGATGGAAAATATCAGTAAATTGAAGTCATCTCCTTCCTCACACTCGCTCATCCTGTATTATTTCATCTTCTAACTGTGTGTCCTCAGGGAATGGAGAGCTTAGTAATAAGGAGTTCATAGCCATTATGAAGCAACGGCTGATGCGTGGACTGGAGAAACCCAAGGACATGGGCTTCACTCGGTTGGTGCGAGCCATGGTGAAGTGTGCCCAGGACACTGCCTGGGACTTCGCCATGCCCAAAACATAGGAGGCAATGTGTGAGCAAAAGAGTTGGACAGCATGTGGGGGGGGGAAACAACAACACGCCGAGCATTAAAGGCATCCTGCTTCCACAGGTCTTGAGAATTTAAATACACAATTAATGCCATGAACTCATTAGGACAGCGGCTCAGAGGGGCATCATCAATCATTAACGCATGTCAAAGTAGTTCAAGCTTTCAATACAGTGACTAAAGCATGCTGACACAGCGCTTTGTGTCCGAAAGGGCCTCTCTAATATGCCTGCCTAAGGCATTGTGGGTATTTGTATATATTTAAGTATACCATCAAACGTCGTAAAAAAAAAAAAAATACGTATATATTTTTGCCATATTCTTTAGAGGAATGCAGAGCCGGTGGATGAACTGTTTTACACTTAAAGCAGCACTTCGATATCTGCATTGAACACGTTTTACTGCAAAAGGGAAGACGAGAGGTGGAATCAATCTAATGTGACCTTCAGCTGATCAAATGCTGCTGAATGGCTGTTCTGCACTGACATCAGACTTAAATGTGTCTTTGGATGGACAGACCAAAAAGTCTATAATCTTGTCAGCACCTCTTCAATCAGTCTGTTAGCTCCAGTGGGCGCTTTACACTTTGCTCCGAAATGATCAAGACGCTCGACTTGCTTTAAAATCTACTGTTCACACTGTGTATTCTTCAGATTAACACTTTATATATATATATATGCTGGTGTGTGATGAAAGAAATGCTTTATTAAAGATGTTTTAAAAATATAAAACTGATTTCTGAACGACTGTGCTGCTGGCCATGTTCTCATTTTCACTCTTTGACTATGTGAAAGGGACACCCGGAAGATTTGTGTGATTTTAGGCCAAATATTGCTGATTTTATACAGTGGTTTGATTGTGTGTCGGAGAGTATGAGAGACGTCAGCAGTTTAGTCTAATTGAAATGGACAGGATGGCCAGTCCTCAGCCTCTGCTGTCCATTAAAAGATTGTCCTGCAGCACACTCTCTGCTGCGTTTGGCTCAAACGAGCTGGCTCGCTCTTTTGCTTGCTCGCAGATGGGAAGTGTTACTTGGGACCAACTGCGACACAGAAGAGCACGCGTTCTTCCAAATGTGTTGAAAAGAAACATTTAGCAACGATGAATCACCAAAATTAGTAGATGTTGCTTAAGGAGAATTAGGAACTTCAACTTATTTTCATTGACCATTGTAAACTACAGCATGATGCTGAGCAGTATGACCTCCACATGTAGCAAGTGTGCTCTGGAAAATTGCCCTGTAACGGTTTGACACTAACAGCTGTACGGCATGCTCTGCCTCTCAGCCGTTTGGCCATGTAAACCCAAAGCACGCGCTGTCAAATTTCTATGCTTGTCGAGCAGCGAGGCTACGCTCTGTGGTTCTTTGTTGTCAGACGAGACGGGAGGGAGGGAAGACTATATTTAGTGAGACTGCAGACCTCCCCCGACCAAGTCGACACCTTATGTGTAAGCACAGGAATTGACACAACATTAGTTTTAGTGTGTACAGGCCTGAAGTGTTTGTACAGTGCGTGTGCTGTTCTTCAGGCTGCGTGCTTAGTAAAATCTGTATGCGTCATTGAACTGTATGTCATGTATCATGAGCATACACAAGAATAACAAACCTATTAAATTAAATTAAATACAGTTCACGCAAGTCTAAAGGAAAAAAATGTCATTGTCACAGTCAAGACTGACCTATTTTTATCTTTATCAGAGCAGGGGATGAGAGGAGCTGCTCCAATAATTTCAGACTACCACATCGTCCATGGTTCAGAATCCCTCGAGAGGACATGGTCGAACTTACAGATTTTGATGAGAAACGGTGTTAACGCAGTCTTAGACCCAGAGGTGGGTTTTTCCACCACTGCTTTCGCTCGAGTTTGCTTCTAAAGTGCAGGTGCCGAATAAGATGGAAACAAATTGGACTAAGATTTTTTTTCCACTCCTTTTACTCTTAATATCCCTTTACTTGGCACCTACAGCCCACTCAATTAGGATAGCTATATCAATTATGAACTTTCTATTTTCCTGCCAGTATGGTCACATAAGCTGAAGATCCCAGAACTCACTGCCCAGGGTTGTGTCGGTGCAAATCCCTAAAGCCTTTGATCCAACTCTTTACCAAGAGGACAAGGAAGAGAAGGAAGAGTATCCTAGCATGTATCTCCCCATCCTCTGGCCAATTTGAGCCTTTGAGCTCCAGAAGGTGCAAAAGATCCCCTTTCATCCACTTTGTCCTCCGCATGAGGGTCGTGGGGGCTGCTGGTGCCAGGGGGGGTACACCCTGGACAGGTCACCAGGCCTACACAGAGAAACTATTCGCACCACATTTAGTGTCCAATTAATCTCTGCATGTTTTCAGTGTGGGCGGAAACCGGAAGAACCCCAAGCACACACGGGGAGAACATGCAAACTCCAGGTTAAAAAAAAAAAAGCCTACATCCCTTCTGGTAACCAGAAATGTTAAGTCCTTCGCTCCCCATAATAAGTCTTTACTCCACAATGTGACATCCAATCCAGAGATATGACAATTAGTCTTTCCCTGTGCAACTCTGTCCTCTTATTACTGAACTGTAAATGGTAGATGTTCTGTTCTATTAAATTGGGGGAGTGTCCATTTCAGACAGTTACCATTGCAATTCCTGATAACCCTTGCTTCTCTTTTGTAGTTAAAATCTAAGAAATCTACCACCATTTTCAGCAAAGAGACAAAGATGAACAGACCTTAGGGCCTGGACATGGCAGCCACTCACACTGATCCACAGCCTCAAGGAAGAAAAGAAAAAGGTATCGCTTCTTGTGTTACACTGCCACCTAGTGCTCAGCCAGAAGTACATTCACAACGTTTGAATTTACTTTACTTAAGTCTTTAATTACAGCTACACAAAGTAATAGTAAAAATTACAAGTACATACAGTAAATTCAAATGAGAGAAAATCATGGGTCGCTGTTGAATTTATAAACGATTCAATCAATACCAATAATAAACAGAAGAACGACGGGTGTGACCGAGGCATCCTAACGTCACGACGAACAAATGCAAAATGGCTTGAAGTTAGCTTGGAACAAGCAATGGAGGTCCTTAAGGTCAGAATGGAATAAAACTTAATAAATACACGGTATAAAACTCAGCTCTACTCAAATGCATAAATGTAGAATTAAGAAAAAATACCCAGAGTACACACCCGCTCCCATTTAAACATGGCCACACAGAAATTAACAAAGAACCCATTTAGAATCTGACCCACTGAAGTTAATAGCCCTTTTTTTATAAACACAAAGAAGAGTTGGGATGTTTGTCATTCACACACATAAATGAAGTTAGTTACCAAAGTTACCCCCCTCCCCCTCCCACTCCCAAAAAGAATAACATCATTCAAGAGCAACATGCATGATTAAATCAAAATGAAAAAAGGGCCCAACAGAGACTGTACTTTTACCATCAGCAGGTGGTGTACAGTGCAGCCACCTAGTGGCTATAAGTGTAATGATGTCATGCAGATGTCAAACAGCCGAGTCTGCATTCACAGTTGGGTACGACTTTCTCCTGTTGCCTCATCGGACAAACAAACCGTTTCCATAACAGACCCGGAGCAGCTACTGACAAAAACGCTTGGTGCCGGCTCGGGTTTTACCGTTTCTCGGTCACTGAACTTGCTGGGGTGGCGACGACAGACTGGATGTGGAGGGAGGAACCAGACAACTGGTAGTCTTTATCACACAGGGACAACAGAGTTCAAGTGTGAGGAATCGGGAAGATGAGGCGCTCAATCGCTGTCAAACTTAATAGAGTTGATCGTGGTGGAGATGGCGCCGCCGCGGTAGCTTCCCCTCTTCTTTTTTGTCTTCTCGTGGCGGAAAGACTTGCCTTTTGTGAACTTGAGCACGTCGTTCGCTTTCTCTCCCCAGTCCCCTCTGGCTCCAAACTACAATGACAAAAAAAACAAGTGAACATGATGGTAAATTATTTGCGTATTCCCAGCGATCTAAAGCAATGCTGTTGTGCGAAGTTGAACTGAACCGACCTTTGCGTTAAAGGAGTTGTCTGCGAGACGAGGATCCAAATCATATTCCTCCTCTCTTATTCTACGGAAAGGTACGTTGGAAGACTAAAAGACAAGTTGTTTCCATCAAATTTAATCTGTTACACTATCTACTACACTTGACTAAAAGCACATTTTCAGTCTTACCTTCTTGTTGGCTTTAGGGAAAGTCTGAGGCGTAGTTGTTGCCTTTTTGTTTTTTGGTGTCACGGCCTCCGTCTCTTCCTCTTCACTTTCTGAAGATTCGTCATCCTTTTTTCTCTTTCCGTTGGTACCTACATGAATACAGAGGAAAAAACATATTGTATGCCAGTTAACATTACAAGTGTTTCACAAACCTAAAATGAATGAAAGCACACAATTCTTTTTCGTCGATAAAAAGTGTGTAATTGCAGGCTCTTTCCTAAATGCATTTTTAATCTTTCCGTTTTATAGCCACATCATGCTCAGTATTTGCTCGAGACGTACCGTTTGTAGTGGGAGTGGTGGGCGCTGTGGCTGCTTTTTGTGGTGCCTTCTCCTCGTCTGATGAACTTTCTGAGGAGCTGCTGCTCTCTTTGGCTTTAGCTGCTGGAGTCGTCTTTGCTTTTGCAGCAGGTGTTTGTGCTTTGGTCACCTTTGTACTTTTATTGGCCTCTTCCTCCTCCTCAGAGCTACTGTCGCTGGACGATTCCTCTTTTTTTGCCGGAGCCTTGGCTGCTGAACTGGTTGCCTTGGGTGTTGCTGCTTTGCCGTTGGTGACTGCAGGTTTAGCAGGGGTGACCTTGGTCTCGGAGTCGGAGCTATCTGAAGATTCAGAGCTGCTCTCTTTGGCCTTCTTTGCTGGAGCAGCAGCAGCCTTTGTGGCTGTGGGTTTGGGTGGTGGTGCAACCTTCTTGGGTTCTTCCTCATCACTGGAGCTGTCATCACTGGAGTCAGCAGGAGTCTTAGTAGCAGTAGCAGCAGCAGGTTTCTGGACCACTGCTTTAGCTGGAGCTTGCTTCTTGGCTGCAGGTTTGGTGGCCTCATCCTCAGAGGCTGAGCTGTCAGAATCTGAGCTGCTCTCTGCTGCTGCAGGCTTTGATGCAGGAGTAGTGGGCTTTTTTGCTGGGGTAGCAGGTTTCGCCGCCGCTACTGGCTTGGCTTTCACTGGTGGTTCTTCATCATCAGAAGAGTCAGAATCTGAGCTGCTCTCTGCTGCTGGCTTTACTGCTGGTGTAACGGGCTTTGAAGCTGGGGTAGCAGGCTTCTTGGCTGGGGTAGCAGGTTTAGCTGCTGCAACTGGCTTGGCTTTCACTGGTGGTTCTTCATCCTCAGAAGAGGAGTCTGAGCTGCTCTCTGCTGCTGCAGCAGAGGGCTTTGCTGCAGGTGTAGCGGGCTTTGAAGCTGGGGTAGCAGGTTTAGCTACTGGCTTGGCTTTCACTGGTGGTTCTTCATCCTCAGAAGAGGAGTCTGAGCTGCTCTCTGCTGCAGCAGCAGCAGGCTTTGCTGCAGGTGTAGCAGATTTCTTGGCCGGCTTAGCAGGTTTAGCTGCTGCTACTGGCTTGGCTTTCACTGGTGGTTCTTCATCCTCAGAAGAAGAGTCTGAGCTGCTCTCTGCTGCAGCAGCAGCAGGCTTTGCTGCAGGTGTAGCAGGCTTTGAAGCTGGGGTAGCGGGTTTAACTGCTGCTACTGGTTTGGCTTTCACTGGTGGTTCTTCTTCCTCAGAAGAGGAGTCTGAGCTGCTCTCTGCTGCTGCTGCAGCAGGCTTTGCTGCAGGTGTAGCAGATTTCTTGGCCGGCGTAGCAGACTTCTTGGCCGGAGTAGCAGGTTTAGCTGCTGCTACTGGCTTGGCTTTCACTGGTGGTTCTTCATCCTCAGAAGAAGAGTCTGAACTGCTCTCTGCTGCTGCTGCAGCAGGCTTTGCTGCAGGTGTAGCAGACTTCTTGGCCGGAGTAGCAGGTTTAGCTGCTGCTACTGGCTTGGCTTTCACTGGTGGTTCTCCATCCTCAGAAGAGGAGTCTGAACTGCTCTCTGCTGCAGGCTTTGCTGCAGGTGCAGCAGATTTCTTGGCCGGCGTAGCAGACTTCTTGGCCGGAGTAGCAGGTTTAGCTGCTGCTACCGGCTTGGCTTTCACTGGTGGTTCTTCATCCTCAGAAGAAGAGTCAGAGCTGCTCTCTGCTGCTGCAGCAGCAGGCTTTACTACAGGTGTAGCAGGCTTTGCTGCAGGTGTAGCAGGCTTTGCTGCAGGTGTAGCAGGCTTAGCTGCAGGTGTAGCAGGCTTAGCTGCAGGTGTAGCAGGCTTAGCTGCAGGTGTAGCAGGCTTAGACTTGACTGGTTCTTCATCCTCAGAAGAAGAGTCAGAGGAGCTGCTCTCTGCTGCTGCAGGCTTTGCTGCTGCAGGCTTTACCGCTGGGGTTGCAGCTTTAGACTTGACTGGTTCTTCATCCTCAGAGGATGAGTCGGAGTCAGAACTGCTATCTGCTGCAGCAGCGGGCTTTGCTGCAGGTGTAGCAGGCTTTGAAGCTGGGGTGGCTGGCTTGGCAGCTGGTTTGGCTGCTGGCTTTGCTTTTGCCGGCTCTTCCTCGTTGTCAGAGGAGTCAGAGGAACCCGAGCTGCTCTCTGCCGCTTTTTTGGGGGGTTTGGGGGCAGCAGGAGATTTTGGTGGGGCTGCAGTTTTAGTGGCAGGCTTTGAAGGAGCTTCATCTTCAGAGCTGCTGTCTGAATCTGAGATAAGAAAATCCAACATATGAACATTTTGATACACATGACGTACCAGTGCACAACTGACTGTATTGTCTTTGGTCTAATAAAACAGGTAGAGGCATTTATATACAAATATAAAAAATGTCTTACCTGAGCTTGATGACTTGTCTTTTTTAGCTGGGGTGGTCTTGACAGGAGCAGGTTTAGCTGTGACCTTTGCTGGGGTCACCTTTGCTGCAGGTTTCTTTGCCGCCTCTTCATCTTCTGAACTTGATGAATCTTCGTCTGAATCGTCCTTTTTAGCAGGTGCAGCCGTAGCTGGGGCAGGTTTGGCTGGGGTGACTTTGGTGGGTGGCTTCTTTGCCTCCTCTTCATCTGAGCTTGAATCTAGAGTGATCATGGGCATTAACTCATTCATTAACGTATACACGTCAATCTGCTCTCGAACGTTCACTGCCATTGACTTGTATACACGTTTTTTGCCAGGGGGGGCACAAGACACTCTGGTGGAGGTTGTCTCTCAATATCAAAGCTGTAAACTAAGTGTAATGACGAATTGAACCTGTAGATGGCAGTACAGCTCTTTTTGGATGGGTGATCAGCATATATCATAAGAAGAAGAACAGAGATGTGGACTGAGAAAATGGCGATAGAGAAGAGGAAAGGCTGAGGGAGCTCACGCTGAACAGAGCATGTGTCGTGGAAGGTTGGTGAAGAAGAGGGACGTGAATGGAGCGGTGACGAGGGCGATCAAAGCCATCATGAAAGGAGGGAGTTATGGATCTGTGCGCGATCATGAAAGGAGGGAGTTTACAGAGCCGTGTGGACTCAAAAAAGGACCCGCGGTGACGCGGTGAGAGCCGCATTTCTCCGTCCCGTGTATTCGCGTGTTGTCTCAACTGACGAATCTTGTAAGTAAGTTGTTATTTTGCCATCAAAAGCCCTTTCTGATTGTTGAGAACACTCACACACAAACACACATGAACATATATACATAGGGAAAAGGTTTTTTGTCAGATGTAAAAGTTGTTGATATGAAGTACATTTGTAAATAAATGATTGTTTTGCCATCAAAAGCATTTTATAAGTGTTGTATTTGTTTTATAGAAGGAAAACACTGTTCAGATGTTTGAGGTGTCACTAAAGCAAAATATATTCAAAGTCTCTGATCTGCTTGAAATGCTTCTTTTCACAAAACGCTTGTTTTCTCCGGTTTTTGGTCAAAAACTGTGTTTCTGGTTAAATCAGCCTATATTCTAATGTCGATTACTAAAAAACGGAAAACAGGTAGAAACATACTTTTTTTTCCTGATGAAAGAAGAAAGTCTATTCTTTCTATTGGTAGTTTCAGCGTTTATATTTTCCTAGAACACAATATTATGTGGGTCTCGAAAGATGGGTCAAAATGCTCGAAAACGGCTGGCAATATGGGAGGCTCTGCTCTGAAAATGGCGTTAAGAAAAAGAGTTAAGAAAACCAAATTCTTACCTGAGCTGTCAGAGCTCGATTCCTGCTTCTTTGCCACGGCTTTGGCCACAGCGGGGTTAGCCTTGCTCGCTGCCGGTTTAGCTGGTGCTTTCTGGACTGAAGCGGGAGGTGGAACCGCACTGTACGCTCCTAAAAAGACAGGAGAAGGAAGTGGACTAGCATCATGACACGTTACAGAAGGACTTGGTGTAAGAACACAATATGTCTATTGTTTAATATCATTGAAGGTAGGGATGCACCAAAATGAAAATTGTTGGCCCGGAACTGAACATCAAGAAAAACTGGCATATAGCTTCTATATGCCACACCATAATCAACAAGGTCCTGACAAGTATAAACAAAAGAAAGAAACCTGATCTACTTTCATAATGAGGAAAAATAAGTAACTATATAACTAAAATAAATAGTTTTCACGTCTTTAATAGCATGACATTGTTAAATATGATGCGTAAGACATTGTATGTACAACACTGGAAAAGATAAAACACACCTGGTTTGGCTTTTTTGGTCGGCGGAGCCTCATCTTCAGATGAAGAGTCTTCACTGCTTGATTCAGCTGCAACAGCTGCAGCCTTTACTGGAGCAGCTTTGACTGGTGCAGCTTTGACTGGAGCAGCTTTGACTGGAGCAGCTTTGACTGGAGCCTATAAGAACAAATGACATTGGCAGTTAAAGTCTGATGTTATGTACACACATCCATTAGGGTTTCGTTGGCCTTGGTCAATAACATCACTATAAACTTTGCATATAATCAAAATCATATAATTATAATAATACACTGCCAGATTATTTAGCAAACCTTAGCTGCTTTGTCATCTTCAGAATCAGAGGAACTATCTTCACTGCTGCTGGGCTCCTGCTTTTTCTGAGCTGGGCCCTTAGCGGGAGCAGACGGTTTGGATTTTGTCACTGCACCTGGTTTGGCTTCTGTTAGGAGACACAAATGACACGTCGATTTAACACATTTTCATCATCAACTTAATTTCACGTCAATATTAACGACATCTGACAATAAACTGACGTGACGCGGGGGCTTTCGCAGGCTGCGCATCATCAGAGTCAGATTCTTCACTGCTAGAGCTGCTGTCCTTCTTTCTCGTGCTTGCTGCAGCAGGAGCCGGAGCAACCTGCTTCACCGGAGCCTAGAAGCAGAAAATATTACAATAACAATACAGAGATTGGTGGCTTTAAAATTACAGCAATTTCTAAATATAGTTTGCAGCTTTCCCATGGATGTCGCCTCCTACTCCTACCTTTGCAGGAGTCTTCTTTTCCTCCTCAGAGTCACTGGAGTCTTCACTGCTGCTGGATGCAGCTTTAGCAGCTGCGGCTGCTTTAGCAGGGACCTTAGCAGCTGCTAAAACAAACAGAGGAGTGGACATTGAGTGAATATGTTGTTGTTTGTGTACCACGTTTCAACAGAATGAACCAGTCTCATCGACTCAGTCAAACAGACTCATTACCTGCAGGGGCGATCTTTGTTGTTTTTGCAACAGCTCCTTCATCCTCGCTGCTCGAGTCGTCACTGCTGGAGCTCTCTGCTGTGGTTTTTGCTTTCTTGGCTGAGGAAGTGCTCGCAGCTTCAGCATTAGAAGGCGCTTTCCTTTTCTTGGCTTCAGGAGACCTACAAAGACAGTGATGGCAAGGTTAATCTGGATCATGAAATACTATTCATGTATCATTCATAAAACAACAAGCAGCTTATATTTGTCGTTTTTACTATATTTGAGTGGTTCCCTCTATAAACTGAACATAGGATCGACCGATGCCTGCAAGGAACAAATCCTTGTGCTGCTGCTCAGAAACCAAATTCAGTTTGAGATACTACTGGGACTGCAGTGACTGTAAAAATGCACGTTTTTTAAATTTAGGACATGCACATTCAGGTTAATCTGTATTGTTATAATCTCTATTAAAGGTGCCATATGTAAGAATGTGGCCAAAAACAGTTACTACATTCAAATTCAAATTACCGAGGTCTTTAAAGTTTCGTTTTCTGACGTAACTGGCAACCCATGGTTGCTCGGTAGCTGAGACTTAACTGACTGCAATGATTGGTAGACGGCGGTTGGTGGCGCCAATATATTTTGAATGCAAATATTTTGGCTGTACTGTTGTTATTGGTGAGTTCAGTTACTTAACTTTTTGTTTACTTAACTTGTTAAAGGTACATTATGTAATAAATCTAAACAACTCACTTCACCCAGAAGTTGAAGATGTTAACGAGGTTTTCTTCGTTCTTGTCTTGTGGAGTCTGCAGAGGAAAAACACATACAGTTAAAATTCCCTGTACAAGAGTGTCCCTCACAATATATTCAATATACTATGATATGTTTTAACATTCGGGACAAAGGAGTGTCAGCTGAGACACCGTTTGCTAATAATACGTTTGTCTATTCTAACAATTTTCGCACGAGCCTTCTCACACACACGTGCTAACTTCTCCGGCCGCACGCTCCCGAGAGGAGCTCGTGCGCCAACTCCGCATCATCAGCGCCCTTTCTGAAAAGACAACGTCCACGCGGCTGTGAGACGCAACAACAGCGGCCTCTTACCACTT
This sequence comes from Microchirus variegatus, assembly GCF_963457635.1. Classification (NCBI taxonomy): domain Eukaryota; kingdom Metazoa; phylum Chordata; class Actinopteri; order Pleuronectiformes; family Soleidae; genus Microchirus; species Microchirus variegatus. Next base: position 16,575,061 of record NC_139812.1, on the reverse strand, counting down.
TGGTCTGCTTCAGAAACTGCTCCGCCGCCTTGGCGAACTTGTTATCCCGCAAGAATGAATACACGCATTTGTAAAGATCACTCGGCACTGAGGTTTTCTCCGCCATCTTCAACACGCTTCTTCTGGAAGGAGGAAAGGCCCGGAAGTCGGCTGCGCATGAAGATGACGTAGATGCTGGAGGAGAAGATAAGAACATTATGCGACGGGCAGAAAATCATTAATAAATAAACAATGACACTGCATTTTTCTTTTTTATATATATATATTAGAAAGTTAAGATGCTTTTTAAAAAAGTATAATGCATGCTCGGTGGTATCAGGAAAGGAAAGTAGAGTGAGACATCTCCGCATTTCTTTTTACGGTTCTTAATTTTTATTTTTATGTAAAAAAAAGAAAAGAAAAAAGAATTTAATATATGTGGTTATTCAATTTTAAGTTTCGATTCATATATAACATCGCATGTTATATAATTTGATTTTTTTTTTTTAAATTAAGAAGTTATGTCGCATTCTTTACGCGTCATCACCGAAGACCGTCCTTGCCCCTCGTGCCATAACATGGTCGCCTCTGCGGGCAGAATTACGTTAAGGTGACACTGACGCAGAAGCGGCTGAATTGAAGGTGTTGTTGTCGAGAACTTGGTCGCTGAAGCCATGCCTCGCTACGAACTGGCTCTGATCCTGAAGGCGATGCAGCGGCCGGAGACGGCGGCTGCTCTGCGGCGGACAGTGGAGACTCTGATGGAGCGGGGCGCCGTCGTGAGGGAACTGGAGAATCTGGGAGAGAGACTGCTACCTTACAAAATCACCAAACACTGCGAGAGACACAAACGAGGCACTTACTTTCTGGTGGATTTCTACGCCGCCCCCGGCGTCCTGCCCGGCTTACTGAACCACCTGCACCGCGACGTGGACGTGGTGAGGCCTACTGTGCTGAAGAAGGACGCACAGAACCCTCACAGCCCCTGCTGTGGTCTCCAACTGTGACTGAATGTAAGGATGCGGCTGAAGTGCAAGACAACGTTAAGATTATTGTGTGCCAAGTCATATAATCTCAATCACTGGTTACTTCTTATTGTGTGTACATAATAAAGTGTCACCTGTTGTGCTTTCAGAGATGGTCCTCCTGTGCATGCATTGGTAACAAGTGGTTACCAATGTATGGCAACAAGCAAAGCCCTTAATGGTTCAGTTTGTAAAATGCTAGAGGTTTCATTGGCAGATATTGAATATACAACCCATAAGTATATTTGTTTAAGTATACAATTGCTTTAAAATTCAAATAGCCTTGCCTTGTGGAAGCCATAATAATTTCTTGAAGTGTAAGAAGCCATGAATATGCAATATTTCATGGTGGTGACCTCCTCCTACTTAAAAAAATGTCTTTGGACACATATTGTCAGGTATTTAATCCTAACTGATCCACTTTTGCTGGGAAATGTTATTAATCACTGCCAGTTTGCCTCCCTGTTTTTATGTTAGATGTGGTTATTACCCACTTTGTCCACTAGATGGCGGACACGTTTATTTCTCAAACACCCTCATATTAGATATTTGTCAGAAATGTTGACGTGTTTATTGTGGGGGAAAAAAACAATAATGGACAGTCTGTGCTGTAATTGAACCCTGTATAATGGCTCTTCCCTCTGTTTTATAGGTTTCTGCCACGTGTATCCAGATGATGTCCACTGAGAGGCTTCCTTCCATCGTTCCCCTTTTTCATTGCTGATTAAATGCATTTTGACATTATGTTATAATAAACTACTTCTTTCTATCCAAGATGCAGAAGTTATTTTAGAATAATATTTAGTATCGGTTTCATGATCATTTGAATTTCATTAGCAACTGGTTATCAAAGTTTCAGTTCAGATTATTACAGAATACTTTTGCTGCTCGTACATTGGATCAAAACCCTCCTTTCAGAATTATTGTGGTATGAGTTTAATTTTGTGAAGTTGGCAGTGTAAGGTCTTACAGTTTGAAAACAGTTTTAGGTTACTCACAAGCCACAGGACAGTGGCATTGAGCTTCCCAGTTTGGGTTAAATTACACGCCTTTTATGAGGCTGTCGGGGTTATTCAAGGACTTTATCAGGCCTGTGGATGGTGTGATTGGACATTGGAGCTATCTTTTTTTATTTAGACACAAGATGCACATGGGTGTGAAAATACTGACAGTTTGGTATGAAAGCTTTTATTGAAACATTGCATCTTACAGGGCAAAAAACATACCAACCAGTTAATTTTTCTGGCCTATTCAGTTGTTTTAGTTAACATTTGTAAACAGTGGCATGCACAGGCATTCGGAAGGGCAGGTGCGAAAATTAAAAGGTTGTTGTTTTTTTCTCTCCGTTCTAACCCTTTTCACTGGGAAGGGCATAAGAGGGCACTAAATTAGATCTGAATCAAAAAGGTACCTGTTTAGAACCATGAGTCTATCCCATAGCAAAAGCTATACAGGGACATCCTTTACAGCACAGCATTCATTTCTATCACTGAGATGCAGCACTGATTATCATTCCCCCTTAGGCATTAGGATATTCCAATATTCCACATAATTTCAAAATAAAAGTGTTAATTTTTAAATGGAAAGGTATATAGTTCACAATAAAAGGTGTATTTATGATGCAAAATTAAGTGGTTAAGTTATTTTGTTTTTGTTTTCATTTAGCTTCTTAAAGTACTTCTATCACTTGATATTGAGTGGTGGGACACAAGAAGTTGTAGGGAACTCCATAATGTCACCCTTTTTGATTGGAAGGGCACTCACAGGAAATGAAGTTGCAAGGTCAGCTTTTAGGGCACTGCATCACTTTTCACCATTATAAAGGCACTCCTTTAGAAACACTTTTTTATAAAAATATATTTTGCACAAATGACACTTCCATAAGGTCATTTCCTCATGTTTTTATCACTTCAGTGTGTGTCTTGTGACTCAAGAGAGGACTTTATCACGCAGCATTTTTGTCCATTACTCTGCTGTTTGTTAAGTTCCTCCTGTACCCAGAGGTGGAAAGAGAATTTAAATATAATCTACTCAAGTAAAAGTACCACTATTTTGAAATAATGTTACTTAAGTACAAGTTAATCTACAAGTACTAATCTAAAAATGGACTCAAGTAAAAAAAAAAAGTAGCTTGTTTAAATTAAGTAAAAGTTAGTTACTTTTTTGAACAAGGTTACAAGGTAACAAAAACCCTACTCAATTACAGTGACATGAGTAAATGTAATTCATTACTTTCCACCTCAGCATGTATTTTCAGTTAGATAGTGTAAACAGTGTTCAGCCACCACTATATGAAGATGTAAAATTAACATAGGAATAGTGTTTGTACGAGTCAACATATTATGTTGAGTCGACTCGTACAAACTATTCCTCTGATGAATTCCATTTTAAACATGCTCGGTAATAAGATACATGTGTGTTTTAACTATACTGTTACTTGAACTTCTGTATTTGTATCAAAGCCAGAAGTGAGGCAGAGTCACATGTGTGGCTGAGCAGTCAGCTGACAGTGAGACACCATTTAAAGGCACCAACAAGGGTCAGCGTCTGCATTGCAGAACCATCTACGCCTCAGTTTGCTCATTAGTGTTCAGCGAGGAACACAAACAACCGATACCGGCCGGAAAACAGCGCTGTCATGCTGCTTTTAACACTACTTTTCGTGTCGTCAGGTAATATCAACACACACGGAAAAGATGAATGGTGTATTGTGTATAATAGGCGACGCTGTTTAGGTCGTTAAGTTAAATAAACACTGACTGTGAATCATTTGTATTGTGCTTTTACGTAAAACGCGGAAACGCTTGAAGCAGCAGCAGCTAGCGTTGCTCAACGGAAGCAGCAAGCTAATATTAACTTCAATAGCCAAAACTGGCTTTAAATGTGTTATGAAAAACAAATCACGTGTTTGTTCTTATTCGGTCCATTTGCAAAATATGAACTAAATTCGTAATGAAGTAGCGTTTAACTGTACTCTGACCTTTTGTCTTTGATGTTTCGCTTGTGGTTCGGCGAGTTGTTATTGAGGCTTTAGCTTCGTTGCTAGCGCCACTTTGCTAACAAAACATCGCCACAACTCTAGTCTTGGGTCAGATTTGAATTTTGTACACATGGAGAAATATCAGTAACAAGCTAGTTTATGGATATATTCATTCTGTGCTCATTGTCGCTCCTGCTGTAAACAATTCCTGACATATGTTTTCGTTCAGAGAAATGCTGCTACATTTTGGTTATCAAAGAACAAGGAAACGATGAAGTAAAACATACATTATGCTACTACCGCAAACAAATGAATCTCCAAAATACATTTCCGGAATTGTACCTTATTTTTCTCAAAACGGCAAACCTCGAATTATAATGTCAGAAAATGGTGACGAACGTTTCTAAACCTCAAAATAAAGATCTCCTCAAATGTTTTTTCCACTAACCCAAGATGATAAAGTAATTAATTTATGACAAAGAAAAATCAGAGGGCTTCTGTTAATAAAGGGGGAGAAAAGCACCTAATTAATCAATTACTATTTGCAGGCACACCATGACTAACAATAAATGTTTGCATGTTCCTGCCCTTAGACAAAGTTATAATCGGAATCAGAATACTTTATTAATCCCCGGGGGGGAATTGTTTAAATGTGAAAATAACTTGTACATAAGGATTTACTGCAGGTAATTAAGTTCTTGACCACAGGACGTCAACTTCATCATGATCCAGACAATCCTCTCCCCTACTAAGCAATGGGAAAATATACATTTTGAGTAATATATCCATCTTTAAAGAGTCCACTCCGATGTCATTGCACACTGCTTTCATTTAGCGGAGGAGGCTTAAATAAGTGTATGGTTTTTGTTTCATACTCTCTCCCTCACCATGATGAAAATCCTTTTTGAGGCCCTAGGAATGGATGTGATGGAAGGCAAACCTTCATAATCTGTTATTCAAACTCAAACATTGTGTAATCATAAATCCCCACAGCTGACAGGTTTCATTTCAGCGATTAACAAAAATGTCAACAACTTCAGTGTTTTCTTTTCAGTTTTTGTTCCTTTTGGTTTCCTTTGCAGTTTGATACCTGTATTTGTCTGCACTTTATGTGCAACACTTGTCTGACTGGCTTATCTTTATGTTCAGGCAGTGAGATAAATAGATTATCTATTGTTGGAATGACGAGACCATTTTATCACTACACATCGACTGTGTGGTTTTTGGGATATTGATAGGAATTGAATGTCATTTGTTTACTCTTTATCAGAGGCCATTTCTTTCAGCCCACTGGTATTGGTTCCCAAGTCATGTTAGCTCAGTGTGTGTTTTGTGTTTATCTTCAGATTATCACTATTTAGGAAATAATGTATATTTGCACATCTACAATCAAGGAGGTGGAAGCTGTTCAAATCATTAGAGCTCAATCATATTGTTCAGCAAAAATGTTTGGTTCAGGAGTGTGCAGCCTGTTACACTAAAACATTTTCACAGGTAACATGTTGTTGAACAAACAATGCAGATTAACTTTTGCACTCCACTGTGTCACATGCTGTTGTGTCACTCAAATTATTGATAAGTTTCTCAAGTCCACACAAATTCAAGCAAAAATATGCCAATATTCCACTTTTCTGCTGACCTCTCATAAATGTGTTTGTTTAGATGGCGACAAGGGAAGTATACTGAATGTTGTTTTCTGCTGCTGTGCATGTCTTTGTTAAACAGCTTATTTTTCTTGACTACTCACATGACTTGTGGGAGTGCCCCGCCTGCACTGTAACTTTACTGATACAGTGCAAGGAGGAAGGAATTTTACAGAATTGGGTGACTTGACATTTGCTGATTTGCTGATGTACTGTGCCAGTTCTCGTATCTTATTGCAGAAGGCTACTCATTAACAAGTAAAAGACAAAGCAGGCTCATGGTGTCTGTTCTTGGTTTGTTGCTTTCTAAATGGTACTCTGTGGCAGGTGGTAGAGGGCGAGGCATATGCTAATGCAGGGTTTCTCACTCCTGGTCCTGGGTAGCCACTGTCCTGCATGTTTTAGATGTTTCCCTGCTCAAACGCACCTGCTTCAAATGGTCAGCTCGTCGGTAGGCTCTGCTGAAGACTGATGACGACCCATTTATTTGAATCGGGTGTGTCGGAGCAGGGAAACACCTAAAAGATGTAGGACAACGCCCCAGGACCAGGAGTGAGAAACCCTGTGCTAATGTAACTTTTTTTAGGCAGGACATACTAATAGGATTTAGTGTTTGTTTTGTTTTTTCTTTCTTGATAGCAGTTATAAAACAGTTAAGCAGCTTGTTTCCCAGCAGTGCTTATTGTTTGTGGGAGTTTTAGCTTCCTGTTACTTTTTTGGCGTACATGACTAGTGGGACTAGTCATTCAGAGCAGTAAGTGAATCAATCTGTCATAAACTAGAAATGCCTGTTCCTACACAGATAAGCTTTTTTACTTCAATTATGTTCAGTCCGTTTCAGTCCATTTTAACTCTTCAAGCTGTTCATGGTCAGTCACCTTTGATAACGCCAACACATTTATTTCTGTTTAAATTAAATAATTAATATTATTCTAATACTTTCCAACCTGTAGCATAGCGGAAGAAGTCTAACTTCCCTCAGTAATTAATTATTTGAGGAAGTTTTTAAACCATGTTTCCACCAAATGTACCAGGAACGTTTAAATACTAGGAACCTTTTAGGTTCCTACTGACCATTATTGTTCTGCATTTCCACACTGACGACAAACTGCCGCGATAATTGTGTGTGCACGCAGCCCACAGCCACAACTTCTGTTCCACCCCAGTCCACCAAAAGGAAGAAATATAAAATAGTACGTCACCTCTTTACATTTTTGACATGGTCATTTTTGGTGGATTGAGGGTGACCCAAAATGCAAAATGATGGATGCAGAATCTTCTAAATAAAGAAATTGAATTAAAGTGGGAAAACTAGAGACAATTTCTGTTTTGAATATGTTTTCTGATCTCTAGAGTGAATTTTTCTTAAGCCTTTGTACAACTTAATTTTTGTTTGTTAACCTTGCAGCTGTAGCGACCCCCCTGCTTGGCACAGAGCAGTGTGCTCGTGGCCCCCCCTACTGGTGTAAGAATGTGAAGACTGCATCTCTGTGTGGAGCTGTGGCTCACTGTAGTCAGAATGTGTGGAACAAGCCTCAGATGGTAAGATTGTTAAACATGACATGCAAGAATGCAAACGCATACTTTTCAAAATAAAAACATTGTATGCATACACATACAGTATTATATGTCCGACCTGTGCAGCATTGCAGAGTTGGGCTCTGCTCTGAAATGTATGTGCTTAATGTGTCAATAATCTGTTTTCAGAAAACAGTGCCATGTGATTTGTGTAAAGAGGTATTGATGGTGGTGGAGCAGATACTGAAGGACAATGCCACTGCGGTAAGATTTGCATTTATGTCATACGAACATCTATTCACGCATCTAGATTTTTTTTTTTTTTTTAATTAAAAACAATTCGAATCACTGATATTTAATTATATCTGTGATTTACAGGGTGAGGTTCTTGGTTACCTGGAAAAAGCCTGTCAGCTCATCCCTGATCAAAAACTGGCAGCTGAATGCAAGGAGGTTGTGGATGACTATTTCCCCATCATCATGCAAATCATTACTGGAGAACTGGTGAGTTTTGTCTAAATGAGACCGTTTGAAATTAGTAAAAAGAGGACAGCGTTTGGAAATGTCTAGGAGCAGAACTAGCTGAAATAGCTAGATAATTTCTTTTAAGTACCACCACATATTAGCCTTTTTAATTTTGCCATTGCCAATAAATACAGGTCTGATTTATGAAACGCATAGGAGGCTTTCTGATAAGCTGTAAACAAATGTTTTACCAATTATCTTCTTTAAACGTATTCAAGTTTGGTTTGTATGTTTATTTTTCTGCTTCACTTCAGACTCTTGAATTGGGCCATCTGCCTCTAAATGTAAAAAAAGGGAAAAGGTGATGTGACTGTGGGCAAAGAGAAATGAGCTAAATGAGGGCCATTGATGAGGAAGTGAGCCTGAGTCTAAAGGGGAACAGGCTTGTCATTGTGCAAACCACATGACCAAGAAAACATTTGATGCAGCTTTCTTTGTTTCAACTCATCCGATTTGTCAGTGGGAACAAAATGGACCGTTCTTCATAGATTCTATAAAGATGTAACTTCTCTATAATCAGTTTCTGTCAGTCATTTGATTGTGCATCATCATTATTATTATAAAGCTGGGGTTTTTCCAAAGTTACTGTTGTTGCTTACAGCGACCAAGTAAGCAAGGCTCTTGAATTAATCATTCCTTATAATGTGATTGTTGAAATGTGCCAGTTATCGAAGTGACATACATTTTTGTTTGCAGGAGGATCCTACTGTGGCGTGTGGGGCCATAGGCCTGTGTGTGTCTCAGCAGGCAGCCCTGGCAAAGGTTGAAGCCCAGGAGCAAATTAAGTCAAACGAAATCCCCCAGATAGACCTTTCCCATCCAGTGGTTCCTTTCCTCCTCAATGTTCCACAGCTACTTTATCCACAGGAGGCCCCCAAGCAGGAGGCTCCCTATAAGGTACACTTTAAAACGAACAAAAAAAGTCCTCTTTGTACTCATACCTACAGAACATGGTGTTCTGCTGTTCTGTGTTATTTTATATACCTCAATCTAATCCATCCATGTAGGACAGTACTGATGTCTGCGAGGACTGCATCAAATTCCTGACTGATGTTCAAGAAGAAGCCAAGACAAACACCTCATTTGTCAACGCTCTCATTGCGAATATTGAGAACCAGTGTGACCTGATGGGCCCAGGCATAGCTGCAATGGTAAGAGTGGGAATGTTATGTTGGAAAGTATGTTCTGTACCAAAAATACTGTATATTAATGCCTTTCCTCTTTGCAGTGCAAGGAGTATGTCTCTGAGTATGGCACCCTTGTGATTGACATGCTCATGAACATGGTGAGTTTTCTAAACCTTTGTCTTCACTTGTTTCTCTGATGTAAAAGACAGGGTTTTTTTTCTTGCACACATAAGTCACAATGTAAAAAGAGCATTATATTATACATTACATTTACTGATGAACCCTTGAACTGGTGATCAAAGCTAAAAGTTACACTGTTTATTTGTATATAATTGGTGGTGCAGAGCCCCCATTGGCTTGCTCACATAATTGATGTGTATCTTCAGAACTCTTTCTTTTTTTTTCTTAATCTCTGCTTTCTTTTTTCATTCCATCTGTTTCTTTTTCACTTTCCTCCTCTCCTCTCCATTCCTCTTGCTCTGTTTTGTCCTGCTCTGGGCTTTGTGTGCTGCTCCCCAGGAACAGGTAGGTGTCTCTGTGTTCAGCCTGTAGCCTTTTAACCACTAGCTCCTGCTTTTTGTGCTGTCCACACCATCAAACTACTCACCTCACCCCATAGAAACGCATGTTGTATTATGTTTGAAGTTTGAGTGGGTGCACAAGGCTTTTACCTAAGCACATGTGCTTGGCTGAGTGCTTGTTGGAACATGGCTTCTTGAGCCACAATAAGATCCTCTGCTGTTTCTTCACATCAAACAAGCAGTTATATTTAACCTTTCATCACTAATTGGCTGTAACGGCTTTTATTATTGACTCTGTTGCAATAAGTACATCCCACTTTATCCGGTCTACTCTCCTCAAAACACAATGACACAGACAAGCTAAGTGGAAGAGAACATTCAGAGCACAGCTTGGTTTATACCGCGTATTATCTGAAGGCACCAAATCTTATCATGGCACAGGTTAGTAGGTCAGTCAAAATAACTGGTTAACATTTTAAAGTGTAAAGGCTTTCGGATCGTTTTCCCGAGCTTCCTTTTCCAATGAATTCACCGCAAACCAAGGAGAACAAGTGTCGTCACCTGCGGAGCGGGCTCACTTGGTTGTTTCCCAAAACACTGCTCTTTTTATTAAACAAGAATAAAACAATCACAGGACATGTGGACATGTGTTTTTTACAGCCCTAAAATAAAATGATCTTAATTACAGTATTTTGAGGGCCACAGATGCTGGAAATGTTTTCCCTCAGCTTCCTTTATTTAATCACTGAAAAAACATTATTTTTTAGTTTGGATGAGATGAGAAAGTACTAGTTTTAATGTGGCTGTCCAGTGATGAGCTCAGCATTTTATTGTACCATGTATGGCTGGTCTTTCAGAGTAAAACCATTTCGCCTGCATGGGTGTGTCCTGCACTGTGGTTTTTGTTAATAATAGAACTGCATCGCATGTTTTTTTTTGTTTTTTTTAACGTGCGATGGGGACTTGCATGGGTGGTAATGCGATGAAAGCACTTGGTTTATTTTGAAAGCATGCAATGTGGTAACATTTGTTGACCTTTTAGCTGCATGTTCTAAAGTAACTGTTTCTGTCCTCAGGAACCCAAAGACCTGTGTGTCCACGCTGGCTTCTGTACTGCTGCTTTGAAGAAGTCGACTCCCATGCTGAATCTGCAGGCTGCTAAGACTGTACCAGCAACCAAGGTCATACCTGCTGTCAAGATGGCCCCTGCCACCAAGATGGTGTCTGACAAGGTCAGACTGACTTCCCAGCATTTGATAAAGTTGAGATGAATATCAGTCTTGTGGCACAATATTGGACTTGCACATCATGAGACATTTAATTCTTTGTTTCAGCTCATGGTGCGTGTCCAAGATTCCCCAAAATGTGCCATCTGTGAGTTTGTGATGAAGCAGCTGGAAGACATGCTGCAGGATCAGACCACAGAGGTGCGTCAGGCATGCATTTATTGTTGAGGTCACACTACACTTTTTAAGCATGACTATAGTCCAATCGAGATGCTGGCATGGACTTCATGGTCCAGCCTTTCTTTTAACATAATCACGCCAGTTGTATGGCTCTGTAATTGTGTGCCTTGGTGTAGATTTTCATCTACCCGTGTTTAGAATTTCATTATTAAGCCCACCTGTGTGTGTCTGTCTCAGGACGAGGTGATTCATTCTGTGGAGAAGGTGTGCACATATCTGCCCCCCACTCTGAGTATCCAGTGTAAAGACCTAATTGAGACCTATGGCGAGGCCATCATCGAGCTGCTGGTGCAGCAGGCTGATCCCAAGACCATCTGCACCGTGTTGGCGCTCTGCAATGGCGCCAACCGCGTATTTGTCGGTAAGTTTTCACTCATTGCTGGAAGACCTCTGCCAGAAATGTTGTGCAGAGGTCTGAGATTCGATTGCATCACCGGTGTCTTTATTTCTTCACACACGGCTACATATTATTTCCAGCTCCACTGGACCAAAGTCTCTTCAAGACGGGTGGTTACTGTGAGGTGTGCAAGATGGCTGTCAACTACATCGATGGAATTCTGCAGAAGAACGCAACAGAGGAACAGATAGAAGAGGCCGTGAAGAAAGTGTGCAGCTTCCTGCCCGACTCTATTCAGACACAGGTAATGACTTGCATCTTCTTAGACTCTGTAATTTTAACATGTCGCCAGGAAACTACTGTACATTAACCCTGTGTTTCTATCAACAGTGTGACCAGATGATTGTGCAGTACGAGCCAATGCTTGTCCAGCTGCTGCTCCAGATGCTTGACCCAGACTTTGTGTGCATGGTAAAGAGTGACCTGTATTCATAAATAACAAGACAACTCTTAGAAATTAGATGGCACTATATCCCTGCAGCCCACTGAGTTGTGTTTTTTTTTGGGGTAACAGAAATTAGGAGCCTGTCCTGAACGTGGACCCATGCTGCTGGGAACGGAGCAGTGCATTTGGGGACCGTCATTCTGGTGCAAGAGCTTGGAGACGGCAGTTCGATGCAATGTGAGTATTTGAGCACATCATCATCATCTATGTTCACTTTTTACTGGCAGGTTTGCTTGGACTGGCCTAATTAACCACTCGTTTCTGTGTTTTTAGGCTGTGGATCACTGCAAACGCCATGTGTGGGTATAAAAGGAGATGGCACAAATTAATGTATAGGGAATTAAAAGAAAGGAAAAAAAAGAGTGCTGCTTTCCATTTTTAATAGACTTAAATGATTGCCATTTCTGTTTAAAATTAACTTTGATATTGTGATGTCATGGTGGAAATGTACTGGACTCTTTTTGCTTTGGTCTAAGTGGACAGAGAGAAAGAGATTGTATATAGTGACATGCAGCTTGTGCCTCTCCCTGCTTCACTGAGCAGAGTTTTGAATAATTTGAGTTGCATATCCCCTATTTCACTTACTGGGTGTTGTACGTTCAGGTTCACAAATTTAAAGTTTCACATGTAAAATTTTGATAAAGAATAGGTTGGCTGTCTGTCCAGACTCTACCAGATGCATTTGATATCCCGCAGTACATAATTGAAAATGGCTCCATGTGTTAAGAATGAATGGCATTACTTTAAGTCCCATGTCTGACCCTTTAAACAAAGTTGTGTTTTGTAGTTGTTTTTTTTTTCTGATTTCCTGTTGTTCATCAATCAGTATCTTACATACAAAACAATTGTCTGCTTCAGAGCCAACTGTCATTGTAATTTTTTAACAATTAAAGTGATTCCAATCCAGTTTTGTTTGTAATTTTTGAAAAACCTAACTGAATTTAACAAGTTTTTCACAGTATTTTTACATTGTGCCATTTTTCTCAAACCACAAAAGTGGACTGCGGTAGCCATCAGTGACTTCACTTGGACTTGAGCCTTTTGATTTGAAGAGACTTGCAACTTTCCCCAAAACCCAAAGATTATTATTATTATTATTATTATTATTATTATTATGATTGAGTATGTTCTAACGGAGCACTCTGTATCTTTCATTGTTTGTCTGTGCATGGGGCTGCATTGTGTGTAGCAGATTTTATTCTAGAAAATATTTTTTGACGGTCAATGTGGTCATTAATATTTCAAATTTACGGCTATGCATATTTAATGCCGGACATACAGTACCTTAAATAGACACACGTAATGAGAAACACACAGAAGCACTGATTGTGTGAAGAGCAGCGCAGTGAAGCGCAAGTCCCTCACATAAATGGAGCTGTGCATGGTCAGTCAAGTGGAATTTTTTCGAGCCAACACTTTTTTCACCCCCGTGTTCTAGTGATCTCTAGCGTATTTTCAGACTAACTTAAGTAACTTAAATTACTTTTAGTTGGTAAAACTGTCAAACAATCTCCTAACGCAAGACAATGAATGACAGTGCAAGAGAGAGCTGGGAATATGCCATCGTTTCCCCAAGTATTGTATTCACGAAAAATGCAAGTCATACTTGAAATATGTTGTCCAAAAATTTGACAAAAAAGTCACAGGTTAGGATGTCTTCCAAAAATTAACAATTTTTTTTGAAAAGTTTTAGGTCCAAAATTTGACGAAGACGTCATACTGAACTACTTAGTCCAAAATACTATGTCGAAAATAAAAAAAAAAAATTTGAAAAAAAATTTTTTTTAACCAAAATTCGAGCAAAACATCTTACTATACTATACTATGTTGTCCAAAATTTTAAATAAAAAAACAACAAAAAAAACTTTTTGGTCCAAAATTTGACAAAAACGCCATACTATGTTGTCCAAAATTTGATCGTTTGACAAAAAAGACATACTTTACTATGTCATCCGAAAGTACGGAGCCCCCGAAGTGACAGGGGAAAATGTTTTTCTTTTTTCTTTTTTCTTTTTCTTTTTTAAATCTCGAGTTTCAGTCGACAGCTCGAGTTTCCAAAAATGCAAAAACATCATACTATACTACTTCGTCCAAAATACTAGCAGAAAAGTTGATAATTTTTGAAAAACATTTTTGATCCAAAATTTGACCATAACGTCATACTATACTATATTGTCCAAAATCTGAAAAAAAAAAGTTTTGGTCCAAAATTTGACAAAAACGCCATACTATGTTGTCCAAAATTTGATCAACATTTGACAAAAAAGTCATACTTTACTATGTCATCCGAAAGGATGGAGCCCCCGAAGTGACGGGAAATTTATTTATTTATTTATTTATTTTAAATCTCGAGTTTCAGTCGACATCTCGAGTTTCAGTCGACATCTCGAGTTTCCAAAAATTCAAAAACATCATACTATACTACTTCGTCCAAAATACTAGCAGAAAAGTTGATAAATTTTTTGAAAAACATTTTTGATCCAAAATTTGACCAAAACGTCATACTATACTATGTTGTCCAAAATCTTAAAAAAAGAAAAAGTTTTGGTCCAAAATTTGACAAAAATGCCATACTATGTTGTCCAAAATGTGATCAACATTTGACAAAAAAGTCATACTTTACTATGTCATCCGAAAGTACGGAGCCCCCGAAGTGACGGGGGAAAAAAATTTATAAATTTTTTTATTTTTTTTTATTTCGAGTTTCAGTCGACATCTCGAGTTTCCAAACATTCAAAAACATCATACTATACTACTTCGTCCAAAATACTAGCAGAAAAGTTGATAATTTTTTTGAAAAAAACTTTTGATCCAAAATTTGACCATAACGTCATACTATACTATGTTGTCCAAAATCTGAAAAAAAAGTTTTGGTCCAAAATTTGACAAAAACGCCATACTATGTTATCCAAACTTTGATCAACATTTGACAAAAAAGTCATACTTTACTATGTCATCCGAAAGTACGGAGCCCCCGAAGTGACAGAGGAAATATATATATATATATTTTTTTAAATCTCGAGTTTCAGTCGACATCTCGAATTTCCAAAAATTAACAATTTTTTTTGACAAGTTTTAGGTCCAAAATTTGACAAAGACGTCATACTGAACTTTAGTCCAAAATACTAAGTCGAAAATTAAAAAAAAAAAATTGAAAAAAAATTTTTTTTTAACCAAAATTCGAGCAAAACCTTACTATACTATACTATGTTGTCCAAAATTTTAAATAAAAAACCAACAAAAAAAAAACTTTTTGGTCCAAAATTTGACAAAAACGCCATACTATGTTGTCCAAAATTTGATCAACGATTGACAAAAAAGTCATACTTTACTATGTCATCCGAAAGTACGGAGCCCCCGAAGTGACAGGGGGAAATGTTTTTCTTTTTTCTTTTTCTTTTTTAAATCTCGAGTTTCAGTCGACATCTCGAGTTTCCAAAAATTCAAAAACATCATACTATACTACTTCGTCCAAAATACTAGCAGAAAAGTTGATAATTTTTTTGAAAAACATTTTTGATCCAAAATTTGACCAAAACGTCATACTATACTATGTTGTCCAAAATCTTAAAAAAATAAAAAGTTTTGGTCCAAAATTTGACAAAAATGCCCTACTATGTTGTCCAAAATGTGATCAACATTTGACAAAAAAGTCATACTTTACTATGTCATCCGAAAGTACGGAGCCCCCGAAGTGA
The DNA here is from genome assembly GCF_963457635.1 of Microchirus variegatus. NCBI lineage: Eukaryota > Metazoa > Chordata > Actinopteri > Pleuronectiformes > Soleidae > Microchirus > Microchirus variegatus. The sequence goes on along the minus strand of NC_139812.1, from coordinate 16,559,737 downwards.
TGGGGGAAAAAATTAATACATTTCTTTACTTTTTTTTATTTCGAGTTTCAGTCGACATCTCGAGTTTCCAAACATTCAAAAACATCATACTATACTACTTCGTCCAAATGTAAATATATAAGTGCTCTGTGGTTAAAAGGACTAAAAACAGCAGGGCTTGGGACTTGACTTGAGACTTGTCAGTCTTGACTTCGGACTTGAGACTAACTTGTGACTTGCAAAACAAAGACTCGGTCCCACCTCTGTAGAGTGATCAAGGCTAGAAATGTGCGATGTAAATCGGGCCATTTACCTACAGCAGGTCTTGTATAATTTTCCAGGGAAACCTCTGCTATTCATTTTGCTTTAAAAGAGTGTGCCGTCGCAGCAGTTTGTACATAACTACTATTACTACCATTTAATTCTGTGCATGTACGACAGGCATAATGAGAAGACATTAAAAAAATGTGAATACAAAATCTTTTTATTCACTGGAAATGCTTACTTTATGTGATCCTAGTTCAATTAAGAGGATAACAAACACTTGTTAATTGTCACATTTCTCACCTGTATATCCCAGTATTATGTGATATTACTTTGAAACAACATTCAACACCCGATACATGGAAACTCTACCAAATCTATAAGTAATTGTGTTTTCCAGTAATAAAGTACAAAGTACGAGCTTTGTGAATTGTCCCTCATGTATTGCAAATATTGCTAGAAGAGGCACTTCCACGTTTCAAATATGGAGAGACCAAAAACCATGGTAGACAAAGCCTTGAGGCTCATTCTGAGCCACACCATTGTAAACTAAATACATTTTAGTGTGAGGTTTGTGGCAGTTGTGCCCTTTTTTGTTCAAGAATAGCGCTGAGCTTATCAGGTCTTTTCCCTTCAACAGTCAACTGGCTTCATTGCTTTGAGGTTACATGACTCATCAGCAGAGGGTACAGTGGCCCCACCACATGATGCTTTATTGCCTCACAACCCAACTCAAATAAAGTGAACGATGAGAACAGAGAAAGCAGATCCAGTGGCGAGTCCCAGAGTGAGGAAGAAGGACATGACCACTCCCGTGGCCTCTGTCAGCTCTCGAGGAACCACCTTTGGGCCGTAGATCATTGGTAGAGTGCCGAGGTAGCCGTTGGTGACGCCTAGCAGGCAATTAAAAACCATCGGATAAGCGTCGTGTTTGAAAAACACTGTTTGAATGTGGTCCCTAGGCTGGTAATTACAGAACACGAAAAGTGGGACCATGACGGAGCGACACAGCACCAGTGCTGGCAGGACTCGGCTGGTGGGGCCAGGAACCTGCAGCCAGACTGTGGCCTGTCTGCCACAGAAGTCTGCTGCGTTGTACAGGAGGAAACTGGTGAGGGGCACAAAGTAAGTGGTTGTCCAGGGGCTGCCGCTGTCTTTGTGGACAGACTGGATCCCCGAGGATATCGCAGGGAAAACCATTAAGGAGATGAAGAAGACGTAGAAGACACTAAGACCGAGCACCCACGTCTTCCTAAGGATGGGCTGCAGCGGTGGGACAGAGTCTCTGCCTGTACCGCCATCACTCAGGGCCTGTGCATTGGTGCATGTTGCTGCGAGCATGTAGTGTCTATAAACAAGAAGCAAAATGTTGTGTCAAATTTGCTAAAACCTCTAAGTATGTTTTAGCTAAGATCGGCCATACCTGAACTGAATAGTGCTACAAAAGTACTGATTGCTCTTGGTGTAATTGAATGATCTTATCTTGTAAAATAACCCATTCCATGTCATAATTCTGTCAAGGGAGGTCAACTTTAGATGACTTAAGCCTGTTTAATTAATTTCTGCTAACCTAACTAGACGATGGCCGTAAATCTAAAAAGCACGTAGAACAATTACAAACGCAGATAAGATTAATACATTTATTTCTGAACTAATTTAAGTGTGTCAACTGTGTTTGGGATGTGAATGTTTTTAGCATTGGCACCATCTAGTGGTGGCCTTCAGAACTGTGACAGGTACCATACGGAGACAGGTTTGCTCAGTGGAGCACAATCAGAATTATTCAGAATGTCTCTGCCACTGACCTTGAATATTCCAGCTTGGGCAGCAGCAGATACGCGATAATGCAGAGCAGAATAAAGACGTCAGCCGTCAGGAAATAGGCCAACGCGCTTTGTGTCACGTCCTTTGTGAGGGAAAGGTGCATTATTGATGCTACTGCAGTAAGCGTGCCTCCCATAGCCTGACCTGAGACGAAACAGGATTCATCAACAAATTAATATTTTTATATTAATTTCAGTATAGAACAGAAATGAGGGTGATTACATGCAGTTTAAAAGTAGTGGTTATATCATCAGTGTTCCACAACTTTCTAACCCATCATTCTTGTAGTTATGTTACTAAAGGTCAACCAGGCCGTCTTAAGTGTAAGAGAATGTAAACATAAGGAAAAAATAAACATAGGACAACAAGTAAGTAATAGGAAATAGTTAGGAAAGTATTTTCATCTTCGTCAAATAATTTCTAGCTATCAAAATGATATACAATGTATTTATGGAATGGAATGGAGTCCACTCACTGGCCACTTCATCGGGTAACCTCTTCAACGGCTTGTTAAAGCAATTATCTAATCAGCCGATCACATGCCAACAACTTAACGCATTTAGGCATGTCGACATGGTCAGGACGACCTGCTGAAGTTCTCAAGTCAAGCAGAAAGAGTGATTTAAGGGACTCTGAATGTGGTGTGGTAGATGGCGCCAGATACGGTGGTTTACTGGGTGAAAATACCTATCAATGCCAGAGGTCAGAGGAGAATTTGAAATGATAGAAAAGCAACATTAACTCAATAACCAATCACCACAACCAATGTAATCAGAATATGCACATCATGGGAAATCTTGAAGCAGCCACCTCTGTCACTGTATTGGATATCCTGTGTACCTAATGTTGTGGCCGGTGAATGCAAATAAAGGGCCATTCTAGATCGAAACAAAGACAGTACCTGATATCAGGGCTTGGGAGATCCTCATAGGGAAATGCCCACTGATGCCAAAAACACTGCCAGATAAGACATTGGAAGCCCCGCTGACGACAGCCGCACTGGTCAGCGTGGCGATAAAGAAACTCTCCCTGCAGTCCGACACGTCCACCTTCACCAGCACCGTGGTGACCACAAACACCAACAGGATCACAACAAGAGACGTCAGGATCCGGATGTTAGCCGAGAACCTAGAGAGAAAACAAAAAAAAAAAGCTGATCAACACTCTGTACAGTTTGTGACAAGATTACAAATACAGACTTTTTGTTGCCACACGAATTATTAAAAAGCTCTCCTGCTGAAAATGATATGACAAATCATGCTGTCAGTTATCTCGAAATAAAACATAATGACTTCAATTCAGAGAGAAAGAACATTTAATGTCCCAAATAAACTTTACAGTAGTTATCTGTAATGATTTGTTAGGACAAATAAACCATCGTCATTTCCACACAGAGACAACACGGAGCGTGTGAAACTGCAGCAAACGTAGTTTACACTGTGACTGTCCCGGTGAACACAGAGTGAGACTCAAAGGGCTGTGTTTGTGTGTGTGTGTGTGTGTTTGTGGCATCAACCTGTTTATGAGAATGTAGTTTAGTATCAGACACAGCACAGAGGGAATCGTGGAGGCGATGGCCAGATAACTTTCAAAGTAGTCCTGTAAATAAAATGAAAAAAAGAAAATAGAAAACATTAATTTGCTTGTGACTCATTCATGAACATAGCATCCTACATGAAAGGAAAAGAGGGGGAAGAAATCAAAAAAATCATTCCGTCCTTTACATTTGCTGAGGTTTCCTTGTTAATTCAAACCAAGAGAGTAGCAGAAGTGTTTTATTCATCTTACAGCTGTTTGTCTAAGGTAAAGTTGACCTCTAGTCAGTCTAGTTTCACAAAAACAAACATACTTAAGTACTTTAGGCAAAGTTTGCACAGACTGTGAAACACAATTAACTATTCAGCTGTGAAGATATTAAGACAACTGCTTTCTTCCCTTAGTTGCTCGGGCCTTTCATTTCACGACACATTTTTGTCGTAATCGGTTACAATTGCGTCTACTTTGATATGTGAAACAGAGCACTTTCAACAACTGTATTTGTTTGCAAGACAAGATTCTCTTGCCTCCTCTGCCTTTAACCTAGTGATCTAAACAAGCCTTTCTAATTGCATAGCTGTGTTGAAATGGATGCCAGTTGTAAGAAGACAATCAGTCCTCACATCCATCACAGGGCTGTCAGTTCCATGGAAAAACAGCCGAATGGCAAAAATGTGTGACTTCGACACATGAACAATAAACACACTGTATTTTGATTCTCTCTCACTCACACCGAGATATGAACGCTGATCCTCGCCACCGCCCTGTTGAGTGTTGTTGCTCAGTTTGTAGAGCCAGTAGTGTTTGGCGGTTATGAAGAAATTCCAGGGCAACAGGGAGCCAATGCCCATCAGAAAGAAGATCATGTAGACCAAACAGTAAGAGTCTTCTGGACTGTAGCGCACAGCCAGAGGCGCTGGCAGGAGGGACGAAGAGGGTCTCTCGTCCTCGTTTTCCTCGTCCAGAGATGCATCGTCATTGCCAAGAGCAGGTGGAATATATGAGGAATTGATATTGTGTGGCACAGGCTCTTTAGCATCCATTTTGACCCAGAGGACACGGGACACTCGAACAGTCCAGATGAAGGTTAACAAGGAAGGTTGAGGTAGTAAGAACACAAAGAGAGGATATGCTAAGCAGAAACCTATGAAAGAGAAGAAGAAAAAAACACAAGTTAAATATAGAAAAACTACACCATATTATTATTACAGTCAGTAAAGTTTGGACGAGACTTACAGTCACTTGTGCAGCAAGGGGGAACAAAACAGTCTATGTTTGTTCTGGAGCCATAGTCTGGAGGAGATCTCTGGAGCTTGTCACTGATAGAGATCAGTTCCACCGTCCAGATCCTGTGATGCTGCAGTGGAAGCAAAATTAACCGTGAGAATAAACTGGAAATAAACACAGTTTGTTCTTCCAGTTGTTTGCCTTCACAGGTCCACATGTTAAATACTTGCTCAGCGTGACAAACTGGTATTTCTGACTAACTCATGAAACTGAGGGAACGCCAGAAGTGTGCAAAGCTGCCATTATATTCCAAACATTTCATAAGTTGTGATACCTTTGTCATAAAAACTAAGACAAAAAAATTTAATGGGAAGGTGCATCGAAACTTATAGAAGATATAAAAGTCTGTATATAGACTGCTATCAACATTGGTGGATACTCTAGGTTCAGTTTTGGACAATAAAAGGTGGTATTAAGCCTTTCCATCAGCATAAGATTCAGCATATGTACAAATCTAGAATCACTGTGCAACTGATGTCAAACTATATTCACCCTAACCCTGTGAACTCAATGCTCTCCCACAGCTGGAATCTGGCCACAAGTCACAGCTTGGTCTTTCTCGCACACGCCGCAGTATTCTTAGACGTTAAATGCTTTCACATGTCCTTTATTAGGAGTTACAGGGACATCTGTCAGCATCCTACAACCTCACATGCCTAAAAAAAACGAGTAGTGAGTCAGTGATGCATGGGGCATGCACAAGACTAGACAGGAAAATAAAAAAAAAAACGTTTCAGCTTGTTTCTCTGCACACTTAAGATGCAAACATCGCTTCCGCTATTTATGAAGGTGAAGAGAACACTCTCAGGAGAGAAAAACGCTGACCTTGCACCATGAAGATTCACTTGTGTCATTAAAGAGGAAGAAGTTTTCACATGATGCTTAGCCAAAAAAAAATCACGACACTCATCAGTTTCACCCGAGGAGGAATTTCCCGTTTCATACGCTGGTTTCACTCACTTAATAATCTCTGCTGTAAGCAAAACATGAACAAGTCAATTCTGCCCGTTATTTTGTGTTTATTATGGTTTTCAGGTGACTCGTGAACGGTTTTGATCATATAAGGTTCGCACTAGTGAAGCCGAAAAACATTTAAAAGCTAAGCTAGCTTAGCTGGTAACGAGACAGAGACGAAGGTGAGCAAAAACGTGGCAGCGCTTTTTCACTCAAATACATTAAATATAAACGTACCTCACTCACCGGAGACTGTCGGGCTGATGCTCGTGCCCTAAACTACACAGTTTTTCTGCCACTAGTGTCCATTCCACGGCATATTTTCTCTTCTGGTCAGCTGATCCTCCAGCCTTTTCACCGCTGACCAAAACAATGAAACTTCCGCCAAAACATTTTCAGAATAAAATACACATCTAAAACAGACTGAACCAAGATGGGTATCTGAGTTAGTCTAAACAATGGGATTGCGTTTATAATTCGTACATATTTAGTATAGTTAGTAAATAGTTACTACAGTTATAAATATATCGTTTTTTTGGGGGGAAATCAACACGATAAAACAGCAAAGTAACCTCCTGCTTTTATTCTGAAAGCCAGACCGAAGCTCTTGTTATTGTCGGAAATTAGAAACACCTTTTCAAAATAAGAGCACACATTTAACTTTTGAATTCGCATGACGTGTATGTGCCACGTGGTATCTTAATTGTCATACAACGTTACCATAAAACATAAGAAACTCTCATAAAATACAAATGCCCTGAAAAACAATATAAACTTAGCACAAAAGGTAAGAACATTTATGTCTTGTCTTTTATTTATTTGTTTTATGCCAATGCTTCTTGGCAATAAATCAAATGATTGTATATTTTTTTGATAAAATACTACTTATTACATTTCTACGGATACAATTTGGGCTAATAATGTACTGATTACATATAAACCATTACACAGATTAGTGGGTTAAAGTATTGGAAGTTCACGCTTTAAACGTTTGATTACATTATTAGTTTCAATCTGTTTCATAATAAGACATCGGCCAATCGTTGTTGACAAAGAAACATATTGGAATACAAGAAATTGCTAGTTCATTAATGGTTTATTATATCCAAGAAGCATTTAAAAGTAAATATGTTTCTGTTAATTTTTCAAAAGTTGTTAGAATCAGTTTTGGTTACCTTACCTAAAAATGAGTGCAAGTACTTTTATTAGGCACCAGTAGAGGGCACTAGAGTACAGCATATTGAATGTGAAAACCTGCACGGAAATGGACAACGTTGGATCAAATGCAATGACACTGGTTAAACTGTTCTGTCCTCTTTGCAACAAGCACATTTAATTATTATTCTGAATGTCTCTTTTTTGTAGCCTAAGCTCTCATACATTATCCTTTTTATAAATAGTTTTCATAGCTTGAATGTCTCATTTCACTCTTTGTGAAGTGCTATAATGTCATGTCACAGAAGAAGAAATAACAGCATCAGTATGTTCCTAGTTTAATTAAAAAAAAAAAAAAAAAAAAATCTTCACACATCTCATTTATTCACCAAAAAAGCATCAAAATATCCTGCATATAGGACTGAGCCTGAAGCTGCAGTCAGCTTTTAAAAGGTTCAATTAACTCATGCACTGGAGGGTGGCATATTAGTCCTCAATTAGCAGAGCATTTAATGAAACAGGTGCAAAGTGTTGCCTGCAATTGGCCAAAGTGCAGCAGACACTCACTGCAGATGACTCACTGGGATATTTGATCCCAATGCAAGAGACTAATCTGATGAAACCCTCATCCTACACTCATAAATAAACGAATAAACAAACAAAGTTAGGTCTAAAGGCTCAGGGTCGATCCTCAAAGGCCACTATTAGAGTCTCTAAAACCTTGTTAATTTGAAGGCTGGACAGTGAAAGGCTTGCAAAACTAAATGGACCTAAAGGGAATTTTCCACCGAGGTGTGAGGAAATGGAGACAGCTTGAGCAGCTTTGCATTTTCTGTGAAAATTAAGTGTAATTTATATATATACATATATATATATATGTATATATATATATGTATAAAAAGAAGTAGACTTTATCCTGCAAAAGGAACAGGATGTATTAGAGGGTGCTCCTACAAAATGTCTTTTTAATGCAATTCAATAACGACAAAGCAAATAACAAAAACACAGTTGTTAAACTAAGAAATATAATTTATTGCATAAAAATTATATTTAGTTACAGGTAAGAAGGCGAGACGTTTATTTACAATTGGTACTTTACAGAGATAAAATAATGTCACTGAATCAGTTGTGTCTTTGTAAAAACGTCCGACTTCATAAACAAAAGGCTACATTTTTCTCTTCCAGTCCATTTCCAGCACAAATTATCCAGAGCTATGGCCAGAGATCCCACATATACTCAAGAAGTCTGGATGAATAAACACTGAAGTCTATAGCTAGCAAGTCACTGTAACAAGATTTAAGGAAAAATAGTCCTGCAGTGTTCAGGGATCCAAAGTACTGAACTGGTTTGTGTTCATTTCCTCACAGGAAAAGATCTGCAGGGCATCGGTTCATAATGGTCGTCACAACTTGTTTCGCAGCCATTGCACCATACTGTGTTTTGTTCGTTCCCGTGTGCGGTTTCAGCTTCCTCCGCCAGCCGGTGATCCAATTCTTCTGATTCAGAATGACCACGTAGACCTCCGTCGCCACTTTTACACCACTTCAGGATACAAAAACCCTGTCATTGCCCTGGTCTGAAAAATAGAATTACTCTTCCAGGGAACAAAAGAATTCAAAATGCTTTTCCTTTTTTTCTTCCTTTCTTTTGTAGTTGCATAGCACTTACAAAGAGAAAAAAAAAATGACAGATCTAAGCGTGTGCACACACTGTACTTGCACACCTACCTGCCCACTCGCACACGAACACGCAATTTGCTTTCAGTTCATTCATACAAAAACAGTGACATGACTCAAAGCTGAGGAGGAACGATACTGCCTGTGTTATGGTTTCTGTAGTTTCAAAGACATGAACACTGTTTTTTCTGTTTTTGATCTCGAGGGAGAAAAAGTTTCAAAAAGACATAGAACTTGACAAAGAAAAAAAAAAAAAAAAAAAGGACACTGTTTGCGGTGACTGTGTTTAAATTCCTGCCTCACAATAAACAGACAGAACATAATTGATGATGAAAATAGGTTGAGGGCCCTGACCACAAAGCAGGCGGCTTAGCAAAGAGGTTAACAATGAAATTGAGAGGAGGGACACATAATGAGCTCCGCGGCGACGGATGGACACACAGATAAATGGTAAACAGAGTGTGGATTTAAACGTAATGCAGTTTAGTGCTGAGGTAAAAATCTATGATCCCTTGCTGCTTCGTTGATTCAAGGCAAGAATAATCCATTCTGCAATATGAAATGCAGTGAAGTCACCTGAATATTTCACCACCTCTAATCACGTTTTACATTACATTTTGAATAGATGCACTTTATTGAAAATAACAAATAGCCATAGCTCCTGTTATTCACATGAGACATTCACCGTGTACCAAAGTCTCACGTTGGGTCTGCCCTGCCCTGCTCAGTGGCCTAAACCAATGATAAAACGGCTCCAATATGATCGTGACAGCAAGGACAATGGGGGAAGAAAAAAAACAAGCAAACAATCCACAAATGGATAATAAATTAAAGAGCGTTCCACAAAGGAAACTTTTAACAGATGACCAGAAAGCTCTCCTGTAGTTTGATTCTCAACAGATGGGAGGAGTGCGGCAGAGCGATAGTGGAGCGTGAGCAGGGATGAAAGAGAAAACACCTCTGTGATTCAGAATGATGTGCCAAGGCTTTGAGGCATTTGTTGGTGCTCTACAATATAAATAGTCAGTCGGTCTAGTTTTCCACCAATTCTTAAACAACAGAGCTCACCCCCACGCCTCAGCGAGGAGGTGATTTTATTTGAATGTTTTCAGCAGAAAGCGACAAACTCCTGCCTTTTAACCTCCAGAGTTTGTTCCTCATACGATTTGTTGACGAAGAAATCCTAGTCAGTCTGATTTAGGTACAATTAATGACCAGTTAGTCCACACGTGTCTTTAGCCTGAGGAGGTTGTGCACACATCAATGCTGATGTCACCCACACAGAATGATAATGGAGAAAAAAGAAGAAAAAAAAAAAAACGCCCCTGAAACATCAGGTGATATAGTGTTATATCATGCACTTTCATGCTGCCTCTGAAACCTGTGTCATCCCACGTTAGCATGTGTGTGTGTGTGACTTTGTTAGTGTCTGTTTGTTGTTTACCCCAATTTCCATGCACACACACACAACAGTGTCATTTTCAATCTTTGAAAAACAAGTCAATCCAGCAGCATCTTGCATATGCAACATCGCTTTGGTGGATTCAAGCTGAATCAAGTTTGCGGTTACTGTATGTGATGGAAATGGGTTTACGATGGACGTGGGGATGCAGTAGTGACTGATCAGGAATCAGTACATGTGAAAACCAAAGATGCTCTGTGGGCTTATGATGTGGGTCAGTTTGTGCATATTCATAGGCAGGTATTTCATTTTCTTCACGGTGGTTAAAAAAAAAAGAAAAAAAAAAGAACGTCTTGCTTGCTCTCCATGACTGATCAACAATCCCCGTCCGTCGTCATGACAACTAGCACTTCACTTTTGCCCATCTCTTCCAGTGCAGTCGCCAGAGAGACCAGGTCCGCGTCACCTTGGTGACAAGCTTCCCATAAGTCCAGTAGAACACCTGTGGGGCTGGGCTTTGTTGCAAAGTAGTTTAGGTACCTGAGGAGAAGAAAGCACAAGAGAGTCAGGAAAAGCAGCGCAGCATTGATTTGTCGTTTGTTTGTTGGAATTCCGCTGGTTTCACCCAGAACAGCAACGATTATTTAGTTAACAATGTGCGTAATGTAAAATACATAATGAGTTCAAATAAGGCCAAATGATTTGGGAAAATATCAAAAAAGCAGGTTGTCACTTTAAGATATAAATGTCTTTGACCCAAGCCTGCTCACAGCTTATTACAGTGTTAACTGAAATATATATATATATATATATGTATATATATTTTAATTCAGGAAGTGTATATGCACGATTTTATCGGGCTAAGGCCGTAGTCTGACTAAGACAGACAACAGGACAACTTGCCCAGTCTACATGAGCAGGGTCTCTGCAGGTTTCAACAAGTCACATTTAAGACTTTTTTAAGATCCATTTCACATCCATACTGGCAAAAAAGTACAAAAGACATGAAGGAAAATTACCCATCTTATGCAAGCAATTCGGCTTAGCTGTGGGCTTTCGTTAAGTTTTCTCCGCTGCTATGCTAAGGTCTAACACACCGCGGCGCGCGCACAGCACACTAGCTCGTGGTGCTCGATTAATTGTCACTGGGCAGCACAGGTGGCCTACTTTAGTTCCGTGTTGTAGTTATGTTATCGCATCCTCAAAAATTGAAATTTTTAAAGCGAGACTGAAGTTTATGCATGTTTTCAATAAAAGTTACGTTACATTTTTTTTTAAGACCTTTCAAAATTGTATTTAGAACCTTTTATGAGATTTTAGGAGAATTTTAGACATTTTAAGGCCTTAAATTCAAATGATTGGATTTAGACCCCGCGGATATCCTGATGAGCAAACATGCGGAGGAGAAAATGCATTTATTGGCCGTGTATGTCTGACTCTGCATCCATAGGTGGCGCTGTATCTCAGTATAATCTAGTACATATTGAATCAGTTTCCTTGTTGTCCTTTGCGTCACAGAAAAACAAACAGCGAATGTTGAGATGGGTCGTGCTGTGGTTCTGTATGTTAAAGGGCTGTCGTGCAGTTATGCGTCGTCTCCTTCCGGGTCAAGGACCAGGAAGTAAATTCTGATGCAGGCACAGAACGCCAAGTCTGACTCCAGTCCGATTAAGTGTATACATGCAGGAGTAATTGGACTATGAATCGCATTATCTAGGTATATTAGTCCAACTAAGACTAGTTCGAATCTAGTTGGACTAATGTGTTTACACAACATTATATTTTAACATCAACGTGTTTATATGACAAAATGATTGTCTTAGTCTGACTAAAATTGGACTTTTATCATCACAACAGTGTCATAACACAACCCAAACCCAACAGTGAACGACCAGCCCTTTTTTATCATTCAGCCCCATACGCCTAACGTCAGACAGTGACACAGATCTTTCACTGTGCAGTAAAAGCTACAAACCTCTGTATCACAACGTCAGCCTGACCAGGCTGCCTTTCACACCTAAACATGTGAGGCTGATCTGACCTGTCAAAGCCGAGGCTGCGTGCCAGTAGTCTCCAGTCACACCCGCGCGCGCTGGGTGCATCCAAACTGGCACAGATCTTCTGGCGGATGGAGTCAGGCAAGCGAAAGGCATAGGGTCCCACTTGAGAGGAAGGCAGGCAGGTGCCTCCTGAGGGGAGTGGCGAGTGAGGTGGTAACGTCTGGGTTCAAAGAGAGGGAGAAAACATTTTGTAGATTCCATTGTATTGTCATCTATGTCTGCGTTAGCCTTTTTTTTTTTTTAGCCGCCACCTTTACCTCCTGGATGTCTGTGTGAAGCTGGAATATCTGTCCCTCCCCTTCCACCTGTCGCACGCAGATCTTGCAGGTGAGCTGCGACACAGCCAGGCTGCCTCTCTCCAGGCTGAAGGTGCAGTGCAGAGGTCTCTGACTGCCGCTCCAAATGTGATAGAATGGGATCTCCTGTCACACAAAGAAAAAGGTCAATCATCTAAAACACGGTTGCCATTCAAGGAGTGTGCAGTAAGCTATATTTTGGTGCTGGGCGTTTGGGCAGAGCACAATTTATCTCTAAAGTGCACTGTCCATAATTTAGAACCACTATTAGATTACCTGCTTGTTTATTCAGAGAAGGTTTAAACTGTAATCTCAGTTCTGCCACCACGAGAATGCAGCAGGTGTGACTTCTATAGGGTCTAATGCTGTATTCTCTGAGAAAATAGCCTTTGTAGTGATGTAAAAACAGGAATAATATTTTTGTTTACGACGCATTGCATGCTAATTTTTAACCCCGACAATCCAGCAACACTACGCTGTATCTTCTCCACCTATTATAAAATCCAGCAGGTTCGTCCCTGTTCTCTGCAACATCATGTCACCTGGTATTTGGCCAGTAGTTTGCTTCTCCAGTGAGTGTGAGGGATATCGTGGATGGACAGGCGCAGGTTGTGGTAGCTGTCTTTAAAGAACAGCGGCTTAGGATCCTCCAGCAAAACTCCACCCAGACTCCTTTCCAAATCTAGCACCTCCTGCACAAAAGGCAGAAAGAAAACAGGCTTAGGACGACATGCATTTATTTCAGCAGTTTTATCAAGGGGTTTGTTTGTCGTTGGTTTGCCCCAGACATTACAGTAGATATGGGTAAAGAGGATGACGTCATTAAAGGGTGACATTTTGGGTCAGGTAAATACACTCCTAATTCAAAATACAGATAGTTGAATGCAGAAAAGTCACATGCTATGTCTTTAAGAGCGTGCTTTTTCAAATGCCTAATTAAAAAGTGTCATTTGTTGTCTCCACTGTGGTAACTAACAGTGTGAAAGCTGTCTGAACTTCTGCACACATCACGCTCATGTTTTTTTTTTTTTTAAAGAGAGAGAAACTGAGAGAAAGACAACATTTAATGTCACCGACTGCAGTGCTGCTCACTTACTGTTTCATCGGGAGCTAGCATTGCATTGTGCTATTTTGAGGTGTTGCTCGGACTGAGACAGATCCAATATGTGATATGTGCACCAGAATGTAATTTGAAAAAAAAAAACACGAGGCATCAGCAGGATCAGTTAAGAGGGGAATAGTGCTCTTATATTTCCCCCGAACCACAATGGAACTGAGCTATGTTAACTTTTATTGTTATTATCACGCATCGCACTTTGACTTCACAACACCTTGTTTATATTAAATAATCTATTTATACTTTGTTTCATTATGTTTTTACGTTGTGCCTATTTGTATTTGCAAGACCAGGTCTTCTGCATTATGTTACAAGTTAAAACTACAGCTGATATGATGGAGGAACATTTAACTTTTTTACCCTATGAAAGTCTTTACATCATCTTGTCAAGTCAATTTTTTTTAAAAGTCTAAAGCTTTTCTGGCACCAGGAAGTTGTTCAAAATATGATGAATTTGATGGCTTTAGTTTAGGCTCAATAGAATAAAAGTAAAAAGAGAGAAGCGAGGTAACTTTTCCTCTGTTGGAGGATAGCTGCTCAAAGATACATTAGCTGCCACGAGCACAACACACCCCGAATCTCCAGCAGAACTACAAGTTACATTGTGATTAATGAAAGTGTCAAGTTAAGAAAAGGAAGACGAATGCGTGGAAGAAAGAAGACAAAATTGCTGATGCATGTCTACTCCATTGTTTGATGATCCTTTTCTGTGTCCAACAGTGTTTATAGGAGTGTAATATTAAAACCAGTGGGGAAACTACAACAGTAGTATTGACTTACACATAAAAAAAACGACAACAAAAAAACAAAAAAGGAAACGGGGACGAATAAAGGTGCAAAAGATCATCAATCTGATAGAAGATGCACCGATAAAGGGAGTAGGAGTGTAAAGAGACAAAGATAAACACCTTGAGGGCATGTGGTGTGTCGTGGATGCAGTAGATCCGGAGGCTGAAGTCAAGGGAAAGGCAGGGAGCTCGCGGGGCAAACAGAGCCAGCTGCAGGCGTTTGCAGGCGGGCTGCGGTGGACAGGACTGGCCGACCAGGCCATACGTTCCCAACTGTTCCATGAGAACATGACAACACTCCTCCTCCAGCTGCAGGTAGCAAGGTGACGACAAAGTCTCTTCACCTACTGTCAGCACCTCCTGAAGGAAAAAAAAAAAAGAAAGAAGATTGATGTAAGATTCTGTGGAACCATATCAGCGGAAAAAACATCTCAATTTCAAACTGTCTGACCTCCCACGACCCCTGGTGCGTCTGAGTCTTGAGTGTGATGGTCCAGTCAGGTGTGGGCGTGTCTAGCTGGGCACAGTGGGGCAACGTTAGGACCACGGGACGATTCAGGAGCATACCAGACGGACCGCAGCTGACCACGGGACTTAATACAGTCTGACTGCCTTCAGAGGGTAACCTATCAACACACACACACAAAAACATTTGCATCTTTTTTGAAACATTATACTTTATGTATTTATAAAAGAACATCAGGTCAAAGTATTCAAAGTATTAGAGGCTGTACACTCTTAGAAATAAGGGTTTCAAAATGGTGCATCTACAAGGGCTGAGGTTCTACCTGGAACCATTTGCTTCTGAAAAGCCTTTTCCTGAATAAAGGGTTTTAAAAGGGTTCTTGGTGGAACCCTCAAAAAGAGTTTCAGGTGGAATCTTTTTATGGGTTCTCCGATGAGGAAAGCCGAAGAAGCTTCCATGGTTCTACTTAGCACTTTTATATCTAAGAGTGTAGGCATGGGCCAATAACTCATATATATTATGCATATGCATATATATTAGTGCTGTCAAATGTTAATACATTAACAGCCAGTTAAAGCAAACGGCGCTAAAAGGCAGCTAACGGAGCTAATTGGTAAACGGTGCCTGGACTCGCGGTGTCACGGTACGTAAACATGACGTCGAATGCGTCTTTTTCCGGTCAGTCGTCATACATGTACACATATATGTAATCAAGTGCCAAAAGAACATTTGTTTTTCATTACTTTTCAAAAAACTAGGGTACTTTGAGTAACATGGCCCCTCCACTCTAAGGTTGGTGCGAGCAGTCAGTCAGGTGTGTTTTTGTTGGCGTGACGTCCAAAACAGGTGACATTTTATAGAGCTATAATTGCAATACCATGATGTAATAATAGGAGATTCTGTCCTACTGTCAGAATCTCGTACTATCCCATGAGTATTTGAGGGAAATAAAACTTGCAGAAAATTGTCAAGAATAGGTGTATGGTGTAAAAGTTGAGTATATAAATGGTAAATTATACACTGTGCTAAAGTCTAAATTCATTAGATTTGTTACAGGAAAATCCAGGAAACATCTATGTGATATTAAGATAACACATTTTTCATAAAAAGAAACAGCTTCTGCAGACTACGCTTACACGCCACCAAAGCCTGGAGTGGAACCCTAATGAGTCTGTGCTACTATTTCATGTCAAAAGATATCTGCTGTAAATAAGGTCTCTTATTCACAGCAGGACATGCTGGGACATTACATACACATGTTGTATGAGTTTAGCTGATTAGATATTTGCTAATATCTTCATGAAAATCATTCCAGATCACAGAATTTGACAGACAACAAAGTTGTAAACTCAGGGGAACAAAATGAAAATCATCAAAACAACATTCCTGTGATTCACAGTAGATGACACTGACATGGGAAAAAAATGTTTCTGCATTAATTCGAGGGATAAAAATGAACAGCACTCACGTTGTTTTTTCCCACTTGTTGATAATGAGGTACATCTCATAGAACTTCCCCTGGGGGATTGTGCCAGGAGGGACCAGCAGGCTCACACCTAAAGCAGAAGGTGTCATGTGTGACTTATCTATGTGTGATTAATTTGGCATTAAAAGTAGAAACATAAAAATCTTCCCATTTGTGCACGAGAGGACACGATTGTTATTACCTGTGTTCGGGATGGTGAGGCGTCCTCCCAGGCTACCCAGGGTGGCGCTGGTGCTCAGCCCTGGCTCTCTGGACAGTGTGTGACTGTGGTACTCACGCTCTCTGCCAACAGTTCCCACTGACTTGAGGCTGAGGATCTCCCCATCACCTAAGCTCATGTCCACAGGAAGCTCCACAGAGGAAAGAGTGGAGGAGTTATACACCTTGATTTTGAGACTGGGCAAAGGGTCCAGCAGCGGAGAGGTGGTCATGGGGATTTTGTGGGGGCTGTCGTTGACCCCGTGCTGCAGAGAGAAGCGCGGTCCACGGAAAGCTCCTGCTGTGGCCGTCAGATCCGGGGGAACTGAGGGATGCAGGGGGTGAGGGTGATCTGTGGACAATATAGGGAAATATAAGAGATTCTCCCTTATCACCACAAATGGCACAGGCAGGGGAGAGGGTGCTAAAAGTGAAATTAGTTGCTACGGGATACCAACACACAAGCTTAATATATGAAATGCACTGCAGTAAAGTAAAGATAAATTACTGAGTGAGAGGAGATAACAGCGCAGAGAGAATTACCTCATGTGAAGGTATAAACAGTGCAGTAATTGCAAGTGCGGAGAATCTTAACTATGTAGATGAGTGAAAAAGTTAAAAAGAAAATGATTGAAAAAACGAAATCATCTACATACTAAAACGATGCGCGTTAAAGCGGGAGTGAGTGTGAACAGTGAACTCACCCTGTCTCGGCGGCTTGTAGTTGCCAGGGTGGAACGCATTGGTCAGAGCAGACGACGAATCGGTGATATCGCCATGGAGATGGCGGCGTCTGCGGCGATACGCGAGCCCTCCCACGCACAGAGCCAGGATCACACACAGCAGTAGCGCCACCACCAGGCCCGCGTAGACTGCCACACCCATACCTGGAGCCAGTGCTGGAAGAAAAACACAATAAAAGACATTGTAAAGAGACGTGTGTGAAGACACAAATGCAATAACAAAGAATGACAAAGGGAAAGGAAAGACAATTCATTATATCTCATCCACCGCAGCAGGGAATAGTGTATTAGTTTATTGCAAGCGCTGAAAAGATTAGTCATTAAACTGATTAGTTGACGATGAGGCTACAAACAAAAACTCTGATGTTTAAGTTATCTTTTTTTTAGCGCCTAAATTGACCAGATTTTGACACATTATTATATTGTTGCAGAATCAATTTAGTCAAGGTTTCTTCTATTGATCCAAAAAAAAACAAGCAGCATGAGCTCTGGGAAATTGTGAAGGAGCTTTCATATTATTCACTTGATTCTAACACTGATCTGTCTGACGATCATATTACCCGTAAAAAAATAATAATTCCAAGATGAAATGGTCACATCAGACTTTCCACATATTTACTTCACACAATGAAGTATTTCAAGGATTGCTGCATAAACTCCCCTCTGTGTTCACACAGGCTTTGAGGAGACTACCCTCTGAAATGGTTACCAGTGAAACAGATGGTGGATTTGTTTGTTATTCAAAGTCATCGCTCTGTGTAAAGACGCTTTCCAAAGTTTCCCCTGAAGCTAATGTATGGCTTCAGCTGTCTGGCTAATTCAAATCGAATGTGTGTCGTCCAATTGAACCGCCATAAAGTGTATGCCAGCCAACCACCGCCGTGCTGCAGGTACACATACACTTTAAAAAAAAAACGGTGCAACAAGAAGCCTCTTTGAGTCTGCTGAGGTATTGGCACCTGAACCTTAAAATGCATTTTTACACAGAACAAGGACTGTGGACTCTGTCCAACCATCTGTTACATTGGAATTACATTAGTGAGGAGAAAGTTCCACTGCCAGTATGGGAAGGGACACAATCACAGTGATGGATGATTCTTCCATTGAAGTTATTGGCCTGTGAGTGTTGTTTTAAGGTAGACTAAAGCATTCGCACCTGCTCTTTAACTATGGCCGTGTGCCTGCTGCTGCACATCTGTGTGATCGGTCTGGCTCCACCTCTCGTTTCTCCAACTGTGGTCAGCAGGCACAACACAGCCAGCTTATCCCTGACACCCAAATGCCAGCAGAGCCAAACCAAACTTAGCCACATGATCCCGTCACACACACGGCAGAAACGAGGGGAAGACGAGGAGACGAGTTGGCGGGAAACAAAGAGGAGCAAAAAAGGGAAAAAAAGAAGTAGACAGGCTGGATAAAGAGAGGAGAGGAGAGCGAGAGGAGAGGCAATTTGGCAAAAGGGATAGGAGGAAGTCAGATAAGGCTGTGATTTGTTATGGGGACAGAGGGATTATAAGTATGGTGAGGAGAAAGGAGATAAGGATAGCAGTGCTTGAGGAAAAGGCCTGTGTTGAAAGAGCATGAGAGAGCGGGGAAGAAGTTGTAGGAAGATTCACAGAGAGTGGAAGACAGGACAGAAGAGCGGGAGAGGAAAGCCAGAGGCAGACAGGCTGGAAGGAGAGCTCCCATGCTCACGTGGTATGATTAAACCGAATTTGACAGCCGTCCGCACTTATTACCAGAAACGGAACAATGGCGAATTAGGTGCATTACTGTGGCTGCTCTCCCCTGAGCCTGCCGCACATTGAGCTGGAGGAATTACCATCACTTCAAATGTAAACTATATCAGAGATGATCTAAAAGTAAGACACAAATCAGGTCTTTTTCTCCAGTAAATGCTTTGCTCCCACTGCGTCGCATGTGGGTGAAAGAGGCTCAACTTCATGGAGATCTGTCCATAACTCAGTTTGCAGAATTCTCTCTCAGTCATTTTCGGTCAGAGCCAGTTAAACTAATTTACACAGACTTTTATTAACATGATTCTTTTATAATTTTCATCCTATCCTTGTTGCAATAAGCGGTTATTTAAATGACAGAATGTGAGAAGATGAAGCCAGTTCAGAAACCTATGCTACGCTTAATCAACAAAGAGGGGGGAAAACAATGTTAATTGAGCCAGCTGGACAAGAAGGTGAGCCGAGTCTTCACTAAGCTTGATCAGAAATGACAACAAAGTGTGAGAAGGGCAGCATCAACACAAACGATGCACACACTCAAAATCCACAGATGTTAGGACCCCCCTAATCTGCACGAGCACACAAACACACAAAGACAGTATGAAGAGCATGAAGCGGCAAGAGAGTGAAGTCATGGAGGGGTGAACTTACGATGGCTTGCATGTTCAATAGAAATCTTTTTATCTGTTCGAGCAGGAGAAAAAAAAAAAAAAACACAGGAGAGGAAAAAGAAGGAAAAAAAAAAAGGAAAACATAAAAATGGATGGAGACACTAACTTAAGGCAAAGTAAATAAAAGCTCATCAATGTGGAAATGCAAATGCCGCACTGCAAGTGAGAAAAGGTATTTTGTATTTAAATAATAAATGTCTCTCTCTTCTGGAAATGTGTGCGAATGTGCAGCACTGTGGAACAAATGTTTACATAAAGTGAGGCAGACGCAGGAATTCAATAATGGGTGTGACAGAATTTAGAAGAGTGTCTACGTGACAGTGACACGTCTGAGAGTGAACACGGACACTGGTGTTGTGTGATATACTGTATGGTACAATATACAATGTAATGTTGTGTAGATTGAAGCATGTGTGGTTTGACAAATGAGGCCAACCAGGAAGTAACAGTATAGTGAATAGCCACCAGTGGGCAACTGGTGGCTGTCTATGGGAGAATGAGCTTACTTGCTTTATTTAGTTTTTTCCTTGCAGATTCTCGCTCTCTCTGGGTTCTGATTTGCCTGAGATTCATTTATTTATTTATATTTGGTGGACACCTGCCAAATTGTGAATTCAAAAGATAAGTTTATTATGGATGACATCAGAACCATGTCTTTATACTGTCCTTAAGGGAACCTGACAGGATCTGTCTTTTCAAAGAAGACAGTAATGTGAATCACCACTACGGGTGCAAGGAACGTAAGCAGTCATTAAGTCTTCTCGATAATTTGTGACCCTCGAGTCATCACATCAGCAAGGAAACGTATAATAAGTCAGTCAGCAACCTGCAGGTTGCTGTGAGTGACGACTTCGCAGATTTTCTCCGACACAGTGCTTTGCATCTTTGTTCCCTCCCGTCAGAGCTTCTCGACTGCCTCCTGGGACTCAGCTCCCTATCGCCAAATCAGAAAGTGTATTCTTCTAATCTGTCTGTTCCATGGAAGCCTGTTCATGTCAGGACTCATGTGTAGGTCTGAGAGAGGAGAAGCCAGAGTGCTGCACCTAATGTGTGGACGTGACCCTCCCACTGCATGAGCGTTTGCCGTGTTTGTCTGTAAGCATGGGCGTGTTGGGAGTCTTGAGTGTGTACATGAACGTATCTCACTGCCTCGGTGGATGTGCGTCTCAAAGATTCTAATGCACTGTCAGCTGGATTCCTCCAAGCTCATCACAGGCTGCACACTGGGTGTCAGTGTGAGTCTGACTCACTCTCATATGCTCTTCCCTGTGCTCATTTTCAACTTGGTCATGTCATGCTCGCTTCCCACTCCATGAGCATCCTCATGTGCACTTGCTCTTTCTCTCTTTGTCCATCTGTGCTGTGTGAAGATTTGGCTCACTGTTCTGCTTTTCTCTTTGCAAACCAAATTCTCCCTCATGAAACACCTGCCTTGGATGTTTTCATCTCACTCTACACCATTTACACTTTCACCAGACTGTAATTACTAAACACCTAGGGAATACAGTTCTACACAAAATATATTTGCAATGCAGTGCAGCACAAAAAGCATACTGTAGAACGTCCCAGTATCTGAAGTAGCAAATTTGCTTCTTAAGGAACTGACCCCTATAGATAGCTCAGAAACACCACACTTTCTTTATGCAAGACAGTTTTGTCTCCACACCAGTGAACTAGATTAAACAGATGCTGATCTTTGCTAAAGGCCCAACTGCATATTTAAGATACATTACCTCAAATATTTACTCATTTTTTGACATTTAACAACCATCCTAGTTCAAATAAATCGATCTGGTGACTTACTACGTGCACACAGCCCCTCAGTGCAGTTTTTGCTCTCCATCATGCTGCCGCTGCAGTGCTTTCCTCCGTTCCTGGGAGGGGGAGCTTGACACTCGCGACTGCGCCAATGGGTGCACTCTGTCCCACAGGCGGACCACTTTGCCCACTCTGTCCAGCCTCCATCCACTGGAATGATACAGCGGAGATGTAAGTCATTTTATAGCTACCCAACAGCTGAATTAGTCCAGGTAGAGGGGAACTGGGGATGACGTTTTAATGGAGCATGATGCATATGTAATGGCTTGAAGTGCATAACTTCTTTGGACACACACAAAAACCAAAAAAAAACAAGGATGGTGCGATTCCTATTCACGATGACATGGACCTATGAATACATTTTATTCTGTCCTAAGTTGGCTGAATTAATACTGGTATTCTGTGCAAAAGGCCCATTTGGAACATTTCAGAACATACCAGTGCTTGAATAATTATGTGGGAAAAGATCTTCACCTGGACACAGCGTGGTGCAGGTCACTCTCTGGAAAGGCTGACCCTCACAGAAGGCTCCTCCGTTCAGAGGAGTAGGATTAGTGCAGCTGCGTGTGCGTCGCTGCCAGCCACGCCCGCACTGAGCATTACACTCCGACCATTCAGTCCAAGACGACCAACCTCCACTCACTGACAGAGAGGCAAACACACACACAAGCAAAAGTGAAGACATTTTGTCTATATCATAACACGTGACGTGTGGGAGAAGGTGGACTAAAACTCTGCACGTTACCGTAAACAATGAGCGTCGCGGTGCTGCTGCGTCTTTTTGCCACCACATTGCGAGCGACGCAGGTGTAGTTTGCGGTGTCTGAAAGTCTGGCCTGTTTTATGATCAGATCGTGATCAATGGTGATCAGGAAGTTGGGGTCCTGCGACGGATCAATGACATCCTCGTTTTTCAACCAGTCCACCTGTAAAGACGCAGGGACATAAAGAAGTTTGGTTATTTTTTTCAGATTCACACACATTCCCTTTGTTTGCAATATCTGACTTCCTCTATCTCGTTCAAATGACATTTCTTCATAGAAATCCTCGTCTCAAATCTATTTATGCATATAGATATGAGTCAGCAAACCACACAAAGCCCTATTCAGTGCAGATGACATACGTCTTTCCTGTCATAATAATCGGATGCTGTCAAAATTTGAGCATTCTTAGTTTATAAAATAAAATGTGTGGCTTCCTCTTCTTCTTTTTTTTAGTGTTTTAACACAGTTGACAACCATAATGTTGCATTAACGTCTTCTTCTCTTTCCTTTGCACAGCTCGACTACAGCTTGTCCTCACGGTCTTACATGTGTGTGTGTGTATTTAATTTTTTTTATTGGAAAATATTGCACACAGCGAAAAGACGAAAGTTCAATACAGCGATAGGAACCACAGTGGGCAAGACAAAGAAACACTGACAAATGCACAAAAAAAACAAAAAACAAAAGAAATGCAAATATTGTTGCCATTCCGTTGAGAAATATAAAAAAACATAGATAAGTAATTAATTAATTAAAGGTGGCATATGTAAGAATGTGTCCAAAAACAGTTACTACATTCAAATTAAAAATACCAAGGTCTTTTAGGTTTCATTTTCTGACGTTACTAGCAACCCGTGGTTGCTCGGCAGCTGAGACTCTACTGACTGCAATGATTGGTAGACGGCGGTAGGTGGCGCCACATGCCAAAACATGATTTCAAAACATAAACATGATTTGCAGTCTGCAAAATTTTTTTTAATGCAAATATTTTGGCTGCACTGTTGTTGTTGGTGAGTTCAGTTTGTTATATGAACATTATTCCTGAGTCTCTGTGACATATTAGGAGGACTTTATGGCCAGTCTCTTTAGATTTATTACATAATGCACCTTTAATTAAATAGATATATACATACATAGATAAAATATAATTTTAAATAAATTAATTAAAAAAGGCAGGGGAGGATTCATCAGTCAAAACCTAGAGATGGGAAAGAGTTGAAAAAAGTAAAAAAAAACGGCTGCCATCTTGTCGAAAAAAATTAGAATTAGAATCAGCCTTCAGAGAGTATTTAATCTTTAATCTAATTTTAGATAAGACATGACATCCTTAAGCCAAGGTCTTACATGTCTGTAATACATGCTACACTGCACTGTCAGTACTAATGGCTGACCACAAATAATACAATTATTGATTATCATGACATCTCATCGGATTTTACATTTTCGTGCTATCAACAAAACAAACATATTTTTAAGCGACAAAACAAACATATTTACTAAATAGTAACAAATATCCAATCATTTGTTTTCTTCCATTATTTATTCTACAACTGTTTTATGCTTTGCACATCTGAACACTTTATGTTATAGGGAGTGTTTTTTTTCTTGATGATGTCATGTCGCCGTTTTTCCTCTTAAATCTCTCACACTTCAGACTCTTTGCCCTTTTCACTCCTTCCTTTTGTTTTATGTCGGTGTAAACTTCAGCGCATAAACTTGTGTGATTCATTAAGGATCCGCGAGACTCCTGCTTCGCTGTCTGCTTGAATTACACAGACTTGCAAAAACAGCACAAAACAAAAATGTATTTATAACCCCCATCAGCATCAAGAAGTTTAACAGTGAAGGTGATGAAAGAGGAACAAGTGAAACTGCCAGCTAATGAACAAGCGGATATCTACCTCAGCGACAGGCATGCCCTCTGGGGGGCGACACTGCAGCAGCACCTCCTGTTCCAGTCGCACCTCCCGCCCCAGTGGCTCCTGCTCAAAGTTCTTCCGCAAGTCTACAGTAGGCGAGAGAGATGCAGTCAGCAAAGAGTGACATAAATAGGTGACAACAGAGTGACACCCTGTTTATCTAAATGACAAACACACACACACACACACAAACCCCGAAAAAGCTGTGCTTCTTTTTTCCTAATACCTTCATAAACATGCACGGTGTCAATCACCCTGTGTCACACGTTACCACGAGGGACTGAGATGATGGAATGTAACAACAGATTTATTTGCATATTATACTAAAGCTGACAAGACAAAAGTCAGAAACATTCAACCTCCCGCTGTCACTCTACCTACTTTCCCTTTTTCTCTATCCCTCTGTCACAAAACAGACAGCACACACACACACACACACACACACACACACACACACACACACACACACACACACACACACACACACACACACACACACACACACACACACACACACACACACACACACACACACACACACACACTAATTTATCACTGACATGCAATGCGAACGTAGGCGCGGATGCTCTTGGTGGTGCCAGCCGAGCTCCAGGCGACACACTGGCACCAATAGTCCTCCAAACCAAACAGCTCCTCCACCTGGGTCCTCGACACTGAAATGTCCACTTCCCTCACCACCAGACCTGAGCAGAGGAACAAAGGGAGAGAAAGAGGAATGGAATAAGAAAGAAAGAAAGAAAGAAAGAAGGGCTGAGAGAAGCTAGTGAGCCATATTTTTCACAGTGCATATAAATAATGCATTGGCTGCAGGCCAAAAGCAGTTAAAGTGCACATAAAACCCTATAGGAGCTAATGGATTATGTAGTTGAAAATGATGTTTGTAATTGAGTATGATGTTTATGTCTGTGAAATACAAGGTGACACGACTATGGGTGTACTTGTGTTTACAGTACAGCTGTGTGTGTGTGTGTGTATCCATTACCTGTGACCTGGTCCAGGCTTTCTCTGGGGATGTGATCGTTCTGATTCACCCACTCTCCGTTGCACTTGAAGTAGATCTGCGTGGCCGGTGACGCTCGGCACCGTAGCTGCACCGGCCTGTTCTTTACAATGAAAGCGTCCTCGGGCTCCATCAGGAATTCTGGCAGAGGTTCTGCCGGTGCCGACGGGAAGGAGTCTGGGAGGACCTCAGCCTCGCTGTAGTCGCTGCTCTCTGAAAAAAAACCCCCACAGAACACAGACGTGATGGGGATGAGCAGGCGTCTTCCTTTTGTTTCATATCTGCCTTTCAAAATGTTTACACACTGGACCTTAACAGTCTTCACTATGAATGCAGGGGCACAGTGACATTTTCACCCCCTTGTACTGGCACTAATCTGGTCAGTGCAAGCCTTGCGCTCGAGTCTCCATGGATGAGTCACGTCTCTCAGCCGAGGAGGGAGCTGCTGACCTTCCATGAACAGGTCCTGTTGATCGCACATTTATCCCCTGACATTTACGATGTGACACATCCCTCTTGGCAATGTTGCCAAGAGCTTCTTCTGACAGGAAGGACACAATATTTCTGACCTCTTCACTCTGATGATGTGTTACTCTAATAATAATGGATAGATCGAAGGCAGTATATGGATGCTGCGATGTTATTTTCCACTATCGCAGATTTATGTGATATGCGTTGTCATGTTTTTAAAAACGTCACAGATGGTGAAAAGTTTAGAGACTAATTTGTTGTAAAATGTTTATATGTCAATCAGTAAACTGAAGACTTTGTGTGTTTCTATGTCCACTTTTGTGGCATCCCCTCACCTTATAAGGTGCATTTCCTGCATTACATCTTCTTTTATACTCACATGGGAGAGTAACATTTTAATCCTTCATGTTTAAGGCTTACTTGTCAAGTTATTTGACGTCTATTGTTTAATTTCTTTAGAGAGATAATCACACGTCAGTGGTTGATTGTATTATTTTCTCTCGTTGTTAGAATAAACTGAGACTTCCTCCAAAGTTGTTTTTGTTTCGGCACAGCTGTTGGTATTGTCAATTGACTCAGACATTTCATTCCACTCAGGCTTGTCTGTTTACCGCGCTGAAAACAATGATGCAAACTCAACAACCGCATTTCAAGTGTGTCCATCGAGAAGCCTATATATCCTTGTGTACATGATGCACAGGCAGCGTGGAGAAAAAAAACCCTGTGGCATATCACTTGCAGACAGCAGGACTGCAGCATCCGCTGCCAAAAAAACACAATGTGACTATAATATAACTATGCAGATCTGCCTGAACCCTGGCATTTTACACACAGATATTGCACACAAATACAATTTTATACTTGTGTTTCAAAGGCCAAAAACAGAAAATGTTCTCCTCTGTTTATGAAACACCATCTATCAAACTGGTAGCGCTCTGGCTTTATCTGTCAGGTACATTCATCTTCTACCATTTTATCCTCTACATGAGGGTGCCAATCCCAGCTTACATAGGGTGAAAGGCAGGATACACCCTGGACAGGTCACGAGTCCATCACAGGGCTACATAGAGACAAACAACCATCCACTCTCACATACAGTTCATTTAGAGTGTCCAATTTCTCCAAATCTTCATGTTTTTGGACTATGGGAGGAAACCTGAGAATCCGGGGAAAACCCACATGCACACCCGGGGAGAACATGCAAACTCCATGCAGAAAGGTCCTTGTTCCGATGGGTCGCGAACCCGCGAATCTCCTTGCATTTCAGAACATACCGGACTCCTGCAAAGGCAAGAGTCGGGTGAATCCAGGTCCTCATAAATTCTTAATGCATCTGCCCTTCCAATAAAAAACTTTGTACTGCTTACAAAAATAATCTGAATTCAATAGGCATTAAATGGAAGATGGAGAGGAGTGCAAAGAACTGACAGGGTTGGCTCCAGTCAGGAGCTGCACAGAGGTAAGGGACATATTCAGTGCAGTAACCTTCCTCCTGTGACACACACATACACAAAAAAACCTCATTGTAAGTGTGTCTCTCACACAGAAATGTCACAGAGCTTCAGTTTTTGAATTTCACTCTCCACTTTCAGCAGGGGCAGAGAAAGAGGTGCCAGGGCAGAGGCAGCAAGCCGTGTTTGCAGAGTGAGTAAACCAGGCTAATTCAGTTTTCAAATCAGTTATGCCATAACTTGGGAACAAGAAAAACTACTTAGAAAGATAGCATCGCCTATTTTAGGAACATGAGCACTTTGCTACCGTCATCCCTCCATTCCCCCGACACGTTCTGTCTGAGACATTGGGATAAAGAGGATACAGAGCATGACAGAGGTGGGAGAGAAAGTCGTGTCAGGATTCAAATCAAGGCCAACGGAGATTGAGATTACAGAGGCTGTACCATCTTCAGGTATGGGGATGTACCATCTCTTCATCCCTTGTGTCCTCCGGCATGAAGGAGCCAGTGGGGACAAAGGCTGTGGCTGCAGCTCTGCTCCACCCCCCCAGCTTAGTTGCAGGCAGCTCTGCAGCCGCAGGACACAGAGAGAAGTCAACAGCTGCTCCAGGCCTGACAGCCATCCAGCCATCATCCTCTTTCTGTCTCTGCCTCTCTCTTTTACAAGCTCTTACCCAATCACGTCTCCTGCAGCCAACTGCATTTACACAGTAACTCCTAACTGACCCCAAACTGCACCCTCCCCGCTTCACACTGCATACTTTCCTCCACATAGTCTGTGCTGTAAAGCGAAAAATAAATAAAAATGTATTCTAGCTGATTACAAATATGACGATAAACTTATACATTATATATATATATATATATATATATATAATAAATATATATTATATATTTATACATTAAATTATCAAAAAAATTACATACATATTTTGTTATGTAGCCTATTTCCATTTGCCAAAAATGTTTCCATCACCTTTTAAATCAAAATAATTTGTATTTCTTTTTAATGTAATGTCTTATTTTGACCTGCCTTTAATGACGTCATTCACTTCCTCGTCTCTTCTATAAAACAGTGAGGACAGAATATTCTGTACTGATACATAGCCAGTGTGTAGTCTTTTGCGTTTGTATTTTATTGTATGTATGTTTTTTTCACTGCTGGATCACAAAAAACTTATCGGTGTATCTCTGCCGCCAAAGCTCTCCACATAAAGTGTGAGAGATTCAGTGGAAGAACAACAATTCCCATGTTACCACGCTGCTTCCCATCGTCATCAAACTAAGTCTTTTGATAGATTTTTGACTCAAAGCAGCAGAAATAACATACTATGCATTTAAAAATGAATAGGCCCTCTAAAACACGTGTCAAACTCAAGGCCAGATGTGGCCCGCCACGTCATTTTATGTGGCCCACGAGTGATTAATTGGTCTTAAAAATCTGTGTTAAAATAGGTCTATGCTGCTGACCATAAACTACATTTCCCACAGTGCAAGGCGATTGCGTTACCTGCAAAGTGACGGCATCCTGCCACTAGATCGCAGTGAACGAGTGAAATTGAGATTGAGACTGCGATCGCAGCAGAATGTGTTCACAAAAGCCACAACCAAAAAACGATGTGGCAGTGAAAACTAGCTTTATTGTGGCTGAAGAAATCACCCGTGCTTCAAAGTCTTTTTCTGAGAGTTCGTCTTTGAAGCAGTGCATGCTGAAGGTGTGTGAGCAGGTCTGACCCGACCAGATACAGACTTTTAAAACTGTTAGTTTGTTCAGAAACACCATCGCGGACCGGGTTACATCTATAATGCATCATATTTGTAACTTGAATAAGTCATAAATACATTAAGTTATTTAGCAAAATGTCACAAAGTAGTTACCTTTATTTTACATTTGGTTACATTTATTCTGTATGACAGTTACATCTGGCCCTTTATGCTGATGTGGCCCTCAGTGAAAATGAGTTTGACACCCCTGCTCTAAAACATTCAATATTCAAATTAACATGTGATTTATTTGCTGCTGTTTTGTTTATTAACCTGCTTTTTCTTTGCATTGTGCATTTTTGTTAATAGTACACGTGAGGACTTCTGACTTCTTGAACTCTTACACTTTACACACGTGAACAATGTTATACTGAAATTCACGCGATCAAGAAATCCGACGACGCGTTCGCTCAGATACACAAACGGAATATCACACAATCACGCTTTCATTAATCGCAGGAACACACAAACACGCACACTTGTCTTACATCCCGACAGGTTCCACACTTACATGCACTCGATTAGGCCCAGGCAACACTGCACGTGGGTGTTAATGCAATTAAGCACAAACAAACATGAATAATGAAAGTTAACACATTGTAATGGGTGATTCTTAGCCATGGCGGCGATGCCTCTCGCACACTCCTCTCCTCCCCGTCTCTTTTTGCTCCTTGCATCCCTTTGCTCTCCTCTTACTAAGCTGTCGCCTCCAGTCTTTCAGACTTTAAATTCTCTGTCAATAACCAATTGTGTTGCCCATCCCCACCCCTCACCCCCGCTCTTTCCCTTTGTCCGGCATTGATCGGCCGGTGTTCAAACATTGGCTGAAAAACACAGCCTGTCACTCTTCAGGCGCAATGAGAGGGGGCAGAGAGGGAGAGAGAGAGAGAGGGAGAGAGCGAGGCAGAAGAAGAATGGCAGCAGAGACAGACAAACAGAGAGAGACAGTGGTTCAGACGGAGACAGAATGGGAGGAGAGTCCTGTGTGTATGGATAAACCTCCCTCTCACTCTGTGCAGTGTGTGTGTTCTGGGGCCTGTGCACTTTAATTAAAACACTTTTGCATGACAGAGTTAGGAGACAGACAGCTTCTCTCTCTCTCTCTCTCTCTCTGAGATAATGGAGCTGGGGCTTTAAAGTGGAATCTGTGTTTTTGGGCCAGAATACAAACATCCATCAGAACACAGCAGCCGGCAATTTGTGTGGAATGAAGGAACCTTATAGACCAGAACTCCTCGCCGTGAAGCACAGCAAGTCTTTTATTACTCTAATGATAGACAGCAGACGTTAGAGAGCAAACACAAGCTTCATGGGCATTCTTTTGCTGGAGTGTACAGTCACACAGATGTGCATGCATGAGAATCCAGACACAAGATGACAATATTCATCAGTCATTTCTCATCAATTTGTACAACAAACTAAAATCCATCCATCCATCTTCTACTGCTTTATCCTCCACATAAGGGGGGAGCTGTGCCAATCTCAGCTGACATAGGGGGTAGGGGTGGGGGAAAAAAACTTGATTCACATAAGAATCACTATTCTAATCATCCACGATTCGGAATCGATTCATAAACTTCAAAAATCGATTTGAAAAAAAACGAAACAAAAAAAAACCTCTGGGAGAAAAAGGCAGCTAGTCTAAGCTTTGATTTGTTAAAAAAAGTATTTTTTTGTACAGTACGTAAGTTTTATTTGTTTTGAATGAATAAATGTTAACTTTTGTCATAAGTTTGCCTTTATGTGATCACATTATCTTATACAAACTGTATTGTTTTGATGACAATTTGCCTCAACACACTATGCATTCTATCAATTTTTGATCTATTTTGAATCGAATCGTGACTCTAAGAATTGGAATCGAATCGTGAGCCACCCAAAGATTCACATCCCTAACAGGGTGGTAGGCAGGGTACACTCTGGACAGATCACCCCTCCATCACAGTGCAACACACATAGACAAACAACCACCCACTCTCACACTCACAACCATGGACAATTCAGAGTGTCCAATTTACCTATAATCCCCATATTGCATGTTTTTGGACTGTGGGAGGAAACCAGAGAAACCAAACTAAAATGAAGGAAATATATCTTTCCTTTAGTGGCTGCCTGTGTGGCTGCAGTGCAAAGCTTCACTCCGGTGTAACAGAGAGCCAGAGTGACAGCGGTGCAGCGGGGCCACACTCGAAGGCAATAATGTGTGTGAGAGAGAGATAGAGGGAATGTGAAAGGAGGTGACAATATGGGAAGACAGCAGGGGCTGGACAAAGACAGGTCAAGAGACACTTGTAGACAGTGAGAGGAGAGAGATAATGCAGTAGACACAATGTGTGTGCACACAGAGATATATACACACAGGAAAATACAGCATACTAGACTGCTATAATGAACGGTGAGGAAACTGAATAACAGCAATGCCCCACTTTGTCTCAACTCTGAAACAGTCTCTGTTGTACTTTCAGCCCTCTGTCTTTTCCCACCGTCTGTTTTTTTCCCCCCCTTTTGCCTCTCATTCTCTCTCTCCCTTACACAAACACACACATGAACGACTATAATTTTCTTAGCACCAGTGCCTCTAGCCAGAGTGGAGTCTAAAGCGCCTGTACTTTATCATTACCTTTACTGGGTTAGTCATTACTGTCCCCTCCAGTGGCCCCACTGTCCCAACTCTCGGAAGTCGGGGGAGAAAAGAAAGCCGAAGAGAATGAACAACGGGGACGAAGTATACTTTGAAGCCGCCAAACAACAGAGCTACAAAGGAACAAGGGGTCAGGCTGCGTTTAGCAAGATCAGGAATCGCTTTATATTTCACAAGTGTCATATGAGGTCAAAAACACAATAGCGATGATTCCTCCCCTCCACATTCAAGCTTAGTGTCTGACATGGTAGTGCTTTTCTTTATTCTGGCCTTCCCCGACTCCAGTCTCTCTTTGTGCAGCTGCAGTCAACTTCAAATGGCATCCAGCCTTAAATGCAAAAAGAAACAACTCCAGCCTGTGGTTATGGAGCAGCACCATCACGCAGGCGACTGTGAGGACAGTCAGTCAAACATAACAACACCCCTGGCACAGGAAACGCTGATAATAAATAGAATGATCAGCAGCCATTTTGTAACATTGACTGGCTGACCATATATCCATCATCCTCACTTGATTTACCTCATTATCATCATTCTTGGGAGGAAGCAATGACGCCACACACACACACACACACACAGACACACACAAACCAAGGCACGTCGAAAGACAAAGATGGATGGAAGGAGAAAAATCTGTCCTACCTTCCTTAAAAGGATAATTATACGGAGTGATTGATATTCAGACTGACCTCATCTTCATCTGCCTGAAAACAGTTTGCTACACAAGGCGAGAGGAGAACTCAGCGAGGAGGCAGAGAGATGAAGTACAGAGATGTGCAATTTAGACATTTGATGAAAAATCACTGCGTGTACGTCCGCGTTTCTGCGACACAATGTGTTCATTCATTGTGTTGCATGGTGACAGCTTTGTGTGGACCAATATTCTGGATCCTTTTTTAGTTTAAATGAGGGTAAAGACAGACTGAGACAGACAGACAGACAGGAATTGTGTTACAGCGACAGTTTCAGGCACTTCACTCTTGATATAAGAAATAGAGGGTTAGGTTTGAAATACAAAGGTTTGACATTCACAGTTTAGCGTTTAGTGTTTCTCTTTCATAATATCGTTATAAATGATTATCTTTCATATATTAAATGTGTTTTATTCTCTTTAGCTGTAGATGACTGTTGTGTGCGACTATGAACTTGTGTAACCAAGTGTTTTTTTTTCTCCTATATTATAGATTGAGAGGAATTTAACTATTTCCTATAAAATACTTACTGCAGAATGCTGATTTTCAAGCACCTGTGGGGTTTTTATAGGATGATTCTATACTTCATCATAATCTCATAGAACTTAAATTGTATCTTAATTTCCCTTTTTATATATGAAAAACATGAAAAACAATAACAAAAAAAACAATCTGGCTAAAACACACACACATTATAGCAACCACTTTAAAGCCAGTTGGGGGATATTGGTCATCATTTAATAATATATATAATAATAATAATTATAATAATAATAAGTACAAAGTAACAAAAAAAAATATAAAGTCTAAAGTATAGCCGTGTGGCATCAGGAGACAGGAAGCTCAATTTGAAGTCATACTTGCACTAACAACGTGCGTCTACATGCTCTTAAAAAATCTTTTTCGGATAATTTGATGCTACCACCAGTGCGCACCTGCTGCAGCTCCACATGGCTCTGCAGTCTGCTGCTCACCATGGTGACTACAGGTGTCATCACTCACACAGACCAGCACACATTCTTCTTCAGCTCCTGTTCCATCCTCCATTATTATTATTATTATTATTTTATCTCAGCAAGGCTGTCTTTTATTTACTCCATAATTAACCAAGTTGTTTCAATGTCCAATAGCATAAGAGTCAAATAAGAAGAACAGTTAGATTGTCTGTCCAGAACAGCAACAGGTCCAAGACGCATTACCTACATAAGTGTATTTATGTGTATGATAATAGCCATAAAACCCTGGGGATTACAACATATATATTTATCATATTTATAATCTGGATTCACACAATGTATTTATGACTTAGGCTCTAAACTTAAAACGTTTTATGTTTTATTTGACACAGGCGAAGTTGCCAACTGCCTGATATATAAAAAAGTTGCAGAAATAAATAACAGAACAAATACTGTTGACCCAAATCGCAGACAAATGTAATTCTGCTATTTGTTACAATAACATGTTGAGCTGAAAGCTGCTGGAGGCTCATCATAGCAGTGTCACACCTTTAAATTGGTTCCAGTATGCGCGGACACCTGCAGAGCGGTTATTTCTATTGAGTGTGAAGCCGCGCGAGTTACATCAAGACACAAGTGTATATGATTGAGTGTATAATTGATTGTGCAAGCATGTGCATGTGTGAGCAAGAGAAAAGGCAGACGGATGGATAGAAAGTGTATGTGTGTGTGTGTGTGTGAGTGAAAGGGAGGTGACAGGAGGCTGCAAAGCAGATTGAAAGAGGGGGAAGGCCAAGCAGGTGATGGAGATGCAGAGTGACAGAAATGCTTCGCTTGTCCATCCAGCATGTCCAGTTGGCAGGAGGAGAGAGAAAGCAAGCCCGAGGACATCGAAACACACACGCACACAAACACACATGTGGAGGGCATGGAGTAAGCCTGTGTTCCTGAACGTTATCCAACTCTCGCAGCTGCGAGGTGTGTCGCCCCACAACCCCTCTAATGGAAATGAACTGTGACAAAAGATTTATGTGTTCTTTCCCACCATTAGCCCATCATGTCGTAATGACATTTAATCTAATTGCAGAGAAACACACGCACAAATGTGTGACATAAATATGGGTACACACACACATAAAATAAGGCTCAGTGACGGGGGTTTTACTCATAACTCAGAGAATCCTGGAGACTTTTGTGGCTGTTTGAAATGGACCCACACTATTTAAATTGTGTTTGTGTTCGAGGCAGGGTGAGAGTGTTTGTAACAGACTATGGATTAAATTTACCCACTGTGTATGCGAGGGACAGCCCACTCTCAGTGAGATTCGGTGACTGTGTTTTCGAATGTGTGGGTGCTCGTGACTGCGAGAGTGGGAGTGCTAAGAGGATTTGCATTTGGGTTGTTGCTGTGATCCGAGTGCTGGTACAGTACTGGTGCACTTGAATAGACAATGGCTAGTGGAAGGTGTGCTCTACCACAGCTAGGGGGCGCCACCCCCCATGACACTCATTAATCATAAGCCATCAAAAAGTGTCCCTTTGCTGTTTGTCAGTGCCCTAATGACCACCTAGTGCATGGGAACACAGTCATACACAAGCACCACAATCAATCACCATCAGAGGTGGAGAGAAAGAGTGAGAGGGGTGAAGAGACAGAGCGAGGAGGAGAGAGAATGAGTGGAGACAGAGTGGGTGAGACAATGTTGTTTTCCTATTATCCTCTTGAAATTACAGACCAATGTCACAACTATTACTTGGAGGAGGTCAAACTCATGCTAGAGCGAGACTTCACCTCTTCATATGAGTGTGTGTGTGTGTGTCTGTGCAGACAGTAAATGTTACGTGCTGAGTGCAAGGCGCCACAGCTTGTCTGCTCCACCACTGCACAAGCTGCTTCATGACAGTTGCGCAAATCTACCCAGAGTGGCCAGTTGCCATGGCGGGCTCCTCTAGAGGCCTGAAGTCTCCACAGCCATTAGTTAGGGTGTGCACACAGCAGAGACACACACAAACACACACACAAGCCCAAAAACACACATGTATTGTCCACCTCAAGCTCTCCATCACCCTTTCTTTTGGCACTGGACTTATAACTTCTACGTTGAAGCTTTGTTCAAACTCTAAGTCTTTCTTTGTCACTAGTTGTGTTGTTGTTTGTGTGTGGAGTAGAGAAGAGAAGCGAAGAGTAGAGTAGCGTAGCATGGAGTAGAGAAGAGTAGAGTGGAGTAGCATAGCGTAGAGTAGCGTAGCTTAGAGAAGAGTAGAGTAGCGTAGCGAAGAGTAGAGTAGAGAGTAGATTAGCGTACAAAGCGTAGAGAAGAGTAGATTAGAGAAGAGAAGAGAAGAGAAAAGAGTAGAGTAACATAGCGTAGTGTAGAGAAGAGTAGAGTAGCGTGGTGAAGAGTAGCGTAGTGTAGAGAAGAGTAGAGTAGCGTGGTGAAGAGTAGCGTAGTGTAGAGAAGAGTAGTGTAGAGTAGGGTAGCGAAGAGTAGACTAGAGAAGAGAGTAGATTAGCGCAGAGTAGAGAAG
The DNA here is from genome assembly GCF_963457635.1 of Microchirus variegatus. Classification (NCBI taxonomy): domain Eukaryota; kingdom Metazoa; phylum Chordata; class Actinopteri; order Pleuronectiformes; family Soleidae; genus Microchirus; species Microchirus variegatus. Next base: position 16,524,070 of record NC_139812.1, on the reverse strand, counting down.
AGTAACAGCTTAGTGTAGAGAAGAGAAGAGTAGCGTAGAGAAGAGTAGCGTAGCGTAGGGAAAAGCAGAGAAGAGTAGCATACAGAAGAGTAGGGAGTAGCGTAGCGTAGCGTAGAGAAGAGAAGAGTAGCCTAGTGTAGGGAAGAGTAGAGTATAGAAGAGTAGTATAGCATAGAGTAGAGAATATGGAAATTTGCCTTCAGCTCATTAACATAAATCCTAAAAGGAAACATACAGAAAGTCTTGAAAAACAACTCACAACTCACACTTACATATAGAATACAGTTATATATATATAGTGAATACATAGTGAATAGGTGAGCAGTACAGTGGGATGAGTGTTTAGAATGTGGGGCCATTTAAATGGCAGTAATTACATGAGAAGATGAGCTGCATTCCTTCCTGAGGGCAGACTGATTACAGGCCTCTCCTCTCTGGGCCCCTGTAATTACCCACTCTACCCGGCTCTGCTCAGCCTCACTACAAGCGAGTTTATCACCCCAACCCCACCCCATACCTCACCCCTGCGGTCTCCTCATCCACCTCTACAAACTTGTGCAATACTCCACCTCCACAGGTCACCTTCTGTCCTCTCATGAAATGATTACTAATCACGCAAGTATGCGCGCGCACACACACACACACACACACACACACACACACACACACACACACACACACACACACACACACACACACACACACTTACAAAGTATGGGCGGGGTTGTGTGCACAATGACAACAAAACCAGTAAGTCCATCCCAGTGAGGAATTCCGGTAAAACTGGAGGTAGAGAGACAGTCAAATTACACGTCCCACACCCCGACACCCACAATTGTTGCACTAACAGTCTGGGTTTCTGCTTCTCTTTTATTTGCATTCAGGCACATTCTCACTGTTTAAAACTTTCAGTTGATAATATAAGTTCAATATACCTATCTTTTTGGACTGCCATAATGTATTAAAGCAGCAGTGCGTGACTTTTGGTGATTTTTTTGTTTGTTGATGATGCTTTTTATTCTGCCTCTGTTTAGTTTTCATCAACAATATACCACTATCTGTATGCTGCAAATGGGCTCTGCCAAGCATCATTATGATCTTAATCTGTATATTTTGCATGTATACACTGGCAGCTCAGGGTTGGGCGGGGTCAAGAAGCATTTATCCCTTAAACTGCTAAATGACCATGTTTTCTCAGCAGCACAATTAACTTGTGAAACTTTGCATGGGCGCTTCTTTGTGCTTTTCGCTCACACGCCAACCTGTTTGCAGCAATCGCGCTTTTCACGCCCAGTGTTGCCTCCGTCTGCCTTGATATATCAAGCGTGGAAATGTTGCCAGGCGACAATAGATCTAAACACGTCTATACTGGGAAACACAGAGGGAGTCGTGTGGAGCCGATACCGTGTGAACTCACCTGATAATGGTTTGAATGTTTCCGTTTAAAAAGTTACGCACTATACAGATTTAACCGCAATGTCGTGCAAAGAGTCAGCGAACTTTGTCACGACATACGCATTATGTTTATATTTGGATATATAATTTGATATGACAACCCATCTCAGGAGACACGGAGATGATTGGTTCAAACTGCATGTACAAATCACATCAGACATCCTGGAGCGGGTGATAATGACAAGAGAGGAGAGGAGGCTAAAGGAGCAGGAGACAAAAGAACGATAACATCAGAGGAAGAAGACGGACAGATTAAAAATGAAAACCTGTTGTAGCATTATGAAGTCGGAGAGCAGGAGCGAGAGAGACAGAAATAGAGCTTACGCAGGTGCAGGGCTGCATGGGGAGGACAGGGAAATGTGGTAAGTGCAGGTATCTTAGTTAATGTTAGGCGATGATGATGCGGGGGGGTGAGGAGGTGGAGGGGGGCGCACGGAAAGTTAATGACAAGGCTGTAAGCTTTGCAGCAAGTGTGTAGTGATGCTAAATGGGAAGGAGGGAAGGAGGGAAGGAGGGAGGATACGTGAATGGGAAGGGAGGTAGAGAGAGAGAAGGAACCAGTCCCTGGGTGCAGATTAAGTGCAACTCTTGATTAGTGTGTGTGTGTGTGTGTGTGTGTGTGTAGTGTGGGCACCGGCTATGGTTGCCATGATTGCCAGCACTATTAGCGATGCCTGCTGCTGTAATGTGTTATGACAGGGGCTGATTCTTGTGACTAACTGCTTTGGCAGTGGAGCTCCTCTGTCATGCTAATGAACATATGAGGACATGAGCCAGATTGACAGGAGATTGACAGGCCACGCACATGATGTCTCACACACACACAAACAAACACACACACAGACACAGAGACAACAGAGGGTTAGAAGAACGGTACACGCAAAGACACGTGCAGACATAAACGTGAATACCATGTGACAAAACTGATGCAGAAGTCGCCACTCAAATAACTGGCTACCAAGTCAGTGTGACAGAGGTGGAAAAAAACACACACACACGCACGCACGCACTCTCACACACACACACACACACACACACACACACACACACACACACACACACACACACACACACACACACACACACACACACACACACACACACACACACACACACACACACACACACACACACACACACACACACACACACACACACACACACCGCATGCACAGAGGCATGATCACGCCACAAACACACAGCAAGCTTGACGTCACTCTGTTCCTTCATTGCGTCCCCTTGCATCAGAAAAATCCCTAGATATGCAGTACATAACAACCAACATGCTGTAGGCAAAGTGTGTGTGTGTGTGTGTGTGTGAGGGGAGAGGAAATTTATCAGCAGAAAAAAAAAAAAAACTGAAATAATTAAAGTGCACTAATAATCTGGAAACGGGCTACAAGCAAAAAACATTCGCAAAACTTACTTAAAGAAAAAAAAAAAAAAGATTTATCCCCGGTGTTGCTCTCTTCGTTAAATGAAAAACAAAAACACGTTGGGTTTTTACTGTTCTCTTTTCTCCATGTGGAAAGATAGAGACAGAAATAAGCAGATAGCGAGGAAAGACAAAGAGTTAGGCCACGAGAAGGAAAGATTAGGGCACTAATAGGCAGAAAATCCATGTTGGAGAAAATAGATGAAGAGAGGTGACATAGCGATAGCAGGGGAGGACAAATGGAAAAGCAGAAGATGGAGGTGTAATTCAATCTCCTCACCCTGCAGAATGTTGTGGCCTCGTAAGCAAAAGAAGTTCTTTGCAGAGGCTAATGGCTATTTTATCCTTTTGATCTCCCTTTATTCCCCACTTCTTCGTTTTCTCAAAATAAATTTCCCTCAACGGCTCGACTTGGAGAGACCCGCTCAAATAGGGCCAAAAGGAGAGAAGAAGTGAGACGAGACTTCCATAAGTGAGACGAGACTTCCATCTAAACTTCTCGTTTCAGTGAAACCAACCTTTACCTTATATGTGCATTTTTGTAATCACACTTTAATAAAGTAATTCCTTAAATTAGCAAAAAAAAGAAAAAACTTTTAATTGTGACTGTGGACCATCCAAGCATGGAAATACCTAAAAAACCTAAAGACCTTGTTGATTGTCAGGTAATTCTCAGCGCAGCACCAAAACAAAACAGCAATAACTACAACACTCACACAGACTATCGCTTTCAGCCAGGCCAACTTTTTCATATCTGGCAATATCAGGCACTGAAAACTCTTCACTGCATCACTGCTCCATTCTACAAATGTACATCTCGCTAATGTTTCAGGTGAAAATATCGGTTCTTTCCTCTGTGTGCTAACACAGCGTTCGTGTCAATCATGGTGCTGAGGTTCCTGTCTGAAAGTTTTTTCTTCTACTTCTTCTCTTCGTTGCAGTGTCCTTGACCCAGTGACAGGACGGGGACTGGGCTGCGGAACTGAAAAGAGGACATCCTAAAGCCCTGGGCCAGAACCAGTATGACTGGACTGGCAATAATGGCAGTGATGGAGAGCTGTGATGAAGACGAGAGCATGACGAAATGCCCTTTGGCAGACATATAAAACAGGCAGCTGTGAATGAGAGAGATGTACTTATACAAATGAGTGTATAAGGTGAAAGAGGGGAACGATGGATGGATGGATGGATGGTAGGAGAGGCAGAGTGTCACCCTCCTGATGCCGGGGGCCAGCACACACTGATGTTAACACTCAGTGGCCTGAGTGTGACACTGTGACAATAACAACGAGAGACTCTTTCTCAGTCTTTCTCTTTCTTCTCTGCCTATCTCCTTCTTCTGTCACTGCGTGCAGCTTTGATCCACGCCCTGACCTCGTCCTATGACCTGGGTCAAACTGCAAAAGCCCACTCAGCAGAAGTCAGGAAAAATGTTTTTACATTCAATTAGGCCAATTGCAAATTTGGGGGGTTAAGCGTTTGAAACTAAAGAAGTGTTTAGAGCTATATGTATACACCTAAAATATGACCCAATAGTATTCGTGTTGCGTAGGGCAAAAGGCGTGGTACACCCTGGACAGATCACCACAGGGCCACATAGAGATAAACCATTCACTCTCAATTTACCTAATCCCCAAATCTGCATGTTTTTGGACTGTGGGAGGAAACCAGAGAACCTGGAGAAAACCCACACACACACAGGGAAAACTCCATGCAGAAAGGCCCTTCATCCGACCGCGGGCGGGTCATAAACCCAGGTTCTAACCACGACACCAACCCGGCAATAATGTTTCAATATGTGAAATTCACTCAGATTCATCTACTGGATACCAACGTGTGACAGCAGTCTGTCCTAGGGTTATTGATTGTGATTTCACCAAAACATATAAAAATATAAGTATAATGTTGGCACCAGAGGGGCGAAAAAAAAAATATCAAAGGATCACCAATATCCAAAGGATTAATCTTCATGGGGAATATGAATATCTGTACAATATTGCATTATAATCCATCCAAAAGCAGCTGAAATAATTCTTTCTGGACCAAAGGGGTGGATCAGGCAAACAGCAGACTGACAGACACACCGACCAGCATTACTATTCTTTAATCAAATTTTATGGCCTATATATGAGAAGAAAATGGGCGTCACTATCTGAAGAAAGAACAATTTTTTTTGAGCAAAGACCTTCACTCCCCACAGCTCGAGTGGAGCTGCTCAGCGGTCAGTAGATTGCAATGTAAATTTACTGTGCAGGTGTGACTCTAGTTCTGAGAAAATAGCAGCTATTTTAAACTGAACTAACCAGAGAGAAATCAAGGTAAATGTGATGATTTCTTGGCTGTGCTGTGTAGTTTTTATTCCAATTTCAATCATCTAATTTGTATAATTCTAAATCTGTGTCATTATCCTTTGCCACTGCACATTTAATGCTATAGTGAAAATCTGCTCAGTGCTGCAGCGAGGACAGCAATGTTTCATCGTTTTTTTTTGGATCACAATCAAAATATATCTTCCTACGGAAGCCCATTTCTGCCAGTGTTAAAAAAAAAAAGATCCCACTATCTCGAAATAATGAGATAGTATCTCAATATATTGACTTAATATCTCAATATATTGACTTAGTATCTCAATATATTGACTTAGTATCTCAAAATAATGAGATAGTATCTCAATATCTTGACTAAGTATCTCAAAATAATGAGATACTAAGTCAAAATATTGAGATACTAAGTCAAAATATTGAGATTGTATCTCAAGATAGTATCTCACTATTTTGAGATACTAAGTCAATATAATGACATACTAAGTCATTATTTTCAGATACTAAGTCAATGTAATGAGATACTCCGTCATTATTTTGAGATACTTCGTCATTATTTTGAGATACTTCGTCATTATTTTGAGATATTAAGTCATTATTTTGAGATACTATCTCATTATTTTGAGATACTTAGTCAATATATTGAGATACTATCTCATTATTTTGAGATACTAAGTCATTATTTTGAGATAGTGGGATATATTTTTTTTTACACTGGTGGAAATGTTATCTAAGATAACATTAACAAAAAGTACTGTCATATTTAAAAGTACAGTTGGACATACATGGTCCTTGTCCTCCTAAACTGATGCTATGCCACTGCACTGAGGTTACACATGGCTGTGGCTCCAGTGGACAGAATGGCATTAACTCTCTGTCCTGGATCTCAGTGAGTCTGGCCCACTGAACCTCTCACGAACCCGAGGCCGCCCAGAGTCACCACTCCTCCTCTGCACTGACTCCCTACTGCACTATTGTGTCTGAACATTTGGTTCTGACCTGTGCACTTGTATAATATGTTTTCACTGTGGTCCTTGGGAGTGTGTGGCCCCTGCTAATTCACTCAGTGCTTTCTCTACCTCGCTCTCCCTCCGCCCCACTCTTTGGCTTCACCTAGCTGATGCCATGGTAGCAGCAGTTCTGGTTAAGAGGTTTGTGTAGCCCATTAGGATGATGAAGAGGCCTTTCATCAGCGCACTCCCTCAGGCCGAGCACTGACAGGGGCTTTACCTCGACAAGCCTCTCAAACACACCGCTTGACGTGAGACAGCACCCAGTGAAGAGGTCCGCAGGCAGTACACACACAAACACACACACACAGACACACTCAAAGACTCTGAAAAAGGGAAGACTGAGACATTTATTTTGTTTCAGTCCAATCTCAGCAGCCAATAGAGTTTAGTGTATGCAGAGGGAAGACAAGAGGCGGCCAGAAATGAAGACAAGTCTGGACTAATTCTTACTCTGATCTATTTTTAATCACTGCCATGCGAGGACTAATAGTGTAATAGTCTTGCACGGCTCTGTCCAGATGGGTAAAGCAATCTTTCAGCAGGGGAAGTGCGGCAGGAAGGAGCCAGGATGTGCAGACGGAAGAGGAAAGAGACAGGAAAAGTGAGTGGAAACAAGACAGAAACAGTGGGAGTGAGACAGACAGAGACTGATAAAGACAGAGGTGGAGAGAAAATTGAAGACGGAGAAGCCACAAGGGCCAAGATGACCTGAATTCATAGGACTGGTATTGATTACTCGAGGATGAAAAGCCAAAGAAAGCACTCTGCTTAGAGAGTAGATAAATTTACTCACACTCAGAGACCTGGAAAGACAGAACTGGGTGAAAGTAACAAACAAAAAGGTAGGCACCGAACAAGCACATTAATCAGATTAACCGATTTGCCTTAAATCTCACAAGGTAGGAGTAAAGACAGCTGCTGCATCGATCGCTCTGATGGAAAACACAGTCTGACAAGAAAAATGTGACTGACAGGACGAGAAAGAAAACAATCTGTCTGCAGACAGGATACAAAAGGCATTTAAAAGAGCACACATGTAGCATACGGGAGACGAGACAATCTGATTATAATGCATTCTGTGTGGGATTTATGGTTCTATTTATGGGATGTGTATAGATGATGTATGACACACACACACACACACACACATCTCAGTAGTCTACATCATTTTTGCCTCACATAAATTAACTTTTTATAAGCGCTTTTGGAATTCTGAGCTTAAATGTCTCAAAGAAATAAAACATTTACTCTTGCCAAAAAACGATGCCGCCTTCGGTAAACGTGCGTGTATTTACAGTGAACTTATTTACAGTCAAAGAGCTGTGCAGCACCAATTTTTCTCCCCCTTTTTTTTTAGGGCTGCATAGACTCCCACTGGACTGGCTGCTCTCAGTCGACTACATTTTCAGTGGTCGTGCTATCATTTTTGGCAGCAGGAGGGATAAGCTACCTGCAGAAAAAAAAAATGGGAGGGAGACAGACAGTCTTACTTATTTCACGTAGAGCGAAGGCAGCTGAATTAAACTAACTGACACCGTGTCGTAGAAGTCGTCAGAGAGGACGCATGTTGTTGCAAGTGTCAACAATGGTTTGCACGTGTCACAGCTCACGTCCACGCTAAGCCAAACAAGGAGTGCAAACCCCCATACACGGATTTAACGGAGCTTCCTTGATCAATGTAGTTGTTGTTGTTGAAAATGACATATTCCATTATACAATTCTAACACTACTCGGCTCTAATCGGACCGCTTTGGTATCAGGCACGTCGTTTTCCATTACTAACGCACCTCCTCAACCTGGGCGGAGTCATCATACGGCTGCACGAAACTGCCGCGACGTCCTTTAATAAAGGGCACACACAAACTAGTGACCGGCAAAGCAGTTGTTTTCGGTGTATTGAATCATTACAATAAGATAATTACTATACTTAGTACAGAGCACAATCTCTGTACGACAGTCACTGAACTAAATAGGGCTGAAAGGCTCACGATCGGTGGCTTTCGGCAGTGCTGTCACTAATTACACCAGATTTTTAGAAATTTGCTTGGTAAATGTTGGAGATTAGCGCATGTTTTCAGGACATTTAAGTCTTTTTAACCATTCTGTTTCCATGCTGGTCATCACTGACACAATTTGGCATGCATATTTCTCATTACATAACTCCTAGAAACTCATAAAAACTACCAGAAAGCAACGAAATAGAGAAATTTGCAGCCATATATACTTCACATGTTTGTGATGCCAGCTTCTCAGTGGTGTAATTCCTAAACGGTTGAATAACTGCCAGATATTGAAAGTTTTCTCGAAGAAAGGGAGCGGAAGCAGTTTTTTGACAATTCTACAGCCAGAAAATCAAAAATAAATCCATAAGAGGGTTAAATGATCTACAGCCCGGCATTGTTCAGTTTGATTCTTGGGTCAGACATTTACCTCATGAATCCTCCAGTGACTCTCTCACTTTCTGACCAATCAGTGGCCAGAAGTCTGTCGACGTCACATTTTAGTATCGGCTCAGCTCACTTGGAACCTCGCTAGAGCAGGAACTAAAAAAAGCACCGTGTACCAGGTAATACCCCTAATGTAAAAGCAAAAAAAAACAGAGTACAGTCGAGCCGAGCCGGGCTATATAGTGTTTTTGTGATGGTGTTTTGCAATCTTTCTATTTCTGAGATGTGTCTCTTTGTTGAACCTCCCTAAAACTGATGGTCCACAAAGTAACAACAGCTCTTGAATGAACGTACTGTGTTGGAGAATAGAACAGCTTGACCCTCGTATGGCTGCAGTCAGTTGGGCCATTTGTACACAATGACAGGCTGCTAACATGTAGGTGTTCCCCACAATTTACAATCTATTCAGCATGAGTGACTTTACAAACGCTATTCTCCATGAAAACAAAGAAGCAGCTTTTGTTGTGTGCAAACGTGTGCAGGCGAAGAACAGGTGAGTGGGGTTTGTGTTGCCAAACCTGATTACAGAAATGGAGCTATATTCTTCTATACGACACATTATATCTTATATACAAAAATAACCACTCCTAGAAGCAAACAGCTAATGACTGATGTGAATGCAATGAGACACAGTGTGAAAGCATCTCCTCTGCAGCAACACACTGAGGACAATTTATGCTGTGACTTTATCAACTCAGCAGCATGCCGAAGCATGTTAATAACACTCAGGATTCATGTTAAGGCTTCTCTTATCGTAGCTCACACTAGTGCCCTCATAACATCAATATACAGCATTTCAAATTATCTTCTGCAAATCTGTAGGTCAGAGTTCACAGCCCTCCGTTAACTCCACATCCCAGGCTCCGCTGCTCGATATTATAATACCTTCACGGTTCTGCATGAAGACCTAACGCTTGCACTGATAAGAAAAACCTCTACAGCAATCAGGGCTTCAGCCACCGCATGACCTGAAAAATATCTCTCAGCCATGGCCTCACCTTTCAGTGACCCTTGACCTCCATCTGTGAGAGGCTGCCCACAAGTGCATGAACCCAGAAAGCTCCCTTTGTCATTGTGCTTATTTATAATGGATCACTCACATCTGTCAGAATTTGTTGACTATTATTTTATATTATTTTTGGTCTAAAAATCTTTCGTTTATACATACTTTTTATTTTATTTTATATTAATTATTATTCAAAAATCATAAATGTCTATTGAAGTATCATTTGTTATTATAAACTGTTGTATTTTAACATCTGCCAAAGAAGTCTTTATCTAAAATGTAATAATATTACACCCACCGTTCCTCAAAACATCTTTGTTTCTGATATTATTTGATAGAAACACAAGTATGTCAACCTGTGGCTCTCCTTTATTTACATTATTACCCACGGATGAGAACACAGCGTGGATGTGCGCCCGGCACTGTGTGTGTGTGTGTGTGTGTGTACACAGGTATTTATGAGACAGCTCACCGCGAGATGCAGTTACACGTCTCTCCAAGGAAGCGGTACGGCCACTATATATCTGCAGAGAGAGAGGAGAGAGCCGAGATTCCCTCATGTACAGTAGGCTTTCATGTTGTCCTCACCGCTGCAGCTGACACTGTCATTTGATATGGTGGGAAACATACGGGCGCCCTGCATATATGTGAACTTTTAATCCCACTAATCTAATATAAATGAACATTTGACAGCCCCAGTCTACACAGACTTTCCCTTTAACGCAGACATTAGTCTGGCTTTGTGAATAAGTTTGGCTGCCAGCCTGAAGGCAAGTCAATGTCCCTCCCTGTGTACAGAATGGCAAGAAGGAGTAAACGTGCAACATTCACAAGCCTCAAAGAGAGAGTGTAAAAAGTGCTAGAATATTCAGCATACATATGTCAAAAAATAACAGATCACAATCTCAATTTAGTTACCTGATACAGAGGCTTGCCACAGTTTTTTTCCCCGAGAAATATTATGGCGTGCACAGTGAAACTACTCTAAGTACAAGCACATTAATATACATTGCACAGTCTCCAATCATTTTAATGGCTGGTGAGACACTGAAAGCAATCAGTGAAGCAAATAAAAAGGAAGCTAAGAACGATAGGAAGACCCAGGGAAGCAAAGTGGACGATATGAAGTGAAGCCTGTCTAGTTAATAAGTGTGATGATAAAAAAACAACAAAAAAAAAACAAACAGAGAAAGTTAGCTGAGCAGAAGAGGCAATTTTTTTTTGAGTGAGAGTGATCATACCTTCTTGTCTTAGACTCACACTACAGTTCCGAGGTGTTCCACATAACAATAGCATGTGCGATCAATAACATCAATTTCAAGTGGTGCGGTGCATGTAATCATGGGGGTGTTCTGGTGTCCACAGAAGCTGTGGCACACAGCTCGGCCTCTGGAGGAGAGCACAGAGTAATGAAATGTACACTGCCGCCGTGTGGGCTTTTCTGCTAGTCCCCCAATAGCAAACACAAACACAGCCCCTTCACCTTCCGTCTCACTCCCTTCATCTTCACCGTCGACGCATATATGAGCAATAAACCCAAGCTCCTGCTCCTCTCCCCTCCTCGCGCACATGCACGGCCTCGCATATCCACTAGGAAACTTTCATATCATGTGATCCATTAGGAATCTGAGGGGTGTGAGGGCACAGGGACCAAAAATATCCACCTCTCTCTCCATCTCACTGACGGAGTGCCTCAGGGTAACGTCACAGCATGAGCTCCTTGTCCCTGCTCCCCTCTGCAATTCTATTATTCATCTTAATTGAGAAAAGCATGCAAGCAAAGGGGGAGTGCTGGAAGGATGTGAAATGCAGGTCGCAGCAGGCCACAGGGATCTACTGTATGTTTTGTGTCTGTGAGAGGTTAATGTGGGCAAATGTACTCACCTGTCATCTGCTTATGGGCAAGAGTTACTTAAAAGGTATTTTTCCTCTAATGAGTTAGAAAACAAGGAAGTGGCAAATCATGGAAATAGGTGTGTGTGTGTCTAAAATGTGAATATTTTCTGGCTTCTTTGCTCAATATAACATGTATATTTCTTTGTAAAGGCAATAGTTTATTTCTACAGAGAGGTACAGGGCATGCATTTACATTGCATTTTTATTTTCCCCACTTACACACAATGTTACTTTTTTTCCTGGGTATAGTGCTACAGTTTTATCAGATTCAAATTCTCCCCACTTAGAGAGAGAAGTGAAAGGCAGATGGTGTTTTAAACTATCCTGAAAATGCAGACTTAACATATCAAATTGTCAAACACAGATGGAGCCTCCACTCGAACTGCACGCATACAAATTTTGCTCCAGGTAATTAGCAGAGGATTCAGGAGTTTTTTTTTGTTCTATTTTGCTGTTTGAAGTTGTTCCCAGGCAGAAGTTGTTTCATTGTATTGATAAGCATTTAATCATTGGAGGAATCTTTACATTGTCTGACACTGCCTGAGCAAGTACTCCCACTGTTCTATTAGAGAGTACATATTTTTTTAGAAGACGCAGCAGTATATCATTTGTGTTTGCTATTATTATTTTTTCCCCCCAACCCTATGTTATCTAGGGCAATGGTCAGCATTTTTAATCAATTTTCCAAACACCGGAGCACTACGGTAGTCAGGAAATCCCAGCGGGGCAGTGGGGAATGGACACAGCAATAATAATAACACAAAATCTACTCTGAATTATGCTCTAAAGAGATTAGGTCAGAATAATCCCAAGGATAAACACAAACGGGGAGGAGGGGAGGCTGCCTGTGATCAAATGCAGAGGGATGCATCGCTTGTGTGTGTGTGCGTGGACATTTTCTCCCCGATAGTAGGATTTGTGTTTTGGGTGTAAGAGAGGTGATGATGATGATGATGATGGTGTTTATTTTGGGAATTGAAAGTATGTCTAAGGCTCACAGAGGTGTTACTATTAAAGTGGAATAAAGTGTTTTTTTTTTTTATTCCCTGCTCAAACAGAAGGGGGGTAATTCCCAGCACAATGTGATTCTGAACACTGTTGTTGTCTCAAAGTCTCAGAGTGTGTGAATTATAAAATATGAAAGCCAAAGAACTAAAATGATTCATTGTGCCTGCAATTCATTCGCAATTTAAGGAATGCGTAACAACACGGGGCAGTGGCATCACTGCTACAGATTCTGTGTCAAAAATGCAAATACCAATAAAAACATTTGCACTATTACACGTATGTTTATGCATGAATTAAACAAGAAAACAGCAGGGGGTGGCTCCCGGTGTGGTCTCCTGCTGCTCTAGCCCTTCTTCTTGGTTTTAACAAATGGTTATTTTGAGTTAGTGTTGCAAGCCAGCATTGCCCTTTTATCATTTCAAACCACTCTGGCCATTCTTCTCTGACCTCTAGCAACAAAAGAGCATTTTCACTCAGAGAACTGTGGCTCACTCTGATATTTTCTCTTTTTCTGACCACTCTCTCAAAACCCCAGAGATGGGTATAGATCAGCGGTTTCTGGAAAACTCAGAGCAGCCCAGCAACCATGCAACATTAAAAATGACTTAAATCACCTTTTTCTCCCCTTGCTGTATGTATGATGCATGATAAGCTTCACCAACCACCTGTTGGCTGCATATGTTTGGTACAGATTTGAGAGCCATGTACAAGCTATAAACCATGTTCATGGCTCCAAATTGTGATTGTAGCTGATTTGCTGTGTGTACTGCAGAGTCTCGCTTGTGCTGTGTGTGCTGAGGGTTCAGGGATCAGAGCGTACAGGGCCGGAGCAGACCTTGAGGTCACCGGCTGCCTTTCTGCTGAGCAGGCTATTGTCCAGCAGCTGCATAGCTGCACCACCGCGGGTCTATTCAGAGTCTATTCAGCTTCGGCTACGTGCAATAGAGGACTCCGACCTATTGTCTGATTCCAAGTCTGTTTGAGCTGCATTAGGACGCTCACTTCATCTCCCAGCGAGTTCAGAGAGACAGTTAAGTCTCCATGAATGGGGGCAGATTTACACAAGTAAAAAGACACGTTAAACACATTCAGAGAGACTTCAGCTCTCAAACAGAGAGCTGCTTGACCCCAGTGACCAGTTTGCAGAGTGTTAAAACACACTGTGTGACCTCTGTTTGCAGCATGTGACCCAGACACACACGCACACACAATTTAAAGAAAGGACAAGGCAAAGAAAATCTCTCATTTCATTCACTCGTCGAGTAGATTCATAACACACAGGATTAATAACCAACAAGCGGATCTATTAGTATCATCATTTAAGTGGGGGGCGTGTCTTTATCGAAATATTCTCTCTGCCGCTGTGTGAAATAATATGAAATAAGTGAAGTTATAAAAACACTACATAGCAAAAATGGATATTAAGAGACAAGTGGCACTGCTAGCAACTCAGCTATTTGCCAAGTACTGGGTAAGTGCATGATCATGCACACAAAATGGCCATATCACACTCAGTAAAAAAAGCCATCTGGAGGCATCATCACTTCTATGAGCAGAATTAAGTCAGAGTGCAATGACTTTCTCGTTTAAAGTGTCTCCAAAGAGCCCCATTATTACCTTACCAGAATGCAAATGTGCTTTGGGCCAATTAAAGGTTGAGCCAATACCAATGTAAGCCCATAAAAAGCCGCCCTTCCATAATTATTCAGCGATATGACTCATGGGTGAGATAGGAACACTGGCCTGTAAATGTGTCACAATTATGACTCTGTGCTTAGAAAGAATGCAGGAGCTGTGTAGATCATTCCCACGGTGTTGGAGCCGAGCCACGCATATGTTAGTGTCAGTGCTTCTAATGAGATAAATAGACTGGTGATAGTACTTATTAGGCCTCCATACGTGGCAGGTAAAGACAAGGGCCCTGTGGTGGATCAAAGGCAGTTAAATGTCTATTTTTTTTTTCAGATCACCCTCTATCAAGAGGTATTTAGGGGAGAGAGGGGTTGTTTTTTTTTGTATGTGTTTGTGGAGACAGACACCCTCATCCAGGATGTCTCTGTGTAATTACACGGCACAGAACACCGTCATTCCACTCCTCTTCACGAATAGAGATGAAAGACAAGTGAGACAGAGGCATGTAATCGCTCAAAGAGGGGGGGGGGGGGGGAGGTGAGGGACACAGAGAATAGGAGGACAAAAGGATGAGGTTTTAATAAACCTCCTCTGTCTCTTGTTTACAGAGTCTCTCCTAACTCTCCTGATCTCTCTCTCCCTCACACACACACACACACACACTTTGACTGAGGCTTTCATTATTCTCAGAGTTGCCTGTTCTTCGCCTCAGGACAGATGTGTAAATTGTTGTGCTAATGGAAGGTCCACTGCTGAGAGCTTTAGGAGGAGTGGAGATTTACACACTCCACACCACTGTATAACCGTCACTCACAAATGCACGCTTACAGGAGCATGAAGAGGGACGCCGTGAGCGACAGCGACTCACTCACACTCACACTCACACTCACACACACACTGGTACTGACAGAGGTGTGGGCGGAGGTTGGCGTGTGCACATAAAAGTTCTATTTCCTGTTGCAGTGCATAGTCTCTTGTCCTAAATCTAAGAAATGAAGCCTCCCTTACCTCATCACTGAGGGCATAAGAGCAGAGGAGAAGTCATAATCTGTCACCATTTCCCCTGTAAAACTCTCATATGTTTCCATTACAGCCATTATTTACTCTCAAGGGCAAAGAGGCGACACCAGAAAAGTGCCTGTAAATGAGCTCCATTTGCTTCTGTGATTTTGTCGAGTTGGTCATTTTTGTGTAACGAAGTGCGACAAAAGACACAAGCTCGCAGTCACACCAAGGTAATCGCAATTATGGACCGGAATGTAGCACAAATATTCAGTCATACCATCCTTTTAGGGGACATTACGTCATTAATAAATGAGCAGATCAGGAGAAAATTAAGTAATAATTTGATAATTTATTCATTTTATAAGAACTTGTTATAAAATGTTTCATCTACCTGTCCTCAAGTACCAAAGGGGCAAAATGCTCCTTGTGTTTTTTTTTGTTTGTTTTTATATCAATAAACAGTATATTAAATACCTTTTAGTTAGTTTTAAGATTAAATTTAAGGCATAACCTTATTTTATTTGACATTTGACAACAGATTACAGGTGGTAGTAATGTTATTATTAGAGCTGCAACTAACGATTATTTTCGTAATTGATTAATCTGTCGATTATTTTCTCGATTTATCGATGAATCGTTTGGTCCATTAAAACGTTGATCAGTGTGATGTTCTCTAATGTCTTGTTTTGTTGACAAACCAAAATGATTCAGTTTTAATGATCTCTTTGTTATGTGGAGCAAAGAGACCAAGAAAATATTCACATTTAAGACGCTAAAACAATCAGAAATCTTGTTTTAATCATGAAAAAAGCTTCAAACCGATTATCAATTATCAAAATAGTTGCCGATTAATTTAGTAATCGAAAAATAATCGATTCATCGATCAATCGTTTCAGCTCTAGATAATATAATAATAATCCTAATAATAATTCCTTCAATTTCAATAGGATACTTCCACACCTTGTAATAAATAAATAATCATAATGAAAATGATCAATAGTTCTTATTAGTCGTCTATTTCTTACTCCTGCTCACTTCCCTGCCAAGCCTGCATGACACTGGGCGACTGGTGTCTGATTACGCCAAGGCCACCGAGGGCTACAATCAATCCATCTGCCCAGGAATCTGCCGGTCCCTCTGTCCGTCTATCTGTCTGTCTCTCCACAGGTATGTCTGTCTGTCTGTCTGTCCCTACGTGAGCTGCGTTTCTTTTAATAAGCTGTTGAAAAGGAGGACAGAAGCTGGCTGCAGCGTGAAGGTTGAAGTTATACAGAGAGACACAGCTCAGTGTTTAATGACCCACTATAACTATACCTATTCATCTCCTCTGGCAGAGCGGTGAAACACCATGCGAGTGGTCCTCTGCTGAAAATATTGCATCAGGCTAAATCATAACATGTCTTCAGCTGGCTTCAAAAAAACCTGAGTACGGAAAGTCTCCAGTGTTCTCCTGTTGCTTTTCACGTATGAAAATCTTTTTTTTGACAGGGACAAAAAAAATAAAATAATAATAATAAAAAAAAAAAGGCACAGGAATGCTTTACTTCACATTAAGTCGATGTGGGAGCAGATGCCAGAAGGCAAAAACAAAAAGAAGTGGCAGTCGTCGTGCTGACTCCATCCACATGAGCCAATCAGGCACACATTTCAAGCTCACATGTATCCCCGATCGATAAAACACCTATGTGGCTTTTCCTTTGTGTGAGGTGCTTTCTCTACCTGCTGAAACTACACACACACACACACACACACACACACACACACACACACACATGCACACACAGCGCATGTTGTTGCTGAGAGGATTGGGGGCAAACTGAAGCAGTGCTACAGCAGCGACAGAGTCAGAGCAGAGACACCCAGAGTTAATGAACCCTCACCAGTCAGCATGGCTGTCCATCTGCTTTCATAATCCCCATAAACAGCAGGCCACGGGTTCTGCCCAAACAGCTAAACACACACACACACTTTCTCTCCCGCACACACGCACTAAACAGCACATCGTCATCCCAAATGTTCTGCATGACGAATGACCACTCTGTCTCTGTGTGTGTGTGTGTGTTTGCAGGATAGTGTGTTGTTGGGGGGAGGAGGAGGGTGAAATGAAGAGTCCATTATAATACCTGTGCGCCTTAGCTCAGCGCACCCTCTAATCTAAGTGGAATGGTGGCGAGAGGTGAGCGTGAGGTCGGCTATTGAGCCCATCTGGTCAGCAGCAGGTAAGAGGCTTGGAACACACACCCGCTGACACATTTGATGCATGTGTGAGCTCATGCACTTAAATCTAACATTAATTACATGGCAGATATATATTTGACCAGGCCTCTTCCCCCTGCTACTTTACACCTGGCGCTCATTTAAAACGATTGCAAAGTCTTTGGCGACTGACGCGCAGTGGCGTTTTATAGCGTGTACACCTTGCGTGGTGAATGTAGCAGGAGGACAAAAAAAATAAATAAAAAACGGGCTTTCCTTTTGTGCAATCAGAGAGGCTGCCAGAGCAAGAGAGAGATGGCTGCATGCGAGAGCTGTGTTCTGATTGAGACGGCGAGTGTGACCCCACTGTGACCCATGCAGAAAAGGGAGTAATACCTGTACGGCTGACTTCCCATCGGCGTGCACTCATCGCACGTGCACACTCATGCCAACCACACAACCTGCACCATGAGGGACCTGTCAGGCTTTGATAAAGACCGGCATCCAAGGCGAGAACTGAATCTTTACTAGGGGTGGGAATCAGAGACTACCACACAATACGATATGCAACACATAGTCCACAATAGCAATAATGTTACGACGCAACTTTGACAATCACATAGTGACATATCACAATATATGTCTGAAAAAAAAAAAGTACACAACTCCCTCTTCTTCAGCCATGTAACTTCCGCCCAAGTTTCCCTGCATTAATTTGAGCAGCGCCACCGCGAGGCGACATCAAGTAGCGACGCCCACCGCGTGAAACTGGCATGGACTTTAGAGCGTCTTAATTTATTAATTAAAATATCAATATTTGCCCCGGCGTATCCATTACCGTATCGCACGAGAAAGGACGACGATATGTCACCAAATCGATATTTTAACCCACCCCGAATCATTAATGTGTGTGTGTGTGTGTGTGGAGCCTCTGGAAGAGAAACAGGAATTAAATCCTGGAGCTGATGACAGGTGGAGAATTAAAGGGTGGATGAGGGTAGATCTCATTCTTTCACTCTTCTCTTTGCTGTGTGTTTGTGATCAAGAAGGTTGGAGCAGAAACGGGGATTAAAGCCCCAACTGTGCGTGTTCGTATCTGTCGGCATGTATTTTCAGTAGGGCTGGATGATTTGGGGAAAATATCTTATTGCTATTTTTGCAATTTGATTTTTGCTATTTTTTTTTAAAGTCATGATTCAGTTTAATATGTATTGCGTAACAGATTAAAATTTTGATGGAGCAGTACTCTATTGCAAGTTTGGGTATTTAAAGATATGAATTGCTTCCAACATGCATACATATTTTTTAAATTCCTTAGAACAGTGGTTCCAAACATTTAACAGATACACCTGCGCACAAAAAGTGTCTTTCTGTACACACACACACACACACAGCACACGTAACAATAAAATCTCTCAAAGTCACCAAATAGATCTATTTAAAAATTACCAGCATGTTCAGTGAGTAACACCAGCTCACGTTCTTTTTTAAGAAATCTACTGCAATGTTTGGCTGAATTTGACTGTATGTCTATTTATATGCCAGTTTCAAAATGTAATCAGGCTGTTTGCATATCTTTTTTCTTTTCTTTATTTTGTAGTCGTGTACCCCCCTACATCACTTTGCATACCCCTTGGGGGGAAGAACAGTCTGAAACAGGAGAATTAAACAGCACTCACTGTGATTTATTAATAACAGTGTTTTTCTTCAAATTTGCAATTTCAGTTTGAAAACTACTCATTGCCGAGCCCTAGATTTCAGGATGAAAAGCACATTTCTTTAATGCTCAAACTTAAGAAACAGAAAGACAAGAAAAGCAAAACAAGAGACGAGGCGGTGAACGGAAAGACAGAGAGGAGAGATCTGGATGTGACCCCTGTTGACCTATGATTAAGTGGTCAATCACTCTCTAGTATGAACAGGGAAAATGAGTCAGTCACTACATTAAATAACATAGCAGCACCCTGCTGACAAACACCCAATCACACAAAACCGTCAAAGCCACCGCTAATCAAGACACGCTCGCTAATGCACTCATTATACACTAGTCCTTTTGATTTAAAACACGGGGGAGGAAATGAAAACTATGTTTTTTTTTTTTTGAAAGTCCTGCTGTTGCCTATAGCTGACAGAAACAAACAGAAGGAAGCGCGGTCATTTCCGTTTGCCGCTCTTCGATAGAGATATGTGCATGTATGCTCAATATGCCCGTATCTCCGGGGAGGTCTGTGTGTCATTCCCCTACTTTAGACACACCAGCTGCTCAGTGTGTGCTCCACAGTGTTAAGAGTCCCTTCCCACCTCACACAAGCCCCCGGTGGCACCCACATCCACTTACACACAAGGCATGACAAAGCTTCCCTCCCTCCCCTCCTTTACCTACCCTCGACAACCCGAACACCCCCCACATTCATAAGTACCCCGAGGACAGATGGGACCTTAATAAGCGTTACACTCAGAGAAATGGGATTCTTCACAGTGCCTTCTAAAGAGCAATTCCCAAACTCCACCAGAGAGCTGGCTGAAAAAAAAAAAATGATGGAGTGAGTGAGATATGGATGACGGAGGTTGGTATATGTGAAACTATAAAGCTATAAATATGCCTGATGAGACTATCAAGAGAGGAAGAGGAAACAGGAGAAAGTGAAGACAATTTTTAATCTGGATGTGAGGGAATGTAGTTTTGTATGCCAAATTCATAAAAATATTTTTAAAAAGTCGGAATAATGCTTGCTGCCTTCCTTAATGCAGCATTTTTTTTTTTCTCCTGGCGTATTATAAACACACTTAAAGCAAGCCCACATGACACACACAGATACAAACACACACAAACAAACAGACAAACAAACACAAGCTGTAACAGATTGGCTGCGGTCTAAGCTCTGAGTGGACTTGGCTCGACTGCTCTTTGAAGACAAAAAAGCCTGCGCTAAGAAGATGAGGGGGAATTTCACGTGGCCTGAAAAAACGTCCCTTTTCAGGCGAGGACACACGCAGAGCGCTGGACCGCAGAGCAGCCAATCAAGTGCTGGCACCACTTCTGATCTGTGAACCTCGGCGCAACCACTTTCACCAAAATGTGTGTGTGCATGTGTCTATCTTTGGGCATGGAGCGGGGGGGGGGGTTTGTTTAGGATGTGGTGTGGCCCCCCCACAGCGTATTCTGATCCTATTGGTCACGATGCTCTGAGTGCTGCTGAGACCTTGAAAGAAAATTCCTTCACTCACTCACTCACTCACTACCCCCCCCCCGCCCCCGAGTGACCCAGCAGGTCTTCCACCATTATACACATAAATGCTACCTCTTCATCAGCGAATGTGTCTTTTTCGCTTGTGTGGGTGTGTGTGAGCTTTTGATATTAGATGTCACTGAGCATATCGTAGTGACATAATCTGTGATTTATTTAGTGAAAACAAGCAGTGTTGGTCTGGTAAATGAGTTATCATGCGATAGTAGCACACACACACACACACACACACACTTAGATTCATGAGTGTGTGTGTGTGTTCTGTTGCTGCTCCCTTTACCCCACACAAAAGGGGCAGAAAAATCTCTCTAAATTCTTCTACTATTCATCTAAAGCACAATGGAACCCCACAGAGGTTTTCTTCCTGTTTCCCTGTCTGCCCCACCCATCTCCCCCCACAGGGCGAGATGGAGGGACGGGGGGAACCCTGTCCTGCCCGCCCAGCAGCAACTCCAGCTCCCATCTGCCACCGAAACTCTCCCTCCTCCACCCAAGGTTTTATCCACCCCCCCACCCCCCCACACACACTTTATCACCACAACCTCAGTTTTTATTTACTCCACTTACCCTTGTGTGTTGTGTTAGGAAGCATTTGCATTTATAGGTCACAAACGTATTATGTAATTCTGTATATAACATGAAAGATATCAGTTTTGCTCCATCAAAAAGAGTTGTCTGTCTGTTGCATTTAAACGTCTGGATTAAACGGAAATGTTCCTGTATTTTATCACTGCTTTCTCAGCGTGCAGGCCATCTGCTGAGAGTTTAACTAAACAAGTTTAACCAAAAACCAGTAAGTCATTACTGTTGATCCTGAACAGGTTATTTCTAAATAACATATTGACTGGATTAGTTGCTACAGTATTGATTAAGTCATTATCATCCACATACTAAATACAATGGGAACTTATTTTCTATGCAGCAGAAAATAATGACCTGTGCTTAAAATCCCATTCATCTCAGGTCTGCTAATCTGTGCATGAAACTTTCTTCTGCCACTAATTCCACGTTCCATTCTCTACAGTCAGCGGCCTCCTCCATTTACCTCTCTCTGTTTTACCCTCTTACAGAGCCCTCGCTGTTTGGTGCAGATTTATGGTCCAATCTAACATGTACAATATTGGCAAAGCATTAAACGTGTCTACTCTTAATACTGTGAGCTCTCTCCATCGATAAGAGCCTTAATAAAACCATCTCCCTGGTGGATTTGTGTCTCTTTTTCACTTTCCACCCTGTGCCTCCCTCCCCGACAATAACCCTCTCTCGCCACCGTTTCTTCTGCTGCTTTGCAAAACTTAGACCGGGTTCCTGCTGCACAGCACCTGCCTTCCTCACATGCTTTTCCACCTATTTCCTCCATCCATTCACTGCCTCATTCTCTGGCCTGTGCCAGAGGTTTAATGACGCATGAATACCACTGATATTTGGACTTCTTCTTCTTTTCTGCTCTTTCATAAAAAATATTTAAAAGCCATGCCCTGAGATCGATCTATTTCAATGTGTCTTTCATGGACTCATTTATTTTCCCATCTTTTTTTTGATATTTTCCCCCTCACTTCCACATGAATAGCAAAACCCTGCGTAACCCCTCTCCTTGTTTGGTATCCACTGCAACGACCCCTGGCTGCAGTTGGCACACTTGCGTGAACTGCCACTCTTTTTATGTAGCCTATAAATGCCTATTGGTGCCCTAAAACCCTTCACTAACCTCAATAGCCACGCGGGTCAGTTACACCAAGGAGAGCTGAGCAGCTGTTCCCCTCCCACCTCGTTCTCCTGTGCTGTCTCTGATGTCAAGAATTTGAGCATCATAAGCACATTTTAAATATTAACAAAGTCCACTTTGCACGTATGAATAATACAGCAGAGAGGGCAGTGCCTAGCCAGCGATCCCATCCCCTGCCGCCTGACGGTCATAAAACTAATGCACTTCTCCAGGACAGGGTGAAGCCAGCTCGGGTCTGACGGCAGGACTTGCCTGAGGAACCTGTCTGACCTGCGTTGTGGCCCAAAGTGAGCTGTGCCTGTATCATGATGCCCAACCACCTGTCCACATCACTGCAGATGCAACAGCCTGGCAGCACTGCACTGTTATGACTACATGTTTCTGAGACACTTTAATCTAATCTGACATCTCAATCTGTTGAGGATCTTCCAAGCCAAATCTGCTCTGGGGTGTTTATTCGAGATTGGCTTTGTTGTCACATTTCCTGTTATTTGGATGCATCTAAAATTCACAGTTAATGTCATATAAGCTGACTTTATGTGTTTGAGTAACCTTAAACACACATATATAATAACAATAATAAAGATCGTGAGCCCACTCATAGCCGCTGCATTGTTATTCAAGAGCAGGAGGATTAACACAAATGAGAGAACACATTCTAGAAGAGTGTCACTATTCATCCAGTCCTCTCTGGGAGTGTCTGACACGCTACGCTCCCTAACTCTGAACACCCGACTGCCCCCTCGCTATCCTCACCCTCACCTCACTCTGGTCCCGTCTTGACCTCCTGGTCTGGATTTAAATAAACCCAATGAAACTAGCCCATGTACAAACACACGCACACAGTCACTTAATCCCTACGTGTCACAAACAGTGTGTAAACACACACTCCGTATGTCGTTTTTTTGCCTCATTGCGATGAAGTCATTAATAAAGACACATGCTGAGACAGACAGTGGACAGCAGGGTAGTTACCCCAGACAAGTCTTGTAATTAATGTGTATGTCAACACAGAAAGAGGATCCATGTATTAGAAATGTGAGCTCAGCACATCCACGACGAAGGCAGAGACCAAGCCAGGATGATGGCAGGGAGGGGTTGTGGTGGTGGGGCAGTTCAAACACACAATGGGAAAGAAGATAAATGCAATCATATGTTACCTAAATATACCTCTGCCTTCTCCCTCTCTACTAAACAGGAACTTTACTGGGCCGCGTTGAGCCATTGTCCCAATGGTGTCGCCCCCTCCTACCTGTTTATATCAATATTTCTCATTTCTTATGCAAGGATTTCAGAACACCATAATTGTAATAAACGTAAGCTGCTTTTCTGCTCCGATTGTTCGGGGAATAACACAAACACAAGGACCTTGTGAGGTACGGCGCAGGTCGTCATTGGCATTTCCATGAAATGGCCAAAGACCTGTACACACGGTCAGTGTTTCCCACATACAATTATTACCATGCGGTAAAAAAAATGAAGGTGGGATTCTTTTTGTTTTGTTTTGTTTAGCTGAGGTTTTGTGTCACTTTTTGTTGTCCACATTGATCTCTTTTCCTACAGTAAACCAAGCTTAAGCCACAATCCACTAAACCCTCAGATTCCAGCCTAGTATTTCATTCTAATTTGGCAAAGGGGGGGATGTTCTGGTTTGCCTACCAACTGAGGCAAATCATTATTCTAACACTGGTCAGTGTTACCTTGATTCCCCCAGTCCTGTCCCATCCCATGCCCTGCATGTGTGCCAAGTGGTTTCATCTCTTTGAGAGCTGCAGTCTTTGATGGCATTAACACAGAGCACTACACTGATAACAGTCTACTCTTCCTAGATCAAAGCCTAGACTGCTCTGACCAAAAATACTCTGTGCAACAAAATAAACGTATAAATTCTTTAACAACAACTGAGCAATTCGAAAACAACTTGTACACAAAGGAGTATTGCTGTATCATCGACTGAGGGAGAAAATGAGAAGAACCTCTTTCCCTGGAGCACTTGGAGTGATCTGTGTTTCTCTTCACAGGGTTTTGCACTTTCTGTTTTGGAGAAGCAAAAAGGCATGGAGCAAAACCTTAACTACTCCCCGCACACCAGGGGACTTTGATTTTTCTGCTTCAATAAGAAAAGAGTGTTCTGAGCTCAGATCTGCTCAAAGTCTGGAGACTTTTCTGCAGAGGGTTTAAAAAGTGCTGATCAGCACATTGCCTCAACCTCTGCACTGTTACAGTCATAATCCAGGACCAGTTTAATTATATGGACCTCAAGTTAGGGTCTCCGGGTAATATTCGTGCTGGGTATTTTCAGAAAAAAATTAAAAAGTCTGAAGATTTTTGTTATTTGACAAAAGGAATAACGGGGAACAGCCTATATCCGTGCGCACGAGTGCGTAAAGTAAGTGTGTCGGAAATATGATGCACATCATAATGTACATTGCTGAACAATAATTAAACAATTAAACAAATGATGTTTTCATTTCATAACTTACCGGTGTCAGACACGACATATCCACCGAACAGGAGGAGAAGAACAAGAGGGCCGAGACCTTGGTCGCGCTGCATCCGAACAGAGAGCATTTTTTCCGGCTACGCCGTCGTTCACACAGCGTAACCTGCGGTGCTTTAAACACACACACACCAAGTGGCGTCTGTCCTATAATGTCTTTAACCCTGAGTGATATTCTCAGGAGTCCTGTAAGTGTTGACGGATGATGCGTTTTTGCGTAAATAGTTCATTCAAAGCGCATCCATCCCCGTGCAACTTGTTAGTGAATGAGTGCAAAATCGAAACTGTGTAATTTCCGCCCGCAATCAAAGTTCGAGGAGGTCCGTGGATAAAAAAAAAAAGAAACTCGTTATCAGGTCTAGTCACATTAGATCACGTTTCCAGATATATATCTGCAGCCGGCTTGACAGGAAACCATGAGCGCAAAGGTGCCGCAAAAGTCACCAAAAAGTTTGACGCGTCGCTGCTGCGAAAAGAGGCAAAGTAGAGCAGAGAGAGAGAGAGAGTCCTTTTCCCATCACATTCAAACTTGTTCTGCGACCACAAGGAGTAGAAAATGATCACCGCTGCCGCAGCAGACTGGACTCCCGAGGCTGCTCCGTGTCCCTGGCTGTCCAGTCCCCGTCCCCGTCCGCAAGGTGTAAACAAGAATAAACGCGGAGCGCAGCGCCAGCCTCCGGACTATCGGTCCCCGCCTGGCCAATCATACACCATCCTCCTCCTCCTCCTCCGAGTGAAGGGAGAACAAGTGAAGGTAAACTAGTAGCAAGCGAGGAGGAAATACATTGGAGGGGGAGAGACAGAAAACCCGGACGCACGAGTGCACAGCACCACAGGAATCATCAAGAGCAAGCATCCACCTATCTATCTATCTATCTATCTATCTATCTATCTATCTATCTATCTATCTATCTATCTATCTATCTATCTATCTATCTATCTATCTATCTATCTATCTATCTATCCATCTATCTATCTATCTATCTATCTATCGTTTTAAAAATCTAATAACAGACAGACTCTATAAAATAAGTCCAGCAGCACCAGTCTTTTGTTTTATGAGATTTTTTTCCCTTCTCTTTCCTTCCTGTCAATCCATCCTTAACGCGCTCCTGGATCATATTTTACTGCAGGTGGCCACAAGAGAGCAGCCTTTCATAAATGAGTGCGTATCCAGTGGGGACCAGGGCTGACTGAATCCTCCACAGCAATCTTGATTATGAAACTCGTTTTTCCTGAATGACTGGATGGTGCTGATGGTGCCTGAACACCAAAGGGGCCGTGATGAAGAGGTGATCATTGCTTTGGAACTCGGGGTGATCTTTTTGTTTTTTCCCTTTCAAAGCAGTAAACTAAAGATGTGATATTGGTAAGCAGGCTTTTTCTTTCCTTCTTTGTATTTAAACTTGGAAAAATCTCATGGTTGTGTCATGAATCTGATGTTGCTGAACACTCCTCAGGTGACCCTCCCCTCTCTGTTCACTCGTGGAGAAAACCACTGCTTCTGCAAACTGCTAATTTCTTTCCATAGTTCATTAAAAACACTGTTCCGTAAGCTGTGAACACACTTTCTCTGCACCTATGGTTTCCCTGTGAGACGCCTACACAACACTTGATTACAGAGCAAGCAAATCTATGTAAATGCTCTAAGTAAACGAGCATATGATGTGCAGACGGGTGACAAATCAAAGAAAAAAATGCATGCGTGGAGAATCGTTACAAGAGCAGATGCCTCCATATGGCACATAAGGGCTCATTAAAAGGTTTGCTGAAGACTAAAGTGATGAGAATCAGAATTCACGATCGCAGTTGAACACCATTGGGAGAATGTGGAACAACAGTTCATGTCAATATAATCACCCTAACACCACATGAGGGAATAACCTTTGCCCGTCGTCCCTCATCCTTCATCCCTCCATCTCCAGAAGCTCCTCTTGAGAGTCGGTGGAGATTTGGAGAAATCTTAAAGGTACAGTAGACAGGATGATTATGCCACCATTCATCAATAATTCCAAAAAATATTTCAGTGTACTGTAAAACGAAGTGATGTCAGAGAATACAGGTCCTCTCTGGCGCCTCAATGAAAACCTTCTATGCTGCACAGAGGCCTAAAAAACTGAAGAGTGTTGGGAGAGTAAATTCAAAAGAATACATTTCAATATTGGCAGATAGATTCAGAAATGGAGAGACTGACTCACATCGTGTGTGTGTGTTTTTTCATGCTCGTCAGATGAAAAGAGGACAGAGAGCAGTGATCCCACCACAGGAGTGTTTTAATAACCAGTGGATGAAACGCAATAATCGATAATCTTTCCAGTGACTCATAGTAAATGGATCAGTAGCAGCTGGACTCGTAGCTGATCGTGATAGAATTACTTTGATATAACTGTGACCTGCACAGACATTTCCAGCATTCATACTGTGAACTGCACCTTTAATGAACAGTAGCCTGTATATGACATCACATAAATATTTATATTTTATATCTATAAAAGTGTCACAGATGATCACTTCCTGCTCTCCGTTATTACCGCCCTCCCCCTCGTCTCATCTGACATTTCCCTTGTGTTGCTCAGTCGCACAGTGATGATCTCTGAGGGGAATGTTGAGCCTTGCTCCTCGAGATTACGCCGACATTAAGGCATTAAGCGCATATGCTGAGACACACAGAATGCTGCTATGTACGCGCTGAGCCTGAAGCGAGGCCCTCTCCTAAGATGTGACAGTATCTGGCAACACAACGGCACGACTATACTTTGCTGAAATCCAACTTCAAAGGTCATAATCCATCTGGACAAGTGACGACTCCCAGTGCCTCCCTCCTCCTCCTCCTCCAACAACAATTACACCGTTTCCTGGAGCTCAGAAATACATTCTGGTGTATTTATTTATTTATTCTCCGAGTTTTTATTGTGACTAGCGAGAGGAGGGAGGAGAGTGACAGAGAGAGGAGAGACACTGACGGAGACGGTGAGCGCGAGAGAGGTTATGCGTGAAATGAAGTTCGCAGGTTGTGTTTGAGACAGATTTGCCTCCTGAAGCTGCAAATGCATTTTGTGTTTACATGTCTGTGCACGTCGTACTTTCTGATTGTGTGTCTGAGCCATTTTCTTTCTTCTTTTTTTTTTTACCAGTCTCTTCTTTCATATAATAGCCTACTGCTCCTCATTATAACTCTGTATAAATATTGCACCAC
This sequence comes from Microchirus variegatus, assembly GCF_963457635.1. Lineage (NCBI taxonomy): Eukaryota > Metazoa > Chordata > Actinopteri > Pleuronectiformes > Soleidae > Microchirus > Microchirus variegatus. The sequence continues at coordinate 16,495,986 of NC_139812.1, read as the reverse complement.
CCCCCCCCCCTCAAGTCACCTTGAAATCTTGACACTTTTCTTGCCACACTTATTTGGAGCATTCTAGGGTTGGATGACACTTCTACCTTGATGAGGTCATACAGGATGTTAACACTTTGCGAGCTCTGATTAGACAATTTGCCCCCTCTGCCTTCTGTTCTGTACATATTCCCAATTATTACTGAGATAATGACAAGGGTGAACTTGCCATAAGTCATTATTTTGCTCCAGCCTTTGACTAAGACTAATTGAAGATATAAGTCAAGGGCAAGCAACAGAAAACTTAAAGGAAGCAAAGAGGCTGAGGAGAGTCATGATCAAGCGGAATGGTATTCACATGTGATGCACTGTACAGCGATAGAGACAATGAGAAGGCTCGGGCTATTATTAAGGCATAATAGGTTACGCAGCGAAGGCTGTTTAGCTCCGCAGAGTCTCTGTTGCTTTGTGTTGCAGTCTTGACATAAAAAGATCGCGCTGCCTATCTCTGTAAAACAGAGGGGGGCTAAAAATAGGAGACATGCTCTAGAAGTTGCTGTGGAGATAATTGAATATTATTTTCAGGAATGATTAAGTTGACCTATCCAGTGGACTAATTATTTCTCGCAGGCCAGTGGAGAACTTGCTTAATGGATTGTCGGTTGCTCTGAATAAAGCAAAAAAAATAAAATAAAAAATAAAGCAGCCAATCCAGCATTCTGCTGACCAAGAAAACCACAGACAAAGCCAGTCATAGGCGTATCTTGCAGTATTTGAAGAGTGTTTTTTTTTTTTTCCTTTTCAGCATGCAATTGCATTTTAAAAAGAAAACAGGGATCAAGGCACATTTATATATTATGTACATTTATAAATAGTGTGATTTATTGTGTGGTTTTTGGCATAATTGTTGAATCCATCCATCCATCCAACCATTTACTACACAGCTGACAGATCACTGCTTTACTGCACGGCCAAAACACAGAGACAAACCAAGCTTTCACACTCACATCCTGGGAGAATATATGCAAACTTCACACATCTGGTCAAAAACCAGGATTCAAATCAATGACCTTCCTGCTCGGTAAAGAAATTTGCTTACAGCATGTACATCTAGTGTTTTTGATGCTTGACTGCAATCGGACTGATTTAATGTGAAATCTTCTATTTCATTTCAGTAATTCAGTAAGGTTTTGACTCTTCAAAGGCGTTTTGAGTTTTGTTCAGCTTGAAGCCAACACTTAAATGCAAAACGTGTACTTATGTACTCTGCCATTAGGGCTCAAAACAATACCAAAACACCCTAGTTTGATGATGTCGGGATGAAACATGGGAATTGTTTTACAGCAGATTGTGAATCAAACGGCAGTGTGTAGCTGTGATCCATACACACGATAAGATGGAAAAAAAACAAACACACACACAAAAAACACTGGCTAACTAGTAGTGTTGAATATTTCTTTTTGAATAGAAATATGAATTTATAGTTTTAGAAATGTTGTTGTTTTTAGAGTTTATGTTTAAGTTTAATGCAGAAATGTTACATATTATACCTTCAAGTAAAAACTAAACCAGCCAACAATAAGCTGTGGATGGGAATGGCTGCTGTTGTTGGGAGTGTGTGTGTGTGTGTGTGTGTGTGTGTGTGTGTGTGTGTGTGTGTGTGTGTGTGTCACATGATGGAACTTGTCTTCCTTATGGGGACAAAAAGCAAGCCCCCGTAACGTAAATTATTACAGTAATGGTTACGCTGAGGGCATGTCTCCAGGAAATGAATGTAAGTCAATGCAATGTCCTCTAAAGTCATAGAAACCAGACTGTATGTGTGTGTGTGTGCGTGTCTCTGTCACTGTCCATTGACTTCACCTGTCCTCCACCACTGTAATCCCTGTATACACCTGGGCCTGTGGGCTTTAGGGGCTTTTAGTAAATTGCATGTGTCAGACTTAGGACAATTACACTGATTGTTGTCCTAGAAACCGTGCTCAGCTCGTGCTTCGGGGGTGAAAAAGTTAACATAATTAAAGGTGACAGGAAAAAAAAAATGTGGAAAGCGTCAGAATGTGACGTCTGTTATTTTCACTATCGTAATCATTATTGTTCTGTTATGATTCATACACTGTCATTTTTATCACCATATGTGCTGCAGCTGTTAGCATTAATAGCACTATTATGCTATAAAAGTCTTTAGAACACCTGCTCAGACTGTACTTACCTACGGTATTATACCCTATTTCTCCAAGTTAAACTAGTTCACTGGCATCCTAAAGAACATGTCTGTGACATGCTTTTGTCAAAATACCATAAGGATGAAGCACCATCGCAGTTCAATCACCCTGCCAAAACAGCCATATTCAGAACACTCTGTTTAGTAGTATCTCTTTAAAAAAAAAAAAAAAAGGAAAGGAAAAGAAAAGAAAAGAAAACAAACCTTAAGGGACAGAAAATGACATCGACCACAGAGGCTACTGGGAGCTAACAGCAGTTAGCATTTGGAAAAGTGATAATTTGCAGGCTCTAGCAGGCACATTGCCGTCATATATAACATGTATCCACTGGACAGATAAATCCTCTGAGGCTGGACGTTTGTGTAGGACTCTGTGCTGCACTGTGAAGCCAAGAATAGAACAATTTGTGGACTTCGCGGACTTCCGGTTTTCGGCCCTCACCAGAACTCTCGCGTGTTTTACGGACAAATCGGAGCTCTGTGAGACAACAATTCCAGGAATTTAGCGTCTTGTGACGTCCCAGTGAGCGCGGAAGTCAACATCGTGTGTTTTATTCCCTGTACTTTGAGTGAGGAGGACCACAAAAACATGAGTGAGTCGTCTTTTTTCACACTTTGCCGACTGATAGGACATCCAGAGTCCAAAATATAAGGATTTAAATGATTAAAGGGTTAATTTTGCATAATATGGGACCTTTAATACAACTCTTTTAAATCTCCCCCCGTATTCCCCCTTTCACCTAACCGGCCCAGGCATATGGCTGTCCGTTTTTCTTCCTGTAAAAAGGAAGTTTTTTTTCTTCTCTCTCCACTGATGCCAAGCCTTGCTCATTGTACAAACTGTTTGGATTCTCATCTCTCTGTAATATTGTCAGGATAAAGTGCCGTGAGATAATGTATAATGTGTATAATGTGATTAGGTCCCACGCAAACAAAATTTGATTTGACAAATCCAGTAAAGCCACAATGAACAGAACCAAACAAACAAATCAAAATGGTCTGTTAGAAACTTTTACATTTACCAGGTTAATCTAAATGTAGGCCTCATGAAGTCATAATTCTCAGTGGACAATTCGTTAGCGACAAACATTGTACTGCGGTTGTGATTGCACTCCCGGGCTCTACCTTCATGTTCAAATTGTATTTGTTGGTATTCAGGAAAGGCGTGATGCTTATTGCTCATCATATTCTTTACTGACCATAATCAGATTGAGCTCCAGTCTGAGCACGGTAATGTAATATTCATAAACAACAGATAAAAGAGCAACACAAAGACCAGTCCCCGACCACGTCACTTTCATATTATCTTCACTTTGTTATTGCACATTAGGGGTTCTCCAGCAGACAGCGAGCGATGCGTGTTTTTAAGCACGGATCAACCTGAAACCCAGCTAATAAATGACTTCCTGTTTGCACCTTAGTCTTATTTGACACACAATAGGTGGGAGAAGTGTTTGAAATCACATAAGTGTTTGTACAGAATGGGCTGTTAGAATCAGACAGAGGGGAAACGATGTGTGTCAACGAGAGTGTTATGAGGTGGTGAGACTTGGAGCTGCGGTGAAGAGTGGGTGTAAACAATAATTAAACATCACATCTGTTGGAGGTAGAGACATTGGCAGCTATGGAGCTGATCAGATCATCAGCTATTAGAAGCCAGAATGTAATCTATTCAGTCATTTAATATCAAATAAATATCGTTTGGTTGATTTGATCTGAGGAGACGTCCTGCACAAGCTTCACATGTGGGAGTTTCCTGCCCACTGTGGGCCTCTGTCAGTTTATTATTCCTGATATGAAATATAAACCAACATTTTGTTTTTGATGACGAGCTTTGTTGCTGAGTGATGATATTTCATGGGGGAAACATTATGTCCACTTCAAAAATATTGGCGGCTCAGCACATTCACTGTGCTCGTCGAGTCCAGACCAACATTATAGCTTAATTTCTGTATGTAGTTGTGTATCGAAGTGTGTATAGGTGTGTGTGTTTACATTTCTAGATTAATGGCCACACCGACATAGGAAATGCCACCGATGAACGCTGAACACAAACACCTTCTAGTTTTGTGGCGATACGCGGAGATGCCTTGGGGGTAAAAAAAAAAAAACATGGCTTTTGCTGTCCTCTGTTACTCCCTCCATCCCTCCCTCTCTTCATCATCCATTGCTGCTGTTCACCTGCGCCACCTCGCTAATGATTGCTCAGCGGCTGCGAGTTTGCCATGCATCAATTACCAGATGTTCCAGAGACGCAGCGGAAAAAGAGAAGTACAGAGAGAAGGAGGGGAAGGGGGAAAAGAGAGAGAGAGGGAAAAAAAAAGCAGGCTGAAAGGGACTGACACTGGAAAGAAAGAATGAGAATAAGGAAAATCACAGAGGTGATGATGCTATAGGAGACAAGCATGTGCTGCGAAAAGGCAGCGTAAAGGGAGAAGGTGAGAAAAGACTGCAGGGAACCAGGAGGCCCATTTTATTAATCACAGCCTTGATCTGGTGGGGAAACGCTGACAGCTGTGGATGGAAACAAGACTCCAGGGTCGCGGCCACTGCACGTCTGCCTGCCACAGTGAAAAGGGTGGAGAGACTGAAGCATGAACATGTTTTGCAAATGATGCATGTTTGTTTGTTTTTTTAGTAAGAGACACACACACAAGCAGCGTGCTACATATGAAATGCTCAATTTTGGATGATCCAAAATATCAATATTTTGGATTATGATGAAGATATAACTGACCTTTTCAGTTGAAAGCCTTGTGTAGGCATAGCCATGCAGGTAAGCCAGTGTTTAATGAATTTTTAATCTGGCCTGCTGTGGCGTGTTATGTTTCAGGGGGTGCTGTGAGAGTGTTTTAAACGGTGACATGTTCTGGAATTGTTGTTACCGTGTTACTTCATCTTCTCTGCGGTAAGCTATTCTGACACGATTACTGGAATAGTGAATTAAATACCTGTCTGTAGGTTGTTTCTACAGTGTTGTTTCTGTAAATACCAAGGCTGGGGCTTTACACGACAACGCTCCCGGGTGAAACCGACAAAATATTTGATCAGATTTGCCTTTCGTTTAGACGGCGATGGCATTTTTGGGGCTTAAAAACGCAAAAAAAATTAACCCACCCTCCAGAGTGGAAATCTTAAAAACGCTCCGCCGTCGCGTTCCCGTCCAAAGGGTTGAAAATGCAAAAGTGTTCTCTGAGCTGCTCACGCTGGCTATCGTCCTGTACGCGTTGACGTCAGATCCATGTGCAGTACAGACAAACAACAACAAACATGTCGGATTATAATCCATCAGTCGGACATTCAAGTTGCCTTAGCTGCTCTGATACCTATCCAGGAGTCATTTCAGCAATTACGGCGAGTTAATGTTTTGGTTTTCGACTGTGGGCTACTCAGCGCTACTAGAGAGAAGTAGAAGGACGTTTCAGTGCATGCGCGCGCTCCTGGTGTTGTTGTAGGGCAGTGCTTCACAGTGCCACCTAGCCACCTGGCATGCATACTACATCAAATTTCACACACTGTGTGCATGCAGATTTCCACCCAAAGACGCTCGTCTGAACGCGAAATAAAAAGTGGGAACGCAACGCCACTTTTGCGGTTTGTGTTCAGATCGTTGTTCGCGGAAAGCTAGCCCTAGATTTCTCCAGACACGCTCTGCCTCTGTGACTGCTGCACAAAACAAAAACATGTCTCAAGATAGAAAGAGGTAACATTAACTCTCCACCACCCTAACAACTCATTGAGTTTGACTCTCAGAGACACAGGGGCATAAATGGTATGATATCAGCCAGTCCTGATAATTTAATACAGTCATTTATCTTTACAAACATAAAGCGCATGGTAAAGTCAGCATAACCAAGTGACAATTTGTCCACATGCCCCGTGTAAGCTGAATTAACACTATTATTAGGTGTATGACGGGAGAGGGACAATTAAGTTGTTAATAATAGGTTGGAATTCTGCAGACAGGGGAGCGGCAACACAGGAGCTGACCCCGCAGTATATGGCCAGCCAGCGGTCATCTTATTAGCCTATAAAAAGCCGAGGTGTGGGCGTGCTTTGTTTGCCTCAACATGCTCTCTCATCATACCAATATCACCTCATATCTGGAGGAGAGATCACACACTGACAGGGAGGGGCACACGACGGGGAGAGTGGGAGAAAGGTGGAAAAAAAGGGCAGCGCGGAAATAATAGCCTTTTTTTTTCCCCAAAAGTCTCTGAATATGATTACACTCTGCAACTATATGTTCCTCTTTGTTATTAAACAGAACTAAATAAAAGACTACAAATGCATCATTAGAGAAGAACACCTGGGGTGTTTGGCCTTTCCATAAATTACAACAAACAACCGTTAATGTGCGTATTGGCAGGTTGGTGGAGTCACCAGAGGCAAGACGGACAATAGTGAGTTCATCGTCTCCGTGCATATGTCGTCGTTGTTTTTTTTTTTCTTTGACCTTTGTGCTCTGGCACTTGAGGTTCATTTTTTCATTTTAAAGGATGCATGCAAATCCATTTGTGGTGCAGGGAAATGTATGCAAAGCAGCAGTCAGCTGAGGTTGAATCCACAGAAGCCACAAATCACCAACCAGCGAGCAGAGATTATGTCGAAAAATAAGGTCACACATCTAAACGGGCAAAAGAGAAAACAGGGTTTTGAGAGAACCTCTCCTGCAATTTGACTGAAATATCAGAGTTTGAGGATGTTAACTCTAGAACACCATTGCCGGGTGCCAGTTTTCACCCGAGCAAATACATTTATGTGATTTTCATGAAAACCAAGTTTTCATCTTCATTATTTATTTTTTTTTTTCCAAAATCTTTTGTTCCCAAATTCCTAATTTTCCAGTAATTTTGGAGCATTTTTATATGGTCCCCTCATGATGCTTTTTCTTTCATTTTGTTAGACATGACGCAGTTTAAAATAAAAGAACACTACTCAAATTTGTCATGTATTGTCATGTTTTGATATATTTTGATGACAAGTACTTTTTATTGGGTGTATTTATTATCTCGGGTAAAAATCACCCGGCGTTAGCGATGGTGTTTTGAATTTGAGCGATAGTGTTCTAGGGTTAATGAGGAGGGAGCACCAAAGTAGGCATCTTCGCCACATGAAGAGCATTACAAAATAGTTAAAATCAAATATTATTACATGAATCTTTCCTGTCTTGAAAAATCCTTGTAAAAGCTGCGTTTCATCTCTAAAGACGGTGACGGACAAGAAAAACAACAAAAAAAAAGCACCGCTGCACTGTAAGCCAGGTCATAGCCCAAGATGAAATTAATGAACAGGTATCACACCTGCCTACACGGAACAGACAGAGGCTGCAAAGGTGGACACACGATGCTGCCGCCGCACCTGCTCCTCTCATCCTCTACATGATTGTCATCTGAAGCATCACAAGGCAGTGGGCGTTAGTTGGGCAGAAAACCCATCTGTATGATTTTTGACCCCCTCTCTGCGGCGCAATCTTTCAAAGTCCAACCGCACAAAGTTCAAGAAAGTAATTCCACAATTTGACAAGCAGAAGGGATTCTGAAGCCTGAGACCCGTGGTCCTTTCTCTTGTCGCATTTCCTGCGCTCACTCTTTTAACGGTGGCTCCTGCTGCAACAAAAAGAGACAAAGGAAAAATCTCACAACTAACACTGTGAGTAAGTGTTCTCCCAGACTCCCGCATTCCCTTTGGAGGGCACACCGCAGCCTTTCATCTCCCGCTCTCCTCTATATCTATCCTCTCATCTCTCTGCTTTATATGTTCTGCTTTCCGAGCAGAGTTCAAACACTGGGGACCAGTTTAAATACTGGAGGTTCCCACTGCAGAGCTCCAGTGAACTAGAGCGTATAGTGAAATATAAAAATCTCCGACGTTTGCTCCTGCACCCCTGTCCCCTTTTTATGATATAGCCCCACATTAATATGAAGTGTCTCCCACTTTCCCCCCCCCAAATAAGCCGTGTTAAAGGCAACACTGTTTCATGACAATACTATTAAAGACAGAGGAAGTGCTGGACGCATGAAATAGGACACAAACGCTAGCCGATATTCTTGCACACATGATGCCGCTTTCCAAACCAAGCCAATGAACAAATCAATAAATGAAAAAAAAACAAAAGAAAAGAAATGAAAGGAAGGTGGATGCACCTGGATCAATAGACTTGCAGGTGACTGATAGGAAACGGGAGCCTTGTTGGCCTTGTGTGTCTACATGTTTACATTGTGTGCAAGTTTGTGGCTTCATTTACGACCTATAGAGCACGTGCTGCACGTGTCCTGAGGACGTGACCGCCTTTTTTCGTGGTGTACTTTGTGGCTCCCGACAGAGGCGCAGCTTGTGAACAGGCAAGGCAGGCAACTGCTTGGGGCCCCGACACTCGGAGCCTTATGGCTGTTTTTACTGAAATGTGCAGTGACCAGTCGCATCCCAGTCCCCCTTAAAAACAATGGGCGATTTGCAATGACATCTCAGTAGGAAACCTCCCTAAAGGGGCCCCACCTCACGTTAACCCGTGTGAAGTTATCGTTCTGTTGTTTTATAATGTGGGTTCTTTACAGTGTATTGTATTATTTTTTTTACTCAGTTTATATATGTTTTTTTCAGTTATTCAAGTATTTTATTGTTCTATATATATATATTGTTTTATAATGTGGGTTCTTTAAAGTGTATTGTATTATATTTTTTACTAAGTTTATATAGTTTTTTAAAGCTATTTACAGTATTTTGTGGTTCTTTACATTTATATTTTCACATACTTTTTAATTACAAGGTTTTTCCATATTATTTCATTCATTTCGAAAAAAAAATTATAATATTTTGAACTCATACATTTTTCGTTGGTGCCCCCTGGGATTTTTTGCTTAGGGTCCCTACAGACTCTAGAATCGCCTCTGGCTCCCGATCTCCTGTTTGCTATCGTGTCTCCTACGGGAAGTGTTTTTCGAGGAGGAGAACAGGGACAGAGAGCGCTGTGCTGCGAACAGACCTTCAACTCCATCAATAAAAAGAAGAAGAGGAGAAATGGCAATGAAAGTGAAAACCCTCCGTGACATCAAGACACCTACAACAAGGAAAGCTCTTCACATCGCACAGTCCAAAAGAGTTCTGAAGTGAAACATGTTTTTTTTTGTTTATCAATCACTTCATCATTAATTGGAAGCAAGCATATTAATGTCATGCTTCTACAAATACAATTATATGGATTAGGTAAAAAAAAAAAGACATAATCTACTGTTCAATCCTCATTACGCTGGTGATTAATCCACACTGATTAATACATTTTAATTACCATAATGAAATCCTCAAACTAACCATTCTGCCAACAGTGAGTGTGATCTTTGGTTTTGCTTATTCTGAAAGCAATATTGTGCATATGTGTGTGTGTGTGTGTGTGTGTTCTACCTGGCTGACAAGGACAGTCTGTCGGTCGAAATTAGATTATAAAATCACAAAAGTCCCAATCACGTCTCATGCATATTTCATCCCCCCGCCTGACTTTCATAATTACTTAATTAATTCCCAGCTCTAACAAGATAGGGCAGTGCTAATCCACCAGCCTCCCCCGGGACTTCCCGGGACTGCTATAGATGTCCTGTCCCAGGATGCACTACAGCAAAATAGAGTGAGACATCCTGAACAGTCGTGAAGCTATATCTGCTCTCTTAAGGGACCGCTCACCAATTTTTTGCCTGTTGGCATTCTAGGATTCAAAGTTCCCAGTTAAGGGGTTTTGCACTTCAATAATGTGTTTCCACCTCACTCTGAGAAACATTTCCTTCCCTTAACAGAAAAACTGATGAAAATCTGACACATGGAACAAATTTGGGGGATGCACCTATACTTGCATGCTGTTAGAAGCAACCTGTGCTCAGGCTGTTTTCACTGCCTCTTCATATCTTGTGCATCCAGTCAGAATACTGATGCCTCCTGCACTCGCTCTGAACAGGAGGCAGATAAGAAAACAAAAAGGAAGCTTTTCTTTACATTCTCACGTAGTAATGTATTTGAAAATGACTCGAGCACAAACAACCGTTTTGTTATTAACTCCCTCATCTTGTGTTACAGGATTAAATGACTAACTTCCAACAGAGGAGCGATTTCTGCTATATCAGCCTTTGAATGATTAAGAAAAATTTACCTGTGGGAAAGAAAATGGAACTGTACAGAAAAGCAGCACTCATGATTAATGTTAACACTCATAAGCTGCAAAGCATTTATTCCCTTTGGCGTTTAAAGGAAAGTCAAATGAGCTGTTCCAGTTGGACCAGGAGCTACTTAATCACTGATGAATGAATATAAGGAAACATAACAACACTTATGTAATTACACCTCCACAACCTCCGTGGTGAAGGCAAATAACATCTATTACTGGAATTATGTTGACCCAGTATATGAGTGAGGCCGTGACCTTTCTTCCCTTGTTCCCACTTGAAAAATGTCCTGTCATTTATTAGGCCGTGATTCGTAATTCTGTTGAGTCACATTATTTTTTTTTTCTTTTGAGCACATTACGAATTAATTATACGTCCACTGAGGTATGAAATCACCACAGTTGAGGCCTAGTGTCAGCTCTGCAGAGGGACCGGTCACCTGCTGTCGCTGTGCCGCCTCTGTGCTGCACGTCCCCACAGCGGGCTCTGGCGACCGAGGGGTTTCCACAGAGAGTGTGAGTGTGTGTGTGTGAGATAGGAACCAAAGCAAGCAAGAGACCAAAAGGGAGATTTAAAACACTCCAATCAATCAGTGATTTGACTCTGGGCTAAATCCATGTTGATAATTAGCCAATCAGAGTAGGCTGGGCTGGTGGGAGCTGGCCAGGCAAGTGCCTAAAGGCCCTCTGGGGACGTGAACCGTCTCTTCCTTTCATTAACTCCTATCGTCCTCTCTACTTGTCCGCCTGATCCTGCGAGCGGCCGGGGCTGGTGGGTAATTCAGTCTCCTGTCTCTGGGGTGACCTCATGCCGCAGGGTTGAGGGAGCCAAGGATACAACACTTCTCTTTAACCTCTCTCTGACTCTCTTTCTGTCTTTTTCTGGGACCACCGCTACTGCCTGTTGTTAGCTTTTTGTTCCAAAGATATGCTCAAATGGTCCAAATACCATGACCTTCATATTTTTCCTGATCTTTTACTCAGTTTTTAGACATGGAGGATAGAGGGGGAAGCGATTGTAGTGCTTCTCTTTGGTGTTATTTTTTATCTGCTCTCTCCTCTTTCTGTCTGTCTGTGCAGCAATTTCCTCCCTTCTCACTGTTTGGAACTCTTTATGGGCTCTTTATTGCCGTTCTTAGCTGATTGCTCATATTTATTTACAACGAATGCAGTTATGAGGTAGGGATTTGAATGCAGTGGGCATATAAATGCAACACTCATCTCCTGTTAGCTCATTAGAATGTATTGCACAGCTTTCAGCTAAACATTTTTTAAACACGACTGCAGACAAGCACCTCCAAGGATCCTCTCCTAGATTAAGATAGTCAGAAACAGCTTTGTTCCACAAAAAGCTAAAACACAAAGGGCCTTTAAAGATGAGATACAGTCTTTAATATGTGTCAAAAAAACCCGGTTGTCATAATATGCAACTTTAATAAGCAATGTGCGGAGATCCTCGTCTCGCAGAAATCCAACCACCCATGCATGCACGCACACGTGCACACGCTGTAATCAATAGGATTTGACATTACGGTTTTGCACATCACCATTAAAGCTGAGTTACAATGTGATTATTGCCTGTGACAAATGAAGAGGTTATAGTCAAACTATTAAACAGCTCATAGCTTTTGATAGGAGACATATATGATCAGTTAAGGTGCTTCAGGCAAAGAAATGCTGCCTGTCTCTCTCTATTTTCCCCTGCATCTTTCATTGCTACAGTGAGACGCTGTAGATGTATTTTTACATTTTGAATTAAGTTTATCTGCAGTATTTTTTTTTTTTTAAGTAGAAGGCAGCATTGATTGTTCTCTTTCCCACACAAATGTGAATATAAAGTCTGTGCGTGCGCGCGTGTGCGAGCACAAACACAAAACATCAGAACATGTTTTTCAAAAGTATGTTAATCTGTGCCAACAAACCCAACATTAATTCAAATGATAATGCTGTAGTTCAAACAGCCCCAACTGTTTTTGCTGTGAAAAAAAAAAAGAGAAAAAGAAACAGCTCAACTGATGAAGAATTGTGCTTCCATAAGCCACAGACCACAAGCACCTCTTTCGAGAGTTTATATATTATGCTATGTCTATCAGTATAAATACAGGTGAGTTGACAGGAAGAGTGAGACATGCACCCACAGAGTGTGTGCACATGAGTTTGCTGTGACACACACACACACACACACACACACACACACACACACACACACACACACACACACACACACACACACACACACACACACACACACAGATGACAGGTGTGGTACGCTTCACTGAGCAGCTTTGCTTACTGACAGTTTGTGGCAGGTGAGCAGGTCTAAGCAAAGTGACGACTGTCACCTTTAATCTCCCATATCCACACACAAACACACGTGTGGGCACAAAAACACACACACACACACACACAAAAGCACACTGGCAAAACAATCTTTTTTATTTCTGCTCCACACTTTGCATGTCTGATTGTTATCCTGTCTGCTGGGGACCGGCACTACTCCAGGGGGAACCAGAGTGGTGCCGGTGACTAAACTGATCTACTTCTCCCCAGAGACATTTTTCTTTTCTCCTCCAGTGAATACACAACCAAAGAGCTGCTGCCCATTTCACCCAAACCAGCCTCCTGCGGGTGTTTGCTTTAATGAGTTCCTCTCACCTTCCCTGCTCTGCATATAGGTGTGGCTGCCGTAAAAGGAGGTGGTGGGTGGAGAGGCGGCGGGTATTAGCATATCATTTCCCGGCCTGAAGAAAATCTGTAACAGAGTGTGTTCAAATGGAACCAGAGATGGAGATGCATGGCTTCTTTTGCTGCTCTTTACAGATAGAAGGAGTAGGTTTTTTCAGTCTGAGGCACAGTGAGGGACAGTTTTTGTTCACTGCGATTTAGTAGCGCACTTTTGGTCGACTAACACTTTGGGTTTTACAAAAAATATTGTTAAAACTGTAGCGTGTGACTTTTTATGTAAAAACAAATGTCTGTTACATTGAAACCTAATGAGTTCACACTGCTGATAAGCGCCACACAACTCTTCTCAGTAAAGCGCTGTGTAGGTCTCACAACGCCATGTACTGACCTGGCCTATGTGCTACAGTGCTTTGAGTCGTTCTGGGGGGTTTGTCTGGATAGAGACATTTCCTGAAACTGTGCCATGTTTACGGGAAACTTTTTCAAAGAAAAATATGGCTCTATGGGGCTTTTACACTACACAGAGCTGGCACGACAAGAATCAAACCGAACAATGCCAAACTGTAGATCCATCAAAAAGACATTTAACAGAAGAGTCCGGTATGTTTAGCAACAGCACCGCTGAACGTGTTGATCGTGAGCGGCGAGCCGCATCATAACCTCTTCCGCAGTGTCTCATTTCAGTGACTGTGTCAAACTTGCTCCGGTCACGCAGGAAGTACTGAACGATTCGGTGAACAAATCCTTTTAATTAATTGAGTCTAATGACTCAGTGACACTGAAAGCAACTGCTTTACAAGTCGCTAGTCACTAGTTTGTGTGTGTCACAGCAGTTTCATGGAGCCGTGCTATGATGATTCCGCCAGCGTTGGGGAGGTACTACAGTAATGGAAAAACATACCGAACCGTGTAGAGTCGAGGCAACAAGTACTGGAACTGTTTAATGGGAAAAGCGCCATTAGCGTGGGGTACAGTTCATGTTTCCCTGAACCCTAACTTCATCAGCTTTATCAAAAAGGAAGGTTTTACGTCTAAAGCCAAATGTATACTTCTGCGTAAAGTGCTCTACATAGGTTACGGAGACCCCTCTACTTCGCCGGAGAGGCTGTCGGAGAGTCTCTCAGTCGTCTCCAGGTGCACAAAATATTTTTCAAGTGTCCGTCACTCCGTCAAGGGACAACGGAGACGGCAAGGGCTGCGATTGGTCCTCAGGACAAGCCGAGGTAACGCTGCTCTGTGCTGGCCACTGTGGGCACCGAGGGTCTACAGAGGCAGAGCTGATCACCGCCGACAACGTCGCTGCCAAACTATAAATACGTCATATCTTAATACACACACCACATGTTTAGACTCTAAAGGGCCAAATTCTCGCCTCAAATGATCTTAAAACTGCGTCCCGGACACAGAGTATATTTATATCAGGTGAGAAACGGCCACTGTTTCAATGTTATTCAGCTGCAACAACAACAACAACAACAACAACAACAACAGTCTTTCTCTCACGGACGCCATTGCTCACTGTAGCAAGAAGCAACCTTGCGTAGCGACCCCTACTGATGGGGCAGAAAATTGCAGTGCGACCACGACGGAGAACTATGAAGGCTCGAGGGTTCTCCTTGGTTACGCAGTTGGATAACGCATTACGCAGTTGGAAAAGTATACTGTGGCCTTAACTTTAAATACAGAGAGGATGTCTGGCTCTTGAACCAACAATGGGAGCTGGTTCCAAAGGAGAAGAGCCTGTTATCTGTAGACTCTGCCCCCCAATCTACTCGTATAGACTCTACTCTACTATCTATTCTACAAGTAGGCCAGTATTTTGGGACAGAAGCTGACACTCAGTCAGTTCTGATCGTGTATATAGTATAGCCGCACCGTACAAATGATATTACATTGTGATAAGAATGATGTAATGAACAACAACAATCTCTAAAAGTTACACACTGCAGCTTTAGATTATTATTACTCATTTTGTTCACAGTATGCTTCCCACTCACTGGCGAGGTTGGTTTTGGCTCGTGTCCAGCTGATCGAGCACTGCCCAATGAAAGGCTCAGGCTCGGTGTCAGTTGCAATACATGAACCTGACCTCTGGTGCTGTGTCTCTGCCGCAGGACCGAAGAGTTCCTTACCCCCATGGATTTTTCATTTGTGGATCCTGCAGAATCAATGTTCTGTTTTTGCCTTCCCAGACAGGGACCATGGATCAGCATTTTCTTTCACTGCCCCTCATCTCATCACGGCTGCCTGTGCATATGTGTATGTATGTGTTACTTTTTCGACTTTACCTCTCCCCAGCCCTTTGGAAACCACTTATATTAAATTTGTTTGCATCCTCTCTTGGTTTTTGAAGATTTCTGCCATGCCAAGTACCAATCTTGAGAAATATCACATTGTTTTTAACCCAGTCAGGAAACCAACAGGGTATTTAAACACAGAGGTATTTATCTATATAGACAAATATGTGTCCCTGGAGTTGTTCTCATCACAGCTAAGGTTTGCAGGCAACAGAGGGAATAACTGATTTCACCAAAGGCTGGAGAAAGTAGGGCAGGGATCCATCTTTGATAAACTAAATTGTTTGAACCATTCTTTACATCACAGCACGAGGCAGTTACATGGCATTGCATCCCCAACTTTTCTCAGTTGGATAGTGTACTTTGGAAGCAGGTCGTTTTTTTTCTTTATCATTACTCATGGTGCCCATACACAACTTTTTCTGAGGTTTAGGTATAAGAGTTGAGAAATAATTGCCTAAAAATAAATACAGTATTAGGTTATAAAGCAAATGCAGGCTGGAATACAAAGATCACAGACTTACCTTTGTGTCTTTGAAAGAGTGGATTATTAATTTTTTTCTACTACATTTTTAGATAACATAATTTTTTCTATTTTAATTATGTTGATGAACTGGTTTAGGTCATTTCTATCAGCCTGATGTGTGCTCTAATGCTCATTTCTTATTTCTTTTTTAAAAATGTGTGTTAGTTTCGATGCAAACTGGGCAAACAGAGCTGAGATGCATTGCCTGTATCTGGGATATTTTGGCCTGAGCAGATACATCCATCGTGTATAATACTACTACATATCAGCAACATCACTGAAACCAGTGGCAGATTTACTCAACCTATTAAATAAGACTAGTAATTGAACCCACAAAATAAGCTGAAAATCACATCAGACTCAGAAATAATATTCATATAACAAAGTGAACTCACCAACAATAACAGTACATCCAAAATATTTACATTAAAAAAAAATATTTTGCAGACAGCAAATCATGTTTATGTTTTGAAATCATGTGGCGCCACCTACCGCTGTCTACCAGTCATTGCAGTCAGTAGAGTCTCAGCTGCCGTGCAACCACGGTTTGCCGTCACGTCAGAAAACGAAACCTTAAAAAACCTCTGTATTTTTAATTTGAATGTAGTAACCGTTTTTGGCCACATTCTTACATATGGCACCTTTAAAAATGAAATACTTCAAAAACATACCACATATTCACTGTTTAATGTTGGGGCTGATGCTTTTTAATTCTTGTTTTATTATTATTATTGTTCAACAAGATGCTGTATTTCTTATCAGGCAGTTATCACCTATATCATGGAGGTCATGTTTTTGCCCTCCAGACATTTTCAAATGCACATACACGTAGATCAAGGACACAACAATCTTTGGTGGCTGCATGTTTTCCCGATGGAGCTCACTTTCAAAAATCCTGCTCTCGGCCATGAAAGTGCCCCGTTTCATCAGGATTGACGTCACTGTTACCAATGTTGCGTCTCAATGTGACAATGGCTGTATAACACGGCATCTAGCTGAGCCTCACTGCCTATAAGGACCTCACTGCACACAATGAAAATGATTCCTCTCTTGTGCTCCCAGAACTGCTCCCTCAGTTCTGCTGTCCAGCGGACCATCAGAAGCACATAATGAGCCAAATTTTACGCTTCCACACTGGCACATTGGAGGCGGAAAAAGTAAATCTTGACAAAACTGCCCTTAAAAACGCGTAGATCCCACCAGAAGTAGCTGCTGCTGCTGCTGCTTGTCACCACACAGCACAGATCCAAACACAGGATGGAAAACATAATTGCATTCTCACCACACTGTCAGACAAAAAACTCCCCACAGATATTTGGGTCAGTTAATTGGAATTCCACTTAGTGCCAAAGAACCATCGAGTAAGGCACTGGGTTTATACTGGCCTCTATTCATATTGTTGCTGCACGAGGAACTGAAAACATCCCACACTGTTCTGATTACCATGCAGTCTGCAGACTGTTTGGGAGGCACAACATTTGCTAGTTAAGGGAACAAGTGTCGAATGAAGAGCGAACGATTTTGAAAAGCTGTAAATCTAATGAACCCAATAAACATTATATCCATCTAAGTATCAATTCCAAGTAACCTTTGAAATGCTACAAAAGAAAATGTGTGTGTGTGTGTGGGGGGGGGGAGTGAAGCTGGAGCACATCCACAGTTCTTCCTCTAGTCACCAGGGACTTTGGGTTTGTTGGAGACATCACTGAGAAAAAGCTATACACAGAAAATTGATTGGATGGCATTGGATGACTTTATCCAGGGTTACAGTGTTTGGACTTGGTAAGGTGTAAAAAAAAATGTATTAACATTTACACTGGGGTGAGATTCCGAGTTTTCTACTCTTTTTCATATTTTAGTTCTGGTATCTGGTTGGCATGTGCATATTTTTGTCTTTCCCTAAGGCGAGACCCTATCCTCACATCACACTCTCTACTCTCCGCCCGAGCGCAACTCCCGATAATTTGCACTTCTCTGGTGACCCTTCCGTCATGCCGTATTGTCATGTTCCAGCCGTTATATGCTACAGCCAGAATGTATCAGTGTCCAGCATTATTTCTGAGACTCCCTTTTTCTGTAGCCAGGGGAAGCGTTAAAGGCAGGCAGAAAGCTGCTGTGCAGGTCTGGTTTCACCTCCTCATTCTGACTCCTCCAACACATATTAAATCCCACCCACTCCCAGAGAAAGCCAAGAGGCCATAAAAAGCAGTGCAAGAGAGAGGAAAGGAGGAATCATTATGTGCAATTTATAAACCATTAAGAGCTGTATTAAAAAGCCTGCAATCTAATTCACCCAGCGGTGGGCTTTGGCATTGATGGTGGCTGAGGGGGAGAGGAGAGTTCATTTCACCTCTAGCAGGAGGAGCTGCTTACTGACACTGACACTCAAGTTAGTATAGTGGGCATCCCTAGGGAGGACATGAAGGCTGACAGACAGAGGAAGGAGGAGTGAACGCTGAAGATTGTATCACTCCCTCACCTATCCCATCCAGCCCAGGTGGTCACCTTTTAAACATGCTGGTGAAATGATAGCAGAAGTTTGCTTTTTTTCAACCACACTGACCTCCTAGTGGCTCCATTATTACAACATTTTGTTGTGTGTACATTACAACTGACAGATTTTCGTTTTAGAACGCCAGATACCAAATAAAAGTCAAATGCATCTGAAATACTGCACAACACACACACTATTATGTGAATTTATATGACATTAATTTAGCGATTTGACTTTGTTAAATCTCACAGAGTGCTTCCCAACTGTCTTGTGATTGGCCAATACCCGGAAGTGACATAATCAGCACACCAGCTCTCAGAAGCGCAGCTCCCCCGTCTGTAACGGTGGATGCACTGCTACTCATTATCAAAACATTGTTTTAACAAAAATAGCCTCGCACGACTCCCCGCTGCAGTCTCTTTTATGACTTTGACACAGAGTCTGACCCAGAGTCAGAAGAAACTGTCACTTGTGAAACACCTTCACAACGGACGTTATTCTTCTTCTGCGGTTCAATGTACGCAACTGGATGTGCCCGGACTAGAGCCCAGAGCAGGACGATCTGCTGTTCAGGAGAACCGCTGTTTACGTAACCAGAAGGGAGATCTCGATGAGCCCGAGATAACAATAAAACGTTCTCAGCAATGGCTGAACTGTTTGTTTCGAAACTTCAGGTAATGACGCAGATACACACTAAAAAACAGCGTTAATTGGAACTTCCGGTCTAGGTCTGCTTTAAGTTTTCTTTGTGCTCAAATTTTTTTTGAAAGTGACAAGGGGTTAAAATAGTTTATCTGACAAATGATCGTTAGTTATGAAACAGCATAAAATTACGAGTTGAAATAAGTTGTTTACTCGCATATTTAGCAATTGTATTCCTTCAAATCAGTGCAACAACAAGAATAAGAGACCGAAATAGAAAAGAGAGAACTTCGAGAACCTACATCCTTTAACACGGCCAAAACAATTATTTGAGAGATGCAGTCAGCCTGACATCACATGAAGACTGTCAATGGACAAGGTCAAGTGATTGTTGGACACGGCCATTGCATCAACAGTCTAGAACTAAATCACCGTATTATAAGGGGTATTTAAGGGAATTAATATTGATAAACACTGAATAAAAATGTTGGACAAAGTGGAACTATTCTTCCAAAGCCTCAGTCCGTCGTTTATTTGGCTTCATCGCACTGGGTTGACGATGATTTAGCACATGTCTGTAATGTTATCCCCGTCTTAAATTACTCCGATAACATAAAGAAATACAGTATTGAAAATATAATTGCTTGAGTTACACAAATTGGACCGCATTTTTCAAAGACTACCAACAGCGGGATATAAAAGACTGAGCATTCAGTGGAATACTTAACCGTTCCTAATCCTCAGTTCTACAGTATGTTGATGTTCAATATTCATCTCTACTAGGAAAACTCTTTTGAGAGGTTGTGAGTAGACATTTTAAGCCTTCTTGTTACTAACAAATGTAGCCTGACCGGTTTTGTTTATACCACCGTTATGTTGATACGATATAATAGGACCACTATAGACATGTCTATATTGTCTTTGTAGGGAGAAGGTCAAGAGGGTCAATAACTGTGGCGTTGAGAGCGTCTGCCCGGAGCCCGAGGCCCTCCCTCGCCATATCACAACAACACCACAGTCGATACACTCCAAACTGAGCCCTCATGCAGAACACTGGACAAATCCATATTCTTAAAAAGGTTACACATCAAACTATTAAATACTTTATTGATCTATATGTGATATCTAGTGCTTATGTAGAAATCCATAGATATTCTTGTCCTATGGCAGAGAAGTAAGAAATATCTCTCATTATTTTGATTTCCTAAAGTATCACATGGCAAAGAAGGTGTAGAAGGGAGGCAAATAATTCACATTCACTTGACCACATGCCTTGATGACTGCCACTTTCTCATCTAAGAACATCCTGTCAAACCAAAATATGACAGTTTCCCAGCACGCAGTTTGACATGATGTTCTCCCCCATACAGATTCTGAAAGAGGGAAGATAACACTTAAACAGGGCTAGCTACAACATGAGCTTTGTTAAGAATATCTCAGGAAACAGGCTGAACATCCCATTTTGAACCTATTCATCTCCTTTCTTACAGCTGTCAACATTTGGAGAGAAGCTGCTCGAGCTGAGAGGCTGAGGCAGTCATGCAGAATCTCGCTCATCAAATCCACCTATCTCTAAACCCAACATTAACTTCTTTTTCACAGGACAGCCACACGCCATTCAAGTGAATGCCAGAGATGCAGCCATAGTCACAAAATGCACAATAAACCTGTTGTGGAAGGCGGACATTTTAGTTTGTCAGGTCTAAATCTGGCAAATGGGAAAGGAAGTTGTGTGAGGGGAGGTGGGAGGGTGGTGGCGACCAAGATAGATGGATGGAATAACACGGATTATCAAGGTCAATGGTAGAGCATGCAGAGGCACATAGTAAAATGCAAGATGAGACAAAATGTCAAGAATCTGGTGCCAAAAAAGAGTCAGCTGGCAGATGCACTTGCACCTCAGCCAAGTGTTACGTAGAATAAAATATAGTGTCATGATAATGGGTGGGAACAAAACAATCCTGGAAATGAACATGAGAAAGAGAAACGTCAATCCAAGGTGCAATAAAGGAGACTTTCATCTGCAGAACTATGAGTGGTGAATAGGAAAAGTATGGGTGCTTTGGGTCTGATGGCATTTTAGATAACATGTTGTACCATCAGAGGAGGGAGGCGGACTGGGGAAATAGTTTTGGGATGCAGAAAAGTACACTGAGAGAGAAAGAGTAGAAATTAGTGACCAGAGGCAGTTATGAATGCACAGTCAATATATATATAGAGAGAAGGCAGGAGAGGGAAAATCGAAAAAGGACACAAGAGAGCAAGAGAAAGTGACTGGGACAGAGAAAAAAGGGAATGACATTGAAGAATGAAGGCAGTTAAAGATATCTGCAGAGCGATCTGTTATTACAGAAAGGGGGAGACAAACAGCTCTGCTGCTTTTTTTTTTTAACAGCGAAATAAAGACACTCATCAATTCGAATCGGCAGGGTTCCTGGACCTCACCTTTTCTCTGTCAGACGTTGGGTGGTGAAGGCATGTTCCTCCCTCCTCCTGTCCATTCATCACACAGAGGAAGAAGAGACCTTTCCGGGGCATGCTGGGTAATCTTGCGTGGCCGGAAACGTGGCGACGGTGAGCGGATGGCGGCAGGACCCTTTGTTATTTACTGCTCACTTAGCCCCTCTGCACCCTGACACGCACACAATTTATGAGGACAATCGTCGGGCCCGCTGCGCTCCATTGGAGCACTCCCTGATGGATGTACATGGAGCCAGGAGAGGAGACACATAGAGAGAAAGGGAGGCAGGAAGAGTGAAGAAGAGTTAGTTTTCATTACTGTAAATTAAACAACTCAATGAGCTTCACAATATGAAAAAAAAAAAAAACAGTATGCATGGAGTCAGGAAACAGCCATTTCAGATAATGTTGATGAACACCTCTGTGTGGCAGCTTGAATTTTCCAGAAGGCTGTGCAGTCCGAGCTCATGCTAGGAGTGATGTGAACTGAATTACATGCTCGTATATCTTGTGAAATGCCACTGATGCACCAAATGTCACCAGAATGTCAGCAATTCCACCGGCTGTGATTTGAGCTTTTGTTTTGGTGCTTTCATTTAAGCAGACGCCTCTTTTCTTTGCCCCCGCGATCCTATCTTTACCTACACCTCACCTCTGCTGTGCTCTACACCTTCGCTAACAGGGCCGACAGCATACAGTAAGTAATCGATCATAATAATCCATCCGAATAATCACTGATAACAAGTCCATTTTCATAAAAGAGGCAAGAGAGGGATTAATGAGTTTATCCCTACTTATGTTCCATCCATTTTGAGCTGTAAATCAATAATCTAGTAATAATGTTCTTCAGTGGGGCAACACGGCCCCAAGAGCAGCATCCTCGCTCTCTCTCTTCATGAGTTATTTGAGCCATCTTGCTACCTCCTCTGTTCTCTATGAAGTTGCCTTTTGGGATGCCAGGAGCAGCGAACACATATTTTTAGTCTTTTCAACACAGGCTGGTGTGAAACAACAGGAGGCATTGGTAAGACTCCAAGAAGCAGGGAGTTCACAGGAAAGGGAGGGGAGGGAGAGAGGGAGAGCGCAAATGAGTGGAGAGGAGGAGTGATGGAGCCGAGAGGGTAAGGGAGAATATGAAATGCATGGAGGGAGGAGACACATGGAGGTGGTGAGTGTAGGGCAATTTCTTTACAAAACAGGTCTTAATCAGCATGTCCTCCTTGTTGGACCATACAGTATACATCTCTCCTGGGGTCTGTGAGTTATTGGACAGGCTATTGTTTTTTTTGTTGTTGTTGTTCAGTCACTTGTAAGTGCTCCCTGATTTGAACCACACTTAATTCAGTGGCATTCACTAGTAGTCTGACTAATGTAAGGGTCAATTTAGGATATAAAAGCACGTAGAAGTCGAAGCTGTGTGGACCATTTTGATAAAAAACAATTAAAGCAATGTATCTGGCTCTTAAGCAGCTGAATATTCCACTGTGTTCACCAGCTAGTGGCAGACAAGCCTGCAGTGACACTGTACATTTAGCAAAGCTCATTAGTTTAGTTGAATACAGCACCTGATGCTTGTGAAATCGCGGTGAAGAGAGCAGTAAGGGTGAATCATAACAGTAAAGTTGCAGAAAACAAAACCCGTGTGCTAAAACACACTATAAAGCTCCAAAGGGCTGAGAGTAACTGAAGAACTGTGTGATCATTTTTCTACAGATACAAGGAACTTGTTAGCATGAGTCACTATATCTTCTTGATTAAGGTAAGAGAGATTGGTGTAATGGTTTGAAAAAGGGGAGTAAGTCTATTAAAACCTACACAAGCACCTACAGTACAACAACAAACTCCTTGCTAATTCATTTTCACCAGCTTCTTCTTTTTTCCGCGTCGCCACAGTGGATCATCTGCCTCAGTCTTGCCCTGTCCCTTGTGTCCACCAATCATGCTATATACAATGACCAATTACTATGTTTTTTGTTCCTTCTAATAAAAAGGCATGATATTTAAAGCTGCAGTTTAGTCTTGGTGAACAGAAATCATGTAACTTTTCAGGTTTTGTGAAGCAATACTATCAGACCTGACTGAGGCAGCATTTGTGCGTACATGGCTGCAGTGAAGGGACAGAGCTGGGCCAAGAAGCGTCAAACAGCTAACCATGTTTTATGGGCAGGAGAATTCACTTCTGAAACCTTTCATGGACACTTCTTTTATGTTTTCAGCCATACTCAATGGCTGTGTCTCAATCGTCAAGGCTGCATCCTCCAAGGAGACAGAAGTCAGACGCTGTGAGAAAGTCTCGCCCACACGACTCAACAATTCCTCTTCTTCTTCTCCTGATAAATTCTGGCAGGCTGTACACTGAGAGGTTAAATGCTGCCCTCCACAGTTCAAAGTCCTGAATTACAGTTCTTCCTGCCCCTTGAAATCTGAGTGCTGTTTTAACCCCTAATCAACCAAATCATCCTCAAAATACAATAGATATATTTAACCATATCTGATATAAAATAAATATATCTAATATATGTTTAATACTAGTATTTTTAGTGATTTTATTAGTTCTAGTTTGTTAAATATTTAATGTAAAACTGGAGGAAATGGATTAACACAATAATTTCCCTTAAATCTTGTCATTCCATAAGCAAGTTTTACTAACCTGGAATATTATTTACGAAATTATTCTTATTAAATATTCACAGCAGATAATTTTAAACTTGACTGTTGGGTTGAAATTACTGATAAAAGTTGTATCTTCTTTTGAAATGTGATCATTATAGAGTTTACAGGCATCGTTTGTATTTGTGTTTTTATCTTCATACTCCACCAAGCCTGTGATCATTGTTAGAAAAAACATGTTTGTGTCGTGTTCTGCAATTTGGGGGGGGGGGGGGTACACTGGGGGGCAAAAAAAAAAGCTTGTTGTTCTTTGGTTTTTATGGAGGTTTATATTCCCCACTTCCATTTTAACTGGAATGATCCAGTGTGAATGTAATTCCAAGGGAAACTGGGCTCCTGGGGTCTTGTGATTTTACCTGTCTTACTCTGGGCTGCAGTAATGATCAGGTTATGTAATGAACTCATTTGCTAGCTGTAACTTCTTGATGCCACCTCAGTTGCGATGTCAGAATAATTGGATAGGAAATAAATTAATTACACTTCCAACTTCTGCTCCACTACACTGTGTGTTTACAGCACGTCTATGTCTTTTAAAAACCTACATATATACCTACACATTTTGGTGCAAAATTATATGAATTAGTTCACATTTTTGTCAATTCAAGACCGATTAAAGATCCAGAGTTTAGCACTTAGGATGTTTATACAAGTGTATAATCTCTTGAAAATAACAATGTTGATGAAAGAGGATGAGGGAGGATGAGATTAGCTACAGGCTAATTTGAAAAGTCCACACATCTTCATGTAGCGCCAGCTGGCAACATCTTTTCTCCTCAAACTGAGCTCTGGGTCCTCACATCTTCACAATGCACAGAGAGAGGAGAAGGAGAGAGCGAGCTGGCAAACTCAGCTGCCCATAAGCCACCGCCAAGCCCCAACAATGCTCTGCCTGCCTCAGCAACAATCTTTTGCAATGGCATTTAGAAGAGAAGGTAATAGCCCACAACATACCCTGACACTGCATTTATTCAGATAATGTCGGCACATTTGAATACAGCAGATAGACATCTCTTTCGGTCCATTCTCCAGATTTCAAAATACCTCAAGTCATTCAGCGACGGAGGATGTAACAGATCTCTGCTGCTCGAGTATGTCCCTCAGGTCCTTGTGTGTTTTAGCTGACGCAGCCTGGTACAGTCTTCAGGTGCTTACAATCTGTTTACCATCAAGAGGAGAAAAGTGAGGAGATATTATATCATGTCATCTCAAGTGGAATCAAATGTGAGGAAATACATGTATTTCCCCCCCAAAAACAATTATCTTTACACATTATGCACATCAAGCAGATCAAGCAGTTTTAGTCCTATTACATAACAGTGTGCTGTATAATTGGATGCATGAGTTCAGCAGAATATCTGGTGTTATATTCTTAGGGATTTACAGTTTATTACAGATAAAACAAGTGCAGCAACTTAAGAGCTGAGCCGAGCCGAGATGAGGATAAGAGACTAGTAGTGGGAATGAAGAAACACCAGAAGCCATCTGCATGTTTTATTTAACTACCCATCGTCTTACACTAAATCCCAACAGTGGAAAAGAATCCAACAATTAAAGCACATATGGCCGGTGACCAGTGCCTGAATTATCCTTCAAATGTAGGTTAATGAATTCAGAAGCAGGCTGAGCTCATGAGCATCATATCTAAAAACAACGTGACAGTCGCACCTGCCAATCGGTCCCCACGTGGGGTGGTGGAGTGGTTGGGGTGGGGGGGTGTTGTGATCGATCAAAACCTGTTAGGTGACAACATTGCTGGAGACGCCGAGACACCCACAGCATGTCCATTCATCAGAGACCATCAGGAGCTAATAAAACACACACAGAAAGTGATTAAGACAGAGACACCTTCTACAGCAGAGCCCTCTGTCTGACGCATTAATCACAGCCACTGTCAGCAGGTATCTGATCCCGCTCTGTTGTTGGTGAGCGTGAGTGTGAGTGTGAGTGTGTGGAGCGTTTTCTAAACACTGACCTCATCAGGACCAGTCGTCCCCATGGAGACTAAAACCTGGTTCTAATAATTATATTAGGGTTAGGGTTAGGTTAAGTTTAGGGCTATGTTGCCTGGTTGGCCGAGCACCAAAAGACAGGGATCAAAAAACCATCACAGATATGAAAATCAATTACAACGCCCACAGCTACCAAATCAACCCAAACATGGCCAACATTGTTGATACATCATTTTAAACACTTTCATACAAAAACTAAACTCAATAAATACTTTCTATTACTTTTAAACAAACCCAAACTCCCCTCTCATCCTTCAAAATTGTCTTTGTTGAGTTTAAATGTCCTTCGCGGCTTGCCGTCGGGTCTTTTGACAGCGCATCTCAACCTTACCCCCAGTAAGTTATTGATCAAATAAACACAAATTTATCACAACACGGCCGCTGTCATTTATAAATAAAGTCACATGTGACCCACTTGTATTGTCTGACAGTTTCATTGTGTGCCACAACAATAGGCTAAGATTTGTGGCTCTGTTAGTTAGTGAGGTTAAGTTCATTGTAGTCATTAACTGGTCTGGTTTAGGCTTTAATTAGGCTATTCATGAATGTAAGTCAATGCAATGTCCTAGTTGCAGGTTAAGGATATTATGATTATGATTAAGGTTAGGGATGGTGTTTTGTTCAGCCTGTCCATATTAGGGCTGAAACAATTACTCACTTCACAGCGATTAATTACTAGTCAATAATTTTCAGCTTCTTAAATGTGATAATATGTTTCCTGGCATCTTATTTGCTCCATAAACTAAAGAAAACATTAAAACTTCATTATTTTAATTTGTGGACAAAACAAGAAATTTGAGAACATTATAATTTCCAGGTTTGGTAAACACTTATCAACATTTTTCAACATTTTCTGACATTTTATGGCCCAAATGATCGCTCAAGAAAATAATCGACAGATTAATCGATTTTTGAAGATAATCATTAGTTGCAGCCCTGGTCCAAATAATGGACGTTAATCCAGCGTCTGCAACATGTGTGTGTGTGTTCTGTGTGCATGTGAAAAAGCCTGTAATGTATACTCTGGATGTGGGCATGTTTGTGCACACAGACACGCATGCAGACCGGCCTGTGTATTTGATAGGGAAATAGCTGCAGCGCATGCATGGCAAAGGTGCTATCCTTTTCTGTTTGCCCTTGGATAAGGTCCACCACCTTTGTCGTACTGCCAGAAAGACACAGTGCTAGGACTTGGCATAAAAACAAGAATATGTTCTTTCTTCCTCTCTCTCTGATCATTAAGTTTTGGTGTTAATTGATTAATCAAACTGAGCTGATAATGAGGAAACACTAAAAACCCTGAGAAAAAAAGCGTGCTCTATTTAGGAGGGGTTAGCACCATCGGCTCAGCAAATGAATAATCCAATGCGGATGGTAAGTGTGATATATTTGCATTGGAGAGAGACTTCTCTGCAGTCTCTGCAGCTGACTACAGTCTGGTTACACATACGTTTGTTTCATAAACTTGGCTTTTAGGGGCTGTTGAATATTTTTTTTTTTGAAAGTCCAAGTCTGTGCAAAGCCTTCACAACAGATTCATTAGATGACACCAAAATACCATCTGTGGTGTCACCACGAGCATGTCAGGCTCCATATTGTTTATGACAGAACCAAGATGAGATTTTAACACCCAGTTTTATTGCTTAACAAATGAAGACAGGCTGAAGGTGATTATTTATATCTATTAATTAAGTTAATTATGATGAGAGGATTTGCTTCCCTCGCCCTTGTTGTTAATTACATCTATGTCTACAGCGGCAGGTTGATGCCGTAAATACAGATGTCATCGCTGCAGAGCCAGTTTCAAAGATTAAGCTCACCATGTGTTTGCATGCATGTTTGTGTGCAAATAAAGTATCTGGTGCACACAGCAGCTGCTGGAACACACATTTGCTGAGTTACATTGTACAGAAAACTTAAATATGTGTAATCCCTCGAATAATAAAAAAAAAAAAGGACAATGTTTTCATTGTGTTTCATGTGTCTTTGTCCAAAGCAGCTCAGTAGTTCGACCTGCTGAGTGAGCAAACCCGCTCTGTCCCCACTCTATCTCCGTCCCTTCTTCAGACTTGCTTGTGTTGCTGCAAATGGGACAGCAACCAAGGGGTCTACACTACAAGCAGCAGATTAAAGGATTACCATTAATTAGATGTCAGGGACAGAGAGGGGCTTTGCCTGTCTTGGCCATGATACAATATCTGTTAATCTGCTGTGCTCCTGGATAAAAAGAAATCAGTCCATTGACAGAAAAATAGGAAAGGAGAGATGGGGCCAGGGAAGAATTGAAAACAGGAACAAAGAGGCAAAGGAGGAGGGGTGGCTAAAGAGATTGGATGAAGGATGAAAGAAGTGGACGCAGGCAAATATGCTCATGGTCCACTTGAATGTACGCTGAGCTTTTTCTTATAGAGAGAAAAGCAGCTGGTGATAATTGGGGGAATGAGAGCGTAAGAGAGCAAAAAAAGTAATAATGAGTTAATAACAGTGTGATCTATGGAGAAGCAGTGGAGTGAAAAGAGCAGTGGAGTGGCTGAGGCCAAAGGAAAATAAAATATTTTGTCCCTTTTTTCACGCTTGGCTCAACATCTCTACCTGATAGACATTTGTCCATTTCTTCTGTCAGCTTTGCCCTGCACCACTGCATCTGTATGGCTGTCAAAAATAAAATAGAGAAAAATGTCCATCTGTGCGCCGCAGATACAGCGTTCCTTTGTACACGCGTCATTTCTTAATTGAAGACTTGGTCAGAGGGATAGCAGGTAAGTCAGGTGATTGACAGGTGACTGGTCGGTGTTTGATAAGGCAACAGTCCATAATAGAAGTCCCGACCCTTACTTTTCAGGCTATTAACCCAAGCCAGACTCTTCGTGTTAACATCAACTTTCTTTGACAGGGAGTTTGATACAGCACCTCGGGGCAGGTGAGGGGAGGCTATCAGGGTCCTGTTAAACGCCAACCTACTGCCCAGCAGATAACGCTCAACCTGCAGGCATCAGGTACCGTCCTATCTGGACGTCATTCACACCGAGCCTACAGCTGTATCAGTCTTATCGCTTTCATTTGCACACAAGACTGTAATATTGCTTACAGGGAATGCAGCATAAACTAGATGCAAAGTGATTTTGATTTGAGAATATACAATCTTGCATTCTGCTGGGTTTAAACGCCAGAAGGAAACAGCACTGCACATTTTTTTTGCTGCAGCCAGTAGCAGCTAATGTAAATTTAAGTTGTGAGGGTGTAATTGATGGAAAAGGACTGGGACATAATTTTCTTATGGCCAGGCATAGGGCATTCCCTCTATTTGAGTAGAGGGACTCTGTGTACCCCTGTGAGCCCCTCTCGCCTGAGACTCTAATTACTTTGGGGACCTGGAGAATTCAAAGGATTTAGATACGGGGAAAAGGGAATTTCCAATTTACTGCACCACTTGATGTTTGTCTTCATTCGCGGTATGTCTTGTGCTTCGGGAAGCAAACGGACACTAAGTGAACATTGGTGCATCCTGATAAAAGTGAAACATTATTAGACCGCTGTCATGGGCATGTTTATCCCTGGGGAGTGTGTGAGGATAATAATCTCCTGGACAAACACACTGTAACCTCCAACTCTGTCTGATCTATCTCCATCTCACAAAGCTCAACCCCTGCCTGTCTGGCCGAGGACATTTCCGCTCATGCTGTGATGGAGCAACCAGCACTCACACATTCACACTGGTAATAAATTACCTCCCAACGTATATAAAAACAGAGCCATCAGGTTAATTTTCCTGGCTGAGTCATAGCTCATACATTTTTATTGTGCCATTGTTTAGACATTTACATTCCCCCGTGAAATATTCAATGATTAGTTCACAGTTGAGGAAATGTTCCGCACAACAATCCACCGTTGAAGTGATATCTTTGGGTCACGGTGAGGCAAATTATTTGGTTACATGCTAATCTTTAATTCCATTCCCTTAATTAGAATCCAGTAATCCAATTCAAATACTAAAAAGCATTAAAAAAATATTCATTTTTCATTCGTTTGCAGCTTAGATTACATTTTCCACCTGATTGAGCACAGTCCCCCCGCGGACTATGGAAGGTGCTGTCTAAACAGTTTAAAACATGGCTGCCTTGACAACAGATTCTTTGTAGCATGAAAATCAGAAACACATTTTGGTTATGAGGTCAACTGACAATAATTGCCTGGCAGGTTGATCAATTAACACTTTTCCCCCAACATGTGTTTGATTCTGTACACGTGTATGTTGCACCTTTATACAAGGGTTCAGGGAGGTTTCTCTTCTTTGTACGATTCAGTCAGTGCATATTAGATAAACGGATCACATCACATTACAAGGCTCAAACGTATTTGTGTGCTTCCCACTCATTTAATGTGGAATATTTGAAATCATGAGGCTACAAAAGCTTAATTCAAGAGGGTATACTATTGCTGAATTAGAGCAGTAAGGAACCTCAATGGTAAAATGAGGATTTAATAGAAAAAACATATTCTCTGTTATTCAGTTATCAGTTGAGAGCACCCTTGTGCATATGCACAGCCCCATGACCAATGAAATGAGAGTGAGTGAAAATGGGTGGTAAACTTTCCATCATCTCCATTCTTTCCTATTTAACAGGGGGATATTTTGCCAGTAAAGCCAGCATGTTTTATGGCCTTGCAGCTCAGTGTTGACAAAGATTGGGCACCAGAGAGGCCTGCAAAAAAAGTCACAAAGTCATCCAGGACAGAGAGTGAGGCTTTGTAGAGTGAACCTCGAATGACAGGCGCCAGTGTTGCTAATGGCTGAGGACATTAACGCCAAAACTTTCACAATTTATCTGAGCAATTGGTGAGCAAGATGTCAAACAGCAGAGCCCTGCAGGGTGCCCTTATGGTGCTTTTCCACGACACAGTTCCAGCACGACTCGGCTCAGCTTTTCCATTAGCAATAGTACCTGGAACTTTTTGAGTATCTGCTCTGCCGAGGTACCAAGTGAGCTTGATACAAGAATCGTACTAAAAATACCAAACTGTAGATCAGTTAAAAAAACTTAAAAATCCTGAGAACATGCATTAATCTCCAACAACTAGCAAGGAACTTTTAATAAAATTCTCAACATTTAAAGGTGAAGTAAGTAGTTTATAGTGCCATCTAGAGGAGAGGCTGAAATTTACAACAAAGAACTGCTCCTCTGCTCACCCCCTCCCTTCCCTGAGCGCTACGGTATCCTCAGCCGGTCAAATGTCGTCCTCGTCGTCTTTCTCCGTGTCAGCAGATGAGATTCGTGAGGCGAGGGAGAGGGCGAGCTACCGCGGCCGTAGCAGACAAAGCAGAGA
Organism: Microchirus variegatus; assembly: GCF_963457635.1. NCBI lineage: Eukaryota > Metazoa > Chordata > Actinopteri > Pleuronectiformes > Soleidae > Microchirus > Microchirus variegatus. The sequence continues at coordinate 16,464,526 of NC_139812.1, read as the reverse complement.
GAGTGGAGGCGGGACTTCCTCTACAAGTAAAGTGGCGCTTGATTTGTTCTCTCGTGTTTGTCTATACAGGCTCCCGTAGAAACATGGCGTCGTGGCAAACGTGCAGTAGCGGCCCGCGACCATGTTATTTTACATGACTTTTTGAAACACTACGAAAATGAAACAAAGAATATTATACAGCGACTAGACAATGCAGGAGCACATAATATGTATACAAAAGTGGATTTTGGGTCATATAAACCCATAAATACTACACAGTGTCCCTTTAACAGAGGACTCTGGTGTATTTAGCAACCGCATTGTCGAAAGCCCACAAAGCCAACAACTCCTCCCGCTGTATTTCAGTTTCAGTCTGCACTCCGGTCATGCAGGAAGTACTGAACGATTCTGTGAACAAATCTTTTTCAATTAATTAGTCTAATGATGCAGTACACCGAAAATAACTGCTTTACAAGTCACCAGTCACTAGTTTGTGTGTGGAGTATAAAACAACGCCACAGAAGTTGCATGCAGCCGTGCGATGATGACTCCGCCCACGTTGAGGAGTTTCTATAGTAATGGAAAACGATACCAAACTGAGTCGAGCCGAGGCATGCTGGATCTGTATAGTGGAAAACCGCCATTAGTTACAAAAGTAAGGTGTGCTTGTTTGACTGTCTGTGTCTATATAAGTGCAAGTTTGTTTGTGTGTGTACTAAACGCTACTACTTTAGGACCTTACCGACCTCGTCAGGAACAGTAGACCTCGTGGAAGCCAAAACCTGGTCCTAATGAGGCAGAACCTAATTTCTGAGGAACCACATACATTTAGGGCTTTGGTTTCAGCTGTTATTAGTTGCAGGTTAAGGAAAAGGTTATGCATTAACTGATTATGGTGAAGGTTCATAGATTATTCATCAATGATTAAATAATCTTCAATTATTTCATTGTTGAAGTTTTCTGAATATTCCGCTTCATAAATGTGAATATTCTCTGGTATCTTTTTTGCTCCATATAACTAAGAAAACATTCAAACTTAATCAGTTCGGTTTGTAGAAAAAAGCAAGACATTTGATAACATCAACAGTGATTAACATTTTTCTACATTGCATGGACGAAACGATTACTTCAGAAAAGAATTGACAGATAAATTGATTATGAAAATTAAGAACTTAGATGCAGCCCTGGTCCAAATAATGGAAGTTAATGCAGTGTCCTAATAAGAATAGCTGTGCAAACCTGTGTGCGTTTGTGTGTGTGTGTGTGGGAGTGTGACAGACAGAATGAGACCTCTCAGCAGAGGGTGCTGGGAAGACAATCAATACTCCTCTCCAAGGTGTGCGTCAACAGCCCTCTTTCGTTATGCGTGGTGAGGGAGGTTGCTGCCATGTCTGGCTGTAGAGGAGCCAGGGGAGTATGGACACACATTCACTGAGGCTCCCTGATGCTGGGCTTTGTTGTCTTTTTTATGATACGTGACAAGATAATGAGTCTATAGCACCTCTGGAAACATCCCCCGTGGGTGTATTATCCCTGTGTATCTTTTCTGTGGAGGAGTCTTACTGTTTTCCTTTTTGGATTCACTGTGAACACTGACACCAGATGTCCATTCAAAGGCACCTCTATTTTAGATGGGATGATGTCTAAAACCAAGAAAGGCTATTTGTGGATATTCTGTGCCAACTAACACGGGGAGAGGAAAAAAAAAATAATCAGAAAATGATACCGACAGAATACAGTGACAATGGGGGGGAAAAAACCACATTCCTGCAAAAACAATGTGGCCCCATATTATCTTCAAATACCCAGAATCCCAAAGGTGTTTTGGGATTAAATATAACTACAAAAATAATGGGCATATTTCAAAATGTGAAAATGCAACCCAATCCTTCTGGACACCGTTTTGTTGGGCCAAGACTGTGGGACAGGTCTGCCGAGCTGCACTCCATCCATTTTTATGCATGCTGCCAGTAAGCCGTGCCAAAGTGGTGATATCCCTCATTAGAAACGCAGGATCCAGGAAAGAGTCCAACTACTGCCTCCAGTACGCAAACTGACACAATGATGGTGCAGGGTCTCCACAGGAGATTTGAAGGTCAACAAGGAAATGGTTGGAACAGATAGTAAATTGTGGCCCTATGAAATGTTGGCCATTTAAATAGAATCTCTCTCGTTTATAGAATGAGCTTAAGGGGAGTAGAGATGTGTTGCCCCATGCTTGTTAACACTAACTGAATTTGACTTGAGAAGGAAACTGCCATGCTGAGTTGGGTGACTGCGTGCATGTGAATCCAAGTGAAGCAAGTGTGATTTTCATGCCAGCCGTCAATTTATTCACACAGCGAGGAGCCACTCACACACACAAAAAGTGCAGAATATTTGGCTTAGATTAGGAGAAAGTGCAGTCATTCATTATCTGGTCATAGCCAAGATAACTGTATCCACTGAGCCCACAAAAGCCAACATTTATCCAACCCTCAGGGCAAAGCCTGGGGAGGTTGACTCCAAGCTGGCTGGAATATGGAGTTAACGCAGGTCGCATCTCATCTCCCATATCATTGAGCAAAACGTGCATCGTTTTTTGCAGTAATTACACATCAATAGCACAGCTTTCTTTTGCTACGACAGTTATCTCCATATCATATTACCATACTTGTTGTTTGTTTAATTTACTCACTCACACATGGGCAAAGTAGAGTCTTACTATAGTATGCACTACTACATGCAACATACAGTCTACATACTACATAAGTAATAGTCCCGTATTACTTTGAAGCCTTTTACATCCACTCTGGGGTGTTCTAGGTGTGTGTGTGTGTCAGCACGAGGAGGGCATCTGGTACCAGATATGGCACAAAGATTACACCCACACTAGATTAAAGCGCCATCACTGCCTGCTGGGGCTCTGAACAGTTATCAGCCTTGTACTGCAGGGAGGTGGGACTGATGGGGACAGGGGTCCTGAGGCAGAGGAAGGGGCCAGCTGGGTATTGGTTGTCACAAGGGTAATGTCTCCATCCTGAACACTGGTCTGCCACGTTGAGATAAACATTGCCTGTCAGACAAATGTGGTACCAAATGTCAGATGTCTCAGAAGCAATGTTTAAGACATAGCATCAGGAATTTTGCTTTATGTGACTGGCTTAAGGACACCCTGCTGCTTATCTCTTTTTATTTCATTCTGTATCCTTGGCCACAACACGAGTCACTGATGCTGCTGTTGAAAGTGTTTGCTTTTTTGTTTGCCTTTTGCTGCTCTTAGAAAAACAGACCTCTGTCATTTTGAAGCTTGTTGTAAATTCAAAGACCCTTCTGAGGGCACCGGGGAAAGGAAAGTGGGCCCCTAATGAGAACATTAAACTAACATATGCTGTACGACTCTTTAGGATGGCTTTTATTTCACCCTGTTCCCTCTATTGCACCCTCTGTTAAATTCCCACTTGCCTATTTTTGGAAAGTCATTGAGAGTCTTTGACAAAGACAAGCTGAAGTGAATGTGAAAGCCTGCCCCTAGCCTTGTCGCCTCAGAGTGGAGCAGGCCATCTGACCACCAGCAGTAGGTTGGGCCAAGTGGGGCCATTAGACTAAACCTGAGAGACCTGGGCAGGCACCACTGCCAAGCTGCTCCGCTCTCCTTCAAGCTTCAGCACTACTCTAGCCAACTCTCCTACCACCACACCTCTTCTCTTCCCCTGCAGGTGCCAACGCTTCTGCTCAGCTAGTTCCCACTGGAGCACACTAAAAAAAAAAACTAAAAAAAACATCTAGTCAACCCCGTTCCTGTGTGTGTCGGGGGATAGTTCGGAGCACTGGTGACAAAATGGGACACGTAAACGGAGGTGTCAGTGGAGGTGCAGTCCTGTGGGGGCTAATTTCATATTGTTGTCCAGATGACCTTGAGCTGGGTACCATGGAAACATTTCTACCTTGACTCTGCGAGGTGTCTTGGTGGCTCTGCGTTTGTGTGAGGACAAAGCCCTCTCACCTCAACACAGAGAAATTGCCAAAGGCAAAAGGCTGGAAATAATAGTAGGGCTCCTTCAGATGCCCAGGGAAGGAGAGTGTTAGCAGGAAATCTTTTGAGTTGCCACTGTTCATGCTTCACAGCTCCTCTTCAGACAGGTAGCTGTATTTGAAAGCTATTGATGGCCTTGTTCAATCAATGGAACAACAAAGTCCTGAACCAAAGTGACTTGGGAAAAGTAAGGGTAAATGTGTGTGTTAGATGTGTGATAGATGGCGAGGAAGAAGGAGCTTGTGATTGCATGCGCTAATGTGCGTTTAAAAGGGACGTGTGTTTCTTTGGCTGTGTGTGTGTGTGTTTATTAGGAACAGAGAATATAATGAGATTTGATCTTGTATTATGAGATTGGTAATGTACCAAACCATGTTTGAATCCAAGCAATGTGTGTATTCTGTGTAAACTCACGTCATCGAACTCTACTAAACTGCTGTGTTTTGACAGCCAAATTGGTGTTAGAATACATTAGACGACACATTTATTTTAGGAATTAAACAATATTAGGCTTTGATCACCAGAAGTTGTGTCCAAGCAGGACCAAACAATATTTGTATGCAAATGCAGAAAAAAAAAAGAAAAACTGCTCTGGCTGAAATTGCTAAACAAATACAGTCATGATTATGTTTTCCCTTAAGACAAATTGCTAAATTATTTAACAAAATAGACACATTTCTCATTAGTATTTGCAAAGATTGGTCAATGTGGATGTAATTTGAACTATAGATTTAACAAACTTGTGAATGTACTGTACTTGCTTAATTTTCTCCATCATACCACAGCTCATTGGCACGGACTGAAGATGTGTTTCTGTAGGATTAGGAAGTACAGGCATCTTTCTTTGTGCCTCACCACACCCACTGTCCTGCTGTCTCAGGCTCAGCCCACCTGCCACCTTTCTGCAGACCCAGAAAACACACATAGATTATCTTTGACATTTACCTTTTCATGTTTGTTCACAAGCACATTTATGACTTTAGGCTAGAGCAAATAATTGTTTTGATTAAGAAGGCAGGTAAATGTGAATCTCGTTTAGCTCGCTTCCTTCTCTTGAAAAATTAAGAAAGTTAGCAATTGCTGTTAACACCAATTAGGAATTAATGACACACTGCCTTGTAAACAGTGTTCTAAATACAGACCAAAGGGCTGTGCGTCATTGTTTAGTATTTACACTGAGCAAGCGTTTGTAGCTGGCATCTCTTTTCCTGTGAAGTGCCCTTGGAACCTAGTCTTTTATATCTCAATTAAAGTGCTTTCCCTGTGCTCCCTTGCTCTGAGCATGGCCATTATCACCATGGCTCCCAGCAGTGTAATTATGCCCACTCCCAACAACAACCCCCCCCTCCCCAACCCCCACCACATTTCCAAACCACATACCGCGCCCACGCTGATCTAACTTGGACCTTGGAAGGCTCACCTCAGCCTCTTTGCAACCAATCACAGAGCCGGATATGGGATCGGCTGCATGGCACTGGGTGCCGCTACGGGTGGCATTGATGAAATACCCCAGGGGAGGCCTGGCACAGCAAGGCTGCTGCTAAACCCTGAACTGCCTGTCAACAGCGCTTTGTCTGAACATGATAAGTTCCTGTTAAGAGGCAGTGCTGCCATGGCAGAGCCCACGCCCCCTGCAATCTTCACCAGCAGAGACCTCCAAAATGTAGCCCCATATTTCAAAGCAGCCTCTGATGTGTGGACAGCAGTGTTGTGAAGGCATTCTCTGTTCAGTAACAATTACCACAATGCTGACAGCAAATAAATAAATGTATAAATTATAACATTCAACGTTCTTGAGTTTGCTGCTGTGCTCGAAGTTCACCTCTGGGTGTTTAGGCAAAAGCACTCCATGAAATTGAAATGATATTCATTTAATGAAACCCCGAGTCAATCTATTTAAACAGTAAAAGACCTTTGCATACAGCAGACAGCTGCTGTTTTCTTGTGCACACACACAAAATACTGTGTCAATATTATCAAGTCTGCATCCAGTCAATGTCAGCTTCCGCATCATTATTGCAGCATTTCTTATTTGGATCGAGAATTCTTTTTTTGTGTGCAATGTTTCACTTCTAATACAATCAGAATTGGGTTGCTGATGATGTGATATGCAGCTGGTACTGATAACAAAGAGGACATTCCTGAAATGTTCAGACTGTATCATTACTAGAGGCTGACCATTTCTACTCATTACTTCATGTGGTTAGTGCAGGTGCATTATCAGTTAAATTTTTTACAATTGAGTGCCCTTTATTTGTTGGTGTGTAAAGGCCATAAGGCATAGGACACTATGTTTTTGCGTATAGAACATGGAATTAAGTACACATATCGTGGAATACCAAACCAATGAAGACCCTTATGGGGCTTTTCCACAGAGTGGAACTGTTCGGTATGTCATTTTTTTGCGTTTCCATTTGGAATAATACCAAAATAATTGCCCCCCCCCCCAGTCTTTTCAGTAACCTTTCTAATGGTACAGTATGGGTGGAGCTAGACTAGGGCTGAACAATTAATCAAAATGTTATCGAAATCGCACATGTTTTTTTGAATGAAAATGAGAATAATGATGTAAGAATGACCATCTGATATCGCAAATCATATCGCAATCGCATTTCCTGTCAAAAATAATCACAATTAGATCTTTATTCAAAATCGTTCAGTCCTAAGCTAGACCCACGACAGTCAGCTGATTGGGTGATAGAAAACCATCACTCCCTTGCAACCAGTGTTTCATCAACGTACGAAGTCTGTCTCAACACAACGTAAATTTTCGTCCGAGTGTAAACAGTCACAAACTTTAGTCATTGTGTATTGTGTGTTTTGGGTAACATCTACTGCACGTCTGTCCGTCCAGGGAGTGGATCCCTCACCTGTGGTTCTCCCTAAGGTTTCTACCCTTTTTCCCTTTTACAAGGGTTTTTTCCCCTGGTAGTTTTTCCTTACCCTGGTCGAAGGTCTAAGGACAGAGGATGTAACCAACCCTGTGAAGTCCAGTGAGACAAACTATGTTTTGTAAACTGTGGGCTATATAAATAAAGATTGATTGATTGATGATTGAGAAAAATCAAGGTGTTGTCTTTGTGTTCGATGTCGTTCATTGTCGTCACACTGGACACGACCATCGGGTACAGCACACACCTGGCCTACCAAGTGAAGTTACTGTTAAGTTACTGAAACTCAAGGGACCGAGGGTATTACCGACCCAAAACATATCGTACTAAGTCGAACTGCACCATGATGGAAACATAGCTCTATTTTAGTATGAATGGACCTATGCGCATGCACGTCACCTGAACACATGTAGCTCTGCAGACACGGAATACATCGGAGAGGCTGTTAGAGTTGTAAGAGAAGTACAAACAGCAAGACCGATTATCTCCTGCTGTCTCTGAGAAATGTATTTTGCCTTCAGGTGTAGTGAATTATTTTCATCATTCTAAACATTTATTCCGCAAATGAAACTAATATATGTCCGTGTGAATAATATCAACAAAGTGAAACAAAGAACAGATTGTGCTTACAGGCCCACTCGTGGGTTAAAGACGAAACAGACTTTGTGCTCATGATAACGCCACGCTTTGTCCCCGAGAAAGGGAGAAATGCAGAGCGAAAGAAAAGGGAGATAGTCAGAGAGACAGAAATATGAATTGGTTCAGTGACTTGCAGCCTTCCATAGGCAGAGTGGCATCTTAATGGAAAATAAGTGAAGGAATAGAACTGCCAAGTGACAAGTCCAGGGATGTATAGGTACAAACAAAGCACACCTGTTCTGCATAGAGAGCACAAATGAGACTTCGCCATTATAAATCATGCACCAATAGCAGGCAGGTACCTACTCACATTTAGACTCTGGGGGCAGATGCTGTCTGTGGAAGCATAGAAAGACTGTTGCATGTGGAATAAGCCTCCATCCATCAGTAGGAGAATTGGAGTACCCTTTGATGATGGCAAGTAGCCTATAGAACAGCATGAAACCTACTTGAAGTTGTGTCATTTGCATCACACACTGTGCAACATCAAACTATTCTTCAAGAATGACAGGATTAAGTCTTTGAGGGGGCAAGGGTCTTAAAATCAACTGCTCTTCAAAAACTCCAGAGGTCCAATGATGTTTACACATTTAAATTAAAAGTCCTGTAATGTCTTTCTGGTGTACGTTAAACCACTTTTTAATTTATTTAGCACCGTGATTTGTGACGTTGTCACGGCACATGGGATCATCACAGGGGACCAGTAGCTGCACCGACGGGTGCACTTGGTTCTGTAAAATAGCTTCATATTCCTTGGCTGTTATGCAATCATGCAGAGCAATCATAAGACCTAATGATCCCCTGAAGATGGCAGACCCATACTATTACAGCTCTGCTGCCATGTTTAACAGTCGACAAAAGACATTGTGGGTTGAAAGCATCATTTAGCTTTCCTCAGATTCAAAGAGGATGACAAATGACTCCATACACCCTTTCCTCTTGCTCATCCACAGGGTCCAAGTATACCGCAGGTGTTATATTGGGTTATATTGTATATGTACTTGGATGCACAGAGTACAGGAGGGATAAGGCAGCCATAACAATTTGACAAACACAAGTGAAAAGTGTGACAAATATGTGTTTGTTAAAATGAAAAGACACACTAAACATTCATGTACATTACACTACATCCCAGTGGCGTATGCAGACATTTGGAATGGCAGGGTGGAAAATTAAAAGGACACCTGCTATGCACTGGTGCGGCAGGCGCCATTAGTACACTTAAGGCAGGCATGCCTAAAGTGCAACCTGGGGTTAAAAGGCAGCCGAGCCCTGGGGACTAAATTGTATGTGGAACTCTATATGGACCTCCACACATTATTGTTTAATTAAAGCGGACCTAGAACGGAAGTTCCAATTAATGCTGTTATTTTGGTGTGTATCTGCGCCATTACCTCGTTTATGAAGCCCTGAAGGTTTGAAACAAACCGTTCAGCCACGGCTGAGAACACTGTGTTGTATTGTAATCTCTGGAAAAAATGGTAAGGTTACGTAAACAGCATTTCTCCAGAACAGCAGAATCTCCTGCTCCGGGCAATAGTCTGGGCACATCCGGTTGCGTACATTGTACCACAGAAGAAGAACGTACGTTTTGGAGGTGTTTCACTTGTGAAAGTGTCTTCTGACTCTGGGTCTGAGTCCGGGTCTGACTCCGGGTCAAAGTCGTAAAAGGGACTGCGGCGGGGATTCGTGACGAAGCCATTTTTAAACACTATTAAAACAATGTTTTGATAATGAGTAGCAGTGCATCCACCGTTCCAGAGGGGGGAGCTGTGCTTCTGACAGCTGGTGTGCTGATTATGTCACTTCCAGGTATTGGCCAATCACAAGACAGTTGGCAAAGCTGTCGTTGGCTGGCCAATCACAACACAGTCTGTGTTCTGGGGGTGAGATTTCAGTCTGAAACAGCGCAGCTGATGAGAGCTTCAGTGAGGAGAGATTTCTTTCAGCTCGTTTCCAGCAATTTGGAGGTTTTTGACCATAAAAACCTCCTGTTAATGTATCTAAGTAGACCTCCATAACTCACATATAATATATAGGACCACTCTATGGGAGCTTTAATCAAGTTCCATTTTGTAGGAATGTTCGTCACCCTTTTAAGTAATGTGCACTATAATGCACTGCATCACTTTTTTCCAACAGTAAATGTTTTTAATTTATATTTTGCTTTAGAGGTCACATATGAATGGCAGCCAGTAGGTTCTCATGTTTTTTACCACTCTAGAGAGTACTTGTGTGTGTCTTGTGAGGGCACTTTAGCATGCTGTGTTTTTGACCATTAGGGCATTGGCCCCATCACTAACCGCCCACCCCCCCACCCCAGGGAAGGCCATTGCTACATCCCTTGTTACGCTGCTACAGCAGGCTAAGAGCTGTCAGAGAGCACAGACACACATTGTGGCTCTGGCCTTTCCAGTTAGACTCAGTAAGGTTGTATCAACACACTGCAAAGCTGCACATCACTCCACAGACACACAGCAGTAAGAAACACAGCTCCACAGGTTATCAATCGTTTTCATCGCAAATTAACTATTCTTTCTGCGTGATTGCATAACTGTTTCCTGTATCTTTTCTTTAAATATTTGAATTATAGCTTATACAATAAGCAATCAGTCTTTCAACCGTTTATTTATATTCAGTTTTATTCTGAATGTGTGTAGTGCAACTCGATGTGACAGATGTCAAATAAAGACTGAAGAATTTGTCAGTTCCTAAAAAAAGGACTTGAAATATAAGGTCAATTTTATAAGTTACTTAGCCCTGTGACAAGCTGACCTTGTTTAATTTAGCCATTGTTATATTCACTTTGCTCTCACAGCTTAATGAGGCAGTTGCCATATTAAGGGACTGTAAGAATAAACATTAATTGATTTCTGAATTGTTTTGATGAATACAATGAATACAGAGGGAGTGAGAGGGACAGGGAGACAGAGCGCAAAGGAGTGGGGGAAAAGCAAGATTAGTCAGTTAATTATTTAATCAGTTTTGTTTCCGACTAATGATAATTAGGAGTAGTACGCGCTAAATACAATTTCATAGACATGGGAGCAAACAAAATGTATTAACACGGCAGTATATATCGTGTAATCAACAATTAACAGCACAGCAAAACACTGTTTGGTTATCACATAATTCACATTGCTGCCCTGTGCACAAAAACGCGCGGGGATGATGAAGAGAGCCAGCACTTCACACAGTCTTTTGCATTAAGACTAAATGAAAAAGTTGCGACTCTTACAGCGCTCATATAGTTGTTAAAGCTTGTTAATTCTTTACTCTAATAATATTACCCGTGTGGACAACTCAGATGTATTTCCCCTACAGAATGCTCCATCTTGTGAGACCTTGATTATACACATACAAAAGCAGAAGGCAGGGATGGATGATATGTGCGGGTACATTAATCACATGCATGCGTTTGCAAAATGTTCTCCCTTTGTTTAGTGCTGCCGGGCTGCTATGCCTGCTTTAATTTTGCCTCTTAGTCACAGACATGCAGAGGTGCAAGGAAACAAGGGCACAGCGACACAAAGTCAGCAAGTCACTGGGCAACAGAAACATCCAAAGTCAACATAATAATTGTCTGGCATCGGAAAAAGAAAACCTGCTAGTTACCTTTAAAAAACGTGTGAATTAAAGCGGATCTAGACCGGAGGTTCCGATTAACACTGTTGTTTAGTGTGTATCTGTGTCATTACCTTGTTTAAGAAGCCCTGAAGTTTCGAAAAAAACAGTTCAGCCATTGCTGAAAACGCTGTGTTTTATTGTAATCTCGGGCTCAGCGAGATCTCTGAAAAAACCCGGTCCGGTTACGTAAACAGCATTTCTCCTGAATAACGTCCTTTGTGGAGGTGTTTCACGAGCGACAGTGTCTTCTGATTCTGGGTCTGACTCCAGGTCAAAGTTAAAAGGGACTGTGGCGGGGAGTCGTGATTACTATTTTTAAACATTGTTAAAACAATGTTTTAATAATGAGTAGCAGTGCATCCACCGTTCCAGAGGGGGGGAGCTGCGCTTCTGAGAGCTGGTGTGCTGATTATGTCACTTCCGGGTATTGGCCAATCACAAGACAGTTGGGAAGGCTCTACGCTGGCTGGCCAATCACAACACACTCTGTCTTCTGGGTGTGAGAGTTCAGTCTGAAATATCGCGGCTGATGACAGCATTAAAAAGAGGGATTTCTATCAGCTCCTTTACAGCAACTAGGAGGTTTTTGAACATAAAAACAAGTTAATGTATGTAAGTAGACCTCCATAACTAACATATATGTGCAACAGGACCACTCTATGTGAGCTTTAATATGAATAAAACAATCGGATAACAAATGAACTGATGGACACATAGACGTCGACACTGTCATATCTCTCTGCTATCATTGACCTGGGTTAACTTTGATGTGCTCCTGGTATCCAAACCACAGGAGACCATCATTGTGGCTTCTAACTGATTCCTCTTACATGACAGAGCTGTTGCCTTCACAGCATGAAGGACACATGATCAATACCTTGATGATATCTTGTGGTTTCTATGCCCTGCTTCCCTCTCACGGGCTACAGGTGTAGACTGAACTAACTAGCGCTTCATTTGGACAGCTAGTCAGGTAGCCTGGCTTGGTAACATTAGCAGTGATTATTTTGACACCTGCTGAGTCACTGGCAGCTCAAGGACACTCCATGCACCACTAACTTTAGCTGTGTCTGTTTTATGTGACCATCTGTTAACAGCAAATGAACAAACGGAAAACTCAGCGCAGCAGGAGGTCTCCGTCACCTTAGGTTTCATTTAAAAATGCATAAATTCTCCTCTGAAAAGTCTGCAGTCCACACTAGTCTGGAGACAATATAATTAATATTACCACAACATCTGAAATGGCATTTAATCCTTCAATCAAACACATGCCTGGTATAATAGTGGCCTGTGTTACAGAGTGGGAGGAGGTCACCTATATCTTTATCTAACTCAGGTATGTCACTTTCTCTTTCTTCCCCGATGAATTATTCAGCACTCATCCTTTCATCTCCCTGACTCATGTGTCTGTCCCAGAGGAGTGATGGGTAAAGATCACTTTTCATGCACACTACCCTATTTCCCCTCAGGTGATCTCTCAGAGGGAATAAAAAAAAAGACCAAATGGCTCAATGGAGATGGCTGTTGGCCTCCGAGGGGGAAAAAGAGAGGGAGAGAAATGAGGAAAATTGAAAAAAAGGAGGGACTTTATCATCCGTTCTCTGAGTCATTCACTGATGTTCTTCTCCCAGTGCCACCAACTGGCAGAATGTCAGCTTCACCCAAGCCCAAAACTGCCTCCTCTGAAGAAATGACACAGAGCACAAGGAACAAGGCACTCTCAGATCATTTACATGAAAAACAGTAACAAAAAGTTAAGGCCTTTGATTTTTTTTTTTTAAAGATGCTGATGATTAGTACTGTGGCTTGGAATGCCGTTTGTGCACCTTTGTTGAAAAGGGAGATATATATGAGACAGAGAGAGAGAGAGAGAGATTTGAGTGTGAGGATGGTGTGAGATGATTATCAGGAATAAGTATTAGCGTCTCATGGGCTCTTAATATTTACAGCCACACCTGTTTTTCTCACAATCTTCTTTCCTTCCTTTCACGTGTTTGCCTGTTGTTGGTTGCCATGTCTTTCTGTCTCACTTGTTTCCCTGTAAGTGTTGACTTCTATTTAAAGATATCTAAAGTCAAATTGTTTTTAACATTTGTCTCATTTTGTCAAAAATGCACAAATGCTCATGTTCCTGTATTATGGTGTCCTATTCTTTTTAACACTCTTTTTTTTTTCTTTTACAAAAGTACAAAGTACAGAATGCTATTTTGAGCCAGTTCTGCAATCAGGTGAGTTGGTGAAAAGTGCGAATGCTGCTGCAGAGCACAACGGACTGGCTGCTCTGTCCCCATGCCGGCTGCCTGCTCCCATGGGCCCATGGAGGAATAATCAGTCATTAACTGGTGCAGGCCTGACTTCAGCTCCAGAGTGCCGTGTCCCTGGGAGGATCAATAGGCCAGGGTAATTAAAGAGCTGACCGGGGACAGAGGGGGGCATGTTGCCAGTAAATCCGCCGCAGCGGCAGGATGCCTGTAGCCAGAGTGACTACAGCACTGACACTGAGAATGCCTGACCATACTTACAAACACATAAACCTTGGACTATATCACCATAGTAGGACCTTCACAGATCCTTAAACACTGGATGATTATCCCCATTAAGGGGCTGTTTTGTCGTTATACGAGTCGTTTAATTTATTTTCAGAATTCTATCGTCATATTTGTGAATTGACATACGTAGACGATAGTAACTGTGATTTAGACATCTGTGCTGTGCTCAGCATGACCGTGTCTCCCTGTGTCTCTAAGTGAAGAAGCAAATCTATTGAGCTGTCAGGATGCGTGGTGATTTAATTTCTCTGAGCTGCTTTTAAGTCGGTAACTGCAAAAACACGAGCCGTGTTCCTTCGTTTTTGCTGCAAATGAAGTTGCTCTGGTGCAAAAATCCAAATAAAGCGATGAAAAACTACTACGGAAAATCCTGTGGGAAAACTGATGGAAGGGATGTTTTGCTGTTTGTTTACAGAGGTATAATGTGTTTTTGCAGAGTAAAGTTCAGTGTGTGTCCTAAATCCCTGAGCATTAGCAGGCTCCGTTGTTTTCTTTAATCTGATGCATTAGCAGTTCTTACTTTGTTCTAATAAGGACAGAGGTCCTGTGTTGTTGTCCTCCCTCTGAGACGTTTAACACTTCTTAAATCCAGCCCTTTACATTACAGCACCTCTATTCACTTAATGTAGGGTAATCAACAATACACAGTAAGTGCAAAACAAGCAAGCAGCAAAGTGGTGTTCATACTGGGGGAATAGTGCTGCGAAAATATGCACACTGCAATACCCGTGTTGATAATTAACTTCTGGGGCATTTTCCAGAGCATTATCATGAAGTTTCTGACGTTACAGGTTGTGATGAGCGTTCCGGTTCTTTTTAGTGACCCAAGCTCTTCATTTTACCACTCATACCTTTTATAATTCAGGCAAATTTAGTGCCGTTTTGACTTTGATTTATATGTGTACATATCGGTTAAAGTATTTGATACATCCTTCAAAAGGAAAAAAACTATTGAATTTTCTAATATCAATAAATTGCTGTTGCCAATAGTTTTCATTGCATTTACAGACTGTTGGAAACATCTATGAAAACTGAACTGCTGGGAAGGTTGTTTGTGCACCCAGCTCAATATGACAGCTTAATCTTTAATCTTTATCTTGATTAAAATGCATTCAAATACCGCTTCTTTTCCTATGGTCACTCATCTTTGCATTCATAACCGGAGGGTTGCCAGTTAAAGTCCCTACCAGGTCAAAGGGCTGGGGTACCCAACTCCTGCTGCTCCCCGGGCGCTGCTCAGCGGCTGCCCACTGCTCCTTATTCTAGGAAGATTCCTAAAAATATAAAACATTGTTTTTATGGTCAAAAACATCCTAGTTGCTGTAAACGAGCCGATGGAAATCCCTCTTTTCTGACGGTGTTTCCCAGCCGCGAGACTTGAGACTCAACTCTCTCACACAGAAGAAGAGTCTTGTGATTAGCCAGTATATTCAGCACACCCGCTCTCAGAAGTGCAGCTCCCCCCTCTGGAACGGTGGATGCACTGCTACTCATTATCAAAAAATAGTTTTAACAATGTTTAAAAATAGCTTCGTCACGACTCCCAGCCGCAGTCCCTTTTATGACTTTGGCCCGGAGTCAGACCAATAGTCAGAAGACACTGACGCTTGTGAAACACCTCCACAACGGATGTTTTTCTTCTTCTGCGGTTCAATGTATGCAACCGGATGTGTCCGGACTAGTGCCCGGACCAGGACGATCTGCTGCTCCGGAGAACCAGTGTTTACGTAACCGGACCGGGTTTTTTCAGAGATCTCGCTGACCCAGGGATTACAATAAAACACAGCATTCTCAGCAGTGGCTGAACTGTTTGTTTCGAACCGTCAGGGCTTCATAAACAAGGTAATGACGCAGATACACACCAAAAAAAACAGCGTTAATAGGAACTTCTGGTCTAGTTCCGCTTTAACTTCACTGTTGTAATTTTCTTTTTCACAATGGGCTCAGCTTTTTTTTTCAGCTATAACTATTATTATTACTTAATTATTAAAGTGCTTTACACGCACTAAAATATCCATACTCTTTAGTTTGTACAATTAATTTCAGGTGCATGCACTCTCACCTCAAAAATGCTCCAAATGTAATTTTCAAATGACATGAAACTGAAAAAGCAGCAGGATGTTGAATACTGCACCCAAACTCACACAGAAACTCAACACCATGCTCTGTGCCCTCACAGAAAAACACTGTGCGATAAATCTGTGACCAGAGTTCCCACTTCACTTCAACTCCACCACAAAATGGCATATAATGTTGCTTATGAGGGACTGACGGCTCTTTGTGGCAGTAATCAAAATACTGCATGTACCAACATCAAGGTAAACAACATAATATATTATGTCACTTGGCTTGGAGTGGCTAAATTTAAAAAGACTCTGTGGTGTTTATAAAAGCAATTGTAAACTGTGAAAGGATTAAATAAAAGGTTGAGTGTCATATCTGCCGTCTGGGTTCCCACAGAGCCTGACGAAGCACAGCAGTCAGAGAGCAGAGCAGACAGAACCATCACAATAAGTGGATTAAGAATTTTTAAAGACTGACTATTTTTATAGCACACGGAAATGGCCTAGATATTGATCACTTTAATGAGGCTCATTCAGCAGACTGCATCCTGTGTATGTGGTTTACAACTGACCCGGGTATTATTCGGAGATTTAGCCAAAAGAGTTATAAGACCTGAAGGTGTTGAAGAATTTGTTTTTCTGTTACTGTCCTACCAACATGTCCTACTGGATGTTTTTGTTTTCTGGCATTAATGTCAGGGCAAAGTTTCTATTTGGACCAGAACTGTTATTGATTACCTGGCATAAAACAAGTGTTCACTTCTATGTTTTGCACAATCTGCAAGATACAGTACCTTTATACTGTATACTGAACTTATCAATGTATAGTTTTGACCAAAATTTGCCCAAATGTAAACCAATGTCTGTTGTATTCAAACCATTGACAAGTCCACACAACGCCAATAAAGCCCATCAGCTACACTCGACTCTCTTTGTTTCTCAGTATAGTCACTCAGTATTTCCCCACTGCACACAAGAAGTGATTATTTTTACATCAAGAAAGAGGGAGGGAACAGCAAAATTGTGCTAGTAAAGCAAGTTGGCTGCAGAAAGGTTGGAGTAGGATGGAAAACACAAAGTGTCTATGTGCCGAATACTACACACAAACAGCCCGTCAGTCAGGTCTGATAGTATTGCTTGACAAAGCCCATTTTCAACAGAAATTGCCTAAGATTACAGAATGCAGCTTTAAAGATTGTGATGTTTCCCTCAGAGTAAAAATAGCTCTCCCTTTCTTTGTTTATCTCAGCCGTCACTGGCCCCCTGTGATGACCGTTGAGTGTTTCACCTAAAACGTAAATGTGTGGACCTATTGATTTGGATGCTTTCAGTTCCTAATGTGGCTCTTTATTAAAAGGAGGTTTCACCGGAAAGGTTACTTGGTTAATCATGTGTGTTAAAAACACAGTGGCTGTTCCATCTATGTTTGTGCACAGGTTTATATAAACACATTTCTAGTCAGTCTCTCAACTCACTATAATTTACTCATACCTTGTGATTTCTTTTCAAATTTGCATTATAATACATGGATTTAAGTTTGTTATGGCCAGTGGTTGGGATTCTTGTTTAACATTTGGGCAGCCCATGACCAAGAGGAAAGGAATTGGGCTCATAACCGGAAGGTAGGTGGGCTTCAATCCCAGGTTAGGCCAAGGGATGGGGTGCCCCTGAGCAAGGCACCCAATCCCCCACTCCTTCTGCACCCAGCTTGTGTGTGTGCCATGTGCGCGCGCGTGTGTGTACACTAATGGTGTGTAAAAAGATGGGTAAAATGCAGAGGACAAATTTATTGTTGTATTGTTGTGTTGTCCTTGACGGGTCCCTCTGGAAAACGAGACACCATGTCTCAATGGGATAACTGAGACAATAAATAAATAAAAATTTGTAATCACTAACTGTTTGTCTGCGAAAATGACTAATTGTAATTCTAAAATATGCAGTGTTCATGGTTCTGTTTACAATATTTGCGGTCAGTGAACAGACTACTGATGACAGATTACATATTAAACAATCTCGTAATGCAATAAACTCCTGTCAGCTGATTGTGCATCATCCCATTTTGTCTGAAGACTGAAACACCTGTACAGTGTTTGAACAAACTTGCACCTCTATAGTGAAGGGCTACACTGTTGGTGTAGATCTATTACTGCCAGACCACGGGGGGGAGGAAAGGTCACCCCACCTCTGTCTATTTATGATAGATATAACTTTTGGAGAGATCATGATATTTCCCCCTGTCTCAAAGCCTCCCAGGAACTGTCCTGAATTGATAACTTGACTTTGTTTTTGTTTGCCAATGACGATATCTGATGACGAGCGAGGCCTTTTTCAAAAAGATAACTGCACCCTCCTCCCTGGGACTCTATCCTCTCTGTTTCCCTGAGCTCATTGATTATTTGATTTATTGATCCGACCAACATTTTTTTTCCATTAAGACGTACAGGAAAACTTTGTCCACTCTTGTAAGGAGATATTAAACGGGGAGAAGGAGAAGTGTATTGATTTTGTGGACAGTGACTCTGATCACTTTGAACAGCCAGGGATCGACCACCCCGTCACCAGGCAGAGAAAAGCCTTGATCAGGCAGAGAGGAAAGCGGCTGATGGGCGTGTCCATCAGCGACAAAACACTCCACAACTTGACAAAAACACAAGAGGGTATTAACTGTGATGCCCATCGATCTGTCAGCACTGCACACAAGCTGGCCCATTCAATTTGCCGAGAAACGGAGCAGGCCCAATGTGATTGTAAGAGACTACAAACGGCAAAATGGACAAAACGGACAGTGTGGGTCAACATTGTCAATGGGAATGAAATGCAGATCGACAAGAAAACATGTAACAGAGCTCAAGGGAAAAAAAAAAAAGGGGGGGGTGATGAGGAGCATGGAATGAAACAGTGAACGGGAAAAAATACACCGCTCCACAGGGGACTGATTTAAGCAGTGTCATTAACAGTCAAGGCAGAGATTCCCTCCTGGCTTTAGTGCCCACTGAGAACCAAGGGTCATTCTTTTTCATTCTAGACAGATCCGTGAACAGGAGGGAGATTTATTAAGAGCTTAGACTCGAGCTTTATTCTGTCGTGTTTGGCAGAATGTTACAGGTGGGGTCAAAATAAACAACAAAAACAAGTTTGGAGCTGCTAGACTGTCCTTCTCCTCTCGCGGCTTGACAGCAAGCCGAGTGGGTGTACAACACCAATTTAAAAATGTGATCGTTAATAACCCACAGCATGTTGGACTTTTTTCCAGTATGTGCAAGATACAGTTAAATGCACTGCAGAGTGCAAGTTCCATTTAATTGTGTCAGACATACCAGCTTTTTTTTTTACAGTACACCCTGTTGTCTTTTAAATTACACAGCTCTTCATTTAAGGAGAATATTGTATTTGAAGTTACAAGCTGGAGTTGCTGCAGAGAACAGGGCACATTGTCATTGTGGAAACAAATGATGGCCAGAGTGATAAAGCCTTCACAGTAAGCGAAGAAGAAAAATAACTACACCTAAATCATAAACACAGCATGTCTCGTGGCTACATGGTGGCTTTTTTCATTTAACATCGTCAACTGATGATTCTGTATACCATTGTTTTTATCACATATTTCATCTTTTATGATACTTAAACATTGGTACATGATGAGCCAATTAAAACTAAAACTATTGTGATTTAGATAATTGTCTTTGTTTTTCACAAGACCACCAGCAGAGCATACGTACAAAAAAATTAGATTTAAACTATTTTCCTATGGATATACTTGATATTGTATGTCCTATAAGTTGTTGTCATTAAAAACGAAGGAAGTTTTCTATTTTATGGCACCATGTCTAATAACACATTACTGTTAATAGACACTTAGATGGCTATGTTGACACAGGATTTATTTTAAAGGCAAACTCAGGTGAGGACCTGGAATGACAGAGCAGTGAAGCAGAGCAGAGGAGATGCTGGGCCAGGGATGTAAACTAGACAGGAAAGGTTTGTAAAAAAGCAAAACTGAATTGAATAACATTCTCTTCGGTGAAACTAGCATTTCATTCACTCAAGGTTTATGAAAGAATTTGACAGTGACTACACAACTGCTGAGCCACAACCAAACACTGATAACCATGGTATGGTATAAACTACAAATATGTTCACACCGATTTGTCCAGTAAGACTCGGTAGGATTTGGAATTCGGTTCAATTGAGGGTTGCGACATTCAACCGCTCCCGAGCTTGCTTTCACACTGCACATTAGTCAAACAAAACAAACCTTTTGAATAAAGTATTCCCCTCCTGGCCTGAGGCAGCGCTGCATCAAGAATTACTGAAGACAAGACAAACAATGAACAAGAAAACTCACTCATCTATTGGTTAATGCCAACCAATAGATGCCGTTTCTGCCACATAAGAGCAAAACCCGGAGCTGCATCAAATCCTATTGGTCACTTTTTGTTTGTTTGATTTTGCTCAGCCATTTATCCCGGCTATTGTTCTACACGCGCGTATGTTTTGTTTGCGTTAATGACCTACATTTTTAGGCGGATCAGAGTGCGGTTGCGCATTCACACCTCCCAAAACGAACGAGACTTTCCGAGCAAACTAGGGTTTAATTAAGAAGAGCTGGAGTGAATGCAGTCTTAATTTTGATGTATGTATGTATGTGTGCGCCTCTTTGGGATCTTTTCTGGCATAAAGATTGGCCTTGTTGGTTTGGTCCTAATGTGGCAATGAATTGTAGTTAGGTTAAAGTTGGGGCATTAACTGGTTATGGTAAGACAATAGAAATCAATATAGACTGCTCAAAAGCATAGCTGCATGAACCTGTGTGTGCAAAATAATGTCGGGGATTAATCTCTGTGACGCTGTTCCTTTTCACCAAATGATTGATTAATCTGGTCTACATGAACGATGACAGCGCCCACATTTTGTGAAATGTTTAGGTGAGCCTAATGACAGTCTGACTTGAAGTCAATCAAAAGAGTGCACAAGAAAGATGATTGAAATTCATTGCTTTAGAGAGGCTGTAATTTCTCTCCATGATGTCAGAATATGACAATTGTCATGGTCATGAGAATTTCCCAAACCTGCAATTAAACAGGGGGCACATAAATCACTGGAGCAGGAAGAATGGCAGACAGGGTCTTCCTTTCAGAGGCATCTGTAGAATTACTCTTTGTCAAAATTTAAGAGACTTAAGCACCAAATGACATTTATTAATGAGACACACGTTTCTCAAACATTGTATTTCAAAATCCCATATTTTACGAGCCCATCTGCATAATCTACATCACAATGCCCTATCAGCTGAAAAAGATAAGTCTAATAAATAGAGGCAACATTGACTTAACATTTTAGCACTGTATTCCAACAGTTTAATTTCATTTTCCAGCTAGAAAAAAGAAAAGTTAAATGAATCCTTCAAGTTGAATTTGACAAAGCAAGAATTAAATCTCCCAAATTCCATTTCTGTGTTGTTATTCAAACAATGAAGCAAAAAACCAAAACACACACACACACACTGACACACAGACAGGAAGTAGACAGTGTCTTTGACTCCCACCGCACAAAGCCATTATTGTGGGTGTAATTTAAAACAGCCCTTTGTAACATGGTAATTATGGCAGATGGGAAGATTTTCACATTACAGTAATCTAGAATTGCTGACGGGTCGCTGGATTTCTGCAGTGAGAGGGAAGAGGCTCGTGAACAGATTAACAGGACAATCTTTTATGTTTTATCTCTGAGACACAAGCAGAGAATGGCAGTGGTCAGTTTGCTTTTAAATCACAGAGTCAATTACGCTGTCCATATGGGACACCAGTGATTTGGATATTAAAGACAGGCGGAGATGAGTGTGAAGGGCCTCTATCATTGGGGGCTCCCCAAGCCAGCTTGTGTCCCTTAAGGCTATACTTATGAACACCTGACTGACTCTGATGCGAGGCTGCGCTGGTTGTGATATCTTTGTTAGTGGAAGCAGTGGTATCGGGTTGAGATGACTCAGAAGACGGAGCACCTGGTCCAAAAGAACAGCTAACATCTCCAGGGATTCTAATAATTAGCATCAGATTCACATCGGGAGCACTTCTAAAAACACATTTGTGTCTGACAGCACAATAACACCTTCAGTCAGTGTTATAATCGCACACACAACCATTGACAAAACATGATGATTAAGAACAATGTAACAGAATGTTTCTCAGGTAGGATGTAGTGCTGTGACATAAAAGAAACGTTATGTATAATTATTCATAATAAACACTCACCTACCACGTCAGTAGGCACACTTGTTTAACTGCCTTTTAAAGGCAAATATCAGCCAATGGAATGGCAGCAGCTAAATGTCTTTAGGCATATAGACATGATCAAGATGACCTTTTTAAGGTTAAACCAAGCACCAGAATGAGGAAAAAAATTTAATTTATGTGACTTTGAACGTTGCATGGTTGTTGGTGCGAGACAGGCTTACCCGAGTAGAAACTGCTGATCCACCGGTGTTTTTCTGCACAACCATCTCTAGGGTTCACAGAAAATGGTCTGAAAAATAGAAAAGGGTCTTGTTGATGCCTGAGGTCAAAAGAGAATGACCAGACTGATTCACAATGACAGAAAAGGTAATTGTACATAATAATAACTTTAACTCAAATAACCTCTCATTACAACCAAGGTATGCAGAAGACCATCTCTGATTGCATCACATGTCGAACCATGATGCAGAAGACCACATCGGTTGACACTCCTGCCACTTTATAAGGCGTCCTGTGTATCTAACAAAGTGGCTGGCAAGTGCAATTGCAACACTAGTTTTAAGCAACTACATGGTTAACCTACACTTAAGCAGTTCCCCTTAGCTCTACACTCTATTCAAACATCTTTCAGTTTATCCTTTTGGTTTTCTAACCCACACATTCAGCGTAGTTTTAACAGCAGAAAAGCTCTCACAACCAAATATGCCCTTCGACCACCAACAATCAGCAGACAAAGTTAGAGACTGTGTGGTGCACAATATGGAGCATTCATCAGGAGAGAAGCCTAATCTATTAAGAGCTAATGGATACTAAAAACGAGCTAAAAGCATGGATTGCGTATAAAAAAAAGTGGATGTAGCCTTCTAATTTCAAAACAACCTCCTGTTGTGAAGCTTCAAGATTAAAATGACTGGCACCATCATGTCAGTTCTTTAAAGGGACAATGTGTAGTATTTATGGGTTTATATAACTCAAAATCCACTTTTTTATACATATTATGTGCTCCTGCATTGTCTGGTCGCTGTATAATAGTTTTGTTTCATTTTCGTAGTGTTTCAAAAAGTCATGTAAAATAAAAGATAAAAATCTTTTAAAGAAGACATGCAACTAGGGATGAGACAATCAACTACTCAGGATTGTTAAAATGAGTCTCTAAAGTAAAGCTAAATTTTCAAAACAGAGCCACACATGCGCAGTACATAGGTATGCTGGTTATTTGTAGTGCTGCTCTTTTCCTTTAATAAACAGACCGCTCCAGCTCGACTGTAACTGTAGCTAACGGAGCTAACAGGTAAACGGTGCCTGGACTCCGGTGTCGCAGCACGTAAACATGACGTCATGCATGTCTATTTCCGGTCAGTCGTCATGGAAACGGTTAACATGCGTTAACCTTTTGCACAGCACTAGTATAAACGTAACTTGCTTCTGCAGCCCGTGCATAGCCAAATAGATATTTACATATTGTAGGTTTAATGTGCTTCATTTGAACCATTACGGACATGTACTTTTGTAAATGTAAATGTACTTTATTTATACAGCCCTTTACAACAATCCTTTCGGTGATCCAAAGTGCTTTACAAGAAATAAATAAATAAAGAGGAAACAAATAAAAGTAATTAAAAACAATAAAAACAATAAAATAAACACAAATTTATTTTGTGTTTATTTGGACATGAGAAGGGTTCTGTGATATATGTGAAATATATGTAGACTGTATATGACAGAGTAGCAAAAACCTAAAGATTACAATGGACAAAATAAATAGTGAATATACATCCACAACATATGGACAGAAATCTGTTAAAATTTAATCAACAAATGAAATATTTTTTCAGCATTTATGCAAGGCAAGTCATTTCAATACAGTAGAAGTAACACATATACACTATACCACAGAGATCAGATCATATATCTATGTACATTCAAAATAAATGATGCAAAACAGTTATTAATGTTGGTACGCCAACTTGGCATTAAAATCTTTAAGGTGTGCGGACGCCAGCTGACAAAAGTTAATTATTCCCAACAAATCTAACCGTGTTTTTCTTTCCTAGCGTGATCAGACTTCATTAGTCAACTGTCACGACACAAAAGCACATCTTGAATTATTTACTTTTAATAGTCTGAACAGTCCATTTACCCAGAAATTACAAAAGTTTTTGTGTTAATTATAAATGTACATATTGTCAGAAACATATATGGCAAATAAATACTAAGTGTTTGTGTACTTTTTTCTCGTTCAGTGTTGTCTTTCTTAGCACCTTGACGCAAGCTGGCTGGTCATAATAATCCAGTGAGGTCCCAGACAGCAGTAGATAATCCAAGTGATCAAAGGGTCTTAATGCAATATGAAGGTTTTTTAAAGGTCAGTCGGAGATCTGCTATTCCCTATAAGTCCTGTGTTCTCCTCTGAGAAAGGACAAATTGATATTTTGACCCACCCCTAATTCACATTCACATCGATCTCCTATGAGTCTTGCTTTTACTTTTTACTATCTTATTCTCTCGGTCTCAGGGATTGGGTTTTCTTTTGCAAAGAAACATTATACTATGCTCTAATTATTTTGAATTCACAACATAGCATCTATCGTGTTTTTTTTACAGCAGCACGGGTGCTTCGGCAGAACACCAGCTCTGAGGATAAGTACCTGTGTCACCACCAGCATCTCGCTACGGCTGCATGTTTAGTCACCAAACTGCGTTTGTTTACTGTCATTGGATGACAAGACTAGATATGTAACAGAAACAAATTAACATGATGTTAATGAAAACCCATCTGCCTGAAACATTTTGGTGTATGATGCAGAACAGCATTATATTAATCTGAATACTTTACATTTTGACGTTTACATTCCACTGTGTTAGAGCAAGGAGAAAATGAAGCTCATTAAGAAATGAAATTATTTTAATTAGTCTCTTGTGGGTTATGGGGGAAAATAGCAGTGTTGTGAAGGCTAAGTAAACGGAATCAATGCTGCAGAAAATATATGGGGAAGTATTTCAAAAAACAGTTTGAACTGTAGTATTCTATAGTCTCCAGATGGTTTTCCTATATATAAATTATATGTTTCTAAAATACACTACAACAAAAAATCTATTTTAGTACCAAATCAGAGGAATTCACAGAATTTAACACATCAATTCATGGTGGTCTGAACTACATCGTCCTTGTTATTTCTGAAATCTCATATAAAATGAATGAGCACTGAGCTGATTTGGCAACAGAAAAGCGTGACTCCCCTGCAACCCGTGTTTCTTCAACGCCCGCAATCTATTCTCATACAAAGCTTGATGTTTTGTGGAGACAAACAGCCACAAACCAAGCAGGAACAAGAACAGTCACTCTCACACCACCGGATAACTTAACCCAAGGCTACAGTGTTTAGCTGTTTAGGTTATTTCAGCACTGACAGACGTTTGCCCTTAAAAGCCACAATTCTTCCATGGAGAATAAAACAGCAGACCAAACAAAAGGAGACGAGGAGGCTAAAAACATATGTTTAAAATCTCTGTTTATCCACTGACTATCTAAGGTCGATGTAATTCCATAGATAGCTAATGAATACATTGTCAGTTATCTGGCTTCCTGGCTTTAGTAATTCTGAAGTTTTGTTTAGGTGGAGGGTGATTTAACTGTACTTTACATGTTAAAGGACACATTTTTAAGAATTACAACTGGTGTGACTTTAGATTGTAATAAACCGAGGACAATTATGTTCTGTGTCATGCAACTACAGTGGCCCTAACATGTCATTCTTCATTTACACAGTAAGCTTATATTAAAAAATGAAATGCATGCTGGATTGTTTATTTAGGCTGCCGTAGAAAAATTAAGGCCTCAGGAAAGCAAGGTCCTTGACTTAAGTACAAATAAAAGCATTACTCCAAGGCTATGAAAAATAAACAGTTTTTACATTTAAATGATTAAAGTTTTAATTTCTGCCAATAAACCCTCCTGGATGTTGCATACTGGATTTTTACATGTGTGACTGCCTGACTTACAGATGAGGGCTGAAGTTGTTATATTGCACTGATTTCAATAAATCACTCTAACAAGATGTATACTGTATAATGAGTCGCTTTAAATAGTCAAGGCTACCTCCACACAGCATGTGAAAAATAACTAGTTTGTTAATGAATTGTTCTCCTTGTTTTTCTTCACTCACTGACACAAATGTGTATACAGTGATTGGTTTGCGTTCCCGTGCCTATTACAACAGAACCATGGAGACTTCAAGCTCACTTTCGAAGCTAATGATTTAAGAAGAGTTTAATTAGTCATGCCAGCTGCAGCAGGATATTTGTCATCAGTGAAAAGGTGATTCTGTGGTCTGACATTAATGAATAATGGTAGCTTAATCTAGGATATATGCCATGTTGCCTCGAAAGTAACCTTGGACACCTAAGTAACCTCATGGAGTAACCTTAGTTTTAATTCCAGTTGTTTGAAAACAAAGCTTTTCTGGAAAAATAAACAGTAGAATTTCTACTTTGTTGCTATTGCTCAAGTTAAGCTGTGTTTATGCAGTTCAGTCCAATTATGTAAACATAAGGCACTTTGACCAGACTGATATGGCCCAAAATAGACGAAGAGCACTTTTCACAATAACACATAACAGCAGCACTTATATACAGTACGAAGGGCATAGGTTTGGTTACAGGACATGTAGGAACACTGTGTTCCCCGGGTCCTATGTTCCCCGCTTTGTATGTGACCGGGGAACATAGGACCCTTTCTCTAACCCTAACCCTAACCCTACCCATTTTCAAAAAAGGGTCCTATGTTCCCCTGTCACATACAAAGTGGGGAACATAGGACCTTTTTTGGAAAAACGGGGAACATAGGACCCGGGGAACATAGGTACGACCCCGTATTTCAGCTAGTGACGCTAACATGCGACAGCAACCAGGTTTAGCTTGCTAACTGAAACTAGCAAACATGAGTAACTAGCATTAGTTGACATTATGTTTTCCAGTAAAAAAAAGTGACTTAGGTTAAATAAATAAACAAACCTAACTTAATTTGATCACTTAAGGTCTGGGTGGTTAAAAAAAAAGAAACAAACAAACACACTCTAACGTTGCCTGTTGGTGTCCCTCTCGTTTTCGGTGACAACAAACGAGAAAAGGTGTAGGCTTGGACAAAGTCACGTAGGCACAGAGATTTACCTGTGTGCTTGAGTTATGGACTGACAGTCGTAAAAACTCACCGCTGTGTTGTCAGAGCACATCCTCACCTGTGGTCTCTCGTTTTCTCTGTGACTCGCAGCGAGAATCTCGCCGAAATCTGATTTCGCCTCTGTGACGCGTTTATGTTGCTTGTAAAATCCGCTCGCTCGCTCACTCTCGCTCTCGTCTCACAGCGTCAGATCTCGCGAGAGAAACAAGCAACCGGGCCAAGACCAAAACTATTGAAACAAGCTACTTCTCTCTTAATTGTATTTTTTATTTTTTTTAAATATAGATATACAAAACAAATAAACAAATAAACTTAAACAAAATGACTACAAGAGGGTCTTAAACCAGCTTTTAACATTTATTTAACATTATAAAACAGATGGGATATAAACATTTGCAAATTAATTTTAGACTGTTGTATCAAGTACATTATATACACAGAAAACCTCTGATAATTAAACGTTGCCCACACACACACACATAAATATCATCCTGAATCCACAAATGTATTATTGCTTTTTATGTGCTCATCTTCCTTTTTTTATTTTAGTTCCAGGACTTCAAATGGATATGCCATAAAAGCTGAACCAAACTCAGTCGTTCCCTCTTTCACTTTGAATATATAAGAAATAAAACAAACAACGATAAAACATTTTTTTTACCGTCTCTATATCTGAATGGCTTGTACATAGGCAGAGTGTGGGTGGGAACATCTCTGCTGTCACCTGTGTGTATGGGGCATTTAAAGAACATAATCAAAAATATCTGCTTGAAAACTCATGGAGCTGGTTACAAGCCTGAATATGGAACTCCCTTTGAGCGACAAGCCCAAAAAACCTGCAACCTGCAGCAACCAAAATTTGTAAGTAACTTTACAGAAAAACAAGACCAAAATGATATAATAATTTAATATCCATATAATAAGTGGATTTCATCTCCCCTGGTGCACTAATAGACAACAATAGACCCTCTTGAGTGGTCAAAACAGGAGGAAGTGCCCTACTGGCTGCTATTCATTTGTAGCCTATATATAAAGCAAAAATAATAAATGGAAAAAAATTCTAGTGGAGAAAAGTGATGCAGTGCCCTATAAGATGCCCTTGCAACGTTGTTTCCTATGGGTGACCTTCCAATAAAAAAAGGGCGCTGGTATATAAGTTCCTGACTATCCCTAAATGAAGTGTGTCCTTAGAGGAAATGATATTCAGTGCTATATAGAAAATACTCATCTTGGTGATAAAAAAAAATGAATAGTGCTGTGCTGTTAAGGATGTAATTATTAAGATTTCATTCGGAATCCTCAATGATGATCAATGATGAAGAAAGGTCATGTAAAAAAACTAAAACAAAATCACATTGACCTACAATACAGACAAAATCAACAACTTTATTGACCAAGGAATTTGGCATCCTCTTTGCTCTCTCATACAAAGTTCTGATTATATTTTTTAAATGTATATTTTCTCTTCTTCTGTTTATATATTTATGTTGTTTGTGTGTATTTGAGAGCAAAGCAGAACCAAGTCAAATTCCTTGTTTGTGTGCACAAATTTGATAACATACCAAGGCTTTCTTGCATATCTTCAAAGACGCTGCACTTGTGACAGGTGACAAATAATCATACAAAATGCAACTTGCCCCAGGTCACACTTTGGACATGCCTGCCTTATAGTCTATTGGGGAGTAGGGACATGTCCCATCTGTCCATACACAAACCTAGGCCCTTGCTTTATAAACACAGACTAGTAAACCTAAGCAACAACAGATTAATTTTCACAATTTATTTCCTTATATCCACCTACTCTCAGACCATCACCGGTAATTGAGGACTTGAAAGCCACATTTCAAAAGAGAATGTTATCAAAATGACTGATATTTGTTTGTAAAGGATGAAAGTATGGGGGAGAAGAGCAAATGCAGCGGGACCTCCTACAAGGTCGTACTCTCTCCATTCATCACCGGCGTTTGACACAGTGGTCCCAATATCCTAAAGCATGGAGTGGTCTTGAATGGGCATCTTAACCCTGTGTTCCGGGATGAATTGCTCCTTTAGTGTGACAGCCACAGTGAGATGTGTGTTGATTACTTGCCACACGCACTCATTACTGAGCCACAGAAAGGCATTATTTGGGTACAAATCAGGGGGCCAGAGAGAGATAATGTTTCCTGAAAAACCACCCGCGTGTTGATAACTGACACCTTAAGTCATGCATATTGATTAAGTTCGAGAGGCATTAGCGAAATCAGTAGAATCTGCATCGTATGGGGGGTAGTGTGTGGCTGCAGCAACAGTGAGTGAGATCCATTTAAAGACGTCTAAATACTGGAGCTGTGCTATAGTGATAGGAACAGTAAATAAATCCAGCCTTCAGAATGCATTAGTTTTAGCCTGTGATACCCCTTTGTGATAGAGTGTGTTTGTTAAATGAGTCAGTTTTAAGATATTCCTTCACAAAACGGCCATCTTGTGCACTTTATTTATGGGTTACTTTCTATCCACTACCCTTCATTTTCTGCAAATTGCTGTAAAACGGCTTACTACTACTTTGATGTCAGCAGCTCTTCAATTATTGTTTTATGATGAGGTGTTATGAGCTGCGGTGATCACTTCCCTTCCACCTACTGTGATTCCCTTTTTATATATAAGTCTGAGGTAGTTTTAAAGCCCATAATCTGTAATCAGGGTCGCAATATTGCAGTTGTGCCATTAATAAAGAAGTGCAGCACTCCAGGTGTGCTGGAACCCAATCAATGTGTGTGCAGAAGTCAAAGGCGTTTGCAGCGACACATCTTTCCTGGAAAACTGTGTCTGGCTTCCCAGAATCTACCTCAGCAGTAAAGAGAGAGAGACACCTCTTCAGATTTCCTGCTGAAATCCAATGTGGCATCTTCAGTTTCCAGAGATTTGCGTTATAGCTTTTCAGTCATGATTATGAGGTAACCACCAGCACAAACAGGAGGTGGAGACCGCATGAAATAAAACACCATAGTGAATGAACATAAAAATGCACAGCACATGGATGCTTCCTGGGGTAAAAAGAAAATGCAATCAGATTCAACTCAAATGTGTACATGTACTAAAAGGACACACAGACATGCACCAATCACAGATCCACGGAGCTCAGAGGCATTCATTATTAACAGAGGAAATCATAGGAGGTTTTTAATTGGAGATGCTCTTGTGGGTGTCTCAGAGGTAAGCGGGGTGCTGTCACTGTCGATCTGCAAACTTCCTCAGCTCGGAGAAAAACGGCGGGACGTCGCACTTTCATGTGCACCTCCTGTTGACTGTGAAGGATGTAATTTGAAGCCGTCCTTCTCCTTTCACCGCAGCCTCTGATTAGCAGTCCTGAATCCCAGGCTGGAGCATATTAATTCAGGAATGGCAGTCTGGGAATCACCACCATTAGTGGGACTTATGAAAGGGAGTGAACGGCAAAATATGCAAATGAATAGGAGGCATCACCTTGGCTGTCAATCACTAAAATGAAATAAAAATTCTGTACAGCTGCTAATAATACCTCGCTAGAGGGAGGGAGTGCAGGAATGCAGATGAAGAGAGACGCGGAATGGGGGGAAGTATGATGAATCAAAGCCAGCGGACTTGTGAGGCTGTGATCATTGCAGGCACTCAGGAAGTCTGTGTGAAATGAGCCTATAGGAGTTAATGATAGGTAGGACATTTCTGATCATCAGAGGTGTGTCACTGCCTCATTGTCACCTATCAGCACAGTCAGTATGTTTACATGACATTAGAGAATAAAACAATTAGCGTGTTATTCCAACTAAAACCAGACTTTCAAAATACATCTAAACATGTTAGTCTGACTGAAATTGGACCAAATGGAAATGCTTAAAGTCAGACTAACAGACCCAGATCATGTGATTGGTAGTTGAATTACTGCTTCATGTACACATTCAGTTGAACCAGAGTCAGACTCAAGCTGACCTGGGTGCTCTGCATCAATTTTATGCTCTGTAAGCATAAAGAAGTGGGTAATTTAAAGTTCATGGATTGTAGGAAGACTTGGAATGGTGTTTGACACTGCTTAATACAAACAAGCTGAAAGAGGGATTATTGCCCCCTGGCATAGTGGAGGCAGACACACTTCAATAAAGCAATTCTCCACTTGTGCTCATATACTTGGTAGTCTAATTGAACGGCGTAGCTTGACTAAACTGAGCATTGAAACGTACTGACTGTTGCGACTTCCTGCATGTTCCCATAACGACAAGCCTCGCTTGACCATGATTACACAGCTCTGTTCACAAAGAGGCTCAGACGAGGAGTTGTTCTTTTTTCATCAGAACAATCAGACGTTAGCACAACAGAAGCTCTGAGCGCGGGATGTTAATATCAGACATGTCATATGAAGAGGGGACAACATCTCATTATAGCCTAAAACTGCTTGATGTTCCGTGTTTGGCTCAGTGTCTGAACCCGGGCCCAGTGTGCCACAGAGCGTCTGGTTGGTCACACTGTGCTGGCTGGCACGATGAACTGAGAGTCCCACTTGCTTGTCACATATTGACCCACTTCGTCTGACAGCTGAAAAATCAGAGCCATCAGCCCGTGTGCTCTCTCTCTCTGTGTGTATGTGTATTTACTCGCCCTCCAGCGCTACCTTCTCTCTCGAGGCTTCTGGGGCCTTACCTCATTTGCGCACATCACAGCAACTTGGGACTGGGCTGACAGGCTCATTTTCCCCACTCTGCATGGAGCAGCGCAGCAGCAATGCCGAGGAACAACCTGGCACCTGGAGTGGTTTTAAAATTAGCTGCTTGCTCTCTGTCACTAATGCACAGGGAGCAAGAGCCTCCCTGTGAGTGTGCGGTGGGCAGGCACTCAGCATGCGCAAGCCACAGCTGATGATGATATGTAGGTGTACAGTGGTCTCTGTGTTGACTGAGGTTGCATTGACAAGCTGGGACGAGATGTGAGAGGGAGATGGGCGGGGTTGCAATCCTGTGTCGAAAGCGCTCGCTGTCTCACCACTCAGTAGGTGAGAATTGTGCCCGAGGCTGTTGGTTGATTGCTTTGATGTGAAATGATTTCTTTTTAAGTGGCTGCAAGGTGCATAGACCATCAGCATGGCCCTGGTCTTGTTGTCACATTGTCATCTTGGCTTATAGGTTAGAACTCAGCAGCTGCTCCCATTTGAAGGTAAAAGGACCTGGTCCTGGCAATGAGGTGAAAATTAAACATGGAGGAAAGGTGGGAGTAGAATCTTCACACAAATAAGATAAAATTAAGTGCTTCAAGAAATTGGGGAGTGTGGGTTCAAGCAGATAACCTCAGAGATGTTTGTTTTTAACATAGTCCGTTAGGTCCCTCCACACTTTAGGCAAAGAGTTGCTACACATTCCCACTTGTGCTCACATGGGCTCAGTTCCATTCTTACTCAAATGGGGGGTCCATATCAGTCTAGCTTTCCATGCATGCATACTCAGGCTAGCTTTACACGACAACGATCTGAACACAAACCGCAAAAGTGGCGTTCCCACTTTTTATTTCGCGTTTAGACGAGCCTCTTTGGGTGGAAATCTGCATGCACACAGTGACGCAAAAGTGTGTGAAATTTGATGTAGTATGCATGCCAGGTGGCTAGGTGGCACTGTGAAGCACTGTAATACAACAACACCAGGAGCGCGCGCATGCGCTGAAACGTCCTTCTACTTCTCTCTAGTAGCGCTGAGTAGCCCACAGTCGAATACCAAAACATTAACTCGGCGTAATTGCTGAAATGACTCCTGGATAGGTATCAGAGCAGCTAAGGCAACTTGAATGTCTGACTGATGGATTATAATCCGACATGTTTGTTGTTGTTTGGCTGTACTGCACATGGATCTGACGTCAACGCGTACGGGAGGATAGCCAGCGTGAGCAGCTCAGAGAACACTTTTGCGTTTTCAACCCTTTAGACGGGAACGCGACGGCGGAGAGTTTTTAAGATTTCCACTTGGGATGGTGGGTTTATTTTTTTGCGTTTTTAAGCCACAAAAATGCCGTCGGCGTCTATACGAAAGGCAAATCTGATAAAATATTTTGTCGGTTTCACCCGGGAGCATTGCCGTGTAAAGCCAGCCTCAGTACCATATGGGCAGCTCATGGCCAAGAGGAAAGGAATTGGACTTGTCACCGGAAGGTCGACAATTCAATCCTGGGAAGGGCCAAGGGCTGGATTGCCCCTGCTCCCCAGGTGCAGATAAGTGCTGTCCACTGCCCCTGTACCCAGCTTGTGTGGGTTCACTACTGGTGTGTAATAAGGATGGGGTCAAATCACTAACTGGTTTGTCTGCAAAAATGTTGAAGTAGCGGTAATTTCTCACCAGCAGTCCACTTCTATTTGTGCCACTAACTGGACTAGAAAGTAGCCTGTGCAGTCTGCAGGTATGGTACCAGTGACCACAATGATGTCCACAATGGGTCAGTGTGTTCTCTCTGTTGCCAACATGACGACTGGGGGTCACAGCGGAACACTGTCCTAAGACTTCTGCTGAAAGATGATAAACATCAGCTGCGTTATTGCTTTTGAAAACAAGTTCATAACTGCTCTGGAAGTTATGAAGCCATGTAGCATTACCGCGTAATGTCCCTCATCTCATCCTGCCCTGCTTCCCTACCGCCGCTGCTCTCGGTATCCCCGTCTTTATAGGACAGACAGCATCTGTTGTTCAGTCACGCTCACACAGTGGATAGAACATCCACCAAGTGTGGAGGTGGAAATGGAGCGATCAATTAGATTTTAACAAATGACTTTCTGTGTATTACCCAGCAGCTGTTAAATCGGTCAACCTTAGCACACCGCCCTCTCTGAGGGGACGTGGGAGAGGAGGAACAGGGCTTGTCTGCACCGCATGCTACATCATGGCAAACTGCAGAGAAAGTCAGCTGTGGCCCGGGGCATGAGCGTGCTGCGCGTAGCATGGCTGTGAGATGGAGGGACGGAGGATGGAGGTGGGTCATTTGGACCCCAGGGGCCCCTCGTGGAGATGGTGCAGGGACTGAGGGCCAGGAGATGGGCACGCTGCATATGGAGGTCCAGAGTTACCTTAGGCAAAGGCCAACCAGGCCATTTGTTCACTTCCTCTTCCATTAAATATATAAATACAACACATTCTTCTGTCTCTGTTAAATACGTTCATACATTCATAAATGCAGAAACAAGGCTGTATGCACAGGCACAAACTTACTATATAGAGGACAGACCCACTTTTAGTCCTATGACTAACCTCACTCTTTAAGGGTACAAGCACAACTCAGCAAGGCAGCTCCCTAAATGATGTAGTTTTATGGTAAAGTGCTCCTAATGACTCAGAAGAACATCTTAAATGGCCACTTAAAAGCCTTACAGGGCCATAAACTGTGTGACACAGCAGTGGGATCAGACCACACAATACTCATTGAGTGATTGAATGCATCGTGTTGTGTGTGTGTGTGTGTGTGTTTGGAGGGTGAGACGAACAGATGGACAGACAGAAACTGCATGTGTCATCCACTTGCTGCGTGGATGGAAATAAGTGAGAACATTTAGATAATGCAAGGGGAAGTTATTCTCACCTTATATACACTTTATGTCCTTGTGTCAGGTTAAAGGACTGCAGCCCCATGCAGAGAGAAACACGGCATTTCAAAAACACATTTTCTATCATAATTTGGAGTCTTGGAGTCAGTCGTTTAATCAGTAGAAAAGAACTACATCCTTCAAAATGCCCATTACTGAACAGTCAGTGTAATCACTGTGCACAATAGAGCAGAAAGCCTATACTTATGGAAAATACTGTATAACAGCAGAAGGGTTGGCGTCGTCTGACTTTAGGTTTTGATAAGATGTTTGCCATGCCAACCTATGGAGATGAAAAAAGGGGAAAAAATAAAGCTGCCAGAAAAGATATTTCAATATTAACTATAAAATAAATATGTGTGTTTCTGTGTCTCAGTAGAAATGTGAAATGTTATAATCCATATTATCTTTTTTCACTATATATATATATATATATATCAATTTTTACCACTGGTAAATTTTTCTTTGTATTTTTGTGTTTTTAATTAAATTTGAATGATTGACTGATGGACTGCAGTGATTTTTTTTTTCATCCAGGCATTTCAAAACATCCATATTAATAGTGAGCTTTTATAACAGATTAGATTCTAGCATAGCCGTGGCGGCAGCAGCAGCAGCAGCAGCAGCAGCTGAGAGGGGACATTTTCAAAACAGATATTGCTGCCTCTGACTCATTCTGATAAAGCAAAATGCAATTTTGCTTATGATGAGAATTACTCTGTAAATTAATTTCCACAGCAATTAATTCTCATGTCTCACCATATAAGATGCAGCCTGCTGTTTGGGAGAGGTGATAAAATGCAACATAATTGGATTGATTATTTCATATATGTTTGTAATGACTAAGCTATAATGGTTTTCTCTTTTAAATGAATTTTTTAACTATTATGGATGGCCTGTGATGTCCACGTGGTATACTCAACACCCTTTGGGCTCTCAGATATTTAATAAATATCCCTTTATTGTGCTTTATTCCATAGGTAAAGCTCAAGTATTGACTCTCATGTCCGGGCTGCCTTTCATGTCTCCTCCCCCCATCAGTTACCAACCCCCAGGTCTAATAAACCCATCCAGGAGCATTTCTTAATTAAACCTTTATTTATCTACTTGATTGTTATATAGAAAGGACAGGGTTAAGTCTGTAATTCTCTATCTCATATTGGGACTTGACTGGTTTCTGCCCCAGGGGAGGGGGTATTTATAAGCTGAACGTCAGGCCCACTGAGTGCTATAGCGTACATAGGCGTGTAGGCTAAAGGCTTAATAATAAGGCAGCCAGTTGTCCTTAAGAGGAATAGAAACTAATGAGATGAGGGTATGAAAGAGACAAAGGAGTAAAGATAAGAAGGCGGAACAGATGGTTTAATATTTAAACTACAAACAAAACAATTTACAAATGATAAAACAAAGAGCCATGGTTTTAGTTACCGGAGGAAATCAAGTAAAATATGGGGCTGAATCACAGTAGACTGCGGAGAAAAAAAAGTCTTCAAACTGTGGACATTTTTATTTCAGTGGCTGGGAGGCAGGAAGCAATTACACTAACAGCAGTGAAGAAAAAAAAAATCCTTCGAAGGTGAACATGATTGGAATATGTGTTTCCTGTTGGGTTTGCTGTACACAAGTGCACACAGTAACAACTGAAGTGCAAACATTTGCCACGTTTTACCCTGCGGTTTGATCATCACATGTTGTCCTTTAGTGGTGGATCACAGCTCTCACTCACACCACACGGGATAATATTTCCAGTTCTGTCACCAACAGGATGTGCTGCTCGGCCTGGGCTTCAGGCGATCTGTTGCCTTCAGGCACACAGAGCAAATAAGTGTTCAGCCAAATAGGTGTCTTAAATTTCACGACCCAACAAGGAAATAAGGTTGATTCTGACATGTTTCTAAATACGCTCTGTCACTTTAGAGGTCTGGCACTTTATCCTTGCACATTTTAGTCTCTGCTTCACAGGTTTTTAATGCTTTGTTTTGCTCGCGCTTTGAATCACAGGTTTTAATGTCAAGTCTTGCGCATAGAATAATGCACTGGTTTATATTTAGCTTTGGAAGTGTTGTAGTTCAAGTGCAATATGTACACCATGTTTTTATGCTTTTATTGTATTATCTATTTGGTCTATTGTATGTCCTTATGACGATGATTGCTGTCGCTGTCATATTGTGCAATATTCTGGAGCTGTTTTGCACTTTTGCACAAAAACAAACCTCAGATAAAGTATATTTAATTATTTGATGTGATGTAAATGTCCTACAGAAGTAGATAAAGCTGAATGCACAAACTAAAACCTAAAGATCCTCCCTACTTATAGGTTATTACACATAATAACCTATCATATTCTCATATAAAATGAATATAATTGACCCTCATGTTCTCTATATAGTTCATCTTGCTCTTTATTTGTACAAATTTGGCTATGACTTGTATGGCCTCTGCATTGGGTTCACTGTAACAAACAGTTGCATGGCAACCAGGTTCTCAGTCGGAGTTTCCAGTGACATTCACACCCTCACCTTGCATTTGAG
The DNA here is from genome assembly GCF_963457635.1 of Microchirus variegatus. Taxonomy (NCBI): domain Eukaryota; kingdom Metazoa; phylum Chordata; class Actinopteri; order Pleuronectiformes; family Soleidae; genus Microchirus; species Microchirus variegatus. The sequence goes on along the minus strand of NC_139812.1, from coordinate 16,427,256 downwards.
GAAGATAATTGTGTTTCCTGTATCTTCCCATCCTTAATGTGTAAGAGGTGCGACTATATTCTGTCAGGATTTACAAATCTAATCATTATTAGTATTAGTAGTATTATTATCATCATGGGCCAGTCAGCATAATATAGTCAGGTTAATATTGTGGTGGAGCAGCAATATTTCTTTATGTTTATGACTCTGACTTTAAGTCCAGCGATGTACTAATGCTGCCTGTGTAGTGAACCCTGCATACATTTAAGTAAACTTCAATTCTTGCCATCTGTGTTGTGGTGTGACCATGCATTAGAATCCACCAGTGTTGTTTTTGACAACCATCAGATTTAGTCTTAGTCTTTTGGACTGCAATGCTTATTAGTTTTAGTCAAATTTTAGTCACTTCTATATGTGATAGTTTTAGTCGACGAAAACTCAAAAGGGTTTTAGTCAAAAAAAAGAAAAAAGAAATATAGTCTTTTAACAAACTTATTTAAGTATTGGAGATTGCTGTTGGGCAGTGTCACACATAAGTTGTGAAAATAGCAGCAGATCTAAAAGTGCAACACTTCTGCTGGCCGCAGTTTTGTCAAAGAAATGATTTCGTCATCGTCATTGTTGACTAAAACAACACTGGAATCCACCTGCCTGCTGACTAAGGATGGGACTCACCTCTTTTTTTGTGTGTTCCGATAGTGATATTAGTCAGATATAGTGATTTTGGACCATTTATGAAGCCGTTAACAACACATTTTGTGCTGAGTCATTTCAAAGACACAATTCTCCAGCTGTGTAACAACTACAGTATTGTTATCCCAAAGAGAACAGCCCAAATATGACTCAGCTAAAATGCTTTAGCTGGTTTTTAGTAAAAAAAAAAAGTACAGTCTGTGCGTAGTGAAGCATGTGATATATAGGATTTTTGGATTGTATCGGATTTTACTTTTTTTTATCTGTCCGATGTCTGATCCAATGATTTTGACCGGTATCATCCCCATCCCTAACACAGATGTTACAACTATTTTGCCTCACTTGACAACTATGTCACTTAATAACATTGATATAACTTGTATGAAACAAATTTTCTTTTTTTCTGGCACATAATCTACAAATACAACCTTCCACATAGTATTTGTGCAGATGTAAGCCTATCTCCTGTGCTCCTGGTGGCCAAAAAATGAAACTGCATTACACCTAAAATTGAAAGCCAACCAAGCTCTCATTGAACATTCCGCTGTCCTTTCTCACTAACCCCTCCCCAACCACGTACCCCAACGACCCTCCTCACCTCCAGCTGAGAACAGCTTAGGTCATTACAATCTGCTGTCAAAACTTGTGAACACCCTGCTCTGGAGCTGCCAGGATTTTGTGAAAACAAGAACAAGGAGGGTAAGGAGGTGAAATCTGACAGTGGGAGCAAGGCCTTAAATATTTTCACTTTCTTCCCTTCTTTTTTCCCCTGCCACAATTGACCGCATGCTGATGCTTGCAGCTACTTTGTGGCGGACTGCACTAATGTGAGGGCATATGGAGTTACATGGAAAACATGGAGAAGGAGCCCGTTACCCTGAAATTGAGGAAGGAAACGTCTCCGGACTAATTGCGGAGCCGAGGTATCAACGCCTGTTAAAAACACATGAGAAGGCTTCTTAAGGAAATTCAATTAAATGTATTTGTATCGTGCCGAATCACAACATACATTAGCACAAGCAACGCCGTATAGGTCAAGAACTTACAATAATGTAGCTAAAGTCAATAGATTCCCCATTGACCAAGCACTTGGCAAATATTTTACTTATTAGCTGTTTGTAAAATAGCCAAGACTGGGTCAGAGAATGAAAAAAAAGTAATCTCTGCTGTGGCTTAGTAATAATATATTGAGCCATTAGTAGCAGCATGAAATGCTGACCTGAGTTGAATCATTTCAACAACTTTGCTGGAATACTAATGGAGGCCTTACAATCAATGTAACATTTGGCAAATACTTGACTGAATCTAGATTAAGATGAAGATGGAGGATGTCGAGGTAGTGTGTGTCTTTATCATATGGGGACAGTCTTTGCTTCAAACCCTTCATCGTGAGGACATTTTAGTAGGTTCACGCAACTTTAAAGAACTTTTTGAAGGTTAAAGCTCACATAGAGTGGTCCTGTTGCACATGTGAGTTATGGAGGTCTACTTACATGCATTAACTTTTTTTTTGTTTGTTTTTATGGTCAAAAACCTCCTAGTTGATGTAAATGAGCCGATAGAAATCTCTCCTTACTGACGCTCTCCTCAGCCGCTGTGTTTCAGACTGAAATCTCACACCCAGAAGACAGACTGTGTTGTGATTGGCCAATACCCGGAAGTGACATAATCAGCACACCAGCTCTCAGAAGTGCAGCTCCCCCCTCTGGAACGGTGGATGCACTGCTACTTATTATCAAAACATTGTTTTAACAATGTTTAAAAATAGCTTCGTCACGACTCTCCGTCGCAGTCCCTTTTATGACTTTGACCCGGAGTCAGACCCAGAGTCAGAAGACACTGTCGGGTCGTGAAACACCTCCACAACGGACGTTATTCTTCTTCTGCGGTTCAATGTACGCAGCCGGATGTGCCCGGACCAGGAGGATCCGCTGTTCAGGAGAGCATGCGCGATTAGTGCACAAGAGGGGTACATGCATGGGGGGGAGGGGGGGCAGATGGCAGTTTGATTGATGCATCACTATCCAATTCCTTTGTTCGGGCCATGCAATATGATTGGATGGTCTTTTTATAGGTCTGTTTTGTTCCACACAAAAAACCCGTTACAATCGGGTTGTGAAGAGGATTTTAAGCAATACAGTAAAACATGCCCCAGAAAAATTATCTCCCACCCCACCTTTAAGGCTTGGTAAAGGTGAAAAAAGGCCCATTTAGTTGAGATGGTTAAGATGAGGGTAGTGGGGATACATTAGATCCATGAATGTCCTCACAAGTGTAGAGAGACAAGCGTTAAAGCGTACTTTGGTTTTTTCCAATTTGTATCCTGACAACAGTCAGTTTGATTTAATCATATAAGGATTGACAAGATGAGGCAGAAGCAGCGGGGTTTTTTTCCCCCATTCATCTGAACGACAAAATGGTCTCAGACTTTTTGGACTTCATGTGTGATGCTATCGGGAAAAAAAGGGAGCCGTGCAGGTGTCAGCGTGCACAGGAAAGATGTTATCTCAACTGTTTACTTCTATGTTGTCTGTATCAGGATTTTTCAATTTCAGCTCAACCAACGATCTTTGCTGTCATGCTGGGAAGAACGCAGCATTTCTCGTTTGAACGGCGCGACTCTAACGGGATGTGTTTCTCTCTCTGCTCTGCTCTGAATATTGAATCAGCCCAGTGATTCAGACAATATAAAACTGAACTGTTTCTCCATTATCCACTGACATTAATTTGAAATGAGTGTGAAATCATTTGTCTGCTTGGACTTGCTGTCCTGTGGCGTGGGGCTGTTTGGTGTTTGATTTAGTGTCACCTCTTTGCCCAGAACTCTGTTAATCCTCTGTTTGTGTTCAAACACCTCAGCTGGTGGCTCTGGGTCGGTCTGTCTCCGCACTGGCTGCTGGGAGCAGTCTGTCTCGTTGGCTGCTGGTGGAGCTGGTCTGGAAGGCACGCGGCCTGCTGTTGGGGACAATGTCTGATTTTAGAGGTTTGTGACAGTGCTTGTGGATCTATTTTCCCTGAATATCTGTCATATTAGCATGCACATTTTCCTTCTCTGTCTGTCTATAACCAAATTAGCAAGACTGACTGGAGCATATTGATAAAAAAAAAAAAAGCACAATCAATTTGGCAAGCTTTTCTTTAATTGATTTATAAATGACTGAAAGTATACCTCATCAATGCAAAATGAATCTCCTGATTTGTTTGGAAGGCTGTCTCGTGAAAGCCACATCGGTTATGAGAAAGTTATCCAAGTCAGACATGAAACACAACTTTTGTTTTTCACAAATTAGCTCCGCTTTCAACCCGTCGCCCCCTGTAGGCTGCACATGAGCTGTTCACTGGGACCTTTAGGGTCACCAGAAGACCCTGTGATCGGCCCGGAGCCCTTCCCCTTACTCAGCTCCTGAATAGTACCCCTGATTATCTCATAGTTTTGTTGGCTGTTCCCTCATCTCCCCTTTAAAAGGACTGCATTACTTCCAGCTCCCCAGACTTGTCAAAACTAATTTGCTTTCCTATTATCCCCTCAACTGATTTCACCGTCACCCCTCCCTCCACAAATCTGCAACCCTCCACTTCCCTAATTCCAAAACTCCCAACACGACCTGGGCAACCCCTGAGCTCCCTCCGGCCCCATCCTGTGTGCTCCTGTGATATTTCCTAAACCCTGTGTCCCTTCTCTAGCACTCTTACCAGACGCAAACTCAGCACAGGAGTTTTCCTTTCATCTCAAACCATTGGAGAAAACACATCACTTGTCACATACAGACCAAACGGCCAGTTGTGGGAATCGATGTCGACAGCGAGTCACCGACTAGTAAACAAAACCTGTCCGAGACTGATCAACGAACCTGAAAAAAGTTTTTGTTTGCCAACTCAGGCAGCACTTCCACCATCATATCCTTCACAGCACATCACCCCTGCCTGAACCCACCCCACCCATTCCTCTCCCGACAATTAGCGCCTCACCAGTGACAACACAGAGGATCTTCATTAGTGAAGAATGCTCAGTTATATCAGTTGATAGTTCCTTTCCAAAATTAATTATCTCACTTGCAGGGTACAGCTGACTGAGCCTGCCCTAACCCCAGTGCACACCGGTTTACCGATGTGACTTAGTTTGAGCTCCAAGATCTACTTTCTTCTCTCTCCCCGTCATTCCCTCCCTACTGTTCTCCACAATAATATCGATTACTTTTTATATTGTTCAAGACTTATCGTGTGCTCATGTGATCCATTTAAACCAGGGGTCTCAAACTCAAATAACCTGGGGGCCAATGCGCATCTATTGTGGTCAAGAAAGGGCCCGGCCTAGAGAACAAAAAAGTTCAACTGTTCACAATATTGCGTCATGATATCACACAACGTATACTTAACAATACCATTTATGATGCAAAATGAATGTATTAATATCAAAAACAGACATTTATTTTAAATTACATCAATAATAGTGTGGACAACTGTAATTAAAATTCGTACCAGGAGCTGTTTCGGCCACTGCCATTTGTGGCTCAGGCCCTAACAAGCGTATTTATATATGTAATTGAATGTTGTATATGATAGATTTAATAATGGGAGAATTATGACCAAATGTCTACTTATTACTGTAACAAAACACATTGTGAGTAAACATATTATATTCTATCACCTCGCTGGCAGCTGTGCCTCAGCTACACACTGTGTTTAAAAGTCAGTGAGGCCATGTTTTCATTATAACATGATATTAAGTGGGGGGCCGCATGTAATCGATTGGGGGGCCGCATGTGGCCCCCGGGCCGCCAGTTTGAGACCCCTTATTTAAACCAACTACCTTTTCATTCAAAGTAGATAAATGGACGCCGATCTTGTTCCTCGTCCTGTACGACCTGCAGAACGAGCAGAACTGTGGCAGATTTACAAGGGGCTCGTCACACACCGGTCCTCTCTCTCTATATAATCCAGCTCCTTCGGTCGTCCTGTGGGGCATCACAGAAATAGATGCCACGGCCAGATATAGCTGAAACAGAAAAAGGTGCAAAGGAGCCTTCTCATGAGAAGAGATGAGGAGGGAGGTGAAAACTTCCGAGAACATATGGTGTCGGTTGCGCAAGATGCTGTATATTGGCTCAAAACATGTTTGTGCGCTAATGAATAGCTGTGACATCTGAGATGTGTTCAAGGGAAAATTGCTAATCGGGAAATACAGCACTGTGCAGAAATCTTAAGCCACCATTAGATTTGTTGACAATAGAGGATAATTATTTCTAATTCATTGTACTGGAACACATCCAGAAAATATTTTTGCAGTTTTTTTATTTTTTTTTTTAAAGCATTTTTTAGGAAAAAAACATCCTCTACAGGTGTCAAGTATTTAGCGTGATCCACCCTGACACTTGAACAATAACACAGCTCTGTTGATACTGGAGTGGAACCTTAATTAATGTTACTGGTAAATCCTGTGTTTGTCCTACTATTTTTTTATTTATATTTTATTTTTACCTTTACTTAACCAGGGAAGAATCACATTGAGATATATATCTCTTTTACAAGTGAGCCCTGGCCAAGGCAGCAGCACACAATTAGCATAAAACAGACAAGGTCTATTTCATTTAAAGAAAAATGTGCTGCAAAAAACGTCTATTACGCCAGGTTTATTCAAAACACATTACATTACATGCTCAAGCATGAGTTAAACCCATTGACAGCTCGCTAAGACATAAGACCAGCTTTTAAGTCGCATCACTTCATTCCAAATGCCAATGATCACAGAATTTGACAGACAGAAAAAACAACAACAAAGCTGCTGGTGCCCTGAAACGTTTGCAAAGTATATGTGCAAAAGTTGTGTATGTCCACAAAACAGTTCTATTATTTCAATTTAAAAGTATTGAAAGAAGTGATTTAGACACTGTGGAAACAGGCTCAGCATGTGGGAGCAGCAAAAACATCTTCTTATTTGGAAGTAATTACATTTGTTTTGTTGTTTAACTGACAGAAATGTCATCTAAACATGCTGTACTGTGGTGGCATTCACATTCAGCTTCTCTCCGTGGCCCTCTTTCTGCCCTCGAGCCAGAGACCTGCCTCTCAGAGGGTGGGCCATTTAGACATATTTCAAAGTAGCTCAGACAAGGGAACACACTTATTACACATAATTCTCCTCCCTCCTCCTCCTCTTTCCTCCCCCCTTGGCTCCCTCTTTAGTCACCCAGCTCTCCGCCTCTCACTCTCTGCAGCTCTCCCCTCTTCCCTGTAAGCTCACATGCTCCTCAGTCCGGAGGTAGATCACTTTAATTCTGCTTCACGGACCTTTTTCAAAAAACACCCAAGACCTAGAGACCTCAGAACCAGTGACCGTCGCGTGAACCCGGGCAGACCAGCCATGACCAGGATGCCTGTAAACACAGCCATCGTCTCATTCCCCCACAAGTGCTTTTGTTTCCTCTTCACAATGGAACAAGCATTTGATGTTGAGCAGTGTGTGTGTGTGTGCGTGTCCTTTCGGCTCATATACGTTTGATTTTGCATTCACTGGCCATCATGTCCATTAGAGTCAGTAACATCAGCTGTTTTTGTCAAGTGGTTGCAGACCGCTTGACCACGAACCGATTAAGGGCACCACAATTTACGAAAATTACATATATGTAGTGTATGTTTTAGGAAACACCTAACATACATGTTTTTTCTCACGCTTCTCTCTGAAGCTCTCATAAGAACAGTTTGGTCAGGAAACTAATATGAAACAAAAATGATTCAAATAAAGCAAATTATAAAGTTTAGACAGAGGGCCAATTGAGCCATGGTTGTGATGAAGTCATTTTATTGCACTTTTTTATGTAAGACCTTTCTTTGTGTTATTTTGAGGGGTTGCATCTGAACTCTGTGTTGCCAAAACAGTCTGACCCATCCAGGGACAACTAAAAAGTTCTCTTTCTCCAGAGATGCAGCTGTCCTAGATGAACAGTTTTTTTTTTATATGTGTGTCAGACCTAGAACTAAAACTAGAGGACCATGAATCCAGGCTTACGACTTTTCCAGGAGCAGAAGGAGCTGGAGGACTCCGGAGGGCAACTCGTACATTTTGGCACTGACTGGCGGCAACAAGTTAATCACTCAAATAATTAATGTACTATAACAAATGATTCCTACTTTGAGGGGAAATCTCTTAATTGATGTGATAATCATAAATGTAAATGGATTTTTATCTTTATTTCTTTTACTGTCAACAATTACAGTATACATTAAAAAAGAATTCGAATTTTGCTACAATAAATATTGGCTTCTCACATGGAAGCATACGGAGCCCCCGAAGTGACATTGAAGTGATTTTTTTTATTTTTTTTTTATTAATTAATTTTTTACTTTTTTTTCGACTTTGAAACTCGAGATCTTGAGTTTCCAAAAAATTATGAAAACAATTTTTTTTTCTTTTTTCCTATTTTTTTCGGAAACTCGAGATCTCGACTTTGAAACTAGAGATTTAAAAAAAAAAAAAAAAAAATCTTCTTTTTTTTTTTTCCCTCATGTCACCTTGGGGGCTCCGTAGAAGCACATGTGCAGACCTACAGATTTTTATTAACCCCGTATTGTTTTATAGCTGTTTAGCAACACTCTAGATGTGCCATTGATCTATTTGCGCCTGATTTCCTCATCACAATTCCCTCAAAGTAATTTGAGCACAAGTAAAAATCAGTCATTACAGAGCACAATTGTCTTCCTAAATACAGAAGTTCCTTCTTGCCTCTTATATTGATCAGTCTAATCAGTGCTGCTACAGACTGCTCATTACATTAACATCCAATTTTACTGCGAAAATATAGGGAAGCATGATTGTTTCTCGGAAAGTCAATCTCTCCGATGTTGAGCCAAAGAGAAGCAAGTGCACGAATGCACGAGTGGGACATTCTGTGGAATTCTCAGGGAGCGAAGTCTGTCTGGTTTACTTCAGAAACCGGTGTACATGCAAGTTTTTTTTTTTTTTTTTTTTTCTTTTTTGCAGCCTTGTTACTTACATGGCGCCTTCCTTAAAGGGCAGCCGGCTCATTCCTGTGCTGACTGACAGTGGGATTTGCAGTGATAATGTCTTCTGGTGCCAGAGGATTGGGATTAAACATAGTCCAATTTAAAAAGTAAAGTTGCCATGGTGATAACCTTCAGTTTTAGCTCAGATGGTACACGTGAGAAATACAGTGTTATTGTCCTGAGACAAGTCTATTTCAGTTCTGGCTTTGGCCATGATTGCACTTTCAAATCTTCTATCAAATTACAGGGCAGGTGACATTTTCCACACAATTTCTGCAGTGGGAAAAACACCCAGTGCACAAATATTCCCACTTTAGTAAATCAGGATCATAACATTGTTGGAACAGAGTCTGACATGAAGTCCTGCATGAGCCCCAGAGGACACATTTTTATGTCCTTTACCTCAGCAGCACAGTGACCTGTCGGCCTACCATTAGCCCTTCAAGTTTAGGCAAACTTTCCTCTACCATCCTAATTAAAGGGAAAGAATGCCTTTTTAGAGGGTCAAAAGCTTATGAGAGCTGACAGGGGGCCACTCTCGTGACAGTCTGTGGACCTAAGCATCCACAATAGGCTCTGGTTGTACAGGCCAGGAGACTCGCAGTTTGGGGTCAATTTATATCCCCCTCCGGGGCAGTCTGTTCACACCATCACACCTGCCTGTCAAAGGAGACATCATCAGGACATCACCACCGAGAGAACGGGGAGGGAAGGGAGAAGGGGGAGAGGGAGGGAGTGAGGATTTTTTAAAAATAAAAATAAGAAACAAACTCCAGCAGACAGCAATAAAACAATACAATTATTATCACTATTGACCCGAGCCAGTCTCAGCAGTACCCAGGAGGCGAAGCTTGGTCAATAGAAAAATTGCAACAGTCTCATGATAGAGCAGCCTCTGAACGGTGTGGCTACACTGCCTCCTACAGGAGGCTGTGTGAACTACAGAGTGAAACACATAAACTGAAGAGTGGTGATAATGCTTGTCTTTACTTTTACAGAGTACAATATAATGCTGATGGGTTACTTAAATTATAGGCCTGTGGTCGATAAGCTGTGATTTTCACATTAATGGTTGACGTGGTTAGGGCATATCGTGAGACAACCTTTACTTCGTGGTCTCCGCCTCATGTTTTGATTTTTATCTCAACTTCTAGGCATACAGAGTTGGAAAAACTTGAAGAAGATGGGGAGAAGCAGATAGAGGGTGGTGGAGACATTCATTCATTCGTTCTTCTACCGCTTTATCCTCCACATGAGGGTCGCTGCCGCCAATTCCAGCTGGCATAGCTGGCGAAAGGCAGGGGACACCCTGGACAGGTCGCCAGTCCATCACAGGGACACACAAGAGACAAACAACTATTCACTCTCACACCTATGGTCCATTTAAAATGTTAAATTTGCCCAAAATCTGCACGTTTTGGGAGGAAACCTCCATGGCAAACTCCATGTAGAAAGGTGATTTTGCAGAAAAAAACTATTACAAATGTACCTAATCACCTTACTTCAATTAGAGGTACACCTTATGTCCTTATTGTCATAATTCATTCATTCATCTTCTACCGCTCTATCCTCCAGATGAGGGTCAAGGGTCACTGGAGCCAATCCCAGCTGACATAAGGCGAAAGGCGGGGGACACCCTGGACAGGTCGCCAGTCCATCAGGGCAAAAAAAAAAAGAAGAGACAACAATCATTTACTCTCACATTCACACCGACAAGCAATTTAGAGTGTTCAATTTAATGTCATAATACAATTGATTTATAATTTAACATGTTTTACTGCACATCATCTCTTGATATCCTATTTCCAATTACAAGGACCAGGAAGTACAGAGCAACATTGCACGTCTTCGAAAAAAAAAAGAAGCAATTTAAATAAATACCGTTCTTGCTTCAGCTGATCACATTCATTTCATAGTTATTTCATTTAATACTATAAAGGGACTTTTTACACTTAAACATTAACACTAAAAACTCAAATGTTTGCGAGTATAAAAACACAATATATTAGGACTGCAAGAATTACATTCACAGTGGAGCAGTTGCAAAACAACTTTTATATTGCTTACATTCACGTAGAATTGAGAAATATCTACGTCATACAACATATTTACTCACAATATTACAGTGGGCAAATGTTGGGCATGTCGTCCAAATGTGGATGTAAGCAAATGAACTTTCTTATATCCAGTTTTCCTGTAGACGAATCACCGCTTAGGTTTCGACATTTCTGAACTGGCATCGAGTTTAAGTCAACCCTTCGGAAAACAATATACATAAAACAAGGGAAAGAATACATATGCATATGCATATGCAGTGCCATGACTGTATCACTTACACATTGTTAAATATGCATGAAGAGTTCAGCAGATGTGACTTATAGAGATGAAAAATGAAAACCAAACACATAAATAAATAAAAAAAAAGTAGCACACAATAAACAATGAGACGTGGCCCACTGGATCATTTCTATATAGAATATACAATAGCCCCTACACACTGTACAGTATATAAGTATATAGTAGGCTTTCCTCTGGTGACTCTGTTTTATAAACTCAGTAATTCTGTACGTGCCTTCAAACACAGTGGATTAACTTCACCGGTCGCGGGAGAGGCTCGCGTGGATCTGTCGTGCATGATCGTGTGTTTTCTTCACCAAGTTACAAACCGAGTGCACACAGCTCGTCAGATGTGTGACTGACAGGTGGAAGACTAATGATGTAACTCAAACACTGTTTGAACTGCTGCAGCGGGAAATATACAGATATCATTTGGCTTTAGACGAATAAGAAAAAGAGGACTTATTTAAAGCACAGTCATTATATGGTAACTTTATAATGTGGGAATGACATACAGTGCTTAATAAATGTGTTAGACCACCACCCAAAGCCACAGCTGCCATACATTAACAGCAGTGGTTATTATTAAAATAACTTTCTATGCTTCTGTAACGGTTTATACGCCGGTATATAGAAGTTCTTTAACCATAATGATATTTTTAATGCTAAATATTAGTCATGAATGTGATGTTTCTTGATTAAAATGTCAAATTATACTTATTTACTTTAGTTTTAGTGGTTGAATGTTATGCTTGATCCATTTCTGGCTCAAATTTGCATATAAAAAGGGGAATTCAGTTTCTTATTTTCCAAAGAAATGATTCAAAGTGAAATGTTTAAAGATTCTTATAATATTTATGTTTTTATGAGAGGTGGTCAAATAAATTTCTTAAACGCTGTATATTTTGCAATTATAAACACTGATAGCAGCCTTTTACGACTAAAGTAATATTTCTTTATCACCACACTATTAACATTGTTATTACCAAGCTGGAGAACGCATTATCTTAAGATGGTCTTTTATTTTAATTCTTACCGTACTATTATTATGTTGTTTCCGTGCTGTGACGTATAAAGCGTACCCAGAAAGACAATCGTTAACATGGTCCTGATGTTATTGTTGCGTAAGCGCCGAGAATCACACCCTCGTGGTGAAACAAACGAACGATAATGAACTTGAACCTCATCTCCTCTTTAATGAAGGAAGCCAAAAATAAATCATGTCTGCCTGTTATTTCAACACTCTTCCCTCAGGATCCTTCACTTATTGGCTTAGCGGAATCCACTGAAAGTCGCATCTACTCGAGCACCCGCTTAATGGAATCAGTCCAGTGTGGTGCTCATAATCCATGCAGTACATCATCCTCAGCAGCTCCAGGTACAGTATGTGTTGAGTGGAGAAGGATGTGATGGAGAAAGTTGGAAATGCAGTGTTAATTGGAATTGTTTTTGACGAAAAATGACAACATCTGTCTGTAGGTGTCTGTTGCAGCAGGTGTGTGTGTGGGCTGGTCACGCTGGTACTTGCGTGACGATGACGTTGTGCCGTGTGTCTACTTGAAAAAGCAGTGGGACAGCAGAGGCAGAAACAGCAGCAGAGGGTTGAGCCCCGGGAGCCGGGAGGCGAAGCTCGTCACGTTGCAGTCGTCGCCGTAGCAGCAGTGAACTCTGACACCCGGTGCTCTGTAGCCCTGGCTGTTAGCCTGACTGCAGAATGACTTGTAGGAGCACGACTTCATCACTCCACCTGACGCAGAGGCGTAAAGTAGAAGTCAGTTATCGCGGGAACAACTCAAAGAGATTCAGCTCAATACTTGTTGTGTGTTGTTGTGTAATCTGGGTCTGTTACTGTGACAATATCAGTTCAACTGGGAAACTGAGGTTATGGGCTCATCTGACTGGAAATCATCCAACCTGTGTTGTTTTAAAGCAGGGGTGTCAAACTCATTTTCACTAAGGGCCACATCAGGATAATGGTTACCCTCAAAGGGCCAGATGTCATACAGAATAAATGTAACTAAATGTAACCAAATATAATGTAAAATAAAGGTAACTACTCCGTAACATATTGCTAAATAACTTTCTGTATTTATGACTTATTCAAGTTACAAATATGATGCATTATAGATGTAACCCGGTCCATGATGGTGTTTCTGGACAAACTAACAGTCATAAAAGTCTGTATCTGGTCAGGGCAAGACCTGCTCACACACCTTCAGCATGCAATGCTAATGCAATCGCCATGCATTATGGGAAATGTAGTTTATGGTCAACGCATGCCTTAAAGCAGCATAGACCTATTTTAACACAGATTTTTAAGACCAATTAATCACTCGCAGGCCTCATAAAGTGACGTGGCGGGCCACATCTGGCCCCCGGGCCCCGAGTTTGACACGTGTTTTAAAGGTATGGCAAGTTGGCAACATATGATCAGGTTTTACTGCAGAGTTTTGGGGGGAGAGGACATGTTCAAAGTCTGGAGGTCATTCTCTAACATCAATAGAGGATATTTTTGATTAAATAAGTGGCACTTAGGGTAACAGATACACATGATTGGTCAAATCAGAGGTCAAATAACTAGTTTTGTTTTTGAATGAACATGAATGGGATTTTTCTCTCTCTCTCCCTGTTCTACTGCTAAATGTATTTATTTATTCCTTCATTTAAATTTTGGGTGTGGAATAATTGCCCGACACCAGAATTTAAAACTGTTGTTTCCAAAGTCACTTACAGACAGGATAAGGATTTCTGCTGTTGCCCTAATTTTTTGGGGGGATGTTTAAATTAGGAAAATGTTAACTTAATTTTGTGAGGATGAATTGCCCTGGTGCCATGAACACATGGTGTCCTATTTAAGGTTATTGATCGAGTAGAGTAGGAATAGCAAATCTCCTCATTCCCTTAAAAGCCGCAGACCCCAGACAGGGACGTGCTTCCAGACAGCAGTGTGTCCTCCATTAAACACACACACAGACACACAGACACATACACACACATGCTGATAGAAATAGACTTTTAGGGTATTGTTTACTGTTATTAATAGAAGCTGTTGGACTCACTGTCATGGCCCAACACCACAGCACAGGCATCAGAGTAACTGGGACAGGATTTTGACCCTTGCCGGTTGCAGTCTTCGTTATTGGAGCCCATACAGGTAAAGCACCGCAGAGCCTCGCCTGACAGAAATGGAAAAGAAAGCGGTGTTACAGACCCACACATACACACAGTACACAGGAATATAATTTAAAGTAATGGCACATTGACAAAAAAAACCTGATAATTATGTAAAGCACACTGTTTTTCCTACTCTTTCAATTAATAAAAACCACATGAATGCAACTCCTTATACTGACTGAATGGGAGCTGTTTATAATGCAAATGTAAAATCTTCCACATCTCAGTGACAGTAAAAAAAAAAGCCCTCTATCAGGTTTTGTGACTTATTCTTTTGGCCACTGCTGCTCCGTTTGTCCTACAAAAAACCATTTTTAGACCTTGGTGAATGTCTTAAGAAAGCCAGCTGCAGCTGCTACGGCAATGGTAAAGACTGCATTACACCGTGACATACTTAAACTCTGTGCCATTTATCATAAACTCAGGACCCCAACTCTGGCATTTTTTAAAAATCCTTTGGTGACAAAGGATCCCTCGGTTTGATGAGCATGTAAACGGAGGTCGACAGACAGGATAAGACAAGAGTTAAGTTAAGACTTTGTACTAAATCATTCCAAAATAGAGGAAATGATTGAACTTCTTGTCCTGGACCTTAAAACACATGCTTCCTACCTTGAGCTGAAGCTTAAAGAGTCGCACTTCAGCACATAAAAGATATAGATGTGTTTCTAAAGCCCTCCAGAGGAAGGAGTGGTGGTTTGAGAGTGTGCTGACCTTTGAAATATCAAGTTAAGGCTTCCTCTTGAAACCCTCTATCTGTTTTCTAAATTCTACTATGGCCCTTCAGAAACAGTTTTTAATGCTGCTTCTTAAGAGGATCAAACGGAGCAGGATTTATAGGAATCATCACAGAAAGTCTCAAAGTTCTTTGGGTGTTTTTTTTTTTTTTTTTTTCTCACAACTGTATATCTGTTATTGTCAAAACAAAATAACCTCATTTGACCCCATCATAGACACACAGTTATAGACCAAAGATATATTTTTTAAATTGAATGAACTAACGAGCAAGTCATAGACGCTAAGACAGTTTTGACGTGCCCCACTTTCAGTCCTTTTATCACAGCTTTAATTACAACAATAAATCAATGACAGCAACAAGCCTGCAGACCATATTTCCCTCTGCAGAATTGAGGAGTTTGTTTTCTTTTTACTCCTCCTCTGCTCTTCTATGTGTTGAAGTAGCATAAAAAATGTCCCCTGCTGTTTGTGGTTGACCCCAATCTATCCCCACAGCACAGCCGCTCTCCACACACGCTGGAAGTATTAGCCTTCAGGCCTATTAAGAGATTAACTGCAGGGATTGCATGCTAGCTACAGGGGAGGATGACAGTCTTTACGGAGCCAATAAATAAATTAAGAGCAATTAGACAAACTTAGTGTTATAATATGGTCTCATTAAAAAGAAGAAATGTCTTTGTGATGTCCAACACTTCGTGTCAATTGTTTTCATAATTGATTACTTACTTTTTTGGCACATCAAATGTGAGGTGAAAAATGTTGATTAGTGTTTACCAAACCTGGAAACAATGATGTTCTTGAATGTCTTGTTTTGTCCACAAACCAAAAATGATAGTTTTAATGATTTCTTTGTCAAATGGAGCAACAAAAAAAAAACAGCAAATATTCACATTTAAGAAGCTGAAAAGTCAGAACGTTGGTTTTAATTATTGAAAACAAACAAACAAACAAGAAAACGTCTGAACGTGGACATACTGGGACAGACTGTCAGGACAGACAGACAGACAGGCAGACATAAATACAAGCAATGACTTCTCCCTGGACATGGACAGCGGAGAAGAGTTCCTGAAAGAACAATGTAAAGATTTTTTTTTTTTTTTTTAAGTAGGGAAATAGAAAGTCCTTACTGTTGTATGGTAGCAGGAGCAGGGAACCGAGGAGCAGCAGACAGTATTGGACAGCTCTCATGGTGCTGGTGGGTCCTTGTTTGTTCCGATCACACAATGAAAAGCAGCTTGTTTGCTCCTAAAGCTCCCTGAGCTTAATCTGAGCTATCAGATGAGCTAATGTCCCCTTCTGCACTGACCAGGGGGAGACGACTAGTCCATCATCCACCGGGGGCCAACAGCTCTGCCACAGCACCAGTTGCTGCACCAGCTTGGATGGACAAAAAGCGTGAACTTGGACACACCCTGCACCTCCATCCACATAACCTTCCTGAGGTCCATTTCCTGTTCCTGTCCTTATCTGGTCCAACCCTCACAGGACATCACCTTACTACACTGGGTGTACATTTAGCTTCTTCAGGACCAGGTTAACTGGTTAAACACATATTATTTTTACAAGTGTGTGACATTAGTGCAAGTACTGGACAATGTTGTTTTCTTTCTTTTACATATTGATGATATATGAAAGTTGCTATGACTGGGGGTTAAGATTAAAGGTCCAGTATGTAAGAATTTGTGACATCACATACAGTAAGTCGTGTTTCCACCGAGTGGAACAGTCCGGTTCGATACAGTATGTCTATTTTGCGGAATAGTACCAAAAAAAAAACATACCATTGCTCTTTCTGTCGATTGACAGTCGTCACTCTTGGGACTGATGTTTCTTAAACAGGACGCCCATTGTGGTCTGTTGTGTCACGTCCGATGTTGTCCGATGTTGTCCGATGCTACGTATCTGCGCACACCCCGTCTTCCAAGTAAAGGAAGGCTGAGGGCTTTACCGTTCCGAACCGTACTGTACTCTTCCGGACAAAACCATACCATGACAAAAACACTGCTATAGTGAGAACACCTGGTGGCTGGTTTTGTGTAAAATACAAATATACAAGGAATTATTGTAAGGCTGTATTAAAATTAACTATATATATATATATTTTTCTATTTTAAAGCAAGTATACACTTACACAAACAAGCATATAACTAGTATATTACATTTCTGCAAATAAAACCTCTAAAGTGGGCTGGACCTTTAACTCGATAGATACAACACTACGAACTTAAAAAATGTGCATTAAACACTGTATGTTGTACTATTATTCAAGTTTTGAATTGCAAAGCCTGGAGAGACCAGCCAATATTAAAACTATTTTGTTTTTGGAAATTGATTTTAAACAGGATTTTATAACTAATTTATGATCATATAACTGTTTATGTTCGGGCTCAGTCTGGTAGTTATTGCATCGCTGGTACTTTGCTTCTTTTATAACTGGCTGTTTATTGGTTACAAGGCACTTATATTTAATTATATATATATATATATATATATATATATAAAACAACTGTTCCAAAATGACCACAGTAAGGCCACTGCGCTGTATTGACACCTTTTATTGCACTTGGTAAGCAGATGCTGTACAGTAGCTGTGCAGAGAAGTTATTCTTCAGTGTGACACAATGACCATAACAGGACCATAGACCGTGAGCACGACAAGGACATTCCCCCGAAAATGTAATCAACCCCTGGTCACAACTGAATACAGTCACAGATTATATAGCCTTTTATCAAAATAAAACCAGAAAAATAAAGTCGCACGCTCAATTTCATTGAGAAAGCTATGACAAGTATGACAAATATCTACAAGGTTACATGAGGAACGCTGATGACAGAATAACTATATACAAACATCACCTTAATAGAGGTTTCTTTCTCTCTCTCACATGCAAGAAGCTACTGTGACGGTTTGTGTTCTCTCTGTGATTTAACAACTTTTATGAATAGGTCGTCCTGTCTGGTACCTGTTTAACAAAATCCATCTTTCTCTTGTATAAAGAGGAAACAACAACAGGAGTGGGTGAACAGTCTTCTCCCTCAATGGCTGTCATGGCAACATCATTAAAGATAATTTAACCCACTAACCATGCTCTCACTTTCTCATTTTCTCTCTCTCTCTCTCACACACACGCACACACACACACACACACACACACTCATAGCTGATATGGTAAAATTATTTTAATTTTCAAAAACAGACCCGTTACAGTACGATACACAGACACATTACAAATGTACAGAGTGTTTGGACAGGAACCGTCTATCCTGCGAGCACAAAGTCAGTAAGAAATTGAATTCAAGGACCACTTTGACCTTAGATTTCCATCAGTCCTTGGATATGTGGTAAGCACAACTCATCTGCTTGACTTACTGAGCAGTTTCCCCACAGCCTCTCCTCTTTTCTTTGAGATTTTGGCCTTTGGTGCGGTGCTGCCGCTAACTCTTCCCCATCTTGGCGATCAGCTCATCACAAATCTTTGTCAACTCCTCGATCTCTTTGTTCTGTACGACAAATAAATGTAGAATTAAAATGTTTATCCACACACAGTAGATTCTCTATTTTTTTTTCCAGATTTCATATTCTCCACCACAGACCTTTTGCTCCAAAGTGCGTTGCAGTGAGTCCACTTTCACCTGCTCTTTCCTCAGACTGGCCTGGTAGGCAGCCTGCTCTTGCATAGCCTTGGATTGCATGTGTATTATATCTGTACTGGCCCTAAAAACAAGAAAATAGTACAGCAAAAATCAAGCCACCTCTCCATACAGTTACTGTAAGAACAACCACAATATTGCCAGAAATCGAGTCAGTGTGTTTACATGTTAAAGGCGCCATATGTAAGAATGTGGCCAAAAACGGTTACTACACTCAAATTCAAAATACCGAGGTCTTTTAGGTTTCGTTTTCTCCGCCATTGTAGCTCAGACGTAACTGGCAACCCGTGGTTGCTCGGCAGCTGAGACTCTACTGACTGCAATGAATGGTAGACGGCAGTAGGTGGCGCCACATGCCACTTCAAAACATAAACATGATTTGCGGTCTGCAAAAGATTTTTTTGAATGCAAATATTTTGTCTGTACTGTTGTTGTTGGTGAGTTCAGTTTGTTATATGAACATTATTCCTGAGTCTCTGTGACATATTAGGAGGATTTGGCCAGTTGCTTTAGATTTATTACATAATGCACCTTTAAAAGTACTAGGACTAGACGATAATTCTTAGTTAGTCCGACTAAAATCGAGCTAGTCTTAGTCGGACTAACATACCTGGATGATGCGATTCATAGTCCGATTACTGCTGCATGTATACGCCCAGTAAAAGGAGATGATGTATGACCGGAAATCACACAGAGGCAACGTCTTATTTCGGACAACACAGCAACAACAATAAATACATTTTTTCCTCCGCATGTATGTATACTCAGACTCCTGACTCCTTAGTCGGACTATGGCCCTAGCTCGATCAAAGTGTGCATGTAAACTCATTGTGCAGTCCATGCTTTTCTAGAGTAGGCCACGTAGAGTAAACATAGACTTACTTTTCTAGTTTCTCCTCCGCATGAATCTTCAGGACATGATAGCGCTGTTCCTCTTTGCGGACTCTGGACAGATACTCCTGAGCGCTCTTCTTTAGGATGTCTTCATTCTGAACCAGTGAAAAAAATGGTGATTTCTTTAAACGCTTGTCACAATCAAGATTTTCTGTTGTGAACGATTTGCGCGTCAGTCACCTTACGAAAGCCGTCCACCGCATCCTTCAGCTTCTCATAACGCCGGAAGAGGTCGGACATGGACTTTTCCACAGAGTTGAGGTCAGCCAAAGCCTGCTCTTTCTCCATGATCAGCTGCTGGATGGTGTGATGGGAGAGAGACTTGTCTTTCTGGTCTTCCTCTGATGGACACACACACAAAAATACTGACGGATCAGATCATCATCCTGCTGTGTGTGTTGTCGTGAGCGACAGTTTAAAGGCCTGCACAACACATAGGTATACACACACGTGTGTTACACAGTATGGGTTTGTGAATTGATATGACTCTACTGTATAATACACGATTTCTGATAAACCACTGTTGCATGCAAACAACAACACTCAACAATGGGAAAATCAAGAGACCTGCAAACGACAGAGAAACTATAGAGGTGGCTGGTTTCATTTGAGTTTCTTAACTATTCAAGTAGAGTATATGAAAAGGTAACCATGGGATTTTAACGCTTCGATGACCAGCCTGCATAACGCATGAAATTCTGCATGATTGGCACAAGCCTCTATTGCAGAAAAAAACGTCCAAACATGCATGTTAAGTTTTCCAATGTGAAACTACAATACAACTAAGTTCTAAATTCCTTTTTACCAATTATTAAAAATACAGTCAGGACAAAGTGCAATAAAATGGACAGATAATTGTCACTCGATGAGATGAAGAAAGTGAGCACATCCGGCCACTTTTTGACAGACAGATGGAGAGATGTGAGCTGACACAAAGTCCTTGCTACTCACCTGGCATGTCTGTCAGTGTTATCAGTAACAGTAAAGGGCAAAGATGGGAGCAAAACAGACACAAAAAAAAAAGGAAGTGTGTTAAGTCAAGCTGGGACGGCAAGACACGTGAGAGAGCCGAGCGTTAAGACACAAAGCAGAGACAGTTCCTTTTTGTGACAGTGCGTCAAATGCAAATGCATCTACGGAGCCCCCGAAGTGACATCCAAAAAAAAAAAAAGAATAATTTTGAAATAAAAATTTTTCATAATTTTTTGGAAACTCAAGATCGAGATCTCCAAAAAAAATTTTTTTCCTAACTTTTTGGAAACTCGAGATCTCGAGTTTCAAAGTCGAGATTTTGAGTTTCCAAAATATGATGAAAATTTTTTTTTTTTAAATTTTCATTTTTTTCTTTTTTCGGAAACTTGAGATCTTGAGTTTCCCAAAAATTATGAAAACATTTTTTTTTCAATTTTTTTTTCAGAAACTCGAGATTTTGAGTTTCCAAAATATGATGATTTTTTTTTTTTTTTTTTCGGAAACTCAAGATTTTGATTTTCCAAAAAAATATGAAAACATTTTTTTTTTCAATTTTTAATTTTTTCATATTTTTTTTGAAACTCGAGATTTAAAAAAAACCAACTAGTTTTTTAAATTTTTCTTTTTTTCCTCATGTCACTTTGGGGGCTCCGTAGAAATCAGATTACACGGCAGCAAAAAAAAAAATCAAATCTTCAAAAATGTCCAGAGGTGGTGAAGGAGATGTAGGTGAGGGCAGGGATGATGCAGAGATTAAGCCTGAGGTGTAATTTAGTGCATCCAGAGAAGCTGGACATGAGCGGACAAATGGGATCTCCCCCCTCGACCAAAGACGGTATCAATCAAACACAAAAAGCAAACAAAATAGCAAAGAGAATATAATTTGCTCTATTTTGCAAATACACAATTGCAAAAAAAAAAAAGTGGTGGCAGAAGCTAGGTAACAAAAGTTATTTGTTTAAAAACAAAAATTACAAGGGATTAAAAAGACAAAGGAATAAAATAAAAAACTGTATTTAAGGTTGAACTCACCAATCAACTGTGCAATAGTCTTCTCATACTCAGCAAAAACTCTCCTATGGGTGACAAATAGCATATTATCAGTATGTGGACAGTTAAAGTATATAAAGATAAACTGCACGCCTCTAAATCAATCTTTCAATTCATTGTAAGCCTGAGTCGGTCTAGTATTATTATACTTTAAATAGGTTTTGAGCTTTTGTTGGCCTTAACTCTACTGCTTATTGTTTTATTGTTGTTCTGTTTCCATGACAAGCCTTTTTGACTTGTGTAAAGATATGTAAAATATGTAAATATCGATTAATTAAATTAGTTAATTTAACTGCACTTTCTCCATGTGTCTGTCAATATATAACTAAAATAAACACCTTGATGGGTTGTTTCCTCAGAATTAGTTTTCATGGAGAAGTTTGTATTGTGCACCTGTTTTATAGCACATTTTATTACCATAAACTTTGTATAACCTCATTTTTTAAAGGCTGCTGACACAGATTTCCAGATTTTTTAAATCTCACTTTTTTACGACAGCTTTTCAATTATGG
Organism: Microchirus variegatus; assembly: GCF_963457635.1. Taxonomy (NCBI): domain Eukaryota; kingdom Metazoa; phylum Chordata; class Actinopteri; order Pleuronectiformes; family Soleidae; genus Microchirus; species Microchirus variegatus. Next base: position 16,405,255 of record NC_139812.1, on the reverse strand, counting down.
ACTATTTCATCTTGCTTGTTCTTTAAATGCTTTATGTTTTGCTGTCCAAGCACTTTGTAAGCGTGTCTTGAAAAGTGCTACATAAATATATGCGGTCGCTTGTATCAGCACTGTGCGTCCTGTCTTTGTTCTTGCCGTTTAAGATTCTCTTCCCTAAGTCCAAGCTAAGGACCAACAGGAGCCAATTAGAATTGTTTTCTGTTGCTAGAGGTAAGAGGATTGATTAGCTTTGCCTCCCCCTTAGCCTTTAGCTCCTCCTTATCCTGAGCCTAGTAAGTCAAAGTAAGTAATCTCTGCCTTATCCACACTAACTGAGCTATGGCCAGCTGGACCTGCACCCCATCCACCACCTGCTGAGTTCAGTCCAGACTGGTCCAGGCCTTTCTGTGTGGAGTTTGCATGTTCTCCCGGTGTGTGTGCGTGGGTTATGCAGAGATTAATTGGACGCCGTAGGTGTGAGTGTGTATATGTTGGACCACCTTTTGTCCTATGTCAGCTGGGATTGGCACCAGCAGCATGTAAAGCCTCATGTGGAGAATAAAGCTGTAGACGTTGGCTCTCTGTAACTCCAATTGTCAGACCTTGCTGTGATGTAAGTGATGACAACCTCGAGTTGTCATCACTTACACTTACTAGGTTGTCTTACCTCATCTCCATCAGCTCCCGTTGGCTGTCTTCATACTTTTTCTTCCACTCCAGCACTTCTTTCTCCTTCATTACAATCTGAGGAGAGTGACAAAATCGTCATGCAGTACAGTATTTATAACTTTATTCAGTTTGCAGCATCACACACGCAATTGTTAGAACCACCTAAATAACAAATAACATCGGCAGACAGAAGAACAGAGCACAAGACAACAATAATTTGGCTCTCATATATCAGCTTTGCCTCACTGTCACTCTTTATCATAGTCTATATTTAAAATGAATTAAAGGGATTGTTATGGAGATTTTTTGATTATCAGGTGACGTGACCAGTTATGGAACCTCTGCAAGTTGAAAGATATTATTGTAGACAGCTCAGATCCAAGGAGAACTGAGACGACCTTGAGATAGTGTATCCGGTCCAGATGCCTGGCGCCTTGGTATCTAGGGACGGAACCTTGAAATGTGCCTATTTTGTGTCTTATCGTCAGTTATGGCTGTTAATATTGTACACCAGGTCTGGTTAAAAGAATATGTGAGTAATTAAACCTAAAGATGGCTGAAGTTTAGGTTTGGACAGATGATCATTCCAAGACCAAGGTCATAGTAGGCAAAATATGATTTGACCGTCTCTCTTCAGACAGAAACTGAAGCTTTAAGAATGAAAATTACCGACTCAAACTTAGAAAAAGTGTCACCTCTTCTCGAGCTATTCCCAGTGAGTGGTCCAGATGCCGGGGCAGGTGCGGACTCTCCCCATCATTGTAGCTGCTGGTGGAGTTCTTGGACACAGCACTCTCTACTGGAGATAATAAGTCTAGGTGCTGCTTCCAAGAACAATAGAGGAGGAGAGAGAGAGAGGGGAAAGGAAATATTACCATTTAGAAACCAGACTGAGCTACAAATGAGACATCCTCACCATCAGACCACACGCACATTCTCAACATGATTCCTGAACCAAACCGCAAGGCAGCATCAAACTATATAAAAAAAAAAGGTACCACACAGCAAAATCAATATGTAAATGAGGCAGGGCAGTGATGTTCCTGAAGACTTGGTCAGCCGCGATATGATTGGATGGAACAGTCTTCGTATATAGCCGTAGTATAAAGCCAAGTGTTTGGCTGATGCTGCCCTCGGCTGAGGCGGTCGTGATCGACAATTGCTCGTCGCAGCAGCTTGAATGTGACTGAGTCGAAGCAAGGCAAGAGGGGAAGAAGGGCAGCAAACGATACAGCGAGGGCTGCATCATACACATGGTGAGGGAGGACAGGGGAGAAAAGTGGGCAGCATTGGAGTTAGTCTCATGTTAAAGCATACAGCATGGTCTTACCTGATGGAGCGAGAACCATTTCCCAGATCTTTTACGGGTACAAAGACGATGGTATGGTAAGCCACATAATTCACAGAAGTTATCCGATTTTAGATCAGAATGAGATCTTCTGTGTAAATATAAACCTATTTGGTGACACTTTATAATAATTACACACTATTAGCACAGTTATTAATGTTTTGCTCATGTGCTGAAGTGTTGGCATGTACTGAGCGACTTTGTTGGAGGTGGATGCTGATTGGCTGCTTGAGTAGAGCAACTAATTGGAGGTGGATGCTGATTGGCTGCTTGAGTAGAGCAGCTAATTGGAGGTGGATGCTGATTGGCTGCTTGAGTAGAGCAGCTAATTGGAGGTAGATGCTGATTGGCTGCTTGAGTAGAGTAGCTAATTGGAAGTAGATGCTGATTGGCTGCTTGAGTAGAACAGCTAATTGGAGGTAGATGCTGATTGGCTGCTTGAGTAGAGCAGCTAATTGGAGGTGGATGCTGATTGGCTGCTTGAGTACTGCAGCTATTTGGACACTGTTCCTCAACTGATGAGATGAGTAAAACATTTCTAACTGTGTTTATAAACTACATACTAATGAGTATCCATGCGTTATAAATGATGAATTCAATATTTATTAATGCTTAGCTAGTGCTAATAGTGTGTACTTATTATAAAGTGTTACCATATATTTTTTCCACTGTAAATAACAACACGGTTTCAAAACAAAGAACCTCCACTTTACAACCTCTGCTGCATCATCATCCTCAACCTTTCCACACAAGGCCACTTCTGCTCCCTGAAACTCTTTGCCGATCTGAAAGGGATTTAGTCATCCTTCAGAGAGCCGGATTAAGGGAGGATTGGATGAAATGGTTGAGGCCCACAGGGGTAAAGGAGACTGAGACTAAGAAGCAGAAAAGATAATAAAGTGTTTGGTCTGGCTGGAGCAGTAATTTCATTATTCCAGTGCAGAGAACGACTGGTCGAGTTCAGGTAACCATGGACCTCTTTTGCTTTTAGTCAGGTATTAAGCTTACCCTCTTAGGTTCAATGAGGTTTAGGCAGAAAATTGAAGTAAAATGCATCAACTGACAAAAATATAATCAAGTGCCACTGAGTGAGTGCCTCACACCGCGGTGGTCTTTGGCCTCCAGGGTAGTTACCCACTTTATCCGATTGGTTTCTCCACTCTTTCCACCTCATCGAAGATCAAATGCCGAGTAAACATGTTTGTGTCACATTCAGGGGGTACTATATACAAAAATCACTCGGGTAATAAAAAATCTACAAAATGTGAACAAACATTACATCAAAAACAGCCGAGTAATTGTGTATAAAGACGACAAAAGAGATACTAATATAGCTGCTGAAACCACAAAGTGGACAACACTTACAGGGACAAAGTGCAGCTACAGGAGGCAGGGAGACTAAAACGATGTCATATTCCATTCCTTCTCGGATCTACAGGAGCTAAAGTATATACAGTGCAGTCTTTTGGTATTTGCATATACATTTTGGCTCTGTGCTCCAGTACAAGGAGGATAAAGTGCTGAGTTTCACTTTTAATTTAAGGGCATTCATATCAAAATTGAGTAAACAGAGTAAGATTTATAGCCCTATTACTTGTTGCATATTAAAGGCCTGTAATCTCTGCTCTCTAAACTAATGTAGACGTGAACACCTTCATCACCTTTAAAGCTGAAAGTCAGCACTTCAGCCTCAATTATTTTAACAACCAATGTGTGCTTGTGCACTGAGCCAGGAGCAGTAAAAAAAATATATATATTTATGACCAAACACTGCACAGTGGCTGATTATAAAAAATAGACATAACACAGAGCTATACTCTTACTTTGAATAAAGGTGAACCGTTGATATTCCACCGCCGAGTGCTGGGTTTCTTGATTCGAGACTGTAAAACGTACGGCACAAAAGCGAGAGATTTGGAAGGAATGAGGACTGGGAAGCACCTGCACTACTACCAACTCTTTTTTTCTTCCCATTGCTGATTCCCAACTGCACTGCACAAGAAAAAAAACAACTCCTATACCTCGAGCATGTGCTGGTTCAGCACAAAGCAGCAAATTGAACCCTTAAGTTGACACCTTCCCAGTGTCGCCGCTTGTTAGTGGGGTTAGTCTGGGAAAATCACAAGACAAGAATGTGACTGGGATTCAGGCTGATGAGAGCAAAGCATCGACAAATGTCTGAGTAAGTTATATCCACATAACTTATCAGTCAAATAGAAGCGTGAGACACTCCCAAGTCACATTCATGTCAGCCTGGACAGACAAACTTGGACGTCGTCCCACATGCATCATAAAGGAAAGGGATCAACAAGGCACAGCACTCATTTTGGTGAGGAGTTGCTGGTCACGAATGGGAGCTGCTGGACGCATTAAAGCCATGTTAGAGATTTCATAATGTGGGCACGGGAGACTGCGGATGTAGTGGTTGCAGCCACCGTGTTGATACAAGGCCATGTGTTCGCAGTCACACTTAGGTCGGTGTGTGTTTAGGGAGAAGGACAGGCGGGATGAGACACACTCACACTGCAGCCAAGGACACGTACCTTTACACACACCTGCTATTATGCAATCACTCATTCAAGATGCATCTTTGCTCTCGTTACACACACACACACACACACACTAGAGCAGGTGCAGGCTGAGTCAGCGCAGTACCTGGGGGGTTACAGTGAAGAGGGAGGGGCACTGAGAGATGTTTTTGGCTACCTGCAGAGCCTCTATCCTCAGTGCAGCAAGTACCAGCTCCTCCTGGGCCGCACTCAAGGGAGGTTGGGAGGGGTTGATGGATTTCAGAGGTGGGGAGGGTGGGGGGGTATTGCGGCCCAAGGATGAGAGAGCAAAGGGAAAATATATACAAAGTTCAGCACAATCTTTTTCACACAGTAAGCTTAAGTACGAAGGAGGAAAAGTGGGAAAATAAATATGCAGGTTTGTAAAAAAAAGGTGGCACAATGAGAATAAACAGTCGTACAAAAAACACGCACCGTCACACATCAGAGCCACAAATGGGTCGCCAACGGCCTAAAAGCTTCATCAAAGGTCACACGTGGACTGTCAACACACCTGTAGTTTTTGAGCGAATGCAGTGGGGTTGGTCTCGGCCAGGTCAGGCTCCAGGTACTGCAGGGGGTCGTCACAGTCAGTCAGCCTGTCTAACAGGGGCAGGGCCAGGCCAGGAGCAGAGGCCTCCATAGGGCCCTGGCCGGAAGACTAAAAGGGGCACCAGGAGGAGTAGGCAGAGGGCAGGGAGGAGGGCAGGGGTCAGCATGGCAAAGCAAGCGCCGAGAGTTTGTTCTGAGTGGCAGCACTGGGAGCAGAGCCACTGAGCTCAAGCTGGAAACTTTGGTGACATGGCCCGACTAATAAAGCGTTTTTTTGTACTGTCGCACTCTCTCTCTCTCCCCACTGTGAAATCAAAAGATTCAAGATGGAAATGAAAGTGCTAACTGGGTAAGGGTACAAAGGGCTCACCTGTTCGTCCGTCTCTGTGCTCTGTGTTCGGCTGAGTGTGCCGCTCTCTCTCTTCCTGCCTTTGTCCCTAGCAGAGCCTTCAGGACCGGGCCGAGAGCTCAGCACCGGTGTCTTCATGCCTGCTGTTATCTGGGCCTCCATCTCTTCAAAACTCCTGCACAGGATTAAGATAGAAGAAAAAGGTGAGAGAGAGGCAGAGGTTGACGTACATGATAAGTAATGTAGTGAGTTAGATGGATGAGCTGTATGCATAATAAAATCACAAAAAACAGTGTTGCAGTTGTGGTAGAGTGTGTTGTACCCTGTGCAGGGGGAGCTGGGCGCAGATCCATGTGCGGCCACGTTCTTGGTTAACTTGTCAGCCACCGAGTCCAGCTTCAGGTACAAGGATGGCTTCTTAACAGACAGCGGCTATGAGACACAGCAGAGAGTAAAACAAAAAAAGAGACTTCTTTAGTGGCTGCAAACAAAATCGCAAGTTAAATCTGAATTGAAATACAAACACTCACAGGTGAAGAGGAGCCAATCTTCTCCATGTACTCAATTTCATAGTCTTGCTCTGACACAGGGTGACAAAAGAAAAAGTTTCAGATGGAAAGAAATGGAGAGTACTGTGCTGATCTCTGGACTGATCAGGGGCTGAGGCAGGGTTCTATGCTTTCTATGTTTCATCTCTGACCCACATGGGTTGAGTCACATGATCCCTGGAAAGAGGTGACCCTGTTAGAGGTCAATGGGCAGCAACTGGTCCAGGAGGCTTTTCAAAAACATACAGGCACACAAGGGATTATGCAAGCTACAAGATTCCTTCCAGCACCACCTGTCTCTGGTATGCTTTGATCCGAGTTAGCTTTGGTTCGGATGCAGGTGGTTGGAGGTCCAAATGGGAATCAAAGAGAGCAGTGCCTCACCTTGAGTCTGATGTGGAAGATTGCTCTCATTAATGAAGGATGTGAGGTCAGACGGCTGAGGAAAGTCTTGTTCATCTGTGTCCAAATCTGCCTTCATGTCATGTAGGGATGCCCACTTATGGTTGGTGGAGGAGGCCAACTTCTCCTCGTCTGTGGCATGGTCTTCCTGCAGGTGGTGGGAGGGAGATTCTTCTGTAGGCGAGGGATCCTGCAAAATAAGACAGTTATAAGACAATGTCAAGAAGGGGGTGGGGTGTGGGGGGGGATTCAGGGAGAAACTGTACATGGTGTCAAGTGAAGAAAGAACAAACATTAGGTACACACCTGTGATTTATCAGACAGCAGCGATTTCTTTGGCGACCTCTTCACCCTGAAAGTATTACTTAAGAAAGGAAACATTGTCAAAATCCAAAAAGTCACAGAGCATCACACAGAGCACAACTCTTTCCTAACTGTCTAACTCCAATGCTGTATTTAAACTAAATGGTATTTCAAATATGTGAAGCCATACATGCTATAATGTTAAACTGGTTGGGTACATCCAATAATAATATTAATGCTTAGAACAACACTACTACTTACTGTAAACTATGAGTGACTGAAATGACCTGTTTGAGAAGAGGATTTAATCTATTCAGTAACAGGAATGTGTTGAATGAAATACTGTCATAGATTAGTTTGGACACTGAAGCAAACTAGTAGATTAACTGTGAGTTGCAGCCATTTATGTTACTTATGTTTGCTCAGTTTTACATTGTATAGACCCCATGATGTATAGATTCCCAATTAATGTGGGAATTAATGTTAATTTATGGTATCTTACATATATTATTTCCAGGTTGTGATATTAAATTATTTTTTGGGTAGAACAACTGCCAAGACATTACACATCCCTACAAATAAAACCTATTTTATTTTTATCTTTGTATGTATTGTCATTAGTTATTTCAGCAATAGCCAGCAGAGAACACAAGAGGGAGCAAGAGCGCCTCCTTTGTTACGCACAGGCCTGTCAGTATCATAGCGATTATTCTACCAGTTTCAATGTAGAAATTCAATAATAATAACTTTTAGTTTGGAAAGTGTTTAAAAATGTTTATACAAAGGTAGCAACACAATAACACAGAATCTCTCTGTTTAGGTTGCCATTACAGTTTCTTAGTCATTCAAAGACACTGCGACACTGACCTCTACTGGCTGTTTGAGCGTCTTACACTGCTGAGACTGACCACACTGAACCATATTGTGCTCTTTCAATTTCACAAAATGTCTCCACATTTAAATGCTCTTTGTGCATTTAAACTTATTTCAGCATTTACTGAGACAGTATAACTATTCAGCTGTTTCAGTTTTAGATTATATTGTACTGTTTCCTGCAGAATTAAAAAAACTGTACAATGGCAAACAGTTGTCCTCGGTTTAAAATAGGCAGATTAAACAGGAATGTTTGATAGTGAGTGCAGGGTAATGGAATGTTTCTGTTAATATGGACAGTGGGGCGACATGCTGACTTGAAATGAGCCACATGGAATCAAGGTGGATGGTTGTGCTGCCCCTGTACTTACAACAGACAACATAGAGAGGACACACCCCTGGACTTCCTGTGACATATGAGAATACACAGACACAGGTGACAGAGAGACAGACAGAGGACGCCGCATGGCACAGTAGACAAGTAGACCACAAATACACAAACCACACTGACAGAGATTCAAAAAGTGTGCACTTGCCCAGAGAGGTTCGGGGCTTTGGCAGCACGATGTGAACTTACGATTTGATAGGAGTTTTCTTCTTCTTGGCAGGTTTGTTCTGATTTCGGTCCTCCAGTTCCCCAACGTTGTCATTGTCATTTTCATTATCATAGTCATTTGATGACATTTCAAAAGAGGCAGAGGCCTCCGGAGGGGAGTTGCCCATCTTATTAGACGATTTGAACGGGTCTATGGAGTCATCCAACTTACTGGGGTCAAAAGTATAAGCCTTTCTGGACATCTCAGGCGAGTTTGTGATTCCTTTCTTGGGAGAAAATGGATTGAAATGTGGATCCTCCCATTTGTCAGGCTCAAAATTATAGGATGCTTTAGGAGCAATAATTTCATCCTCATTGCCGTTGTGGGTCATTGGAGAGCTGTTGTCCAGCTGCTCCGTCTGTGCTGGAGGGGCCTTCTTCAGCCCCAGTTTTGGTTTCCTTAGAGGCATCTTGGCACCGGGCTTCTTGACCACTTTCTTGGGTGTGGGAGAGGCCTGGTCTACCGCCTCACTGCTCTCCTCAGAATAGTCGAACTCCAGCCTTACTGGCTGACGTTTGGGGAGGATCGGCTGCTCTTCGAGGTTGGTGATTGGTTCATGAGGAGGAGAAGCTGGGGGACTGGGTGGTCGTGGGTCCACAACAGGGACAGGAGAACTTTCTGCACGGGTAGTGATGGAGGCGTGCACGGGACCTTTACGATCCAGAGTAGGAGAGTTGGCAATTTTACTGCCTCCGGTCTTGAATGGGTCAATCTTATCAAAATTATCTGGATCCCATTGATAGGAGGCACTAGGGGGGATGGGGGATTCCTCTTTGTCTGTTCCACTAGCAGGGAGAGGTGTCTCTTCTTGGCATAAAGGTAAGGCAGAAATGACAAGGCTTGACTCTTGGCTGGTATAACTGGTCTCCTCCAGGAGAGGAGGTGGAGTTTCAACACGACTCTTCCTGGTCCTTCGTAGGGTTCCTCCAGGGCTCGGAGTTGCAGATCCCCCTTTTGCTTTCTCCTGAACCTGCAGAGGGCTAGCTGTCTGAGGCTTTACCTGCTTCTTGAGTTCTGGGGGGCTGCCGGATGAGGCTGCCTGTGGACTCTCCGGGTTGGAGTTTTGTCTGAGAAGAGGTTTCTTCTTCAAAGACCCAGGGCGGACTTTCTTGGGCCTGTGGAGTGTGCCTGGGGTGCTCTCAGTGCCTACACTGAAGGATTCGGAATGTGGTCGGAAACCTCCTGTTGTGCACCCGTCCAACAGAGCAGCGGCGTCGAGTTCTCCTCCCTGGAGGCTGAGGGAGCGAGTCAGTGTGTGATTTGCTGAATCTTCAGCAAACACTTCAATGTTGTATGCGCCGCTAGCTGCAATAGGCTTGTCCTCGTCGAATGTGATGGATGTTAGTGGGTCGGCTGCCAAGTCAGACGCAGGATCACTGACTGAGGTGTCTTCTGCGAAAAGAAGAAGCATATATGAAGTTCAAGTTTGGTTCAGAAAAGCCAGCATGGAGACAAAAGCTGCAGCTGACTTCATTCTGATCTATTTATAGGGATGAATGTGCGATAAATAATTCTGTCAATCTTTCAGCTGGATAGGAAGTCATGAATGACCACATGAGCGAGAATGACACAACTGGTTGTTCATCCAGCCATTTTCCTAGATATTCCAACAGCCTCCGTTTTGTGAGGCAAAGATGCTGCTCAACAGAGCCAATTCTGAAACACTTTCAGTTTCATCCACTAGATGGTGCAACACAACTTTATTTCCCTTGCTCTTTTTTTTTTTCTACCTTTCTGCACAGCATTAGTGTGACATAGTATTACACTGAGCTAAGCATATATCACATCAGGGAACACCTACCGCTCACTGCTCCTTTGTCATCAGATATCAGTTGCTGGATCTGAGGGTCTGTAATAGAAACAGCCTTGACTGGAGTGGTAGATTCCGGGGTCTCGAATGCTCCATCAGAATCTGAGCTCCTGCAAACAAAGACAAGGGCACACCAGTGTTAGTCAGGCTGAGATCACTTGAACTGCAATGACACAAGAATCAGGATCATTGGAATTGGATTGAATTCATTTCCCTCCATATCATATCACAAACACATTTATCTCGCAAATAAAACTGTGGAATATCCATCCATCCATCATCTACTGCTTTATCCTCCACTGGAGGGTCGCGATGGAGGTGCCCAGCGTTCACACATTCAATATTTTTTAGTGTAGATACAGTACATCAATGCAACATGGCACCAAGTACTAGTTTGTTCAGTTATACATTTGTAATGAACTTGAATGGTGACAGATTATGGCAAATCTGACACAGAATGTTCCCACCTGAACACACACGCACACACACAGACCAGATGATGTCACAGCTATTAAACAGACAGCGGTTGACCGAGGAACACATCCAGCCACAAATGGGAAAAATGTCTGATTTCTGCGTAACAACAGGCTGCAAAGAATAATCTGTATTATCGTAAAACAATACACTATGATCCATCCTTTAGCACTATATACCCAATGACAGCAAAGCTCAGCACACACCCTGAACACCACGCTTGATCCGTCTGTCTCTCACCCCCACATCTTGTCCTGCCTCACCTCTGTCTGACCGTCTCCCCGGCAGACTTGATCATGCCGTCATGGCGAGAGCTCCAGGAGATACGCCGTAGAAGACCCAGAGCCGGATCGGAGTCTGGACTGTCCCCATCGCCTGCCCCTCCCAGCAGTGTATCCCAGCCCCAGCGAGCCCACTGCAGTGGAGACAGAGCCTGCCACGCACTCACTGCCATGGCTGCTGGCGATGCTTACACCTCTCTGTATCAAAAATGCTACTGCCTGATACACAGATAGACAACCTCTACTGCCTCGTCCCAAGAAGATTTGAGCAACACGGGGGTAGAAACCGTTCACCTTCTTCTTCCTCCTGCTTTCCTCTTAAGTCTAATTATCACCTCTCTTTGTGTCTAATCTACAGTGCTTTCCATGTGCTCCTCTTCGCCATCTGTATCCATCACAGTACAACTCCGCTGCTTCCCTGTAGGAAATGAGACTAAATGAGACTGGCTGCAGAAGCCCACCTCCTGCATTCTGTATTTTCTTTCACTCTCTCAGCCTCACTCACTCTCTCCCTCCCTCTATTTCTCCCTCTCTTTCTGAGCCCCTGTATCCACACAGAAGAAAAGGCAGTTTATTGTCCACCAGCTTGATCATATGCCACCGTTACGTTTCAAGATAATATATAAATTTTCTCTCTATATGTTGATAGCTGCTGCATCATCATGGTCTGGGACCTGTACACAATCTTTTCAGGTATCTTAATATTGTACAAACGAGTCTTATACAATGAGCAATATACTGATCTTGAAAAAACCCAACACCTCAGGCAAAATGCTGCCATTATTGTGTAGTGCCACAGTTATTGATTGAACTTCTCTAGAAGGATTCTCCTCGAGGCCCTGCTGGGGCCATTCTCCATCTTAGGGGGGCTCTTTTCTCACATGCACACACAATATTGGGTTCACATAAAAGGTGATATAGGGGCAGACATCAATACAGTCAATGGGGCTGATGCAACAAAAATTTAGAGCTGCAAAAATAATGACTCATAAATATTTTTTTGCCGTCAGGGTCAATATGGCCACCATCCCTCGGGACATATCACCACAGAGGTGGAGATTCTACTAAGCCAACAATAAAGCAGGAGAAACACAGTCTGCTGTTAAAACTGTGCCTGTTTATTACATTTTTATATATTAGGTTTACGACTTCCTCAGATTTAAAGGTGCATTATGTAATAAATCTAAAGCAACTGACTATATAATCCTCATATGTCACAGAGACTCAGGAATAATGTTCATACAACAACAGTACAGCCAAAATATTTACATTAAAAAAAAAACATTTTGCAGACTGCAAATCATGTTTATGTTTTGAAATCACGTTTTGGCATGTGGCGCCACCTACCGCCGTCTACCAATCATTGCAGTCAGTAGAGTCTCAGCTGCCGAGCAACCACGGGTTGCCAGTTACGTCAGAAAACGAAACCTAAAAGACCTCGGTATTTTGAATTTGAGTGTAGTAACCGTTTTTGGCCACATTCTTACATATGGCACCTTTAAGGATATAAAACAACCTGGTTACTTTCTCTGTGCTTTTGATATGAGACGAGACAGCATATGGCTAAGATCAGTAATCTCTATGAGGTGCCCAGTGAGCAGGATAAAACTGGTCTGGATCAGGTGGTAAAACCAGCATTGAAAAAAAAAAAAGAATACATTACACAAGGAACCAGTGAGCATTCTTACCAAATGTACTATTATTATTATATGGAATATATAAATAAATAAATAAATATATGTGGAAATAAAACTAAATGCAAAAGGAATCCATCCGTCTGTAAATAGTTATGATGTAAGCGGAACAAAATGAGCAGCAGGAAAAACGCAGTTGCATTTTTAACTGCAAACACTGTGTTGCCATGGTAACTGGAGGTTGCCCTTGCCATATGCCCCACTATGGAGGAAGACAAAAAAAACCCAGAGAGGCTCGATGCACACAGCCTGAAACACACACACACACACATATGCACGCACACAACCGATGTAAGCGCAGCGTATGATGTCAGCGGCTCCTGCATCAGCCTCATTTCTGCTCACATCTCCACATCAGTCTCCATAAAAATGAAAAACAGATGTTTGGAAACACCTAATGCTAAAACTGACACATGCTTCACATCTTTTAGTGTACGTCGCAGACAAAAACGCGACATGTGAGCGTGAGCAGCCAGCACGTGAGGGTGAATGGAAACAAAGGGAGGCAGCAGCAGCAGCAGTTAATAACAGCCCCTCACCGACTTGAGACGACTGCCTGTAGACACGAGAGACTGTGCACCATGAGGCATGGAGACGCTGCAGCCAGACGTGTCTCGAGTCAGCATGTACATGTGTATGCTCTCAAAGGGCGAAAGGGAGAACCAGTGCCAACCTCAGAGAATTGTGTGGAAACAACGCTTCACTGCCACAACAACACATTAATAAGATGCTGGCAACAAAAAAAATGAGGATGTGTTTGAGTGATCGGGGGTAACATTTGATGGCAGCACTGAGATGGGAGACATAATGTGATTACAGCTGATGTGTATAGATGACAGCTGGCTGCTGAGTGATTACACTCCGTGGATTAAGTGCAGCATGATTCCTCCATCGTCTCATGCCCGTCAGACACCTTAAAATACTGTCTGAACCCCATCTGTCATCTACATCTCCTTTACTTTTAAATCCATCGTTTTCCCTCACCCTCTGTCGCATCTCTACGATTCATCAACAGCCTTCTTTTAATCTCCTTCTCTGGTAGCCATCCCACCCTTCTCTGCCAGTTTGGAACTTTGATTATCAAGTGGATTTGTAAAATACTGTTTGCAATTTGGGTAATTAAAAATTGTGCTGACAAACGTTAACTTAGGAGTGTGGGAAAAGCTTTTGTCAGCATTAAATGGTCATATGATTTCCATTAATTCATGTCTCTTTATGAGGCTAAATGTCTGTTTTGTTGTGCATTGTGTAATGAAGAAGAAATAGTTTGTGGTTTATATGATCTCCTGTAGTTTGGAGACAGAGAGACCAACAGAGGGAGCTCCTGTGCTTCTATCCTCCTGATATTCTGGATATTACATCATAACCACTGTGCACCCTGAGGAGCACCACAACAGCCTATTATCCTTTTATAAGAGTTTTCCAATACATATGTGATGTGGTAAGCAAGGGAGCAGCATTATAGGGTTTGTAATTGGACAAAAGAACAGAGCAGAGCTTTGTCTGCCGCAAATGATCCTCAGGAAATGAAATCTTAAGGAGAATCTCTCTGGACCTGAAAAAAAGTGATGTCACTTTTTTTTCCTCCATCTCTCATCTCCAGTCAGACCGACATCGACATCAATCGGCGACAAAACCCCCTCTGAAGTCAGTGACACAGACAAAAGAGTATCAGACAAAGATAATCTCTGTGTGTAATACCTCACTGGGACTAATCTGAGACTCTGACTGGAAGCAGATGGCACATAAAACAACAACAACAACTCAGGTCTGTGAATCTGGGCAGAAACGGAGTCCAGCGTGTAAGATTATATATATACCATATGAAATATTACATGCAATATTATTGCCTCACAAAATCATAAAGTAGCAGCGATTATTAGTTAAAGTTCGGGCAAAACAAAAAAACAAGCTTAAACAGACGTTTAGTCCTCTTAACAAAACCCTCCAGAGCTTGAAAGCTTCACACTGTATTTTTGAACGTGTTACACAACAGAAAAAAAAGAATGCTTTGGCACAGTGTGCACACCTGTGGGGGAAACGCCATTAAATCATCGCCCCCGCTGTGAGAATCTGTATTGTACTGACATTTAAATTTACTATTCAGTCCGATTCTAAAGAGGTCTGACTTTAGAGGCCACTTTGCGATGGAAAATGATTTATGTGATAGCATAAATCATTCATTCTGCCATTCTGCATGGCACATACACATGCATCCTTTCCTTTCCCCCTTCTCTGTTCCTTCCCCTGGTCCCTTTTCTCCCCTGTGTTGTAGTGTGAGTAATGTGTCTGAGCTAAAAATAAAAACACAGCAAAGTGGAGCACTCTTGCTCCATTTCTTCCCCATTTTTATCTTCTGCTTTCTCTCATTCTGTCAATCACTGGCTATTTCTTTTTCACGTATCTCTTTTTCCACTTTAGTCCACACATCATGTTCTATTTCAACAGCGTCACCAGTCCCTGCTTCCAGAGAGTGGCAGTCTCGTCCTCCTTTACATCACCCCACCAGCCTCCCAGAGGCATCTACTGTACTCATTGCCTAATTCTAATTCCCGCCAGCTCTCCTGAACACCGTTATATCTAATCCATTACGTTTTTTCCCCTGCATTTGATGGAAACCGGTGCGCAGGCGCCCGCGCATGTGCTCCAATTCTCTCATCTTTATTTACATCACAAAGCCAAACAAGATGATGAAGTGCTCACTCGGTCACGAGCGTAAAATGGCACGGCAGTGTACACACGTGAGAATGTCAACATTTATGTTGCCTGGGAAGCTATATTTAAGTAACTGATTAATAAAACACGAGCTGAAGCTGCTCTTCAGACCTCCAGCTTTCATCCGTTTTCATTTCTCGATCACACGCCGCTGAACATTTGCAGGAAAGCAGGTCAAGTCACACTCACATGTGCTCCTGAGAGGGACAGTCGGTCTCTCCTTGCTCCATGGACTCGTTGGCTCCCATCCTATCGCTATGCCGTCCCCCCCGCTGTCCCCCCTCTGGACTGCTCCTGCTCTCCAGCCACACTCCAACATTCACTTTCTCCCCTCCCCACCAAAAAACAGCTCCTTCTCCTTTCCGCTCTGATCTTTGAAGAGGAGGCAGAGTGTTGTCAGAGGAGGCGAGCACTGGCTGAGTTAACAGCACTGCAGTGCAGAGGATGAGCGAGCCGTCCTTGCATCAGGGGGAAAGCTGTGGATGATTCAGGGCTCCTCGCTCCATGCACAGCATCCCTTTATCCTCTGCTCCTCAAAACATACGCAACATTGCTGCACATCTCATCTGCAGGTTTAAAAAAAAAAAAGCAAACTCCAACAGAAGACGAAATCTCCCACGGCAAAACAAAACATCCACAAAAAAATGCAGTGAAAATGATGATCCCGCTTCCTCGGTGTCTTGCTGGAGTGTGTGAGGTGCCTCCTTCTCTGTTTGGTTTCTGATATCGCTGAGCCGTGTTGCTGCTGCTCTGACTGCCTCCTCCCCCCCTCTTCCCTCAACTCTCTCCCATGACAGCAGCCTTCTGTGTCTTTAAAAAGACAAGCAGCTTTTCTCTCTGCCACCTCTATGCCGGCGAGACAAACAATAGCAAACCTCAACAAACCACAGGCTTTAGCAGAAGCTTTCTCTTTCAAAACCCCCCGGTCAGTCTCCACAGTAATCGCACCTCTCGATTTTTGTCTTTGTCCTGCCAGTATCCCCCCTTCTCTTATCCTGTGTTTTTGCACAGTGAAAATGTCATTTTCATGCCCCCGTTTTCCACAATGGAAGCTTCCAGGATGCAGCGTGGCCAACCAGAGTGTAGCCCGAGGTAAACAATAGAACCTGAGAAACTAGAAGGTAATGTTTTACGAACCCTCGTGTGAATCCTGACCCTGCTGTATTCAGTTTCAAGGGACTCCGGCAGTAAATCTGAACCAGCAGATGTTGGGAAATTTCATTATTGAACCCCCCCAAAAAAATCACGCTTTTTAAATATTGGATTACATGAAAGATTTCTTTTCAACATCTATTCTCACACTTGGAAACAAAGAGGCAGGGACTTGCTCATCCTCACATTTCTAATTGCATTTCTGGTCATCTATTTTACCGGCACCTCTCACCAATCTGCATCACTGACCAGAAGAGCACTAATAATAATCTTTCTTTCTTTTTTTTAAGTCGTCTGTGTGACAAATTTAGAGGATTGTGTCCTGTGGGATGGAAATAAGATCAGGAACAGGTTCCACAATATTCCCATTGATCGATGAGGAGCAAGGAGACAGAGACTCGAAACACGAGAAGTATAAATCTATTGTGCACTCCTGGGAAAGTGAGGAAGCAAAGGCTCGCCACAAAAGAAACTGCAGCCTGCAGCAGTTGAAGACGCTCAAACGCGCTCCGCGCAGGGCTCAGGTGTCTCACTTCAGTCGGTAAGGACTAAAAAAAACAGACTGAAGCGTAAGTGGACTGCACCACATTATACACAAAAAAAACTGTGTGGGGACAAACTAACACTTTAAAAAGGGGGGGAATGTTTGCATGTAAACATGAAGTCCATTAACTGATGTATTGATGTGATTCTAGTCTCAGATGAGCCCGTTGTTCGATGTTTCGCAGCCTGAGGGGACAAGTAAAACGCTGCCCGCTCACAACTTCCAGCACAGGCCCCTGCGAGGGCAAAAATATTGATTGTTATTTCAGACTCAGGCTCCCAGACTGAGGAAAGATGCATGTATGTAGGGCTGAAAAGCATGTATGGTAAGTGAGTAAGTACAAGTTCCTATTCTATTGAATGACCAGTATAAACATCCTGTCTTTGTTACAGCTTTGAGGAGCTCAGCCTTTGCAGTAAAGACTTGAAGAAATAAAAAATTCAGCAACACAAAGCACTGGGAGAGATGGCTGTGGTTGGTGTTTCTGAAAGATTCTAAAAGATTCATAATGGCACTCGTGAAGAATCAGGGTCATGATGATCTACCAAGACTATTTTAACTTCTTTTAACTAATATATCATATCTTTGCATTTGTGAAATGGGGTTTAGTTGTGCTAAAATAAAAAAGTTAGGCGATAGATAATGTAATTTAGAACAAGGGTCTTTTTTAAAGGTTTTTTTTACAGACACGCTTTGAGAAATCCTGGATTTATTATGTGTTTTCTTAATCCTGAACAATCTACAGATGGGGCAGATTAAAAACCCAGGGAGTATTTTCTTTATCTGCAAAGAAAAAGCAACGAGGAATTGACTGATTCAGAGACAGTGACTGTAAAAACCTTGGTATTTCTTCTCTTTGTTTCAATGACAAAAGCACTTGGCGGGGTGTGATCACGGTGCTTCACAGAAACAAAAGTTTAGATATGCATCAACCCATTTTCACAGCTGCAGATAAAACTCCGTGGCTGCGTGAGACAATGGAGAGAACACATTCATTACAATTACAGGCCAATGAGGATAAACAGCTGAAACATAGAGCGAAGTGGTTTAGTATTGTTTTTTTAATGGGAATCCAAATATAAAACAAATGAGTGAAGGAAGTCATCACTTGTGAGCTGTCAGGGATTGTCTTTAACAACAGGAAGCATGTGTGACACTGATAATTTCAAATGTGCAAAAAAGGCAATGAAGCACTCTCTGATTATTATGTTTTTCTGTGGGGAATGTGTTATTTTCTCATGGATGTAGGCCGGTTCAGCACTTTATGGTGTTGACCTTTGGCCCCAAATGAAGTATCAGTGAGCAAGATAATACTTTCCTAGCACTTCTGAGGAAGTCCGATTAGTGTTCTCTATCATATTGAGACTATTTAAAGGTGCCATATGTAAGAATGTGGCCAAAAACAGTTACTACATTCAAATTCAAAATACCGAGGTCTTTTAGGTTTCGTTTTCTGACGTAACTGGCAACCCGTGGTTGCTCGGCAGCTGAGACTCTACTGACTGCAATGATTGGTAGACGGCGGTAGGTGGCGCCACATGCCAAAACATGATTTCAAAACATAAACATGATTTGTAGTTTGCAAAAGATTTTTTTAATGCAAATATTTTGTCTGTACTGTTGTTGTTGGTGAGTTCAGTTTGTTATATGAACATTATTCCTGAGTCTCTGTGACATATTAGGAGGATTTTATGGCCAGTTGCTTTAGATTTATTACATAATGTACATTTAACAACAGTTAAAACATAACCTACAGTATTCTTCTCTGACATGAAGTAATACACTTAAAAAGTGTATTAAAAGTATGACCTGGATGACTGAGAACCTTCATCGATATTAAAAGTAAAAGTAATACATCAAATATGTAATTTCTGACTGCACAAATGTCCACTCTGTAGATGCTGCTGTTGTAGTCATACATGAAAATGTCATGTCAGAGTTAATGTCAGTAAATGTCAACTCTTAATATGGCTCTAAAAAACTCTGAAATCACTTTAACTTACATCTTAATAAGAACCCAATTGTGTATCGCAATGCAAATAGGACAGATGTGAGTTTGACTGAATGTTTAAGTCATTCATGTAAAATATTCACGCTTTTCCCAATTCACAGCATAAAATAGTGTATAACTCCATCACAATCTGTGTGCCGCCAGGCAAACAGGACAATCTATGACGTCCAGTCAGAATAGTTAATCCAGATTATTGTGCTGTTACTCCACTTCCTTTCACTGCTATCTCACAGTCAGGGGTCTAAATAATAGAAGAACACTAAGTCTAAGTTCTTTAAATTCTGGTCTTACCTAAGCAACGTGAGATTATATTATGGAGCCAGATATTATCAATTAAAAGTCAATTACACATATTTATATATGGTTAAAATACAATGTTACACCTGAATTTCACCAGTCCCACTCTGATGTATGGTTCTTTCAAGTGGAGACACAGGCTGGGACAGAACTCTGCTGCACCCTCTGCTGGTCATACGTAACGCTGCACTGTAAAAGTGGCTGAGTCATTCAAGCCAATAAGGAGTGGAATGTTTAGTATATTAAGAGTGTGAACAGTGTTTCAAGTATTTACATGTAAGCGACAACCAAGTTATAAATAAAAAATAATTGTGTACTGGGCTGAAGCAGTAGCTGTGTGTAAAAAAAAAACCATGTACAGCAGCAGCAATAATTATATTAATGTTAATGATAAATTTTTATGATTTGACAAATTTACTGCAGTTTTTTTATATTTATTATTAGCTGTAAATGTGTGATTTGGTTTGCTATGAAGTCCACTGCTGCAATAATGCTGCATGTGATCTTCTATCATAGTATGTCATATATGTTTGTTTTGGTTTTTTTAGAACAATTTACAGCTACACATTTGCACACATGAAATGTATATCGGATTCTTCGTGGTACCCCTCAAAAAAGAGAAAACTGCAAATGCCTAGTGGTCTGCTAATTAACATGTATGAGATCACCGCAGGCGCCAGATGTTGATGTAATGCTGCAATTTGACCCGGCCTGCGTTTGAAGGAGAACGGACATATACGGCTACTTTTCATCATGGAGGCTAAAAAGGACGAGTGTCAGAACCTGAACAAACCGAGTGCACGGTCTTTACAGATAAAACAACAAATCACAGGTTCAGGACGACCACATTCAGACACGGCTGTCCTCAGTGATCACAGACATTCTGACGTGATTTGCGGATGCATTTGTCCACATTCCTGACCTGCAAGAATGCAATCTGTCCACGGGATTGATTATAAACCACCTCATCAGCTGATGTCATGTCAAAATGTATTATTATTTATTTATTTTAAATCTAATTAGCACTCACATGTTAATTTATTTGCACTGGCCACCACTAGGATTGCCATATGATTTATGTTTTCTAAGGGTTAAAGCTTTTTTTAGTGCATGAACAGCTTTGATTCACTCCTGTTTCTTTTTTCTCTCTCCATTACTCACTCACTCACACACACACACACACACACACACACACACACACACACACACACACACACACACACACACACACACACACACACACACACACACACACACACACACACACACACACACACACACACACACACACACACACACACACACACACACACACACACACACACACACACACACACACACACTGACAGTTCTGTACTATCAGACTCATTACAAACAGAATTTTTGCTCTTGCAATCTGTCATGCCATCAGTGTATATTTGAATAAAGGGCAGGGAAGCCCGATGTCCATAGTTCAGGCATTCTAATGCCAGGTGTGAACATCTGTACTTGGCAGTCTAGTCTAGTCTGAAAGAAAACAGTTAATGTTCATACCTTAAGGCAGGGAGGCAGGGTGCAGAAGCAAGGCAGGGGTCCTCCCACTGGTGAGCAGAAGGTGCAGGAGGGGAGGCAGGGACTGGAGGTGGAGGAGGAGGAAAGAGGGGGGACGCAGGTGGGGTTGGGTGACTTTCAGGTGTGAGCCTCTCTGGGGGTGTGGGAGGAGGAGTGGAGAACTCTGCGCTGTCGTGGAGGTGGTGTTCGGGAGCCTGCTCAGCGAGGGGGGGCCTGCGGGGGACAGAGGGCAAAACATCAGCAACACAAATACAGCACTTTGGAAAATTAAAACCGGTCTTCCTCAAAACAACTGAGGAAGACTGAGGAAAACCAACCTTAGATAAAATGCTCACTTCAACCATTCTAAGAGAGTTTAAGCACAGAACTGAACATGTAACTCCCCTCATTAGTCCACTTAATAGCCCATGGTTCTCCCATGCTTGTTCTATTTGCTCTCAGCATTGAACAAGCTTGTATGAAGGTGTCTGCCTCTGTCATCACCGGCCACCTGGTGGAATGGATTTGGCACCAATCCAGGCCAGACTTATCAGGAGTGGTAGTCTCTCTAATCTGACAGGCAATGCTATGGACGCCCATGCAGCTGTTACCCACTTGAGAGCATGCCTTCTGTTTAGCTCTAAAAATACACCCCCTGCTGCATTTTCTTCTTAACAGTGCTTCGACAATATACCTCTATCATCATAAAGCACATTTACACTCAAGTCAACTATGTGCTGGGCTGCACTTCCAGCTCATTTCAGACGGAAACTGAGCTGCGTTGTTCTCCACCTTCCTCTCCCCCTTAAACTCAGGACTTAATAACATTTAATGAGGGTGCGTGTGCTTTTCTTCAGGGCGTTACAACGTGTCACAATTTACACACTTTTAGCACAGTCCTGGTTTCTCTTGTTCCATTATAGACACGTGCAGCATTTGTATTCACGGCAGGACGGCTGCACGAAGATGGAACTTTCTACGATATGACATCGTCAAAACGGTCCCATTCTGAGTGAGGCCAAAGTCATATGTTATCAACTGTGGCCGACTTTGGACACGGAGCAAAGAAAGAAGACACAACCAAGTCAAGTCTGAGCAAAGTGTTATAAAACTCACTGCTGATGAACAAAAACAAAAAGAATATAAGCTGGACACTGTACATGTGTCTATGTACTGCTTCAGTGGCTCACTCAGGTGAACAGATGGAACTTACTCCCAGATATGAGGTGTATGATCAAGCAGAGGCTTTATCACCAACACAGAATGAATGGAACAACTTAGAGGGAGGACACATGCTCTTTTTCAGCAACACAACTAACTATGTGCCAGTGGAGTTTTCACTGTTGGAATAAAGAAGAAGCCAATACTTTAAAGCAACTCATGGTCAGACACCAAATGATATGAGGCACTGGTGGTGATTCACGCTCACAGTCCTGAAATTAGACCTGGTTTTCAAACCTACGCTTGGATGAATGAGTGTTAAACAAACAAGAGTAACTTCTGCACTCACTTAAGTGTAATCTACAGGAAACATGTGGAAGCAAAAGACAAAAAGTCTAAGGCAGAGTGTTTAAATGATAAACAAAACCATAAACAAAACAAGGTGATGATACAGAGAAATGTTTTTCTTTCTTTTGAGGGCAATTTCTGCCAGCAGCTGGTTCATACTGTTCCAAAACACACACACACACACAAAGCATTTGTGTCGTGTAGTTCGGGAACAGTTTGTAAATATTACAACCACAAACATCATAAATTATTCACTAATTTGTTTCTGCAACTACTGTGATCAAGTTAAAGTCTAAACGTCTGGTGTGG
Organism: Microchirus variegatus; assembly: GCF_963457635.1. Taxonomy (NCBI): domain Eukaryota; kingdom Metazoa; phylum Chordata; class Actinopteri; order Pleuronectiformes; family Soleidae; genus Microchirus; species Microchirus variegatus. The sequence continues at coordinate 16,382,761 of NC_139812.1, read as the reverse complement.
TAGAATAATGACAGGCAATATATATATATAAAAAACTACCTAATTCCCATGTGCTGGCAACACTTATGGAACTGCAATCTCCATGGCAACTGGACTATTTACAGTTCAATGTGGGCTTAAGCGTGGGCTACAGCACTTCCACCAGGAACATGAATGGGAAAAAATACTACACACATACCAAGCTGAACGGTCACCACAATCATTTCCATATACTGAATGTAATATAGAGAGAGTTGGGTAAGGGCCTTTTAAAATCTGAAAATATTTTATATTCTCATTTAACACTCACACGCAGTAGATAAATACTACATCTAAAGAGCTGATTTCACTCCGACAGACAGAGAGACGGAAGAGAGACGGAAGAGAGACTCACAGCATGCTCTAACCTGTCACATTTTTCAAGTACACATCATTTTTGCAACTTGTTTTACACCATCGGCCCCTTTCATCTTTCTATTTGTCCCTCCCATTCACCCACTGAGGTTAGAAGAGACAGACAATAATAATTAGCACCAGTTAGCACCTACGTACAGACCATCTGCTGCAGCCACCTAAGTGGACTTAAACACAACAACAAAGTCCTGCTACATATACTGTACAGTAGCTACTTCTTGCCAACTCACCCAGATTCCAACCACGGACGACTCCATCATTTAACTGCAGATGTAGCTCCAGTAAGTGATGGTGAAGTGATTTTTAATCCAAAAACAGCAGGGTGGATATAACTGAGGGTCCAAGTGTCTTTCCTCGCTGACTCTGTCACACACACACACACACAGACACACACACACTCGCGCTGCAACACATGCTCTGAACTCTGGCTTTTGTTCCACTCTGTCTGCTCTGTGCAAATGACTTCAGTGGAGCTGAGTGCCTGCCCAAATTCCTCCCACTACAGGCTTCAGTTCACAAAGCCGGACAGACTGAGCAGAACTGACAGCTAGGACGGCCTCTGGTGGGGGGGCGGAGGAAAAAAAAACACACATGTACACAAACACACACACATTCACATTTCTGTCTCTGCCACACATATGCAAGTGTAACTTTATCTATTGATGAACCGTATAGTGGAAATAGCAGTGTCACTCCTGCAACCCCCCCCTACACTGAACAATCCTCGTCCCAGCAGCCGTGGTGGTGATGGGACAAGTGCTGTGACTGACAGGCAGCAAGTGCTACTGTGGCATGTGGGGGGGGGGGGGGGGGGGCGGTGGCTCCTGGACAAACAGCAAGAGAAACTTGCTGTATTTGTTAAAAAAAACATCCTTACATACACACTGAACACACAAAGAAGCTTTTCAGTAAAAGAACAGCACACCGTATGTGAAGAGTTATTTAAGCTCGACCTGTTAAAATGCTTAAAACCCACGTGGAGACCACACTGAACAATACACTGGTTTACAAAGTGCATTTAACCGAGGTCAGAGCATCGAGGCTTTGCTGCCATTACGTCAACCAGTTAAAATAATGTGAGATCACTTTCAACAACCTACCAGACAACCAGTGTCTGAGGGACGAGCAGAGACACCAAGGGGGACGCAGCAAAAGGTCAGAAAGGGCAACATGGAAACATGATGTTTTAGGAAACGATCAGGTCTTAAAGGTCACATATACGTCATGGTGTCTGGTTGAACACAAACTTACCAGTCTGACTGGAAATCTGGTGTTCTTAACCCTTTAAGGTACTACTCAACCATTTGGTCGACCACACTTTAAGTCACTTTATGTCATTGAAAAATGCATCAAACTGAACTCACGAACACTAAATTAATGTAACTTGTTCTGAATGTTGTACTTGTTGTGCAAACCAGGTTTATTATGAACAGACATCTCAACCGTTTGGTAGAGGCCTGTATCTAAAATACTGTAGGGTCTAATTAAAAAAAAAATATATAGTGATTGTCGTTATTAATATCGTAAGTAAATAAAATAAAATAATACAAAATGCAAAGAAAATGTTTTTCCTTTGCTTTTTTCTTTCTGCGTACCTTAAAGGGTTAATGGTAACTTGCTATAATCCTTAGATTTTGGCCTTTAACTTGGATCAAATGAGGATTAATAGGATTCAGTGACTCCGACTGAGCTCAGAGAGAGAACAGACCCCTGGAAGTTGCCTTCATTACTTTAGTTATTAGGATACAGCAACTTTTGCTGTACACTGTGTATATCAATTCATGAGCTTGGCCACAAGACTCAGCAATAACATATCAGAACAAATACACAGAGAAAGTATTGGAATTGCTTTTGCCATTACAAATGAATCAGATTTTACAGACACTCACCTGCTGTTGTGCAGCTCCTCATCAGGATCCTGGACTGCCTCTGTCACTGCAGGTTCTTCTGCTAGATCTTTGAATGGCTCCTCAGGAGGGATCTCTACAGATTGTTCCTCTAGGTTCTTTGGCAGTTCATTGATCAGCTTCTTCTTTGGTTCAAGCGGTTCTAGTGTCACCTTTGTTGGTTCCAAGTCTTCATTATTTGGTGACTCTGGGAGCTCTGTTGTACTTTCTGCTGGTTCTAGGAGCTCAGCTGCCTCCTCTACCTTAACTGAAGATGCGAATGGCTCCGCTTTGGATTCTTTAAGGCCTTCTGAGGGCTCCTCTTCTTTCTTGTGCGATTCTTCCTTTGTGATCTGTATTGGTTCTGGGGTTTCCACAAACTTCTTTAAAGGCTGAGGAAGACAATCAGGCTTTTTTAGCAAATTTCTAGGCGGTGGCTCCGTCGTTGTCTTTTCTGCTGCCGGCTCAGGTGGTGGTGGTGGGATCTCCTTCTGTGTCAGAGGAGCAGCAACCTCCTCAGTTTGAGTGAGAAAGGCAAGTTGAGGAGACTCCAGAGAAGGGAAAGCTCTGAAAAAAACAATAGAAGAGGAGGGGGAGTGTTGTGGTTTAGTTTACAAGATGTGCACAAAGAATGGCTATCAAATCACAATTTTGTGTGTGCGTGTGTGTGTGTGCAGGGCGTCTGTAGATACGGGCATGTTTGCGTTGCTGCTGTTGCATTGTGTTGTTGAGCAGTGTGTCTGAGAGTGGGAAAAAAAGACTCTCATTCAGACCCTGGAGAGCAGAGGCAATGTCACAGCTGATGTCATCCTTTGAATATAAAAAGCTGCAGTACGTCCATTAGACATCAGCAGGCAAAGTCATCTGACCCCGAGCGCACGTCGATACAAAGTGCATCTCTGTGTTTACCACCTCATTCATATTCATTGTCCCACTGCTCTCTGCATATTGAAGTGTTACAGGACTTTTTAAACGTCCAGTTTGTAACAATTAGGATGTCTCATTGGCAGAAATGTTTGTATTTGTAGCCTTATAATAAGCCTTTAATATAGTCTGTACATTAGGCAAGGGCCTTGCTTTTTCATAGGCAGCCATCTTTGGCCCCGCATAATTCACAAATGAAGAAAAATGACTTGGCCCAGAAAAACCCAGAGCATAAACCAAATGATAATGATGAGGAAATTGCAGCGACAGTAGGGGAGTTGAAGAGTGACGAGGGTTATGAAAAAAGAGTGTTTACACATCATGTGAGGACAATGTAATGGGAAAAGGAGGGATGAGCAGAGGAGCCTGCAATCTGCAGTCTCACTATTATACGTCACCACTTCTTTGCCACTGGACCTTACTACATTAAATAGATTCTCCATAGATGTACAACTCATAGAATTATTACTCAAATTAAAGAAGACCATGAAGACCTCGTGGAGTGTCGTGTACAGGGGCGCAGCTTGTGAACAGGCAAAGCAGGCATCTGCTTGGGGCCCCGAGCCGATAGGGGCCCCCCCGACACTCGGAGCCTTAGGGCTGTTTTTACTGAAATGTGCAGTGACCAGCCACCTCCCAGTCCCCCTTAAAAAACAATGGGCGATTTGCAATGACATCTCAGTAGGAAACCCCCCTAAAGGGGCCCCACCTCACGTTAACCTGTGTGAAGTTATCGTTCTGCAAGTTGGAAAATGAGGAAGATTATTTACAGTGTAATGCATATCTTTTTTACTCAGTTTATATATTTTTTTTTTTAGTTATTTATAGTATTTTATTGTTATATATATTTATATTGTTTTATAATGTGGGTTATTTTTTGCTAAGTTTATATAGTTTTTCAAAAGCTATTTACAGTATTTTATTGTTCTTTACATTTATATTTTCACATACTTTTTAATTACACGGTTTTTCCATGTTATTTCATTCATTTCAAAAAAAATAATATTCTGAACTCATACATTTTTCGTTGGTGTCAGATTATTAATAACATAATGGTGATGACCACTGGTTGGAAGGGCCCCCTGGGAATGTTTGCTTAGGGCCCCTACAGACTCTAGAATCGCCTCTGGTCGTGTATGTGTCACATTTGCACTCTTCTTAACTTGAACTCTAAATAATTACAGACACATGCTCTTCTTATGTTTACCTTTGCGTGTCCTCTGCATGGTCCCAACAGGACGCAGCTTCCTTTAATGCTTTTATCCAGTTTGTTTCTGCTCCTCGGTCTGTTAGTCCAGCCTCGGGACTTTGTGACACACGAGCAGCCTCTGCGTCCACAGACGGTTGCACATCAGGAGAAACACACAAAGGCACTTCATTAAGGGGTTTCCCTTCACAGTGCTTTGAAGGAGAGTCAGTGGTATTGTCCACGATATCATCTCTGGGTTTTGACACCTGATTGCGTGGCTTCTCAGATTGGGTAGGGGTTGTGAGCGAGAGGGAATCAAAGTCTTCCAGGCCCAGTGACTTTGCCTTGGAGGAAGCACTGCTCCCCTCAGAATGACAAACAGCAGTGTCTGTGCTGCTGTGTGACACACCACTTTCCCAGCGGTCTGACGCTTTGAGTAATGCCGAGCCACTGTCTTTAGCACTCAGACTGTGATTTATGACCCCTTGTTTTTCTGCTGTTTCATTGTTTATTGCTTCCATTTCTCTGTGTCCATTCCCCTGGGTGCTAGATTTTTCTTTGTCCGTGGCTGTTTTATCTTCCCTCGTGATCGCCTCCACACCAGTGCCTTTTATGGGTGTTTGTACTCCTGGGCTGCTTTGTGTCGCCGGGGTTTTAATGGGCTTTTGTAGCTCGACAGACTTCAACATTTCACACTCCTCACTTTCCCTACTGTTGCTTTTCACAGCCGCTGCGGTGTTAAGACCGTTTTCCTCAGTTTCTGGTGGCTCAACGTGATCGGGCAGGACGCTGAATATTTCTGTTATAATTTCACTTGGAGTAGCTTCTGCATGAATGTCGTGACTGCCTGTGTTGACCTTTGATGAAATAGAGATGGGGAAAGGTGAAGTCTCACGCTCCTGTGATGCAGACTCAACAGATACAGCAGTGTTCGTCGTGCTTTCAAATTTTTCATGCTGGTCTTGACATGGAGCTGATAGATTGCTTTGTTGCTGACCTTTACCAGACACATCATTCAAAAACGCAGCGCCTGGTATTAATTCAGCATCTGAACCAACTGTCTTTAACTCAGGGCTTTCATTCCTGTCTATACTTGTTTTACTTATATTGGAGCAAGTTATTGTTGTCATTTCCTCAGCTGGAGCATTTATCTCTTCCTCATTTACATCATTGCCAGTGTAAGATGTGACAGAAGCCCCTTGTACAGCCTCTTGTGCTCGGTCTTTTCCCTTTTCCTCAACTTGTCCATCACCTCTGCTGTCTTCAAGCATCAAGTCATCCTTAACTACTGACTGACACAGACTCCCAACAGAGTGATCTCTCTTTTCTGCTGCCTCTGGAACCAGTGCTTGGATCTGCCTGTCCTGACAGGTAATCGTTTCTACCCCGACTAAACAGGCACCTGACAACTCCTCTGTGAGGGGCCTGGGTTGCTGTTGCTGTTGCTGTTGCTGCTGTTGCTCTTGTTGCTGAGCAAAACAGTTTAGATTTGGTGATTGGCCAAGAGTTACACTCAGACCTGGTGCTGTGTGTCCGTCAGAGCTCCATTCCAGTGTTGCTGCCGGAGTTTGGTGCAATGCTTGAATGGAATCAGCCTGAGTTTCGCAGACAGACTCAGTATTTATCATGTCTTCTGACAGCCCTACAGGTCTATCAGGACATAAGGAAGAAGCCTCTGCAAAATCACTTTCCTTTAATTCTTCCACTTTTACGTCGCTTCCTGGTGACTCATTGTTTTCTACTTCATGATTACATTGGTGCAGCGCGTCTCCATCACTCTGCTGTTGTGTTGTAATTGCCTTTTGTGTCTGCGGTTCGCCGTTAAATACCTTTTCCTTTTGATTATCCACCGTTGCTTCTCCACTTCGTTTCCCATTTTCTTCCGATTGCATGGAGGTCCACTCTCCAGCACTGGGTTCGTCTTTCCACTCCTCTTTCTTAATGTCATTATAAACCTGGTTGGTAGGCAGGTCAGAGCTGAGTGAGCAGCCAACATTCATGATGCCATCCCCAGTGGGCACTTCAATAAAAACAGGTTTAATGGCAACAGGGTCTGACTCAGTTTGAGATACACTGTCTGCGTCATCATGTGCTTGTTCATCCACCACAACGTTAGACAGTTTTTTCTCTTGTGATAATGGAGCATTTGCATCACTGATTGCATTATTCTGCAGCTCAGTATCTGATTCCACACTTCCACACTCCCCTTTTGAAGAGGTCTCATCTGCTTTAACACCAGCATCAACAGGACCCAGATCCTGTGCTGAAGACATGTGTGTCACTTCCTTGCTCTTGCTCTCGTTCCTGTTCGCCTCTCCAGAGACCTCAGTGCAGTCACAATCAGCGCTGCGCTGCTCCGTGTCTCCAAGAGGATAGATATCACAGTCCGTAATGAACTCCAAGTGACTCAACATCGGGCCAGGCGGCTGGAGTTTACTGGCAGATTGCTCGATAACAGGAATCGACGGGTCAGAGACTCTCACGTCTGAAGTCGCAGATTCATCCTTTGTCAGATCAACAGAGGGGATTGTGGATTGAGGCGCTTCGCCTTCTTTTGTGGGATCTGAAGTCACTAATCCGCAAGGAGATGTTTGATTTAACTGGGTAGGAAGCTGGTCACCGGCAGCGATAGGCTGTGACTGTAGAGAGGTTGTGCAGGTTTCAGGCTCTGGACTGGCGTCAATGACAGTAAAGAGATTTCCAACAGGCAACTCAGTGGTGACGTTACTTAAAGGTTTGCAGGTAACAGGATCAGCAACAGCAATAAACACAGGACATGAAGAGACTGGATGTTGAGGATCTTCTTTTTCTTCCAGAACATGAGTAGTATCACTTAGTAAAGGTGATTCCTCAGGCTTGACTAAATCTATAGACTCTGCCTGGATCTTCATCTCCTTTACCAACACATCTGCAGTCTCACCATCTGTTACAGGATCAGCCTTAAAGATGGAACTTCCTGTTGTTTCTGAACAGTCAAAACAGTCTTCATTACCTGTCTGATTCTTCTGAGTAGGGCATGGAATCGGTTTTGTGCAGGCCTCTGACACCCATTGTAAATCCACAGTATTTGTCACTGAGATCTCGTTACCTGACTGATCTATGGCAATATTCTCCTTGGTAGCTTTGGTCTCCAAATCTCCTCTGTTAGATTGGGAATCTTTCTGTGGCTGGGTAGAATCGGCTGACCTCTGTGTTGCTGGTTCATTCCCGACAGGAGCTTTATTCGTGGGGATCTCTGACCTCTTCAAGCTGAGGAAATCCGGGAAGATGTAGCTAGCCTCAACGACAGGATGATACAAACTCTCATGTATGGTCAGCGGAGGCAATGAGGCACAGTCCAGCGGTGAAATTGACGCGTTCCTAAGACCCACAGTGGAATTGTCCCCTTCTTTCACATTATCTGCAAAATGAACTCTGTGGTTACCTGCACTGCTGCCACACGCGTTCACAACCACTCCAGACATCGCAGTATTGCTCTGGGATTTGGACTCAACTGCAGTTTGGGTTGTCCCGGTCTCTGTTGTGCTACTTTCAGGCAGAACCTGTTGATTGCTGCTTGTCTGCTGCTCGACTTGTTGCGAAGCAGTGAGAGGCTGAGGTTCAACTACAGGAGGGAAGACGTGGCAGTTGCTTCCTTCTCTCTCAATGGTCGATGACTCCTCACAAGTGTGTCCCACGGGGAGTGCTTCCTCTGAAATCAAATTCTGTACGGATTCAGCCCTTACGCCTCCACTTGTGTTGCTGGAGCTCTGCTCAGAGTGAGTGGAGAGAGGTAAAACTGCTGCGCCATGCTGCTCCTGGCAGAGGTTAGAGAGACCGTCCTGCTCAGTGCAGATGCTCTCAGTGATGGTAGCAATCGGCTCACTCCGGCTCTGTGACTTCAGCTGTGACTCTGCAACATTGGTGGGCGGATACGTCTCCGTCTCAGCTGATGACACCCCACTAGCATAGCCTCCTGGCTGGCTGAATGAACTGTGTTCTCTAGCCAGCCCTCCTCTCTCTTCCACAGCCTCTCTTCCTCCTCCCTCTCCTGCGCCCTCCAATCCCACAGCACCGCGAGCCTGGTGATCAGAACCAGTGAGTAGCCCGAGGGGAGAAGTATTGATGTATGCTTCTAAGCAGAGTGACTCCTTTTCTCTGTCACCCTCTTCAGCTGGTGAAATATCCGTGTCTGCACTGTGAATATTGGTCTCCCCTCGTCCTTTAATTCCAGCCTCAATTGAGTTGTGTGGCATTTCGCTGCAGCTCTCCTCAGACACCGCCTGTCCTTCTTTGGTTGAAAAAGCAAGTGAGCATTTTCCCCGCGAGCAGATTAATGAGAGCTGAGAGGGGCTGCCCGGGAGCTGTTCCCTCTGTTCATCTGCAGAACCGAGGCACTTTTCTCTTCCTCCCAAGTCTTTCTCCCTTTCTGATTCCACACGCTCCGTAACTGCTGCACTGGCTTCGCTCGCCAGCAAATTCTGCCTCGCGCTTTCTCCCTTTACGCTGCTTTCTATCACTTCTGGTATCGTGGGTGTTGTCAGTGGCAACGCAGCAGCAACCACCACTAAAGCCTCTTGCGGGGCACTTGCCACACATCTCTCTCCCACACAAGTTTGGCTGCTGGTGAGTGGGCTCCGATTCTCCTGAGTGGGTATCGTTGCATCCGTGGTGGTAATTATAGCCTCCTGTGTTTGTGCATCAGATCTCTTATCAGCAGAAGTTCGTGGATTGATAAGTGTAGTTTGGACATGTGTCACGGGTGTATTTTGGTTGTCGATGACATCTCCGGTTGCATGTTGCCTCCACTGTGGGTTCTTGTCCAGGCTATGACTCATGCCACATGGGGCATCTGTCCGGCCGTGGTTATCTGACTGATGAGGCCACTGTGAAAGAGTCTGGGTGGATGCAGGTGAAGAGTCAGTAAGCTGATCTCGCCTGCTATGTGTGGATGAGAGTGGGGGGCTGGGGCTGGGACAGGGGCTGGGCTTTCCTGCGGGACTCAGCTGTTGTTTGTAATCGAACCCATTATCAGGCTGTTCCCCACAAATCACTGTCTGAGTGTCTGCCTGTGACATTGATTGCACACTCGACTCTGAATCCGCATTAATGCCTGAATTAATGAACGACCGAGCCTGTAAATCATTTTCAGGTTGTTCCTCTGTCTTTTCTTTCAGCTCAGTCTCCACATTTTTCTCCATCTTTTTCTTTTTCCTTTGTCTCTTTTTGTCTTTCTTTTTTGCCTCTTTGTGCTGCACGGCCTGTCCGCCACTCGCTGAATTGTCTGTTTTGGACAGATTCTCCTCTGTGTGCTTGTCGGCTCCTGCTTGTGCCACTGACTCCAACTCGAACAAAACGTCTTTATCACTTAAAGGAACACCACTGCCTCCAAATAAATCGTCAACGGAATCATCTTTAATTTCAGATTTAACACTGCAAACATTAATACGGCACTCGTCACTATTCTTTTCTTTCTCTGTATCGGCTGCCTCTGTTATTTCCTGTGTCCCTTTAAGACAATCAAGACTGGGATTTTCCTCCACTGCTGCAGGTTCCTCTTTATTAAGACTGTCTCTCTGCAGTGTGAAAACATCTTTATGTATTTCTTTTGTTGAATCTGCTGTTTCTAATTGTGCACTTGGGAGTGTTTGCTTCTGCTCATTTGCCTCCGTTTCTATATCTTTTTTAATCTCTGTACATTTATCTGGGCTTTGCGCTGCCTCTTTTTCATCCTTCGTCTCCGCTGCTCCCGGACTGTCCTCAGTACCCAGTATGTAATTCCTGAAACTAAACACAAGTAAATCCTTTTGACTGTTTGCAGCCTCACTCTTTCCGTGTGTATTCTTGTTTCCATGGTCTCCGTTGCTATGTCCTGGCTGGACTACAATTGGAGGCAGTGATGATGATTCACTGGACTTAACTATCGCGTCTCCGGTTTTCTTCCCTTCGTTATGGAGCTTTTCATGTGTGATGCTGGTGCGCTCCACAGAGGGAGGTATGCCCAGCGAGGCCATTTGCTCTTCACATTCCTTCAACGCCTCTTGCAGCTCCCAGTCGATAAGCACAGACGGAGGGGGGCTCGGGGACCGGACGACCAGGTGAGGCGTGGCAGCGGACTGAAGTGAAGGCAGAGCATCTGTGGGAACTGGGCCGCTGTCATGAAGCCTGAGACGAGGGTGGGGTGACGGAGAGAAGGGGTTGTCAGGCAGACAGCTGCTCATTCCACGATGCGACAGCGCACTGCTATTGGCAGATCAGAAGCGCCATGCCCAGCCACTGCACACACAACTGTCCTCACAACCCTATTCTGAGATGTGCATTCCCCTAAAAAGTGCACCAATACCAGCTGTTGCTAAGCATAGAGTTATTAAATATCATGCATGTCCGCTACACAATACTATAGGTTTATGTCTAGGAATTAGGGAACACATAATCACCATTAACTAGGTGCTTACTAACATAAATAAGCATACTAGCCCCTTATTAGTAATTATTAAGCATGTATTAACACCTTATTCTTCCTCTATTACGACATAAATTAAGATTTTTCCTGCATAAGGTGTTAATATGTGCTAAGTATTTACTAATAAAGGGCTAGTATGCTACTTGTTAGTAAGTTAAAGGTGCCATATGTAAGAATGTGGCCAAAAACGGTTACTACATTCAAATTAAAAATACATAGGTCTTTTAGGTTTCGCTTTCTGACGTAACTGGCAACCCGTGGTTGCTCGGCAGCTGAGACTCTACTGACTGCAATGGTTGGTAGACGGCGGTAGGTGGCGCCACATGCCAAAACATGATTTCAAAACATAAACATGATTTGCAGTCTGCAAAACTGTTGTTGTTGGTGAGTTCAGTTTGTTATATGAACATTATTCCTGAGTCTCTGTGACATATTAGGGGGATTTTATGGTCAGTTGCTCTAGATTTATTATATAATGCACCTTTAATGGTGAATATGTGTTCCCTAATCTAAAGTGTTACCGAAGCATCTATGTTGCCTTTTTAAGTTATTGCAATTTCGAACATTTGTTGCAGCATGAATCTTTAAATGTCCATGACATATAAAGGTATCAGATACATGTGAATAAAAATAGATTTAAAAATAGATTTTAGTCCTTCAATTACTTCAATTAAACACAGTAAATAATAAAACAGGCTCATTGTTATCTCCTATAGCCACCAGCCCTCTCTTATATGTGAGGTTGGATGCTCGCATTAAAAATAGTACGACATAAATATTGAACCTAGACCGTGAAAATCGACTGCATTAAACTGCCCTCAGTTCAGACAATGATGTCAATGTGCAGAGCAGTACTGCTCCATTCATTTGAAATAGCCGAGTCACTGCTAATATACTAGCTTGTAGTACAGGAGAACTTTGTGGAGTCATCTTTATCTTTATCTTTAATCTCCACGTCCCACAATGTGTACAGATGTGCATCATTACCTAATGTATAAGTCATCAACTGTTTTCTGGAAATCTACCATATTATATGTGGTAATCTCTGTTTGTGTGATACATGGAGCAATCAGGATGAAAAAGTTAATGATTGATCCAAAAAAAGGAAACCGTTTTTTTTTTTATAGCTATGACATCACCTCACAAACCTGCCACTTAAGTCCTGATCAAATTAATTTGGAACTTGATCCCACTGAAGGGTGGAGGAGACAGACAGTGAGATTTTAGCACAAGAAATGTTTCAGGCAATACTTTTATTTTAAGGCTGTGTATTTCCTGTGATTTTGCAATGTTTGTTTTAAAAAAGCGGTATTTATTTTTTTACCTCGACCAAGGACATTCCTGTTTTTAGACTGTGACCATTTCTCCGTAAGTCTCTTACGAGCAGCATAACTCAAAAAGTCAAGAATTCGTTTGGGGGGAAAAATGACTGTGAATGAAGGTTATTTTGTGTATGATCCTGATGAATATTGACATTTTTTAATTAATAAGTATATAATAAGTGTATTGACACTATGAGATTCTGAACAGTCTTGAAAGAGGGTTTACAATCTCTGAAGTTGATCGACTACAATTTGGCCCACCTAAGCCTTCACAGCAATCATTTTAGATTTATAGTTTCACACAAAAAAGGCTAAAGTAATTAAACCTAAACAGCAAAAAATAACATCTACATTAATTGCTGGTATTAGAACGAGGGATGTGCGTTATTAAATTAGATTTGAATCGTTTAAATCAATAAGTGTTGCTAACTGGACACAATATTTCAGGAACACAACACTTATTTATAATTAACTAATACTTAAGTTATAAGTAACTTATAATTCAAAGACTTCTAACTGGTATAACTTATAAATTGTGCAGCATAGAAGCAAGATCAAATAACAAAACATTTATTTAGAGACGATATAACTTGCCCACTATCTAATTAGAACACGTCACGCCTTCAACAAATTAGTGCAATCAACCTCAACACTCAAACAAAAGCAGAACGTCAGGCGGCTTAAAGTCAGTCAGTGTGACGATCATTCATCCAAACATGAAACAAAGCAAAGGGCCACACCTCAAGCTAAGTCATCGTAAAACAAACAACTCCCAAACAGTCATCACACTCGATCAGTACACTCCACTTTCATGATTTAGATCCATTCCATGCTCCCAACATGTCGTGATTTTTTTTTTTCTTGATGCAGTCTAAGGCTGACCACACATCTCTCACAGCAAACAGGCACGTCGTCCATCATGCCGACTCTGTGCATGTACCTTGTGTCAGGAACCACCAGCGGTCCACTCACTTCCACAGGATGATGCAGAGCCGCCAGCAAAGGGTTCACCTGCTTGCGTTTCTCTGCGTCTGAGCAACTCTGAGCTCTGCACTCGTCCACACACGCAACAAATCAATATCACATTAACTTCCACCCTGGCTGAGTTTTCTTACCTTTATTATTTTTCCAGTGTACACTACCGTTCAAAAGTTTGGGGTCACTTAGAAATGAAGGAAAATAAACTTTTTTTTCAATGAATATAACATTAAATGAATCAGAAATACACTCTATACATTGTTAATGTGGTAAACGACTATTCTAGGTGCAAACGTCTGTTTTTTAAAGGAATATGTACATAGGTGTATAGAGGCCCATTTCCAGCAACCATCTCTCCAGTGTTCTAATGGTACATTGTGTTTGCTAATCGCGTTAGAAGGCTATTGGATGATTAGAAAACCCTTGTCCAATTATGTTAGCACAGCTGAAAACTAGTGCTGTGCAAAAGGTTAACGCGCGTTAACGCATGACACGTTTCCATGACGACTGACCAGAAAAAGACGCGCATGACGTCATGTTTTTACGTGCCCGCGACACCGGAGTCCAGGCACCGTTTACCAGTTAGCTCCGTTAGCTGCATTAGCTCCTTTTAGCGCCGTTAGCGCACCTACAGTGGAACTGGAGCGGTCCGTTTATTAAACGAAAAGAGCAGTGCTACTAATAACCAGCGTAACTGCGTATATGTGCCTCTGTTTTTAAAGTTTAGCGTTACTTAGAGACTAATTTTAACAATGGGGAGTCACGTAAACATGACGTCACACGTGTCTTTTTCCTGTCGGTCATCATGGAAACGCTTGATGGCGTTAAACGCCGTTGACGCGTTAACGTTGACGCCGTTAAATGCCGTTGACGTGCTAACGTTTGACAGCACTACTGAAAACTGTTTTGCTGGTTCTTTGACGAAAGGACAAAATTATTATTTTGAATAAAAATCATTATTTCTAATCTTGCCAATGTCTTGACTATATTTTCTATTCATTTTGCAACTCTTTTGATGAATAAAAGTGTGACTTTTAATGGAAAACACAAAAAATGTACAGGTGACCACTGACCCCAGACTTTGGAACGGGAGTTTTCTACCCTCTAACAAGTTGGCATTCTAAACTTTAAAAATGATATAGTGTTAAGAGAAATACAAAGACTTTTCTGATTTCTGAAATATTGCAAACCAAACTTCTACACACAGTAACAGTTCCAGCCCTTATGACTTGTTTAGTGGGGGGAAAAAAAACAATCAGACGTGTCATTACACTCTGTTCACATGACACCACATCTAAACAGTAAGAGGAAGCCAGTTCTAAAACCACCATGTATTCCATCTTTCATGACAAGTAAGCAACCGCACCACATTCATACTCATTGCTCATAATAAGATGCTGACTGAGAACAATTCCAAAGACTGTTTGTTTGTTTTCTTTTTTTTTTGTTCATGGTGTTTTACAGTGTCTGACGTCTTCTCTTTCCATTACCTTTTGAGTGAAACTAATTAAAGTCACTGTCTATCTGACATAGAACTCCAAGAACACACTATATTTTCTTCAGGAAGCAGACAAGGATTGCAAACAGCTGTTGATATTTAAATGATTCGCACGTCCTCGGAGCTATAACAGCCAAAAAGTATTTTTGTTTCCCCCTTTCTGTGACATCAAATCATATTATATGATGTGTGTGAGTGAGTGTTGAGTTTTTTTTGTGAGCACTCACCCCAGTGACGCCCCCCAGATGTTGAGCTCACTGCTGAAGTCTAGACTGGGCAGCAAGTCGTGTGGAAACTCGAGCTCCTCCTCGTCGTCCTGGTCTCCAGTCGCGCCACCTCCGCTCTCCTCCACTCCGGAGGCGACCGGGACGTCTGGGAGCAGCGGCAGAGACAGCAGACTCTGCTGGCTGGTCGTCGAGGCGTCGGTCAGCAGCGTCCTGTCGTCCCTCTGGGTCAAACTGTCGGCGTGACCTTCAGCCTGCGGAGCAGACAAACACACGACTGAAGAGAGTTCTTGTGTTGTGCTGGAGTAAATGAGTATTTCAGCAAGTGTGAGCATGTTGCTGGCAAACATGGGGATGCTCAGAGCCAAACAACATGAGCAAATAACTCCACCCATGTGTTATGTTAAGTGTTATTTGTGGACTGACACATAGGTCACATAAGCCAGGAAAATAGGCCTCGTCCACTCTGCTCATCCTAGTTCAATCAGTTTTTCCTTTACTTCCTGAAAAAGAAGAAACAAAAGCTTCCAATTACATTTCCAACTTCACAACTGCTGTAAAGTTTCTTCCCAGGGTGTGAAAATATTTGAACGTGCAGCGGGTAAAAGTAATCATTACAGAAAAACCAGTCCTGCTGGTCTGCGACAGGCCGAACCTGATATGTGGATTAAATATTTGTACAAGGGTGTATAAGTTAAATTACATTTTCAGTCGTTCATTATTTCCGTTACCTTCAGTAAATAAAGACATCGCGTGAACACAACTTGAGCTATTTTGAAAATCTGTTTCTCGTTTTTATGTGTGTGACAGTCCAATAGACCGAGTCCAGCCACACACACACACACACACACACACCGCAACACTTGGCAGAGGCATCGTGTTGCAGCAACACACAACACTCAACTGCACACTGACGACATGGAGCATGCTGCCCCAAATTTTACAGAGGTAAACACTTTTCCACTTTTCCACTTGCTTCAGCGTCACTCGTTGGACGCACACGGCACAGGTGCAGATTGCAGCTCCTTTAACCTTTCAAGAACATCTGGAACATGCACGTACATATGAGCCGATTGTGACAGCGTGAAGGACACAACGCAGCTGTGGTGGTAAAGCTGTCCATTGACCATGTGCGAATCCATCCATTCATCCATTCATTATTCATGAACAAGCAGTAGACAATATGTCTGCACGTACGAGCAGTGCTGACTATCATAACATAACAAGTGGTAATTAAGAGTGAATAATAACACATTTTTGAGACTAATCTTGTTATACAGTGTCTTTTTTTCCCAACATATTTGTACCAAGTCAAGTCAACTTCATTTCTGGAGCACATTTAAACCCACCAACGTTGACTGAAGTGCTTTACAGAGTTAAAGGTGCATTATGTAATAAATCTAAAGCAATCGGCCATAAAATCCTCCTAATATGTCACAGAGACTCAGGAATAATGTTCATATAACAAACTGAACTCACCAACAACAACAGTACAGCCAAAATATTTGCATTAAAAAATTTGTTTTGCAGACTGCAAATCATGTTTATGTTTTGAAATCATGTTTGGCATGTGGCGCCACCTACCGCCGTCTACCAATCATTGCAGTCAGTAGAGTCTCAGCTGCCGAGCAACCACGGGTTGCCTGTAACGTCAGAAAACGAAACCTAAAAGACCTCTGTGTTTTGAATTTGAATGTAGTAACCGTTTTTTTGGCCACATTCTTACATATGGCACCTTTAAAGGCACAGCAACGTAAAAGGTATAAAACATACCAGTAAAGCAAAACAGTAAAATAGTAAAATGGTCAAATCTAGATAGAAGTGTCCGGGTTGATTATTCTTATCCAGAAGTGAAGGCCAAATAGAAGAGGTGGGTCTTTAAAGATGTTTTTAAAAAATGCCACTGTAAAACATTCTCACATTCACACAGGAAAAAGAAATGCCATCTCTGAGGAAGTCTATAAGATACTGGAGACAGATTAACAGGGAATATAGTGACGAGGCTGTGAGTCACCGGCTTCACCTGTGTAACCCCACTACAAAGAGCTTCCTTTGTGCGAGACATGCAGCATTTTCACTAACATGAACAAAGAATAATACACAGTTCATGTCTTGACTGAGTCAGGCTTCCATAGCTTCTGTATAGCCTCTTTTATCCACATCTATACAAGTCCTATTTTGATTATTATCAAAAGTACCATGATTGGAAGATAAGACACTAAAGAAGAGCGGAAAAAAAAAGTCTGCATGCTTGTAACCGCTCCACAGCAGTGACATTCTCTGTTAATGTCACATGATCAAGTTATAAGATGGTTTGTTTGTATGACGTGCCTTTGGTTTCCTGTTTCCTGCCCCAAGCTTCCTTTCTCACCTTGATGCAGTGGAAACTGTGAACATGCACCGATTCACACAAGAATGGCACCTGTGTGAGCAGAGGAGGCCTGAAAGATTACAGCTTTACACCTGTCTGCAGTGTTAGTGGGAAAAAAGTCATAGAGTAACCATGTGGAAAAGCTCAAAAAGTTTTTTGTTTCACTCAGTGACTTTGACCCCACTGTCTGTTAATAATTAAACCGCAACCACAAACAAATAAAAAAAAGCAGAGGTTCCCTGGAAACTGCTACTTGTCAAAGAGTCAGTTTAACAAAAAAAAAAACACAACTGTGTCAGAGTAAAAGCTTTAAACGTAAACACAAAGGGGCAGAAGGGTTCAGAGCAGCAGCAGAAACCTGCTCGCACAATTATACATAACATGAAACAGACTTAACTTGTCCCACACTGTGTAAACTAAAGCACATCACTTCCTTGACCTCTCTCATCCCACACACACACACACACACACACACACACACACACACACACACACACACACACACACACACACACACACACACACACACACACACACACACACACACACACACACACACACACACACACACACACACACACACACACACACACACACACACACACACACACACACACACCTCTGTGCTGCACTTACCCAGTAAGCAGTAAGCAGAGAGCTTGTCCTCCACAGAGCAGAGCAGCTTCTCTAACCTTCTACCCTTGCTCAGTCACCGTTAGGTCTCTGTGTTTTGAAGATGACACGAACATGCTGCAACACATGCTGCTGACGCTCTTGTCCTGTACTGAATCAGACTTCCTCCTCCTCTTCCTCCTCCTCCTCCTCCTCCTTCTCCTTACAGTCCTGTCCTCTGTTGCCACTCCCCTGTTAGGAGTCTAGAAACACTACACTGACAAACACAGCCCTTGCAGCACAGGCTGGGCAAAGGGAAACTCTCCTCCCCCCTCTACTGTAAACTCTTTCCACACAGCTCTCTCTCTTTCTCTCAATCCCCTCCTCCTCCTCTTCTCCCTTCCCTCTTGTCTTTCTTCAGTCCTTCCCTGAATCCTCCTCCCCCCCCCCCCCCCCCCTTCGATTTCCTTTGCTGATGGTGTGAGCAGAGGCTGCTTTAGCTGACAATGACATTGCCTCTGCAGGTGAATGCTGACTGAGAAGTAGGCCACGGGTCAGAGCTGCAGTGACCCTCTGGAGGAGCAGAGGCTCAGGTTACACTTGGAGAAGCTCTGGTTACATGCTCACACGGGAGCATGCACCAGGAGACACTCACACACAAACACAACAGCCTCCTACATCCAGCATTGACATGCTGCTGTTGTTGTTGTTGTTGTTTCTAAGGACTGACACAGTAAGATATGGTCGTGTTTGTCATGGTAAATCACAGTATAATGCTGATTCACTTTTCCTTTTATAATGAATGCATTTTACTGCAACTTCAAAGTGGTAACACCATACACACATGGTTTTTAAACTGTGGTGCGTGAAGGAAAATCAGAAATACTGTTCTACTATAGGGTTTTGTGCGTTTTTGTGCGTCTAAAAATGAAATAAATACCTTATCTCGCTATATCAGTGTGTGAAGTATTATGTGAGGAAGAGGAGGATGATGATGCAACAGCAAATTATCTTATTGGGAATAAATCTGCCTCCTTTTAACGTAGGTGATGATAGCGTTACTTCAAGAGCTCAATATTTTCTTGGTGCTATTTGGTATAATTTTTTTTAAGAACCACTGCCATACAGTGTATTACTCTGATTTAGCTGTGTTTTCTTGTAGAAACTGTTTTTTGCTGTAGCTTCACAGTGGTAATACCATATGTTACTCTGATTTTATTGTGTAAATTGTACTTAAATTACACTTGGGGGGGCGTTTCCTATAATTGCCACAAACAAAAACATGGTATTATATTGTTAATTATCATTATTAAAGACTGTGACATGATAATGGTGCAATTTATTGTGAAATTTGCATTTAAAATCCTGGAAATTATTAATAAGTAGCCACTTTTACCAGCTCTCAGGAACACAAACATAACGTAAGAATATTTAGTGTCTTGCATGGTTGATTGCATTAAAATGCGTTTTCCAGGATATACGCATTATGTTTTTTTTCTTAAGTGCATCACCTCCTTAAACACCAAGTATCAATCACACAACCAGGTAATAAGCAAGACACGGGTAGTAAAGAGAGTTTGCAGCCACAAGAAACCACAGGCCTCCTGGGCCTCATTGTCTACCATTTGATACTCCTCACATGAGGGTCATGGGGGCTGGAGTCAGTCCCAGGGTCAACACACACAGAGACACACTCTCACCGACGGTCAATTTAGAATCCACAAAGTGCATGTTTTTGGACTACACCACAGTGTGACCCTTTATCACATCTATGATGTCAAAATAAACCCAATTTTTTATTCAGTTATTTCTGTTCTGTATTTATGTACAGCAAAACACTTGCTCCCTTGATGATGATAATACTACTAATATAGATGAATAGCAATGATATGACACATTGTTAAATATAAAAACTTCAAAACACAACATTATTCAGGTATCAAAAGCCAATTGATTAAGGTAACATTTCATTAATGATCTGTTCAACAGTTTGCAACACAGTGGAAAAGGTACTGTGCAAATACCAACAACAATAACAAACCAGTTCCTTAGTTACTGTAAAATGATGCATTCAAAATATCACCAACCAAATACTCTATAGGGACTCACACTCTACTGAGAGAGAGAGAGAAAGAGAGAGAGAGAGAGAGAGAGAGAGAGCGAGATTGTACCTGTAAACAGTCATTTTGATTTTCCTGAGGTGGAAAAAGCACAACATTGTCTGCAGCGCCCTCTTCTGGCTGTAATGGGAGAGGGAATAAGAGAAACGTGATTGAGTGACACACACGCACACACACACACGCACACGCGCACACACACACACACACACACACACACACACAGAGCTGCAGTAGTCTAATGCACTGAAAACACAAAACATGAAAACAAAAAAGCATCCATTGAGCTCAGTGCGTTACGTTGCAGTTAGTGACCTCATTTACTCATGACACAAATGTGTATGTTAATCCTATTAGTGAAATCCTCGCAGTCCTCTGGTCACATGTCAGATGTGTTATTGCTCTTACAACAAATGATTCTTAAAACAAGTTATTTGGGACAAATGCAGGCATACATTATGACCTTTCAAACACCATAGGCATATACGCTTGTGTAGCAGTAAACACAGATCACGTCTGCTCTCCTCAGGTTAATACATTCCATATTATTTCACTGAAACAGCTTGTGTTAATGCCAGCAAGAGTTAGTTCTGTTAATGGACCGTGCACTAAAGAGTTCTGAGTATATACTATGTACACTGAAGCAGCACAAGGGTGCAGAAACCCCAGCCATTCGGTCTTACCAACGCCTCAGTCGTGCTGCTCTCGTTCCCCATGTCTCAGCCAGCTGCTGGGGCCACAAAACCAATTGGGCCCCCCTCTCACATTAGACGACTGAAAAACACCGAGGGCAAAGAAGGACTATCAGCACTGAGCCAGTCCCAGGTTTTTAAAAAAGAAACATAAGGGCAAAGAAAAAGGAACAACGCGAGGTGGGCGTGCTGTGGTCCCACACACACACTCCTGCTCTGTGGGATTAAAAGTCTTTGGTGTGGGGTTGAACTCACAGACTATACTATAGTATGTGTGTGTGTGTGTGTGTGTGTGTGTGTGTGTGTGTGTGTGTGTGTGTGTGTGTGTGTGTGTGTGTGTGTGTGTGTGTGTGTGTGTGTGTGTGTGTTTAAGAGATTAGGGATATGTGAAGCAAAGCCCCCCCCCCCCCCATGAGCAAAGTGCAGGCCATGTGGATTGACTTTGGAACATTTGTTAAGAAAGGTGCTCTACAAATTAAGTTTGTTATTATTATTATTATCTGCACTCTGAATAACTGTCATGTGATTATTAAATTGGATTAACGTTACATTAGACGGATTAAAACACCTGCT
The DNA here is from genome assembly GCF_963457635.1 of Microchirus variegatus. Classification (NCBI taxonomy): domain Eukaryota; kingdom Metazoa; phylum Chordata; class Actinopteri; order Pleuronectiformes; family Soleidae; genus Microchirus; species Microchirus variegatus. Next base: position 16,361,540 of record NC_139812.1, on the reverse strand, counting down.
GCCTTTTATTAAAAATGACCAGCTGGTCCAATCCTGTGCAAATTAATTAAACTGAGATGATCTACACATGCAGGCTGTCACATGGTTGTGCTGGTGCATGTGATGTGACTGAGTGACTGTTACATACTGACACAGTGACTAAAGGCTGCGTAATCCCTGCTAAAGTAATCCTCATTCAATAAATGACAGATTGCCGCATCTTTTCAGTGAGCACGAGGTATGACCCAGACTATTAGATTTATCATCGAATTATCAGAGGTGCAAAGTAATGAACTACATTTACTCGTTACTGTAAGTGTGTACTTTTTCACATTTGTTACTGAGTAACAAAAAAAAAAGTTGGCCTGAATTTAAACTAATAAATAATAAAAATTAATGCACCAGATACTTTGGCAGTGAATGAAGAGGACAGGTGAATGGTGATGAGGACAGGTGAATGATGAGGACATGTAGATGAAGAGGACAGGTGAATTATGAGGACAGGTAAATGATGAGGACAGGTAGATGAAGAGGACAGGTAGATGAAAAGGACAGGTTAATGATGAGGACAGTTGAATGAAAAAGACGGGAATGATGAGAACAGGTAGGTGAAGAGGACAGGTGAATGATGAGGACAGGTCAATGATGAGGACAGGTAGATGAAGACATGTAGGCGAAGAGGACAGGTGAATGATGAGGACAGGTGAATGATGAGGACATGTAGGCGAAGAGGACAGGTGAATGATGAGGACAGGTAGGTGAAGAGGACAGGTGAATGATGAGGACAGGTAGGTGAAGAGGACAGGTGAATTATGAGGACAGGTAGGTGAAGAGGACAGGTGAATGATGAGGACAGGTGAATGATGAGGACAGGTAAATGATGAGGACAGGTAGATGAAGAGGACATGAATGATGAGGACATGTAGGTGAAGAGGACAGGTGAATAATGAGGACAGGTAGGTGAAGAGGACAGGTGAATTATGAGGACAGGTGAATGATGAGGACAGGTGAATTATGAGGACAGGTGAATGATGAGGACAGGTAGATGAAGAGGACAGATGAATGATGAGGACATGTAGGTGAAGAGGACAGGTGAACTATGAGGACAGGTGAATGATGAGGACAGGTGAATGATGAGGACAGGTGAATGATGAGGACAGGTAGATGAAGAGGACAGGTGAATTATGAGGACAGGTGAATGATGAGGACAGGTGAATTGGTGCTAATTAAGGTCCCTGAGTGAGAAAATGTGTGACCTTTGACCCATTTTAACTGATACATTATGTGTTTACATATTTTATTTTGTCAGTACCTTAATCTGTAAAGGTTTGCCTTTAATTAAAAACAATAAATGTGAGATTTGTGTCCCCTGGTACTTTTAGCACGACACAAGAACCCCAACCAAAAGCTACTTTTTTTTTTTACATTCACTTGAGTACATTTTAGACTTCAGTCAAATTTCATATGGTACTTCTACTTGAGTAGAATATTTCAGTACTATTTCCACCTTTGCATCTTACAAAAGGACACTTGTTTGAAGATGTTTGAATTATTTAAGGAAAGGGACAGCAGCTTTAACACCTGGCATAACTTTGTGTCAAACACAGACAGAGGCGGCATCATCATCATCATCATCATCATCATCATCATCATCATCATCGTGTTTTCCACATGGCCTCATCTTTATTGTATTGTAGTTGTGCAGTGAGCGCACGGTGCCACACAGAGGTTGTTTATGCCATTCCTCATATGACTGTAGGGACTTTGTTTAGTCAGAAAGCACTGACCTGAATATGCACGACTTTATAAATAGAGATCTGCCATGATGTCCACTGCTGTTAGACTTTATTCTACTTATGCACACGTCGTTATTCACATGTCACGCTTCATGCACAGGGAAATATAAAAGGTTGTATGTTCCAGTTTGCGGTCTTTAATTTAGACTTTTAATGATAATGCAGTGAGGACACGAGGATCGGTTTAGCTCTGTTTATTCTGCAGTGAGTCAACTCCTCTCCTCCCATGCCAGCCTGATAGCTATTTGTGTGAATGGGGTGTAATTTCAGCCTGCGCTCATGCACACTTAAACTGGCAGCAGTGTTTTTGGGGGGAGTTTTTCTGGCAGCACCAAAGAGCAACTGCTCAAATCATATAATGAAGATTTGACGCCAGAGTCTCGTCTCACCTCATTATCGCCCTGTCCGTCATTTAACACAAGTCTAACCCTCTAAGCACTACTGGGTTTGGATGAGCTCTGTATGTCTTTGCCTCAACACCTGCAGTATGAGGTCTGTGCCCCACACGTGACCCCTACACTGGCACAAAAACATTCAGACATTTCTAATGTTTTTGAATGCAGGACGGAGCAATATGTGCGTACACTGTAACATTTGATGTTTTCTCACTGCCATTTATGTAAGACCCTGATAAACAACTTAATTTTGTGTTGGACAACACAAACAAACCCTGACCGAGTCTCTGGGAAAATATCACAGCAGTTCAACAAGGTGAGAGACAAAAGGAGATCAGCTAAAGAGACTGTGCAGTAGATGAAAACTAGGCTGGCCTTGAAAAGCATAGATAAATACACTAAAAACATCACACTGCATCAAATAATATGCTTTAAAAGCATAACAGTCACACACTTTCATTATAATATGAGCTCTAACAGTTACCAAACTAATAATGCAAATCTGTACCAATGCTGCACCACACTGTGAACTACTCACCACGGCAAACAACAGACGTTTTCCACGCTCAGTTTCTGCCTTGTGATTGAACCCCCCGTCGCTCTGTTGTTTACTGTTTGTTTCTCGCCCTCTATCCTGAGGAGTCTGTTGCTATATTTGCATCGGAAGGAGGAGGACAGAGGGTGGTGGACACAGGACAGGACGTGGGCAGAAGTAGTGGGGACAGGACGGGGAGGGAGGAGCTCGAACTGGAGCTGGGGAAGCCATGTCAGCTTTTAAAGGGTTGTGGAGTTGTGGTGTCCCCCCCTGCTCTGACAGGCTCAGGAGGCCAATCAGTCATCTGGAGGGGAAACTAGGGCAACACTGTAAACAGACATGCAACAAGGTGTGAGGCCACCCCAAACAGCCAGATAATGTACAGAGTCTTGAGTCTAGAGTTTTGCAATACACTTGCAATTCTACATGTACAGGACTATCTTTTGGTTTGTGGTGGCTCTTTGATTGACAACAATCGAAACACACAAATGAACAATAAAAAAAATGCAACCATGCCAACGGATCTAATTATCGTGTGTATTTTGTATGCATTGTTATCTGCCATGATCACAGCTGAGAGCTCAGTGTGGGCAGCGAGCAGGCTTATCATCTCTATAAATAACACTGATTTGATCAGCTCTGCTTCTGACAGATATCACAGCAGAAGCACTGCTCTCCCATTTTGCCTCACAGGTTTCCGTCTCGCCCAACCGTCACTGTCAGGTTTGTGTCTAAATGAGTTGTGTTCATTATTATTTAGCCATTGTCTTTGGAACATGGTTTCCACCTGCCTCCACTACAAACAGCATCCCTCTCATCCCTTCCTTATCTGCACAGCTTTGATTTCCCTGCTGATGTCTCCCCCCCACACTGGAGTGCACCATCTCTCCCTCTCAGCCTCAGCCTGAAACCACTCAGCTCCTGATCAGTCAAAGCTGCCTCTCCTCTTGCACACACTCTCCCTGCTCAGTGACAGGCTTTGATGTGACACTGCAGTCAGCCTCTGCTCCGTTTTACCTGGCCGTGAGAGATTCCTATGCAGCTCCCCATCTTGTATTCCATGTCCTCCTCTGGTGAAGTGACCCTGGCACTACACGGCGGACAGATCACCTTTCTGCAGAACTGCATGGTTATCAGCCAGGCTTAGCATTGCCCAATGCAGGCAGCTCTCCGCTCTGCTGTGGACCGAGTGTGTGCACGCCGCTGTGTCTGTGCGAGCGTGAGCCTCAGTGACTAACAAATGCTCTGCACTGCGTTTCCTGTGGTGCGCCTGTGACATATATATAAATATATATTCCAAGCCATTGCACTGTTATATAAAAACTACATTACATAAGGACCTAATCAAATCATATGTGTGGAAAAAAAGGAAGCTCCTCTTTCTCAGCCTAATAGTATGAAGCCTGGGTTCAGACCACTGCTTTAGAGGGAGGGAATACTCAGAGAGGGAGATATGATAGGCAGCATAAAGGGGAGCCTGTGCCTTTAAAACACCCTGGAGATGGTAAGGATGGTGGTAGAGCATCATCTCGCTGAAAACACACGAGGATGCCAGTGTGATCATCTGACTGATCACTGATCACAGTGAAGTTCACGCAACCAAAATAGAACAGGAGCACAGATACAGATACAGCAATAGAGAAATATTAAATGACACAACTAAGACTATATCAATTAAAAAAGCTCCAATGTGAAGGATTTTGTGGATGACCACCTTAAGAATGGTCAATGGTAAAAATCTTTACCATTTTAATGAGAGTGGGTGAAGATTGCAGATTGTTGGCACAAGAGTGCCCCACCCTTACAGAAGAGGGAAAACTTAGAAGAATAGAATGCAGTGGAAATGGTAACTCGGGTAAAGATATGGATTTGAGATGAAGAGTAAGGCCAGAGTGACAATATCACCATGTATTCCCCAAATCAAACATTAGTTAGCAATTGTTCCTCAAGAAACAAGCATCTATTTTCTACTGCTTTATCCTCCACATGAGGGTTGAGACAACAACCATCCACTCTCACACTCATACCTACAGTCAATTTAGAGCATCCAATTTGCCTAATCCTCAAATTTGCATGTTTGCATGTGGACCATGGGAGGAAACCGGAGAACCCATGCAAACTCCATGCAGAAAGGCCCTCGTTTCAACCAGGTGTTCATGCTTCAAAGGCAAGCGTAAGGAACATCCTAGCTTCCTCAGCTCCAGCCAGTAAGGACAGAAGGATCAACATATTTTAGCCAATCAACTTAAGGCTCTCCTGGTAAAACATACACATCCTTAAATATGAAATTAAATAACATTTAACATCCGAACAACATATATATATATATATATATATATAAATATGTATATATAAATATACAAACACACATATATATATTATATGCTGCCATTTTACATTTAATGTGCATGTAATGTTTGTCAATCAGTCAGTAATATTAATTGAATCAAGAGTTAAATAATACAATATATAATAATATAAATATTACTGACACAATGCAGAGTGCCAACCATTTGCCTCAAAGTGATAACATAAACGTGACCCACAATAATTAATGCACAAGTTTTACTTATAAAACTGGATATAGTTGTATATACTGTATATATAAATTAACAATATGGCTGTTTACACATGTGCACAAATGAAAACATATTTTTTTCTTTTTATATTTTATTATTCAAAAGTATATAAGAACTATAAAACAACCAACACACCTAAAACAATTTTGGATTTGGCCAACAAAAAGTGGCGTGGTGCCTCACTCATTCTGTGTGGAAAGAGGCTGAATCATTGTGTCGCTGATGTCAAGGGCTTCTATGAGCTCCTGGAAAAGAATAGAGAATAGAGATAATCTTTATAACATAACACAAATATATTGACACCTATTTTCTTATATGTTTTGCTAGGATAAGTCATTTGTGTTCAGGATTAAACTTGCTCACCTTCCACATCTTTGGACTTATGGACACGATGCACTGTTGACGGCTGGATGATGCACCAGCTTCCATGTCTCCATCCTCTACAGGCACTGAATTACAAAAAAACCCACACATTTTTATCTTGAGACATATTTTTTTGCCATTTCCCAACCAGAATAATATGACTAAATGTATAATATTCTCACCTATACAAGGCAATTTGTCATCATCTAGATACAGCCGTGCCAAACCGTCCTGTAACACACACAGGTCACACCGACTCGTCACATCTACTGACAATCACTAGAGGGCAGTCAAGCTCAATGTAAACAAATCTCAGCACAGGCAGCTCACCCTGACTAGAAAAGATGTGTGGAAAATGTTCTCCACTGTCCGGGAAAAGGAGTTGGGGTCGACGACAAACTCGTAGTACAATATTGGCGATGTTGCTGAAAGGCAAACAGACAAGTGAGCAAATAATAACGAAACTGTGACGATTTTTATTTTTTTTTTGCGCCTGTGACGTTGAGCTCACGGTCATCTTTGTGGTAACCCCTGAGGTATGCCAGGATCCTTTCCACCTCTTTCTCAGTTGCTTCTTGTTGGGACTCATCCATTTTCTTCAGCTGAGAGACAACATGGTGTAGTATGTAACACATGTATCTGACACTGTCACGTGTGCGTTAGTAACTGTAGTCATGGAAGAGCAAGTGCAGCTACCTGAGTGGGCATCACCCTTTTGGCCTGCTTGTTGGGCGCTTTGCTTTGCCGTGCTATCTTTTGTTTTGGGGGCGGAGGCTCTGCGTGGAAAGAGCCCCTCCTGTAAAGAAAATGTTATAATTACACAAAAAATATTAATAACAGAATAAAACGTCAGAGGCAGTTGTTGAGGCAGACAACAATTTCAATGAGGTCCTGTGTCCCCCAGTTCATTAAAACCCTCAACACCACCAGTTGCCATCTTTTTATTATTGTATTTTACTACATTATGTCTGTATGTACGAGCTGTTTTATGCTGAAGACACTGCATATATCCATTGCATATATTGATTTTTAAAAAGGTAAGATCTTTACCTGCTTAGTCTACAATATCTTAAGTATATGTTAGGTCCTTTTCTGCAAACTGAAGTTAATAAACTGCTCTCTACACACACCAAACTTCACAACCACTATGATCACCATTACAGCACACAGGAGTTATTAATCTACTGCTGTCTCGATCAGGCAGATTAAATGCAGCAGTGACATAAAGCAGCATACACATTTAATTCGTTTTAGCAGCGTGCTCATGTAAGTCAGTGTTGATAACGTGTCAGTACCTCATACAACCACACTTAAAAAAGATAATTGATCATGAACTCACATGAAGTGGAAGGCGGGTGCTGTGCTGAAACAGCACTCTGCTCTTCTGGCCAATTTGTGCCAAGCGTCCGGGGGAAGGTAGCCATCAGCTGCCCCGCCGTCGGTCTCGTCCTCGTCGTCTTCTAGTCGGTTTAGACCCATGAATGACAACTGTAAAAAGAAGCAGAGACAAAAGCATTAAAACATTATCTTATCATGTTGCTGCTTCACTTCACAAAAAACATAATTATCTACAGAAATACTGTAAGTGTGATACAAAGCTACTATATAATTAAATAATTTCTTAGAGCATGTTACATGTGTGTAATACATTTAAATACCAGGTATTGTGATAGTTATGTAATTACAAAACTGAAAAAAAAAAAACTATAATAATATAGTAACACTACTTTTATGTCAGTATAATACTTTTTGTTTTTGGCTAACATATATGCAATACTTATTTAGACATCAGTCTCTGCGACAGGTTAATGTGCATCTGCAGCAGTCATATATCCTGAATAGAAAAGAGTCTCTTCATTCTGGTTAAAGGACACTTCCACCAGTCTATTCTCTGCCTGAGAAAACAAGGCTTGCAGGTTCTGCAAATTTGTGTAAATAAACTTTAATGAAGTTGAATATCTATATTTATCAACTAAAATGATTCATTGGAACTTACTTTGTACGTGTATACTACAGGATTTGGACTCTGCTGCCTGGTTGGCTTTAGTGTCCACACCACACATACCTCCAACCTTGTCAAAGCACTTTTTAAAACTTTGTTTTTCAATACACTGTACAAACAAATGTATTACTCACAAGACGCTCTGCAAAAGTGCTGGTATCAAAAGCAGAGCCCTCAGCTAACATCTGACTGGCTTTTTCCTTCCCCAGGTCTGAGGCCAAAACAAGGAGTTGGGCATCGAGAGCTGCTTCCCTGGACTGTCGCACTGCCAAAGAACAGAGCAAAATCAAACTCTCATACTGTCCATCATCTCCGTTACATCTCTGAGTGTTGATGTGGGCATGTGAATCATATATTAATTGTTTCTGTGGATAATACAATAAGGAAAACATGCAAACATTATGCATGCGGAAGCCAGTTGCTTTCACAGGGCTCAACAGTGAAAAGCATGTTATACTCGCATTTATGAGTAAAAATAGACGCGTGGGGGAAGTGAAATGACACTCAACAAGAAGAAAAAAGCAGAGAAATAGAGAGATTTTATACTTTTTAAAGTAAAATGAAAATAACAATATTATTCTAGCACCGTTATCACAACCTTGAATTCTATCCAAGACCGATATCAGTAAGATACTGACCTTGAACTCTTTGAAACAAGTTCATTGTTAACATTAACATAATAATGTAATAATAACAATAACATTGTTGCGCATTTATCACTTAGCTACAGCTAGCCATTTTGAAAAAACACTCATGTCCTAGTCATTAACAGTGATGGCAGACATCTCCCTTTACAGCATATTAACTGTGGTTATGGAAGGATTTGTATCACACTTTACTTTGTGGTAATGGGACACTCTAAATGTGAGAGTGAAGGATTGTTTGTCTCTGTATGTTGACCCTACGATGGACTGGCGACCTTTCCAGGGTGTACACTGACTTTCGCCCTATTTCAGCTGGGATTGGCTCCAGCTCATGTGGAGGATAAAGCGATAGACAATGAATGAACTACCAATACTGGGCATCAAATGGGCTCATCCTTACCCGTTGAATACACACTTACCATCGTTAAAAAGGTTGTTTGCTTCTTGTAAAACCTCTGTCAGTCTGTTGTTGGAGGGACTTAGCATATCCTCTCTATTCTCTATTGAAAAAACACAAACATGTACAATAAGAGACTTCTTACAAACAAGACAATATGTAAGTGCCTGACAGTGTCACTCACGTTGTATGCTGTTGATCAGGTCTCTATATCTGCCCCTAACTTCTTTCCTGAGACTCGAGTCATCGTCGTCGCTCTGCAGGTCTAATGGGCTGAAGGCAGAGTGACTTTCCTCTCCGTTACGCTGCTGACGGCCTCCTCTCCCGGGAAGGCCATTCTGCTGCGGTTGACTCTCCTCGTCTTCATCGCCTCTGTCCCTCTCCATCTTCAGTTAGTAGGAGGCTGGAGCTGCGTGTTGTTGTGACAGAGAAACACGCCGAGTCAAACCCAAAACAAACTCTGTGAATGTTTGCAAACACCAGGGATGTTTGTCGCGTGCGTTTAACAAAGTCAAGATACGAGTCTGTAACTTTGGCTCCTTTACAAAGACTAGCCATACATGTTGCAAGTAAAATACAACACATTAGCTTCAACGAAGTTGTGCTGCATGTTTTCCAGGAACTAACCTTCTACAGCAACTAAAGTCGTGATACAGTCGAGCTAACCTTTGATGAAAAAGTGCCGTGGCGTCAAAGAAAATCCACTAACATGTCGTCAGTGAACGCACAATGAGGTATATAAAAAACAACAACAACAATAAAAAACGATAAAAAGGGAACTCCAGAAGCCAAAACAGAAGCGAGACACTGCGACACCAGCAACTCCAGCGGAAACCGGAAGTACTGCACAGTGTATCATCACGCTGCTCTCACTTTTGTTAGCTAGCAAAATCAGTTAGTGACCTAGATTATCATTGAAGCTGTCCACGTGACACACCACGTTAAAAAATAAACTCACAGTGTAATCTAGTGTGGTTCTTGTGAAACACGAACAGGTTACGATTTAAATAACGCCAACATACCTGCTAACGTACAGACACAGGACTGCGCCATAAATATTCTAACGTCGTCATCGTGGAAGACGAAGTTAGTTTTGTTTTGGTATTTTGTTTCGTTTTCAAACGAAACCACATTATTATTACTATGATCGTTATTATTTATTCGTTGAACACTACTTGAGCAATGTATGTCCCTTGTTTGTCAACATACAGTGTTTTACAGTTAAAACTGTTATAAACAGTTAAAAAATAAGTAAATAAAAGAATACAAGATAAACTATCTCTGATTGCAGCAAATTCATTCTACGTCAAAACAGCTGATCAGCGTCATCATTTAGAGAATATTGACATACCTGTACGCTTCCGACATAAAAATATAATTTAAAAAAACAGAATCACAGTATACTCACAAATGACGGTTCCTTATCAAGTCACTGGATGTGAACTGATGAACAGTGTGACGCTCTTATACTACAACTGTGTAATACACTCTTTGTACGCACATTAAGTAAATAAGAAGATAATAACGTGCGTTATTTATTTTACAGTGTGTTAGGAGACTTCATCTCCTTCTGCGGGCTGTCCTGTCGAAGGGGAAACTATCTTCAGTCGATGAGCGCGTAATGGTTGCGTGATGACGTCACCAGTAAACTGGTCATCCCAGCTGTACGTAACGGTAGATGGCGCTCCAGTCTGCCTCTGCGGTATCTGTGCTTCGTGGCCGCTCTTATATTCTTTCGTTTGTTAAAACATCGTTGTCATAGTAACCAGCAGTGTGACCCGCCTGTCTCTTCCAGCTGATAGTTGTCCCCACTTCACTGTTAACATGGGTTTTCATGGATGAATGGTTTTCTTACAGCGGAACAAAGTTCAATATGGTAGGTATCTTGTTTTTTTTCCTGTTATTTTCTTATTACATTTGTATTACATACTTATAAGCTCACATTATAAATGCAAGTTAAATTTTAAGCTTTGAAATATTTATGTGAGGACTTTTTCCTTGTATTGCAGTCCTGATTTATCGTTATTCGTGTTTTCGCTGACTGTTCTTTATTATGGAAATATGGGTCAAAATGTTATCAGCATTCTCCTGTGCTTGTTTTAAAAAAAACAAAAAAAACATTAATTATTAAGTATTATAAGAGTAAACATTAAAGTGTCTATATGCTTTATGTCTGCATTGCTACAGCCGAGGAGAACACGCAGGCAGCTTTAATCCCTCCATGACCTCTCCACCATGGATTGACTGAGGATTGTGCTGGAACACAGGAGCATTGAAACTGGAGCAGCGGAAGGTGTAAACTGTAGTTTCCATGATGGAGCAGAGACCCACCTCTTCTGTGCCTCATCTGGACCTTAACAACTTTGATAAGCCTGAAGCTCAGAGGAACCGGTACGTCTTAACCAGCCCCCGCTCTCTGCAGTCCTGTGCACGTCTCGGTATCAAACCTGTTGACCTTCTCATCAAATCTCTGAACGAGTTGACTGTGGGACACAGTGACGTGCCTCTTGAGGCGGTGAGAGTTATGCACGAATCCTATGAAAAGGAGAGGAGGAAACGTTTACAAATGTGCCGAGAAGAGAGGGAGAGGATTATCCGGAGAAACAGGTGGCCTGGCTCTGACAGAGTGTCAGGCCTGGAAGTGGTGCCTCTCACCAAACTGAAGGACCACTCAGTGCACACACAGTCCATCCCGTATGCAGAGCTGTGCTCGAAAGGCAAATCTGTGAGCAGGTCAACTACTGGCAACAGAGAACCAGACAGTAGCACAGTCTGCAGCTTCAGGCTAGGAAACCGCAGACACTCCCCTGCCACTGAGAGGAAAGTGGAGAGGTTCACCGATGACATCAAAAGGGAGATGTGTGTCACAGTGTCAGAGAGAGACCGCAAGATAGCAGCTCTCATGCTGGTAAAGCACGAGGAGGAACAAGCTCGCCTCAAGCTCTGTCAGCAGGAGGAACATGAGCGAGAGGAGGCCCGTAGACGGAGGGAGATTCAGCGGGAGCAGGCGGAGAACAAGAGGAGGAAGAAACTGAAGCAAAGTATGCAACGCTGGCAGGAAGACCTGGAGGCACGCAGGAGGCTGAGGGAGCGTCAAAATAAAGAGAAAGCAGGACACATGGAGCAGGAGGTGATGCTGCAAGAAGATCGCTGGAGGCGGCTGAAAGAAGAGCTGGAAGCACAACACAGAGTAAAGTTAAAGGCCGCACAGAGAGAGGCAGATCAGCGCAAACACTACCAGGAGAAGCTGCTCAGAGAGAAACAGGAGGCAGAGAAATGGGAACAAGAACAGGAGCGACAGGTAGCAGTGGAGAGGGAGGAGAAGGCCAGGAGAAGCAAAGAACTCAAGAAGATGACCGAAAGGAGGAGGCTCCAAGAGGAAAACTATCGGGAGCTGCTCCGCCATATCCTGCTGAAAGAGCAGATAAAGCAGCAAGTGGAGGAAGAGGAGGCACAGGTGAGGAGCACCCTTGAGAAGAAGCTGCAGCACACCTGTGAGAAACACACCCAGGCGGTTGAGGCACGGATGAAGGAGCTGCATGAGAGGGCAGCCCAGGAAGAGGTGCAGGTTCAGAGAGCACAGCTGAGGTCCAAATTACACAGCGTCCAGCAGCTCACACACAAGCAGATCCTGCTCCAACTGAGCCAGCGTCGCATGGAGAAGGCGGCGCTGCGCTCCTCATCCCGGCTTAGGAGCCGAGCTCAGCAGCTTCGGCAACGCAACAAACAGAGGCAGCTCTGCCACCAGAGGCTCAGAGAGAGGATTCAGAGAGAGGAGGAGGCGACGAGGAAGGTCAAAGAGAGCTACATCTCCATGAAGGAGTGGAGGAGGGAGAGGCTGCGGAGACAGCGAGACCAGATAGTGCTGGAGGGGCAGATGCTGGCCAGAGCCTCCTTTCACATGAGGGAGAGAGTGAGGCAGCACACACACAGTCAAAGCTTCGATCAGATGGCCCTGCAGGCTCAGCTGACTGCCTCCATGAGCCACATGAAACTCTGAAACAAAGGTTTTACTCCATCATCACACAGAGTTGTTTTGGCTCTAAACCTGTAGCTCAGTAAACCACGTGCCGGATTTCAGGAGTGTTATGACACAAGGGGTCAAAGTGCGGTTCGATATGAATCCACCTGACTGTCAGGGGCCTCCTGTCAGGAGAATGAAAACTGTGCCGTGTGGTTTCAAATAGCAGGATTTCACTGGGTACTGTGTGGTTATACAGCCTTATCTTCGGATTGTTGCGATCGAACAAAATCAGGGGGGTCAGGTTGAGTTTTCAGATTGTGGAGAACGAGTTACGCCACTAATGTCAGTGTTCTGAAGTTGAAAAAGAAAAAAAACAGCCATTTGTAACTGGAGTGCAGATAAGACAGGAAAGGTTTACGGGAGGTCCTATTTAGAATGATCTCACTGCAAGGTCAAATGGCAAAGTACAACAACGCAGTAAACGACAGTAAAATGATCACTCCTGCTCTGGAAAATGGCAAATCGTAAATTAGCGAGTGATAATGTGTCGTCAAGACAGTGTTCGATGTTTCAAATCATCTTTTCATTTTATAGAATAAGGAGATTTCTACCGCGTTTTAAATAATAAATGAAACTTTTAAGTACAAAACTGTCTGTTTATACAATTTATATGGTGGGAAATGGGAAGTAATGTCACACGTTTTACTTCTGCATTAAACTACGTTGTGTGGGGAAATCTTAAAGCATCAAATTGTTATTATAAAGCAAATTTTTATTTATTTATTATTCAAAATGTCTATTTCTTAAAATATCGTGGGCACAAATTAAGTGAGACTCCCTCTTGGTAATCTCAGTATTTGCTCTCATATGTAATCAATACGTTTTGTCAGTTGCACTGAGAAACAACTCTCCAAAACAACAGCTGGACTCAAAGTGAGAAACAGTTTTTTTGGTGCCGTTAGCACTTTTCCTTTCCTCAGTCATCGTGCAAGCCAAGAGCCAGTACCATTGGAACCCCGATTCCCAGAATGAGAGTCAGGATCTCCGGGATTCCTACAAAGCGTTTATGGTGGATCTCTGGTGGATCTCCGGTGTGCTGCTGAAGGCCGGGGGAGGAGTGGTGGTCTGTTCTGCTGCTGCTGATCTCCGGGAGAACATGCACCGTGGCCACATAGAGGAAAGTCCCTGCCGAGAAGAGCATTCCCACACCTGTTGAGGTGAGCTGGCTCTGAGGCGAACTGCCAGACTGCAGACACAAACACGTTTGCATCAATTAATAATAATAACATAAAAACACTCACTGCAACTGTACGATATTGAAATGTAAGGTGCTTCTCAGAGTCAAGGATCCTTCCTTAGTAGAGCAGATTTGTTTGACAATAGATTGAAGACCAGATCAGTGAACTGTGTCATATTCTTGGGTCAAGCAGCTTACAGCATGAACAAGAATTGGGCTTAAAACCATTCCTGGGACAGGGTAAGGGCAGGGTACCGAACCCCCATTGCTTCCTGGGCACAATTCTTTGTATTTTATCAGCACCTTCATGCAAATTAACAAGCATAGCCATTGCAGCTTATGAGTATGTTTGCGGTTTCTAGCTGAGTATTAAAGGTGCATTATGTAATAAATCTAAATGAACTGGCCATAGAAAGGAATAATGTTCATACAACAAACTGAACTCACCAACAACAACAGTACAGCCAAAATATTTGCATTAAAAAAAGTATTTTGCAGACTGCAAATCATGTTTATGTTTTGGCATGTGGCGCCACCTACCACCGTCTACCAATCATTGCAGTCAGTAGAGTCTCAGCTACCGAGCAACCACGGGTTGCCAATTACGTCAGAAAACGAAACCTAAAAAACCTTGGTATTTTGAATTTGAATGTAGTAACTGTTTTTGGCCACATTCTTACATTTGCACACACGATTGTTGCTGAGGAAACACAACATGTGCCCTTGTAAATTCTCTGCCCAAAGAACTCAGTCGTTCATAGAATTTTAAGAATCCGACACATGAGAAGAGTCTTTTGGCAGGGTTACTGATCATGATATATCAAATCCTTGAAATTCAGCAGATCCTTGACCGACTGAGAAGCATCTTTTGTCTCTCAGCTGCATTCTTACTGCATGTAATATGAAGTAAGTGGTGATGGCCATGACGGGCGATGCTGCTGAAAAGGCCAGCAAATGCCCCTGGATTTGTTTCTTCTCGAGGCCGACGTGCATCAGAAAGGAGACCAAACCAAAAGCTGCAGGTGCCTAGGAAATAAGAGTAAACACTTTCATTAATGTTCATAGTGTTCCTGATGAGAACAACTGTGTTTGGTTCTCAGAGAACCTCACCTTGTGCAGAATGACAGCAAAAAACACGATGACCTGCACCGTCACTTGACCCGTGGACACAGCAGCACCAAGAGCAAAGCCGTCGGCTGTATGCAAAGAAAACACATCATTAATGGAAATATTGGCGCAGCTTGCAGTAGGTCAACTCTGAGTAAAGCTTTTGTGATGTGAAGCATAAACAATTCAGCGAAGCAATCACATGCTGAGTCACATGAGAACTTCAGAGCCTCCAGGGCTTTGTTCGTGCATAAAGCCTGCAATTTCTTCTTGTTGTTGACCCTGACCAAACACAAAACGAACAACATGTTGCTGTAAGTACCTGCAGCGTGAATAACAAGCCCAAAAGTTGCTGTGACACCGGCGCTATTAGGTAACCAGGTCGTTTGGTCTGAAAGAAAATACAGGGCATCTGTTAAGAAAACAAAATGTCTTTCTGCCATGGAAAACTGGTTCTATAGATCTGCCTAGTTACCTCGCGTGGAAATGTAACTTCCAATCTGATCCACCACAAACATAAAGGTGAACCCCAACGTTAAAGCCACTCCAATGAAGAACCGAGGTGGAGGGCCTTTCTCTGTGGAGGATGCGTTTCCCTCGCTGTTATTCAGACTAAACCTCACATCAAAGGCGGAGGATGCTGTAGAGGAAGGACAGGGACAGCGTTTGATCACATGCGCACACAAAAGATGACAAGGCAGAGGTGCAGATGCAGAGCGTCATACATATGCACACGGATCCACTTCACACAATGAACTTCAGCACATAAAAAAGGAATCCCCTGCCTCTCCTTACAATCCAGGAGACAAAAGAGACTAATAATATACGTAATTATAAATCTTCACAGCTCAGTTCATAGTTCATTCCAATCTTCTCCAATTTATTAGGTACACACAAATATCTAATCAGACACTCATACGGCAGCTATTTAGTGGATTTAGGCATGAAGCCATGGTTAAGACCACCTTCTAAAAGGTCAAACCATGCATGAGAAAGTGGGGGGAAAAAGGTGATTAAAGCGACTCTGAACATCGCATGGTTGCTGGTGCCTAACAAGCTGGACCTTCAGAAAGGGCTGATCTAATGGGATTTTCACACATCTTTCAACTATTGTTTTTTTAAGAAAAAAAATCCATCTGGGCAAAATGCCTTGTTGATGCCAGAGGTCAGAGGAGAATGGCCAGACTAGATAGAAATCACTCAAATAAACACTCCCAAGGTAAAACACAAAGTCAAACCTTGAAGGCACTTAATTGGGTACACAGGACATCAAGTTGCCAGTGAGTATAACTTAAAGGTGCCATATGTAAGAATGTGGCCAAAAAAAGTTAGTACATTCAAATTCAAAATACCGAGGTCTTTTAGGTTTCTTTTTCTGACGTAACTGGCAACCCGTGGTTGCTCGGCGGCGGAGACTCTACTGACTGCAGTGATTGGTAGATGGCGGTAGGTGGCGCCACATGCCAAAAAATGTGATTTCAAAAAATAAACATGATTTGCAGTCTGCAAAATATTTTTTTAATGCAAATATTTTGGCTGCACTGTTGTTGTTGGTGAGTTCAGTTTGTTATATGAACATTATTCCTGAATCTCTGTGACATATTAGGAGGATTCTAGAGCCAGTTGCTTTAGATTTATTACGTAATGCACCTTTAAATATGAAGGATTACTTACTGGAGTTTTTGAATTGGCCATATGATAATCTACACATAGTTGCCCTCATCTCTACACTCTATTCTAGCATATTCCATTATTATTATATTTTCTCATCAATTCCCATAGCCATATTGCATAATATTCATGTCTTTTATCCTTGTTTCTAAAATTATTCCTAAATATTATTAAACGTCCAATAATTTCAATACTTAAATATTCAATTCAATTCATTTCATCAATGTGTCACACAGAGTCTGTTCTATGATCCGAGTTGCGATTTTATGTTGTGTGTCGAGCCACGTTAAATAAGTTTTCTGATTCTCCACGGATCTTTTCATCCAAAAGCCTCAAACAGCGGAGTAGAAAACCACAGAAGATGCCACAGCTGCCTCTTTATCAGGTGACATGTGTATCTAATAAAATGACCTGTGAGTCCAAGTGAACAGTACAATGAATGCAGACGTTTCTTATTCAACACAGTCCTTGATTTGTATGTATAATCAGGCACTAATGCAAATGTCTTCATGTCAGATGAGTTAGTCCAGTGTATTTTGTGTGTGTGTGTGTGTTGTGTTTTTGGATGAATGGTGGGAGCTGCTCACCTCTCCATGACTCCTGCAGTAAATCCACTCCCTCTGGGATGGTGATGGACAGTGCTGTCCCACACAGCAGTCCTGCTCCCAGAGTGGACACAAACTGCAGGCTTCTCTGAAAGACAGACATGAGGACATCAGCTGATCACTTTTTTCCACAACAGTCACCTTCATAAGAAGAACTTAGCAACATAACCAGTAAGGTTATCTTCAGTAAATCACTGTGAAACAGTCAGGACAAGAAGCGCCACAGTCTTGTCACACTGAGCTCCAAATAAAAGAGAGGAACTTACCTCGGAAAGTGTGAACAAGAGCGGGATGAATCCAAGCACAAAACAACCTACAAACATCGCCACCGATATGAATGTAATAGTCAAACCCTCGTCCATGACGACGACCTCTCCTTTAACACACGCTCACTTTGATCCTGTGCGACATTTCAGTTTAAATTCCCCCATGAAAACGGACAGACTGGCCTCACCGAGTCTGGTTTGAACCACGGAGGAGAATAATAATAAAAGAAAAAGCCATTCTGACTTTCCACGTCGCACATCGGTATCCCTGCTCCTCTTGTCTGCAACACACAGCAGCAACACTTCCCTCCCGAGCAGCAGCACCCAGTGGCGGACACGGGGAACTGCAGCTCCGCGCCAACCTCCGCCTCTCCTGTCAGCATTCCCCAGTGGCAAGTACCGGTACTGCAGGAGCAGCAAGCGGTCAATAAAATAAACGGGAAGGATTTCAATGATCAGTTTTGGACAATTTACCAATTATAAAACGCTCTGTTTTGTATTATGCACTTAAATTATGAAGTACTGTAACACAGGCCCATGAGTCATAGTTCAAATGTTATTTTCTGCCTGCTTATTTAATAAATTATATAT
Source organism: Microchirus variegatus (assembly GCF_963457635.1). Taxonomy (NCBI): domain Eukaryota; kingdom Metazoa; phylum Chordata; class Actinopteri; order Pleuronectiformes; family Soleidae; genus Microchirus; species Microchirus variegatus. The sequence continues at coordinate 16,343,409 of NC_139812.1, read as the reverse complement.
AATTTAAGGTTTTGGAGAGGGCAGATTGTCAGAGTTTAAAATAGACTGCGTACATTATGATTGTGGCCCACTTCTGGGCTTTTTAGGTATTGCAGGGAGTCTCAGACTGGACTATACAATTCTTCCATTTACCAAGGTCTTTGAAACCAATATACTTTCTATACTAAAGTATGTCTTTTTAATTATAAAGCCATTGTTGCCATTGACTGTGAACCGATTTCAAACAGTTGTGGCTAGTCAAAAATAAGAATGGAGAATAATGGTAATGAATAAATAAGTCTATACAAATCACACTGATGGTTCAAAACACATTATTGATGGATGAGACATTAATGTTGTCATGTTGACAATTGGTTTCGATCAATCCCAAGACCATGATTACATCCACTGGTCAAAAATAATTTCCATTTACTTAATATTATGTTACACGATAGAAGCATTGGGTGTCAGTTTCGCTGAATTTGTGTGAGCCTCAGAAAAACCTTGAACAAAACAAATATAATTCAACACTGCTACATAAGAGTTAGACATGCATAGGCAACATGTTCGCACCAAAAACAGTAAAGTGTGCTCCATTTCAAAATGTGACTTTTAATGTGTGAGAGAAAACGAGTGACTTTTTTTCAGCTTCAAATATTATACAATGCTATTGTTAAATAGAAACTCTTTCTGTCAACAAACTTGGTTAAACACATATTTATTGTTCAAAGAGCTGAGGGGGGAAGAAATATATGAAGAATGCAAATCTGTTGTACTTGCCAGCCCTTGAGAGAGAATGAGGAGATGGTCAAGTGTTGAGATTTGTTATTGTCACTCTTCCAGTCTATAATGTAAAAACTAAGGTAAAGCACACAAAAACACATTCTAACTGGTTTCAGACATTTTACTGCCCATTCGGAATACATTATTGAAACGAGCTGAGAATGTCTATTAGAGACTGTTAACAAAAAATAACATGCATTTATTTCCAGTGAGTCCAACAGTCTATACAGAGCTTATGAAAAAAAAACCACACAAAACAAAACAATATTTCTTTGTGATCCCAGACTAGGAATACGCAAAGACGTGACTGGAAATCATTGCAACTATCGGGCTGACAAATAAATGCAATTCCTTAACATGGGACTGGACATCAGTAGATTCTGTTGTACTCGTATTAAACTTAACATTTCTGGTCAGCAAGTGAACCATGCTTTAGAAGCCATATAAACACAGTGATCATACTCTGGCTGAAGCCACATTCAGTGTTTAAAAACCAAGTCGTTAGATGAGATGAGATTCTTTTTTTCAGCATCTCCCTCAGAGACAGTTCATGTTATTCTGAGGGGACACGTTCAGAGACTTTACATAGCAGAGGTACAAAGATGAAGAGGTATTAAAAATAAGATCACCTTATCATGACTAGAGGAGCAGCAGACTCAGCGGGGTCAAGCGAATCTCCCGTTTCTACCACGGTAATATGGAAGTAACCTACATTTCTATGCGGTGCCGATATGCGACACCGACAAATGATGGAACTATAGTTTAGGTTCAACATTGTTGTCATCACACCCACATATAACAGGCCCTCCTCGGTCAATCATATAAGTGAAAATAAGATTAGTGCACATTTCACACAAGGTTCTCCGAGTAGCTGTATAATACATGTTTCATATTATGGTCCAATAATAATAATAATAAGAAGGACTGGTCCATATTGACAGACTGTAGTGGTACTGTGTCTGCAGCACTGTGCCTTGAGAACAATCTTCTCACAGGGTGCAGAAACAAATGAAGCTTCAATCCCTCAGTCGGGTCATCACTGCACGGACATTAAATTAATGTGAGGATTAGTGGCCTTGTGTTTTTATATTTGATACAAATTATTTTGTCTCGTTTGTGTTTTTAAAATTTTTTTTTTCAGATTTTATTGGGGGGTGGATTTTAAAAATTAGCATGACTGACATCCAGTGGTGTAACTGTTGAACTCTCTTGTTTTGCCTACACTAAATCACAAGACATTTTGTGCCACAGTCTGAAATTCAGCTTTGAGAAGAGGCAAAGTGGGAAACTAACAATGCTTTGTGACGCCTACAACTTAGGATATGGTTCCTAAATGGAGAAGCATCAACACAAAACACCGGAGAGGACCTCATGGATATTAATTACCTGATTTGTAACAATGTCAGTAGCCAACTAAATTGAATGCTAATTTGAAAAGCTCTACAAAACATATGTAAACATTTGGAAACAAAAAATTAACAATAAAACAGATAAAGAGAACTAGTTTCAATGAATTTTGACCCAGAAAAAGCACAAAAAGACCTTTCTCTCCATCCTCAGAGCTACACACACAGATAAGCAGAGTCTTCTTGGCCTTAAGTTCTCCTGCAGCAGCCACATGAGGATCATTCCCTGACTGGGGGCAGCATCAGTAGCAGCAGTCCAACAGCAGTACCAACAAAAGCTCAAGGATGGAAACAGGGAAAATGGTGTCATCAATGTAGTGTGGCAAATCATGAATCCTCTTCTTCCACAGTTTAGGAGTGTATCAAGTCAGGTGGCATCATCAACCCCGTGCCAACAAATAAATACCACGTCAAAAAAGGGAGTTGAACAAATCCAGAGTTTTGTAGCTGTACAGTGTCAAAGCATCTCGGAGTGTAGTGATTTGTCTTTGTTTTCTTGAAATCATCTAATCCGCACAGATCGAGCCGTCTGCTGGTGCGGTCAACTCTTGCCGTTATCTCTTCATACGCTGCTTATTCACGGGAAGCATTGGAGATCGTGACAAAAGATTAAGGAGAATCCTTCCACCCTTTGAACTTGAAAACATGCTGTACTACAGTACCTCAGTGAAACGCGTTGTTTTAGGACAGATCCTCTTCTTTGAAGTGCAATGATGTTAAGGAATACAGTCAGAATATCAAACCCCTTCCAAGACAAGGCAAAAATTCTTCATTTGTGCATTTATGTCTTTCATTCGTGGGTCCATGTGCAGGGTTTTAGGGCATTTCTCAGCTACATCGGGGGCACAACTATGTTTTCGCACTGTCGGAGTACATTTCATCGTTAGGAGAGACAGTGAGGGAAATGCAAGTGTCCATGAGGAAAAAAACTCCATTCAATACTTAGTAGACAGACAGTGTGCTTATGTTAGTGTAAAGTCTCTCGATGGAGGATGAGATGCTTTGGAGAACTGTTGGTTCAGTTTCTAGTTTAGTTTATGTTCAGTGCACTCCTCAAATTAATTTTCTTCTGTTCCAGGTAGTATCAGTGTCGCACTTCATTATCAAGGAGGCTGTCCTCACCAGATGGGAAGTCTGCACTCAGGCCATTTTCAACATTGATTATTTCCTCGTCCTGCGAGGAACCCTGGCCGTCGTCCTCCCCACTGCCTGATCCGCTCTCCTCTGAATTGGGATCTTGAAGTACCTGAGCGATGTACATTTGCTGTGTGGGAGGAAAAAGGTGTATATGTGTTAAAGTTTGTCATTTCGCAACAAAATTTGAAGTCTATTTGAACACATCATGCAGCTCTGTCTCCCATGACTGGTGCCTCGAGTTGGGGACCGAACTCGCTACCATATTGGTTTAAAATCACCCGACATAACAGACTTCAACTTAACTTAGCTATAGGAGATTAAAGTAAAGCAATCAAATTCCAGGTTCCAGTACCTGTATCAAATATGAACAGTACTCAACCCACTTAGTATTAAATAAACATGACTGAATACATACTGCTGCCTTGTTAGCGGCTGAGGTGCACACAGGATGTCCGTTCTCCATTCCATCAATATCCTGAGTGTCAATCTGGTATTGAAAAGAACAACACACATTTAAGATGAAAATCTGACTATGACGTCTGAAACACATACATAGGAAACGGAAAAAGCAATATGCAAAAATAAATGGCTCTATCTAGTTTGTTACCTTGTAGTTGTGAGCACTGAGATACTTAAAATGCCCAAAGCAGACGTGAGAGAGGCAGATAATGATTGTGACGATCAAAACTATTAACGTGAACATTGATGTTGCAGCTGAAAACCCTGAGGGGAGAGAGAAAGATGAGGGACACTTTTTAAACAGGCACTTCGAAGTGGCAGATGCACAATTAATATAGTAAACCTTGTGGATGGAATAGCCTTCTTACCGGAGCGAACAGTGAAGAAGAACAGAAGCCAAAACAGACACAGAATGGGAGCAGCCACCACTTGGTTGACAGCCCCAGAATGTATTTTCTTGTCCAGTTTGGTTGGCAGATAGGCATAGTACATGTTGTACCGGTCTGCTAGGTGTTTCAGCAGCATGTACATCAGCCCTGCACAGGGAGGAGAGTCATGTTAAAATAATCCAATTACATCTGCTGATAAGCTTCAGTATGAACAACAGAACCAGAGTGTCCCATATGCCACATGTATGTCGGTCCTGCAGTAATTGAACAAGCACTCCGTCTACTCATGACATCATGACAGTTAATGGGAGCACTCACCGAAAGGGACAATGATTGGGCAGGTGATGCTGTAGGTCATAACCACAGTGAAGACACACATCATCCAGGCATATGCTGCCCCAAACTGGAACTCATAGGCTTGGTGCTAAGAAAAACACAATGACAGGATTGTGAAGAAAACTCAAAATGTATAGCACTGGGGATTAGATTTGTTGTTTTAGCAATGCTATGTGGCTGGAGCCAACCCCTTCTAACCTAGGGTGAATGGCTGGATACACTCTGGACAGATCAGCAATACATTACAGGGCCCAAATATAGAGAGAAACAACCATTCACTCTCACAATCACACCTACTGTCAATTTAAAGTGTCCATTTAACCTAATCCAAATGGGGGGGAATAATCCAGAGAGATGTATTAAAGATTTCAATGAAAAAATCATCCCCCCTTTCAGTTTCCGAGTACATGTTAACTCCAAAATAAAAAAACTTGAACTTTTATTTATTTCACAAAGACCCATACATTATCATGTTGAAGGCAAGGAACTAACCCTTTTGACATTTCTCCGTTCTGCTGCAGAGCGAGCCAGACAGAGGCGAATCATGTACATGAGAAGACCAGGTATCCTCAGCAGGTCCATGGCATTTCCAATGAATGCAGAAGCAATGACATAGTTCACAAAGAAGGCGCCATTGTCAGGAAGGTACACACACCTGAAGGGCAAAGAAAAACATTAGCATACTGTAGTTAATGAGAAAAAAAATCTGACAAACACATCCGGACATTTGTGTTTCAAAATGCATTATCGCAGAATCAATTATTAATTCAAACGAGGTTTGTGTGTGTCTGTGTCATCTCATAAAAAAATAATTGTTACTTACTCAAATCTCACTTTGCCGTCTGCCAAGAATCTTTGGTCAAAAAGCCAACGGAAGAAAACATCCAAACTGCAAAGACACAAGGAAAGACAGGAATCAACAAAAAATATTTAGACTAATACCAATCATGTGATCTGTCACTTTGTACTGCAGTACATTTATTTAAAAAAAAGAAAAAAGTGTTATACCTGCTGAGTCCAAGGGAGGGCAGCAACAAGACCATGAAGATCAAGAAAGTGTAGCATTTATGCATTGTTGTCCTGTTCTCCCCTGAGCTACAATGGTCAAATGAAACATTTCCACATATTAAAGACACTGAAACAAACCTCAAATGGAAATAAAGTGATATTATTCTGAACTATCAACTGCAGAAAGTGTGAATCATACCGGGTCCAGTGTGCTTCAAAGAAAGCAGAGTAGTAGACAATGGTAGGAAGTAAGGCGGAGAAGGACCACAGAAGGAGGGTGGGGAAGAACTGGGTGACAATTGGATTCTGGAGAACAGATCATAAAGAAGTGCATGTTTGGTTGGAAATAGTGTTGAGAACCTCCACATCTGCCACAGCTTCTGATTTGAACACCATTAACTGGGGATGCACTGATACCAGTATCGCGTATCGGGTCCAATACTGCCCTTGTGTACTCGTACTTGTTTTCTAAAATCTACTCTGATACTGCTGCACTCGATTCCACTTTTGGTATCAAGTGAGCTGAGAAGGTGTCAGCAGCAATAAGCAAATGTGTTGCAATGTCAACAGATTGGAAATACTTAAAGATAAGCAATGAAGACAAAAGTAGAGCAGACTGAGCAGACTGTAACCTGTGCTTGATTGTCAAGAGGCAAAAAGTAGCTCCTTCAACAAAAGTACTTTGAAAGAACATCTAAAGAACGAACGCAACACGCAGGAAAGGATTTGCTTCAGGATTAATAATTTAAATTTAGTTCAAATCTATCAGTTCCTATACTATTTTTGGAGGGGACAGTAAATAGTTAAACAGTGGCAATAGTAACTAATGTTTTATTTTGTTAACAGTCAGAGTAAAATTCATTTTCAAAATACTTTTTTTTTGGTATTATTAAGAACTCAAATTTAAGTCATCATACTTGTACTCAGTCAGAAAGAAAGTGCATCAGTGCATCCCTACAGTCACATGTTTTTGTTTGTTTTATTCCCTTATTGTGCCTCTGAACTTTATCCTTGACTGGACTTTGAACACTCACATTTAGATACTCCACTGGTTTAGTAACATTGAACTTGTCCATGGTGGAGATGATGATGGCCGGGGTAGTGAGAAAGAACAAGAGGAGGAAGAGGACAGAGTTGATGACAAAGCAGCGGATCCACCAGGGGAATCCACCCACGGACAGGTGCTCCCTGTGGGACAAAGGTTATGTCGTGGTTAGACTGATGCTGGGTGATGACCTGCAGTTATGGACACAGCTGTCCTGTGAGCTGATACTGCAGCAAAAGAAAACTTTAAATGTCTTCAAAGTGAACTGCAGGTCAATTGAAATTTCCATGGTAAGGCATAAAAAGGATTGAACCGTTTCCCTTTTTTATGATAAACCATGGTACACCCACTATATTTTATTTAATTTCTATGCTTTGACAAACTTAAAGAGCAGAATCAGCCAAAGTAAACAACAGTTTCCCATACAAATGAGCAGTGTAGAGATTTTTCAGCCTTTGAGGACTAAATGTGAGCGAAGCATGGTGTTATTCTGGCTTTATACATATGCTGAAGTATGCAGTTGACTTTTAACGTGATGCATGATCTGGGAGGGTGTCACATTTCTCTAACTAACTAACTAACTAACTAACTAAACAGCTCGTCAAAGAACTGAAAACCGTCAGTGCCGCTGATGCCTACTTCTGCTACAACACGCTCTGCTGCATTTATGATGCATGCCTCGTTTATGCCCAATTTACTCATATTTTTTCATTACATAACACAAAAGTTACACAGTTAAATGAACAAAATGTTTAATTCATTTTAAATCCAACAATTATATAAAGTGGTTGTTAAGGTTTAAGTACGAGCAACACCATAAACTCTGCGTAAAAGACTTCTGTATTTAAGTTGTCGGACAGTAATAAATTGGAGAGTAATAACAACAATAACAAAAATTAATGTATTTTAGTGTGTCAGTAGTTTTAAAGATTTATTTTTACATTTTAATAATAGTTATGATACCGCTAATAGATTGAATCAAACACTTCATTTCTAAAAACAAAAGACCACAAAAGTGTGCTCACCAGTAGACGTTTTGTGGATCAGGGGCATAGCTGACGGTCCAGTTGTGTGTGTGCAGCTTGGCACTGAATGGAGAACCTTTGGGCTCCCGACGGCACTGACATCCCTGACACTTACAAGCATTGAAGTCTTTCGAAATTCTGAAAACATTCATGCAAACAAAGCACAGATGTTGCATTGGTTCAAGAGCCATTTCACGTGTCAATTCATAAACGATCTCAAAAGTACATATTAGCTTACTGTTCTATGTACTTACATGGCAGTTATGGACTCATTTTGAAAGGTGACAAATGCCATTCCTAAGGGTTTCCTGTTGACCTTCTCTCTCTCCTTCCTGTATTCTTCTTTTAGTTGTGCCTCAAGCTTTGTATAGTAGCTCACTGCCTCTTCCTGTCAAAGACATAAATATGTCGTTAAAAATCTGTTTTTGTTCTCATTTTTACTTACATGCTGATTTGCTGATAAAGTAATGATGTAAATCAGTTCATATGCCTGCTCTATTTGCGATAAAAATAAGGATGTAACGGTACAAATATAAGTTGCATTTTAAGTTTTAATAAATTAAGAAAAGACACTTAAACAAAGAAACCAAAACGATCCTCAGTTACTCTTCGTGTGTAGTGCTAAAAAAGCTTCTGAAAATGTCGTACCTAAAGCTACTCAAAAGCGTTATATAGTTTTTAAACAGCAAAAAAGGTTAAAAAACATTTAAATAAAATGATACAGCGAGTCATCACACCCTGTAACCTCAAAAATAAGAAGATATCCTCTGCTATAAGTGTTGTTATTTAAAACAGTGTCATGTGCTATTGCACAGACACATATAGCTAATTTGAACTCATCATTAAATTCTACTTTTTATTTTGTACTCATATTTACACTAATCTAATAATGGTTTCCTCATTTAACCTTTGACAGTGTCACATGTCTTGTGTCATGTTGTATGCCAAAAACAGTGACTGCAATGTATATATACACACACAGATCGTAGACTGTGACTGCTGAGAAAAAAAAAGAAAAGAGTGCAGAAATGGAGATACCAGCACAAGTGCTTATATTTGTCCTGCTTTGTCCAGCAGCATATTGGCAAATCTAAAATAATTGGCTTTCTTATCTTTCCCTTGAAAAATGTTGTTGGTATCAGCTTGTAAAAAGGTGAAGGAGTGTGTTAATTTGTGATAAACTTGTGACATGGTAGTCTGACCCGCTCACAGCCTTTGATGATGCAACAGCAAAGGTGTCCACATGGCTTTGGGTTGATCATGGTGGTAATATGCTCCTTAGCCTGCACGTCAAGGAAGAATTTCTTGCTGCGTTCTGCCTTTTTCCTGCATACAAAACATCAGCCGTGTCAGAGTGAAGGACGTTTTTTTCAAATCATGCTCAGCTATAAGGCCTAGAAGACATTCCTGACACGCTACAAAAAGACACAATACACAACCACACTGAAGGCTGACACTCAGTTACCTTTCAGAGTTAAGATACATCAGTCTGGCCACATTGTAACAGATTCGAGCTTCCAATACAGCACAGTTTTCATACGCTTGCCTATGAAAGACAGGGAGGAGGAAAAGGGTGAAAGACTGGATACATTTACAGAAGCACAAATTGTACAGTACTTTTGAAGATGGCATCTCACATTTCAGCAAGTAAAAATGGTTACTTTTATATAATTGTATATGTTTCACAGCCATAGATAGCTTTTGTAGCACAGGAGTAAAGTTCTTTTTTTAATACCATTTGGCCAGTTGAGCCAAATGTCTCTTTATCAGTCTCAACACATGACTTGCATACTCCAGCTCATCTGGCTTCTATTATGAACAATTATACATATAAGGCTGCTATTGTCTGATCCCAGCCATAAGGATGGACACAAAAACAGCTGTAACAGGAAAAGGCATGCTCCTATACTGCGTAATACAGTTACTGCTCAGCTTAAACCCATGACGAAAGGGCAGTGTACCATTTCGTTTAACAGAAAGATTTATTGTGAGACATGAACTACGGAGGCAGGACACCGGTGAGAGGTTGTGATGTGTGCTTACTCAAAGTGTTGCTTTATCTCCGCCTCCTCTGCATATTTGGAGATTCCGTTGACAAATAAAGTGCGTTTTACCTGCATGAAAATGAAGAAAGTAAAGCAATTAAAGAATTTTACCAACAGCATTTAGACCTATGTGTTCAAAACAATGATTTCATAAAAGTATGCAACCCACCAGGTCATCCTCCTTGTAGTGCATCTTGGAGGTGTGTCGTCTCATGCTATACACTGTCAGTAACAGGTAGAGAAATGCAAAAATGGTGTGCATCCACAGTAGCGGATTACTACGGAAATAAAGGTTAAAAAGGATTTAGTAAAAGGGAGAGACAGTGCAACAGTATTAAGTATGTGTTAAATCCATCCAAGGTAAAAGAACTACTCACTCAGATTTTAAATTTGCTATAGTGGTTCGCCCAAAACTATAAGCATTGTTATCTGTAAAAATGCACAAATGTGGAACATTGTTTAAATACATTTAGTAGAGACATTTCACAATTATGACATATGAAAAAAAAGACCATGATGAAGTAATTTCAGGCAGGTATGTTAATGTTAAATTCCAATCAACTTACCAAGTAGGGTTCCCGAGAAGTTAACGGGCAAGATGATGCCCACAGAAAGTACGCCTACCACTACCAGCAGGCCAATGATGTGGCGCTGAAAGGACAAGTAATGCACTGCATCCTCCCCACACTTCTCCCTTATCTCTTCAACTCTACAGAGAGAACACGCCAACATAATGAACTACTTGCACTCTAATCAAAGCAACTAATCCATATGCATTTTTTTATTTTTTCTTATTTGTTATTTCCATTATGCAGTAAGAAGGTTGACTCACTTAATACGGAAGATGGCAGTTAACCAGGAACAGAAACCCTAAGACACAAGACAGCAGAAAACTGAATGAGTTTCATGTGCAACACATTGTTTGCCTCTTATGAAAGAACACATGTTATCATGTGAAAATAGCATACTTACAGTGTCTTTCTGGTCAAAGTCCACAGAGCTGGAAACTGAAGTTAGACGCTCATAGCGTTCAGGTGTCTCTGATGTCATCCCAGAGGCCATACTGCATGAAGAAAAACACAACACACAGTATTTACCTGTTACACAACTACCAAACATCAGCATGTACCACAAGGGATGTTAGTTCTTTGTACCTAGGGAAAGTGGGATTACAGTCAGTATGGAAAGGTTGAAAGTACAAAACACACATGTACGCACACACAAACAACCTGAAATGGACTGAGGGGAGTCAATCCTGTGTAAGATTTTTGTTGGTAAACCAGTTAACCACAAGAGGATTCTCTTCAGCCACATTTCACACAGGTAAAAAGGGTAAAAAGCCTATTTACCCAGGGTGAGTACACAGTCACGGCTAGAGGAGGAGTTGATTGAGATAAAGATAGAAAGCAAAGCTTTACATCGAAAATATTATTTAGCAAGAAAATGACAGACAGTGATCATAAGAAGCAGATTTTCTGCAACAGACCCACAGCTTGTGCTGAACATGAGACTGCATTTGATTTACTGTATGCTCATTTGATTGCATACTGCAGAGAGGTCACGTCAGATCAATTTAATCCTAACTGGAAGGTATGACGAACCAGGCTCTACTGAAAGTCTACATGAAAGAATTACATTACACAGTGACAGGACATTCTATAATGGAATGAGGAGAGAGCATGCAGCCTTAATCCACTGTCAGTCCTCCTCTCCCACATTCCTGTGAGAAGTAGGAATGGCTTGTCTCAGCTTTAGCAGATGGGATACACTGTAGGTACACCATGTTAGGGCCTGTCTACAAACAACCACAGATCAGGGAAGAATTACCTCTCCCTGTAAGCATCCTGTCTGCGCCGCTCATGTGGTGCACTCACACAGAAGAAGACCATACTTCATAAAGAGGTCAATACAGATTAGCACACAAAATCTGATTAGGATGGCAACAGAGGACAGCGACACCCAACAGCAGAAGTACAAGAGTAACAAGGAGCGGGAGAATGATTAGGAGTCCGGCACTAGGAAATGCCTGCGTAAAGAAACTGAACCATCTAGAGTGAAAAGACGGATTGAAACCCACAGTGGCCTAGGTAGGATGGATAAGAATTATGAGTTCAGTTAACAGCAAAGAAAGAGAAAAGTCTAGAGTGTGAATAATTTAACATACTATTCCCGATCATCCAGGCGACTGTACCGCTGATCCACTCGTCTAAAAAGAAAAGTAAAACAAAGCCATTCAGCTCAGTTAAGGGGAAATGTATTCGGGAATCTGGGGACGTGCATAATACCATAGGCATAACTATAAAAGTTTTCGGTCCAATTGAGTATCCAGACACAAAAATGTATTTATGGTATATGCACAAAAATATACATTAAACACATTTTTAAAAAATGACCTGCATATTGAATGTAACATTCACGTTTTACAATTTACACAGAGTCATAAGACATGGGTCAACCCCAACCCCCACCCCCACACACACACACACCATGCTGCAACCACATTCTCTGCTCACATGCAGCTGCAATAATAGTATCTGCAACACCAGAAAAAACGGGGGGATGTAGGTGATGGAGCACTATGTCCTGCTCTTTCCAGCATTCACTGTCAAATCCACACCACTCATTGCATACATGACATAAATCTCAAATGGGTTCACTCTATCTGGCAGAACGCATTACATTATAGTTGGGCTTGGATACAGACGGTGGTTTTTAAATAGCTTTAAAATTAATAATACTTACTAAACACGTCTCTTCAAGATTATTCAAAGAGCAGTCGGTCGAACTGACAAAGCATGACAATGGCTAGCAACTACGACATTAAAAGGGAAACTGCTGATGTTGACTTCCTGTCTGGAGCACCATCCTTGTGATGTCTGCTTACGTCAGAAGACCGCACATCTCCACCCTTTACAGGATTTTCTTTTTTCTTTTACTTGAACTAATATCCAGAATGAACAGAAACCAAATATTGCACTATTGATGAAAATGTGTTATTTGGTAGATAAAGACACAAAATGAAGTACCTTCTCAAAGACCAACATTTAAAAGCAAACAAGCCTGTCATAGCCGTTTGGCAACTTCTCACTATACATTTTATGCAGGCTACTGACTCTCCGTCTGCTACACTCCCTCAACTGAAATGTTAAAATTATTTTCAAAAACGGATTAAAATTTGACAAAAGATTATTATTATTAGTGTCAAAAAAGAATTAAAAAAACACACATTTTTGGGAGGTAAATCAGGTTAGCATCTTCTTGTCAAAAAATTCAGATCGATGGTACCAAGAACCACTCAAGTGATTCAGAAAATACTGTGTATAAAGACATTTAATTGTTTATGAATACATTTTTACCATAGCTGACATATTAATGCCTGTAAGATGGACATTACATTGTTCAGTTGTAATTACCTGTCAGCGTCAGTCACCAAAGCGAGGCGCCCATAATCCCATGCTACTTTTCTCAAGCAGGAGAACACAAACAGCAACCCCTATGAGTACAAAGTAAACAGTGGCTGTCAGTACTGACGATGTCCTAGAGTTACATTACAGGAGCCTTTTAGACAAAAGCTATACAACAGATCATAGGAGTTCCTATAAGTAGTACAACTATATTTTGACAGTAATGATGGAAACAAAAAAATAATAATTAAGGACTGCATTGTACAATCAATAAAAGCTTTTTCAATTACAAACAATGGAAAGACAAACTCAACATCTGTTAATGGACAAAGTAACTCACCAAGAAGCACATAAAATCAAGGGCGAGAACAGTAGGTACCCCTCCAAAAGGCAAGCCCTGGAGTACTGTACTGCGAATTCGGGCTGAGAAACAGAAATCCCTGGTGCCATTTGGCGGGGATGTTGGGCAGCTCTCTGAAGTGGAGCAGCCATGCACCACTCCTGCGGCCATTATTAATATTAACACTCCGTACATCACTTACTGCAGCATGTTGACAACCTGTAAAGAAAAGGCAAAAGTCAGTCACCAAGTCAGCTGCTTATTACTACTGTCCCATTTGTCCCCAGTCTCTTGTATCATGGGGCACATTCTGAATAGCTTTCATTGACAGAAATGCAGAGAAAACTAAAACTTAAATTTGCCATCTCATGCTCCATGACATTTGTCATTAGTCACATGGTCTTCTTTTCACCACAGTCATGACCACTAAAATGTGCTAAGTGTAGACATGATGTTCCTTTTTTCATTGCCACTATATGTGACAAATACATAGAGTCAACTTTGCTCCAAATCCAAGGAAAGTAACTGTATATCTTGTAGGTTGACAGGGCTATGATGCTGGGATACTGTAATATACTACAATACTTAGGGCTGCAACTAACAATCATTGGTCAATCGGTCGATAATTTTCTCAATTAATCAAGTACCTGTTAGGTCCACAAAATATCAGATCAATCAGCTTTTCCTAAACCTCCAATGATGTTCTCAAATTGTCCACAAACCAAAATTAATAAATGTTAATACTTTGCTTGTTATATATATATATATATATATATATATATATATATATATATATATATATATATATATATATATCTATCTATCTATCTATCTATCTATCTATCTATCTATATCTATATCTATCTATCTATCTATATATATATCTATATATCTATATAAAAATCAAAATAGCTAACAATTAATGTATTCATTGATTAATAATCAATGAATTGTTGCAGCCCTAAACACCATAAATAACATGAGTGGTGTATGAGGTATAGTTTTCGTAACATCATGGGCAAGCCAAGACTCTCCTTTTCATGATCCAGGTGTTACAGAGAGAGTTGTGGTAAGTGTGTTTGCACAGTTGCACTGCTATACTTATGGCCTTTGACCCACTATCACCAGCAGCATTCACAACGCTGCTCATCTGCCACAACACTAACTCATTTATCGGCTCAATGGAATGCTGTGACATCAGTGGAGAGGGACGCAGCCAGAGTTAAACAATAGGCCAATAGAGACGACAGGGTTCAAATGGATCAGTCTCAACCCAAGAGGACAACATCTAAACACCGACCCCCACACAAACAGGTACACATCCTGGACCCATCAATTCGGTTCCAGATGTTTCAGATTTAAAAGAACTGAAACGCACACTGTTTTTAAAACAATTTAGTATGTACTCACTAGTGAACGCAAATATCTAATCAGCCAATCATGGCAGGAACTCAAGGCATTTAGGAATGTAGAGGTGGTCAAATTGACAAATGGAAGTTCAAACATCAGAATCAGCAATAAAGGAGATTTAAGTGACATGGTGAAATAGTTGGACTATTTCAGACACTGCCAATCGACTGGGATTTTAAACACATCTCCAGGGTTTTAAGAGAATGATATGAAAAAGAGAAAATATTTACCGAGTCCCTGTTGACACCAGATGAGAATGGTCTGACTGGTTTGAAATTATAGTAAGGCAACAATAACTCAAACACCAACTAACATTTCGGCTTTAATATTGATTATTCTTGTGGCATGTTTATGTTTTTCTGCAGTGACTGATCTGATCAGAGGCTAATACTATTACTATGATGACGTGATGCTGACCTCAACAGATATATTATCATGTTTGATTATGGCATATGTGTGTTTTTCTTTTAAGTAAAGTTTATATTTAAATTTCATGTTTCCCACATGCTGTGTGCATTTCCGTCAAACAACTGCCACAAAGCCCACTCTTATTTGATTATTGTTTGTTTACATCCATGGTTACTGGTCTTGTGTTGAACTGCCTTTGTTGGCATACACATACTAGCACGCTGCGGCATGTCCTTGAGCACATGCTTAATCCAAGTAAAACGGGAAACGGCAATTCTATTCATAGACTTCTAACAGCTAACAAGTGCAATTTCATGACATCTCATCTTATCAGAAATATACAATATCGTGTCTGTCCTAAATACCAATCAATGTCAATATGATTTCACCCTGTGCGTGATTATGGGGTGTGTTTTTTAACAGTTTGCCAACCCTGCCTGCTTATCTATTTTAATTCAATAACTTAATCTTCAGATTGTATGACTTTATTGTAAACATTGCTGACAATTGTAGTGTCTACAATATTTTTATACTAGCACTGTAAGATTACAGCATGACTCAGCCACACATAATGTGCCTTTCCACAAGACGCTATAGCTGCTAAGGCACCATCAGACTGGCAAACATTTCCGAGTACAAATAAACATAAAAGCGAAGGCAGTGAAGGAAAATGTACAATGCTTGTCCGTTCAAAACTCCAGAGTGAGGCTGATGTTTGCTCTACAGCTTAAGCAGGCAAAACAATGAGGTATGTATGATTGTCAGGGAAAACATATGTCCTTTTGTTTAAGATAAACAACAACACAGCAAGACATCTGCTATTACAAATGAAATGGAAGAAATGTCATATATAACAGTGCACCATTGCATTCCCACAGACCGCTGCATGTTTACAAAGCTTGTCAAAACCCTGTGCATTGTAATTGTGAATCACTATTTCTTTACAATTTTCACAAGTTAAATATTTAAACAGGCTGTGTCCAATATTAGCTGATGGTTACAAATCAGATTTGCAGCAGTCAAAAAGCACTAGCTTTAATTGCTTTTGCATAGCCAACTCAATAAAAGCAAATTTAACAAAGGAGGGACTTGTATTGTTCCACTTCATTTACCTAGTATGTGCATGTGTGCCTCCTGCAGTGATAAAAACCAAGTATTCAAAATCATCACCTGGCAGTGGCTCTTACATAATACATTGTTTTCACAACATGCATCATTAGAACCTCTACTGTATTTATGACCTTTATTTAACTAGGAAAGTCTCATTGGGATTATATCTTCTACAAAAGTAGGTATTGATTATATGTTCCAAAATACATGACATTTAAAAATACTTGAAAATCAATTAACTTGACTCTAGGATAAGAGGTGTAACATCTTAAACAAACTTAAGTAAGTCCAGTTGCCAATTTCTACACTCTTGAATATACATGACAATGTATGACTAGTATTGTACTATTTGTATTCAAATATGTGCCCTGGCCATCTTGTGAATTCATGAGGAATTTTAATATAGATTCTGAATTCGTCACAAGACGACAGAAACCCATACGACAAAATTAGGGGGTACGACAACTTTAACTTGAATAGTCTTACAATTACAATGGCTGATAATTCTGATTTGACATATTGGCGTAATTGGGTTTTAGCCAGTAAATCATTTGTCAATAGCTGTTTATCACATATCACATGGTCAATGCAGTTTCATAATCATGTCACACCATGACTGTAAAATAGGGGGAAAAGAAAACACTACATGTACAACGTCACAAGGGATACAGGAAAAGGTTTGTGACTAAAGACAAATTACTTTCTTCTATTTTACTTAGCCACCACCAGAGTAATTACTACTCAAATGAAGCAAGTAAAATACCTTTTTCCTAGTGCCATACTTCATGCATATTTGTTTGCAATACACACTGAAACCATCATATATTCAACACAGATAATACTAGGATTTACAATTGACAGCACAGTAGACAAATTTAAGATGATCCTATCCAATAAAACAGTATTGACTAAATATTCACTTCATAATGGATTAATCTGTCAATTATTTTCTCAATGACTCGATAAGTTGTTATTGAGTTTGATGATTTCTTCAAAAAATAGTCAAAATCAAATCAAAATAATAATAATAATAATAATCAAAATAGTTGATTATTAATAGATTATTTGATTAACTGGGGTTGGTTCAACTAGGGTTGAACAATTTTGAATAAATAATAATAGGTAATAAAATATATAATAAATACCAATTGTGATTATTTTGACCGGAATTGCGATCAATCACAAAATAAGTGTGTAATATTTGTGCAGATCTGTGAGAAACAAAGCTGATCTATTCAGCCTGCAGAATAAGATGTATAGATCAAGAAAATAATTAATGTAAACTATATTTTGACACATGTTTTGGCTTTAACAAATATTGTGCCAAGTACCAAAGAGCCCCGCACTCATCTAAATTCCTCAGCAAAACACAGTTGTATAAAAACAAAGCCAAGAATCTCCTCATCTTTGTAAAAGTAAACCAATCATCATGACTATTCTAACATTCTACATTGGAAAAACAGAGTTGAGCTATGTTATCCATTAGTTGAGTACAGAGTTATAACCTTGCAATGTGTGGTTGCAGTCTCATGAATGTGAGGCTTACATTAATGTGAAGAGCTAATCTCCATTATCTGTGTCGCATATTCAAGACTTATGCAATACTACATCACATCACTTTAAATGACCTCAGGATGGACATTTACATTTTTTTTTATTGATGGGTGCCACAAAACCTTAATCAAATCATCAACCATTACTTTCAGCATCATAAATGTGGATGTGGATAAGAATCAGCATCTAGTAAGGAGTAAAGCTTGTCTGGTCCTTTTATTACTATTGTGAGAAATGTGTATATTAATATAACTGTAGTGCAGTAATGCTCAAAGAATTGTACTGTGCAAACCATCCAATGCGGTTATCCATTCAAGACTTAGCACATGGCAACATTTATGTCACTAGTCACAGGTTGTGACTATTCCCTGGATACACATCGGTAAATTCAGCAAAGTTTAAACCTTTTACTTTAAAGATTATTCTCTCAATAGCATTATTGCTCAACCACTAGCATTACCAAGACAGTTGAGATATGTTAGGAATCACTGGTTTCTTCTAGTTATGTAATGATGTGTGTAGAATACCGACCACAGCCACAGATAAACAGGCTGGTTTTTAAAAAGGAAAGCCGCATATAACTGGCATTGGCTGATTATTATTAAATCACCAGCACCCCCACGACCCACATGTGGAGGATAAAGCAGAAGATGAGTGAGTGTAATTGCCCAATTATTACTCATTTATGGACGTTTACAGATATTTGTTGTGGGGAGATTCATAAATGTTGGTCATCATTAAGGCTGCAACGATAAATCAATTATTAATCAATTACTAAATTAATTGCCAACCATTTTGATAATCGATTTGCGTGTTTTTTTCAATGCATTCAGTATTTAATCGATGTGATATTTTTCCATTTAGTATACATATGCGCATAATTGTTTTCTTAATTTAATATAATTTAACCTTTATTGATCCTAAGCCTTCTCTTATCTAATCTTCATTTTACTGGGTTTGTTAATGCTAATGTCGTATATATTTGTATTGTTTTAATTTTAATATTTAAGATGTAACTTAAATATTGTGCTGTCTCCTTAATGCCCATTCTTTAATACAGTATTTGTTTTCTTAATTTAATCTACTTTAACATTTATTGAGCCTGAGCCTTCTTTTATCTGACAATGGATTTGATTACCGAAATACCAGCAAATTCTAAAAACCTAAGTGGAAACAACACATATTGTGATTTTGAATCCTCAACATTCATCAAATATTTAAGTCCGATTCGCATCGGCGATGAAAGCCAGCTTACGTTGCTGTTGACCTCACCGGAGCTCAGTTAGCATGCGCTAATGGTAACGGGATGTGTTTACCGAGTCTTCTGTTGACAGCACCCTTTAGTTCAAATGCGAAGTAGCGCATGTGTTTTGTCATTTAGCTCCCAAAATGTCACAAAGAACAACCTACCAAACACGTATTGGGTAAAGCCGACAGAGTCAATAAATACGAAAAACCAATTTACCTTGCTCTGATGCGCAGCAGGAGACGAAACGGTCACAAATAGCTATTGTGAGTTAGCACTCAGCCGTGTAGCGTTGATGTTAGCTAACTTAGCCCCTCAATGTAGCAAATAACAGGTGGAGGCAGTCTAACGCCTGGCTGGCGGCCGATTCCCGCATCAAATTGTATCTCGATGAGCCTCCACGGCCACAGTACGAACCCTAAGAAAATAAAGCTAGACAGTCACACGGTCTAACTGTTCGTAATGACAGACAATCCTCTACTGTGTCGACTGCGTCTGTGAGCCGGTTAGACAACTCTCTCGCTAACCCAACCAGTCAGTCTAGCGGCAGCAGGCGCAGTCAGATTATCTGTGACGTACATAGAGATACGACCGCATAGACAGACGACACATCTTTCCATGAACGCCATCAACGCTGTCTTACCAGAGTCTTCGTTGAGTTGCTTCTATGCTACTTTATTTCTTTTTTCTCAGGCGCATGTGTATGACGCAAAACAAAGCAAAAACAAGCTAACCGTGCTAATTACCAACAATAGCTACGTAAGGTGTTTACCCTGTGCTATTTTTTTAAAACAATATTTATTATAACATTCACTTCTATCGAACTAAGACTTGCTTAAAAAAAATTCAGCGAGGAATATTTTCTAATGTTCTAATGCGTCTGTCAGCTAGCCCATCGTGAGCTAGCCCCTCTGCAGGCAGTCAGTCGACTGTCGCTGACGTCACACATTTGACATTCGCATGGAGCGTGATATCAGGGTAATGCTAACAAGGCGGACGTGTTGAACTTACAATGTAACGTTTTCGATAATGCCAGTATTGTATCTGTCTAATTATGTGGAGTTAAATCATAAACCACCAGTAATTACTCGGCTCAGCTGTTACTATGTCGTGTTCTTCCCTGGTGCTCTCGATGACATTAGCCAACCCCCGATGATTAGTAGCTAACCGTGTTTGTGTTTTTCCTCCCTTCAGTTGATCCAGAGCTCGTAGTTATGACTTTCCCGCATCTTTCAAGATCATTAATTGGCCTCATCGCAGGCCCATCTCCTGTTTTCCATCACAGAACGTTCAGGTAAGAGACTTTTAAGTTATAGTCCTGCTTTTAGTTCTAGTGGCAGTGTGCTGTGGTCTGGGTAGCTGTTTACATGGCAGACTACTATAGTGTTTAACCTTCTACAATTCGGCGAGGTACTCGTTTTATCTAATGATATATTGAACAGAAAGAGACATAAAACAATTTGTATGCTGATCCTATATTACACTGAAAGCCAAAGTATGTACATCAATCATGGTGGAAGGTTTTAATTACTTAATCCTCACTGTCATCATCTTATAGATATATACATTCACTAATGCATTACGGTCTACATTTCTATTCAAATGCATTTTGATTGTAATTGTATGTTGTTAGCAAATTAATTGGGCTGAATGTTAGTCATAATTTTTTCTTTTGAGTTTCTTTTGAGCCTTACGATGGATATTAGATGTAGGACGGGGTGAATAATAAAGTTATGCAACTTGTTAGTAAATCTGCCATAGGAAAAATGTTTGCTCTTTAAGTAACCCCTAAGATTGATATACTATGCATCTTTCCAGTGTTACTGTTGTTGCAGCAGCCATTCAGAAGATGACAAGAGTCCGTGTAGTGGACAACAGCCCTCTTGGAAATACACCACATCACCGTCCTCCAAGAGTCATCCATGTCTACACCAAGAATGGTATTGGAAAAGTTGGTGACCGAGTGTTGCTTGCCATCAAAGGACAGAAGAAGAAGGCGCTCATCGTTGGACACAAAATGCCTGGAGATCGCATGACTCCACGCTTTGATTCAAATAACGTTGTTCTGATTGAAAACAATGGTAATCCTACAGGGACAAGAATAAAGGCTCCTATACCCACACATCTACGGAAACTGGAGGGAGATTTCTCTAAAGTGTTAGCAATTGCCTCTACTTTTGTTTAACTGCTGTGATCTTTTGAAATGTCATAGTCATACTCTTTATATTTTTCTTTCACTGGAGGATATTTGTTTTTCATCAGTAAACTATAAAATAAGCCAACAGAGTCACATTGTTTGTCTTTGTCAACAGGTTTGACTTTTACTGAGGCCTTTCTGTGCTTACTGTAAATATAACCTTTACCCTAAACGCAAAGGATTTTCTGAAGCAGTCTGAGCAGAGAAATGTGGGGCAGCTTTATGTTATAAACACAACAACCTAGACGAGACATCTTAAACCACAAGATCATTTTTTATTGAAGGCACAACATACATTCACAACACAAAACACATGAGTGGCACATTTTTAACAGATGATTACAACATCATGGCATCATGTATAAGGCATTCAGTATCATGTGATCCCTGCAAAAGTCACTCACGTGAACTGATGAACAGTATTTCTCATGATTTAGAGTCAGTGCCATTGCTTACTTTAACTAAAATCCTAGTGCAAAATAAAAAAAACAATCAAGGTTGTCAGTTTGACTTCAAATAAAACAATACTGGTCAAAGATAGAGGGTAAACTTCAGTGTCAAATGCCAAAAATTAAAAATTTCTGCTGAATCAGACCAAGTCTCTACTGCCACCTACAGTACAGGCACAATAAATACACTATCAATTTAACACTATGGTGATTATTTCTTTACATTTACTTCTGCCATGGAGGTTATGTTTCCAGTGCTTTATGTGTTACAGTACAATGATACACAATGATGTATGGGCCAAGGAAAAATCCATTACCTTATAGGGCAGATCCATTTATGGGGTGGATAGAGGAGTTTGTTTTACTTTCTTCAACAGCATCAATTACCTTTTTTTATTTTTTTTAAATAAATACTTCAGAGGTCACTACTGAAAGAAAATAAGACAATTAACAGTTCAAGTTTGGAGGAGATCCAAACTGATCCAGATTATGGGTATAAAATATCTTTATGAGGTGATTCTTATTCAATTACTATACAAATATATTACTTATTCTGTTTGTACAGTGGCACAATTTGTTGAGGAAAAAGGGGTCAGTTGTTGGTTATATCACTGATGTGTTGGCAAAGGTTTGTGCTCCCAAAGCACCTTTTAGTTGCAAAATAAATTTGGTTAAGAAAAGTTGATTTAATGGCAGAATGATGAAGACTATAATACTTCACTTTTCTATTCTACAATTTTCAATTCTTCTTCAATTCTACAGTAAAAGACACATCTTAAAATATTATTTTTTTCATTCTGTGAGGGAAAAAAAACTAGTCAGCTACAACGGTTAATAAATCACACATTCATACAGACAGCAAATTTTAAATGTAGAAATATAAAATCAACCGTTACCGTGCGTGCATTATACAGTTAGTGGTTTTTGTCATGCACAGACTCATGCTGTTTTTAAGAGATGAAGGGTTGAAATAGCACATGGACTGCTTAATATAGTACGTTTGCATAGTTTCTTAAATCCAGCTGGGAGATGCATCTTGGACTTTGGTTTTATGTTACACAACTATATGATTTGCTACTTAAGTTGCTGAGGTGGGCGAGTGTTAAAGGAACAGTTTGTGGCTAAGGCTGGGGGGGGGGGGTCTTCAGGGCTCCAGTTTCATGGATGTCTGTACCTTTACTCCGCATGCTCCTCTATCGAAGACTCTGCTTCATCCGCACATTGTCATGTAAAGCCACTGGCAATGTGAGAAATAAGAGTTAGACAAACAGGAGAGAATTACGGGTCGTGTGGAGGTTTTCTTTTTTGAACAGAACTCACCTCTGTGACATTCATCTCAGCCACTCCTGAGCCCTCATTGTCAAACTGCTTGTAAGACCCTGTTAAAAATGTCACAATTTACAATATAGTCATACACAGAGACTGCGGCCCCCTAGCTTCTGAAATATGTTACTACAATGAGTCTATAATAGGCTTGATATGAATGCGTTTCATTATATCATTATTTTTTGTATATAATGCATCACCTGAGAGTATTGTGGACCATCTGCACAGGACCAAAAACAATTCTGATCTTTTCCTCCCTTGGGACAAAAATCAGCTATGACCCATAACAGTGTAAGCAGGAAAAAAATGGATTCAGATTTTGGAAGATCAGATTCAGTCCTCTTTCATACTTGTGGTTCACGACCTGGTCAGAACAAGAGCCTTTCTGCAGGGAGTTTGCATTTTCTCCCCGTATGTGCGTGAGTTTTCCCTGGGTAAATTGCCCATAAGTGTGAATGTGAGAGTGAATGATTACACTGGTCAACACCAAATGTATTGTTTAAGTTTTGTTTTTTTTAGGCTAATTTAGGATAATTTTGATGTTCTGAATACAAAAATCACATTGGTTTTGCTCAATCAGGTCAACTTTCTGAACAAAGCTACATATTTGTTTTTGAACGCTTTTGTTTAGATGTACGGGTGTTTTCACGTCATATGATGCAAAATTCTTTTATACTTCTTGTAATAAACAAATTCTGAAGATTTTGCATGTGCCAACTTATGATGAATTGGTTTTTTTTATATTACAAGTGAATGAAATGGCTTCGGCTCGAAGATCTTGCAAAAATAAGCCTGATAATGTCACAAATATGTAATCAATTTAGTGAGAAGATCGGATTTCTCAAAATCAAATTAGCATAAAAACCTGATTGAGAAAAATGGATGTCAATGGACAACTTACAATTATTTTTTTTCGTAACCCAGTGTTATTTGTCTTTGTGTGTATTGACCCTGTGATGGATTGGTGACCTGTCCACAGGATGAACCCCCACCAGAGGACAAAGCAGTAGACAATGACTAGATGGATGAATCAATGTAAGCAAACAGATCAGATATTCCAATATCAATGTGACCTGTGCTTCCTTAAAAACAAGACAATAATATATCAATACAACAATATGATCACATGACTTTCTTTCAACCTGTGCAATTGAGGACCAGGGGCTCGAATTTCTAAATTTCACTTCCATTTCGGCCTATTAACCATTTTCAGGTCAGTTGACACACCCACTCTGTGGTTTGTTTTCCCAGTGTAAATGTGGACATCAGACATTTCAATTTAATGTGTAGCCCACACTGCATGATTTAAAGTGGTAGATGGAAAATTGAAGCCTAACAATTTCACAGTTGAGACTCCAGTGCTCTTCAGATGTGTGCACTCGTGTGTGAAGGATGAATAGGCTACCCAACATTAATTTGTGTGATATCGACTCCAGTTATCTGTAAGTGCTTAATGCTGCATTCATTAGATTATTGAGCACTGCTGCTAAAATATCACACAATCGTTAAGATCTATTAGCTGCTGACAACAATCCCTCATAACGTGCACACATGAGCACCAAAAGCTGCAAAATATGATCATTATCTACAATGAAGTGTTGTGTCTTCTGTTACTGTCTGTGTAATGCAGCAGTCAGACTGTATATGATGTCAGTAAAAAAAGTAAAATAAAAACTAATGATAAGTTTGCTCCCCCCCAGCATTTCTCCCAACACTAAGATAAGATGGCGCCCGTGTTGGCAAGCCGTCCGCCTCGCTCCTTCGCTGTTATGTCTGTTTTCCTGCTCCTACTGCTTTTTGCCTTCGGATATGTTTCTGCTCTACTGGCATACGACCGCCAAACCCTCCTCGACCTCAGGGCTTGGTCAGAGTCCCTGTTGCCATCTGATCGCCCACTTTTCGATCAGGAAACACCGGTGCTGGCGGACATTCCCTTTCACCTGCGCCGACTGCCTACTGTCTCTCCCCGGAGGGATCGTGACCAAAAGTCCCGCTCCAACGGACCCTGCGGCTCCAAACACCGATGCCGGCTGTCATGCCCTCTCCCCCAGAGAAAGCGCTCTAGAAGACGTGGGAAACGTGCCGGTGTGATCGCCCGTCTCAAAGCTCACCTGAGAGTCTTTTCCTCGGCTGAGCTGCGCCTAGGATCTTCTCCCCCTGTCCGGTTCGTATGCAGCCGATGGATCCGTCCTATCTTCCCGGAGCCAGCGCCGCTCATTACTAAGGTAAATGGACCCGCCACCCTGGCACAGCTTACAGCTCGAAGCTCGCGGAGAAAGTTTATTTACACCCAGCCTCCCGACACCGGCTCCATCTCATCCACCTGGCTCGCCGCTCTTCCTGTCGCATCGCAGATACGTCATCAGAGTGCCGCCACCGCGGTAAGGAATATCGCCGGCGGAAACATCGCGAGACTGTGCCATGTTGTGCGTGATGGAAAGAGAGGTGTGGATCCCAGCCTGCTCTGTCCCATCCAGAGGTCTACTGATCAATCCCACATTAAAACTGAACTTTTGAATGTCCAGTCCCTGTCTAATAAATCAAGCCTGGTTCATGATCACATTCTTGATAAAGATATAGACCTGATGTGCCTCACTGAGACCTGGCACCAACCTGAGGTTTTTTCATCATTAAATGAAGCCTGTCCCCCTGGATACAGTTACCTGCAGAGGGCTCGCTGCACTGGCCGAGGTGGTGGCCTGGCAGTAATTTACCGCGACACACTCAAGCTGTCTCCTCTGTCTCTACCTGATGTGTCCTCGTTTGAATATCTGGCCTTCAAATCAAAACCCCCTTCCAAGATCAATGCTGTACTGATCTACCGGCCGCCCAAACCACACCCATCCTTCATCACAGAGATTCACGACCTTCTCACCTCGCTCTGCTCTCTATCCTCCAATAACATCATACTTGGTGATATGAACATTCACATTGATAATCCCTCCTCCCCCCTGGCAGCTGATTTCCTTCATGTACTGGACTGTCTCAACCTCACACAGCACGTTGATGCACCTACACACACCAGAGGGCGCACTTTAGACCTGGTCATCACAGACTCTCCTTCCATCAAAGATCTGTCAGTATATGACCTGGGCGTCTCTGATCACAGCATCATTTCCATGGACATTTCCTGCCCATCTCTCCTCCCCCAGCCTAAACGCGATATTCATTTTCGCAACATAAAAAACATCAACCCTGCCATCTTGCACTCTGACCTTCAACTGCTGGCCTCAGTCAACCTTCCATCAGTCAACAAATCGGTCGATCACTACAACCATTCTCTTCGCTGCCTCCTGGATATACATGCCCCTCTCAAAACAAGAACTGTGTCTTTCTCCCGCACTGCCCCCTGGTTCACGAAAGAACTGCGCAAGATGAAGGCTGCTGGCCGTGCCATTGAGAGGCGTGTCAAATCATCTGGCCTGGTGGTACACAAGCTGGCCTACAAAAATCACCAGAAGGCCTATGCAGCGGCCCTTAAAGAAGCCCGGTCCATCTATTACTCCAACATCATCAATAACAGTCCAGGAAATTCAAAACAGCTGTTTTCCACCATAAACTATCTCCTTAATCCCAAAAACCAAACCCATACAGAACCCACAGTAGAACACTGCAACAGGTTTCTTGCATTTTTCAAAGACAAGATAAATTCCATCCGGTCCCAGCTCTCAGGCTCCCCAGCTCCATTTCTGCCATCTGCCTGCCCTCAACCTGCACTTTTCAGCACCTTTGCTACAGTCACACAGACCGAAGTTGAGGGTTTCATCAAAAAGATGAAGCCTTCCACCTCCCCCCTGGACCCCATCCCTACAACACTCATCAAATCTAACCTGTCTGTCATAAGCCCTCTTACCACACAAATAATAAACCACTCGTTAAACTCCGGCCATGTCCCGCCCTCACTCAAGACTGCCGTTATCAAGCCTCTCCTGAAGAAACCCAACCTCGACCCAGAATGTTTCTCAAACTACCGGCCCATTTCCCATCTTTCATTCCTGTCTAAAGTGCTTGAAAAAGCTGTTGCCGCACAGCTACAGGAACATCTACAACTTCACTCACTGTTTGAAATATTCCAATCTGGTTTCCGCACTGCCCATAGTACAGAGACAGCATTGTTGAGAGTCACCAATGACCTTCTCATCTCTGCCGATTCTGGATCCCCCTCCCTGCTCATCCTTCTCGACCTTTCAGCGGCTTTTGACACTGTCGACCACCATATCCTCCTAAGCCGCCTCCACACCGACATTGGTCTCCATCATTCCACACTGGACTGGTTCACCTCATACCTCGCCGACAGGACAGAGTACATCAGCCTGGGCTCTGCCAGGTCCCAAACAGCCCCTGTTACATGCGGTGTCCCCCAAGGATCTGTCCTAGGACCCCTCCTCTTTATCCTGTACATGCTGCCACTGGGTCGTGTCATCAGCCGGCACGGCATCTCTTTTCACTGCTACGCCGATGACACTCAGTTGTACCTCCGAACTGACCCCAACCTACGTTCAACCCCGGTCCACTCATCATCACCTACTCTAGCCCTCTCCAACTGCCTGGAGGAGATCAGGGCGTGGATGAGTCACAACTTCCTCCAGCTGAACAGTTCCAAAACCGAAGCCATACAAATTGGTACCCCTCATCAGGTCCAGTCATCACCCATAACCACCATCTCCTTCTCTGGTCAAGACATCCCCCTCTCTACCTCAGTTACCAACCTCGGTGTGAAGCTGGACCCACAACTTACCTTTGTAAAACACATCAAACATCTGTACAAAACCTGCTTTTTCCATATCAAGAACATTTCTAAACTCCGCCCATTCCTCACCTTCTCTGATGCTGAAAAACTCGTCCACGCCCTGATCTCCTCCAGGCTTGATTACTGTAACAGCCTGCTCATCGGTATACCCAACAAACACCTTCAGAAACTTCAATTCATTCAGAACTGTGCTGCCCGAACTCTGATGAAAACCCGCAAATACGACCACATCACCCCCATTCTTCAGAACCTACACTGGCTTCCCATAACCTCAAGAATCCAATACAAAATCGCCCTCATCACCCACCTTTGCATCTACAGCAACGCCCCACAATACCTCAAAGACCTCCTTACCCCTCACTCATCCACCCGTAACCTCCGGTCCCAAAGTACCAACCTTCTCCATCAGCCCCGCACACGACTCCGCACCATGGGAGACCGAGCCTTCTGCTCCACTGCCCCCCACATCTGGAACTCCCTCCCTGAACACCTACGACAACCCCAGTCTGTCGATGCCTTTAAAAAAGGGCTTAAAACGTTTCTATTCGAACAGGCTTTCCTAGGTCGTTCCTAGATGTTTTTATTCTCTTTTCTGCACTTTCTTCTCCTCCTTTAGCTATTCTTTCTTCTGCTGATTTTAATCGTGTCTGATTTTAATCGTGTCTGATTTTTCTCTTAGTCTTTTGTTTATTTTGTTTATTGGTTTCTGTAGCACTTTGAGATAACTTTATGAAAAGTGCTTTACAAATAAAATTTATTATTATTATTATTATTATTATTATTATTATTATTATTATTATTACTACTCACTGAACATGGCTTCAAGCTTGACCAAACAGCAGATGAAGTTGTCAAAGTCGATCATCTCGTTCTCTGCATACCGGGCCACCAGAACCTGGTTCAGTTTGTTATTTAGTTTGAAACCTTTAAAGAATCACAACAGGGAGAGATAAAGGGCTGCAGTTATCATCCATGACTGTGTGTCTTTATTGTATATGTATGTGGAAAGATTTAAAAGCATTGTACCTGCCGCTTCCACAGCAAGGCGCATCTCATATGAGCTCATGGCACCGGACTTGTCAAGGTCATATTGTCTAAAAATGCCCTAGAAGACAATGACAGAAATGTTTATACTATATAAATACAAAGAGACTAAGAGTGCATAATGTTCCTTTGACTTTATAAATTCGTTCTTACCAGCCACGTCCGGATTTTGTTCCAGAGGATCTGAAACTCCACCAGTCCCAAACGGGCGCTACCATCTTTCTAGTGAACAGGGTGTCAAGGGGTGAATCTAGACACGGACAATCACTGGCATGCAAGCTGTATTTTTTTGTTTAATAAAATGAATACAAATTTTGATCAGTTCCTGCCTGATAAAGAAAGAGGATACATCCATTAGATTGACCATGGTCCTACAGGACTCTATACTGAAGCCGTCAGTCTTCAGGTCTTTGTCTGGAATAATTAGAATTGAACAATCAATTTGAACAGTCGTCACTGACTAATGGAGGTGGGAAACAGACAATCTACATTTGAAACTAACACAGTAATGGCAGATGTATAAATAATACATCAACCTTCAAACCGTTTGTGAATTTTTGCCTAAAAATAAAACTTACGCCGGGATACGACTCTGTTCAGAATGGTCCTGAGCTCTCGAATTGAAATCTCCATATCCTGGAAAACACAATAAAGAAAAGAAGATCTTTTTTTTCTTCAGGTTTCAGGAAGTTACACAATTCCAGTGTGTAACTTCTGTTGCCAAAACACTGCTAGTGTCAGAACCACTCTAACTTAGCCCACACCTCAGGCGAGCCTGCAGAGCTTCCTGAAAGGACAACTCCCAGTCCACCTTAACCATTCTCTTTCAACATCAGTTTTACCTCACTCATGTTTCAGAGAACTGGTATATTCCTTGACCTACAGTTTGCTGCTGTCTCATATCACTAGTGTAGCTGTCATGCTGTGTAGCTAGCTACCTACCTCTCCTGCTAGCTGGGCAAACATGGACTTAAAGGAATCATCAATATCATCTTCAGTTAATTCATCCTGTAAAAAAGCAAGAAGAAGAAAAAAAAAGTCACAAATAATTGGCATGCTAGTTATTTCATAATACATGTACATTACATTTGAAGTGTGTTAGTTATACGTCACTACGTACATCATCTCCTAAATCAGCAGAGATTTCATCATCCAGTTCTCTGCAGTGGACAAAAGATGGCATGTTCACGCATTAAAAACATATAGACTGAAAAAAACAAAAAAAAACACATGAATTTATCTATGTCACATACTCGGTTTCCGATTGCTTCTCAGTGAAGACTCGGAGGACAAAGTCAGCCTCTTTACTGGGCTCAAAGGTGGAGGGAACGACGATGTACTCTCCAGGCGGAAGACGCAGTCGCGTGCTCACTTCTCTCATGTTAATGAACGTCTCGGAGCGTGCACATGATGAATGGCTCAAAAAGAAGTCTTTCTTCAAGTGGACATTGTGGCAGCCTCTGTACTATGGGCAACAGGAAATAATACAGCACGTGAGAGGCATTTGTTTTGTTCATGTCAACCTCTTTTTTAACAATTAATAATAAACAAAATAAACACATGCTATATTCAAAGTTTGGCCTACCTCTTCTGGGACCTGTAAAAAGTGAGAAAATTGTGTGTTTAAGTTAAAGCAAAATCTCTGAAATTCAAAGAGGCTTGTGAATGTTTCATCCTTGTTCTCACCTCATAGAGAGCAAAGCCAATGGTGTGCATGTCCTGACCTTGGCGCCGGTACCTGCGACGATCCTTCTGCATGAGAGATACTAAAAAACTGCACGCCACCTCGTCGTCCTCCGGGTCGTCATCTTCCTCCAGTAACGTGATCTTGTACTGAGGGTTGATCCAAAATGTGTCTACACAGACGGTGCATTTGTGTTAGAGAGAAGACATCACTTTGATACTATTTTCTGTCAGTCTATATAATATCATTGCATTTTCCCTGTAAACATATGTTTGGGACTGACTGGCGTGGTTCCTGCAGCCTCCGGCGGTGCTGCCTCTTCTCCATGTGCCGTAGAACTTCGTGGTGTTCCAGTGGCTGGCGGCGTCCTCGCTCAGAGCATCGGCAGTCAGGTTACAGATCTCCAGTCGAGAAAACTGTCTCAAGAATTCGCTGAAGGACATCCTAGGAGATTAAAGTTAATTTTGAGTAAAACACCTGATTTGCAATTTATTTTTTGATAAAAATTTACATTTGAAAACTGCATTCATTCAAATCTCATCAGGGAGATAAGAAGTTTGACACCAATCACAGATCTGTCTCATAAAGCTAAATTAAGGCTGTAGTTTAACCTTTAACTTTCACATGCAGGAGGATCAATTGTCTCATGTAACTCTTAAGAAAGAAGAAAATAGGCAACCTTACACATTTTATCAGTAGATTAAATTCACACTGGCCAATCTTACCAGAACTCCCCGTCTTCCATCTGAAGATGCAAGTCCTCTCGTTCAGAAGGGTCAATCTCGTCCCATTCAGATGAACTACACATGACAAGACAATGATTTGAAAGTCATTAAAGAAGATATAAACAACAAGGAACAAATGTTTTGGCTAGGGGTGGGGGGGAATCGATTCACATATGAATCGCGATTTGAATCATCCACGATTCTGAATCGATTCATAAACTTCAAAAATCGATTTTTGAAGTTTCTATTCTGAAAAAACACCCGTTTGTGTTATTTGTGTACAGTTCTTTATTTATGCAAGTTATTTTTTTGTGCAGTAAGTAAGTTTTTATTTGTTTTGAATGAATAAATGTTAACGTTTGTCAAGTTTGCCTTTGTGTGATCACAAAGAATCGTTTGAATCGAGAATCGTATGAATCGAATCGAATTGTGAGCCACCCAAAGATTCACATCCCTAGTTTTGGCATACTCACTTGTCACTCCAGGCACCGGTCCACTCCACCTGGCCCCAAGGATTACGTACACGGATTAAACGTGTCATGTTGCCTTGATAATCCACCTATGCAGACACCAAAGTGATGAGAAACCTACAATAGCCAATAACTGTTATCATTAACAGTTATTAAAGACAACAGAGCCATGCACAGACAGACCTCCTTCAGTCCAGTCAATGAGTAGGCGTGTCCCTTCACAAGCTTCTTGAATGTAACAGCCTCCATGTCAAAGGCGCTGGTGATCTGTAATGTTATATAACATGATGAACTGCAGCCCTGAGTATGAGTCATCTGGCACAAACAGCGCTTTTAATGCAATTGGCTTTCTCCTGATGAGTCTGCCTTGGTGGTTTGCCAGTGTGGTCAGCACTTACATCTATAGAGCAGCCCAACAGTGAGCCTCTCTCCAGGGCTTTACCGATAATCCTGTACAGATCTCTGGGAGCCTTGCAGAGCTCGTACATCTCAGACACACCACCTGTGAAGTCTTCAAAACCTTCAGTGGTGCTTCCTCCAGACAGTGCCTCGTAGGATCCATTTAGTCTTATAACCACATTAAGAATCGGTTTGAGTGTCATCAACAGCAGTACTTCAGACTACAGTTTGGCAGCTTCCTACTAAATACACTCACGTTGAATTATTTAGCTGACTCTTTCTCAATACCTACTTCGCATAAGCCTTCTCCATGAGTGCACTCCAGAATTCATTGCCCTCAGCCGAATGGACAAACATGAGCTCCCCATCTTTGACAGGCAGCCGGTCATCAATCACAACATCCACCCATTCGCCAAACTGCCAAAACTGCAAAACAGACAAATGTTCAAGTATTCTATCGAGCCACAATGCCTCCCTAAAAGTGCAAAGACTGGAGTTAAGTACCTGAAAGTGGAAAATTCCAGCATAGTCATCTTGGAAGGTCTGTCCATGTGGGACAACACGATGAAGAAGCTTCTCATTTAGAGTGAGAGAGGCGATGGCCGCCAAGAGCCAACAATCACCTGCAAGTGAGGGGAGTCACTTAGGAACCAGCAAATGATGTCTTCCTACTGTTTTTTTTCTTTCTATGGCAGTTTGAGCATGAATGACTTACCAAGAGCTCCCTGACAGATGTCTGTTCTGGTAGCACCACCCACAATGAACTGAGGGTCCTGTGTCAGTTCCTACAGGAGAAATTAAATGTGTGGATACAATTCCATCAAATAAACAGATTTCAGTCCAGTCAAACATTTTAGAGCATGTAGTCACTGCAACCTCACTGTATTAGTTAACCAATTAAACTAGGAAAACAATCAAAACAAAGACAGTGGATGATACCATCACCACAATTCCCTCACTGCTGCTTCGCTGTGTTTGCTTAGAAATGTCTGGTTGCATTTATCCTTCATCTAAAAGAATATATGGCTTTGTCTGGATGACAAGAGGTTCAAAGCCGATTTTAAATTGGACAAAAAAACATGACATGCCTTGTGTCTTTGGCCAGAGTATCAAATGGATGCAAAGGATGCCTCACATAATGTTCCCTAGGGCAACACATCTTTCACACCACTGCTATTTCTATATCTGTGCATCACCTCCCTGTGTGTTAACACAGCAGTGTAAACAAATGTCCAAGCGGGGAGTGGTCAGATGCCATGAGATGTTAACAGCTGCAGACACTGGACTGAGAAGCTCGTACTTGTCCTAATCTGTCGGGGTCATTGAATATATTTACGATGGCACACACTGTTGCCAACATATTTGCTATTAATTGCTCAATTGTATTGTGTGAGTGGATAGCAACTGGCAAAATAAGAAGGTGTGGGTTTTTTTTAATGTCAGAGTTTGAAACATTGAACCAGGCACCCATTGGATGATACTAGCTGCCAATCACACTAGTGTCCATTAATTTGTGGTCCATTTTCCTCTAAATATATATATATATAATATATTTCTATAACTATAGAAAAACTACACATTCTATTGAAGATGACCTGAAATTATCAACAAAGACCATTAACTTCTCAGGAAAATTTTGATTGATGTTATAAACCATTCTATTTCCATTCAAACAATGTATTTGGGTTTTTTTGCAGCCATTATGTACATTTTTGTATAGTATATCTATATGGTCTGGAGTTTGAACTATCTATTCATGCGTTTCCCCCCAGTTTTCTCACCGTGGGTCTTTTCCACTCCACATCTCTAGTTTTAGAGGAATGAGGAGCAAGCTCCTTAAATCCCAGGGATGGAGGCTCAGCTGGGAAACAGGGATCTTCGAACAGGGAGCCCGACTCCACACAGTCTTGTTTCAGTGCCTCGTAGTCCTGGTTGGCGAAGTGCACGGCCTGCTCCTTGGAGCCCATGCCTTCGGCTCTGAGCCTGCTGGCGTATATTGTTGCAGATATCCCTCCGGCTGGATCCATATTGCTGCAAGATAAAAATAATGCCACTGGGTGGGTGTGTGCACGGTGCTGCCGTCTATAAATAGAAGAAAGTTTATCAGTGGCACACTCTTGTGTCAGAGTTATAGCATGCCAATCATCTGTGGGAGGGTGAAGAAAGATTATTTTACACTGGTAATTAATGCATTTTTTTGAAAATATAAGAAGCCAAAGCTGCTAATAAGACGATGGTCAGGTACATTGTACATTTAAAGGCTTACACATGATGACTGATTATTTCTAGACTTACATATGTACTCGCATAATATTTTAAGCAGTGGCGGCGTGTGAGATTTTTTTGGGGGGTGTGGGGCACGGTAGTTAAAAAACAGTTTTTAGATGCGATGTATGAACCACAGCAGCCTACTGACGCATATATATATATATATATTTGTATATATACGTGTGTGTAGTTACAGACTTCAACACCAAATATTATTTTTAAATTGATAACCCAGACATTTCAAGAAATATGTCACAATTTTCATTCAGATAAAAGGCTGGAAATAAAATATATTTATTTTATGCTACTGGCCAATTTTTGCAGTACCACCAAATACTGAGTCAAGTTAAACGAATCTGTGCCAAGCTTTAAAATGTGATGAGGGTAATGTGAACTCCGAGTGAGAGAGTGCATCATCGTGCACCGCAGAGAATCATAAGACACTAAAAGCTCTGGTCTGAGAGAGAACAAACTGAGCCTAACCCAAATCTGACAGGCTTTCTGTTTTTTGTCTCCTGAGCCAGAGGAAGTTAAAAAAAAGCCTGCTGAAAATGACAAGCCTAAAATTATTTCACAACTACATCTCTCTTATTAAAGAGATTAAAGCACTAAAAAGTACTGCTGGACACTGATGAAACAAATGTGAATTGTACCCACTTGTATGCATCATAAATTAGGTCTCTCGTTTGGTGGTAAGGGTTTGTTTGTTGGACTCATGACTCGAGTATTTCCAATGTTGTGGCAACAATCCTACGAAAGGGTAATAGCAATAATTCCTTCCTGTAACAACAATGTTAATTTGATGGTAACATCACTCCACTAAAAATATAAGTTAGAAATAAGTGAATACCAATGCCCCACAGCAGAAGGCAGAAAGCAGCACAGAAAGCAAGCTCGGATGAAACTCGGTTCCTTAATGAGAGGAAAAGCACAGCACCACCTTCAAAACAGCAAACCCAGGAATAACAAAGCAAGTTAGAATGATGACACATTGGTTGTATAGGCAGACTGAGAGGAAGAATGAGACAAATCAGAGATAAGAGTTCACTCATTGACGTTTCATTGTCAGTACAAATCCACAGTATTTGGCCACAGAGGCAATTCTGATCCTGATTTTGGATTTTTAAGTTAAATAAAGAGTTAACTCTTTTTTTCAGCCTCAAGTTCATGAAGCTTGTACTGCCATGTCAATGTGGGTCTTTTTTCTCTTTTCTGAATGCACCTGCTTATCTATGCAAGGAGGGTTCACAGCTGTCAGCTAAGTCACCAGAGAGAACATAATAACTTTGTAAGGAGAAATGTAACCAAATAAGACAATAAGCCAACTGTTGAGACTTTTTAAAAAAACTGTTTCCTTGTTGAAATAAGAGCTGGGGAAACAGGGACATTGTCTTTTATGCCACTCTGGTCTACTGGAAAGGAATTCTAATGAGCTGAGTTCACTAAACAGTCCAGACACTCGCAGTCCGATAGACTTGGACCGAGCTGCAGTCGTGAGACAGCAGGAAAGTCGAGAGGAACATTATGCTGAAATTAAAGGATACATTACTGTCCTTTGGAAAGAAACAATCCCGCAGGACACGACATTGTTTATAAGACCACCCCCCACTATGAGGCCCCCTGCATGCCTATAGAGTCTGCAGGAATGTCCCCCTGCTCTGACAAACAGTAGAGAGAGGCTGCTGCCGGCAAATAACGACAAAGATATCTCCTTTTCACGCTAATGAACAAAGAAACGCTGATCAATGCAGTCCAGTGATGGTGATGTCATCAACCAGGACTTTAACCTAAACAATCCATCTGAACTACCCTGTCACTCAAAACAACGCACAGGAGCCAACACTGTCAACATAATACAAGAACGCTGCCTACTTTACTTAATTAAATGATTGACCTTTTACTATTAAAAAGTATTTCATGCAAATATGCAATATTATCACACACTGCAATAAGGAAGAAGCACTCAGTGAATCATGCAATTGTGATAATCACGGATACAGAAAATCAATCATTACTGCTGTATAGCATGCCAACATACTGTGCAGGACATGTGCTTCTCACTTTAACTAATGATATTTTAGTTAGACGTTAGTAATTGTTTTTGTTACGGTGGTGGTAAGGTGTATATGTGACGTTACATTTTGTTTTGTTTTTTTAAAAGTGGCCATCTGTTTTGTAACTATAGACACGATCCAATACGCGATACATGGTCCACAATACCAATAAAATCACGATACAATGATTCTGAGATAATCAATATATTGCAAGATCATAAAGCGATACATCATGATATCTGTCTAACTGGAGAAAACAAAAAGTCAGTGAAAAGTAAAAAGTGCAGGATTTCTCTATTTATTCACAACATAGAGACTAAAGTGCATAAGTATTAAACGTGGGGCCATCTTCCCGCCGTTATCTCCCTCTTCTTCGGCAAGGTAACTTCTGCCAAAGTTTCCCCAATTGATTTGAGCAGCGCCCCCACGAGGAGACATCGAGTAGCGATGCCCAGCAAGGGACTGTTTACATTATTCAAATAACGATATTTGCTCTGGCGTATTATCGATGAAGGATGAGGATATATCACCAAATCGATATTTTTGACCCACCCCTATTTGTAACATAAGCATTTTTGTAACATTAGTAAGGTGTTTTATTTTAATTTCTTTTTATTAAATACTACAACAGTTAGTAGCATGTAATTTTATGTAACTTTTTTTTTAATATTACAAAATAATATGCAAACAAAATACATATACATATATACATTTACATATATATACATATATATATATATATATACACATATATACATATATCTAAATATATACACACACACATTTAAATATAAGGATCTTCATTTAATCTGTATTATTATTATTTTTTTTTACAATTATCGTAAATCGCAATTATTTCGCGCCTCCTGCACATACTGTAAATACTGATGCCTAGCAACAGCGACACCTGTTCAAGAAGTGGAAGTGGGGCCTGTCGTTACTACCCTGCAGTAAACACAGCTACAGACATTTCTGAGAGCAATAATTATGTTATTTTTTTGACACAATGTTGAACAGGTGTGCTGAATCAGAGAGCCTTGAAATGCGACAGCTGTGACCGCACACACACACATTCACTGACTATTGTTAGCGCTACAACACGGAGCACAGTAAATCTGTATCACCGCACTGAAGAGGCCTGAAGTACACGCGGAGCACCGTTAACCTTCGGCCGCTGTGATTAGAAATGAGACAACGGAGACGAGACACTCACCACCGCTTCAAACGAGGCTCCGGCGGCTTTCAGACTGACAACACGTTTGTGTGAATCTGTAGAAAATAAAAGACAGGCAGTGGTTTGGTTTCCAGGAGCGCAGGAGTCAGGACCACCCCTCTCTACTGCACTCACACAAACACACACACACACACATAAAAAAGGAGGAGGGGCCACTGCCTCACACCTTGTACCCCACAGTACTGTAACTGACCGCTGGAGGCGCTGTTGCTAACGGGCAGGCTCTCATTGATAGACACACAGTAGTATGGAGGACCAGACCTGACATAACAATAAATAAATAAATACAGGAATGAATGCATAAATAAATAAATACATAAATAAATGCATAAATAAATACATAAATACAGGAATAAATAAATAAATACCTTAATAAATGAATAAATAAATACAGCAATAAATACATGCATAAATAAATAAATAAAAGCTTTACATTCATTTTTACATTTCTGTACTTCTGTATGTATTTATTATTTATTGATATGTCAAGTCTCGTCCTCCGTACTGTAGAGATGTTAGAATATCAACATTATACTATAAAAAACATGTATGTAAAACACTTGTGTATTTATGTGTATATACTTCCTCAGTAATAAAATGAATAATCTAAATAAAGGATATTTTGTTCCAAAATGTTCCAAATAATATTAAGAATACAGATTGAATCTGTAGTAAAGTGATAGTCTCAGAGTGTTTTTTTTTTTATTACTATCTCAGAATGATTAGAGCTGATCTCTGTGGCTAAACAAATAATGTGACACCCGAACCCTAACCTGGAAAAGTAAATATTAACATTCTGTAAATCCTTATCCTGGTGTAATTGTGTCCTCTGAATCACACTGTCGAACACAAAGGTATATGTGTTTAACATCAGTCTATCAGAGCATCGCTAGAAGAGAATAGACTCCTGAAAGGTTGGGCGTTTCAGTCCGCCATCAATGAAATAATATTGCGTTAAATCTTAAACTAGGTTCAGACAAAGTTCAGCCTTCTTTATTTCTGCAGCTCAGTTTTTCTCTGTGTTGTGTATATCAGGATGTAACATTGGCAACATCTGAATCAGACGCTGCTCCCATAGACACATAATATTTTTTTCTTAATTTGCTGTTTGTACGTATAGATATTTATGTTATAGAAACTATTCAAAAAGCTTTAAAACTGTTCGGATTAAGTGTGCATAACATGAAAAAGGACTACTCCCAAACAATAATCCATCAATACTGCACTACCTACAAGCTCTATGGACCAATTTGTAATCTTTCAGCTTAGTGTTTTGGTTTTGAGACTCTATAAAATAAATAGCAGTTACGTTATTATCTATTATTTTAATTTCACATTAAAACTATATATAATTTTATATACACAAACTCACTTAAGCTACTGTGCTCTAAGTATAGGAATCGAAGCAATGTTGTTCTCACTAGCTTTTATTTACATGATGACAATAGGTGATGTCCGTTGTCTGTTTGGTAAAAACAGCAGTTCATGTATAATTAATCATTCATAAGGCCATGTAAGAACAGCAATAATGTATTCTGTCAATAGTGCATTCCAGTGTAGCCACAGTGAAGCCTAATGTATATGCCGAGTGTACAAACACACATCACACTAAGCTTAGTGTTGCAATGTCTTTAACATTTCCATCTCTTAGTTTTGCTCAACAGTTGCTCCATTACATATGTTTAAGCTTCCATTACATTATGCCTAAGCTTCCATTTTATATGTTTAAGCTTCCATTTCTTAATTCCCAGCTGTGAGTATTGAATTCCTTTCAATAACATTGGAAAAACCTTTGTTTTGCCTTTGGTGAACATTTTATTTCATTATAGCTATAGATTGGAATAAAACAAATTAAATATGTTGACCACTGATTGTGTCACACACTAGCATCAACCCTCGTCAACAGGCCTTAGGCGTGTCCCTGTTTGTTCTTCAGCTGTGGCCACAGCCATTTCTCACTGCTGATTTGTTTAGGTTTGCAGCCGTCTGCTCTGTTTGCCTCACACCTGCCCAACGTTAATCCCTCCCTGTCTGTGATCCCACCCTGTCTTCTCCCTCACCTGTGGTGACTACACTATAAATGAAGCAGGGACAAACACGTCAAAGGCTCACCTCACAAACCAACTCGGACAGAAATCCAGGCAACACCATCTCGGGAGAGTCAAGAGTAAGGATGACATCCACAGCAGACCGACTGGCCCATCAGCAGGCTAAGGAGCGAGGCATTGGCACCAACAAGCAGGCAGTGAAGTTCAAACAGCAGGATTATGAATCCTTGCGGCAGCAGTGCTTAAAACGTGGACGTCTTTTTGAGGACAACTGTTTTCCGGCTGAGTCCAAATCCTTGGGTTTTAAGGAACTGGGACCATACTCATCCAAGACCAGGGGAGTGGTCTGGAAGAGGCCGACGGTAGGTAGCCACCAGGGCTGGGATGACGTGCTTTTGTCACAATTCACTTGTTTACCTGTAGGGGAGGAAATATTCAGAGACACTTGTTAATATGCATAGAAGTAATTATTTATT
This sequence comes from Microchirus variegatus, assembly GCF_963457635.1. Lineage (NCBI taxonomy): Eukaryota > Metazoa > Chordata > Actinopteri > Pleuronectiformes > Soleidae > Microchirus > Microchirus variegatus. The sequence goes on along the minus strand of NC_139812.1, from coordinate 16,303,201 downwards.
CAATCTGACTCCAATTGATTAAAATAACTTTATGATTAAATATCATTGATCATTAATTACCTTTAGTAACATTTTAAGGACTGAATTCTGCCGCTAAGGAATCTAAAATGTTTTTGTTCAGGGATGACAGATCTATAGGTTTAAGCTATTTAGTGACCTTCTTAACATGGAGGAACATAGCCCTGACACCCGGGTTGAGATATTCAAAGGTTTTAGAACACAACTCAATAGTTACAGAACATGATACTCAGAGGTTGAGGGTATAAATGTTACCTAGACGAACTTACCACAGATCCTTTGCTACTAACCATTTGATCAGACCATGTGACACACAACGTTTGTTAATGTGAGCCAATGCAAACAGGAAGTTTGGAGGAGACACTTAGGAATGACAGAAGAGGGAACCACTAAATGGCCAAATTCTATCATTAGAGATTGACTCAATTACAAGAAACCAAAGACACAATACACACAAAGTGGTTCCTTCCGGCCTGGGGATTCTAGGGTGGGGATCAAAGTGAATTATATTGTGATTCTGCTTTTTTTGCAGTTTGACAGTGTCATAATTGTGATTTTCTTTTCCTCTTCAAACACATTTAAATGATAAACTATTTTGAGACAATAACCCACGAGACAAAACATTGTCTCATTGTCTCGCACATTATCTTAACTGAATGGGACAGTGGACATTTAGTTTCCACTGATAAAGATTTAACAACTATAATATCAGACCTAATAGAAAATTATTTCATAGAAAAAGTATTTTTTTTTACTTTAGCCTACCCAAAGTCCACCAAGCTAGTAGAAAGTAAAATAAAATGCTCAAGTCTCTCAAAACAAGACAAAGCATATTCAAATATGTAACTGAAAATCTTTTTAAAACCATAAGCAGAACTTCCAATACTTTGACATACATTGGCAGTTTTCTGGCGCCGGATATTGGTTTTGAGAGTAAAAAGAAAATAATGTTGTACCTACTTACACCTACTTACAACCAGTTTGCAATGATGTATCCCTCTTTTCTCGCTCATGGTCTAAAATATTAATGCTGAATATTTAATCCAGACATCAGTGGAGGAATGTCTCTAAAAACTATGATCAAATATTCAACTCCTTTGTTTTCCTATAGGAGCTGTGTTCCAAGCCTAAGTTCATCGATGATGGAGCCACAAGGACAGACATTTGCCAAGGAGGTCTGGGTAAGTGAGGGGAAAGATAATGGATGATGGGGTGTTGTTGCTTTTAAAAGGAAACCGCAAACATCCACGCGACCATTCCTCCAACCAGCTGCTATTAAAGTTGCAAAAGGGGGTTTGTTGGAACATGCTGTTTACAGCACAGCCGCAATGTGGTGAACACCACATGTTGCCTCATCTCACAACATGTATCTGCTCTTTGCCGTGCAGGTGACTGCTGGCTTCTGGCTGCAATAGCTTCTCTGACTCTGGAGCATCAGGTCCTCGCTCGAGTGGTTCCTCCTGGACAGAGTTTCACAGAAAAGTATGCTGGGATATTTCACTTCCAGGTCAGATTTTTTTTTTCTCATCTGATCACATTAATGCCGGCTTTCAGGAAGTATTTTTAACTGATCTCCAGTTTGGCATTGCTCAAAGACAGACTGAAGCGGACTTTAAGTCAAGGAATGATCCCAGTTCTCTGAAACGAGCGAGATAGTGAAATGTTGAAAGAGAACCGTTGAAATATGGACCTGAGATTCTTGTAGTAAGCTCTGCAGGCTCACCTGAGGCCTGGGGTGAGTCTGGAGGGGTAGAGACGCTAACAGTGCTTTTTCACTATTCAGCTCTAGCAAGACTTGGCTCAACTCGGCTTGAATCTACTCGGTAACTGCTGCGATATCCTTTTATACACGACGCACACAACATGTGATGACCAAAGCTGAACTGAAATACAGCAGAACGGGTTGTGATTTGGCTCACGATCACCAGCCGTGGGCAGTGCTGTCGCTAAATAGACCAGACTCCTCTGTTAAATAATGCGATTTTTGAAATTTCTTTGCCAAATGTTGGAGATTAACGCATGTTTTCAGGAAGTCTTTTTAACTGATCTACCTTCTAGCTTTGTTCAGTTGGATTTTTGTGTCGGACGTTACGCTCATGACTCATCCAGTGATGGCACTCTCTGCCAATCAGTGGCTAGCAGTATCACATCAGTATCGGCTCAGCTCACTTGGAACCTTGTCAGAGCAGGCACTAAAAAAAAGTACAAGTAATATAACTAATGGAAAAGCAGAAAAAATTAAAATAAATAGTAGAGCTGAGTGGAAAAGCGCCATGACAGCGTTTTGACGACAGAAGTTACAGACTGGATCTTTAAATAAAATGCAAGTTTTAAATGAAAACATGTTCACTAGTGTAGGACAATTACTAATTTTGAAGTAGAGTAAATGCAATGATCATTGATGCTCAAAGAAATTAAAAGAGTCAAAGCTTCAACTTACATTTCTGGCAGTTCCCTAAATGTTTCACCTGCCCTGCAAAGTTAATCAATACTTTACAATGACTATGTTTGCATGCACATCTTCAACAGTCTTCTATCATCTCCACCACGGAGAAGTTGAATTCTTCTGAGAGTTATGTATCTAAAATACAACAAACCACTATACTGTGAAGACAAACGCTTTGTGACAATAGAAAACACAGTGAATGTGAAATAAAGATATATAATACAAACTTTCTTAGTCATAATGCAGGATAAAAGTTGTTAGTTTTAAGTATTTGATGTTGCTGATGGTTATTATTTCCCCTCAGTTCTGGCAGTTTGGTGAATGGACAGATGTGGTGATCGATGACCGTTTGCCCACCAGAGATGGAAAACTGATGTTTGTCCACTCGGCGCAAGGCTCAGAGTTCTGGAGCGCACTCCTGGAGAAGGCCTACGCTAAGTATACAGACATCTGCGATGTACAATATGTTTGTACAGTTGTAGGCAAATGTGATTACATCTCTCTGTGTCTGACAGGGTCAATGGCAGCTATGAGGCGCTGTCAGGTGGAAACACTATTGAGGGTTTTGAGGATTTCACAGGAGGAATTGCAGAGATATACACGTTAAACAAGCCTCCACCGAAGCTCTTCCAGATTATCCAGAAGGCCCTGAGCCTGGGTTCACTGTTGGGCTGCTCCATTGACGTGAGTCTTATTTTCCTACTCGTTTGCATGCAAACAAATGCACCAAAAGTCATGTCGCACTGAAATGTTTGCATCCTGTGCTTTCAGATATCCAGTGCCTATGAGACAGAGGCAGTTACTGCTTCTAAACTAGTGAAAGGACATGCATACTCAGTCACTGGTGCAAAAGAGGTGCACTAACTTTATCTTTTTTTATTATTATTTTACGGCCTGCAAAGCACATAGTGAACTCTTTCTCTTTCCTTCAGGTTCGTTACCGGGGCAGAAAAGTTCAACTGGTCCGCGTCAGGAATCCGTGGGGTCAAGTGGAGTGGACGGGGCCTTGGAGTGACAGGTAAATATATTCTCTTTTCACACACCATCAGGTACAATTGGTTATTAATGTTTTCTAAATACATCGTTATTTCTCAACATAGATCCAGTGAATGGGACTACATCAGTAAAGATGAGAAATCAGACCTGTACCATGTGGCAGAAGATGGAGAATTTTGGTAAATCTTCTGTCTTTAAACATTCACTATTGATGAAATGATTAGAAATAACAAACGAGTTCCTCTTCTCAGGATGTCCTACTCAGATTTCATCAGACATTTCTCCAAACTGGAGATCTGCAACTTGACCCCAGACACACTGACGAGCATTAATGTCAAGCACTGGAACCATTACCAGTTTGAAGGGATGTGGAGGGTTGGCTCCACTGCTGGTGGCTGCCGCAATCACACAGGTAGAGGGGGAAGTCATGCGTACATCATGTCTGAGTGAGGAGTTCTGCTCTAATCTCTTTGGGTTTTTTTTGTATGTGTTACAGCCACGTTTTCATCCAACCCTCAGTTTGTGGTGCGTCTGGAGGATGTGGATGACGATCCTCTGGATGACAAGGACGGGTGCACATTTCTCGTGGGGCTGATGCAGAAGAACGGACGACAGAAGAGGAGGCTGAACAGCGAGCTTGAGACGATTGGCTTTGCCATCTATGAGGTTTTTATTTTTTACAGTACTGTGCAAAAGCCATTCGTTGTTTTAGCAATGCTATGATCATTAAGTATACGTATTTCTCAATCACGCAACCATGATGTCCATGTGAGCCCCATAAAGGTTATATTTGGGCTGACAATATAGGTCCCATGCCAGTTTGTCCATGGTTGTCATAGTGGTCCCACCCATGTTCACCCATGCGCACTCCAAGTACCCTTTCCAGGCTACCTGGGTACTAAGTGCACTCTTAGAAATAAGGGTTCCAAAAGTGTTTTTCTACAAGGGCTGAGGTTCTACCTGGAACCGTTTGTTTTTCAAGGGTTCTTGGTAACACCAATAGTTCCAGTAAGAAACATTTTGATCCAGAGAAACCTTTAAAACCCCATTCCTGAATAAAGGGTTTTTCAAGGGTTCTTGGTAACACTAATGGTTCCAGTAAGATCGATTTTGATCCAGAGAAACCTTGAAAACCCCTTTCCTGAATAAAGGGTTTTTCAAGGGTTCTTGGTAACACTAATGGTTCCAGTAAGATCGATTTTGATCCAGAGAAACCTTCGACCTGGAGCCAAGAAGGGTTCTCCTATGAGGACAAGCCGAAGAACCTTATATGGTTCTACATAGCACTTATAATTCTGAGAGTGTACAGTTTAAAGTGTCTAGTACACTTGAACAATAGTGCGACCCTGGCTCTCTTGAATCTTGAAACCCTTATTAATGTTATTGGTAAAACCTGGTTTATTCAAGACGTACTTGCACATGTTGAGTCAAAGTCATTGACAGCGTTCTAATATATGACACCAACCTTCAGTCAAATTATTCCAATCCAAAGGCCAGTGATTGGCAGACATTCAATAAGCTGTCTTAATCAATGTCCGTGTCACCGACCACTTTATCAGGCACATGGGACTAACCCTAACACTGCACCACACTTATTATTTATTCTTTCAAACTATTCTTTGTTAAAGATCGTCAGTTTCTGAAAAACTCAGACCAACCCGTTTGGCACCAGCAACCATGCCACAACCAACATCACCTTTCGTACCAATTCCCATGAATGCCTAATAAAGTGGCAGCTGAGTGCACTATTCTGTGTTTGACCTTTTAAAATATTGCATTAAGGTTCTATAAACTGTCTTTATCCTTCTTGCAGGTCCCAGATGAGGTCTGTATTTCAACTGCTACGTAAATCTCCCATTTTAAATAGCAACATATACATCACAGGACTGTGAATTTCCTTCCGCTGGTAATAACAAAACCTCTTCTGCTGTTCAACTTCAGTACAAAGGCCGCAGTAATATTCATCTAGGTCCAGAGATTCTGCTGCGACAGAGAGCTGTGGCCATGAGCAGCAGCTTCGTCAACACGCGCGAAGTGAGCGACCGCTTCCGACTTCCTCCCGGGGAATACGCCATTGTGCCTTCAACTTTCCGCCCACACAAGAATGGAAACTTTGTTCTCAGGGTGTTCTCGGAGAAACAGGCTGCAACCAGGTACATGTGTTATAATGATGACTGATGACCTCAGGGGAAGCTGCAGCAGATCTCAGAGCTTTTTCTTATACACCCATCTAGTGGCCACTCGTGTCTTTAGTCACCAAGTTAAATTGAAAAGCGAGAAGTACTTGTAATTTCCTTACACTCCAAGAGAGAGTGCTCAAACTCTGCATTTCTGTTTTTTCAGTCCACTGGAGGAAGACATTGATGCTGAAATAGAGGATGAGGTGAGATAATCCACTGAATAACTAGCAGCCCTCTTTTTAATTGTATTAAAAGAACTACATTTCACTACAATTTCATCAACACTCACACATAGAGGTGTCTCTCTTACAGAAGGAGATATCTGAGCGTGATGTGGATCCTCATTTCAAGAATCTCTTTAAGAAGATCGCTGGAGACGTACGTAGAGGGACAAAGACATGAACGTCACGTATCCACAGCTATGAACAAATTATAAGATTCAAGATTCAAGATTCAAGATTCAAGATTCAAGATGCTTTATTTATCCCGAGGGAAATTATTGTGCAACAATTGGGAGGTAAAAGTGTAGATGTACAAGAGTTAAAAGATACATAAAATAAAATAAAATAAAATAAAATAAAATAAAATAAAATAAAATAAAATAAAATAAAATAAAATAAAAATAAAAATAAAAATAAAAATAAAAACAAGTAAGACAAATGCAACAAAGTGCCAAACAGAAGGAAAAACAGTAACTTACAACAGTAACTTAAATGCAACAATGCCACAAAAAGAATCAAAAAAGAATCACAGTCAACGTAGGTATATATAATATACAGCAGTACGCACGGAAATAAAATAAGTACAACTAAAATATGGTGAGCAAATGTTGAAAGTGATAAACAGTGATAAGGTGACTAATGTTATCAGCATAGTGCAAACAAAGTAAAGTGATGAAGTGATATGGGTAAAGTGACATTTGGATCAGGACACAGTGTCTCCACTGTTCCTAATGCGGCCAGAAGTAGCTAAATTAAACAGCCTGATGGCCACAGGAAGAAAAGACTTCCTCTGGCGTTCTGTGTTACACCGGGGGAGAATGAGTCTGTTGCTGAAGGTGCTTCTGCTCGAAGTCAGCAGCTGGTGGAGAGGGTGAGAGATGTTGTCCAGGATACTGTGCAGTTTACACAGCATCCTCCTCTCAGACACCACCACCAAAGAGTCCAGCTGGACCCCCAGGACGGAGCCAGCCTTCCTGATGATCCTGCTGATCTTCTTGGCGTCTGCTGCCCTCAGCCTGCTGCCCCAGCACACAACAGCAAAGAAGATGGCACTGGCTACCACCGACTGGTAGAACATCCTCAGCATGGTGTTACATACGTTGAATGACCGGAGCCTCCTCAGGAAATAGAGACGACTCTGGCCCTTCTTGTACACAGCCTCAGTGTTCTTGGCCCAGTCCAGTTTATTGTCCAGGTATACTCCAAGGTACTTGTAATCCTGGACAACATCTACAGTCACACCGTTGATGGAGATGGGTGTGGGGGTAGATTTCCTCCTGCGGAAATCTACCACTAGCTCCTTAGTCTTGGTGGAGTTGAGAATCAGATGATTAGCTCCACACCACTCGACGAAGGAGTCCACAACGCCCCTGTACTCCTCCTCCTTCCCCTCACTGACACTGACAAGATGTTTTTCTTTCAAACAGGACATGGAGATATCAACCTTTGAACTGGTTAGAATATTGAACAATGTCGTCTCCCACCGTAAGTAAATTCAAAATGGATTTAAGGAAAGACACTTTTCATTTTCCTTTACTTGACAAAAGCTTTGTTTTGTCACTCTCACGCAGGGTCTGATCTCAAGACGGACGGATTCAGCCTCGAGACAGGTCGACTTATTGTCAGCCTTCTGGACGTATCCGCTTTAAAATATAGAACATTAAAGATATGAAATAGCCTGTCCTCCAACCACAACAATCTACATGATAAACGATAATTGCGCGTTGAGCTCTTAACCAACATTTTCCAGAAAGATGAAAGTGCCATGTTGGGACTGATGGAATTCCATTTGCTTTGGAGCAAAATCCAGAAATATCTGGTAAGTTCTGATCCAAGCTGTCTGACACCAATTACGTCACATGGGTGAAAACCTGGCCTCACCTACTGTATAAACACAACTCACGGGTTACACACACACACACACAGGAGATCTTCAAGACTCACGACACGGACAACTCTGGCACCATGAGCTCCCACGAAATGAGAGGCGCTGCCATTCAAGCAGGTAACAGAACGTTGTCACACGAGGAAATAAATGGTTGCACATTCATTAGCACACAACCGTTATTATGACAACACATGTTCAGATATGCTTCACGGACCCTTACTTACTTACTATATCTTTAACTAATAGGTACATATTTATGACATCAGTTCAAAGAAACACATAAGAACAGCTCGATCATTTGCTGGCGTAGATGATGGTGCGTTTTAGTGTGTAGCTGCTAAACAGGATATGCCAGTTAGACTCTTGTCTCTGTATAAACACTTTGCCAGAGGAACAAAGTGAGCAAGGGCGGTGCTGTGCAACATGACTCATCCATTGTTATTGTCTGACACACTTTACTTCCTCGGGATCAGACAGAAGAATCTCACACACACACACACACACACACACACACATCTACGTATGTGCGTGTTTGTCTTTTCGTCCACAGGTTTCCATGTTAACAGCGCCGTGCTGCAGGCCATTGTCAGCCGCTACGCCGACGCTCAGTACGCCATAGACTTCGACAGCTTTGTGGGCTGTCTCATCAAACTGGAAATGCTCTTCAGTGAGTATGAGCAACAAACACAGACACGCCCCGACACCTCGAGCCTGCACGACAACTCACATTTCTGTTTGTTCAACAGAAATGTTCAAGTCTCTGGAAAGAGTCGACACAGGGAAGATTGAGCTGGACATGCAACAGGTGTGTGTGTGTGGAAAAGAAACTCCCACTATAACAACAACAACAACTACAACAACAGCTTGTTGTGTAACTTTGTCAATGTTCTTTCACAGTGGCTGTGCCTGGCGATCTACTAAATCTGGAAACAACATGATATCATATGAGGGTTTAGCCCCCCCAGACCCCCCTGTATTTCGCACAGTGACTCTAGTTTTTAAATTTAAATGGAATAAAATATTATGTAGGTTCAAATGATATTTTCAGAACAAGGGAACAAATAAATTAATAAATGAAGTCTTTCATGAAATAACAAGAAATATTCATGAGTGAAAATTAAATTCACCAAGCATTTGAGGGCTGGATGAAGTAATCCCTTCATTTTTTTTGAGTAGTTTATTTCACCTATATAGATATATACATACAATATAGTTAAATAGCGTTTTCTCTTTTGCATTTTTGTGTTTTTGCTCTTTAAGTTGTTGCAAAACAGATGTTAAATAAAAATAATAAAAAAAAGAACCTTTTTGACTCTCCCTCTTAAAGAATCCTACACACACCATAACTCCAACTCATTTTTTAATGTGTGTGTGTGTTTGTTTTGTACTCTGTTTGATTTAACTGTGATATATATATATATATATAAAAAAAAATCATGCAACCACAGGAACTTAACACAGGTGTGAAGTTGCAGAGTCGGGATCAGATTGGAAGTTGAGATCTATTCCCACTGTGCAGCAGCGCTCAAATTACAGCAGCACAGACTGTGGGCTGGCACAATACAGGGGCGAGTAAGGTGAAGCTGCCAAGCTGAGGGCGTGGAGTCAGACCGTTGCTCTGCACACACACACGGGACACAACCCTCACTGTCACACACAAACAAACACACACACACACACAGTTCGAGATGTCTGGCGTCGCAGCAAAGCTTCAGCACCAACGAGAGCGAGCCCACGGCATAGGAACCAACTCTCATGCGGTGAAATACCTGAACCAGGACTTTGAGTCTCTGAGGAACAGCTGTCTGGAGAGAGGGCGGCTGTTTGAGGATGACTGCTTCGAGGCTCTGCCCTCATCCCTGGGCTTCAAAGAGTTGGGACCAAACTCCTACAAAGTTCGGGGCATCACATGGAGGAGACCTAAGGTGGGTATAATATACATATATATGAGGTTCAGCCATTTCTCTTCATTCATCAATGTATCTCTTATAAAATAATATTAGTTGTTGCAGAGATGGCAATTTAAAAATTATTAATTATAGTAGTATTATTATTATTATTATTATTATTATTATGAACTATAGATAAGGCGAGAAGGTGTTCCTTGTGGATTTAGATAAAGCTTTTGATCAGGTGCCAACAGAGGAACTGTGTGTTATTGTGTGATCAAGTCTGCGGCGACTGATGGGATTAAGGTGAAGGTGGGGATACACCAGGGATCTGCTCTGAGCTACTTGTCGTTTGCAATGATGATGGACAGATTGACAGATATGCATGGAAGCCTGTTTCTGCACACTTGGAAAGAAAAGCCTGCAAATCAAACAGTCATAGTTATGATATCATAATAATGAGATTGTAGACTTAGGTATGCATTCTTTTTTTGCAAAACAGGCTTAGGTTTGGTTAAGTTTAGGGTAAGGCCTACCCCCTGGTTATGGTTAAGGTTCGGGGGAATGCTTTTAAGGCGTCCAAATGAATAGAAGTCAATGCAGTGTGAGAGGGTGCCAGCTTTTTTTTTTTATGTGAAGCACATTGTGTTACGGAATGTGATACACACACATCAACTCTGAATGATTGATGGCTGGATACCGACATAATATTCGTGCACAGCACAAACAGATGTTGACACCTATAATTATAGTTTAGACTAGTTATCGTCTATCAACTAATATTATTATTTTCAATCATGATAACATGTTTGGCCATATTGGACATTGATATTTGATTAATTTGCCCCATGTTAAGCAGGATTGGTTAAATTTGCCGTATCGACTGTTAAGTCACTCATTAATTAAGTTTCCCACCCCACTGTTTGTAAAAAATGCAAACTATAGCAACTTGTCAACACCCAAAAACTGTTTTACGAGCAAAGAAATTCACGGCTAAGCGAAGTAGTGGTGGATAACATGTTATAAAATAAAATAAAAAATGAATCCATGTCTCTTTTCTGTCAGGAAATATGTTCTGATCCAAAGTTCATCATCGAAAATGCTTCCAGGACGGATATTTGTCAAGGAGCACTTGGTGAGAGATGCACACACACACACACATTTCCAACCTCTCATCAAGGTATTTGAATGGCTTTGCATGCATTTAGATGTGAAGGATATGAGTAGAGGGACAACTCTGCCTGTGTCCGTCACTGTCATTCTGCTTATCTGTTGGTGTTTTTTTGTGGACTTCTGTAATTGACAGTATAACGTCCAAAAGAATCCCAACCGCTGACAGCAGCAAAACCTCCCATGACTTCTCTTCATCTACACCCAATCTGACACAATGCCAATTTGAACCGCTGAGCTATGTGGAGAATTTAAGAGCGCCTGAGATGTGTGAAGCTGAGATGTGTTATTTTATTGTTTCTTCTGACCTTCCTGAGAGATACCAAAGTGTTTTGTCTCTTCGAACATTCATTTACCTAATATTTCTCTCCTATAATTTGTTCGCAGGTGACTGCTGGCTCCTCGCAGCTATCGCCTCCTTGACTCTGAACAAACAAGTGTTGTCTCGGGTCGTCCCCCATGACCAAAGCTTTGACAGCCACTACGCAGGGATCTTTCACTTTGAGGTACAGTCCTTGGACACTCAGAGAACAGTCGTATTCGTCTTGTGACGCACACACGTGGCTCAAAGAGAGTTTGATTTCGTCTTTGTCTGTGACTCTCAGTTCTGGCAGTTTGGCGAGTGGGTAGACGTGGTGGTCGATGACCGTTTGCCCACCAAAGATGGAGAGCTGCTGTTTGTTCACTCAGATGAGGGCTCCGAGTTTTGGAGCGCACTGCTGGAGAAGGCCTATGCCAAGTATGCAGGAGTAGAATTCACATCTGTCTGTTTCAGTGTCTCCGTTTTGTGCTCTAATCCGCCCTGAACTCTTTGTCCTCGAGGCTGAACGGATGTTATGAGGCTCTCTCTGGAGGCAGCACCATTGAGGGTTTCGAGGACTTCACTGGAGGCATCGCTGAGAGGCACGAGTTGGACAAGGCTGGTCCCCATCTCTTCCATACCATTCAGAAGGCCCTGATGAGAGGCTCTCTTCTGGGATGCTCCATTGATGTTTGTTCCAGCTTCTTTGTTTTACTCTGTCGTGGATTTCTTTTTGTCAAGTAATCTTTTTTAAATGCAGCGTTTTCCTATCCAACTCAGATCACCGATGCACGCGACTCAGAGGCTGTCACATATCGCAAACTGGTGAAGGGCCACGCCTATTCACTGACAGGAGCACAGCAGGTGAGCAAATGTCCGTCTACTGTACATTCAATACATACATGTGATGCTGCAGTGGGTATTACACACTGTATGTGTCACAAACGAGAGGTCGAACCTGGAAAATGAGTGGAGAAATTGGTGATCTTAATGTCCTCATCCATAGGTACCTGAATGAGTGCGTTTACATGTGCACTTAAAAACCGATTACTGGTAATAATCGGGTAACTGGAATAAACCGTTTATGCATGTCTCTAAAGAAATAAACCAATAATGGCAATAAACTGATAATGATATCGGTTTATTCCATTTACATGAGCACTTGAATAACCAGATACCTACAAAAACCCGATAATAATCATTTTTTTTGCATGTAAACGCACTCAATGATGCCACTGAGCATTAAAATTAAGAGGATGATAATCTATGGCCACATATCTTGAAAAGTAATTTCTCTAACACATGTCAACAAACATGCAGGTAACATTAATTCATGTAATAATCTGCCTTAAAGTGTTAATCTGAGGGCTATAAACTGCATGTCACGCACTCTCAGCTGGGATTGGCTCTAGCTCCCTTGTTCCCTCTCATACTGAATGAATGTGGAGTTGTGGCCGTTCCTACAATAGTGTATAGAATTTTTTGAGGTGTGGTTGTATCAGTGCACCCATTGCTCATTCAACGAGCAAGCCAATGAACAACAACCTAACCCAACTCACCTAACAACATCTACACCTGCTTTAAAGGTGCATTATGTAATAAATCTAAAGCAACTGGCCATAAAATCCTCCTAATATGTCACAGAGATTCAGGAATATTGTTCATATAACAAACTGAACTCACCAACAACAGTACAGCCAATATATTTGCATTAAAATAAAATCTTTGGCATGTGGCGCCACCTACTGCTGTCGACCAATAATTGCAGTCAGTAGAGTCTCAGCTGCCGACTAACCACAGGTTACCAGTTACGTCTGAGCTACAATGGCGGAGAAAATGAAACCTTAAAGACCTCTGTATTTTGAATGTAAGGTATTTTTGGCCACATTCTTACATATGGAGCCTTTAAGTCTTCATTTCAGGCATATGTTTGATGCTTTTTCTTGCCACATCACTACTTATTTTCTGGTAGGAAACTGAGGTTTTTAAACCTGTTCGTCCAAATATTTTATCTTGTGACTTCTGTTTTTTAAAGTCCCAAAACGGGATACTTAAGTAAAAAGTATCTTACGAGAAAATGAAGTTGAAGTCACTTTTTTATAATATGACTTCAGTAAAAGTCTTAAAGTATATGACATTTACTGTATCAAAACTAATTTTATGACATAAAACATACTTAAATTTTAGATGTAGAAGTAAAAGTAGAAAAAAAAAGTAAAAGTGGTAGGGCAAGGCTGTGGCTTCAATTCCTGACTCTGCTCGTCCTTGAGCAAGACACTTAATCCCATGTGAATAGATGAATAGCAAAAGCGTAAGCGCGTAGCGTAAAGCAGCTCAAGACTAGAAAAGCATACACATTACAAAATTAACGTACAGTACGTTCATTACAACACTGTAAACAGGCATAGATCTTATGAGGTGAGTTTTTCAAGTCCTTCTGTTAATAATGTGTAATATTCTCATACAACCACACTTAACAAAAACAACAATCCTGAACTGTGTATTGAAGCCGTGAATTTGACTTGTTGTTTGATTGAGATTAATTGAAGCCTTATTCTCTGCCAGGTGGAATACAGAGGAGGCACGGAGAAGCTGATAAGGATTAGAAACCCGTGGGGTCAGGTGGAGTGGAATGGTGCCTGGAGTGACAGGTGAGTGTTGTGCACCAAATCTGGTATAAATGTCCATGGATGAATCCCAATGACTGGTGATCCTATTGCGTTTGACAGGCCACGTTTTCACTTGAGCTGAAATATTGCAGATGTATTGTCTGAGGCAGGAATCTCAAACTCCAATTACCTGGGGGCGCCATATGAGCTTCACGTCGAAAACGATATCACAATATTCTATCATGATGAAGCAAAAAATGACATTCATATATATAGCTCAAATTGTAAAACATTCACGATGCAAAATTAATCTATAAACGTCAGCCGCATGTAATCGATTGAATGTAACCGCAAGTTTGGGACCTGTGCTCTGCAGGCCATACAATACTGCTAATCACTTGGGGCTACACCGACGGCCTTCAACACCATGTATGACGTTCTCGTTTTAAATGAAATATCTCAATAACTACAGGGATTGTCGTTGAATTGTAGCATGTTGAATCCAAAATGACAAAGGCAGGGTGCACCCTGGATCCTGAACAGGTCGCCAGTCACTCACAGAGACCGAAAACCATTCACTCTCACATTCACACCTACAGGCAATTTAGAGTGTACAATTAAGCTCTGCATGTTTTTTGGAATGTGGGAGGAAACCAGAGGAACCACCCATGCACACATGAGAACATACAAGGTCAAGAGCAGAGTGTTCATCAACAGTGAGACGAGCAGTTTAGCTGCAAAGGAAAAACAAAACCACAATTATTCAAATAAAGTTCAGAGAGAACAGCCAAAACCACAATATATCACAGATTGGAAACTGAAATGGGCATTATTACTATTATATAAACCACTGGTTCTCAAACTTTGTATACCAAGTGCCATCTGAGAAAATATTTGTTGACAGGTCTCTTGTCAGGGTTTAACATTTTAGAACTGTTAAACCCTGACCAGATAATTGCAATTATCTGCTCTTAGGACCAGATAATTGCAAATTGGGAGTTTAACAGTTGATGAGCCCTTTGGACATCAGCCATGTTCTCATGTCACAGCAGGAAAATCAAAATAATCAAATCGAAGATGTTTCGTTTACTTTGCAGTTTGACGCTGCATGTTGGTCACACTGTCTGTGTTCAGTAACATAACATCTTAGCTTAACATGAGCATGCAACAGCTAGATAGAACATTTTATCGGCTGTGGAACGAAAGACTCTTAGTAAAAGCATGAAAGAGACCCCGGGCTAATTGAGAAAAATAACTTTGTTTGAGGGTTGCATTAAGTATGTCTGTCATGCATGTACACCACATAGGTACACACCCAGGGAGATGTCTGGTAGATCCTGTTGTCAAACAGACTCCTGGCACTGAAGCTTATTTTCAGTGTTTGAGGCATGGGTGGAGGATTTAATGCCATGTGCACCTCCCCATACCACCAGCTGAACAACTGACTGTGTTATAAGCTCCAATAATGAACCTGTTGTTTGTTCTCTGAGGTTTTGTTTCTTCCACGTTTTTTCCAGTTCTTCTGAATGGAGATACGTGAGCGACGACGATCGAGAGAGGCTGGCGCACCGCTCTGAGGATGGGGAGTTCTGGTAAATCTGATTTCTCCGCCAGTTTCTTTCCACTAAACATGGTTTTCATAGTTCCCACTTAATCTAATAAATTGTGGTGGCATAAATGCGGCAAGTGGGAAATAGACTGTGACATTGTCCAGAAAACAAAAGTGACAGGAAAAGGATGCCATCTATTTCCACAGGATGTCATATTCTGACTTCCTCCGTCAATATTCTCGCCTTGAGATCTGCAACCTCACGCCCGATGCCCTCGGTGACGATTACAAGAAATGGGCAGAGTCGGAGTTTGAAGACACATGGAGACGGGGAGCTTCAGCCGGTGGCTGCAGAAACTTTCCAAGTACAACCAGTTTTACAACATTGAATCCATTGCTGCTTTATGCGTCATTGATGAATCACACAGACGTCATTAACAACTGCTACCCTTCCTAGATTCTTTCTGGATGAATCCTCAGTTTGTGATAAAGCTGGAAGATGTGGACGATGAGCCTGACGATGGGGAGGAGGGCTGCACCTTCATCGTGGGCCTGATGCAGAAGAACAAGCGTCGCAGGAGAAAAATGGGGGAGGACATGGAGACCGTTGGCTTTGCCATCTACGAGGTCGGCAGCTGCATTTAACACGACAAATTCAGTGCTAATACTTGTGCCTTCTGTTCCACCTATCCTTACAATTCATTTGTTTTTATATTCTTGCAGCTGCCTGAGGAGGTATGTATGCAGAGATGAAGATACTTCATACTAGTGAGATCAAATATAGGGTGCCTTCATGTGACCGCACTGCACTTTTTTTTCCCCAGTACTCTGGCAAAAGGCAAGTGCACCTGAAGAGAAACTTCTTCCTGCGCAACAGCTCCGCCGCACGCTCCGAGACTTTCATCAACCTGCGGGAAGTGAGCAACCGCATCTGTCTCCCGCCCGGAGAGTACCTCATCATCCCCTCCACCTTTGAGCCCAACAAGAACGGAGACTTCTATGTGCGGGTGTTCTCTGAGAAACCGGCCGATTTCCAGTACGATCATTTCACCAAGAAACGCCATTCCCTGATGTCAAAGAGTAGAGTATTGTAATTCAGCGAATACACAACGATCATATAAATGTGACTTCTTGCTTTCAGAGAGATCGATGACCCGGTGGACAGCCACGTTGAAGAGGTAAATCATACCCCTCAATGTAGGTTTTTGTTTGTTATTATTATTGACATCAATGTGTGACACTCTACTTTGTCACGCACAGGTTCATATCGACGAAGATGACATCGGCGACAGATTTAAGAGACTGTTTGAACATCTTGCGGGACATGTTAGTGAGCTTCAGATTTGGTGCATCATCTTATGGTCCTTGTTCGACTTTCCCAGCAGTTCACAGTGTCTTTGTCATACGTTTATAGGATGTGGAGATTTCTGCATTCGAGCTGAAAAACATCCTCAACAAAGTGGTGGCGAGGAGTGAGAAAGAGATTTATTTCCCTGCATTGTTTCACAGACATCAATGTGGACCTGACACTCACAGCAATGTGTACTGTGCTCCTTTGTGTGTTATTCGTCCATAGGAGATGACGTCAAAACCGACGGGTTCAGCCTGACGACTTGCCGCAACATGGTCAATCTGCTGGATGTATCCTTCCTTCTGATTCGAAATCTTGTCAGAAAAAAACGAAATCATCAGCCACTAAAACATATAGCGAATAACATTCAGGAGGGTTTTCCATTCCATCGAAACCCAGGAATACGGGTCTTCTTGCTGCAAAGGCAAGAATGCTAACCACTACACCAACCGTGGGCCCTCAGGAGGATTTATTGGTAGAAATTTAATATACTATCCATACGTATTTTATATGTGTATAAACCCCTGTTTAAAATAAAAAAGAGAGTTGTTTTGTTTGACCTCGAATAAGCCGAATTAGGTCTTGTTTTATGGAGGCCACCATTTTGTGTGTTTTCCACAGCAGCCCAAAACAAGCTAACAACAACAACATCCTGCCTGGCAACTGTTAGTTAGCCAGTGCGTTTTACATGCATGTTAAAAGTCCGATTTTAGTCAGACTAAAACAACAATTCAGTTTCTCTAATGTCTATGTAAACGCGATAGTCCGACTAAAATCGTGCTAGTCTTAGTCGGACTAATATAACTGGACAATGCTATGACTAATAGTCTGATTACTGCTGCATGTAAGCATAGTCTGACTGGAGTCAGACTTCTTTGACCCGGAAGCAGAAGAAGTCAACGTATCTGAATGTATCGCTCGATCTTATTATTATCACGATTAACATGTACAGCAGGTACAAAACGTACAGAACCACAGCACCGTCCATCTCGCCGTTCGCCGTTTGTTTTTCGGTGACGTAAAGGTCAACAGGAAACTGATTCAATATGAGCTAGGTTACAGAGCGCTACAGTGCCACCTACAGAGACAGTGTCAGATACCCGGCCAATAATGGATTTTCTCCTCCGTATGTATAATACCGAGGGTCCTCCATTTGTTACAATCTGCGGTCTCACCACTAGATGTCACTATTTCTTACACACTGAACCTTTAATATCAAGTTTTTCCGCCCTCTAGTTGTAAAAGTCAAATAACACGGTTCAGATGTAATGAAAATGTTGGGTATGGCAAAGACTAGATTTCATCGATCATTAATTATTTATTATTCAAACAAAGGAAGGATCACAGTTAGTTTATCTGTATAACACTGAAATCCAGCGAACCCGGTGAGTTTGAGGGCACGTCACCATTTTCTTTAACATGTCCTTAAAGAAAGACGGAACCGGTAAGCTGGGACTGGTGGAATTTAAGATCCTGTGGACAAAGATTGAGAAGTACCTGGTGGGTTCTCTATTTTTCTTCTCTCATAACAAGCATACTGTACACACATAATGAGAATGACACGGACTCTCCATTAGGACCTGTACAAAGCAAGAGACGCAGACAATAGTGGCTGCATGAGCACCGCTGAGATGAGGGAGGCTGTTGAGGAAGCTGGTGAGTGTATACTCTACAAACTAAGATAGATGTAAAGATTTACATCACAGTTTATTGTGCGAGTGTCTTCACTCCACTGTGTTTTTTCACCATTTAAAGGCGCCATATGTAAGAATGTGGCCAAAAACGGTTACTACATTCAAATTCAAAATAGCGAGGTCTTTTAGGTTTTGTTTTCTGACGTAACTGGCAACCCGTAGTTGCTCGGCAGCTGAGACTCTACTGACTGCAATGATTGGTAGATGGCGGTAGGTGGCGCCACATGCCAAAACATGATTTCAAAACATAAACATGATTTGAGGTCTGCAAAAGATTTTTTTTTAATGCAAATATTTTGTCTGTACTGTTGTTGTTGGTGAGTTCAGTTTGTTATATGAACATTATTCCTGAGTCTCTGTGACATATTAGGAGGATTTTATGGCCAGTTGCTTTAGATTTATTACATAATGCACCTTTAACTGATTTCACCATGTTGAATTATGGCAGGATTCACTCTAAACAACCCCCTGCATCAGATAATTGCAGCCCGCTACAGTGATAACGACCTCTCCATTGACTTTGACAACTTTGTGTGCTGCCTGGTTCGCCTGGAGTCACTCTTCAGTGAGTTTTTCCTCCTTTTTTTTAATTTATTTATTTATTTTTTTATAAATCGTATACACCGTGAGCATCGTGATCCTCATTCTGATGTTTTCTCTCATGTGCAACAGAAACCTTCAAGGTCCTGGACAAGGACGGCTCTGGTAGTATCGAGCTTGCTTTCGGGGAGGTACGAGTCCATTTGTGATAATGAAAAGAACGAATATATGCAGCACAGACTAATTTGTGTTTGTGTGTGTTGTCATCCACAGTGGCTGGAGCTGTCCATGTTGTAGAACATCTCTGAACGGTTTTTCCGTTGAAGATTCCACATTAAAATCATCACATTTACAGTATATCCGGGAATGTCTTGAGTAATCGGTTGATACAAATTTTTTTTGGGACAGTCTCCCTAACATATCAATGAGTTTATTTGGTTTGCTATTGAATAAAATATATGTACGATTACACAGTTTGTGTGGTTCTCTTTCAGCAAGTATCTTTTTTGCCGACTGGTGAGTTAAATTATAAAACCGATACATGTCAGTATAGTTAATAATGAAGCTGCATCCAAAGCCGCATTCAAGCTGCAAATGTGTCATTATTTTTATTACACTACTGGTCAAAAGTTTTAGAACATCCCAATTTTTCCAGCTTTATTGAAATTCAAGCCATTCAAGTCCAATGAATAGCTTGAAATGGTACAAAGGTAAGTAGTGAACTGCTAGAGATGGTAAGGTTACCCAAAAACGAAAAGGAGACAGTCAAGGTGTCAGTGAGTAAAGTTTCCTTCACCATCGAAAGGCACTCTGAAGAGGTCTGGCAGACCCAAAACCACAACAGAATCAGAAGACAAGTTTCTGAGAGTCAACGGCTTGCGTGATAGGCGGCTCACAGGACAACAGCTTCAAGCACAGCTTAATAGTGGTCGCAGAAAGCAGGTTCAGTGTCAACTGTGAAGAGAAGACTTCCAGTTGCATGGTTTAGATGAAGAATATAAGACGAAGAGGCTTGCCTGGGCCATGAAACACCGCCAGTGGACTACAGAAGTCCAAAAGAAGGTGTTACGGACTGATGAATCAAAGTTTTAAAGCGGAACTAGACCGGAAGTTCCACTTAACGCTGTTTTTTTAGTGTGTATCTGCGTCATTACCTTGTTTATGAAGCCCTGAAGTTTCGAAACAAACAGTTCAGCCATTGCTGAGAACGCTGTGTTTTATTGAAATCTCCTGCTCCGAGCACTAGTCCGGGCACATCCGGTTGTGTACATTGAACCGCAGAAGAAGAATAACGTCCGTTGTGGAGGTGTTTCACGAGCGTCAGTGTCTTCAGACTCTGGGTCTGACTCCGGGTCAAAGTCATAAAAGGGACTGCGGCGGGGAGTCGTGACGAAGCTATTTTTAAACATTGTTAAGACAATGTTTTGATAATGAGTAGCAGTGCATCCACCGTTCCAGGGGGGGGAGCTGCGCTTCTGAGAGCGGGTGTGCTGATTATGTCACTTCCGGGTGAGAGATTTGAGTCTCAAGTCCCGAGGCTGGGAAACACCGTCAGAAAAGAGGATTTATATCGGCTCGTTTACAGCAACTAGGAGGTTTTTGACCATAAAAACAACTTAATGTATGTAAGTAGACCTCCATAACTAACATATATGTGCAACAGGACCACTCTATGTGACCTTTAAATATTCGATTCATCACGCAGGTGTTTTGTGAGCCGTCGAGTCGGCGAAAGGATGGTGATGATGATGAGCCGCCTATCACTCAAGCTGTTGACTCTCAGAAACGTGTCTTCTGATTCTGTTGTGGATTTGGGTCTGCCAGACCCAAAGCTCATGACGTTTTTAGGTAACCTTACCTCTTTCTTTTTTTTACCTCTAGCAGTTCAATACTTACCCTTGTACCATTTCAAGCTATTCATTGGACTTGAATGGCTTGAATTTCAATAAAAAAACTGGAAAAATCGGGATGTTCTAAAACTTTTGAGCGGTAGTGTATATGAAATTGCTTCAGTAATGCTGATTATTTATATGCTGATGCTGTTGCAAATGGTAAAAACTGCATTTTTGGATGTGAGAGCCAGGCTCGTAATAGAGACCCGAGAGCACATAAGCGACCACACCCAACCGTTCCTCCCACCAGGCTGGAAACTTTAGCCGCAGCGGGCTACTTAGTGTCGAGTTACTCTGAACAGACTGACACAAATTGCGTTTAATGTGGATGGGTAAGAACAATCTCGCTTTTAAATGCGAGTCAATACAGTGAAGTAAAAAGTAGCTTCCACAAGGTTTATATTGTATAAAAATTATGAGCAACTTCAGCAAAGTTAAAGACGGATTAGGTGACCCTTTCATACTGTATATGCACTGATATAATTCAAATGTATAGAAACAACATCAAATATACGATCAGTATGCTAGAAGAAAGTTAAAGGATGATTTACTGTATGATTCATCCGTCCGTCGTCGACCGCTTTATCCTCCACATGAAGGTCACAGGTCACCGGAGCCAGTCCCAGCTGACGCAGGGTGAAAGGCGGGGAACACCCTAGATAGATCGCCAAGTTCACTGTATAATGACAAAAATGTATTATTACATACAATAATAAATATTCTATATATATATACTGTATATATATAGGTTTGATTTCAGCTTAGTAGCACACACACAAACAGAGATCAAACCGTTTTTAAAGCTTGACATTGTAAACACAATTAATCTGACACTGTAAACTACTTGGTTACAATCTGCAGTCTCACCATTATATATATACACCATATATTATAATACTGTCTAAAAAAAAAATATATATAAAAAAACACAATATATAAAATAACTTTTTTCCATTTTTCTAGCCAGATTTTTATGTCAGAGCATGTCGTTACGCAAGCATTGCGCAAAAATGAGTCTATGCATGCTGCTGACATAAGATAGACAAAGGGGTTCATTGTAAATATTGAATAATAAATTGGATAGTGAAATCTCAACACACACACACACAAATACACAAAAGAACACATAAGAGTACGCAATGCATAAAATATAAATATGATATATCAATGCTGAGGGTCTCCCAGGGCGACCTGAGCCTTCTGAGTGGCGTTCACTTGGAAAATATGGCCAAGGTCAATCAAGTCGATGCCAACAATGTTCCTACAAAGCTTAGAGATAATGTCCCAGACAATATAGTATCATTGCAAAAGTTAAAGGCGCCATATGTAAGAATGTGGCCAAACGCGGTTACTACACTCAAAAAAAAATTATTGCTTGACGGCGGTAGGTGGCGCCACATGCCAAAACATGATTTAAAAACATAAACATGATTTGAGGTCTGCAAAAGATTTTATTTAATGCAAATATTTTTGCTGTTCTGTTATTCGTTGGTGAGTTCAGTTTGTTATATGAATATTATTCCCGAGTCTCTGTGACATATTAGGAGGATTTTATGGCCAGTTGCTTTAGATTTATTACATAATGCACCTTTAAAAATCACCCCATAAAAGACGAATCAAGTATTTTAAAAAGGCTTTTAGGAACACTAAATCTCCTCAACTCCCCTTTTTCCCAAATGTAGTCAGTGTTTGCATCGAAGGTTAATTTGTCATAAAGAAGTACTTAAAGGGACAATATGTAGTATTTATGGATTTAAATTACCCAAAATCCACTTTTTTATACATATTATGTATGTCCTGCATTGTCTAGTCGCTGTATAATATTCTTTGTTTAATTTTCGTAGTGTTTCAAAAAGTCATGTAAAATAACATGGTCGCGGGCCGCGGTTGCATAGCCACTGTTAGCAGCGAGACGCCATGTTTCTACCGGAGCCTCTAAGGACAAACGCAAGATAACAAATCAAGCGTCTCTTTACTTGTAGCGGAAGTCCCGCCTCCTCTCTCTCCGCTTCGTCTGCTACGGCCGCGGTAGCTCGCCCTCTCCCTCGCCTCACGAACCTCATCTGCTGACACGGAGAACGACGACGAGGACGACATTTGACCAGCTGCGGATACCGTAGCGCTCAGGGAAGGGAGGGGGTGAGCAGAGCAGCAGTTCTTTGTTGTAAATTTCAGCCTCTCCTCTAGATGGCACTATAAACTACTTACTTCACCTTTAAGTACCACTGATGACTGTTGACATATTAGCAAGTGGTGCATCTCTATAGCTTTAGAGATATTAAGATTAAAAAAATGTGGTTTTAACTATCAACTTGAGGGCTGACGTATATCTATGTTTTATTGCACACAGTTGCTTTGCAAATCAGAGAAATTAAAACAGTGTTCGGTGTTAGTTAGTATTTCTGTACTTTACCAGCAGATGTCAGAGTTCTCACACTGCTTGCTTTCACGTCACAGACTGGGTTGTGACCACGTGTGTGTGTGTGCTTGTAGGAACATGCCGTTTTTCGCTGACACATAGAGCAGAATGCAGTCACCATTCCCTGCCCTGGAAGGCTCTTACATGGCTCCTCTGAACAGCTACAACCTCCCTGCTTATGGAGAAACGATAACAAAACAAAAACACAGAACAACCAACCAACCAAGCTATAAAAATGACTTTATAATTCCAGGGTTTCCCTTCTGTGTTCACGAAGCTGTGATGTGTGTGATTTTAAAGCCCTCTTCCATTGAACAGGATGTGGGACGGGCGTCTGTTTGCCGTGATGCTGAATCTGTGGGAGGACTTTGGTTATGGACAGGATTTCATTGTCTGACAATAGCAATCTTTAGACTGTGGTGGAGGAATTCATTATTAACTTTCAGTTAAAGGTGGACAGACACGACCAAAATCAATACAATAAATGAATGTGTGGAAAATGGAAATACTCAATTATGTACATATATATATATATATATATATATATATATATATACATACATACACATACATATATATATACATATATATATACATATATCTACACACACACATATATACATATATATATATCCTTAAAAACTGTACATAAGGAGATACATGTGGGACCAGTGGAAAATGGCAGCTACACTTGTGGACTTCAGAGAGAGTTTTTATTTATTTATTTATTTATTTATATATATATTTATTTATAGGAAAGATTTATTATAATGTTGATGATACTGCTAAAATTCTCCACTAGTCTCTAATTTGCCAGGAAGACAATCTGGCCATTTTACTATCTTTGAGTCTTTGAGAATTTTTCAGGATAATGCATGGCAAATCCATCCATCTGTATGTATGTATATATATATATATATATATATACACACACACACACGTTTTATTTTATTTTTTTCCACACTTTTTAATCTCTGATTTTGGGGCTGGGATGTTTCTTTTTTCTTCTTCTTCTTCTTTTAAACATCCAACTAAACTGACTATTGGAATCTGGGGTCTAGATGAAACTTGTCCCTTTCCTCAGGTACGCAGAATCTGTACTCATCTTACCTTTTACCTTATAAGGCCACTCAACTGCTTCCCAGAAGCAGATGAGCTGAAGATGTGGACAGGTTTTTTCTCCATATAAGGTTACCATGTGCTGTTCCCACCCATTAATGCCTCAGGCTCACCTGTTGTTGTTGTTTTTTTAAACCTGTAAAGTTACTGAACTAAAGCAAAATGAAAAGGTGATGCTTGTTGTTATTGTTGTTTTTTTTTGGGGGGTGAAGACAATAAAGCACGTTGTGATTTCAGGGTCTAGATTGTAAATGTCATTTTAATCTAATGAAGTACTCACCATTATGCTGAGGTTCCATCTGAAACTGTCACACCTGAGAGAGGGGGAGGGGGCTGGGTTTTGTGGAGGTGTGCTCATTTACCACAGCTCCTCCTCTGTGAGTCAACCTGCTCGCTCTCCTTCCTTATGAGCCATCAGCACTGAAACTGCTGCTTCATTTGTTCTCTGCTGCCTGCTCCTCCACGCATCTGAAAGCAAAAATGGTGAGTGGAATTCACAAATGTGTTTGGCTGCCGTTCACCTGTGAAGTGTCAGGAGGCTATTTCAGTGTGATTTGTTTTAGTTTTTGTAAGCATTTCTGGTGACATGACAACATCTACAGGTGAAATGCATTTCCTCAATTTAGCAATAATTATGAGGGGGGGGGGGGGAGAGGAAAGGTGTCAAATGTGAGAAACATGGTTTATATGTGTATTACAAGACTTACATTTTGATTGTGTGTGTGTGTGTGTGTGTGTGTGCGTGCGTGCGTGCGTGTGTGTGTGTGCGTGCGTGCGTGCGTGTGTGTGTGAGAGGAAAAAAGGGGGTTTGCTAAGGGACTTTAGAAACAGGTTTATGAAAGGGCTTGTTTAAGGTGTGGTTTGTCTCCAAAATGGAGAGCGAGCTTTGTTGGTGCTTGAAACTTGTTCTGAGAGAATCCTTTGGGGCGGTCTCTCTCCTGTACTAACTTGTTCCACAATGACTGGAATGTGATATAGCCGAGGCCTTGAAAATGAATAGGGAAGCTCAAGCTTGTGGACATGTTCCTGCAAAGAAGCTGGTGCAATATTTGCACATATTGAAGTGTTTGCAAAAGTCACCAAATTCTACTTTTAAAGAAGAAGAACTTCTTGTTTCTTCTTTGTTCAGTTCTGCTTTCAATCTGTTCGCCAAAGTACAAGGCACAATATACTGAAAATTAACCAAGGCCTAAATCTTCCATGTGTTCACATTGGTAATTCATACATGATTATCTCTATTTGACTGAAATGGAAGTGCTACGTTTGTCTGTTTTTTATTTTTTATTTTTTTGTATGTGGAATGTGGAAAATATTATTAGTTTGCTGACTTTGCATATGACCTGCAAAATGTACTCTCCCACCCATTAATGTTCACATGTAATGTTTTGTGTTTTCTCATAACAGGCATCTGGGGTCAAATGTTCAGACAACGTGCTCATCTACAACAATAAAATTAAGTTACACAAACACACCGACGACCCCAAGGAACGTCCAAGAATAATTTTGTTTGAGATCAATGACGGTTTGATTGATGTGAAAAAGGTCTGCATCGAAAAGGACCTGGAAATGGAGGTGGATAAATTCAAGTACTTTAAAGATTTATTAGAAGAGGATAAATGTTGCTACGCTCTGTACGACTGCCACTTCGGCACCAAGGTCACGCAGGCCAAAAGTGAGCTCGTCTTCGTGCTGTGGTGAGTTCACAAAATAGTTTTTCAACCAGCAGACTTTAACAAGACAAGACTATTTAGAAAAAGCACCATTTCTGGTATGCTAGCCTACTCAACATGATTTGACCTAACCTTTAATTAAGAGATCTTTGTATTCTGTTGCTTTTCTGTAATTCAAGTTAAAATCTTAAATCCTACTTTCACATAGTCTTTGACCTAACCCTTTCATTGCACTGCAGTCTTTTTTTCTTTTTTTTTTATGAATGAAAAAACACAATGATTTCTCTTCATATCAGGTCTCCTGATTCTGCAGTTGTCAAAGACAAAATGTTATACGCAAGCTCTCATGAGAACATCAAGAAAGTGTTGGCAGGTAAACGTTTTTTTTTTTTTTTTTTTTGAATTTTCAATTTGATCAAAAATGGTGATCTTCAGTAGGTAACGCTTACCCTCTTCCACAGCCAAACACAAAATGGAAATCCATGACAAATGTGACCTGATGGAGAAGGATTTTGTGTTGAGACTCGCGAAAGATGCGATCTCGTTGGAATGCAAGTGTCTGGATGATTAACGAAAGCGGCTGGGATGGGATTGGATTCCAGTGACGCCAGCTTCAGTACTCAACTGTCCATTCTTCTTGACTTGGCTGATATTTAAATACTGGTACCATGTCACATGACGTTCGCTACAGCTATATTTCTCATCAGTTTTATGTAAATTCCCACACATCCTGTTGTCCTTCAGGCATTGTTAAAACTGTTAAAACTGACCATTCACTGCATGCAGTTTTGAGTCTGTAAGTTATCTTGTATACCATGAAAACCTTTCTATACTGTTACTCTTGAACACATATACAAAGGCAAAAAAAAAAAGCATGATTAAATGATAAAATAAAGTGATAGCAATCAGTCGTGTTCTTGTTGTTTTACCTCGGCAGTGCTGACTTTGGCTCATTGATCAAGTGAACGCACGCTGTCAACCAGCAGTGGACGACGGGGGATCACCAACAAACGTTAACAGAGCTGCAACTAACCATTGTTTTCATAATCCATTTATTTTCACAATTTAATCGAGTAATCCTTTGGTCCATAAAACGTTAAATGTTGAGCAGTGTTTGTCAAACCTGGAAATAATAATAATAATAATTCACTTTTAATGATTTCTTTGTAATATGGAGGAAAGAAAATATTCAACATTTAAGAAGCTGAACCAATCAAATCTTGTTTTAATCATGAAAAATGCTTCAAACCGATTAATCGATTATCAAAATAGTTAACGATTAATTTAGTCGTCTAATAATCAATCGTTTCAGCTCTACTGGATCTTGATATTTTTTTTTTTCCAATTGGTCAAATGTCAATAACCGTTGCAGAAAAAACGTCACAGAGATTTTCTCCACAAACCAGTTAATTGTGGTTTTAAAGGAGTTGTACGCAATAGAAGTATTAAGTCAGTGGTCTCCAATATTTTTGACTTTGTGCCCAAGTATCCGTTTAACTTTAGTTGTGTGTTTTATACAAAAAATAATGGCATAGTTTTGGTCTTAAAATTCAAAATCATGGGCAGAACCTGGATTTGATATACAGCCATAATCCAATTTATCTTTTAACAATAGTACTGGTACTTTGGTCTTTATCTGCCATGAGATGGTTTTTACAAGTTTATCACTGACATTACAACATTGGTGTTGAGTCCATCCATCCGTCCATCATCTACCACTTTGTCCTCCACATGAGGGGCCGTGGGTCACTGGAGCCAATCCTGGCTGATGGAGGAGCAAAAGCCGATCACCAATCTATCGCGGGACCAACGCATGGAAGACGTCGAGCAACCATTCACCTTCATTTCCTGTGGGAGGAAACCCACGCACACACAGAGAGAACATGCAGAAAGGCCCTTGTTCTGTGTCAAAAAGGGAAAGCCGAGACAAGATCAAGCATAGCACTCGTGGAATTAGCTATCAGATAGCTGGGTCTTTTCTTTTGTAGATCTAAATGAACAGAACCCTTATTAATATCATTGATACCACTTTACCTTGTGCCGTAAACGGCTGTTGTGTATAACACATGCTTGCACATCACATACACAGTACAACTATACTCAACAAAAATATAAATGCACAAACTTGAAATGGTGAACAAAAATAGAACGTCATGACATTTGCTCAGATTCTTGATGCATTTGTTTATGGAATGATTTGTTTTGCTCAAACCCAGTAGTCCAGTGTCACTTGGCCACTTGTCCTATTGACTATAATCTCAGATTGAGTATTTCAACTCACAAGAGTCATGGAGCATGGCAGGAGTGGTGGTCAATGTGCGTGACCACAGTACACAGACACTCCTTATGGTCCGGTGAATAAAAGGGCACACCAAAATGTGGACTTTTGTCACTTGTTAATGTGCCACAGATGTCACAAATCATGAGGGAGTGTGCCATTGGCATGCTGAGTGCTGGGTTGAGCGTTACAGCTGTGGCAACACAACTGAATGTGCATCATTCCACGATGATTCAAGGCCACGATCGACAACCTGGTGATGGTGAGGCTAATGGTGGACACACGCATAGAAGTTTGTAAACTTGTATCATCGACCCCCCATTGTGTTCTTCCTGCCATTACTCCAGGACTTTTGTTTTGAAATTGATCCTAATGCTCGCAAATTAAAGCCACTTTATTGATAAAGTTGTACTGTTATTTTTGGATAGTTACTCTGTTTTGTCACATAACAATAACTACAAGGTTTTCTTGGTGCGTTTATATTTTTGTTGAGTGTACTTTAAACGCATTGAAAGCTAGGTAGACCAACTTTCATAGACCATTCATACTCAATGTGAAGAATATAATAATAGAGATGTTACCATTTCTTCTGAATAGCACACGATTGGTTGGAATCTTCAGCTCGACAAAGACACTAAGAAATCATCAGATAAAAGGCCGACAACCATGGACTAGACTCCAGAGTCCAAACGTGAATATCACGGAGGGAGTGTGAAGAAATAAAAGACAAAATGTACCAGAGGATTACTAATGAAAACGTATGAAAACAAAAGTACCACGGTTTGAGAACCATGGTTGAAAATGAAAAAATTAAATAAGCAATGTTACAGAAACACTGCGTAATGTTTTTTTTTTTTTTAAATAAATGGTTGTACAAACTTGCTCTTTCCAATATGTACTTTATGAAATGGTTTTAACCCAAAGAGACACACTTTACAATTGAATTATTACAAAATAATATGATAATATGCCACCCTAAATAGTTGTGCTGGTATGACTCGGGCTGCAGGTGGATTTCACTGTCAGACAAAGCCAATCTAGCAGTTCTCCTGCTTTAAGACTTCACTAATACGACTTCCCAAAACAGTTACAACAAAATCAGGTTGACATGTCTGGACGCCATTTGCACAGGTGCTTCCCAACTTCTCCAGTCTGTCCCACCAGCAGTGTGACATTTCTACAGCCTGTGGAGTACGTCCACCATATAAAACGCTACCTTATTTTGGCTGTGTGTCAACACACTGAGCGGATGCTGCTGCTGCTGCACAGGAATGCATCCCGTCACAACACAAACCGAGTGTGTTAACTCTTCCTCCTCAGGAGGTAAATGCACTGCACCTTCTTTCACATTTCCCGTTTGATTCACACACCGGATGTGAAGTCATACTCGGCGATTGCAAAACAACCAAGACACAAGACGCTCGCAGACAGAAATGACAGCGTGACACTGTAGTTTATTATCATTCATACCAATTCAAATGTGATATTAGCAACCAGCTACAGAGGAAAGCAGGCCCTGATGGTACTGCGTCGTTGAACCAATAAAAATGTTCCCATCATTCAACCACATAGAAAAGACATACAAAGTAATTGCACATGTTGATGTACGTTTGACGCACAATCGGTTTCCCTTTTAACACTGAACTATGGGGAAATGTTTGGAATATAAGGCAGGGGGGGATAAATAACTTCTGACATAGCCAGAATTGTTGGTGGAATGTGTTTCAGTAAAGGCTGCAGCGCGATTCCCTTCTACAGTCTCGAATTGAAATGCTCATATTATCAAACATTATACCTACAGTTGCAACAAGTGCAATCGACTACAGTAAAAGAAAGAAATTGCTTTGGAATGTATAACTATGTTAAGTATAAGGCATATTTGGCATATGTGTGTCATGTCCACGATAAACTTCCGTCAGACAGACGTTCCTTCCTTCAGCTCTACATAATCTTCCTTGAAAACAGAAATGAGACAGAGATTAGTGTCCAAAACACACCGCCATACTTAATCAATTGCATCTTAGAAAAGTGTACGTGTGGTCTCGTCTCACCTTGCCTTCCAGGTGCTCCTGTAGTGTTCTCACAGAGTCCCTCTCTTTGGTCAGCTGCTCCTGCGTGGCTTTAAGAAGCTGCTGGAGCTTAGTGGCTGCTTGGCCCAAGTCTTTGGACAGCTTCTTCTCCTTCTCCAGGCGCTCCTATGGAGGGGCAGACAAAGCAGAAAAACGTCATCTCAAAGCAAAAACAAAAAAAGGTTCCTCTCCTGGGATTGAAACTCTTATCTCACCTGCAGCTAGGGTGTGTGTACGTTCATGCCTTTAATAGGTTGTGAGGACAAATTTGAGCTCATAACCATCATTGTGAAGATATTTTTACGGGTTTTCACAACCTCAAAGGGTTCTTTGATGGTTATGTGTGTGTTTGTGCAATTCAGCCAACGATCGCCTGCTTGTTGTTTTTGTTCCTACACATTTTCAATTTCAAATTTCCAGACTTCTTGGAGGACTTTTCAGTCAACATTAAACATCTGAATAACAATATTAGATGCTTATTATGTAAATAACTGGTTTTAAAATCCTTCACTCATTTTTCATGAAGCCAGCCCTTGGAAAACTTGCGTCAACCCGACACCATTCTACAGCCAGCTTGAATAGTTTCATATCATCTACAGGTGGGCGTAAGTAACTTTTTTGATTTGTATATTTTTTTTAGACAAAGTGAGATACTAGTCTGGAAACAACACAAACATTTTTCCATACTCATTTTCCTTTTTCCATACTTATCCACACCTGGAAATTACTCAAATTAAATTCCATACTTTCCCATACTGCGTAGGAACCCTGCGTTAGGTACTGAATGCGACAAAATGGCAAGTGGAAATACATAAGTCATTTTACAGACATGTTAGGATTAGAAGCTGCGTCTAAAGATGAAGAAGAGAAGGTGAGAAAAGTAGAAATGCTACAGTCATAGACGTCTAGTTCTTAACTTTGTTTGCTTGCAAAATGCTGATAATGAGTTACATCGAGCTTGTCCTCAGAGACATCTAAGGTAACCAACGCTCCACTCGTCCAGAATAAAGTAAATAACTAATATTTTGAATAAATTAACCCAATATTGTGGAAAAAAGAAATATAAGTCAATAATAAATGAATGAGGTGGGATTGGATTGTCTTGGTTTTTAATACAAGTCATTTTGAAGTAATAATAATCTTAAAAAAAAAAAAGAAAGTATATTCATCCTACTAGTCAAGTTGGAATTCTGTGTTAACACACCTTGAGCTGAGCAATGTCTTCCGTGTCAGTTTGTGGTGACTCTGCCGAAACTTTCAAAAGATCCAGCTGAGCCTGAAACTCTGTGACAGTTTTCTGGGCCTGGAAGTTTGACAACACAGTGATGTAAGAGTTTATATTAAAAAAAACAACAACACTACATTCTGCTGAAACCAAAAAAAAAAAAATAGTGCTGTGTCATGCTACCTGCTCTAACTCCTCTGACAGCTGCTGCCTCTGAGCCGTCTCCCCATGCAGCTTCTCAGTTGTCTGAGTCAACTCGTCGAGGACCTGATGGGTGACGACGAGCACATGGTAAACATACCGAGACAAACCATTAACACGTAAATGCATTTATGCAAACATTCTTGTTCCACAGCAGCGTTGCACAACCACAAACATTCAGACACAAAGCTGCTCGACCTGTGTGCCATGTTAGTTTCCTCTCAGACCATTTCAGCTGAAAGGCTCAAGACAAACACAGAACGTCTGTTATATACAGTGAAAGAATCGTACGAACACATATTCAAAATCAAAGGGGGAGGAGAGACGGCATGCTGAAAAGGGTTGAGGGGGAAAAAAAAGCTGTGTTAAAGTGTTACATCCACTCAGTCGATGCAAATAATGGTTAGCACAAACAGCCACTGTCTTGGGAGAACTGGACAGACTGGAAATACAGCTCTTCATCATCTGTGAGTGTGTTGGTGCCACATCCTTGATTTAGGACATGGGTTTGGCAGTGTGCTGGCTGTGTAAGCCGGTAACACGTCAATTAAAAAAGCAAAAACATATCCTTGAATTTCTATAAAAAAAAAAAAAAGAAAACCAATTTGAAAACTTAACAGAAAAATATTATTAGAAACATCGTCTCGGTCACTGTCCAGTACTCTCTAGCAGCAAGTGAAGGGTGCCCTGTGACCTTTGCACCCTGACCTGACTGGGTTGAGCCTCAGTTGGGCCATTCTGTTCGTGCTGAGCCAACATCGTGATCTTGCCCAGTTGCTCTCTGACCTGAAACAGGAAGTTGTTGCTTTGTCACTGGTTACATAACCTCCATTCATGAATCCCCTTTGTGTTACATGTCATTGACACCTTATACCAAGCTGGTTGCGTAGATTATGCCGGGATTATAACTAATTCTTTAGCATCTCACAAATAAAGTAAACCGTCTCCATTTTTGCCACAGTAAAACTGTTGCATGACTGGACAAATAGTGTTATCTGGATGATGGGAAAGCAGGTTGAGTCAGTAAAGTCACCTGTGTAAGCTCCTCCTTCTGTGCCTGGGATTCCTTCTGGGCCAAATCCAACTGGCTTTGACACCCTGACAGCTGCAGCTGAAGCTGAACACAGAGGAGGGTATATGAAAGAACTCACGTCAGACAGATGTGATTCTAAATGCAACACACAAGTTTAAACCCCTTCACAGAAATGAGAAAACTCAAAGGATCCTATTTGTAAACAACATTTATTTAAACCAAATTGCGGAATCAGGATATTTATTTGCTGCAAAACACCAAGTGACCAACAGCTTAACACAAAATGCAACGAATAAAAACAAAAACTTGAACTATTTTCAGGAATTAATACCAACAAAAAGGTTTTTTTTGTCCTTGTACCTGATTGATCTCCTCTAACGTTTCCTGGCTGTCTGCCTGCTTCTCCAGCTGAGCTTCCAGAAGCATCATCTGCTCCTTCAACTGCACAGAGGACGGTTATCATATCTCAAGAGGCCATTTAAATTTGTATATTGCTATGCGAAAATAATAATAATAATAATAATAATCCCACCTTTTCTATACTTTGATTTTCTGCCTCCAGCTGGCTTATTTTCTCCAAAGCCTGGTGTTGTGTGAAAGAAACAACCCATAGGTTGTATTATTATTCATAACAATAGGGAGACATACACACATAGTTATTTATATTGACTTACCACACTCAGCTGTTCCTCTGAGGTAGCCATCTTGGACTTCCATACCAGCTCTTCCTCTTCCACACTCTTCTGCAGATGTTTCAGCATTCCTTCCTAAAATAAGCGGATCAGAAATGTATACAGTATACACATGTTGCCCATGTTTACGCAAACTCATACAAACACACATTTACACACCAAAGGGAGGAAAGCCTTGTTTTATATGATTGTACATAAACATCATGACCTCAGTCACTCACCGTTTCAGCCAGCACTGTCCGATACTGTTCACACTCAGCCTGCAGGGACCCATAACTAGCTTCAGCCTCCTTCAACTTTTCAAGGAATTCCTGAAATGAACAAAACGTGTTCAGAACTTTTGCCAGAGAAATTTAAAGCCCTAATTTGTAAATGTAAAAAAAATGTATAGCTTACGGGCAAAGCTGGGCTGGGCTGAGACTCCTGGCTTTGCAAGGTGAGAGCCTCCTGGGCTTTTTGTGTAAATACTTGTAACCAGTTGGACTAGGTGAAGAGCGAATTAATAAATACATACAAACAATCATCTCAATAACAGACACTTCAGCAACTGAACACTTTTCTTACCTGCTCAGTCTCTAAGGGTATCTGTGGAAAGAGCGTCTGGAGACTGTCTTTGGTTTCAATTTGAAAAGCTGTCAGCTGTGCTGCAGTGTTCTGCTAAAACAATGAACGACACAATCAATAGGGTTGGTTCAGAGCAAAGTAGCCCTTAACTGACTAAAACACTGGTGTGTGCTACGAGTCATCATCATCATCTCGCTCACCTCGCTCAGCTGCTCTTGAAGTGATGAGACAAGGACATCCTTCTCCGTCAGACTAGTCATATAAACAAACAAAGAAAAGTGTAAATAAGAGACCAAACAATAAAGCAGTGTTTCTACTGAGTGGAACGGTTCAGGTTGGTATGTATTTTTTTGAGTTTCCTATTTTGAAAAGTGCCAAAATAACCAGCCCTAACTGTTAAAATGCAATGTGATGGCTAGGGTGTCCATTTGCGGGGGCCAAGGGTCCATTCAGACCTTTTTCAACAGTTTTATAATAACTTAATTTTAATTGTCACAATTACCATTTCTAAATGGCAAGGCAACCAAATCTAAGCGACCTGCATATGTCTGTTACAGGTGGATTTCAAACTCAGGACTCTGTCCTGTGCAACTCCTTACCAGCAGAGCTAACGAGGGTGACAAGTGATTGTGGCGGATTTTCTGTTGTCTCTGGCCATAAAGAATACACTATAAAACCGATGCTGCGTACAAAATTTGACGGACTGTGGACATGTCTGGGTTAGACAGTCAGCTGTCGCTCAGGCGAGCGAAAAACATCACTCCCTTGCGATCGGTGTCACTACCCCACGGAGGTCCAGGCAAACGCCTACAGTCTATTCTTATACAAAACTTGCCGAATTGTTGAGACAAATAGCCACAAAGCGAGCAGGAAAAAGAGAGCTGCTGGATATCTTCCATTGTTGTCTGTTGTGTTGCGTTCAATGTCGTACGGTACTGTTCACATGCCTGACCCAGGGCTTTAACATTCCAAACTTCACTGTACCAAACTGAATCATTCAATGAAGGAAACATCATATGTGACACAGGTCTGTTCATATGTGACCATTTACCTGTTCTGTAGCTGAGCAAGTTCTGCAGAATCCTCCGACTGCTGAAACACACAGAACATGGCGGTGACTCGAGGAGGTAAGGTAATGTTCTAAAGTCGACTCTCAGTGTAGCTCAGTGAGAGGTGCACTTACCCGGGTGTTCTTCAATTGTACCATCTCTTCTTTGAGGTTGGTAAGTTCCTCTTGAAGTGATGTGATAAGACTGGCATCCTCACTAAAAGGACACAGTTTATTGATTTATTTGGTGGACGGGTGATGGATGGCTGGAGAGATTGATGCACACACAGACAGTGAAAAGCAACATACCTCTTATTTCTTTGCTCCAGTTCAACTATAGTGTTCTCCTGAGAGAAGATAATTTGTGATTAGCATGAACACTTTCCTCATCATCGTATAAATAAATCCTTTCTTTGGCAATCTTAGAAGTGACCATGTTAAGTAAGGGATTGAACCAAGGACATCTGCAACACTTACGGCAGCTTCCTGTTTTGTCTGCAGTTGCTTCAGTTCCTCGTGAAGTGTGCTCATCTGGCTCTCTCTCTCCTGAAGGCTGCAGAGGGGACACAGCGTTCAATAAGTCAATAAAAAAAACCCAACGCATTTGGATCTGATGTTGACGTAGATGGAAGGATGACCAAACCCTTACCTGAGCTTTAACTGTTCCAGTTCTGCAGCATTTACCTGCGGAATTGAGAATAGCAAAAATCCTTATGGGTGACTTCCTGAGCTCAACTGACTTAGCCATTAGAGATACATCGAACAGAGTGTGTCCTACCTGATTGTCCTGCTCTAGGTTTTTGTTTTCACTGGCCTCCAAAAGTGAGGTGATGGAGGCTAACTGCTGTACAAGCTGGCCTTTCTCTGTCTGTGCTTCCTCCATCTGGGCAGTGAGGGCATCTACCTGTGCAGAACGCTCCTTGACGTCAGCCTCCAATTTCTCAGCATGCACTTGAATTTCTGCAGAGGGGGAAAAAAAAAAGACATAAAGGTTTGTAACTTAAAAGTATGAAGATGCTTGGTTAGTTCCTTTGTTTCCCAGTCACTGACCTGAAAGTGTGCTGCTGTCCTGGTGGGCCTTGTCCAGGGTGACCTGCAGGCTGCTGTTTCTACTTTGTGTGGTTCTCAGCTCTTCGCTCACCTCCTCCAGCCTCCTCTGTGACGCCTGCTCACTCTCTGCGTGGCTGGCCTGACAAGAGAATAAGAGAGTGTCAAACAGCAGAGGGTGTTTTAAGACTCACTATAGAAGTTTACTTAAAGCCAGGGAGTATCAGTGCTTGTGGACCAGGTCTTACCTTTGGTAAGAAACTTAAAAAATATACATTTCACACATTTATTGACAGCTACATATGTGGCAACCAGAAAAGCTTGAAAATATCTGGTAATTTGGATTTTTAACACTAAACCTTGGAAAAAAGACACCTTTCATGATTTGAGCATGTTTATCACATAGTGTACTGATGGCACAAGCTATTGCACAATGTGTTTGAGAGATTGTTTGACTGTCAGGAAATGCTGAGTCAGCTTCTCCAAATAACCAATAAATCTACAAACCAACAGCAATCAATTAAATCATATGGTCTAATAGCAAATATGGGGGGGGGGGGGGTTATGATGTGAGGCAGGAATGTACTGGAGACCTTAAAAATCATTGAGCAGTGGTGTCAATGGAATTGGACTCTTCCTGCTTTTTTTTTTTTTTACAGCCAGTTCCAGAAGGCAGGAATGGAGAGATGTTTGGACACGCACACATTCCAGCTGTTGCTGTGAAGCCTTTTCCCTGCAGCCTCATTATTGTATGGCTGCATTCCGGCCAAGCCCTGAGCTCTGTGATTACACGTACCTTAACATGAGAGGGGTTTTGGGGGAAAGGTGGTAAATATGTAGTCTTGGATTTTACAGAGGCCATAACTAAAGGCAGCTTAAACATGAAGGACCATAAAAAGGAAAAAGATGAAGATCCCCCCCCACCTCCATGTGAAAACTTGATCATATTTAATACATTTTGACAAAATATAGTATTCCCAAAGGGCAGGCCAACCTGCAGCAGGGAGAGTTGCTTCTCAGCTGTGGAGACCTTGGTCTCTAGCCCTTTCCTGATGTGCTCAGCAGCAAGCAGACTTTCTGTCTTCTCTTCAAGTTCCTTGGTCAACTTTGCACATTCCTGACGCAGCTTGGCCAACTCTGCATTTTGTCTGAAGGCAGAACAAAAAAAAAAGAGGAAAAAAAAAGGAGAGACACAGAGAGAGTGAGGAAAACATCTAAAAAACATACAATAAGCCAACCGTCTGGTATAACATACATACCTCACAATGTCTAACCTGTTCTTTCACTCATGACAATATTATCAATATGAAAAGCTGAGTGCTTATTACGCTCGTCAGTTATTGTTAGTGTCTAAATTGGGCATGATAAAACCTGAATAGAAACATCAAATTAAGAGAAATGGAAAAGATGGCATATCGACACCATGTTAGATTTATGAAGATCAATGGAACCAGAATTAGTGAACCAGCAGCAGTGGATGGAAAGTACTCATTATAGCCTAATTTCTCAATAGTCAGTAAACACTTACAATACATTTTCATGGAAACCAGCCTACTGTTGCAGGGAAAAGACTCACTTGCTCTCAGCCTGACTAGTGGCTTGGTTGAGGGCATCGCGGAGAATGGAATTCTCCTGCTGTAGTCGGACAAGCTGGGCACTGGGGCCTTTTTCCAGCTGGTCTTGCAGACTAATGACCTGGAAGAATAATCATTAATTTTTATTGTATTTTTTTAGTAAACTGAAACTAAAACTAAATGAACTTTAGGAAAACTAGAAGACCCAACCTTTGCATTGAGGCTCTGTGTCTGGCCAACATGGTCCTGATAACTGGCTTGCATGCGAGCTTTTAGTGCTATCATCTCCTGCTCCCTCTTACTCAGCTGGGAACTCAGCCTGGTCTCGACACTGGCCACCTTGGACTTTTCAGCAGACAGTTCCTGAAAAAAAACAGACAGCACGGGCAGAAAGCAGAGTTTCAGACTCACCATTTCACCGAGTGACTTATCTCTACTACTATTGTCAGACGTTTGGCATACAATGTGGATTTGCACACATACAGTTCAGGACTAAATTACATCACACCAATTTAAGAATATTAATCACCACCTGGACATCAACCTTAATGTTTACATTATACACACAAGTCTGAAAAACACACACATGACAGGGGTAAGCAATATCATGCAAGGTGGACTGTAACTTTTCATCCACTGCCACCTACTGGCTGAAATAGATATTACATGAGATATGTAACATATTATGTAAAAGAGTGGGATATCATGCAATTGAGAGGACAGAGGCCCAGATGACATAATTCATCTGTGTTCAACTAAGATTGTATGTCTTTATTGTCATAGTATATTTTCACACCATGGTTTTAAGAATGGCCATAGCAGATGATGTGTTGTGGCATGAGTTACTTACCTTGGTGAGTTCTCTCAGCCGGTTCTTTGCTGCTGAAGCGTCCTCTTGCTCTGTCGCCAGTTGCTTCTCCCTCTCCTCCAGCTGTTTCTTCAGGACGGCAACTGGGTCTCCCTTCTGAGTGGCCTGAAAACAAAGCACGCAGAAAGACAGAAAATAAGCGACAAACAATGAGTCCAAAAGTGCCTTTGCTCTCCGGCTAATCTCGTCTTGTGACTGTTTCAATGACACCGTCAGCAATTTCTCGTACCGTGTGCCAGGTGTCCTGAATGATGCCAGTTTTCTCAGACAGGATCTCGATGAGCCGATGAGCCTCTCGCTCAGTGAACACCATGCTACGGACAGTGGACACCAGGGCCTTGTAGGGCAGGTGCAGTGGAGGATCAGCAGAATCCACTGCCGTCACTGAAGAGACAAACACAAATCATTTAATCTTTAAAGCAAATACAACGCATGATTTCAAAGCTAATTTAACGGCCAAAAATAATCTTTAAAAGCCAGGACAAGAGCGAGGTTCGCTGTCCCAGAGACGAGACACAGCAACCTCGCCATTTTCCAGGATGGCAAAAAAAAAGAAGATGATTAGCACACACTGTGGCAACACTAGGCAGAGCCAAGTCTCAGGCAAGGGAGAACTCCACTCCCACCTTCACCCCATTGTCAGGGTACTGAGACCCTTTGTCAGCAAACAAAACAGGGCAGCTTTGTTCGGACAAGCTGGCCTGCTCTATGCCCTCCAGAGCAGAGGGCCACATAGTATCCACCATCATCGTTGGCACGACTTTCCACGGGTAAACAAATAGATGTTTATCAGAGCTGACAAGGGTATTACTGCCTTACCCGGCGAAACGCAATTCTCGTCATTTCCTTTTTAACAATGACACTTGACGCAACTATCAAGAAACTATAGTGGCTTTGATCTTACATGCAGACATGGAGCTGCAGGGAAGTACAGTTTATAGCCACATGGATAAGGTAGCAGTATTGTGCATCAAACAAACAATACATGGTTGAAAAGGGCTAATCAGTTTCGATGGGGTTGTCAACAACACTGCACAATATCAACTGAGAGTTGCGCCCTTCATAGTCTTGGTTATGCAGACTAGAATCTTAAAGAAGTGACCTTTGTGAACTATTCTCTACCCAACACAAAAAGTGCCATATAAGGGAGTCACAAGATTTATTAAATAAAATATCTTAAACATGTACAGTAATAACTGAAAAGTGGTAAGAAGATAACATCTGCTTACCAGGCTCACCCTTCTTCTTAGAGGACTTCTTCTTGGGTTCCTGAGCTTTTGCCGTGACAACAGGGGCTTTCTGTGACTCCACTGGAGGCACCGCCATCACCGGGACATCTTTCGTGACAGTCTCCAGGACGGTCTTGCATGGAGCAGATGAGGACTTGGCTGGGGCTGTTACAGCCTTTGCTGATGTAGGGGCAGATTTGGCTGCAGCAGAGGCTTGCTTGGCTGATGCAGGAGGAGCGTCAGATTTGGCTGATTCAGGAGGAGCAGCAGCAGATTTGGTTGATGCAGGAGGAGCAGCAGGGGCAGATTTAGCTGATGGAGGAGCAGATTTAGCTGGGGCTGCTGCAGCCTTTGCGGGTGCAGGGGCTGATTTAGCCGTTGTCGGAGCAGACTTAGATAATGCAGGAACAGCTTTGGCTGGGGCAGTTGTAGATGCTGGGGCATTTCCTTTTGCTGGGTCAGAAACAGGGGCTTGGCCTGATGAAGAGACAGCAGATGACTTAACTAATGCTGGGGCAGACATAACTACAGCTGGCTGGGATGAACCTGGTTCAACCTTAGCCACTTTTTTCTTCTTTTTGTCTTTTGGGGACGGTGCAGGTGAGGGCTCAGCAGCGGGGCTTGGTTCGGCAGCAGCCTTGGGCTGGTTCTCTGCTGGCTGAAGGGCTGCGACTGGCTTGACCTCAGGGGCAGGGGCAGGCGCTGGGGCAGGGGCAGGGTCTGGGGCTGGGGCTGCAGCAGTTGCGACAACTGGGGCAGAGACGGGTTCAATGACCACATCAGTGTCAGAGGCCTCTTCAGTTTTTTCCTGCTCTGGGATTTTTCCATTGGGTTTTTCGTCTTTCTTCTTTCCACGGCTTTTCTTCTCAGATATTTTGTCCTTCTTCTTTTTGTCAGAGCGACCAGATTGCGTCTTACCCAACTCTCTTCGTTGCTTTGCCAGGGCCTCCTCATAAGAGGTCTCTTTCATGGAGAAGGAGGAGACAAGAGCAATCCCGACAGCCGAGATTACCATGAATCCACCAAATACCATTATACCGAGGGTCTGGGGGTCATAGATATCCATTGTACAATTTTAGTTATCCTAAAAAAAAAGAAAAAGATTGGGGGAAAACAGTCAATACAAACTGGAAATACAAATGTAGACGCCCAAGAAAGACATTTATACAGTAATACAGTATATGCCAAAAAACAAAAACAATGATCTGTGCCTTGAGAAAAAACCTGACAGCTGCTGTAGTAGTAAGAGCAACTGATTTGTGGCCAGTTCTGCACAGCCAAAGCATTTACCTTTTGTGGCCTCTAGGTGTCTCAGTTTTCTCCATAAACCTATGCCTTGTGGCTGAATACATAATGTACACTTGCACATCTTATCAGCAAACTGAGCAAAGCCCCCCCTGATAAGGCCTCCTATCAATGGTCAAACATATGATGACGTGGCTCTAAAACACTTTCGAAGTTAAACCACTTACGAAGCTTAATTTTGAAATCCAACACAAATTGCTTTTGTTGTACAACCACTGAATTAACACTAATACACAGCAGCAAACAGCTAATAATTGAAACCTACCGTGAGCAAAATCCTGTAAGAAACATGACTCAAAACCCTGGCATTTAAATAGAGACATATTATTCATAGCATTTATTAGTTTATTAATTTGCAGATTAGAATAATAAACCCGGAATACACAGAATACAGTTAAATACAGTGGCTGTATTATTCTAGTTACATTACACACGGAGGTGTACAAAAATTTTAATATTGCCTATTCTCTTTGCTGCAGTTGCTGCCCAAATGAATATTAAACAAAGACCAGTGGAGAAAAAAGGTTAGTGAGCAAATCCATGAATCACTTCCTACTCACAAAAGCGACAACAAATCATAAAATGATCAGAGCTATAATTTGTTGGATTTGTAAAAGATTTTATTGCATATGTGAAAGCGAGTGAGGATAAATCAGGGACTTATCAGCATGAAACAGGAAATGCATTTGAGGTTAGAAAGAGTTAGTGCATAATATGGCTTGTGGTTAGCATTAATTTCATGGCCTGCAAGTCATTCTTTCAATTCTGCCTTTAAGGTTCCTAAAAATATCATCCTGTCACAAAATAGAATGTATAGCCTGTAGGGGTGGTGGGGGGAGTTGTCTGCAGGGGTTAGTTTTTTCTGTCAAATAAATCCTTGTTTATGGGTTCAAATCAGACACCATTCAAATGCAAAGGGAAGGGAACATATGTGATGATGTGTTCAACTGCCGGACTACTTCAGAGCAGTTGAAACAAGAGTCCAGAGTCCCTGTTCACTGCAGGGTCTGAGAACTCCAAGTGAAAAAGGGGAAGAGTTTGTTCGGCCTCCTGATCTGAGATGTGACACTCCACTCAGACTATGAAAAAAAAGACATCCTCATATGAGAAATAAATTAGGCTGACTCTTTCCTAGATATACTCTCTTCAATATATCTGGCTTTCATTCAGTGGCAATTGGGTGCAATAAATAAATGATGATCTTCATCAAAATTTGAGAGATTAATAGTGCCAGCCAAGCCAATAAAGTTAATTATATGCGTACTGTAGTTTTTCCCATTCAGTGGATGTAAATTAAGTTCCAGTTCTTCAAGTCTTGGTGTTGAACACATTTGTAAAAACATAAAATATGAACCACGCCCATTCTTAATTCCACACTTTAATACATGCGCAAAACAAATGGAGTTTATTAATAAAAATCAATCCAGTGTCATTTTTTTTTTTATTAGAATCGAGAGAAACTGAAAACAGGCCTTGGCGACTTGTGAGACATCAGGGACGACGTTCACCGTTACACTCACGAACATGCTAGGAACAAGACTGTGATTGATTTCACGTAAAACTATTTGATTTACTTGCAGACTATAGCGTTGAAGCTAACACTGTGAATCAATGAACTTGGCGAGCGACGTGCACTTACTGCTATAAAGTGTCGCGTTACGTAACGACAATTGCACTTTTAACAGCTACAATAAAGCAAAGAGCTAGTGAGGAAAACACATCTATAACAATGTTCGATAACTTTAAACTGTTTTTCTCTCTCTCTCCTATAGTTGAGACTCAACAAGAGTTAGCTTTCCTGGCTAGCTATATCGCTTAATGAATAAAAAAGAAAACATTCCGAGATTGGCAGCATTTACCTCGCCGGTGATGTAGCTGCGTCTGTTTGCCGCACAGGGAGAATGGAGAGAGGGCTCGTGAAAAGCTTCGCGCGGTGGATGAAGTGACTTCTGCACAAAGCTACACCTATTCTGTCCAGCTATTCAGCTAAAGTTGCCTCTTTTTTCCACTGGTCTCCCTCCCCCTTACTCCGCTGGAGAATCCGTGGTCTGCTGTGAAGTCGTGGCACTTCGAGCTGGCCAGACGTATTGGCCCCGTGCCCCACATAGCTACCGCGGACCGACAGCGCCTCTGATTGGCTGGAGTGTCCTCGAGCCGGAAAGTGAGCTCGACGGGAGTTGTAGTTTTTTACATGGAGCAACAAAAAACATATGAGTCTGAGTTTTCAGTCAAACAAAGGTGGTCTGTTAGGGGGGGGAAATAACACATGTACTCAATTGAAGCGAAGAGGAGATACTTTTAAAAATGACATTTGACATCTTTCGTTAAATACATGTAGTTGTTTTTAAACACACTGTGTTTTAAGTGTTTTGTGTTTTTTTTTTTTTACAGTGAGTGCGTTTACATACACAATACAAAAAAACGATTAGTGGCAATGATCGGGTAAATGGAATAAACCGTTTAAAGGGACACTGTGTAGTATTTTTGGGTTTAAATTACCCAAATTTCACGTTTTTATACATATTATGTGCTCCTGCATTGTCTAGTCGCTGTATAATAGTTTTTGTTTCATTTTCGTAGTGTTTCAAAAAGTCATGTTAAATAACATGGTCGCGGGCCGCGGTTGCATAGCCACTGTTAGCAGCGAGACGCCATGTTTCTACCGGAGCCTGTAAGGACAAACGCGAGAGAACAAATCAATCGTCTCTTTACTTGTAGCAGAAGTCCCGCCTCCACTCTCTCCGCTTCGTCTGCTACGGCCGCGGTAGCTCGCCCTCTCCCTCGCCTCACGAACCTCATCTGCTGACACGGAGAAAGACGAAGAGGACGACATTTGACCAGCTGCAGATACCGTAGCGCTCAGGGAAGTTAGGGGGTGAGCAGAGCAGCAGTTCTTTGTTGTAAATTTCAGCCTCTCCTCTAGATGGCACTATAAACTACTTACTTCACCTTTAAGGCACATTATGTCAAACTCAAGGCCCTGGGGGCCAGATGTGGCCCGCCACGTCATTTTATGTGGCCCACGAGTGGTTAATCTGGCTTAAAAATCTGTGTTAAAATAGGTCTATGCTGCTTTAAGGCGTGCGTTGACCATAAACTACATTTCCCACAATGCATGGCGATTGCGTTACCCGCAGAGTGACGGCATCACCATCGCGGACCAGGTTACATCTATAATGCATCATATTTGTAACTTGAATAAGTAATAAATACAGAATGTTATTAAGCAATATGTAATGGAGTAGTTACCTTTATTTCACATTATATTTGGTTACATTTAGTTACATTTATTCTGTATGACAGTTACAGCTGGCCCTTTGAGGGTAATTATTATGCTGATGTGGCCCTCCGGTTTGTTCCATTTACATGAGCACTTGAATAACCAGATAACTACAAAAACCTGATAACAACTGCTTTTTTAGTGTGCATGTAAACGCACTCATTGTCAAATTTGAAGTATCAGCGAGTATGGAGTATAAGCCAATTACAAAACACAACAAGAATTAATGCAGTTAAACAGCTTTTTGCTGCAAAGGCAAGAGTGCTGACCACTACACCAACCGTGGGGCCACTTATGGTC
This sequence comes from Microchirus variegatus, assembly GCF_963457635.1. Taxonomy (NCBI): domain Eukaryota; kingdom Metazoa; phylum Chordata; class Actinopteri; order Pleuronectiformes; family Soleidae; genus Microchirus; species Microchirus variegatus. Next base: position 16,258,536 of record NC_139812.1, on the reverse strand, counting down.
ACACATATTTCAGGAATTATTTTGTTGTTCCCAATACTCTTGTAGCTCTTAATATGATATGAGACGATACTACTTTGTCAGAAATTTTCTGGAGCAGGAGCTTACCATGCAAACAAAGAAGACTGACATCCTTTCTTGCATGTAAAGGCCATCATAATTCCCTGACATGCTTGGGAAAGATAAGGGTGGGCGGAAACTCTTCTGGTATGTTCTGTCCATCAAAAACATTCATTCATTCATTCATTACTATCCACCTCTGAACTTAAGTAACTTATCTTTAAGTGAATCATATCATCATATCCTCTACATACAATGACTGGCATCCTCTTCTAAATTAAAATATCGTTCTGGGTGTTTTTATCAATAATACACACATTCTTTACCATCATTATTGCATTATCGTTTGCATTTGTTTGTTTCCACTACTGGAAAGGGAAGATAATAGGAGTCAAAGGATTACAAGGCAACAGACCTCCGAGAAAAGAGCATCATTAATTCGCCACAACTAAAAGGCCACGTTGCAAGATAACATTATTGGCACGAGTTCTGACTGTCCTTCAAACTACTCCGGCTGTTTTTAATGCCTCCCAAAAAAACGATCACAGCAGCACTGAAATGGAGCTTCTGTGCAATGACAACGGATCATTTCTCTGTGCATTTGTGGCTCATTTGTCTTGTAGATGGAGCAAAACGACAAAATAGTGGCCAGCACTGTTGCCTCACAGCAAGATGGTCGTCATTTATTTGCATGTTCTCCACATGTGTGCGATCTCTGGCTTCTGCTCACAGTCCACAAAAACATGCAGAGGTTAATTGGACTCTCTCTGAACACACTCTGAAGAGTGTTCATCTTTGTGTGTTGGCCCTGCGATGGACTGGTGATCTGTCCAGGGTGTACCCTGCCTTTTGCACGGTGTCAGCTGGGACATCCATGCATTTCATTTTTTATTTTTCTTTGCAAATTCTGTTGCAATATTTCACACTTTTTTTTCCAACTTTGAGATGTGAGGTTTTTCGTTTGTGACTTTCCAATAGCACCCACGACCCTCGTGTGAAGGATAAAGCAGTAGAAGACGAGTGTTAAAACGACGTGAACTCACTCACAGCATGCATTCCTGTACACTACTATAGACATACATGTACAGTACATACAGTCACTCCCAAACCAGATCTCTCTCAACAGAACCAGTCTACCTGACATGTGGCATGCTCCTTCCCTTTTCTCACACTGACTGTGCTCTCTCCCACCTGCTGAAAGTTCAGCATCGGCAATATTTGCTCACCAAACTCGCTCTTGCTCTAATATTTGCATTCTGTCATCGTCAAGATGACAATCGGCCTTTTTTACCTATAGGATAATCCAGCTGTGAAATAAAACCAAAATACATTTGAAGTACTTGTGTTGTGAAAAGAGGTTAAATGATTGTCTCTGCATTGTCTGTAGATCATGTGGATTATATACTCATTATTTGAGCGAAAAAATTCAGTATTTGTATTAGGTGCCTCAAAGCAAATAAGTGAGCAGGGCAGGCTACACTAACCTAGGAAAGGTTTGGCCAAAGCATGAAACTCACAAAACCTTTGGTCATTTGAGGGTTTTTTTTATTTATTTTTGTTAATGGCAGCATTTCATTAGCCAGAAGCTGCGATTCCCTTCAATATAACATTTATTATTACACGATTTGTGACTCGACTGTTAACTAATGCTCACTCAAACTGAGAAGCATGTTTGTACTTAAACACAGCGTTAGAGATCAGAGAAACGAGAATCCCACATGTCTTACTTTGTTGATTTTGACTGAAACAACATTCGGAAACAGTGCTGTGATTGTATGTGTTTGTGTTTGTGTGGGTATCCTGGTGCCAGGACTTGTATTAAAGATCTCAATGTGTGATGGCGGGAAAGTGAACGTGCTGGTATTGTGTCTTTACAAATCGTGCAAGTTCAGAAGGTGGACACAAAAAAGGCCAATGTTTGGGACAATGTTTGTTAAATCTGTAGCAGTGAGCAAATGTTGGCCGATGTACACCAGGAAGCAGCGTCCTGTACTGTTTCACTAAGGAAGCGCTGACAGTTTAGTTATGCTGAAAAGCAGAGCAGGTGCACTTTACTAGAGTGACTCCCCCTCAGAGTTCATGGTTTCTACTCGAGCCACTCATCATGCTTCATGACTCCCAGTTTCTCTTCGAGAGTTCTGTCTGTACTTATCATGACGTCTCAGCTGAACTAAGGCTTCACAAGCTCAGTCAGCATGAATAAGATGTTTGATCGCCACGGTTCGCCCGTCCACCAAAAACAACCAAAGTGGTGAGGGACACTTTCATATTTGCTCAGCAGATGAAAACACATCTGATTAACTCACAAATGTCCAGGCCTGTTCATGTTGTGTGTGTTGAGTGATCTGATCAATGATTTCGACACCGTAGTACAAATACTGTTGGATTAATTATTAATGGCTGATCAGTGATAATGTCTCTAAAAGCGGTCACATGTTAGATCTATTAGAAAATCTCCCTTTGCAACATATATTTAAAGCCTGAAACTTAGTGTGAGTGAGTGTTTGTTTGGGGACATAAGATTATTTTTTTGATGAAAGTCTGATTTGTTCCGAGTAAATGTGTGTCTGATAGTTCTGTGATTCACAGTGATACTATCAGTGTTGTAATGCAAATACTTTGTTACTCTACTTAAGTACAAAATTCAACACGGTAGTATACAGATACCTGTAGATACTACCTCGTTGGTACTGGTCAGTATCAATATAGAGCACATGTGTCAAACTCAAGGCCGGGGGCCAGATGTGGCCCGCCATGTCATTTTAAGTGGCCCGCGAGTGATTAATTGGTCTTAAAAATCAGTGTTAATATAGGTCTATGCTGCTTTAAGGGGTGCGTTGACCATAAACTACATTTCCCACAATGCATGGCTATTGTGTTACCCGCAAAGTGACGGCATCCTCACTAAAGATGTTTAGCAATATGTTACGGAGTAGTTACCTTTAGTTTACATTATATTTGGTTCCATTTAGTTCCATTTACTCTGTATGACAGTTGAATCTGGCCCTTTGAGGATAACCATTATGCTGATGTGGCCCTCAGTGAACATGTGTTTGACACCCCTGATATAGACCTTTTCTAGTTCTGATGAGCTGCTTTACACGATATTTTAACCATTCATCCATCTTTCATACATATTCACACACTGTGACATGGGTTTAAGGGTCTTGCTCTAGGACACACATAGACGAGCAGAGGCAGGAATTGAACCCACAACCTTCCAGTTGAAAGACCACCACTGAGCTACCATGGCTCAATCATAACTCCTTACTTTAATACTTTTACTTCTAAGAAAAAAAAAGTACATTTAGCAGAAAGCTACTTTTGATAGTTAAGTCCAGTAAATGTCATAATAGCTTAAGACTTTTAATATGATTAAAAGTGACTTCAACTTCTACCAAAGTCATTTTCTGGTAAGATGAAGCATCACTTTATACAAGAATGCTAACTAAGAAAATATTTTTTATTAGGTTCCCAAATAAATTGGCAATGTTTTTTAACTTAAAGATGCATTTACACATTACACATACATTTTAAATAATGTGGATTAATTTGTCAAGCAAATATAGTGGAAATGTCTGGTTTACCTATCAAAAAACAGAAAGGGCAGTTAAACAGTCAAGAAACACTATCATATGCACAATTTCACTCTTATCACAATGTATATTGCTTGTGCTATGTGTGGATTTGTTGAGTTCTGGTGAGAAAAAAGGATGCTGAATAGTCTCTAAAGTGATTTGCTGCAGATTATTCTTAAGGCCATGTTGCTTAATTCTGCTCATAAAAGAAGACATGGCGTGTGCATTTCGGTTGTGGTCATTCCCATGAGCACCCTGGCATTTCCTCAAAGCTTACCTAAAACACCGCACTGTTCCATTCCAGGACGAACTGTGGTCAATGGATTTAACACAAACACACATTCAGCTGTGTTTAAATTCAGTACAGTAGATAAGACAGATGCACGCTGCCATCTAGAGGTAAAAAGGGTTATTTGTTTTCACAAGCAAGTAGATGACTGAGTATGTATCGTAGGAAACCTCTAACAAACGAGTAACAAAAATCTAACTCGGGAAAAATATTTATTGAATGCCATTATTACAAATTTATAAAATACCATCGGGTAGGAAAAGCATGGTGTTGAGGACTTCACAAGGTTGGAATCCATTAGAAATACATTCAATTTCATATAAAAAACTATAATGCATTTTAACACTCCAACGAGTCTGCTCATAATTGTAAAGTATTTCTTTTTTAGTGCATTTTTCTTGTGTGTTTTTTTTATTATTTAGAAGCTCTGGTAAAAATATATCAGGTCAGATACACGAGAGCCTGTCATTAACAATTTATAATGAAAAGAAGACAAAAAGGAAATAATTACAAAGTGAAGAAGAAAGAGTGAAAAGGCAGAGCTGGTTGGGGTAAAGAAGAAACACAGCACGTGGTTATTGTGTGTCCTCTGTGCAAATGTGCAAAGACAAAAGCACTATTGCTCAAATAGTCCATTATTTGACTTGTTCTACAAATCTCTTGCTGACACCTTCTGACATTCAATCATATTTGCAAAGCTAATGTGCATCTATGATAACTATGGATCTGAGGCCATCTCTTACAAATAAGAACCAATTCAACTGTCTGCTCCAGAGGTGAAATGCAGCTATGTTTGGACACTTGATGATCTGACTTCTAAATGGGTGTTTTACCAACACTGTCATTTCACAACTTACCAATGCAAAGCACAAATGAGTCTTTCTTTTCCAGGCAACAAAAGCTGTGCTTCCTTAAAACTGTCAAATTAGCGTTTAAGCATATAAATCATACAACGCAGGTTGTGTCTATGCAAGAAAAAAGCCTCTCTAAGCCTTAAAAAAAGTATTTACATGAGGGAAAAGTTCAGAGTCCAAATTCATGGTGACAGAAATGAATGTAAAAAGGGCATGGTTTATATACTATGTGTATAATGTGAAAAGAAGAATTAGGAATTACCAAAAAGGGAAAAGTCACCTCTGATTGTGCTGCAAATATGGAAGACGTGAATGGTGGTAGCCTCCCTCACTCTCTGAGGACATTAACAGTGAGTTCGACTTCCATAAATAATGGAAAAGGATGGACCACAGACCAAAGGACAGGGGGCTCTGTAAACATGAAGACATTCTGCTCACAAGACACTTGGTCGTGTGCAGGGCTTGAAAGTTGTATCCAACCCCTGGATGGGAGGAGGTGGGTCTCAAATGTGTATTCATGTCCATGCAGGGACCCCAGGGATGCCAGGTTGCTTTTTTGTTATGACTATCTGGTCATTTGGCGATGACAGGACAGGACCACTCAAAAGAAAACATGTCAGTTACTCTTGAGCTGGTCAATGCATCCCTGCAATAGAGCCACATTGTTCTGTGGAGAAAGTGACAAGAGATATAACATTATTGCCAAGTGCAAGGGTCCTGGTTCATGCATTCGCTTTGTGAATAGAACTATGCAACATTATTGTCATGCTGCATCCTTCTCCTAAAAATGAGCTGTCAAGCAATACTATCAGAACTGATGCAGCTGTGGGCATGGCCATGAAAAAATGTTTAGTTTGGGCAGTTTTTTGAGAAGCAGTTATCACTTTCCATGGGAATTTTTATGTTTTCAGTCATACCCCGACCTGTCTTCACCCGTCTCGCTTTACTAGCGCAATGTTGCGGAGCTAACAGGCTTAATCAGCACTGTAAACTTAGTTGACAATATTTTGAACGTAAGGGACATTTGTTTATATTTACACATTTCAGTTTTACAATAACCTGACAACAAAGTATGAATGTAAATCTCCTGCTGCATCGTGTACTCACCTTGGCATGTTTTATTTCAAGTTCAGCCATCTCTATGAGGTTCTTCCTGAAGGCCACGACACGCCTGCCCTTGAAACCTGTGAGCTCTAAGATGAAAACATGGTGCAGCATAAAGGATCTTGTTGTGCATACTATAAAAAAACATGTACATATCTCTTATATATGGATCTACATACCTCTCTTCCCGGATTCTGACAGTTTGTCAAATTTCTGCAGGCAGTGCTGCTGGTGCTCTTCTGCTTGGGCGATGTCCTTGCTTTTCAGTCTCGCCTTATCTAAAGCTTTGTTAGAGTTCTCATAGTCGGCTAACGCCCGGGCACGCCTGTATAAAAGGTCCTTAAAAGACATGGTCCAGATAGTTGAACAAAAATATATAAAAGAATAAACAATACAGATTATCTTCATCCGACAATGATTCAGATTATTACCAGCTTTACCAACTAACAGATGATAAACATCTCTCACCTTAGCAGCCTGGATGTCTCTCATGTAATATCTTAGCAACTCTGTCAGCTTCAGCTCCTGGTCAGATGCGACTCTTCCCTCCACTTTCTGCACCCAGAGGAAAAACAAGGCCAAACAGTACAGTAACAGTAGCTGCCACAAAAAAATCCAAATAAAGATGACACAATTTGTCGATATGAGGCTCTACTTACTCTGAGCTTCTCAAACAGGTCTGACAATTTCTCCAGGTGTCTGATGACAAATAAATATAAAAAGGTATGACCAGGAAATGCTGTAGTTACATCTTTAAGACATGTACATCACCCAGCACCTTGAAAGGTATTTAGTCCACTCACTTCTTGTTAGCTGTAGTATCTTCAGCTGAGAGAGTGTTTAGGGTGGCAGAAAGGTGAATGTAATCATCTGCAATATCTGAAATCAAACAAATTGAATATCTATCAAAAACAAATTCCAGATATGTTATGCTTGTTTTTGCACCACCCAAAAAGCAATTCACTACGTTAATATAGTCTACAACACATAAACATTTCCATACTTTTGTGTGCACGGGTCATTTTCTCGGCTTTAGCAGTGGAGTCTTTAATCTTGCTGAAGTAGTCGAGCAGAAATGTCTTCTCCTGCTCAAAAAAATCATCTACTTCCTGTGTCAGAAACAAACGGGAGACGTGTTAACAAAGAACAAGGCTACAACGGCTGAAATATTGTTAAACAAACAAAACCAGTAGATCGCGCAGATGACCCACCTTTACTCCTGAGATCAGGACCTCATCAGCTGACTTCACCATGTTTTTAAAGAATCCTCCAAACATTTCCTTAGCATTCTTTCTTCTCACACTCAGCTAAAATTAGAGAATGAAGAAAGAACAAATCAGAAATCAGAAAGAGAAAAGTGTGTATTCTTTGTTAGTTGTTATGTTGTGCAATAGAACCAAGTAATCCCTAAAGTAATATTTGTATTTATACCAAGTTCCTGAATCTTTTTACAATTCTGTCACTGTATGGTCCACAAATATATGTATCTTATGCTCTTTTATCACAGTGTTATGTACAGTAAAACATATAAAGCATTTAGCTCTGAGCCTAGCTCTGTAAACAAACACTTCTGCGACTCACTGACAAAGCCTGCACAGATATGTGTAACTGCTGATCACAGCAGGATGTATGTCATGTGCCACAAGCGTCCAGTAAACTCGACTTCCTCTCTTTCCAACGAACAACTTGGAAAAGGAAGTCAGCACATTATGAGGAACTCACATCCTGGTCATACTCTAAGAAAATCTGGAAGTTTCTGTCTTTGCTTAACATGGGGTGGGAGGACAATCTCTGCAGGAAGATTTCATGCACTTGGACTGTCTTCTTGAACACAGCCAGGTATTCACTGAAAAAAAGAAATCCGCTTTTGTAAAAAGGTCATGGCACTTTTTATATGATTCAATACAACATATTGATGTTTGGTTTGAAAGTCCCACTCACGCCTCCAGCTCTTGTTTCATTTTAGTGTACTCTTCTTTGGTCATTGTGGCTTCACCTTCCCCCAGTTTATGCATCTTCTCCCTTGGGCTCTCAAAGTCAGGCTTTGGGGGTGCAGGAGGAATCTAAGAATAACAAAGCAGGACATCATTTACTTTACATATTTGTAACAGCTTAAATAATCTCCAATTAAACTGCTTGTTTCTTTTTTTGAGCAGGAAAACATGAATTTAAAAAATGACGTGTTTGTTTTTCAATTTCTACTTTTCCCATGGAGTACACAAGTAACAATTTCACATCTTCTGTTTATGTATGTGAATCATGTCTGCAAGTAGGCCAACTCACTATCAGGCCAGCATATTCCTCCGTCTCAACCAGAGTGTCATGTAGCCAGATAAAGTCTTCATGCTGCCTGGGAACGGAGAATTCTGGCTTCTGAAAAGAGCTAAGAGTGGTCTGGGAAAAAAGATGAAATGTTAAGAATTTAAAAGGTTTAATTCCCTTATTGAACATAATTGAGGTTATGTTTTCTTTTCTCAATACAAACAGAGTATTACCTTTGTATGGACGGTAAACTTGACTTTGTCCCTTTCACAGAGAGCATCAGGAATGTCAATGAGAAGAGAGGCATCGTTGTTTAGATCCACAGACACAGAGCGCATCTAAGACGAATACACCACAGTTATCCAAAGTAGCATTCTGAATTCTAATGTATCACACGATTGTCCCCAAATTTTGTTGTATGCCATGGGTAAAGAATGTGACTATTTCACCCATATGCCATGTAAAGGGGCTACACATTGGTTCATTCACAGATATGTGAGAATACTTGTTGGAATACATATACATTTGTTTTAAGGCTCATCTAAGCATCTGGACTACATCATTAATGTTATTTGTTTTGCATCATTTTGGTTGGTTGGATGATTTGATAGTTACACTCTTGCCTCCTCCCTCCCAGGCACCTGAAGTTGCAAACTTGAAGTGCCTCCTGTTTTTTTGTTTTCTGTTAAATGCTGTCCCACTTTTCTTTTTTTTACACCACCCATCCACAGAAATGGATGGGTGGTGTAAAAAAAAGAAAAGTGGGACAGCATTTAACAGAAAACAAAAAAACAGGAGGCACTTCAAGTTTGCAACTTCAGGTGCCTGGGAGGGAGGTGCTGCAGGCAGTTACTGTTACATTGTGAAAGTTTGTGTCTTTACGTTGGTTAAAAAACATGTCTTATTCAATAGCCCCAAGTTATAATATGCTGTTTTATTGCCATTAATTCAGAGAGACATATTTTGAGAGCAACAGTTTGCTGTAATTCCTCTTTGACATGACAAAGCACACTCGATTATATCCTCCAAAATGGCAGAACCTTTAAAAAAAATAAAAAATAAAAATAAAAATAAAAATCATGCTGTATGTTAGACTACATGCTGGTAAATGTAGCTCGATTGTTGCAGTGTGTCAGTGCTGCATAGCTCCGTTTAACAGTCGTTTAAATGAAGTAAAGCATTCGTATGAAACCTTAATGCCACCCAGGCTGTTGATTTTCTTTACCATTCACCATTACACGATGTAACGCGTCCAAATAGCATTTTCTTACAGATTACACAACTCAGTTGTGACAGTTTAACTTGATCAAACGTCAGCTAGCTTTAGCCGCAAGCTAGCGTTGTATGGTCAGAAAAGTTAGCGGTGAATAAAATGCTACAGAGCAGACGATACTGTTAGCTTTGTCTACAGCAACGTGCGGTGAACTTAAGGTGCAATTTACACGACAGGGGCCAGTCGCCTTACCTTCTCCTTGCTGTTTTCGTCTAAAGTGGACGTCATATTGGGACTTAAATAGCAAGAACAGGCCAAACATCCAAATAATGAAACTGTGATAAACAACAGGAAGAAGTATATGGTCCTCCCTCCTCTAGCCGCCTGACGAGCTGTCAAGTCACTTTTCTATTCCGCCCCATCCTGGTGATGAAACATTAAATCCCGCCTTACGTGACATTTCACTGGACAATGTCAGTCCACGTAAGCTACGATTGGGTTTTAACACAATGAGTCACGTTACTTGTCCTTAATGCGGGCTTACTATGATAACAATTTCATTTCGACATAAATGTCACATGTTGTTGTCATATTAGTAATTAAAGACGGGAATACACACTTTTTCAAGTTGCGCCATACATACTGCTGCACCAAGCTTCTCGATCGTTTGTATCATTGTGTGCATGTGTGCATTTACTGATACACAATATTATACACGAGATAGACAAATGATCGGGTTCAAAGGAAAGTACATTTCAATTTATTTTAAAGGCAATGACGATGACAAACAATAATAATAATAATAATAATAATAATAAATATGTATTATACTAAGAAAAGGTCTGTAAATAAACAACCACACAACAAACCATTTAAATGTGGTATCTATTTAAATGAATGGATATCAGTTGTTGCCTATAATCTTTTGATTTTATATTCATAAATGTTAACACCAACATCCACTGTGGTTAAAAAATTAAATAATGTGAACGAAAGATGAATAAAGACAAAAAAAGGACAGAACGGAACCGTAAGTACTGCCGCCAAGTTTGAGACCCACGGTTGTATTTCAGTGATACACTGCATCTCATGAGAAACGTAGTTCGTAGTGTTTTAAACGCAGTTACGAATTCTCACCCCAGAACTACAACTCCCAGATCCGGAAGTTGGTGTAACAGCGGAGGCGCGTCGTTTAGAAACACAGGCATGTTTGTGTCGTTCTGTGACTCGGGGACATGTTGGGGCAAGTACCGACTTCAAAATGTGTGCTAAAAACTTTGAAATAGCTGTTTATATGTATTTAACCGTATAAACCTCGACATTAAGCTATCGTCTGTTGGCGTTTTTCGCGTGAGGGTCGCCAGAATGTTTATTCGTAATCATGTGATGTGTGTTGGAGGCATCCTGTACCAGTGCACCTCCCTCCCTGTGAGAAACTTCTCTGGCTGCCGATACCTCAGCTCCCCAAAAAGACGCAGCTCATACAGTTTAGCGGGCAGTGAGCGCTACTCCTCTCTCGTAAAGTCGGTCATGTCCTCGAGAGTCAGCTCCCAAACTCCAGAGACTCTTCTTGCGGAGGATGAGCACATCTATGGACGTGTAGTCAGGGCTCATGTGCCCTCCACAGTGTCCGAGATGAGGGAACCCAAATCCCTCCATCCTTTCTTGCACCATGAAAAGACCGAAGAAACAGACGAGGCAGAGCCGGGACCTCCGCTACGGATCGTTCTGAAAAGGGGTCAAGACAGGGCGTCAATACCGAGTGTGACGCGTGTTCTTCAGCAGACTCTTTCCTCTGAACAGATCTTCTATCTGGAGAGATGGAAGAAGAAGATGATTGCAGAACTTGGAGAAGATGGATTCAAGGATTACAGTCAAAGTAAGTCTGTTAACTTACAGCAACTGATTGTTTTTTTTTGTGTCTGATCCTAATCATGAGGTTAATTACATAGTTGTTGTGAATTCATGCTTGTGTGTGAGTCTAGTGACCTAAAATCCATACCATTTTTCCCCCAAACAGACTTATTTAGGCAAGGGAAACGTTTCCATTCAGCTTTGGATGACATTATGTCGATGGATGCAACACAGAAGGACGGACAGCTTTCAGACACACCAGCGCTTCCTCCTGACATTCAGGGTTACATGGAGAGCATCTCTCACATACTGGAAGATGTTAGTGCAGTGAGAGCTATTGAAAGCACCGTACAACACGACACTTTAAAGTATCTGGGAATTGTGGATTGTGTTGCTCGCTACAGGTACGTAAAGAGTCATTTTGCAGACACAAATAGACTGTGTTCATCTTCACTACAGTTTTTTTTTTCTTTACCCTGCAGAGGTGTGCTTTGTGTTATTGACTGGAAGACGTCAGAAAAGCCAAAGCCATTCCTGAGCAACACGTACGACAACCCCATTCAAGTGGCAGCCTATGCTGGGGCTCTGAACGACGACGGCAACTACAAATACCAGGTGTTCTATTGAGATGCACTGATCTTTCATTCCCAGAGTTTCACCCACGTTGTTGTTGTTGTTGTTATTTATTATTTAAAGAATGAATATAAAATCATTAATCTTTGTGATCAGCATATGTCAGACTAACAGATTGGTTCCTCCTGCAGGTTGACCATGGACTCATTGTAGTGGCCTACAAGGACGGCTCACCGGCCCACGCTCATCAGTTGAGCTCAGAGCTGATGCTGCAGTACTGGAACACTTGGCTGCAACGTCTTGAGAAGTTCACAGAACTGAGGTAAACCCATCAGATCATTATGTTGTTCCCCCCTTCCTTTAAAATACTGAATGTTCTGTTGACTCACATGGAAATGCTTTCATACTATTCACAACAGTAATTTCGTTCATTCAAATTCAACGTATAGTTGACTAATAATTGGTGAATCAAGAGGTAGAACATTTGAGTTAATGTACTGTAAAAAACAACAACATTATTAATTAAAATCATTAGTATTACAATTTACAAATTGAATGTAAGTTACAACTAGCACCAATGCAGCCTGGACAGTATGAAATCTGCTGCTGTTAAATGGGCACAATATTTACATTATGAATTCATCTTTTCATTACAGTTCCAGTCATGTGTCAAGTGCCTCTTCGCATAAGAAATGAGATGTTGAAGAGAGTTCTGTAAGTACATCTCAAAGAAGGTTCTGAACCCAAAGGAAATGTATAACCATGCTTACCATGCTGTAGGATGTCACACTTATCTCGCCCCTTTTCTGTGCTGCAAATGTGAGTTACTAGATTATTAGAAGCTCATTAGAATAAACAGAAAAGAAACGGCCTTACATTAGACTATCACTGTTGTCTTTTTTTTTCTGTGTCCCAGCTTAATGTATCTCCTGGTGGGAACTGTGGCACTAATGCTGCGTTCCAGAGCCCATCCAAACAAATGGGATGTGGGACTTATCCTACCTGAATTGTACTAGCTCCTACTTCAAAGCGTTCCAGCAATTGAAGTCGAATGTTAGAAAACATGGACGATCGCGGCGCTTTAGATTTATGTTTGAAGAGTCATTTTGACTGTCAGCAATTCAGTCTACTTCCATAAACCAGCAAGCCGTATATATGTAAAAGCCATACATATAACGTCATGAGTATACTTTTACGGTAGCCCTACATATCTTCATGCTAACGGATAACGACAACGACTTAATTTCACGCCATAACATGAACAACAAGTTGTGATAAAATTGCTGTGTCTAAAACAACTCTACACGCAGAAAAGTAAAGTTTATAGCCTATTCATGTGACTCCATGGGAGCCGCCATTATTCTCCGTCATTTTGGTGAAGGCGGGGTAGGTCGATCAGCCCCGACTTTGCGAGTAGGAGGTCCCACTTCGACAGTCATTCAAGTGCACTTTTTCTCGTTGGAGGTAGGATAAGTCCCACGTCCAACTGGTTTGGATGGGCTCTGGAATGCAGCAATAGTCAGACCAGTGTTGTATAGCTGTATATGTTTTAGTTGGACTATCACAGGTATTTGTTTTTGTTTTCTAATTAAGTATTGACTACTTGCATTTTATCTGATTTTATCTGAACGCCCTTAGAGGTCCAGTGTAAAGCCCATCGCTCTGGAGCTGGATGGCTTTACAGGACCATAAAGTGGATGAGGAGGATGTCCTGGAATTTCCTGTGGTGGACCATGGTGAGGCACGACATGATGATCCAGGTGAAGATGGAGGTGCCCAAATACTTAAACTCAAGTCAAAATCCCAAGCATGGAAAAAAACAACGGTGACAAAATCAGTAATTGAAATGAAACCACCCTGCCCTGTATGAGGGATCCTCAGTGAAGCCAAGGTTTTTAAAGAGCCTGTAGGAAATGATGCTCTCTTCCTCGATGAAGCAGTAGACTGGGTGGCCCTCAGCACTGAGTCTTTTAGCCATAGTGCTGACAAGAACTTTTGCATACCCTTTCCCTCTGTGCTCTGGTAGAGTGTGCAACATGCCCATGGCACAGTACTCGTACAACAGAATCCAGGACACCGGCTGATCCAGTTCATCAGTGATGCAGTATGATGGATAATTGCTAATGAAATGTTTAATGGTGTTGTAAGTCTGCTCACTCCCTCCAAACTTCCAGGTTTTATTCACCAAGTCAACATGGGAAAGGTCAAGGGATGAAATCCTTGATTCAAGATCACTGCAGGGAAAGAGACATTTATGATAGCCTTACTTAAACAGGAAAACTTAGACTTTCTTATACAGATTTTAGTGAAAAATCTTGTGAACTTTTAAGAGCGTACTTATCAACTGTTGGTGCGAGAAGATGGCTGCTGTCTGCCAAATACATGAGGTGAACCACATTCAACTGTCGAAACCTAACATCTCTCTCAGAAGACACTTCTTTAAGCATGGGTGCTTGGGACAAGTCAAATCCTGAAGTTAAAAAATAAAGATTTGAAAACATTTACCATATTATGAGTCAAATATACTTCAAATAGCAAAAGTGAAAGTATGCACTGCAGAAAAAAAAATTAAACATGTAGTTGCTTGTGACATATTCTTACTGTGATAATAAATATATTTTTTAACATTGTCAAAGTTGCAGAATTCTGTTTGTAATGTAGAAACCGCAAAGTGGTTCAACACATAACTCAGAAATGTATTGAAGCACAATAACTATTTATGCACAGTGTATTTTGTGTACTCTTTGTGTCTCTGTCCCACTGTATGATGGGGTTAATAAAGTATTCTTCATTTGATCAAACTGCATTTAGAGGATATTACACCACAGAGTTCTGTTGTGACAGTGCTCTCACCTCCTGTCATGAAATCTGAACTCCAGTCTAGTACATTCTCTTTCATCAGCATTTTTCTTAAAGCCTGTTCCTCAGTGCTGAAACATGCCACCCTTTTCCTGGACTCCAGGGGACCTTTGATCTGTGAAGTAAGAACAAGTATGTATATGTATCAAACTCATGTGGCACAGAAAAAAATAGCTTATTTCTAGTGAGATGAACTCACCTTAGGTTCAGGTCGGCAAATGATGACCTTAAACTTGGGCCATGAATCAACAACTACCTCCTGTGTAGTTGGTTTGTTCCTGTTTATTTTATAAAGGTATCCATAGACCTAAAAAAACAACAACAATCGAAATTCAAAAATTAGGACAGCAGTGGTTTACAGGTGTACCATAAATGCATGTAAGTTTAAATACCTTATAACTCTCAGGTAGATGTTTTAACAGAACTCCTTCTGCAATCTGCAGTTCGTCTTTGTTCAGGATCTTCATGTTTAGTTGGCGGAAGTTGACTGACTCACAAGTTACTCATAAGCAAACATCCAAGGCCTTGAGACTGAAAAACAACAACAACCGTAGCTTTCGCCGACCAAACTGCCGTCCTCGTCTTCCGTGATCCCGTATGAGGACACGTTTACCAGACAAGTTTCTTTTGTATTGTCTTGTAATTATAGACGTCGTATACCTTCTGCGGTTAGCGGTACGCGTGACGCGCAGTCAGCAGCTGTGCGTTAGCCTCTCGTCTCGGTGCCACGGTGACAGACACTCTTCTCCTGCACCCGTTTCTGCCACAACCATATCACAGCGCCTCGTGTCTTGTGCGTCACGGATGATTTTGGAGCCCAGGGAACCGTGCGAGGTTACCGACGAGCTGCCCTGTCAGGCCAGCCGCCTATAGCTGCGGGCGGCGCAAACATACGGCCCGCGGGCCAAAACCGGATCCACCAGTAGGTCCAATCCGGCCCACAGGATTAAATTTTTTTTTGTTTGTTTTAATTTTCATAAAATGCTATATTTTACAGTGTGAGATACCTGTGACTAAATAGTTTGTGCCTTTTGTTGATTCACTGTGATCACTACGCTTTCATGCACATGTGTAATTATCTTCTTTGCTGCAGTTACTTAAGTACAACATTAACGTATCTGCAATTTATTTATATTTCTGGCAATTTTTTACTTCTACTCCTCTACATTTCCTCTAACTGTCTTTGTTACTCATTACTACCAAATAAAATCAGAAGAAGAAGAAGAGTTGGTATTATGGTCTGTATTTATACAGAGATTTGCTAGTCTTGATGAGCTGCTTTACGTTACAGTTTTCACCCATTCACACATTTTTCTCAAGGACACAGACTAGCAGAGCCAGGAATTGAATCCTTACCTTTCCAGTTGAAAGACAACTCGCCCTACCACTGAGCCACAGTGGCTCAATCCTATAACTTCTGACTCCTAACCTCCTACATTTTACATCAGAAAATGACATTTGATACTGAAGTACAGTAAATGTCATATACTTTAGGACTTTTACTTAAGTTATATTCTTTTTTTTCTTTTTTTAAAGTGACTTCAACTTCTACCAAAGTCATTTTCGGAACATACTTGTACTTTTACTCAAGTATCACTTTCAGGTACTTTATACAAGACTGGTAAAGAGTAATATTGTTGAAATTGCATTTATTTTCCTCAGGAAATTTTCGGTTTCTACATCATTTGTTTTGTAAAAAAAGATACATCATTAAAGTTCTTATGCTAGTATTTTACTGGTCCGGCCCACTTGAGATCAAATTGTGCTGTTTGTGGCCCCCCATATTAAACTGAGTTTGTCACCCCTGCACTAGACTCATCAATCACTTTTAGCTGAGCCACAACTTGGTAGGGTGGATTTTTTTTTTTTTTTTTTAACAACTAGAACACAAAGTGTGAGAAAGTAAATGGCTTTTTATCTAAATCATTGTGTTCTTCGACCGACTCACATCAAGACTGTGTTCTCTCACCTTTACTGTTTTATCCTTTACACAAATAAGTGTCAAAGTAAATATGAGAACAGATATATTTAGAAATTTGCTGGTGATACAGTCATTTGTGAGTCTGATTCACAAGTTGTGAAAAAAAGTGACAAAATCAGTAATTTAAACGAAACCACCCTGCCCTGTATGAGGGATCCTCAGTGAAGCCAAGGTTTTTAAAGAGCCTGTAGGAAGTCACGTTCTCTTCCTCGATGAAGCAGTAGACTGGGTGGCCCTCAGCACTGAGTCTTTTTGCCATAGTGCTGACAAGAACTTTTGCATAACCTTTCCCTCTGTGCTCTGGTAGAGTGTACAACATGCCCATGGCACAGTCGTCGTACAACAGAATCCAGGACACCGGCTGATCCAGTTCATCAGTGATGCAGTATGATGGATAATTGCTAATGAAATGTTTAATGGTGTTGTAAGTCTGCTCACTCCCTCCATACTTCCAGGTTTTATTCACCAAGTCAACATGGGAAAGGTCAAGGGATGAAATCCTTGATTCAAGATCACTGCAGGGAAAGAGACATGTATGATAGCCTTACTTGAACAGGAAAACTTCGACTTTCTTATACAGATTTGAGTGAAAAATCGTATTAAATGTTAAGAGCGTACTTATCAACTGTTGGTGTGAGAAGATGGCTGCTGTCTGCCAAATACATGAGGTGAACCACACAGGTGTATCTAAACCTAACATCTCTCTCAGAAGACACTTCTTTAAGCATGGGTGCTTGGGACAAGTCAAATCCTGAAGTTAAAAAAAGAAAGATTTGAAAACATTTACCATATTAAGAGTCAAATATACTTCAAATAGCAAAAGTGAAAGTATGCACTGCAGAAAAACTTAAATGTGACACATCGTTTGTAATATGGAAACTACAACAATAATGAGGCAAAGTGGTTCAACACATAACTCAGAAATGTATTGAAGCACAATAACTATTCATGCACAGTGTATTTTGTGTACTCTTTGTGTTTCTGTTACACTGTATGATGGGGTTAATAAAGTATTCTTCATTTGATCAAACTGCATTTAGAGGACTTTACACCACAGAGTTCTGTCGTGACAGTGCTCTCACCTCCTGTCATGAAATCTGAACTCCAGTCCAGTACATTCTCTTCCATCAGCATTTTTCTTAAAGCCTGCTCCTCAGTGCTGTAACATGCCACCACTTTCTCAGACTCCAGGACACCTTTGATCTGTGAAGTAAGAACAAACCCCCCATGGATCAAACTCATGTGGCATAGACAAAAAAATCAAATGCATTTTTTCTGGTGAGATGAACTCACCTTAGGATCAGGTCGACAAATGATGACCTTAAACTTGGGCCATGAATCAACAACTAAGTCCTGTGTAGTTGGTTTGTTCCTGTTTATGTTATAAAGGTATCCATAGACCTAAAAAAAAAAAAAAAAAAAAAAATTAGGGCTGCAGTGGTTTACAGGTGTACCAAAAATACATGCAGGTTTAAATACCTTATAACTCTCAGGTAGATGTTTTAACAGAACTCCTTCTGCAATCTGCAGTTCGTTTTTGTTCAGGATCTTCATGTTTAGTTGGTGGAAGTTGACTGACTCACATGTAGGTCCAAAGTCCGGGCTTCTTCAGTAAATAATAAGTGATTATCCACTTTGTTTCGGCCTTGAGACTGAAAAAAACAAAAAAAACAACCCAGCTTGGCTGATCAAAATGCAGTAGTTGTCTTCTGTGATCCTGTATGAGGACAAGTTTACAAGACAAGCTTCTTTTGTATTGTCTTGTAATTATATATGTCATATAAATTTGTCGGTTAGCTGTGCGCATGAAAGATACATATCAGAAAATGACCTTTGATACTGAAGGACAGTAAATGTCATATTCTTTAAGACTTTTACTTGGGAGGGAGGGGGTGAGAAGAGCAGTTTGTTGTAAATTTCAGCCTCTCCTCTAGATGTCACTATAAACTACTTACTTCACCTTTAACTGATCTGCGCAAAGACACTTTGCTGATCCCATCACATCATTTTGCACACTGTCAACATAAAGAAAATAAAAATGGTGTAAAATGTTATAGATAAGTGACTTTCTTCAAGATAGAAGGAATAATACTGAGAAGAGCTAGATTTGAAGAAGAGGATTTTCACCCAGCTTCTGACCCTGCCATCACCTAAGTGGACGGAGCGCCGCCTACTGCTTTCCTCCTCTCCTACACACACACCGCACATCGGAATCCATCCTGCTCCAACAAGGTTATGGGGGTCTTTTCAACGTTAACGTCACCCTGTTAAGTAATTCTGTTTTGAAAGCCTCTTAAGAGTTAATGAAAATGATTTGCCTCCATTGAACCACACTGTCTCCAGCATGTCCAACTCCTATTCTTGTAGTCTTAAAATATCTTAAACATTTAAACAAGCAATGTTCTCTCCAATCCATGTAATTAGTCGAGGACCACTGGAAGATGCAACCCCCCCCCCCCAAGTTTCCTCAGAAAGCCTTATTCCTGCTTCTTGTTTCCCACTTGTCTTTAATATATAAGGTGTTTTCAGTTTTAGTAGAAAAGAAGGCATTATACAATTTAGAAATGGACTTATTTTTAAGATAATGTACCTGGAGTTATCTGAAATAGTCACTTTGTAATAGGCCATGTTTGTCCCGCAAAGACTGAACACTCTGTATCTTACTGATGTGTGTGGATGAGAGATAGACAGGTTGTAAGTCCTTTCCTTGCCCAAGTTTCTTTTATCCGTTCTATTGGGGATGAATTCTGAATCAAGATCACAGCATCACAAGCATCACAACATAGTTTTTATTGTTATTCCTATACATTGTATGTATATATCCTTTCAAGAATTTCCTCACTGGGATCAATAAGTATACTGATTCTGATTCTAGATACAGATTACCTTATAGATAAGCCTAATCCTAACCCTAGAATCATCAATAAGACTTGTCACCATGTTTTTCATAATGTCTCAAAGTTTCAAAATAATGTGTCTCTGAGAATGTAGACATATTATTAGAGTTGTGAACAGAAGCCTATCTACCTGTATTCAAAGTATATTTAGCATTAAAATATTCCAAATTCTGAATATATTTATGCTGAAAGAGGATTTATCATAATTAGCACACTACTTGTGAATTTTGAGAAGGTGAAAGCACTTAATATCATAACTGTCCTTATACCACTATTATATTAACTAATCTTAGACCTTCCACGAAAAGAAGAACAGAAACAAGTAAATACGTTATTAATAATAACAAGAATAATGTATAATTGGACATTTCAAGTTTATTTTATTTTTACAAGAGCTTGTGTTCTAGAAGATATAACAATTTAAATATCCTGATTTTTAATGTAATACAATGGTTAGTATTTGTGTGAAGTACTTGTTTGGGATGGAGTTGCTAAATAGTTCAAAAGATAATTGTCTAGAACTATTAAATGCACTCTGTGTCATGGTTAACAGATCTTAATCTACAGATCTAATCTGCTATTGTTCTTACTCCATTTTGCATTTATCTATTTTCCCATAAGTCATATCTGTCCATACCTTAACTGACATGACATGTAGTAACTAAATCTAGGCTCCTTGTTCGTGAAACAATTGAAAGATGAAGTCACTTTGTTGACAATGGTAAACTGAAGGATTGTTAGGGATTGTTAATACAGGCCACTTGTCGTGGGCCTGCTAATTCTACTGTGTTTGAGTAGAAACTTGATGTTGTTGGTTTAGCAAAAATTAAGGTTTTATTAATAAAGTTATGTAAATTTAAACACAAATCAAACACTATAAACTAAAGGAGGAGGAGGAGGCTATTCCCAAACAAAATACAAAAAAACCACAAACCAAAATACATAAAGGGAATAGCTCCTCTATATCAGGCTCAGGGCCTTCAACGGGAGTAACACACAAACAAAAGGAACAACTCAAAAATCTGGCATGTATGCCGAACTAAAATACAACTAACAACCAAACTAGTGCACACAAATGCTTACAATACACAAAACAAGTCAAGATACGAATGCTTAAGCTGGTGAGACAGAGCGACAATGGGGTCAACTGCTCATGTGAAGCACAACAACTAGAACACAAAGTGTGAGAAAGTAAATGGCTTTTTATCTAAATCATTGTTTTTTTTATCTAAATCAAAGACTGTGTTCTCTCACCTTTACTGTTTTATTTTAAGTAAATATGAGAACAGACATATTTAGAAATTTGCTGGTGATACAGTAATTTGTGAGTCTGATGCACAAGTTTTGAAAAAAAGTGACAAAATCAGTAATTGAAATGAAACCACCCTGCCCTGTATGTGGGATCCTCAGTGAAGCCAAGGTTTTTAAAGAGCCTGGAGGAAGCCACGTTCTCCTCATCGATGAAGCAGTAGACTGGGTGGCCCTCAGCACTGAGTCTTTTAACCATAGTGCTGACAAGAACTTTTGCATACCCTTTCCCTCTGTGCTCTGGCAGAGTGTACAACATGCCCATGGCACAGTAGTCGTACAACAGAATCCAGGACACCGGCTGATCCAGTTCATCAGTGATGCAGTACGACGGATAATTGCTAATGAACTGTTTAATGGTGTTGTAAGTCTGCTCACTCCCTCCAAACCTCCAGGTTTTATTCACCAAGTCAACATGGGAAAGGTCAAGGGATGAAATCCTTGATTCAAGATCACTGCAGGGAAGAGACATTTATGATAGCCTTACTTAAACAGGAAAACTTAGACTTTCTTATATAGATTTGCATGAGAATTTCTCAAGTGTACTAAAATGTTAAGAGCGTACTTATCAACTGTTGGTGCGAGAAGATGGCTGCTGTCTGCCAAATACACAAGGTGAACCACATTCAACTGTCGAAACCTAACATCTCTCCCAGAAGACACTTCTTTAAGCATGGGTGCTTGGGACAAGTCAAATCCTGAAGTTAATAAAATAAAGATTTGAAAACATTTACCATATTATGAGTCAAATATACTTCAAATAGCAAAAGTGAAAGTATGCACTGCAGAAAAACTTAAATGTGACACATCATTTGTAATGTAGAAACTACAACAATAATGAGGCAAAGTGGTTCAACACATAACTCAGAAATGTATTGAAGTACAATAACTATTATGCACAGTGTATTTTGTGTACTCTTTGTGTCTCTGTCACACTGTATGATGGGGTTAATAAAGTATTCTTCATTTGATCAAACTGCATTTAGAGGATATTACACCACAGAGTTCTGTCGTGACAGTGCTCTCACCTTCTGTCATGAAATCTGAACTCCAGTCTAGTACATTCTCATCCATCAGCATTTTTCTTAAAGCCTGTTCCTCAGTGCTGTAACATACCACCATTTTGCTGGACTCCACGGGACCTTTGATCTGTAAAATAAGAACAAATCCCCCATGGATCAAACTCATGTGACATAGAAAAAATAAGTTATTTCTGGTGAGATGAACTCACCTTAGGATCAGGTCGGCAAATGATGACCTTAAACTTGGGCCATGAATCAACAACTAAGTCCTGTGTAGTTGGTTTGTTCCTGTTTATGTTATAAAGGTATCCATAGACCTAAAAAAACACAACAATCTAAAAAAGTGCTGCAGTGGTTTACATGCATGCAAGTTTAAATACCTTATAACTCTGAGGTAGATGTTTCAACAGAACTCCTTCTGCAATCTGCAGTTCGTTTTTGTTCAGGATCTTCATGTTTAGTTGGTGGAAGTTGACTGAATGGCTGGTTTTCAAAAAGACCTTGAGTCAGAAAAAACAAGCAGCTTTGCTGATCAAAACGCAGTCGTCGTCTTCTGTGATCCTGTGTGAGGGTACGTTCACAAGATGAGTTTCTTTATGCTGTCTTGGAATTATATAGGCTGCTGTGCGTGGATATGTTAGCCTCTCGTCAGAGATGTTTTGGCGCCCATGGAACCATGCAGTTATTAGAGATAGGTAGCAGCGTGGTTAACAATGTCCTTCCCTGTCTTAGATAGACTCATCAAGCCCTTTCAGCTGAACCACAATTTTGTATGGTGGAATTAAAATTTTTTAACAAATAGAATGAATCATTATCTGAATCATTGTGTTCTTTGACCGGCTGACGTCAAGGCTGTGTTCTTAAGCCTTTATTTTTTTATGCTTTACACAAATATGTGCCAAAGTAAATATGAGAACAGACATATTTTGAAATTTGCTGTAAAGATATGCGTATGGAAATCGAAATCGCGATACTCAGAGCCACAAACCTTGTCTCGTGGCATGAGAAAACGGAATCGTGAAACGCCCTTTCTAACTCTGAGTTATTTTTCCAGTCAGCCACATGATATGAGCTGTTAGTGCTACCAAACTTTTCAAATTACTATTATGTTTATGAGAGGTGTCAAATGATCGCGTTAATTGTGATTAATTAATTACAGTCATAATTAACATGTTGTTTTTTAATCGCGTTAATCTCTTCTTTACTGACATCAGCTAAAAGCTCATATAAACTATTCTTATGTTCACAAAACACAGCTTAAACACCGATGGATCAAACAGCAGGAGCGGGAAAAAAAACTTTACGGCGCACATGTTTAAAAGCGGCAACGGAAACAGCGGGAATTCACAGATTCCAGCGGTACCATTTTTATCACTCTGCGGCCGAGATTCACGGATTCAGCCCCAAAATAAGAGCAAAACAACAACTGACTTTCAAGAAATACAAGCGGAAATGTTGTCTTACCTTTGCTGTTTATCAAAATAAGTTATTTCCCCTGGAACAAAACTGCTTCTCACTAAGAACTGCACTTCCCAGCATGCTTTGGGGACAAATCCCAGTCGGATTGATCATTTACTTTGTATTTTTCAACAGTATTATTTTGTTACAGAAAAGAGAGAAATCTTTGGTTTTATATGATGTTGTTGTCGCTGTGTCTGACGCTGCCCGGTACTGAGGGCATCAGTAAAGAAGAGATTAACACGATTAAAAAACATAATGCGTTAATGATGACTGTAATTAATTAATCACAATTAACGCGTTAATTTGACACCCCTAATAAAAATAATAGTAATTTGAAAAGTTTGGTAGCACTAACGGCTCATATCATGTTGCTGACTGGAAAAATAGCTGGGAGTTATAAAGGGCGTTTCGCGATTCCGTTTTCTCATGCCACGAGACAAGGTTTGTGGCTCTGAGTATCGCGATTTCGATTTCCATACGCATATCTTTACAGCCCCAATTAATACAGAGCTTTTCTTGTCTTGATGAGCTGCTTTACGCTACAGTTTTCACCCATTCAATTACGAATTCACTCAAGGACACACATAGACTAGCAAAGCCAGGAATTTAACCCACAACCTTCGAGTTGAACGGCAACTTGCCCTTCAAGTACAGTAAATGTCATATTCTTTAAAACTTTTACTGTAGTAATATTATTAAAAAAGTGACTTCAACTTCTACCAAAGTCATTTTCTGATAAGGCTGTTAAACCGGTTACATTGCTGAAATTACATTTATTTTTCCTCAGGAAATTCTAGGTTTATTCATCATTTGTTTTGTAAAAAGATAGTTTATTAAAGTTCTTATGCTTATATTTTACTGGTCCGGCCCGCGAGTTGTTTTTGACAAATAGAACACAAGCTAATCACTGTATTCATCAACTGCCTCACCTCAAGGCTGTGTTCTCTCACCTTTACTTTGTTTATCCGTTACACAAATATGCGTCAAAGTAAATATGAGAACAGACATATTTTGAAATTTGCTGATGAGTCATTGGCCGCGTTTCCCAGATTCGATCTTTCTTAAGGACTTAAGAAGGCTCTTAAGAAGGAATGGCTAAGAAGGAGCGCTAAGATACGGGTGTTTCCCAGACGCGTTCTTAACTGCCTTCTTAGGAGAACCGTAAGATCAAGCCAAAGAAGCTCTTAACGAGAGCTGTTCACCACGGTGGTGCTGAAACTGAATCAATCGATGCCAGGCAAATCGATCACCCACCGCTTTGTCAGCGCATAAGTCACACACAGCGCCCCGTGGTCCCCCCACACAGGTGCAATTAGGCTCAGGGGCGCCTACAGGAATTAATGCTATGGTACGCACGCGCATCAACGTTACACAGCCCTATAAAGGCTAAGTTACCTTTAGATTTGTTCTAGCGTGCCGTTAACGTATGACGTTTTGACAAGCACACCAGTTGTCTACATTGTTTTTACCCATAACTCTTCTAGCTTTACTGCGTCCATCCTCCATCCTTTCTATTGTCGTTGTTTATAAGAACTTGCGATATCCATGATGATTACTGAGTTAGTGGATTAGCTTCACATTATGTGCTGATAACCATATATATATAAGATAAAAATAAAATAAAATAAAATAAAATAAAAAAGAAAACAACAAGTAGCCTAGTTGCGCGTCTACGTGCGTCTCTCCCGCACAAACAAAGTGTTTGCAAGTGGATATAGCATTAAGTTCATTTTGATAACGTGTGTGTGTGTGCCATCAGGTGTATCCAAGTAGTAATCAAGCCCATTAGCGCATATATACCCCCGTGAATATTGGCACACACATGTGAGAATGGAAGAAATCGGCAGCAAAATAACCAAGCGGGCACCGTCGTTTACAGCGGAGGAGATGGGCGTGTTGGTGGACGAGGTGTGGCAGCACCGTGAAGTTTTATTTGGTGGAACTAAAGGAAAGAAAAACATCACAGTGAAGAACCGTGTATGGCAGGCTATAGCCGAGAAGATGTCCCCCTCCAGCCCATGTGGCCTGCGTGACTGGGGTGCTGTCTGAAAGAAGTGGCAGGAATTCCAAAGCCAGACAGGGGGCATTGATGTTGAGGGGGACGAGGCCTCTCAGAAAGTGAGGAATTATATTATTTTATTATTATTATTATTATTATTATTATTATTATTATAATTTTATGTGTAGTACTATAAACTCATAAACGTGTAATTCAATAACAGTTTTTTCTTCTCTACTATTAGTCTATGTTTCTTGCGCCAGTGGTCCACAGCTATGAGCGCATTTCAACATTGAACATTGTTTTATTATTTCAAAAAGTGGAGGATATAAATTTCCCTGATGCGGCTTGATCACTGTAGCCTAGAAATCTAGACACCCCTAGCGGCTATGACCACTGAACATTTGATCGCTAAGAAGGCTGTTAAGAGTGGGTCAGCTCGATCTTACGTTTCCTTCTTAGTGAAAGATGTTCTTAAGCTAAGAGCGACTCTGGGAAACACGTTCTTCGTTCTTAAGAGCGCTCCAAAGAAGATCTTAGCGTTAAGAGCTTCTTAACGATTCTGGGAAACGCGGCCATTGTGAGTCTGATGCACAAGTTATGAAAAAAAAGAAAACAGTTACAAAATCAGTAATTGAAATTAAACCACCCTGCCCTGTATGAGGGATCCTCAGTGAAGCCAAGGTTTTTAAAGAGCCTGGAGGAAGTCACGTTCTCTTCCTCGATGAAGCAGTAGACTGGGTGGCCCTCAGCACTGAGTCTTTTTGCCATAGTGCTGACAAGAACTTTTGCATAACCTTTCCCTCTGTGCTCTGGTAGAGTGTACAACATGCCCATGGCACAGTCGTCGTACAACAGAATCCAGGACACCGGCTGATCCAGTTCATCAGTGATGCAGTATGACGGATAATTGCTAATGAACTGTTTATGGTGTTGTAAGTCTGCTCACTCCCTCCATACTTCCAGGTTTTATTCACCAAGTCAACATGGGAAAGGTCAAGGGATGAAATCCTTGATTCAAGATCACTGCAGGGAAAGAGACATTTATGATAGCCTTACTTAAACAGGAAAACTTAAGACTTTCTGATACAGATTTGAGTGAAAAATTCTCAAGTGTACTAAAATTTTAAGAGCGTACTTATCAACTGTTGGTGTGAGAAGATGGCTGCTGTCTGCCAAATACAAGAGGTGAACCACATCCACCTGTCTAAACCGAACATCTCTCTCAGAAGACACTTCTTTAAGCATGGGTGCTTGGGACAAGTCAAATCCTGAAGTTAAATAAAGAAAGATTTGAAAACATTTACCATATTATGAGTGAAATATACTTCAAATAGCAAAAGTGAAAGTATGCACTGCAGAAAAAACTCAAATGTGACACATAGTTTGTAATGTAGAAACTACAACAATAATGAGGCAAAGTGGTTCAACACATAACTCAGAAATGTATTGAAGTACAATAACTATGCATGCACAGTGTATTTTGTGTACTCTTTGTGTCTCTGTCACACTGTATGATGGGGTTAATAAAGTATTCTACATTTGATCAAACTGCATTTAGAGGATATTACACCACAGAGTTCTGTCGTGACAGTGCTCTCACCTCCTGTCATGAAATCTGAACTCCAGTCTAGTACATTCTCGTCCATCAGCATTTTTCTTAAAGCCTGTTCCTCAGTGCTGAAACATGCCACCACTTTCCTGGACTCCAGAACACCTTTGATCTGTGAAATAACAACAAACCCCCCATGGATCAAGCTCATGTGGCACAGAAAAAATTTGCTTATTTCTGGTGAGATGAACTCACCTTAGGATCAGTTCGGCAAATGATGACCTTAAACTTGGGCCATGAATCAACAACTACCTCCTGTGAAGTTGGTTTGTTCCTGTTTATATTATAAAGGCACCCATAGACCTAAAAAACAACAACAATCGAAATTCAAAATTAGGACAGCAGTGGTTTACAGGTGTACCATAAATGCATGTGAGTTTAAATACCTTATAACTCTGAGGTAGATGTTTTAACAGAACTCCTTCTGCAATCTGCAGTTCGTCTTTGTTCAGGATCTTCATGTTTAGTTGGTGGAAGTTGACTGACTCACAAGTAGGTCCAAAGTTTGGGCTTCTCCAGTCAATAATAAATGGTTATCAACTTTGATTTACTCGATATAAAAACTTCTAAGGCCTTGAGGCTGAAAAAAAACAACAACAACCCGGCTATCGCCGATCAAAATGCCGCAGTCGTCTTCTGGGATCCCGTATGAGGACACGTTTACATGACAAGTTTCTTTTGTATTGTCTTGTTATTATAGACGTCGTATACATTCGTCGGTTAGCTGTGCGCATGACGGATACATATCAGAAAATGACCTTTGATACTGAAGTACAGTAAATTTCCTATTCTTTAAGACTTTTACTTAAGTAATATTATAAAAAAAGTGACTTCGACTTCTACCAAAGTCATTTTCTGGTTACATACTTGTACTTTTACTGAAGTATCCCTTTAAGGTACACTGTAATAAATGACTGTAAAAATGGGAATTTTTGGACAGTAATGTACTCCATTAACATAGAACACAGAACATCAACAGCAGGCAACTGTCCAATCTTACAAAATAATTGACTTGAGCCTGTCCTTAACTGATCTGCGCAAAGACACTTTGCTGATCCCATCACATCAGATCATTTTGCACACTGTCAACATAAAGAAAATAAAAATGGTGTAAAAAATTATAGATAAGTGACTTTATTCACGATAGAAGGAATAATACTAAGAAGAGCAAGATTTGAAGAAGAGGATTTTCACCCAGCTTCTGACCCTGCCATCACCTAAGTGGACGGAGCGCCGCCTACTGCTTTCCTCCTCTCCTACATGTAAGGGAAAAAACATTATTTGGCCTTCTCTAAAGTTATCAGCTTCGAGAGACCGAGAATCTTCCCTGTGTCCTGGGGGAAACGGGGACGCCCAAAATTCCATGTGCACATGGTGTAAAAATAATCACTCATAACCCACACAGGTCCCAGAAACAAAAGAAAATTAAAGGAGTGAGGAGTCTGATGCTGTTGAAAAGCTGACGCATTGTTTTCATACGGGTATTGGTCAGTTTAGGGTGAAGAATAAATAAGATAATAAAATAACAATCTGAACTGTGACTCTATTCCAGGAACTACTGCACATTCAACCTTGATTCACTGTGCTGTCTGCTCCTCTTGCAGAAAGATACTAAAATTCACAAAACAGCTACTGTTTTTATGACCTTATCTATCCACTCACTAATGTCTGTGCACACGTGATGGTCTTATTAAGAATTTGCCATGACAATTTGTTGTCAGAAGTGGGATCAAGTAGAGCGGTGGTCTGAGGCTCCATGGACAGCAAATGGCCAACCTGGAGACAAAATCTCTCCAGCCTCCACCCTCCATTTGTGTAGAAATGGGAGGGCTGATGTGAGGTCTCGGATCGTCGCCACTGAATCTCAACAAACTCAGTTCATCTTAACATCCAAACATTTCCTGAGTGGTGTAGATAAGGAGGAAAAAAGATAAAATAACAAAAATATAGAAAAGTAGGCAAAGTGAAGAATGATTGCATAAACATTTGTCGAAGATACACACATTACAGTCTAAAAAAAAAGAGAAAAAAAAAGAGAAAAAGTTCATATTTTGCGACCACCATACTCGCACAGTTCCTCTCTCTGTTCACAGATCACTGCACTGAAACTGACCTGACCTCCACTCCTGCCCGTCATCGAGACACCAACCACCAGGACTCAAAGACCCTCCCACCGTTCAGACAGCCCCACCCAGAAGGAAGATTGAAGTGTCAGATTCCTCCTCCCCGCGCTCCTCCTTTAACCCCTCATAACCCCAACGTCTACATCATCAAGAGAAATGGGCGTCACAGGGGACGGGCAAAGCCTACACACATGCTGAAGAAGAAATGGTGTGTAAGGCCAGACAGGAGGAGAGGGTGAGACTGTGATAACACTTCAAAGCCTCTACAACAAATCCACTGTGTCATATATGATGATGATGATGATGATGATGAAGATTAAGGTGACCATGATGCAGAACACACCTTGCCCATGGTCAAAGTGGCCATTTCTGAGCGTTCAACACCGGTGTTCAGGCCCCCGACTGCTGCTGACCTCACGGCAGCTACTTGAACATCTGTCAAACTTTTGAGTGTGGCCTCAAGTTTTGTGAGCAAATGA
Organism: Microchirus variegatus; assembly: GCF_963457635.1. Taxonomy (NCBI): domain Eukaryota; kingdom Metazoa; phylum Chordata; class Actinopteri; order Pleuronectiformes; family Soleidae; genus Microchirus; species Microchirus variegatus. Next base: position 16,229,011 of record NC_139812.1, on the reverse strand, counting down.
TTTTCTGCTCTGATACTCTGCAAGAACTATGCAGACATGTTAACCACACCCAAGATCAACTTCAATGGAAGAAGAAAGACTAAGATGAAATGATGCAAAAGAACTTTACATGGTGACAATAATGATGCACATTCTTTGACATGACGAGCTACAAACCAGTCAACAAGCTCGAGGTGGGGGCAGGAGGAAGGAGAGGTGACTCAGTGAACGTGTCTGACTGTGATACAACAGGAGGGAGTGTAACACACACACACACACACACCACTGCAAAGAAAAAAATGTTTGCTAATGCAGAAAACAATACAGATTCACACAATCTTGTTGCACAATCCAGTATGTGCATTACTCAGAAAATACACCCCCATGCACACATACATGATCAGCGTACATGCTGAGTACATTTTGCCTACATACATTTCTTGTAAACAGTAGAATTAAAGCAGAATTTACTGAAACCCCAAAATGAGTGGACATTATGTGCACTACAAAGATATTATACATCATTAAAGTTCTTATGCTATTATTTTACTGGTCCGGCCCACTTGAGATCAAATTGTGCTGTTTGTGGCCCCCCATATTAAACTGAGTTTGTCACCCCTGCACTAGACTCATCAAGAAATTTTAGCTGAGCCACAACTTGGTAGGGTGGATTTTTTTTTTTTTTTTTTTAACAACTAGAACACAAAGTGTGAGAAAGTAAATGGCTTTTTATCTAAATCGTTGTGTTCTTCGACCGACTCACATCAAGACTGTGTTCTCTCACCTTTACTGTTTTATCCTTTACACAAATATGTGTCAAAGTAAATATGAGAACAGACATATTTAGAAATTTGCTGGTGATACAGTCATTGGTGAGTCTGATGCACAAGTTATGAAAAAAAAGTGACAAAATCAGGAATTGTAATTAATCCACCCTGCCCTGTATGAGGGATCCTCAGTGAAGCCAAGGTTTTTAAAGAGCCTGTAGGAAGTCACGTTCTCTTCCTCGATGAAGCAGTAGACTGGGTGGCCCTCAGCACTGAGTCTTTTTGCCATAGTGCTGACAAGAACTTTTGCATACCCTTTCCCTCTGTGCTCTGGTAGAGTGTACAACATGCCCATGGCACAGTCGTCATACAACAGAATCCAGGACACCGGCTGATCCAGTTCATCAGTGATGCAGTACGACGGATAATTGCTAATGAACTGTTTAATGGTGTTGTAAGTCTGCTCACTCCTTCCATACTTCCAGGTTTTATTCACCAAGTCAACATGGGAAAGGTCAAGGGATGAAATCCTTGATTCAAGATCACTGCAGGGAAAGAGACATTTATGATAGCCTTATTTAAACAGGAAAACGTCTACTTTCTTATATAGATTTGCATGAAAAAATTCTCAAGTGTACTAAAATGTTAAGAGCGTACTTATCAACTGTTGGTGTGAGAAGATGGCTGCTGTCTGCCAAATACACGAGGTGAGTCACATCCAACTGTCGAAACCTAACATCTCTCTCAGAATACACTTCTTTAAGCATGGGTGCTTGGGACAAGTCAAATCCTGAAGTTAAATAAAGATTTGAAAACATTTACCATATTATGAGTCAAATATACTTCAAATAGCAAAAGTGAAAGTATGCACTGCAGAAAAAACTCAAATGTGACACATCGTTTGTAATGTAGAAACTACAACAATAATGAGGCAAAGTGGTTCAACACATAACTCAGAAATGTATTGAAGTACAACAATTTTTTATGAACAGTGTATTTTGTGTACTCTTTGTGTCTCTGTCACACTGTATGATGGGGTTAATAAAGTATTCTACATTTGATCAAACTGCATTTAGAGGATATTACACCACAGAGTTCTGTCGTGACTAAATAATAAAGCACGTCATCACAGTGCTCTCACCTTCTGTCGTTAGATCTGAACTCCAGTCTAGTACATTCTTGTCCATCAGCATTCTTCTCAAAGCCTGTACCTCAGTGCTGTAGAATGACACATTATTCTCAGACTCCAGGACACTTTTGATCTGTGAAGTAAGAACAAACCCCCCATGGATCAAACTCATGTGGCTTAGAAAAAAATAGCTTATTTCTGGTGAGATGAACTCACCTTAGGATCAGGTCGGCGAATGATGACCTTAAACTTGGGCCATGAATCAACAACTACCTCCTGTGTAGTTGGTTTGTTCCTGTTCATATTATAAAGGTATCCATAGACCTAAAAAAAAAAAAGTTGAAACAAGATTTCTGTTTGCTTCAGTTTCTTAAATGTTAATGTTTTCTGGTTTCTTTCATCTACATTTCAAAGAAATTAAAAACTCTCATTTTGGTTTGTGGACAAAACAAGACATGAGAGAACATTCCAGGTTTGACAAACATTGAGCAACATTTTTTACATTTTCTGACATCTTATGTACCAAGCGCTTAATCGATTAATGGTGAAAATAATCGTTAGTTACAGCTCTACAGGCAAGTTTAAATACCTTATAACTCTGAGGTAGATGTTTTAACAGAACTCCTTCTGCAATCCGCAGTGCGTTTTTGTTAAGGATCTTCATGTTTAGTTGGTGGAACTTGACTGAATGGCTGGTTTTCACACGTAGGTCCAAAGTCTGGGCTTCTTCAGTCAATAATAAATGGTTATCCACTTTGATTTCCTTGATACAAGTAAAATTCGAAGACCTTGAGGCCGAAAAAAACAACAACCCAGCTTTGCTTATCAAAATGCAGTCCTCATTGTCTTCTGTGATCCTGTGTGAGCACTTTCACAAGACAAGTTTCTTTTGTACTGTCTTGGAATTATATATGTCATAAGTATTTGTGGGTTAGCATTGAGCAATCAGCTGCTATGTGTGGGTATGTGCAGTAGCAGGTAATAAGGTGGTTGCCTACACCCTTCCCTGTACCGAAATCACCTCGATGATAGTTTTTATGTCCTCCAATATCATCATGTGACTCATCCCCACTTTGTGGCTGTGCCCACTTCATTCTGATGCCACTGATTTGAATAAAATCATCTCCTGTGATCTTTAAATATTTTTGGCTTGACATACTGTATGTAGATCTATTCAGGCCTCAACCTGTTTGCAAGCTATTTCCTGATTGAAAAAGTGAAAAAACTAGTGACAAGTGGTAGCTCTGCCAACCAGAGGTTGCGCTAGACTTTTTTTGTTGTCTGTCATTTTGACTGACAGGGTCATAAAAATCCTGTCATAAGCTATTTTTACCGGTCACTTTATTTTTTTTAAAAATGATAATAAATATTCAATTGCATTTAATTTGAATTCATTTTTAATTAATATTCAGTCCAAAAAAGCTGAACAAATAATCCACACCGTGGATACACACATCAAGCAGAATATGAAGAATATGTAACTTTTGAAAGCCTCCTGTCCATAGCTCTTTAACGCGCTCTCAGCACCACCCGGATTTTTCCATCCTCCGACCTCAGCCAGGTTATATAAACCCATAAATACTACACAGTGTCCCTTTAAAGAAACTTCTGACACTCAACTGCCATGACATTTTTTTTCTTTTCTACTTTTCTTCTTCTACAAGAGCCAATTACTGGAATATGGTCTTCGCCGCCAAGTGGTCAGGGGTGTGAAATGCAATCTGTCAAAATGACGGATAGCCCTCAGAGTTTTCTGTCACCGTTTTAAAAAAAACCGGTCAATGACGGAAAATATTCGGTTAACGCGACCCCTGCTGCCAACATTGCCAAGACAAATAATAAAAAACACATTCAGTGACGTTCAGTCGCTCCTTTGATTTTTATTCATTTAAAAATTTAAAAAAGTACAATCAGCAAAATGTAGGGAAAAGCATTACAGTAAAAGAACTCGATTCAAATCACTGTTTTGAAAGAGAATCTGCATCTGCATTTTATCCTTGACACAAATATGTGTCAAACTAAATATGAGAACAGACATATTTTGAAATTTGCTGATGATACAGTCATGGTGAGTGAGTAATTGTCATTTAAAAAAAAAAAAAAAAAAAGTTACAAAGTCAGTAATTGTAATTAATCCACCCTGCCCTGTATGAGTGATCCTCAGTGAAGCCAAGGTGTTTAAAGAGCCTGTAGGAAATTATGTTCCCCTCATCGATGAAGCAGTAGACTGGGTGGCCCTCAGCACTGAGTCTTTTTGCCATAGTGCTGAGAAGAACTTTTGCATAACCTTTCCTTCTGTGCTCTGGCAGAGTGTACAACATGCCCATGGCACAGTCGTCATACAACAGAATCCAGGACACCGGCTGATCCAGTTCATCAGTGATGCAGTACGACGGATAATTGCTAATTAACTGTTTAATGGTGTTGTAAGTCTGCTCACTCCCTCCATACTTCCAGGTTTTATTCACCAAGTCAACATGGGAAAGGTCAAGGGATGAAATCCTTGCTTCAAGATCACTGCAGGGAAAGAGACATTTATGATAGCCTTACTTAAACAGGAAAACTTGGACTTTCTTATACAGATTTGAGTGAAAAATTCTCAAGTGTACAAAAATGTTAAGAGCGTACTTATCAACTGTTGGTGTGAGAAGATGGCTGCTGTCTGCCAAATACACGAGGTGAACCACATCCAACTGTCGAAACCTAACATCTCTCTCAGAATACATTTCTTTAAGCATGGGTGCTTGGGACAAGTCAAATCCTGAAGTTAAATAAAGAAAGATTTGAAAACATTTACCATATTATGAGTCAAATATACTTCAAATAGCAAAAGTGAAAGTATGCACTGCAGAAAAACTTAAATGTGACACATCGTTTGTAATGTAGAAACTACAACAATAATGAGGCAAAGTGGTTCAACACATAACTCAGAAATGTATTGAAGTACAACAATTATTTATGCACAGCGTATTTTGTGTGCTCTTTGTGTTTCTGTCACACTGTATGATGGGGTTAATAAAGTATTCTACATTTGATCGAGCTGCATTTAGAGGAAATCACACCACAGAGTTCTGTCGTGTCTAAATAATAAAGCACGTCATCACAGAAGACAGTGCTCTCACCTTCTGTCGTTAGATCTGAACTCCAGTCTAGTACATTCTCGTCCATCAGCATTCTTCTCAAAGCCTGTTCCTCAGTGCTGTAGAATGACACATTATTCTCAGACTCCAGGACACTTTTGATCTGTGAAGTAAGAATAAACCCCCCATGGATCAAACTCATGTGGCTTAGAAAAAAATAGCTTATTTCTGGTGAGATGAACTCACCTTAGGATCAGGTCGGCAAATGATGACCTTAAACTTGGGCCATGAATCAACAACTACCTTTTGTGTAGTTGGTTTGTCCCTGTTTATATTATAAAGGTATCCATAGACCTAAAAAAACACAACAATCTAAATTAAATATTAGTGCTGCAGTGGTTTACATGCATGCAAGTTTAAATACCTTATAACTCTGAGGTAGATGTTTCAACAGAACTCCTTCTGCAATCTGCAGTTCGTTTTTGTTCAGGATCTTCATGTTTAGTTGGTGGAAGTTGACTGAATGGCTGGTTTTCAAAAAGACCTTGAGTCAGAAAAAACAAGCAGCTTTGCTGATCAAAACGCAGTCGTCGTCTTCTGTGATCCTGTGTGAGGGCACGTTCACAAGATGAGTTTCTTTATGCTGTCTTGGAATTATAGAGGCTGCTGTGCGTGGATACGTTAGCCTCTCGTCACGGATGTTTTGGCGCCCATGGAACCATGCAGTTATTCGGTAGTAGCGTGGTTAACAATGTACTTCCCCGTCTGGCCAGCTGCCAATAGACTCATCAAGCCCTTTCAGCTGAGCCACAACTTCGTAGGGTGGAATTAACATTTTTTAACAAATAGAATGATTATCTGAATCATTGTGTTCTTTGAACGGCTGCAGTACAGTAAATGTCATATTCTTTAAAACTTTTACTGAAGTAATATTATTAAAAAAGTGACTTCAACTTCTACCAAAGTCATTTTCTGGTAAGACTGTTAAACGGGTAACATTGCTGAAATTACATTTATTGTTCCTCAGGAAATTCTAGGTTTATTCATCATTTGTTTTGTAAAAAGATAGTTTATTAAAGTTCTTATGCTTATATTTTACTGGTCCGGCCCGCGAGTTGTTTTTAACAAATAGAACATAAACTGATCACTGTATTCGTCAACTGCCTCACCTCAAGGCTGTGTTCTCTCACCTTTACTTTGTTTATCCTTTACACAAATATGTGTCAAAGTAAATATGAGAACAGACATATTTTGAAATTTGCTGATGATACAGTCATTGTGAGTCTGATGCACAAGCTATGAAAAAAAATAAAACAGTTACAAATCAGTAATTGAAATAAAACCCCCCTGCCCTGTATAAGGGATCCTCAGTGAAGCCAAGGTTTTTAAAGAGCCTGTAGGAAGTCACGTTCTCCTCCTCGATGAAGCAGTAGACTGGGTGGCCCTCAGCACTGAGTCTTTTTGCCATAGTGCTGACAAGAACTTTTGCATACCCTTTCCCTCTGTGCTCTGGCAGAGTGTACAACATGCCCATGGCACAGTCGTCGTACAACAGAATCCAGGACACCGGCTGATCCAGTTCATCAGTGATGCAGTACGACGGATAATTACTAATGAACTGTTTAATGGTGTGGTAAGTCTGCTCATTTCCTCCAAACTTCCAGGTTTTATTCACCAAGTCAACATGGGAAAGGTCAAGGGATGAAATCCTTGATTCAAGATCACTGCAGGGAAAGAGACATTTATGATAGCCTTACTTAAACAGGAAAACTTAAGACTTTCTTATACAGATTTGAGTGAAAAATTCTGAAGTGGGCTGAAATTTTAAGAGCGTACTCTGTGTCTTGTTATTATAGACGCCGTATACATTTGTGGGTTAGCGGTGCGCATGACGGATACAAATCAGAAAATGACCTTTGATACTTAAGTACAGTAAATTTCATATTCTTTAAGACTTTTACTTTGGAGGGAGGGGGTGAGCAGAGGAGCAGTTTGTTGTTGTAAATTTCAGCCTCTCCTCTAGATGTCACTATAAACTACTTACTTCACCTTTAACTGATCTGCGCAAAGACACTTTGCTGATCCCATCACATCATTTTGCACACTGTCAACATAAAGAAAATAAAAATGGTATTAAATATTATAGATAAGTGACTTTATTCAAGATAGAAGAAATAATACTGAGAAGAGCTAGTTTTGAAGAAGAGGATTTTCACCCAGCTTCTGACCCTGCCATCACCTAAGTGGACGGAGCGCCGCCTACTGCTTTTCCTCCTCTCCTACACACACACCGCACATCGGAATCCATCCTGCTCCAACAAGGTTATGGGGGTCTTATCAACGTTAACGTCACCCTGTTAAGTAATTCTGTTTTGAATTTACATTGTATTAATAGTTTTTCCCTGACGCTAGTCACTTGTTGCAAGCATGCATGCTAACATTTTAGGTTAGCTAACATTAGCATAGTCCCCTTAAGCTACTGAGTGGACAAACGTTTATATAATATATAAACGTTTTTGTCTGGTATCTGGTAGTTCAACAGAAATTATTATTTCTGTTGAACTACCAGATTTACATAGTCACAGGATTGCATTTCTAACAATTCAAATCAACAAAGTTAACTAACTTTGTTTCGTCAAAAAAAAAACTGGTCCGGCCCACTTGAGATCAAATTATGCCGTTTGTGGTCACCATATTAAAATGAGTTTGAAACCCCTGAACTAGACTCATCAAGATATTTCAGCTGAGCCACAACTTGGTAGGGTGGATTTTATTTATTTTTATTTTTATTTATATTAACACAAAGTGTGAGAACGTAAATGGCTTTTTATCTGAATCATTGTGTTCTTCGACCAGCTCACCTCAAGGCTGTGTTCTCTCCTTTACCGTTTTATCCTTTACACAAATATGTGTCAAAGTAAATATGAGAACAGATATATTTTGAAATTTGCTGATGATACAGTCATTGTAAGTCTGCTGCACAAGTTATAAAAAAGAAGAAAAAAAGAAAAAAACAACTCGGTTACAGAGTCAGCAATTGTAATTAATCCACCCTGCCCTGTATGAGGGATCCTCAGTGAAGCCAAGGTTTTTAAAGAGCCTGTAGGAAGCCACGTTCTCCTCCTCGATGAAGCAGTAGACTGGGTGGCCCTCAGCACTGAGTCTTTTAGCCATAGTGCTGACAAGAACTTGTGCATACCCTTTCCCTCTGTGCTCTGGCAGAGTGTACAACATGCCCATGGCACAGTCGTCGTACAACAGAATCCAGGACACCGGCTGATCCAGTTCATCAGTGATGCAGTACGCCGGATAATTGCTGATGTACCGTTTAATGGTGTTGTAAGTCTGCTCACTCCTTCCATACTTCCAGGTTTTATTCACCAAGTCAACATGGGAAAGGTCAAGGGATGAAATCCTTGATTCAAGATCACTGCAGGGAAAGAGACATTTATGATAGCCTTACTTAAACAGGAAAACTTCTACTTTCTTATATAGATTTGCATGAAAAATTCTCAAGTGTACAAAAATGTTAAGAGCGTACTTATCAACTGTTGGTGTGAGAAGATGGCTGCTGTCTGCCAAATACACGAGGTGAGTCACATCCAACTGTCGAAACCTAACATCTTTCTCAGAATACACTTCTTTAAGCATGGGTGCTTGGGACAAGTCAAATCCTGAAGTTAAAAAATAAAGATTTGAAAAAATGTACCATATTATGAGTCAAATATACTTCAAATAGCAAAAGTGAAAGTATGCACTGCAGACAAACTTAAATGTGACACATCGTTTGTAATATAGAAACTACAACAATAATGAGGCAAAGTGGTTCAACACATAACTCAGAAATGTATTGAAGTACAACAATTATTTATGCACAGTGTATTTTGTGTACTCTTTGTGTCTCTGTCACACTGTATGATGGGGTTAATAAAGTATTCTACATTTGATCAAACTGCATTTAGAGGATATTACACCACAGAGTTCTGTCGTGACTAAATAATAAAGCACGTCATCACAGAAGACAGTGCTCTCACCTTCTGTCGTTAGATCTGAACTCCAGTCTAGTACATTCTTGTCCATCAGCATTCTTCTCAAAGCCTGTTCCTCAGTGCTGTAGAATGACACATTATTCTCGAACTCCAGGACACTTTTGATCTGTGAAGTAAGAACAAAACCCCCATGGATCAAACTCATGTGGCTTAGAAAAAAATAGCTTATTTCTGGTGAGATGAACTCACCTTAGGATCAGGTCGGTGAATGATGACCTTAAACTTGGGCCATGAATCAACAACTACCTCCTGTGTAGTTGGTTTGTTCCTGTTCATATTATAAAGGTATCCATAGACCTAAAAAAAAAAAAGTTGAAACAAGATTTCTGTTTGCTTCAGTTTCTTAAATGTTAATGTTTTCTGGTTTCTTTCATCTACATTTCAAAGAAATTAAAAACTCTCATTTTGGTTTGTGGACAAAACAAGACATGAGAGAACATTCCAGGTTTGACAAACATTGCGCAACATTTTTTAAATTTTCTGACATCTTATGTACCAAGCGCTTAATCGATTAATGGTGAAAATAATCGTTAGTTGCAGCTCTACATGCAAGTTTAAATACCTTATAACTCTGAGGTAGATGTTTTAACAGAACTCCTTCTGCGATCCGCAGTGCGTTTTTGTTAAGGATCTTCATGTTTAGTTGGTGGAACTTGACTGAATGGCTGGTTTTCACACGTAGGTCCAAAGTCTGGGCTTCTTCAGTCAATAATAAATGGTTATCCACTTTGATTTCCTTGATACAAGTAAAATTCGAAGACCTTGAGGCCGAAAAAAACAACAACCCAGCTTTGCTTATCAAAATGCAGTCCTCATTGTCTTCTGTGATCCTGTGTGAGCACTTTCACAAGACAAGTTTCTTTTGTACTGTCTTGGAATTATATATGTCATAAGTATTTGTGGGTTAGCATTGAGCAATCAGCAATCAGCTGCTATATGTGGGTATGTGCAGTAGCAGGTAATAAGGTGGTTGCCTACGCCCTTCCCTGTACCGAAATCACCTCGATGATAGTTTTTATGTCCTCCAATATCATCATGTGACTCATCCCCACTTTGTGGCTGTGCCCACTTCATTCTGATGCCACTGATTTGAATATAATCATCTCCTTCGATCTTTAAATATTTTTGGTTTGACATATGTAGATCTATTCAGGCCTCAACCTGTTTGCAAGCTATTTCCTGATTGAAAAAGTGAAAAAACTAGTGACAAGTGGTAGCTCTGCCAACCAGAGGTTGCGCTAGACTTTTTTTGTTGTCTGTCATTTTGACTGACAGGGTCATAAAAATCCTGTCATAAGCTATTTTTACCGGTCACTTTATTTTTTTTTAAAATGATAATAAATATTGAATTGCATTTAATTTGAATTCATTTTTAATTAATATTCAGTCCAAAAAAGCTGAACAAATAATCCACACCGTGGATACACACATCAAGCAGAATATGAAGAATATGTAACTTTTTCTCCGCAGTAACAAAAATATCTGACTGTGGCCCCAGTAGATACATATGAACAATGAATAGTGAAATATGAAAGCCTCCTGTCCATAGCTCTTTAACGCACTCTCAGCACCACCCGGATTTTTCCATCCTCCGTCCTTAGCCAGGGTTATATAAACCCATAAATACTACACAGTGTCCCTTTAAAGAAACTTCTGACACTCAACTGCCGTGACATTTTTCTTCTTTTCTACTTTTCTTCTTCTACAAGAGCCAATTACTGGAATATGGTCTTCGCCGCCAAGTGGTCAGGGGTGTGAAATGCAATCTGTCAAAATGACGGATGGCCCTCAGAGTTTTCTGTCACCGTTTTAAAAAAAAAACGGTCAATGACGGAAAATATTCGGTTAACGCGACCCCTCCTGCCAACATTGCCAAGACAAATAATAAAAAACACATTCAGTGACGTTCAGTCGCTCCTTTGATTTTTATTCATTTAAAAATGTAAATAAGTACAATCAGCAAAATGTAGGGAAAAGCATTACAGTAAAAGAACTCGATTCAAATCACTGTTTTGAAAGAGAATCTGCATCTGCATTTTATCCTTGACACAAATATGTGTCAAACTAAATAACCGACATATTTTGAAATTTGCTGATGATACAGTCATGGTGAGTAATTGTCATTTAAAAAAAAAAAAAAAAAAAAGTTACAAAGTCAGTAATTGTAATTAATCCACCCTGCCCTGTATGAGTGATCCTCAGTGAAGCCAAGGTTTTTAAAGAGCCTGTAGGAAATTATGTTCCCCTCATCGATGAAGCAGTAGACTGGGTGGCCCTCAGCACTGAGTCTTTTTGCCATAGTGCTGACAAGAACTTGTGCATACCCTTTCCTTCTGTGCTCTGGCAGAGTGTACAACATGCCCATGGCACAGTCGTCGTACAACAGAATCCAGGACACCGGCTGATCCAGTTCATCAGTGATGCAGTACGACGGATAATTGCTAATGAACTGTTTAATGGTGTTGTAAGTCTGCTCACTCCCTCCATACTTCCAGGTTTTATTCACCAAGTCAACATGGGAAAGGTCAAGGGATGAAATCCTTGATTCAAGATCACTGCAGGGAAAGAGACATTTATGATAGCCTTACTTGAACAGGAAAACTTCAACTTTCTTATATAGATTTGAGTGAAAAATTCTCAAGTGTACTAAAATGTTAAGAGCGTACTTATCAACTGTTGGTGTGAGAAGATGGCTGCTGTCTGCCAAATACACGAGGTGAACCACATCCAACTGTCGAAACCTAACATCTCTCTCAGAATACATTTCTTTAAGCATGGGTGCTTGGGACAAGTCAAATCCTGAAGTTAAATAAAGAAAGATTTGAAAACATTTACCATATTATGAGTCAAATATACTTCAAATAGCAAAAGTGAAAGTATGCACTGCAGAAAAACTTAAATGTGACACATCGTTTGTAATGTAGAAACTACAACAATAATGAGGCAAAGTGGTTCAACACATAACTCAGAAATGTATTGAAGTACAACAATTATTTATGCACAGCGTATTTTGTGTGCTCTTTGTGTTTCTGTCACACTGTATGATGGGGTTAATAAAGTATTCTACATTTGATCGAGCTGCATTTAGAGGAAATCACACCACAGAGTTCTGTCGTGTCTAAATAATAAAGCACGTCATCACAGAAGACAGTGCTCTCACCTTCTGTCGTTAGATCTGAACTCCAGTCTAGTACATTCTCGTCCATCAGCATTCTTCTCAAAGCCTGTTCCTCAGTGCTGTAGAATGACACATTATTCTCGGACTCCAGGACACTTTTGATCTGTGAAGTAAGAACAAACCCCCCATGGATCAAACTCATGTGGCTTAGAAAAAAATAGCTTATTTCTGGTGAGATGAACTCACCTTAGGATCAGGTCGGCAAATGATGACCTTAAACTTGGGCCATGAATCAACAACTACCTCCTGTGTAGTTGGTTTGTTCCTGTTCATATTATAAAGGTATCCATAGACCTAAAAAAAAAAAAGTTGAAACAAGATTTCTGTTTGCTTCAGTTTCTTCAATGTTAATGTTTTCTGGTTTCTTTCATCTACATTTCAAAGAAATTAAAAACTCTCATTTTGGTTTGTGGACAAAACAAGACATTAGAGAACATTCCAGGTTTGACAAACATTGCGCAACATTTTTTACATTTTTACCTTATAACTCTGAGGTAGATGTTTTAACAGAACTCCTTCTGCAATCTGCAGTTCGTTTTCGTTAAGGATCTTCATGTTTAGTTGGTGGACCTTGACTGAATGGCTGGTTTTCACACGTAGGTCCAAAGTCTGGGCTTCTTCAGTCAATAATAAATGGTTATCCAATTTGATTTCCTTGATCCAAGTAAAACTCTTAAGACCTTGAGGCTGAAAAAAACAACAACCCAGCTTTGCTGATCAAAATGCGGTCCTCATCATCTTCTGTGATCCTGTGTGAGCACGTTCACAAGACGAGTTCTTTTTGCAGGTTAGTGGTGCGCAGTCGTTGCTATAGTGTGGGTATGTGCAGTTATCTGTAGCATGTAGACGCCCTTCCCTCTACCGAGATCACCTCGATGATCCAGTTCGACCCATTTTTTTACGTCCTCTAATATCATGTGACTCATGCCCACTTTGTGGCTGTTTCACTTCATTCTGATGCCGTTGATTTGAATAAATCATCTCCTGTGATATATTTTTGGCTTGACGCATGTACACCACAATTCCAGTCCATTCAGGCCTCAACCTGTGCGCAAGCTATTTCCTGATTGAAAAAAAAGTGGAAGCTCTGCCAACAGAGTCAAGACAAACATAAAAAAACACATTCAGTGAAGTACAGTCGCTACTTTGATTTCCATTCATTTTAAATTTTGAATAAGTATGATAAACAAAATGTAGGGGAAAACATTAGAGTAAAAGCACTCCGTTCAAATCACTAAAAATAAAAACCTAAACATTTAATCTACAATGAAAGAACACTGAACATTTGCTAATCATTTTCACAATTGAGTCACTGAGCATCAACATATGTTTCAACCCCTGTATTTACCAGTGGTAGGTCAGCAAAATCAAATTCAAACACGTTAAATGAAGTTCATAAGCTGCTTTATTTTTCATTTCTATTAGGCAGAATGTGGTTCACAATCAACAAGTCAATACACAACTATTGTTATGGATTACTGCGACTGTAAAACGTACAGTATGTAGCTCAATTGTGCCATACCGTATAGGTTAGTGCAGTGGGGAAATAATTACGCTTTCAAAAGGTGTTAATACTTTGTGCTGCGTTCACACTTGAATATGCATTTTTGGACCAGGGTTACTCAGCAAATAATGACAACACTTTAGACCCTCCATGCCTTTCTGTGACTAGCATTCCTGTTTGATCAGCCTCATGCTTTCCAGCCATGGTTGACTCCACACGGTAAATATGCAACTGTAAGGCTGAGGAGAAAAGTTCAGAAAAGGGAAATGTTTAGAATAAAGGTTCAGTTTTTCACAAAAATAAATTTTCATATAAACAACACCATTTGCTATTAGCAGTAATAAACTAATGTTGACTTATTTGTTAAAATAATCTTTGGATGAAATGAGAGTAACATTTTATAGTGGATATGGTGTTATTGATATTTGATGGTTGCAAGCATATTCACTTTGATTCACTATGGAAACAGTAACAAAGAGCAAGGTGAAAGCTGCCGTTTCATACCTGAAAATACAAAGTGATCAATTGCGAGTCTACTCTATGGGTGTTAAAAATTATATCACAGGCTAGACTAGACTATCCATCTAGTCTAGTGTCCACTAAACTACCAAAATAAAATACAATGAGTGGATGCAGGAGACAATAAAATGTTACCCGAGCAGCAGCAGGGTCCTGATGGATGGCACACCCATCCATCTGTCCCTTTCTGCAGTTGGACTTCGCCATTGTCACATTGAATATGTATTTGCTTCCGGACACAATCTGAAAAGAGAAGTGAGTGAGAAAAACAGGAAATGGTGACCATGGTAAAAATAAAGTGACGTAACAATCGTTCAGCTCGTTGACATGACATTCCATTAAGTTTTACTTTCAATGAACACAGCAAATGTAATGATATGATTGACAAAAACTTGAGGGGAAATAAAAAACAGGGTAGAAACAAACAATCAAACAAAAACAACAACAACAACCCCAGCTGTCAGGTTGGATACTTTCTACTTCTCGTTTTCCTTCTGTGAGCTGACATCAACACTAGTTTGCTCTTTTTTTTTTTTAGAAAGAACAACTTCAAAGATGGACGATTAACCACATTTTTGTTGCTAAAAGTGAACTTTGACCGTGGATTACTCCAAAACTACACAGCAAAAGCACTTCATACTACCTGTGTATGCACTTCATCCAATAAATCTGAAATCACTGATACATTTTTATTTTATTTTATACCACTTTCAAAGACAGACAAATTACCTCAATTTTGTTGTGGAAAGTAAACTCTGACCCTGGATTACGCCCACTGTCCACAGTAAAAGTACTTCATACTACTTGTGTATGAAGTACAAGGAGTACTTTAGCCAATACAAATAAAACCATTCATAAACATTTTAATAATGAAAAAAAAATATATATATAAATATATATACACACACACACATATATATAAGACACAACTTTATTCGTCCCACATTTGCAGTGTGACAGCAGGCAAAAATCACAAAAACAGAATCTTCAATGAGTATTAAATATAGCTCCACCATACAGTATATACAATACGTTTTACTATTTTTTTTTTGACAATTTTTGGAATAATTGTTTTGACATTTCTCTTTTCAGAACGCCTTTTGCCTTCTATAGGATTTTATTTCGAAAACCGGAAATATGACTATACTTAGTCCGGTCTGGAAGAGGGAATATCTGCGCACATTTATTTAAGAGCGCTGATTTGACCATGGGAAAACAAGTGACGGAAACTAAAGATTTTTTTTTTAAATTTCGAATCTCATCCGTTTACTTAAACCAGTGCAGTACTCGTTCTCGTTCGGGGCTTTACTCGGCATGACGTGAATGCTGCATTGTTGCTGAATTACTAATCTGGGCGTGGGTATTTGTTAGGGAGATTTGCAGACTGTTACTGTTTTTGTGGAAGTCTGGAAAGCTCTGGCCTACAGCACCGCGGCCTGGATATTTTTAATTCTGTGACCCACTACCACACGCTCATAGTTTACACTCGTGTATTAACCACAGAAGCACTTTTTAAACACACAACTCAAACGTTTCGAGAATCAACCAATCAACAGTAACCGTTACGAACCTGTCTCTGGACGCGGATCACCTCCTTCACTTTGCTGTCGTACATGTCGTTCCTGCCTTTGTTGTGTTCGGACACGGCGAAATTCAAGGCGTCCTGTACACCCGCATCATTAACATCAACGTCTCGGGGGCCCCCCACCATCTGACCAGCGAGCCCAACGGCGAGAAGAACCGCAAGAAAGCAAAATATGGCTTGGTACTTCATGTTTCCGACGCTGACAGCTCCAAACAGCAGATCAACAACCTCCCGTGTGATAGCCTTCACCACTTATAAACAGCGGCGTCACAGCCGTTACGTACACGGGGGGGTGCCTCTACGTCATCACGTTGCGGCGAGATCAAAGAGGGTTCCAAGTCATTAAAACGCATTAGATTGGATCACAGACACATCTGTAACGTGTGATATAAATGCCACTTTGTTTTAATACAATAACAACATTCTATCACAACTCTACTTAAAATTCTATAGTTCACAGTAGGTGCCACATATTAATTTAATTTAACCCCTATTTAACCACAGTTGCACAGTAAAAACACAAGCAGAAGACAAAATACAAAGAAGACACATGACATTTAGCCACAGATTAGGAGAAACAAGTGCATGTTTTTGGAGTTGGCCTCAAGAAGGCTCAGTTTGGATTTGAAAGTGCTCAATTTTTCAGTCTATCAAAAAGGTGCAGAATGGACAAAATAGCCCTTTTACCCAATTCAGGACGGGCACATGTCACGGAAAGCAACAAATCATCTTGTAACTTGTCCACCGAGATGAACAAAGTGGACGTTGAGTTACTGAATGTGACTTTCTAGGTTTTATAGGTTGATTAAATAAATAAATCGCACGTCGGTGCTCATTTCTGGAACATCACAATGCACACTGCTGGATTTAACATAGGAAGTACAGCATTGTATTTATTTATTTCAATCAAGATTAAAACATATTATTATTATTTTTTTTACTTATCACCAAACTACAACCCTGAGCAACTTTTCCCAAGAAAGAGTGGTTTCCTGAAGACATGAGTTCGACAACAAAAAGCAGGTGGCAGCGACTCAACAATTATTCACAAAATAAAAAGGTACAGATATAACCCTACCCTGAAATATGTTGTTTACTGTTCATCATTTAATTATATTAAATGCAGATTTATTCAGCGTGATCTACAGACGTGCTTCCTGGTTATACCTAACAGTTGTGCATCATGTAGGATTTTCCCAGTTGTAAATACAGGAAGGAAACTGGGGCTCCTACATGACTATCGACCTTGCAGAGATGTCGCAGTAAGACAGTTAACAAAACAGCCACATCACATTTTTTTAAGTAAGCAACGTGGCTTTGCCATGTTTGCAGTGGTCGGTCAAAAGTGCACCCAGAAAAACCCCAATGATTCTATTACTACATATGCTTTGGTGCTTGAGTAAATAATCAACATTTGCTGCTGCAATCACAAACTCTGCGTTTGTCAAAGCTTGTATGAGAAATTAAGTGTTGAATTATATCAAACACAAAATCCTAGTAATATTTAGGTTTGATATAGTTCAACTCTTGATAGTATAAACTGTGCAGGGAGTTTATGACATTACAGGTCACGCAGATTGAAAGGATCTGGACAAGTAATAAACAAGTATCAACTACACCACAGACAAGGTCCATGTGCTTAAACAAAGAGACTGAGATTTTTTTTTAGCAAAAGACCAATGCTGTCAAAACTCTGAATGTTTTCAATTTTGATGGACCCCAGCACATTATTGTAGGTCAGGAATTAAATGTAGGTATTAACATGAACTCCTACACATCTAAACCTCAAAGTGATCATTTTGCAGCTGTGGCTCTCACATCTCACGAGTGATAGAAAAGCATATTATTGTTGACACACTGTATGAATAGCAGAAAAGAAACTTTTTGAGTAGTTTCTAAGACTAGAAAAGCACAGTATCAATAAAGTCAATTTAGTTTTCAAGAACCCCAGCTGCTGGCTTATAACCTTGTTGATTTTGTGAGAAGTTCACAAACTGTTGATCCACTCTAAGATGCTTGTTACTATAGTCCCTTTTTCAACACTGCTGATTTGCAAATGTGTCCTAAATAGGACATTGTTTTGCTTTTATCTGCCACTGAAATTGCAACACTGCTGAAATCATTTAAAGGTTTTAATAAATGTAAACATACATACAGATGACACTGATAATCCAATGTCCACACGATATTAAACAAAGCAATGCAATGCGTCAAACCTCTCAAGTTACTCTCATTAAAAATATATTTCACCAGTATGTGTTGTTTTGATAAATAACCCTTCGAAATCCTTATGGACAAATGTATGTTATAAAAAAAAATAAATCTTTATAAATATCAACAATATTACACATTTTCTAACCTCAAATGACAACCAAGCATCTTTAAAAAATATTTTCTTAATATTTCAAAAGATGACGGAAATAAGAAAATACACATCACTGCTTGTGTCAAACTCACTGTTGCTTGAGCTGACATGGTTTTAATCACAAGTAGAAACAAAATGAAACTATAAAACATACAAAACTCAATTAAAAATTAATTTAAACCACCATTAAAATTGAATTTTTGTATAGAGAAAGAGAGCTCTAATTCCAGAATGTGCACTCCCCCCAACTCTTGGGGTCAGTTACAGAAGCCCTTGACGGTCATTGGTGCCTGAAACCACACATAATCCTGCCAGTCCATCACCTCTGCTCTTGGTACCTTACAAGTGCCAGGATCTGTGGACAGAGCAATAATATGCTTCTTTACACAAGTCGGCACCTTAAATTGCAGTTTCGGACGGAACCAACCTACTCCGCAATCCCTGTGAGCCAGCACCAAGACCGTGGTGGACATTAAACGAACAGGTCTGGTGTCGGACAAAAGGTCAGCCACGAAAAGTGTGCGGAAAAGTTGCCTTAAGCATGAAGATACCCGTAGGCATTGATCTCCCCCTGCCAAAACCAATGCCTCCATGTCGATCTCATACAGTTCTTTGGGCAGGACAAGGGAGCCACCCATGAGGAACAGCACACGGGGAACCCTGCTCAGAGAGAAAAGCACCTCCAGCTGCTGTAACACCTCCTCTAGATCCTGTAGAGTTTGCTGACACTTGCGCCCGTCCATGTCTGCAGACTGCACCAGCCTGCGTCTCACTGTGTCTTTATCCTGGAAACAAAAATGTATGCCACACACCTTTAGTTATATCAACTACATGTCTGACCTGATTTTGATTTGCACAACAGTCATGTAACCTGCCTAGCACACCACCTCACACATAAATACAAAAATTAAGGATGTCCCCAGTCTTTTTACCACAGAGGATCTGCTGATACCAAGAAATTATCAGATACTTGTGTTCAAATTTCAAGCACTTTCAAGGTAAATGTTCATGCTTTTCCAGCACCCTACAGCTGTGGCAAATCATACTTTTACAAAAAAAAGGCTCAAAATTATTATTTTACTTTTAAGATCACATTAAATTGTATGGTATGAAGCAAACAAACAACCAAAATCATGTCACATAAAAGTCACCCATTCAGGCAAGCTCCAGTTGGAGCAGTTTTTGTTTAGACTCTCCACCTTATTTTAGTCCTCAATCTGATAATGCAAAGTATTAAGTCAGATAGCTATTTGTTGTGAAAGCGCTTCAAAAATAGCACAACATTAAAATGCAAGCACCTTTGAGGATTTCAAGCACCCATACAAAACCATGGATTATTGCATTTGCCTACAAAACACTTAAAAATGTCAGTCAGTAAAATCAATAACATTCCTCACTGAAGTTAAGAGAGAAAGAAGACCAGACTCCAGCTGCGGTTTAGCTAAGGCGGCTCTGTTTGTGAACAACATGTCATTAAACCGTGACTGCTCACCATTAATAAAAGTAGCAGACGGCTGACACTTAGGGAAAGCCCTGCAGTTGGCACAAAAGACTGGGGAGAGGGTGATGCTGATCTCTCATCAGTTTAAAAAAAAGATTAGCTCCATTCCAACAATTATCGATAAAGTTAAATGCATAAGTGTCAACAATTATTCAAATTTGGTTTGTCATCACATACATAAACCTCACATCTAACAACGTGTTCACCTGCACCGAGGATTGCCGTTTCTTTTGAGAATACAGCAGCTGATCGTAGGTCATGGGTAGCTGCTGCCGCTGATAGAGAATGCACTTGAGGATCTCGCTGACGAAGCGGCAGCAGCCGTCTTGGGTTACGGTGCCAGGAAAGACGACATCCACGCAGCCTTTCTCCTGCGCTCTTCGCACCACCTCGGTGTCATTGTCCTCTGTGTTACTGTGTTGTTTATTGGCAAGCTCATCGGAATCTTGCAAACTGCTGTCGCTAGAAGTGTCCTCGTGGATAATGTCTGTCCAAAACAGGAGCAGGAATAACGTCATTAGAGTAAACAACAGGCCTGTTCTTCTCAATTTTAGCGAGTTAAACGTTAATGAAATCTTTAGGCCAGTTCTCCATGAGAGTCTTTGTCTGAATTTCACAAAATGATAATCATAAAATTGGAGATTTGTACAGTGATTTTCAAGGTATTTAAGGCTGCTTTGCCTTGTTTAAACCTCAAATATAACTGCTATCCTGCAGGGGTGCAAGAATTACAGAGATACTTTGATTTAGCAAAAATAGCATCAGGGAAATGTTTTACCACATCTTAAACACAAACTTAAACACCGCTATGGCATTTCAGTGTTCTTGGTTGGTCTGTCTGCATGTGAGCTGCACCAAGGATCTCCTCTGTGTACATATCTCTGTTGCAATAAATGTATATATTACATAAGGACAATTGAGGCTCATCAGTTTGCTTCTTTTTGATTGAGTGATAGATGTAAATAATTCCACGTAATGTGTACATCTGTGCAGAAGATGTACATGTACTCAGGCGAATTAAGGAATTCATAATTAAGAATGGTTGCATTAGATCAGGGTGTCAAACTCATTTTCACTGAGGGCCACATCAGCATAATTGTTACCCTCAAAGGGCCAGATGTAACCGTCATACTGAATACATTTAAGTAAATGTAACCAAATATAATGTAAAATAAAGGTAGCTACTCCGTAACATATTGCTTAATAACTTTCCGTATCTATTACTTATTCAAGTTACAAATATGATGCATTATAGATGTAACCCGGAGATGCCGTCACTTTGCGGGTAATACAATTGCCATGGATTGTGGGAAATGTAGTTTGTGGTCAATGCAGGCCTTGAAGCAGCATAGAACTATTTTAACACAAATTTTTAAGACGAATTTATCACTCGCGGGCCACAAAAAATGACGTGACGGGCCACATCTGGCGTTTGACACATGTGCATTAGATTATAAATAATGTTTTAATATAACCCATCGATGATGCCAATCAAGGTTTATTACTCTATAAAATACACAATAGTTAACTGATAGAATTGCTTTTCTTTGATGGAATCAAAGTAAATCTGGGAAAGTCTGCATCGAGAAAAACTACCACTGAGCCGACATCTGGTAAACGACATTTTAACATTTCCTTGGTAGAGGATATTCACTGTTGACATCTGCAACGCCATTCTTACAAGTTTCAAACTAGTTACAGATTATCTGCAATTCAGTCTTTGCTGGTCAGAATGAGGTCACCTTTGCCATTCACACGGATGGGATTTGTCATGATAGACATCTACACTTCAGTTACAATGAATGTCATTATGACTAGTCATAATTCAAGTAGTACAGGTCTTTAAGCTCAATTGAAGATATCTACATTGTCCTTTCTTTGAGTTTCAGATAGTCGGAATGAAGTTGTACATATCTGAAACTGGAATTAGAGATATTTACAATTGTATATCTCTATAATGACAAACCCCATACACACGAATGGCAAAAATGACGTCATTTCGAAACTGAATTGCAGATATCTGAGAGTGTGGTTTTGATTAGTAAGAATGACGTCACACATATCTACAAACTACACACAAAGACTAGTAAGAATGACGTCACACATATCTACAAACTACACACAATGACTTGTCCAAATGACGTCACATATATCTGTAATAGTAATACCAGACATTCAAACTTGGCGATAAAATGTTATTAAATATTAAATTAAATAAAGATTAAATATTATGTAGTGTAATTAGTTGCCATATATTATGTGTGTACCATACGATATCATACCTTTGTCATTTTCCAGTTTTATCTAGTTAAATATGTTAAATAAATAAATAACAGTTAAATGCCAATCATGTGACATACATTTGGTTTTAAATCCACCACGGCCTACCTGCAGTGATGACTGAAGAGGGCGTAGCGACGTTTTCCTTGTCTTCGGTATTGTTCACATTCTGATGCTGGGAATTTGAACTAAAATGACGGGATATGTCTTTCGATGGCGATTCATTTGTCGCCTCTATAAACGTGCTTGCGGCCGTTGGCAAGTGCTGTTCGGCGATTTCCGCAGAAGTTCGGCATGAACGCGAGTCGTCGGGAACACTTTGTAAAGCTCTCCGTGCTGTGCTCGTTTCCTGTTGAGAGCTCGTGTCGTTTACTGGAGAAAACGACAGTTGTCTATTCAAGCCATTTTCCACACTGTTAGTAGTTGACGCACTGTCCGAGTCGTCTGAGCTCGATGTAAGGTTAAATACTTCGTAGACTTCTGCCATAGTTTTGAATATCCCCGCTGCGTCTCTGCTGCCGCACTGCATCATGGGAGTCGTGGGTTGGCTTCAATGCCGCGTTCACGTTACACGGAAATAATCGGAAAAAACATTTTTCTCTTTTTTCGTTATTATCTAAATTTTGTGCCAAACACATCGACAAATCTGTTTATTCTTGCATGTTTTTACTCCATCAAAGTACTTCAATCAAAATCTAAAATCCAAAGCAGGGGTGGACATTTCTAGAAAAAAGCATGTCTTATGTTCTTTTTCATTATTATTTATGCATTCTCAGAAACAACATTCAGAGGAAAAAAGGGCACTGAAATGTTTGTGGATGGTCAGAACAAATATGACCTTATTGATTAGCAACTCCAAATTTTTCAATAACATTTGTGATTTTGATATATGTAAGTATTTTTCCATTTCAAGAAAGTAAATAATAAAGGAACACAGAGAGCGGAGACAGTGCTGAGAACAGGCCCCAGATGTGATAATTAGTAGAAAGCCTTGACACCTGCTCACATATTTCAAGTCAAGAGTTGCAGGCTGTTGGATGTGTCCTGTCTGATTCTGATTAACCATGGCCTCTGTGAGAGTAGCTGTTCGAGTCCGCCCGCTGAACAAAAGGTTAACATTATTATTAGTTTGTCCACATTTTTGAAATGAGGGCTTCAATATTTTTTGACAGAATTTCGTTCACCTCTCCGCTCTCCTCCACAGAGAAAAGCAGCTGTCGCCCAAGGGCATAATTCATGTGAATGGGAGCACCACGACCATTCAAAAGGTATTTATTTTTTAATTTTTTAAAATCACAACATTTAAAATGCATTTCGTGAACTGTTGATAGCTGTAGGGTTTTGTTTTGTTCAAATTGTAGCCCACACATATTCGAGGGGACCATTTCAAAGATGGAGTGAAGGCCTTTTCGTTTGACTTTGCATATGATTCAACCGACAAACAAAGGCCCACATATGCAACTCAAGAGAAGGTATCTGGAGTCTAATTGTTTTTGCTTAATGCATCAAAATGCCTTGTCTTACAATGATTATTATTATTATAATATATTTTTAAAGACTAACCATTTCCTCTGCTGATGTAGATTTTTCTTGACTTGGGCTCTGATGTATTGAAGGCTGCATTTGAAGGCTTCAATGCCTGTCTGTTTGCATATGGTCAAACTGGCTCTGGAAAATCATTCACCATGATGGGCCACAACGTGAGTAAGGCCTATGAGGTTTTGTTTTACAATTCAAGAGATCAAAAATATAGTTAATATATTATGCTTGCATACCACAAATATCCTTATCTATTGTGCTCATGACAATTCAGGCGCTTGACGCAAACCTTGTCATTTTTGTGAGTTGTAGTTTTTACTGAGTAATGTTCAATTGTATTTAAAGTGTAACCAGGATGTGAGCCCATATAGTCAATATAGTGGCATATAGGAAGCAGGCATATCTGGATTTAGAGTTGGAACACAATGAAATATTAAGTGCTTTTAAATCACCAAAAATCATCATTCCACATGTCAGACTATTCCACGCACTGCCACCAAAGGAGTTTGTTGTCCTCACCACATCAGAACCTGACTGATCGCCTCATCAGACATCCCACCCCTTCTCTTCATTTATCTCCATGTTTCTCCCCACTAATCAGAAAATGTGATGAGGGCAGCAACCCATGGCATTTCTACCATTACCGTGCAGCGCAATTGAAATTTCACATTACCACCGAGGTGTCTGCTTGTCTACCAGGAGGCTTGTGCAAGGTCATCAGCAGAGCTGCTGTCAACATCCCAGATAATTATATATGCCTGTTAATGCTTACTATCTGCTACTTTGTAATTAAAACAAGGGGACATGCAGCTCCGAGTGGAATTGCTTTTATGCTTCAGTAATTCCATATCAGATGAGCTGCTGTTTGTGTTGTTTCGCTAGTCTGTGCATGTGCTGAGTAGTGGTCACGCTCTCAAATGAATGGAACATAATGGGAGTAACTGCCATTTAAAGTACACTATCATTTTGTTATGAGAGCTTAATTTGACACTTTCTCCCACCTTTCCCCCCCCCTCACAGTGTCAGGAAGATAAAGGTTTGATCCCACGGATCTGTGAAGGCTTGTTCAAGGAGATCTCTCACAGAAGCGAGACTGATTCTGTGTCATTTCGTACAGAGGTCAGGTAAGGGACAATTATACAGAAAAACTTTTTTTTAACCCTTACGTCTTGGTAGATGGTGGTGATGATGGAGTTGGTTATATTTAGTAATGTATTAAAAATATAAACATTAAAGTAACTTTGAACATATAGAGCTGAAACTGGTTTTAAAGTGCTGCAGAAGTTCATGTCATATTTTTATATTTTCATTATTAATTTTGACTCAAACCACCCAAAAGGAACACATTTTACAGTTTGTGTTTTTTTTCTTCTTTTTTTGTATAACATTATTCTACACACTCCATGATGCTTAACTGCCAAAATGAGTGTTCAAGTTTTAAGGTCATGATTCCACAGCTTTTCAGAAATGGAATATCAGCTGTAGCTCTGCCTTCTGAAACCACTGTTTTTTACTCCCTTCATGATGTTAAGTCATCACACATTTTGCATTCTGCAATGTTTCATACATAACTAGCTTCACAATCCCCCTCAATTATGTTATTGTAATAATAGCAGCTATGCTTGTAGTCATTGAGAAACCATATAATGTTGTAATCAACAGGAAAACACCCTGCCTGTCTGCATCCACATTTTTTTTAAGTCCGCAACTCAAAATAGTCATTTTGCTTATTACACACAGCACCATGGTATTGATTGTGTGCTTTGTTTATTCAAAGTCAAAGCCAGCACATTAATGTGCCTGAGTGATTTGCAACTTGTTTTGTTTTCACCTGGTGCTGTGCCACTCGCATAACAATACTGAGAGCTTTCATTCATTTTGTGCCTTGTTTTTCTCCATTTAATCTTGATTTTGTATTTGTCTCGGCACCAGCTATTTAGAGATCTATAACGAACGCGTCCAGGACCTTCTCAAGAAGAGAACGACCCCACCAAAGGGTGGAGGCCTGAGGGTGAGGGAGCACCCAAGAGACGGGCCCTATGTAGAGAGTAAGCATGCATTTTAATTCGGCAAAGAAAACCTTGGCTGAGTTTTATGTGACAAAGTAACATGATAAACTAAACCTTGTGTTCAGATCTGATGAAGCACTTGATCCATAACTACAGCGACGTGGAGGACTTGATCACCATCGGCAATGCCAACCGCACCACAGCCTTTACGGGCATGAATGACCTCAGCAGCCGCTCTCATGCCATCTTTACCATCCACTTCACACAGGTCAACTGCAGCCTTCAGATGTTCTCCTTGCTTTCATGTTGTCAGTTTGGTTTGGAAAACCCAAAAACCCAGTTTGGAAAACCCAATGGTTTTCACAAACCATTGGGCTTTACTGCCTGTAACAGGAAGTAAAATGGATTAATGGATTTTTTGTTCACCATGTATTCCTCTCCAAGAGAGATGTTGCCTATACTAAACTGAACAAAGATATTCAATACCACAGGCCTGGTTTGACACGGATATGCCACGTGAGACGGTGAGTAAGATCCACCTGGTAGACCTGGCAGGCAGCGAGAGAGCGGATGCCACACGGACCACAGGCACCAGGCTGAAGGAAGGTGCCAACATCAACAAATCCCTCGTCACCCTGGGCAGTGTGATCTCAGCTCTGGGTAAATGACACAGTATTTGACACATCTATATCCAGTAATATGATTGTAGGCATTATGATATTGTCCACTGAGGAGTCCTGGTCCTGCAGGGGGGGCATGTTGTAGACGTTGCCCTGCTCCAACACACCTGATTTAAATGAATGGGTCGCTATCAGGCTTTTGCAGAGGTTGACAATGAGCTGACCGTTTGATTCAGGTGTGTTAGAGCAGGACAACATCTAATACAGATGTCAAACTCAAGGCCCGGGGGCCAGATGTGGCCCGCCACGTCATTTTATGTGGCCCGCGAGTGGTTAATTGGTTTTAAAAATTTGTGTTAAAATAGGTCTGTGCTTCTTTAAGGTGTGGGTTGACCATAAACTACATTTCCCACGATGCATGGCGATTGCGTTGGCCCTCAGAGAAAATGAGTTTGACACCCCTGATCTAAAACATGCAGGGCACGGGTCCCCAAGGACCAGGGAAACGCTTATCTACTTGATTATAGGACACAAATGTGTCTTTTTCAGTTTTGTCACTTGTTCATCATACAGCGCATCACAATTTAATGAAGGGGTTTGTAATTATATGTTTGGTCCCATTCAAAATCTATCATTTGGGAACAAATCTACTCTGATTAAAAACAACTTGAACGAACTTGCTTCTAAATTGGTGTGATCTACTGAGATTAGGAACGAAGCAAGGATTGTCCAAGTTGATGTTTTCTTTCTGACTCCCCAGCTGACCTTAATGTAGGAGGACAGTCGACAAAAATGAAGCAGGTCTTCATTCCTTATAGAGACTCTGTGCTGACGTGGCTACTCAAAGACAGCCTGGGTGGAAACTCTATAACGACCATGGTAGCAAGTATGTACTTTTAAAGCCTTTTCAGGCAGTTGAAAATGTATTTATCACAAAGAACATCATTTCCATTGAATGTTTTACCTCCATAATCAATATCTGTGCATTTGTCCCTGGTGTCCCTGCAATGGCAGCGGTTTCTCCTGCTTATGTGAACTACGGGGAGACGCTGAGCACTTTGCGCTACGCCAGCCGAGCTAAAAACATCATGAACTCTCCAATGGTGAATGAAGACAGCAGCGTGAAGGTTATCCGAGAGCTGCAGGCTGAGGTTACAAGACTCCACAGCCTACTAGAAGAAGCTAATCAGGTCCTGCATGTTATTACAATATATGCGAGTTGACTGTCTTTGATGCAAAGGTTATATTTGTAGGTTTGGATTGTCTTTAACAACTCCAGGTCTCTTTAAAGAGTGGCGAGCCGTCTTCCCCTGTGAAAGTAGCAGAAGAGCTGCATCAGAATGAGGCAAAGGTGAGGAATACTTTATCAACTAGAGTAGAGGAGTGTTTTGGAGTCATCCTCACTAATACACCTCTTACCCATCTTGTTTCCACCAGGTTCTAGCATTGACCAAGGAATGGACCAGCAAATGGAGTGAAACTCAGGACATTCTGCAGGTACAATTATTTATTCATGTCTTTAACCAGGGTTTCAATCTAAATTTATCTGAACATTTCTGAATAGTATAATTCGGTACAGCAATAACAGACATTTTTCATTTTCAATACCAAAGTACATGGTTTTGGTGAATTTTGTAGAAATACGCAGTGTTAAACTTGTATTAAATTATTTAAACATGACATGGATTCACACTGAGAAGAGAGTGTTAAGGTTTCATTAATTTTAACACAAACGGTTGGGAGCAGAAGTTTGGACAGACACTGCTGCTTGCAGTAAATACATCCTGCCACCAGGTGTCACTGCAAGTCTTGTGAATGGCCACAGGCAGCCTGGAAATGGTAATTAGAGCAGAGTCAACCTGGCATTTAATTTAATTTTCCATCTATTAAGATTTAAATGGCATCCAAAAGCCAAGGTCATATAATGATTGTAAAGTTACTAAATGACGGTATTCGGGGATTGTTACAAAGACGGACAAAACAGACATGACTTGTCCTTCAAATCAAAAGCGTTTCTCTCAGGCTGGGACAGGGTGGCAGCCTCCTCACAGGACCCGGAGCTGCAACAAAAAATGCCACCGTTTGCCAGCAGAGTTTACACCGAACACTTTTCCTCCGTTGACTTTGTGCCCATCCTCCCAAATAACACCAAATGTCATTTGTTTGGGACTCATCGTGTTCAGCCAAGCAGCCTGTTGCATTATGCATTGAGCTGTGAAACGAGCCAGTCGTGAAGAGTGTGGAGTAACTTTTTGTCTGTGTCACACATGCCAGCAGTGCATTGTCTCCATCATTTCTTTACTTGGGTTTAAAGTTGGGCTCGGAAATGGAAACTACTTTTCTTTTGCAAATCACAAAGGCTGCAGGATGTAGACCCAGGGTTTATAATAGTTAATTAATGGCTTCAGTAATGATAATTACATTTCTTGGCATTTAATTTAAACCTATAACACAGTGAACGCTGAAATGACGCTTGAATCTAATAAAACATTATTGTAAATTGAATTGCGATATCAAAGCCCTAGTTTAGTGTTGTTGATTTGGCCTTAAGCTTTCTCTAAATCTGCAGATGTCTGTCTTTAGCAGCCTGTAGTGACCCTGTACTGGATGAGTGATTAAAAAAATATACATGCAAGAATTTTAAACACACTATACGTGATTATTGGTTATACGTGCATGATGGGCAATTAACATTCTTTTGTGTGGGGTGGTTGGCAGGTGACATTTAAATGGCTTGACAGCCCTTTATTCATGACACTGCATTGGAACTCATTAGCAGCTGTCACTGCTCCTAATTAAGAGGTCTTGATTATTGACATATGGCACTTTTGTTTCTGACTCTCTGGCATATTAATTAAAGGCACTATATTGTGACTCTGTTTGCATGTTCAAGCACCGATGATTCTTTTGCTCAGAGGCTGCACAGCTAACAGATGTGCCTTCTTTAGATCTGTCCCCTTAACATGTAAACGCACCCGTTTTGATGCGTGATGCAATATGACAGTGTAGGTGAAAAGATCACTGTACTGGTGACCAGCAGACACACACCAGTGAGTGTTTGATAAATGACTTTATGGACTTGACATTCGTCTTCACGGGCGTTTGCTTTTGTCTGCGTGGAAAAAGCTATGAGATTCCTGCACTGAATGCTGCAGAGAGGTTACACATGGAGTCTGTGAATTGCATAGTATTACAGAAGCACATCCTGTCCCAATTTTAAATTGGCTATTCGAAAATTCTGTACCTGTTCTGGCAAAAAAAGCCTGAGTTACTGAAGAAATAAATAAAAATATCCCTCTTCTCAAAGTGTTTTGTTTAAATGGACGGTTTTTATATAATTTAACCTCCGTATGGTTATTATACAAATTGCAAAGTCTCTAGCACATGTTCTTTTTTTAAATTGGGTCCTCTTCTCCAACTCTTCCACATATTTTGTGTTTCATTTGGTTAATTCTGTCACTGAGCGCTACATGAAATGTTGTTCTTTTGCTGCGAGGAGACGAGCATGGAGACGAGCTGACCAAGAGCAGTGTAAACAGAATTTTGAATACTGTATTCAAAGCAGATTTGGAATGCAAAGTTATTCATCGTCAGCTTCCCAGATTGGTTACAGGGCATGCGGGGAAGAGAAAGTAATTAATATGTGATGGATTTCAGCGCAGCCTTTTACAGTCGGAGGCAGAAACAGATTGAGGAAAACGAAAAAGGCAAAGAAGGTGGTGAAGTGAAAGCTCTTCTGCAGGGTTTATACTGCATATGTACTGTGTGTATATATACACAAACGCACAAGATTTGTGTTCATGTGTGGATTTGCGTACTCCTCCCACATGATGCTGAAACTCTGCGTCTCGGTAAGATAAAATGAACCACAGTGTTTCTTTGATCTAGTTGTCTTTGTATTTCCCAAACATTGTGCGTTGAGCACAAAGGCACAAATTTAAGCTCTGAATGCTCGGAGGCTTGATCTGTTTAATGTCGATTCTACCTCATACTGTCAGCAGTTGCATATATCGTATTCGCTATAGCATTTTTTTTTTCTTTTCGACTTTTACATCTTTTTTGGCCACATTTCTTTTGATTCTTTATATGCCAGCAGATCCTGGCTCTGAAACAGATTTATTCTTCTAATTTAATTAACGGTTGCTCAGCATGTCTTAAGTTTCGTTTGTGCATACAAGGACTAAAATTGACTGTACTTGGCACATTCTTTAACAAATGACTAGGCATATATTGTCCACATGTGCAAAATGATCATTAACGGACATGAGTTTCATGTAGCAAAGGTGATGGAGTGCTTTTAACAGTCTGAATCCCTTTTTTTTTAACCATAAGTTGCATGTTGCTGGCTGGAGTGTATTCATCTTACAAGTTCTTGGATAAGGTCCTGTCTTTACATGCAGTACACGCAAAGCGCAACATGAAGTGCAGAGTATGTAAGTGGAAAATTGTGTAATATCTAGTCATCATCAACAAAAAGCCTGAAAACTCCCCTCCCTCCAGTACGTGCTTGTCTGCTTTGTTGGCAAGTTGCAGCTTGACATGGCTGCTGGGCAGACAAGGAAAGAATCAATGTCTGACCCAGTATGACAGTGCTCTGAAATGCATATTAACCAATTCAGAAACATGTACTGTCAAAGTGCTGAGGAAAAATCCATAACATTTTGCCCAACCACAGATGACTGCTATATAGCAAGCCTAAATGTTGATTTTGGCTGCTGGTGTAGTTTGCAGTTAATTACAGTATGTTCACCCGCTGCCTCCATCTACAAGGGAGGCTTTTCTTTGTCTTTATAGCACACACACACTGGCTGACTGACAGTGTGGGTGTGGTGAGGATCAACTTTTTTTTTTTTTTTTTTTTTTGCTATGTGTGAATATGAGGATAAAATAGGAGCTCATTTGTTCCTGGTGTCTGAGGAAAGTGACACAGTGCATTAATCCACCAGGCTGCTCCTCACCTCTAATGAAGTCTGAAGAATCCCTTTTAATTAAGTATTGGGACCGGGGTCGATACCTCTCCTCCTTCATTAGAAAAAGGGATTTCTCCCATCTCGCAATGAGTGAGGCGATGCCGCCGGCGGACACATCTCTCACTCTTAAGTCGAATCTATATGAAACTGAGCAGCAGGAGGAGGAGGTTGAAAGAGCTGGGATCTAGTTTATGCAGAGGGTTGGATCTGAATCCCCCAGAAAGTGAAATGTTCTGCTCTGCCTCTTGGGAGGTACTTAAGATAATCCATGGCAATGTGAGGCATTAGTCCACTAGCTTAACAGGAAAATACTTTTGATAGGGCCTCAACTTAGGTAGACTACAGGTTATTGCCCACAGAGAAAAATATTACCCCAGGAGTTAAGGTTGCCTTTGTGGCTTAATTCAGCACGTTGTTGAAGATGTAATTCTCCTGTTTTTGTTCCTGAAGCTTAACTCGTACCTTTTTTTTTTTTTTCTTTTCTCCATCAAGTTAGAAAATAAGTGACATTATTAAACAAAGTTGAATGAATAGAACTATTAGAATGACGAGCATGCTGGAAGGTGGTGTGACTCGTGCTTTTATATATTTCCTCTGCAACTATTGTCGGAGGTAGTGAAGCAGTTCATGGAGTGATTCAGAGGTTTAAGGGCAGCTTTCACAGATTAAATGCATTGATCTATACGACTTGGATCACATTACTTTGAGTTGTAACGCCGTTTGATGTTTTGCAGGGATTTCTGGACAAGCAGAATGTTTTTAATTTGTCTGCATTTTGAGTTGTGGTCTAAATTTATTTGTGGCTTTACAGAATAGCAATAGTCTGTGTAAAATATGGACCTTTTTTTTTGTCATTTATGTGCTGACATAATATATATAACATAATATATAATAATAATAATAATATGTTATATATATATAATATATAACATTTAACCACATTTTTTGCCATGGAAGAGAAGCTTTCTTTGATTACTTTCCTTGACTAATAGTAATCTGTAGTTCTTATTGAAAAGCTGCAGTTTTATGTTGAAACATTTCCACTTCACGTGGGCAAATTAACTTTACTTTGACCCTCCATACCGTTCTCTTGGTCACATTGTGAAGTTTTTATGTAAAGTTGACATACTTTACAAGCTGAGCTTGTTTTTAATAGTAACATGCTGTGTATCAGTAAAAGCAATGGTGCATAGGATGTAACCCACGAGTGTTGGTGGGTGGTGGCACTGCTTCCGTTTCCCTCACTGAACACAATGAACAGTTTGACTCTCGCCACGAAAACCTGAATGATTAATGGCGTCTCCGTAGCCGTTAGCCACTCTACTGCTTCATGGCGACACATGGTTGGAACGCCACTGTTCTGTGTGGCCTTCAGGGAAGGAAGAGCACTCATAAAGAATTCAGTTTTCTGCTGGTTGCCATTAAATGTCTGTCACCATCATTTTTTATGGTGCTCCAGCCACAGTCAATTGAAAGTGTTTTTTTTTTTTTCTACCCAATGAATATTCTCTTGTCTTCCAGGGAGAGGCTGTGGCTCTGAGGAAGGAGGGAAGTGGAGTGATTCTGGACTGCCAGTTGCCTCATCTAATAGGCATTGAGAAAGATCTACTTGGCAGTGGCATCATCCTCTATTATTTGAAAGTAAATGCAACATTTTCACTGGACAATTCGCAAATTCTCTACCAAGCTGTGGTCAAGAGTTATTCTTACAAAGTAAATACTTGTTTAATGTCATTTGAATCATTCTAGGAGGGGAGATCACGGGTTGGGAGTGACAAAGCATCCTGCAGTCAGGATATTGGTGAGTCAAGGTTATAACGGTACATTTCCAGCTGCTGTGTTGCACATTTACTTTCTTATTTAATTGTATTATAGTGCTTCATGGGCCCGGGCTCCTCGGTGAACATTGTGTGCTTGAGAACCACGCTGGCGCCGTGACTCTGATCCCTCAGGACGGCGCACTGTGTTCAGTCAATGGCTCTGTGGTCACCAGCCCCTGCCAGCTGACTCAGGGTAAGCGTCTGTGCAAGGATAATATCCTTGTGAGATTCTTTAATGAACATGGCGGGGGAAAGAGTCATCCGTAATCATTTTCCCTTTCATTCACATTTTTTTTTTCACCAGCGGGGTAGCAATTACACTTCCATCTATTTCCAATGAAGTTATGGGATCACTGCATCACATCTGCAAATGAAATCCACTTTCTGATGCCGTCTCCCCCCACAGCAGCGTATACTCGGGACATGAGTGGATTGTGAACACGGGGCTCTCCACAGGGCAGATGCCATTTCTCTTACTAAACATTTTGAAGGGCGAGAGGCCCCAGACAAAGCTCCAGACAAAGCCCCAGGCCCTTCATTTAATTGGCAGATGGACTTGATAGGGCCGACAGGTTTGAAGTGGGCCACATCATTAACCTTTCAAAGGACAGAGCCAAGCCGAGCTGAAACCCATGCCCCCCTGAGCCGGCCCCGCTTGCCAGAGCTGGGATCTTTCCCTTCTTGCCGCTTTGCTTTCCAAAGATAAAACCTCCACACAGAGCCAGACAGTGAAGTGTCTGGCTACGCTAGTCTCTTTATAACCATTTCAATTTATCCAATATCCCCTTCAGAAATGGCTGCATCTGAAGCTATTTTCTTGAACAAATGATAGTAATTTTCAGTCGAAAAGCAGCTGGAATCCATCACAGGCTGCCCTCTCAGGTGCTTTGTCACTCGTCAGAAGTCATTAGTAGAACCAAGATTAGTATTTGCTGTTCTGAGAGAGGAGTTGGGGAAAATGGAGAGGAGAACCTCACGGAAGTCTGCGGATATGGCAAATATGAGCTAGAGTCTGATATATAAGCCCTAATATCACTCCAGTTATGTTGCTTTACAAGACTTCAAAAGGTTTCCTCGGACCAATTTCTCTGGTAAATCATCTTCCTGGTTCGGGTCACTACCAGTCACACTGGGGAATTTTGTTCCTCAATGCAAGTCATTCGATTTACCTCGGTTACAGGAGGATGTTGTAAACCTGTGTCAAGTTTCCCCAAGTTCAGTGCAGACTGGGCTAACTGAAAACCCAAATTCCAAAAGCTTAAGCTTACTTCCTACCTTTCCTGTTATTTGAATCATTTTCATAGAATTGTAGTAAAAACAGCACAAACAAAATGATAAACGATTGGAATTTAAAACACATTTATTTCTACACTGTAATCTGTTGGATTAAGTCAACAGCCATTTCAAATTGGGATATACTGCATATTTACAGTGAACACACATTCAAATAAATAGGCTTACAAGTTTTTACATTGAACAATGTTTAATCTGAGGGTTGCTACCAACGTTCACAAGGCATATTCAAATCTCACTGTTTCAACAAACTATTTGCATGGGCGAAATGGCCACATCGTTGCCACCTATTAATTTTGCACACAATTTCTAGTTGAAAATGTTATTGTAGCACCACTAACTGTTTTACAGTCTTGTGGGGAAAATAAATAACCCGGACAACAATCGTTTTAGACGAGGGGATAGACCTCACTGCGAAACCAACAGTACATGTATATTCATTGAAGTCGCTCTGTTTGAGAAAATGAAAGAATTATCACCACAATGAAAGTACAGCACAGAGCGCCTGGATGAAAAGAGAGATCATTAAAATAAGTCATGTGTCCCGGAATTTGAAAATAATTATTCAAAGTCTGATTTGAACTGAAACTACCACTAAGCACAACTTTGCTCCCTCTAATAGAATAAGAGGGGAGGGGGTTTCTCCTCTTGCTCCATTTCCCCGGCGCCTTTGCTCACAGTGTGATGCATAATTCAGTGGTTGCTGCAGGATTTATACCCAACCGTAAATATGATTGTGATTTGCCACTTCTTTTCACACATTACCTCTTCGGTTTCCTCCAGGTACCATCGTACAGCTTGGACATGGAACCATACTGAGGTTTAATCACCCAAGTGAAGCTGCTCAGCTCAGAGAGAAACGTCAGGTACGGACAGTTAAACAGTCACAGAACAGCCCACTCATGTACTTGTACTGTTCTGCTGATTTTGTAAAGCAGGATTTCAAGCCACAACTTTACTTTGCATCTATAATTTTTTTTTTTAAAACAAGTCGGCATCATGCACTTTGTTTCCATCATCTTTAACACCTGCTTTCTTCAGAAAACACGTTCACATATCACTCCACATCTGAAATCCTTCACAACACAGGCCTATACTGCCCACTTTTCATCTACCACTGCTCCACTGCCTGTTGAGCATGAGACTCTTATTGACTGCCTCACAAAGAAAGCTGCACACAAGCACGTCAGGAACAGTTTCTTCACAATGTTGTTCAGTCTTTGACCTCGGAGAGATGGCCAGGTGCAGCGGCTTTCAAAACCAGCTGCTTTTCATCCATCTCGCAACAGCCCCCTCTTGGCTTTCATTCACTTGTATGTGTGTTTTTTAAAGGAGCATTGTGCGAATACACACAGTCGTGAAGAAACTATAACCACTATTTCTTTCCACTAATGGTTATTTTTCAGCTTTTGGATTTCTAAGTCTAAGTGGGAGTTCACATGGCAAATTACTACATTTGATTGTATTTTTACTACTCTAGTTATCTGTATCTACACCTCAACAATGAACAGTCTTCATTTGAACATTCTTCCCTCATAAATGGTGGTTTGCCAATGTCCTGGTTCTACAGTTGGGGACTATTAAATGCAAAGTAGTTAAAAAAAAGTAGTTACTACTACTGCTACACTACACTTTTGGTCACATTTTCAATGATGTAAATAAAAGTCATTGAAGGATGTCCAATAACGGGACTCCTTGAAAAGCCTGCAACTTATATTGAATAGTATTTAAGCATTTCTTCCTGTGACTTATATTCATTATAAAATGGATTCACACAGCATTGTATCGACACTGCTGCACTTCTGCTTTTTGGCAGCTCTCTGCTTTCCATCATTGAAAGTGGCTATACAATTACAAAACAAGCACAGCCATCCTCTCTCTGCTGTGGTTCTTTGACATTAATTTTTAACATTGCTCAAACCGAGACGGTCTCACAGGGATCCATGGGCTTCGTCTGAAAACCGAATACGCTTCCACATGTAAATGTTGAGTAACATCAAAGTCCTCATTATGGATTATTATAACAGCTTTTATCTGAGGTTCACTTCCGGCACAGTTGAATCTGAGGGGCACCGACTGGAGAAAGGGATCATCACTAATGGGGCTTTCACACAGGCAGGGCTCCGTTCCGGATTTGAACCGGCCGGTGCATTCAGACCGAACCTGTTACAGTACATCACCAGTTGGCATGTGTCATATTCTGGTTTTGTGAAAGCAGAGGAAGTATTGAGATTTTGCCAGTGTTGCGTTTACTACCGCCTGGGTAACGAGGATTAACGTCCTCCCACTTTGGTTCTATTTAAACTGGTGTGAACACGGGGTGGTTCCGAGCCAGAACCAAAACTGTGCCTGTAAAAGCACCTAGTATGTACCATATCAGTGATACTCATCGCCCTGGTCATGAACATGCTGGTCAAGTCCGCTGAGCCACAGTGCAAAGGCCTCAAAACCAAGTAAGGACTCCGTCAGCCCCCCCATTAGAGCATTTATGGACAATTTGACAGTAACAACAATGTCAGTCCCAGGATGCAGATGGATCCTCCAGGGCTTGGAGAGGCTAACCACTTGGGCTTGGATGTTCTTCAAGCTGGCAAAATCCAGGTCCCTAGTCCCGAGAGAGGGAATTTGACTGATTGATTGGATCCTCTTCTCCCTAGGAGGTACCCACATACCATCAGTCACAGAGGTGAAACATCTGCAAGAAGCTCCAACAAAACCAGGTGCTTACAGATGCAACTCCTTAAGATCCAAATCCCTGATGACTGAGGCGCTTCACAGACATTCCCCTCAGTTTTAGAGGGAAAATATGGTGATGCTTTTTATTCAAACTATAAAAAAAAAAACTTTGGAACTATAAGAATTGGCCAGGTGGCGAGTTACAGCTGCTCTGTTTCCAGCCAGCATAAATGGGCATTTTATTTTAGGAATGTGTAATTTTATGTTGCTCATCCTCACTTTTGGAAATCCTTATTAATTCAGATGAGAATTTGACAATTCTCCAAATGTTGTCAAAGTCCTTCAGTCCCCCCCCCCTTTTTTTTTTAAATATTCCGTTAGCACTGATGTACAACATACTACAATTAAACCATGTTATAATTGCAAATCTAGCATTGGCAACTGTCACTCATTACTTTTCATTTCACAGTATGGTCTCATTCTGTTGTCTGCAGAGCGGGCTGCTGTCTGACTTGTCATTGACTGACCTGTCCAAATCGACTGAGAATCTGTCCAAGGTGATGCTGCAAAACCCAGGGTGAGGGTCAGTGCAGACATGTCTGCACTGTGATTTTATTATCTCTATTATCATTGAAAGATTTTGTGTATAGGAAAAATATTTCAGTGAGTAAAAAAATGGCTAATATTTGTTGGCATGACAATAGAAGATACAGTCATACACTATATACATCTTAAAATATATGTAAAAAAAAGACTTAAAGGATAGATCTCAACATCTTCACATGACATCAGTCTAAAGTAGTGATGTAATAATTGGTAAAACCTAGGATTTATGTCACGGAGAGCCACTGTGTGACACTGGTGGATATGCTGAAAGAAAAACATACTGCACCGTCTTACTTACTACTAAAATATATGCCAGAGGGATAATTTAAAAGACGACTCTAAGTACTATGGCCTACAAAACTGTGAAAAACATTATGCTAATGGGACATCTTTATGCCCTGCCACTGTCTTGGAACTGTGACAGGTCATTGATTTGTTGACCTGTCACTTTGTGTCCAAGTGTTCATTGAATTAGTGCCCAAAATCCAATTCGCTCCCTAGTGATTTCCCATCTTCCGAATAAGTAGTGAGCAATTTGAAAACACAACTATAGTCTGATTGGAAAAAACCTTAATGCTTTACATCCTGTGGAGCTGTCTTCACATGTAATATCATTAACAGTGCTGCAGCCTGCAAAAGTATGGCTTCGGATCAAGGAGGCTTTTTAGCAGCAGTGCTTCTAGGGAGTTTTTAAACGTGAAGTGTATTTTCACTGCATCTGTTCATTACAGATCAGATTTGATGGTTCACATTTCATATCTACAAGTGTCTTGCATTTGAACATGACTGTCCTCTTAAATAACACATGCCCGCTTCATTATTAAAAAGAGAAAATGTTATATTTGTAAGGCAACTCTGTGACACTGGAGATGAGAAGTGCCTTGATTGATTTTTTTTAATTAAGAAATGAGATGTATATCTGATATGCCACTTCATTCATGTAGCATGGCCACATTGGACATGCATCTTATTTATGAAGACACACCGAGGTGACACAGGTCTGATATGAAAATTGGAATTGACGTTTGGATTTCAGTATCAGCCTGGTAATCTGAACATCTGCTGCTCAATCATTCTATCTTATTTGTCTAGTATACAACTGAACAATCAACAGTTTTCTGATGCTACAAATGGCTTTCTGAAGAAGCTCCATGGTGGCATTGCAGTCCCCTGTTTATAGCTCATCATATAATTAAGGGGGTTTTCACACACGTGTCATTGCTGTGGACTGATAATAATCAGCCATTCTTGGGGCAATTTTTGCTTTGCCAGTTGCCACGCACTGGCTTTTAGTCCATTGCCTGCAACTCTGATATTCGTCAGATATCAGAGGTTGAATTCTGGTGTTTGCATAGAAGGTTACTGCAGTGTTGCTAATGGCTGGTTGTTACACAGGTAAAAATCTGATAGTGGTATTCTAGAGTGGGTAAAAGGTGGAGGAGGATGGACGTCACATGGATTGAGTTTGATTGATTGAAGTCTGTAGGAATTAATGGCAGGTTAGCAGAGGTTAATATGACAGCACATAAACACTGGTGGAATTGCTGAACATGCACCAGAAAATATAAAATTATACCATTCAGCTATTATTCATGTTTTGAACTATTTGCCTTGAGCCATTATTGGTTCAGTAAGGTCTTTTTTCCACCTCTTGCTTTGAATTTCACCCCTGTTCAATTTGGTCCCATGGCATCAATTTCCTTGCAGCATGCACAGATCTCTTAGTTTGCCCAATGATCTTGGAAGTGGTACTGGGCAATAAATGGGAGCAAATAATTTGAATTCATTGAGTGGCTGTGGATAGCTGTTCAGCGGTGGGAGTGACGCAACATATCAATGAACTGACCCGCAGTTGCTCGTGGGACTGCTTCAAAGCAACAGCAGCAACCGGTCTGTTCTCAGCCACATCAGACAAGAGTTATGAGAGGCAAACTACAGTGACCTGCTCTTACATCATGGGGCCACTTCACATCTGTATATTTATCCACATTTGTATGCAAAATCCAGGTGCATTTATGTCGACTGAACACGGATTCTCTCACTTGCCGATGCCTCCTAAGCATAATGTGTAAACACTGATTCATCAGTTCTACTTAATGTTGCAACAGCACATCAAATCCCAGCAGTCATTAAAGTAAACATTTGTTCACGTTTTAAAATGAGAGGGTTCTCAGTTATGATTTATCCAGTACAGTACAGACTGCAGAGGTTTCGTGTTGGTGAAGAGTAATGTAATCGTGTTGTTGAGTCGCATTAAATTTCTCATGAATCTATTGGTTTATTACCCTTACAAAGTTGTCAACTTTGGCATATAACTAATATAGATGTATACCTGTAGCAGAGGCAAGAAATAAATTTTGTTTGTTATGGCTTTTTTTTTCTATTATAACTAACTTTTAAGAGTTTCTTGTGGGTCAGCTTGTATTTGAGCCATGCTGCTTTTAATGGCCACCATAGCTCTGCGAATCTGTAGTACGACGACCTTCAAAGTATCATCCATCCTGGACAGAAAGCCAAGTACAAACTTCGCCATTCGCCTTCAACGACCACCAACAGGCTGTTATTAAGAGCTCCCATTTTCTGAAAGTGTTTTTACACTGGTTAAACATCCATCACTCCAGTACAAGTTGCCTTCTCCTGCTGGAAGCTTTAGTGCAGCTAGAAAGATCTCATTTTCAAACAGTTTTTGTGTGCGTTTCTCAGGCAAAGAGCATATTTAGTCTGCATTAATTCAAATATCTTGTTTGGAGGTCCTAAAAACAAAGACTGGAGGGGTTTGAGAGTATGGTGTAGTATGTAAGACGTCTTGTGACGTTTGAATAGTAAACCTCATACAATCTAAACCATCTGTGTGTGTGTGTGCATGTATGATAACCAGGGGGATGGAAAAGAACGAGAGGCTCAACCATCAGGGGGTGGCGTGGCAGCAGGTCCAAAAAAGCTTGAACAAACGCAATCAGGACATCAAAAGACTTCCAGAGCAAAACAATGAGGTTATCCAACAACAGAGAGAAGACGAGATGAAGGGAGCAGAGATGGAAGAGACTGGTAATGGGTAAGTAAGAAGACAAACTGTGCTCCCTGTGGTGATATTAATGAATCCTTTGTCTGACACTGTGAACCTCTGAGTGATGTGTGCAACAGAAAAAAAAAACAGTTTTCAAGCAAATTTGGTCAGCTTCTTATGCCGATCCCCGATTTGTGTTTTTCCATTTACTTGCGAGTATAACTACATCGTTGCCCGCAGGACATCCTTTGTACTGATCCTCAGGATCTGCAGAAATCCCTTAGGCATCACTCGGACCTGAACTGCACCCCTCTTGTTGTCAGTTTACTGACAGGAATCATTTTTGAGCTGTACTTTTGGGTTTTGCTCCTTCTCCAGGGTGCTGGGTTTTGTATGCAAATCCTCACATCAACATGCACAGACTCTATTTAATTTCACAGTTAGTTGAGTGGCTCCGATCCCATGCAGCCGTTTTGGCTGTTTGCTTTTTAAATCTAATGGAAGGCTTTCATAAATAATTAAATTTACATTTGAAAACCGAGCTTGGCTGCAAGTATTAGTATAACCACAGCTGTATTGTGCATGTGCCTCCTCATATTAAGACAGTTTTTTTTTTAATTTTCCAATAGGATATGAAATTAAATGAATTGGCCTTTCTTTTCAGCCTGATGGATACGCTGGCCGCAGGGATGGAGAAGTCCAAAGTGCCAAGCAGCTCGACCACAACAGAGAAGCTCATTACTACAGTATGTATTCACACGTTTTGTTTCTTTGTTCAAAAATGAATTTAATCAGTGGGTAGAATTAAACGACTTTTTATAGTTTTTAAGAAACAAGGTTTAGCACAGTGTAGCCAGACGGTTCCTTCAAGACACTAATATTATTTGTAGAATCATTTACTTTTGTTCTCGGAAAAAAAGCTAATCAGTGTGAACCTCCCAAAGCCAGGTGCAATAAATACTTTTCCTTTTCTCTTTTTAATTATGCACATATTTAAACCCCATTACCCTCCACTCTAGGGGTTTCAAAGAAACTACTATCATTTTGTGAAAGCACATTGTGATGAGAGCACTTAAAAATTATATTCTGTTTATTCACGTACCTTCACTCCACTTTCATGTGCATGTTATGTATTCAAATATTTATGAATACATGAATAAATGCACACTTTTTTTGGTTAGGTCAGCTGTCTTATTTTGGAGCACAGCAGAAATTAAAAAAAAATATTCTGTACAAAACAAAACATGAGTTTTAATTTCATCTTATTTTCTTTGCTCCTTTTCTCATTCACAATGTAAACTAGGCCAAACTTGGAAAACCTCTTGTCCCTCACACTAGTGTTGAGTTAGATGGAGACAAAATACAGGGTGGAGTAAGCACTCGGGGAGCCCACAATCTGGAGAGGGATTCGTGTCATAAATCAAGGCCAAAGCTGATGTCTGAAAGGCCGTGGAGAAAAGCTCAAACTGGGCTTGGAGTTTCAAGTTATCAGGGAGAGGTTCGGTCAGGGGATGCCAGCCTCCAGCAGACGACTGTCCTGGGCCTGGGTGATGGATGTGGCATGGAGCCAGAGGGGAATGCTAACGAGATCCAAGGTGTTGTAGCTGACTGCTACAAGAGGAGACTCAGCTCTGGTGGGAGCT
Source organism: Microchirus variegatus (assembly GCF_963457635.1). Lineage (NCBI taxonomy): Eukaryota > Metazoa > Chordata > Actinopteri > Pleuronectiformes > Soleidae > Microchirus > Microchirus variegatus. The sequence goes on along the minus strand of NC_139812.1, from coordinate 16,186,892 downwards.
CATTAGGCAGCATGTCCCACCTGCAGAGTAGGAGAAGAACTACCTCCTTGTCTGTCCTCCCACAGACCAGCCCTCAATCTCAAATGGACAAAAAGCCCCAAAGCCATCAGGTGCCCTCCCATCCACCAGGGCAAGCAATCTTCGAGGGGCAGTTCTGCAATGGAGAAATTGATGAATTTGGACCTTTGGAGGAGATCCCGGGAGCGTGTTTGACGGAAGCAGCCGCAGCTCATAGCTCAGGACTGGGCTCTTTGGTCGGCACAGTCTCATGGATGGTCCAGGATGCACAGCGTCTCCTCTGGAGCTCTCGCTCAGTATTGCAGCAGATCAGGGAAGAGGGACTACAGCCTTTTGGAGCTCGACATGTCGCGTCTCTGGTCAGGAAAAATAATGTAATGACTCTCGTGAAGAACAGCCAGGTCTTCTCCATGGTGAAAGGGAGCTTTGTCTTCTCTTTGTGCAAAGACAGTCATATTTTTGCCATAGTGAAAGAACTTCCGCTTATACAGCAAATTCACATGGAGATAACTCAACTCCTTGAGCCTGAGGTGGCAGCTGAGATGATTCAAGGCTGCATTAATCCTGATGACACACGGTCGCCGGTCCTAACAGCAACGGAAACTTTAGGCAAAGTAGAGGAATTCTCAGGTGATGATTTAGAAACCTCAGAAAATATTTGGACAACAAACAAGAATATTGTGGATCTGCCGGAAGTGCAAAACATGTCTTTTGTAGATGTAAAACGAGATGAACCGATCACAGACCAAACGGTTGCTCATGTGTATAAAGTCGGCGATCAGGGTTTCAAGAACTCAAGTGTCCCAATCTTCAGTCAAATCTTGATAGAATTTCCTGACTCCCTTTCAAATCTACAAACTCTTCCATTGCAAGATGTTATAAACGTTCTAAATTCCACCATCACCACCACAGTCATCACCTCTCAGACGATTTTAGCTCTCTTTTGGCTCAACGTGGCAAAATGTAGCCAACCTCATCCCCGTCCTGCCCTCCTGATCCTGGCAGAGACTGGCCTCTACACACTGACCACTGACTTTGGGCCCCTGGTTCTGTTCAGTCATATCCCATTGCTGCAGCTGAAGGAGGTGCAGATCGGCTTAGCAGGCCAGAGTCTGCGTTTGATGGGCACTACAGAGGAGAGCATCTTGGGTATCTACACTCACAGCCAGAATCTTACCAGGGAGCTGTGCTGGGTCTTACTTGGTGCCATCTGCCCCAGTAATAACGGGGTCTCTCAGCACCCGTTGCTCCATGGAGATTTGATGAGGATGTCTCTAGACTGCAAGGTTCATGTTCCTGACCTGCTGATGGATGCTGGTTTTAGGGTTTGCTGCCAGTTTCAGAAGAGACTTGCTGATCTGATGTACCTCCTTCATTGTAACATGGACCAACCAGGAGTTGCGCTGGGACAGATACAGCTCCTGCTGTACATAAGTGTGGGGGTGTGCATCAGGCCCACTACGCATGGTAAGGAACTTGCCCAGCTTTTTCTTACCGATACCTATCTTGGTCTGGTGCAGGAAGACGCCGTCTTTCACCCGACCGCAGGCTGCGTCACCATGCAGCCCTACCGTCCCCTATTCCGCAACTTGACTCTTCGTCGGCGCTCGCATGTGCGCTGCATTCTTCAGCACGACGAAGACGAGCATGGAGTCGTCAGACTGGATGTAATCCTGGGAAATGTGAGGGGCATGGGTCACCCTGAAAGCACGACAGAGGCAGCTACCCCTCCTGCACAAGACTTAAATTCATCTCCGCGTGCTGAAGTGTGGAAATTAACTTTCAGTTGCTCCAGTGAGGCCGCCTGCCTGATTAATCACTTGTCAAATGTCTGATCAAGGACTGAACAGCCAGGAATGAACAGCCCAGCTTGAATACTCCCTCACTGAGGGGGCTGCCTCTCTACAGACTGTTACAGCCTCACTGATAACAAAGCCAACTGTGACCTACTTGAAGTTTCACTGTTTATTTGTTTCTCTGCAAGTTTTGGTCATTTACTTACCCACATAATATTAAAGTACATGGCTTTAGTACTCAAATATTTTAATATTAAATATTTGTAATATAAAATCTTTGTTATTGCATGTTGCAATGTCTCGTGTTTTAAATAGAAAGATCAGCAATTTTTAGGATTTTTAAAAAAATGATGTTAGATCAACTCTTAATTAAAATTGTGTTATTGTTGTAATGTGTGAGCTCATTGTTGTACATTTTAAATATTTTTTTTATTAAATGGTTTTTGTGAATGTTTGAAGTAATAAATGGAATGTTAATCCACTGCTGCTCTGGAGTTTTGTCTTCCATTTAGAATTAGATATGCTCTGATAGGTGAGCTTTTATCTTGTGGGAAAAACAAAGTATTCAGAGTAATTTCAGTTCTTTAAAGTCTAATTTTACCAGGCGTGCATTTTCTCTCTCTCTCTCTACCCTCCTGTGATGTTATAAGCTTCTTGTTTACCTTCAGTCTTTTCTCCACTATGAATATGTATATATTTTTTTTTTTAACTGAACTCCACATTGGGAGGATGTAGCGGTGTCTGAGCTAAACATGTGGTTGCTGTGCACGATGGCTTAATAATGATTTGTTTGTCACCTCTGTCCTCTCCACAAATAGTTGCTTTAAATGTTGGTATGTGTTCATTATCATTCAGCATCTCAGAATGAGCTTGAGTTTGATTCACATCCAGAGAGTTGAAGCTAAAGACTTATCTGCTCTGTTTCCTGCCTCGCTGACCCCTTCCAGCGTGGAAAATTACAGAGGTGGTATAATGCAATCAGACCCCTTGTCAGCCCCAGCATGAATGATGGAGATTTGGCCTTGAATGAAGAAACGCATCACACCTTAAAGCTGTGAGGTTTGAGCCAGGATGAAATGTCAGGGATGTGAAAGGATTGTTTTTGATGGTTAATTGCAATTCAAGTCATCAACTGCGTGTGTCCTTCTATTTAAAACAATAATAAAAAAACAAAACAATAAATAACCCAAGATGATGTATGTTAAAATGAAGGTCTGGTGTGCAGAAAAAGAAAGAACTATGGATTTAATTTCCCATGGGCTAATTTCATCTTGATATTACATCAATGCCATTGTGCTACATATGGTTATTAACGGTTTAATATAAACGGCAAAAGGAAAGACGGCAAGTGTCCTGCAGATATGTACATAAATCAGGGCAGCGCTTGGAACCAGACAGTTGTAGTTTGGTTTATGTTTTATTATCCTTTCCTTTCAGTGGCTACAGATGGACTTTTAAAAAAAAGAGATGTGGTCTGCATCAAAATCTCTATAATCAGGAATTAAGAACAACAAATTGAAAGTGCCACAGGCCTTATATCTTAAAGGGTGCTTTACCAGAACCAGAGGGTATAAAATATCTTCCTTCCTGATAACACCAAATATCATTAGGGTGTGAATATGAGGTGTATGAGAGGGTGTGATAAATCACTGAGGACTGCTCAGGACACTCAAAGGAAGCGACATACTGTGCCGTTTATTTTTTTTTAACACAATCTTGCCCGACAAACTAACGACCTTAATGAGTTAATTCTTCTCTACAGGCGCTGAGAAATGCCACACAATAAATCAGAATGTTAGAAAATGCTCCACAAATGCAAGATGAACGGGAACCGTTGTTGTCCACTGCAAACGGTCAGAGCTTATAAATCATAATCTTCGTACTCATGATTGTATTTTTAGTATGTTTCACCACATACTCTCCTTAGATATTTATATTCCTTTACTTCTTCACGGTCACATTAAATAATTGTGCATCCACCTGTTTGCCTTGGATTAGTAAGCGTTTATTGCTCGATTGCTTTACCTTCCATGTAAATGGAGGCTGCAGAGTTTCTACATCTGTTACCTATAATGTCACTTCCGGTGTTTTAGTCAAAGATTTATCTTGAGGAGAGCATAATGTATTCATGGAAATGGGCTAAATCTCAGTTTTGGAACATCTATCTCTGTGGGGGAAAACGTACAGATTGTGATGTTGAGTCGAATGAGTAGTTTGTGTGTGAAGTCTGTCCAGGCTCTAGTTGGACACGGCCAGGTTAAGGAAAGTGCAAACTCTCTAGGCGCAGACAAATGCTCACTAGCAGGCTCCCAATCTATAACCATTATTCTAAGTAATTTCCCACTGGATTCTTCAGCCCTTATATGCACTGAAATAGACAAGGTGTACTGGGATAATTTGTTTACTAGCTCCTCTGAAAGTGTGAACGTGTTACTGTCATGTCTCTCAATACTTAGCTGTCGACGGGCTAAATGTTTCTTTTTATATCTATCTCAGTCATTGTTATTTTGTTAAATAAAAAATCAGTGATTGACTCAAGTTTTCTTTTGAAGGCTAATTCACAGTCTAGTATGAGAGGCCTTTTGAGAAAAAAATCAGTTTTGCGCTCGCATGTAATATCATACTCTCTCGCAACACTACTATAGTCACACACACTATCATACTCTCTCACAAACACTACTATAGTCACACGCACTATCATACTCTCTCACAAACACTACTATAGTCACACACACTATCATACTCTCTCACAAACACTACTACAGTCACACACACTATCATACTCTCTCACAAACACTACTATAGTCACACGCACTATCATACTCTCTCACAAACACTACTATAGTCACACACACTATCATACTCTCTCACAAACACTACTACAGTCACACACACTATCATACTCTCTCACAAACACTACTATAGTCACACACACTATCATACTCTCTCACAAACACTACTATAGTCACACGCACTATCATACTCTCTCACAAACACTACTATAGTCACACACACTATCATACTCTCTCACAAACACTACTACAGTCACACACACTATCATACTCTCTCACAAACACTACTATAGTCACACACACTATCATACTCTCTCACAAACACTGTGCTATATTAAAAACAACTGCATTAATTGACATAACTCACCAACAATAATTATTAACGTTTTTTTTATTAACAATTTCACATCCTGCTCCTATTTTAAGTATATCAGTGGACTGTACATTTCATTGTACATTTTTTTTTTATGTAGGCTGCCTTTATACCAATGGTTTGTATTTACAGATTTTGTTAATCTTGCATATTTCTGATTATTATAGTCAGTGTGTGTGACGATAGTAGTTTTTGTGAGAGTATGATAGTAAGTGTGCGTGACTATAATAGTGTGTGTGTAACTATAGTAGTGTATGTGAGAGAGTATGATGTAACATGAGCGCAAGACTGAATTATTTCTCAAATGGCCTCTCATAGTCTAGTGTTGTACATATACACATATGGATACATATACATTTTTGCTTGTGGCCAATGTTCTGACTGTGAGTTTCTGATTAGCAGGCCTACATGTGCAATATTGGAAATGCTATTAATTGTGAATTAGAGTAAGCCTTATATAGTGACGGGCCTCATTTCCTTTGGTTGTTTGGTGTGCGCGTTATGATGTACTATATATCCTCTTGAATTGTGTCCCATGGCTTAATTTGTGCACTCTTGAATGAGTATTATGGGCTACTGAACAGCTCTGATGACGTACTGAAGGTTGTTGCTGATTTGGAGGTTTTTGAGGCTGCGATCTAAACAGTGGCGTCCTGCTGACAAACCACAGACATAATTATTTTCATGTCTTTAAAGGATGAGGAAGCAAAGTCATCATGACTTTTGTCACACACCATTATATTCGCATCATTTTCTCCACATACAGCTCACTTACAAATCTAAACTGCTGCCCTCCTGGTCTATGATCCATGCTGCTGCTGATACTCGTATCCGTTTTAGGCCAATTTAGACTTATGCACATGTACTAATGGTTATCTGTTTATCACGCGTCGTAACGTTTCGTTAACAAGAGACCGTTTGTTCCAGCCCATGAAATCGTGATTTTAATATTTGTAAGTAAATACGGTATCTCAGTATCTAAACCTTGCATAGTATTTCAAGATAATGACTAAAACACTGTGTGTATGTGTGAAAATTCGATTTGTGCATTAGTCGATGGATGCAAACCAAAGTTACATCAAGGCTTTTCTTTTAAAGGCTTTATGTCAAGGACACTTTTTCAAGTTCACTTCAAGCTGATTGGAAGTCTTTTAAATGTCCAGTGTGGTACACCCCCCCTACTGTTTTAAATTCATGTCACTCAAAGGCAGCACATCGTAATTAACTTCTTTACTATAGTCCTTCTAAAGAGAGCCAGTGTTTTCCAGCAATGTCAGGTTTCATCCACGCCTCTGATGGAATGTGTCGAGGGCGAATCTCAAAGGACGCGGACACTGTGGCGACCCTAATGTCACCGGCGTCTTTGTGCGGCGCTCGTTTGTGGATGTCTGTCCGCGGGGCCAGAGAAAACTCTTTGCTCTCTGAATGGATGAGTTTGTCACACAGTGTCATTTTTAAATTGGACTCCATCTCTCGCTATCCACCCCTGCGCAGTTTTGGACCTCACATGAGCTTCATTAGCATTTGCAGGGACTGTGAGACATTTACCACCATGGATTGTGACAGATTTCACAAGCTCAATTTTACTGTTGCCCTGGGCGGGGGGGCAGAGGCAGTGCACACCATCTGCTGATTGTGACTGTACCCACCGCTTTCATAAGAGGCTGTATTCATGTCAGCTTGCTGACAGTCCTCTAATAGTTCTGCTATGTCTATGAGCAATGTATAATTTTTTACATTTTGAAACAAATGAAATTTTTTCTGAGCACGTATTGGGGCATATAGGAACAATATTGAGTTGGTAGATTTCAAATTATTCTACATCGGATTGTTTTAATATTATGTTTCATGTCCTGAAAATGAGCAATTTTCATCTAAGAGAGACTTTGTTGGCCTTCAGTTGATGCACAGAAGGTCTGTATTTAAATAGAATTTAAATTCCATACTTTCAGGTGATTTTTCTGCCAAATAGAAAATGATGTCGCCTGAATGTTGCACTGTGGACCTTAAGAAATGAAACCATCTCAGTCAGACCTGGTCTGTTGGTTACCTTTGTTTGTTTTAGAAACACTCTGCTAATTAGGGTTCATTGTAATTACTTACCCATGTGCTTTTCCTTTCTGTAATTCGTTTTATTCTTAAATTGAATGTGAGCAAAAGCCTTCAAAGAGCAGCACAGTTCATATTTGTGCTGCTGGCAGGTTACTGCACCCCTTTGATACCACAAGTACTTCTGATTGCATTCCTCTGAAAGAAGACAAAGGTGTACTGTGCAGCAGGTCGCACAGGCTGCTCCAAGTGGATTTGCTTTTGCACGATTTTCTTAAGACTAAACGTTGGAGAAAAGGATGGAACCTCAAATATTTATGAATAGCGCTTAAGGGAAGACATTTCCACAAAAATAAACCAAAATAACTAGAGACTGTATATTCTACTAATAAGAACCACGCAGTGTTTTGTTGAATGATACTAGTTCACAGCAGCAATGAAATGCGTTTGAAGTGTTAATGCGTTGACGCCAGCCAAAATATGCTATAGCAGTATGTATGTGCTGCCTTCAATAAACTGCAGTTTTAAATTTTTAGTTTAAGGTCAAACAGTCGTCTCTTTATAAACAGGCTGAGGGACTGGTGAATGATGAGTATGGCTGATCGTCAAATGGTGTTGTTACTTGTAAATGCACATCGTGTCAACGCGGGTAATTTAGAACTCACTTGTCTGGCAGTGGCAGACTTCTATTTCAGGAGCAGCTGGCTTTAAACTTCTGCATTGATTAATGCTCGTTCAGTCTGGGCTCAAGTCAGTGGAGCGCTGTTAAGTTAGATTAGTAAATTGTCCATAAGAACAGTCTGAGTTGCCCTCTTTTCACTACCAATTAGAGCCCTCTTCAGTTCTTCTTGCATTACATTTGTGGAAGAACGACGTTTACAGATGACTGTTTGCACGGCCGCATTAATGTTAGTTATTCACCAGCATGTGCATGATTTACAACAGTGCATGAGAGTTTCATTTTCCAGCAAAAGTAATTATGGGGATAGTTTTATTTTGTTGTATTTGTTTTTATATTTTTGAAGTGAGGTTGGTCATTGTCTAGCCACAGCAAAAGGCTCACCTAATAAAATCGACATCAACATTCTCTCAAGAATACACATGTATGTGCAGAATTTCTGTGAAAAAACAAAAATTACAAACTTGTTCTAGCAAACAAAAGTCCATAGAGAAAATCAGCCACCAACACATGTCAACCTACTGCTGCCTCCATCATTAAACTAGTTCCCTGGTGTCCTAATGGACATGTCTGTGACATGCTTTGGTCAAAATACCATAAGGATGAAGCACCACAGCAGTTCAATCACCCTGCCAAAACAGCCCTGTTCAGAACAGGAATTTAGCTCATTGTGACGTCAACATTGCGTGTTTTATCTCCTGTGCTATATTTTTGTCACACTTTGGCAAGTGGTAAGGCCTCCAGAGTCCCAAATATAAGTATTAAAATGATTAAAAAGTTGATTTTGCATAATATGGGACCTTTAATCTCTTCACTTTGGTGTTTGAAATTTGGATGAGCCTAAGTGACACCAATGGCTGTACCCCAAGACAAATTTCACTTTGCAGCCAGAAAAGTGCCACACACTTGGATAAACTGCATTATCAGTTTATGCATGATTATGCAAACAATTAAACACAAACAAATTGCAACGGTGCATATAAATGGCTGCTTCTAGAGCTGTGTAATTCAAACAAATAGTACAACTATTACAATAGAAATGAGTTGGACGTAAAAGAGAAATAGAGGTAACGTTTCGTAAATGCATACAATAACAATGATACGTTCTCGTTTAGCTTGACAAAATCCTAACCGTTGCTTGTTTATGACTCCTTCACTTAGCAGGAGACTGACTCGCTTTGAATGTTTGTAACAAAATAGAATTAGAGTGACTCATGAAAGCCTGTACCACAGACCATAATGTAATTGTTAATAGTTGCTATCGATCAACAGCCCCGTCTCTGCAGTGCTGATGCAGCGTTGTCTTTTGGAAAAAAAAAATAAAAAATCACTGAAGTTGTAAGCAAATAATTATCACCTTGCAGCACAATAAATTAGCACCATCTGAAACAATCCATTGCTCTAAGTGTGACTGGCACCAGCAGATGAAGTGCCACAGTGGTGATGAGTCCCATCACCAAAGCTTGCTCTTCTGGGGCTCGAGAAACACGATATTTACGACAAGCCCTCTAACAAACAGGACAAGGCTGTTTTCCAAACCTGCTGCATTTTACTTTTATGGGAAGCAGGTGAGAGTAGTGACAGGCGGAGCTGGTCCAGACTGCTGATGCTGGCGATGTGAGCTCCACACCTCCTTTTTCTAGGCTTCCATGCTTCCAGCGTGGTGTCATTAATCAAGCTCCAGAAGTTAAGTGTTACTGGAGGCATTGCTGTGTTATAAATTGCATGGGAAATATGAAATTAGTTAGCAACAAATCTATTTTACAGTCATACTGTATTCAGTTGGGGATGCATTTTGTTCCAATTGCTTTTCTGTGGGGATAATAATCACTGCTTTGGACCAGAAGCGGTGCTGGCTCACCTGATGCAAGTGAGACCAGAAAATAGCTTAGAGGCCTTATGGGAGTCACTGAAAAGCAGAGAAAGAGAGTAGCAGTGGTGTCTACCCAGCGACTTTTTCCTTCTCAGATACAATTTGTGTGTAAATGGCTGTGCTGTGTAGAACAGGAAGGATGTTTACACTTGGTGAATCCCACTTGGCAAACTGGTGTCTGTTCCTGCTCTCATCTTCAGAGGCCACACTCAAATGCATATACACGCACATTTTCAATAACCCTCTCTGAAACCCTTCTCAACTTGACAACCTATACCCACCTCTGCAAAGTTTTTTTATTTTTTCCGCTACACAGAGTTTCTGCACTCCATATTTCATCGCAGTCTCTTCAAAAATGACTGCTCTGCTTTCAGCAGAAAGAATGAAGTGTAAAAAAACAAACAATATCCTCCCGCATCTTTAGCTCATCCTTGGGACCTTAAAGCAGACAAGGGACGATTCCCATGTAATTGGTGCTCATGTTGCTCCTGTTTCCATTTAGTATATTTTTTTTAATGTGGCCATGCTTTCCGAACAGCGGGGAAAAGGGTGCAAAGTGTCCCTCACTACAGGCGGCAAATTACTCCTCAGAACTGCTCAAACACCACTGTGCAGGGCAGAGCTGCCGTAAAGGCAAAACAATTTGTCCAACATGAATAGACTCCCCGGAGACTGTCTTAAGTGTTAAATGACCCGGATGAACCCAATACTAATCCGCAGCTAGAATTATTCAGGGTTGGACTGCTAACACGTCTACCCTCTGCACAGCCATTTGAAGACTGTTTATGGAAATTCAAGGTGATCTGATTTTCTCATGCCTTAGTTTACTGTCTCTCTCTCTCTCTCAGCCCCCTGGAGACTCGTGCAGTCACTTCAATCTTCCCAACTCCTCCCTGTACAGGCATGTTGCTGTGAGGGTGTGTGTATAAATATTATGCAGTGGAGGTGTTTTACATATAATTAAGTGTTACGGTGTGAAATGTCAGGGATTTATTGACATTTAGACGACACTCAAACTAATAAAAGAAGGAAGCATGTAAACTCAACACAACTCAAAAGCCTGATGTTATTGTTGACATTCTCTGGATGAGTTGATTGTGCAAACATGCACATACTAAAAAAAAATATATATATATATGTGTATATATATAGAGAGAGCCATGTTTGTGCACAGACAAATCAAACTTGAGACCTGAGGCTATAAAATATTAAGAATACAACTTCTTTCTCCCTCTGACAGCTTCTCTGTGTGATAACACTGTAGAGTTCTGCTGCTAACACGGTAGGGGGCAGCAGTGAGCCGTGGGTTGAATACCACAGTTGACTTGTGCACCTTTCTCTTCTCCCTCACTCTTTTGTCGTAAAACATGATTGTGACGTGCCCTCCAGACATCTGTTTGGTTGTAAATGGAAAGAATAAATAAAAAAAAACAAAAAAAACAAAGGCCTACGACTGATACTCTGCAAGTTTATGTCCCGTGCGAACATATATTCCCTTTCAATATTATCCTTATTGGTACATTTATTGTGCGTGTCAGCGTTTAGGTTTAAGTGCATCGGTGTTTGTTTTTTTTGGAAAAATGAAAAGGCGACGAGAACTTGAGACGGGGGGAAGTTGGGAAAAGAAAGTACAGCATGACAACCAGTCACTGTACACTAGAGAGAACAGATAATTAATTAATGCTGCTGAGAGTGTGAAGTGAATCAATTTGCCTCCTGAGCACGACACGCACTAACACCCCCATCTGACAGACATGGTACGGGGTTGCTGAGACAGTAGTGCAGGAATCTACACTCTCCTTGTCAGTTCACCTCCGTTTTAATCACGTCTAATTGTTTCCAATGGCATGTAGTAAATATCCAATGAGATTATCCAGAGAGTGGAACACTCACATCCCCCCGTTCATCTCATCAGGTCCCTTTCTCTCTTTCGTGCTTTTTCGTATTGTGGCTCATTCATTCTCCACCTCAGTAAGTGCCGGATGCCTTGATTAAAGTAGTTGTGTTTCATAAGTGTCTCTTTTGTTACGCGTTTGTTTTTGTGTGTCATTGAGCCGACTGCGTGTTTGTGTGCAGGCGCTGGAGTGCGCGTGAGCGTGCGAGCGTGCACGTGCTCCTGACAGGGGGTGACAGCTGGCTCTCTCTGCCCCCCCCCCTGTCACAATGAGGCTGTGACTGCTGGAGTGTGACCAGCCTCTCGCCCACATGCCCTCCTCCCACTCCACTCTTCCACCCCTACAGCCTGGCCTGCCCTACTACTTTGCTTGTGGCTCTCTCTCTCTCTCTCTCTCTCTCTCTCTCTCGCACTCTTTAGATCCTCATTGCATATGGGTCTGGTCAGCCATGGAAACCTGCTCAGTCCAATTAGAAGCCGCCGCCAGCTGGGCTTCCCTTCCAATTCTTCCATCGCTCCACTCTTGCCCTGCCACGTCCCTCTCCGTTCCTCTCCAGTGGCTTCACGCTCCAACATCTCACAATCAGAGCCTCGCTCACGCCCATAATCATGCCAAGATGATGGGCACGCTGTCCCTAGCACGTGGGATGGAAGCAGTGATTTGTGACACGTCCTCTCTCTCTCTCTCTGCGGACACTGTGTGCTCACGTCCATGCGACTGCATCCACATACACAAAGCCAGGCAGACAAATGCGTCCACTCTCTCCCACGCCAGATGCTGTGTGTTCTGTCTCTGGCCTCTCCAGCTGGTTAAGACCAAACGACTGGAGAAAATAAAGCAGTCTGTTATTGAATTCATATCTTAGTGGCCTGGCTATAGTGAGGAGGATACAAGCACATTCGAGCTGAGGGAATCTGTTAGCACAAAGGACTGTGCATCATTTAAAATGTCTGGAGTAATTGCATTCTCAATGGGTGACGGTAGAATATAACTGTATCCTCTTGCTTCTCTATTTTCACTTTATATTCTGCCACTTAACATGTATTAACACTCATGGTAATTTGATACTGCAAAGTGTTTCAGTAAATAATAACAGCCAAAAGGTCAATATATGAGAGTTTATTTTCGGTATAAAGCGACGTGATCTCTCTCTTAACAGTTCAGGGGCTTTCACAGACATTAGACTTTAAATACAAAGTGATAATAATCAGTGAAATGAAAGAGATTATTAGTTATCAAAAGGACTCGGTCTCAAGGCGCGTGCTTTGTAGCTTAAATAATTAAGAGTGTAGAGAATTACAGCGTTCTCTCATCCTACACATTATTGCAGACTTTTGTTGCAGTCTCTTGTTTCAATAACAGAAAGTTTACTCTTGCAAATCCTGCGTTTGAAAGGGTTACTGATCAAAATGGCTTCACTTTTTCCCCCCGTCACTTTGGCCACTTCTTCCCTGTCTTCCCTCATATTTCACTTTGTGGTCGTCAGTCACTGATGGAGGCCTGATTGCACATGGAGTGCCTGGATCCCATTTTGAGATGTGACAGGGGCCTATTTTGAGCTGGTGGCAGTGATGGCTGGTGTCAGAGCTCATGACAGGACGGTCACCGCCCTGTCTCCAGAGGTTTGGGAGTCTGAGGGGTCACGGGGCCCTTTTTTGTCCTCTTCTCTGTGGATGTTTTTGACACGGCTTGTTTTAGGCAGAGCCAAAGGCAATACTTGATTTCTCTCTCTCTCTCCTCTGATTCTCTCGGGCAGTTGGGTGTGAAGTTTATCTCACAGTCACAGTGCTGACAGATGGTCAAACCTCACGTTATCACAGCCTAATAGAAGCCTGCACCGTGGTGGTTAGCTTCTGAATTGGCTTCTGAAAGGATTGGTCATATATATTAGAGCGGAGAGTATTGAGCTAGAGAGGGAGGAGATATTGAGGTGAGACGCTGAAGGTGAGAAGGACCTAAGCTTATAGATCTGACAGCCTATGGTAATAGATTGGTGAACTGATAGATGTCCGATGGAATGGTGTGATGAATAAAACTGACTCCCAGAAATTCAATTCTTTTCCCTTCGCGACAGCCCCAGTGAGAAACGTTGCTGCAGTGATTCGTCTGAATGAATCCCTGAATTCATCACTTATACTGACCAGTCTACTTATCATTACCAAGCTCAGCAAAAGTATATTAGAGTACTTTTTCCCCCCCTAAACCTCCACAATATCAAAAGAATCATCCAAGCGTTCATCATAATTGTGACTCTGTGTCTTCCTTTGGGGCAAGACTGACTTAATCAATTGCTGGAGCCGACAGTTGTGGCAAGAGGTGTTTAGCCTGGAGACGAGAGAGAAGGGTGGCACGGACAGACGCTCCAGCCGCTCTCAATTAATGTCAGTGTCTGTTCCAAACCACAAAACTCTCCTCAGCCTCACTCAGAAACTTTGTTAGTTGAGTTTAAGCTCAACAAAGCGGCTTTTTTTTTTTTTGCTGTTAAACTTCCCTTGCACACATCACTAAATGAGCCAATTAAAAGCGAATGAGAAAATGTCCCTGTGTGTTGTGTTCTTGGAGAGAGGATGTGGCATTCTGCGACTGAAAAGCCCAAATAGTGTTTTCCTGGTGTCATTTTAATCATCTCCATCAGCTCATTTTGAACAGTTAACACCTCTCAAGGAGGCTCAGGCAATTTGATAATGATGCTAAATGAGTCATGTCTATTAATGAGTTCATACTGCTATGCATCATCATCGTCGTCGTAAATCAACACCGACGTGATGAATCCTGAACTGTTTTTCAATTACTGTCGTAGTAAACAGCAGTGAAAATTCACAGCTGTAATGGATCGCGAATAATAAATCGTGACTCAGCGAAGTCGGGACAAAGCAGACGGACCGCGATGTCCCCTGTCCGCCACTTGTCTCGCTCGTCTCTTCTGGAAGCACCTCCGCACTTCGCTGCTGAACGATTGGCTGTGAAATGGCACATTTAAAATCCATGCTGTGTTGAAGTGATTTTGCTGCCTACCTTGATGCCTATTTTGTTATGGAAATTCATGAAACATTAACATAAGCAGCGGGAGTTCAGAACAGAAAATAATGAATCCTGGTGAGAAGGAGCAGCGGCCTCCACCCTTATCTCTGAATGAATAAATACTCGTACAGTAGACACACAGGGGTCACACCGTGTTCACCCCCCAGCATATGCTCACCACACTTGATGGCCGCTCCCTCATTGTTAACTGCAGGTTTCCCCTCATGAGAAGTGACTGTTCTATGTCACATATGCAACACACGAGAGGTGGTTCAGGATGGACACGCCAGAAAAACTGAAGTTAAATAGGCCTCCAACCAGCAGCTGCCATTACCACAATCATTCAGATGAGACCGAACTGCGCTGTCGTTCATCTGTGAAATGTAAAACTTTGGTCGTCCACGATCACATCAGATGTTTTCTTAGCATATGGGCCCGAGATAATGAGACGATAGTTTTACCGCACAGTAGTGGGGTCGCTCCTTTACCCCCCACTCTGCTTCGAGAAATAAATCCCAATCACACGATTGTGAATGCAAACAGGGCGTCACTTATTACAGCCTGTTGCTAAGGCAACAGTTCTCCGAAGCAACAGAGGACCCAAAGGCTCTGCTGGTACTGACAGGCGAGATGCTGAAGCAATCAAGCTCATCTACCTTGTTCCTCATGAATATGTGATCTCAAACTTGTTTGGGAAATAATCAAGTAAAATGTAGTTCTTCACTGCGCCGTCATTTGGAAACATCACAAAAAGCTGCAGATGTTATTAAACATGACACGCTCCATGTCGGATATCAGCACTTTTGTTACTTTAGATAATTTGGAACAGTGGCCAGAAGCTTCAGAGCATAAAGGTTAATCACACGAGCAGACGTCGCTGCCAGGATTCATTTGATTACTTTGATATTTGGTTGATTAGCGCGGAGAGTTTGTTTGTCGGCAAGAAAACAAATAAACACAGGGACCAAACACGCAGTCAAGCTAGTGGTGCCGTTTGAGACCCTTAAATAAATGCAGTATGTAAATACTGAGAGTTCTCTAAACACTTATTTGATTTTAAAATCGTCATGAAGCTTAGAAAATATAAACCTTTAGTTTAAAAACTGATTTCTTAACTTGTGGGAATTAAAAAACACTTTGTGGAAAAGTGTTGGCCAAAATGATGGATTTGAATTCCTGTGATGCTTAGGGAATTACTACAACAGAGTATTAGGGCCTAGTATGGAAAAAAAAGTATTTTACGGACTGGGGGGAGGGGGGTAATATTATGAGAAATATTACAGATTTTTGCGAATCTACGAGAAAAAATTCAGAGATTTACAAGATTAGAAGTAGCAAAACTACAAGAAAATAAAGTTGCAGATTTATGAAATTGGAAGTAGCAAATCTACGAGAAAATGGTTGCAGATTTATGAAATTGGAAGTAGCAAATCTATGAGAAAATAAAGTTGCATATTTATTAAAATTTAAAGTGGCAAATCTTAGAGAAAAAAGTTGCAGATTTGTGAGAAAAAGTCGTAAAAATAGTGTTTTGTTTTTGTCAAGCAACCTCAACACCACAGACGCCGCCTGGTAAGCAGAATACCATATGGACACATTAGTGAGGAGGTGCAACAAACTATCACCTCATGCAAATTAGTATGGTGTTTTTTTTTTTTCTGAATATGCCCAATTCACAGCAATGTCTCTTCAAAGTCTGGATACTTATGATAATATGGTGAATATGGTGATGGAGTATATCCGTATTGATAAATCTGATTGCAAAGTATAATTTGATTAAGTCATCCACTGCTGACATAGTACACGGCATGCGGCAGCTTCTGTGATGATGTAGTTTATTGAAAAACAAAAATACAAGCCTATTTTTCCAACTTTTTTTTCTCATAAATCTGCAACTTTGTCTTGATTGTAGATTGTGACTTAATTTTCTCGTAGATTTGCCACTTTTAATCTCATAAATCTGCAGCTTTTTTCTCGAGATATTACCCCCCTCCCCTAGGATCGTATTTTTGTTTTCCCCCTCATACGATGTGTTTATATTCATCCCTCCATCTTCTACTATATACTACTATACTTTATCCTCCACGTGAGGGTTGCGGGGGCGCTGCGTCAGCTGAGACTGACAGCGAAAGGCAGGGGGTCACTTAATTGCATCTATATAGCGCTGATTCAAAACATACCTTAATTATCTGAAGGCACATTATATGTTAAGGTCAAGACGCTGTGTGTGTGTAAAAGCACACAGATGATTCATAATGGCTCACACTGCAGGTGTTTCTTTGATAAGTCGGGCTTAATAAACCTGTTAATTGGTCCCTTTTAAAAGTGGTGGCTTTGTCTAAAGTGTTGGCAGATCTTCAACAATATATTAAGCATAATGGTTTTACAGTGAATTTAAATGCAGCGATTTAGACCAAAGTGTGCACTGTACTGTGATATATAAAAAAAAAGTTCAGTATTTGCAGAGTTGAAATACGTTATTCTGGTCATTATTATCTTTACGTCTGTCATTTTTTTTTTTTTTTTTTAAATAGGAAGGGAAGAGAATAATAATAATAAAAAAAAACATTTTAACAATTGACTCCAGCTCTCCCACTGCTCTGCTAGTCACTATTTGAAGTTAAGTGCACTCACATCAGATGGCTGGAGTGAAAAGCAGCAGGGCTTCAGGAGGAACCTTGTACTCCCTGCAGCTTGACTTTTAAGTCCTTGATCTCTAAATGCATTGCTGATTCATCCCCAGAAAACCTGGAAACCAGAGACGGCCATGTGAGATTTTCACTTTGCTTAAATGATAAAGTGAACGTCAGCTGAAATGAACAACATGCTCACCAAATTACAACTAAACACGGCTAATGGATTCATTAATGTCCAATTTAATTTCTTGGCATTTTAGAGCTGTTGCTTTACATTTTCTTTCATTAGGGTTTCCGTTTTCTCCTGACCTTAAAAAAAAGAAAGAAAAAAAAAGTAGATTTTAATAACTTGCATTAACAGGGGAGCAACACATTTAGTCTTCATTACTTTCCCAACTGCCCACAGTTGATTATTGTTACATAAAGAGAGAGGCTATCAACTAAATCTCTTGTTTGGATTCATCTCTCCCAAAAGCATATTGTACACAAAAACACTGCATACATGTATTTAGATCTAATCCAAACAGAAGCTTTTGATCCATATAACAACTGAGGAGGACAGTCGGAGCTAATAATGAGGTTTATCAGCAAATATTGCTGCAGTGTCTCCAAATAAAACAAACACAGGCTCTGTATATTGGTCCCAGCAGCTACTCAATATTCTTGGAGGCAGGAAGTTCAAATCCCCGAAGAAGCAAAGGAAGTTTACTGCTACATGGCAACTGCAAACACATTATTTCATAACCCAATGAATTTTTTTTTAACATTCAGCCAAGATGTTTTTTGTTTTGAAAACAGCGGTGAAATCATTTGAGCTTTGGATGTCACTCATGTGAATTATTGCTAAAATTGATATTCCACGCAAGCTGAAATAGAATCCGTCAGAGAGAGAAGCCCCTCGACACAAATGCGCTGTTCAGTGGTTTTAAAAAAGGACAACAATGAAGGGAGAGCGAGAGAAAAAAAAAGCTTACTGTGATAACTGCAAACTGTATTTTAGCGAGACGCCAGTCTCCATGTGGCCTTATCTCAACTACAGCAACAATAACAGAGAGAATTCGCAGTGTCACCTGAATAAGCACATTATCAAGTTGATAATTAGTGCAACAACAGAGAGAGTGTGAGAGTTTATTAATTTCCTTTTCTCTATACTTCTCTTGTCATGTGGGCCATCAACACGTTTTTTTTTTTTTTTTTTTTTTAATCGGACAACAAATTTAATCTTCATAACCGCCTCGTGCTTGCGGAGTTTAATTGACGAAGTCTCACTTCTTCAAAGCAAACTGGCAACGCTGCAAGTCAATTTCCTTTCAACATCTCAGTGGCTCTCGCTGCCTTTGAAGACAGGCATCCATAATGAATTGCATCAATTTTCATCCCAATTAAGAGTGTTTATCTCAGCTTAGTTCACCTATAGTGTTGCCTTCGCGCCTCTTGTGGGCGAGATGAACTTTTATTAAGGGCAAATCCTGTACTTCAGATAAAAAACAGCTTATCTAATGCTGGGATTTAAGGGAATAGATTTTTTTTTTCCCCCGTTCCAATTTGTTTGTGCTATGTTAACAGCTTATGTGGCACAGGGTTGTGGTGATGTGGAAGAAAGTGGGAGGAGCTTGAAGCAGGAGCGAACTGGGGGGGAATCTGAAAGAAGCAGAGAGAGAACATGGTAATGCATGTTTATAGAAGATGATGTCCACGGGGCTTTCATCTGGAAAATGGAATAAACGGAGCACATCACATCATATCAGCCCCGCAGCTGCCATGATAAGACCTGACAGATAAAATCGGGAAAACACGTGGTTACTACACAGGTTGATCGACGCTACAGTCACATACATAAACACTCCATCATATTTGACTTTAATTTGTAGACACGGTGCCTGTGCTGCGTTTTCTGCAGTGCATTTTCAGCCTCATAACTCGCTCTGATGTGAAACAGAAAATCCACCACTGAAAACATATGTTAAGTGTAAACCAGGATAGAAGGCTGTTTTTTTTTGTGTGTTGAATAGGTACTTTGATATTTCAAGTGTTTTTGTTTTATGCCGCATAGCTGATGCTTAACAGCAAGCCTGTGCAATGAAGCCGTTTACCCCGACACTACCCACTGCTCAAGTTCAGGGATCCCACCGCTCTGACATGCAACATTTAAATGAAGTCATTAAAATTTAAACCGTCTCCGTTCCAGGGACAATCACTCGTGACATCTGCCTGGCATGCGACAAGCTAATGGAATGTAAACATGGCTGCTGAGGTGATAGGAACCTTGTTTTTCCATTGGCTTTTCACATTTGCAGATACGAACCTGTCGTTGATGTGTTTTTATCAAACAACAATTGCCGAATATTGCTTCTCTCTCTCTCTCTCATGACATGATAAAGCACCTTATTCCTGTACCAGATAGATGATTATCTGTTAATTATTGCTCACAGAAACAGCTCTAAACTCTCGATCACACATTAGCAAACCTCTCCTAGTTTGAGTCTGGCTGGAGAAAAAAGTCTTTCTTTTTCTTGTCTGTCACTGCACTGTAATCTATCAAACAAAGGCAAACGTTTTAATGAAGAAAAAACAACTTCTTGACTTACCCTACAGCTTTTACAAAACCCTTCTCTTCTACACGTTTGCTTCCAGGTTTATTCTGGTTTTATTTGCTGGATGACAAGACAAACATGTTTTGTTTTCGTATCTTGCCACTGGGGCACCACAGTTTCCAGTTGTCAGGAAGCCCAGACCGCCCTCTCCCCAGCCAATTCCACTAGCTCATCTAGGGAGCCCAAGGCCTTTCCCAGGCCAGCCGAGAGTTTTAATCCCTCCAGCGTGTTCTGGGTCAGCCCACTGGTCTACTCCTGGAAGGACATGCCTGAAACACCTCCCCAGGGAGGTTTCCAGGAGACGTCCTTACCAGAATCCCCTTACGACGTCAGCTGGTTCAGTGGTTCTACCTCCCCTCCCGGATGTCCAAGCTCCCCAACTTATCTCTAAGGCTGAGCCCGCCCACCCTGTGCAGGAGACTCATTTCGGCTGCCTGCATTTGTGGTTCAACCATCGACTGGACCCTCTTCTCCAGTATCTCAGAGTAGACCTTTCAAGGTGGGCTGAGGAGCGTGATCCCTCTACAGTTGGAACACACCCTCTGGTCCTCACCACTGTGGACTGCCACTCCACAGGCGCTGCCCCCGATGACCACGCAATGTTGCAGCCAAGACAGTTCCACAAAATCCATAGCCTTGAGATACCCAGGGTGGATCTCGTCCACCCCCGAGGCTCTGCCACCATGGAGATGTTTGACCACCTTGGCGACTTCTGCCCCAGATATTGGTCGATCCATCCCTAGGCCCCTCGGCTCTGATTACTCAATGGAATACGTGTTGGTGGGATTGAGGAGCTCCTCAAAGTATTCCTTCCACCAACCGACTATATCCCCATCAGAGGCTCCCCATCCCCACTGACGACAGTGTGGGGGCGAGTTGCTGCCTTCTTCCCATGAAGCGCCGGATGGTTTTCCAGAACCTCTTTGGAGCCAATCGATTGTCTTCCTCCATGGCCTCACTGAACTCCTCCCACACCCAAGGTTTTGCCTTAGCAACTTCCACCGACATGAACCGCTTGGCCCGCTGATATCGGCCTTCAGAGACCTTCAGACCATCCATGCCCTGTAGGCCGCCTCCCTCAGCCTGACGGCTCCCATGACCCTTTGGTGTACAACCAGCGGGTCTGGGGGTTACCGCCGTGATTGGCCCCAGCAACCTTGCAGCTACGGCTTGCTTCAGTTTTCCATTTCAGAAGCATTCAACGGAAGATGCCAGATAACGGACTTCTCTTTAAGTTAGCCAACTGATAGATGAATTAATTAATACAATAATAAAAAAAAACATACATACACATAGGATGATGTAAAAGTCTGATCTCTGCTCTGATCAACCACTGGTAGAAGTTCTCATTATAAAATCTTAGTTTAGGAGTAATAAACAGGACTAAACATTTGACCAGAGGTTTTCTTTTTCATCGCAGAACTAAAACTAATAATAAGAAAAGTTCTGGTCACAAACTCCTTGTCAAGTTGATCAGTGTTTCCCAAAACTTGAAAGGATGACGTTGTCAAATGTCTTGTTTTGTCCGCAAACCAAAATGATTCAGTTTTCTGGTGACACTTTATAATAGGGAACATATATTCTCCGTATTAACTAGGTGCTTACTAACATATATGAGTAGCATACTAGTCCTTTATTAGTAATTATTAAGCATGTATTAACACCTTATTCTACTGCTATTACGACATGAATTAAGATTTTTCCTACATAAGGTGTTAATATGTGCTTAATATTTACTACTAAAGGGCTAATATGCTACTTGTATGCTTGTTAGTAAGCAGCTAGTTAAAGGTGAATATGTGTTCCCTAATCTAAAGTTACCAGTTTTATTTTTGAGCAATATGGAGCAAACCAACGAGGAAATATTCTCATTTAAGAAGTTCAAAAATCAGAGAGGTTGATTTAATTATTCAAATTACACTCTAAAGACTTGATTATCAAAATAGTTGACGATTTAGTAAACGCTTAATGAACCTGATGGGAACCGATGGGACGTTGATGGGACTTTACCAGCTGCTCCTGAAATGAAATAAAACACTGGTTACTGTGATGATGGCCCAAGTCAAATAACAAGGCATATTAAAAGCTGAGACATAGTTTCCTCCTTAAACTTTATTAGTTGTTTCTGTTATAGTTTAGCAAAGCAAACATCAAAGTATGAAGGCATCATTTCATAGAACTTAATTCATCTGATCTATGGCACTACTGAAAGAGAATTCATGAATCATACCAACATAAAAAATAACCCCAAAAAGCTGTTGTTTTTTTTTGTCCTTTTTTTTCTAAATCAAATGAAGAGGGAAAAAAAACAACCCATTAACAACAGGTTTTAGCCATTACATGAAGTATTTAAAATTACAAATCATCAGCAAGCAATGCACAACCAGGAATTCATACTTGGACCATCTCTTTATGTCTGTGATGATTGATTTGTGGTTGTATATGAAATAAGGCAGATTCCATTCGATACAGTTAAAGACAATCTGGTAAGGAGACGAGCGAAAGCGAAGAGGACTATAAATCCTGTTTATGTTGGGGAAGTTCAAAGCAGTTTTCTGGCATGCACTGAAAATGGCTTAGACGAAAAGGGGCGGGGGGGGGGGGGCGGAGGGAGTAATCGATTTGTTAAAAGACACTCACATCCTCTTTAGTGCGCGTGGGTGCTGATGAACAGTTTCCTGGTAAAACGAGTTAAGCTGCAGTTAGAACAGCAGTGGAGAGGAGACATTATCAGTGATGTTCATAGATGAAAGGCCTGGAAGTGGCACGTAGCCTTATTGAATCATCGGTATCGGTTGATTTAACTAAACGGCGGTGCTCAATCTGCAGTAGCGCGTGAGAAGACATGGCATGTGTCAGTGTGTTGCAGTCAAAAGAGGTTCACAAATGCAGGGTGTTGTCAGGCGTTCCCACTGTTGTGTGTGATGTCATCTCGACTGTGGAGACGGTAGTCGACTATCAAAAAGGATGGATGATGTTAAGCATCATCCAGCCTGAAGTGTCAACACGCAGGAGCTGTGTCTGCTGTCCTCTGACAGCATCACCATGCTCTAACAGTGGGATTAGATTAAAAAAAAAAAGACTTTAACCTGGTTTATCTCATCACTCCCGGCTCGCAAAAATGATGTATGACTCTAACACACAGTGAGGTATGGCTCTTCTTTTCTGGTTGATATGTTCAAGTCGTATAGCAAGGTTTTATACATACATACATATACATACGTAACACACTTCATACTTCAGGGATGAGTGTTTTCTTAAAGGGATTGTTCAGGTTTTCTGAAATGTGATCGTGTGAGGTATTGACACACTGACAGCACCGACTTCGCAGAGCAACCCCCTCCATCTCAGAGGGGATGGGACACGGACGTTGGAGCTGACTTAAAACATGGCTGCCGGCAGGGACACACAAGGAAAAACAGATTTCTGCTGCTTAACCAAATTCTCTGCCTGTGTCAGTCTACAAAAAACTTGTATCAGGAAATGTTTGCCACTTTTTCTTGCCAGCTTTTTCAGCAGGAAACTGGAGTTTTTAAGTTCACTCCCAGCACCAAAGTCCAGGAGATGTTAATTCACTTCTGCCTCCATCAGTTAATTCTAATTAATTTCAGACTTTGTTGCTTGAAATCAGTGACCTAAACTTACTGAACAATACAGCAAGACCAGCAACTCCCTTGCCTCCAAGGGCTAATTTTCTCTGAATGGACATAGGTGCAATAGAGTTCCTCATGTACGAACTAAAGGTTTCAGTTTGTAAAGACTTTATAAATATATTATTAAGATATCATACACTAAAGCAGGTGCAGTTTTTGTTAAGTGGCTAAAATCTGTTTTTCTTTGTGTCCCTGCTGGCAGCCATGTTTTCAGTGACCGGCTGGTTCTAAGAGACGGCAGCAAGCTCAGTGAAGTCAATGCGTCAATACCTCACACAACCACACTTTCGGAAAAACCTGAACTTTCCCTTTCATGAAGAGGAGGGGAGAGGCTAAATCAAGTTGGGAATGTGAGCATCATGTGAGTAGCTGGTTGCCCTGGGCCAGAGTCAGAGTCTCTACTGACATGGACCAGGGTGACACCATCTTGGTTGGCCTTCGCACAGTTTGCTGGCTGTCAGATGAGGTTGATTGTCTTTTCCCTCAGCTGGTCATTCCTTCTTCTCATCAGTGTCTGGATGAAAAAAACAAACAAAAAAAACCATAGTCTGAATTTAGATGTTTGCATTTCAGACGCAACAATAATACGACATCAAGAACATACCATGCCTTTTACCATCGGCACCAGCGCCCTGCAACCCTCACGTGGAGGATAAAAGCAGCAGTAGAAGATGGATGGACTTTCATTCCAAGGTGATCATTACACTTACCTGACAAGGATAAAGATTTGCAACTTGTCCTTATGTGAACCTAAACTGAAAACCTAGACCAATGAGCTTTTATATTTTCTAAGACCAAAGGAGATAATCAATGTAACTGTGAGCTGCAGTCCCAGAAGAAACAGCTAAATCCTACTCTTCTCTGTTGCTGTTATTCTGTAGTTTATCCTAATGTTGGCTTGAAAGTAAGTCTGAGGTCGTAAATCAAAAGGATCTCCCCACAGTGGACTCGTGAAAATTATGATTTTTCACAGTAATCATTCTATGGACTATAAAATACGCAGTGGCATCATTGTTGCCTGCAGGCTGCAGTAATTCCAGATTAGAAAAGTAGAGCAGAAAACCGTATGTGATTTTGACAGTGGGAAAAAAGTTCAGTGTTTCAGTGGTATCACTAAAACATCTCCATTCATTTCTCTCTCTCTCGCTGAAAAACATGAATATTATGAATAACTGCAGTGAATTCTCTTAAATGCACAGCATGCAACTTCTGATGCTATCGGTCTCTCAATCGAGACAATAACAAACAAAAAAAAGAAACAAGTTTGATGACGTCAGGACGCAGCGTGGGATCATGGGAATTGTTGTTGTCGCGCCGTAAGAGCTTTGGCGGCAGAATGTGCATCAAACAGCAGCGAGTAATTACGATCCAATTGTGACGCATACACACAATAAAAGGCGACCAAAACAGTCTGTTACCTTGAATAGAAATATGGATTTCTATGGATTCTAAGAGTGTTGGAAACATTTTTGGCTGACGTAAGTGCACTACTCCACAAAATATATAAGATTAGTTTATAGAGAAATGTTAGATATTATATATTTGAACTCTAGTTTTGAGTGAACACATTACACTGCAGCACCAATAAAGCAAATAGAGCAGTGACAACAATTATATATACATGTGTATATATATATATATAAACATATACATAAACATATACATATACATAAAAATATATATATATAAACATTTATATGTATAAACATACACGTATATGTATATGTATATACATACAGAAGTATTATGTGTGGTGACATCTGTCACAGGGAAGCTAAGTAGCACATGGTGTGCAATTCAAATTAGATAATTATATATATGCACGTATATACAAATATATACATACGTATATATGTATATGTATATACGTATATGTGTATAAGTGTGTGTATATACACACATACGTATATATGTGTATATACATATGTGTATATGTATGTATTTATATATAATTAGCTAATTTGAATTGCACACCATGTGCTACTTAGCTTCCCTGTGACAGAGATGTCACCACACGTAATACTTCTGTACCGTGCTAATGTCAAACACCAAAAACGGTGATGGCACTTGTTTTTCCGCAGCTCTGTAGGTGCTAAAAGGAAAAGGCGGCAGGGAGCGAGACGACTTTCGACTCTTGACGACTGAACCATATACACGTGGCACAGCCACAGGTGTGAGTGCAGCATCGGGGACAACTTATCAACCATCAGCCAGGATGTAAATAAAGCCTTTCACACCTCGAACTTATCTCGGCACCACAAAGGCACAAAGAGCTGAGTGAATGAGAATGAGAGTTGGTTGTTTTTAATCAAAATAATGTATTACATTAGCAGGCCACCTCATTAACTCTAAACCTAAAACAAATATAAAGGTTATTTTAAATGACACTGTGTGAGCCACACAAATGTCTGCCATCGTTCAAAACTTCATCTTTCTGACACCGAACCCCAGTCTCTGCAAAGATGATTTCACATGCTGCTGATGGCCTGTCCTATTTCTTCAACCAAAACAATCAGTCCAATATTTTCTACCTCATTCTCTGGCTCAACATCTCTGTAGAGCCACATGCAGAACTAATTCAGACATAGAAAGTCACGGCACTCTCCACAGATGTCTACTTTCAAATTACACGCTGTCCTATTACTCTGAAGCTCAGCAGAGAACTGAGAAACAACAATGTGGTATCCATATCAAATATGATTTATTGGCATGATTATTGTTCCCACCGTCTGTGTAGGCTGCCTGTTAAAATAATATGCATTGCACACTTGATTTATTAAATGTCTGATAGTTGGGTTTGCAGGTAATTCATCACACTCAATCTCCAAAGACACGCAGACACGTTTATGCCAAAATATCAGGGTCAGAGCTGCAGCACTGAAATGGGTAGTGAGGATTTACAAAATGCATTTGGCCCTGGAGGAGCACGTAAAACCTGCGTGCCTGCGACCTGCCCCTATAGAGACAAGGAGATGCAGACAGGCGGGAGAAAACCGAGACGAGGAGGATGAAGCCGGGTAACACTCAGCTGCACAGCGCTGAGGATTCTCCAGATGAGGTGAATTTTAAATCAGCAGCTGTGGCTACTAATAAGAATCTGCTTATAAATAGGGATGAGTGCGAGATAAGTATGCATCGCGAGTGCCTTCTCCATGCCCTTACCTTTGGAGTGATTGCTGTCAGTAGGAATTGAATCAGGTTCTTCTGAACTCTCCGCATGATCTTTCATCTCCTCTAGACAAGCGAAGAGTGAGTAAAAAGAGAAGAATAGAGACGGAGAGAGTGGGAAAATATGAACGATAATGAAGCAATCTTTTGCCTCACAGCTCTGTGCAGAAAAGCATCATTTACCTAAACAATCTCTCTGCCCTGCCAAAGCCTGCAAAACAAGGCGAGAGTAGCTCTTTGAAATAAGCTGTAAGTGGGTTTTTGTTTGTAATGTGGCTGGATGTGAACATAATGTGTTAGTGTTTTTAAATCAGAGTATAAATCTGCATTACACTCCAACCATTAAAACTTAAGTGCATTTATTACATAATAGCATGGGATGGTTGTTTTTAAGTAAGCAGGTTTCAGTGTGTGCCTCACAGCACCCACTGTGGAAAGTTCACAGAAGAGAACTCACCTCCATTGCTGGTGCCAGTGTCATTGATCTCAGAGGCGTCTGTAATGCAGAGCACATTACAATATTGACAGGTTACTCATCTTGAAAGTCACTTCATACAGTTGCCAAAAGGCTTGGGTATTTGGAAAAAAATAAAAGTATTCTGTTTCAAATAAAGAGGAACATTAACCACAAATGATGCCTGGAAATCCAGCGGGTTCTTAAAGAGTTAGACTTCAAAATAACCGAAAACAAAACATAAAACCAAACCAAAACAAAACAAATGCGAGAAGGGAAAGCGACTCATGCAAAATTAATTACAGACTCCCAGGCCTCTTTGCCACTGTCACAACTCCTTCTCCGTCACTCGCTGTGTTAAAGCTTTGTGCTTTTCCCCCTCTTTTTTTTTTTTTTTACAACAACAATCATCCAAACAAAAGTACATCCCTAGGTGGATATATGGAATAATGTAAACAAACACCACTGCAAGTTAGAAGAACGCGTGGAATATATACAGCAACAAGACCGTGCTCGAGGTCATTTAAAGCCTTATAGGAAGCAGGAACCTGCTATAGTAATTGCAGGTTTGGATACACAGGCTATAAGGACATATAGATGGATTGGGCATTACATATTACCTCAGCTTCACTGGACTGCAGCTATGGGGAACATACTGTATACAGTATGTTAATGCGACACGGCTTCTTCAACAGAAAACTGATTTAATCAACCTTTTGGAAGGAAATTTCTTCTTTGCAAGAAACTACTGGGATACAGAAAAAGGATGAACTGTCTCACCCTAATTCTTTTTTCCTTGTTCATCTGAGGATCTGATGGAACTGTCCAGGGGGAAAATGTTATTGTATATCATTTTCATAATTAATTTGTTGGAGTGAAAAGAAAGTCCTGAGGGGGAAAAAAATGCCCAAACTGTCTTGAGAATAGTTTGGAGATTTACCTTATTTGCTTTCCTATATGCAGTGAGTGATTAATACCAATAACTGTGCTGGCCTTTGGCTTCACTTCTAAATAATACCAGTTTAATTAATGTGTCTTAAAATGTTACTGGACTTGTCTGCAGCTCATCTAATATTTCTATTCCCTGCTCTGCTGTTGTAGGATGCAATTTTATAACCGAGAGAAAACCGCCGTCGGCTTTGTTATGAACTCATCCAAAGGGAACCGCATTCTCATGTTGAATGTCACAGAAATAATTCTCCAGAAGCGCTCACAGATTTCACCGCACACGTGTGAGAGGGAGGCATATGTTGTCAATGAGGACACAATAAATGAAGCGTGCCCATGAAATGATATGCCATACATTAACACTTTTCCACATAATTACATTATGGATATTGGAGCTGATGGCAGGATTTTGCGATGTTATGAATCGTGTTGGAACCGAGCCGCCAGTCGCGTCTGCCTTTATAACGGAGAGAACATGGCACAGGCGTGGAGTGCAGCAGCCGGAGCTCACTGTGAAGCACTGGGCTAATTCCAGATTCACCTTACTTCCTCTCTCTCTCTCTCTCTCTCTCTCTCTCTCTCTCTCTCTCTCTCTCTCTCTCTCTCTCTCTCTCTCTCTCTCTCTCTCTCTGTCTCTGTCTCTCTCTCTCTCTCTCTCTCTCTCTCTCTCTCTCTCTCTCTCTCTCTCTCTCTCTCCCAGGTAATAACAGCACAGTCTTGATGCTCGGGCAGCATCCTCTTCCTCTAATATCCAGCACTGATCAAAACAAAGCCAAAAGCTACGAATTTCAATTTCATCGCAGGGCCCCGGCTTCTCGTGTCTGCCTGAAGCTCATGGGGGCACAGCAACATTTGTCCGTCTCGCTCTCTAATTTGACTCCTGTGTGCTGACAGAATAGAGGCTATCATTTAGGAGAGGAAGCGTGTGTGTGTGTGTGTGCTGTGGTAAACACATAAACAAGATGGGAGGAGAGAGGGGAAAAACTGGCCTGTCTCAAGACAGTAGTGAAGGAGAGGAAGAGTCCACAGAGAGATGATAAGGAAAAAGAGCAGAAAAACAGAGGACTGAATGGAATCCCTCAGCAGGAAACTAGACAGCTTACACCAGTGGTTTTTAAAGCCAGGACCAAAGACCCTGAGGGAACGTTAACAGTCTCCCAAACTCCATGTTAAGTTGTAATTTACTATAGGAACGATATTATGGGGTCTGAGGGTAAAAAAAGAAAGAATAAAATAACTAACACTAGAATGTGTTTTTCTCTATAAACATGAGCGAGTACGAGTGATTATGATTTTACAGGGGTATCTAATCTGCATTTGCTTTCCATCGGGGAGCTGTAATCTGCTTATATTTGTTAACTGTCAAAATATAATGTTTTAGTCAAGGCTTTTCGCAACAAGACTAATTTACAAATGAAAGGAGGCCACCCAGGAAAAAAAACAGAAAACGAAACTCAAAACATTTAAAGCATTCGCAAAACTTTCACATTGCTTTAACTTTTCTTGTCAGTTCAGCCTCTCTGAGAGTCAGTATCCCAGAGAGAAAAGCCAACAACACAGAGGATGGGAGAACGTGTGTGCGCTCAAACTGACACACATAGGATGAACGGAAAGAAAGGAGGAAAGTTAGGTATAAGTCAACCTTGTATGCAGACAAGCAGAAAATTACACCTTCCATTCATTTATTGGACAAGCGGTAGTTAACATTTTGTTGGTCAGCACCAGTGCACCGCCGACCAATATACAGCCAATATAGAAAATGTGTTTAAACATTCTACAATGTCAACTTTACGTATACAGGTAATTAAAAACAAGAAAAAGATGATTTTGTTTTTCTGTAGCAGTGTTTTTCTCCATCTGCAGCAGTTTTAATATTCCTGTCATTGTATCTCAGTCAGCCCCGCGGGGGACACGGTCCCTGTGGGTCATCCACACTGCAGCATGGGAAATGTCCCTGCTTAATGTTCCAGACAGGAGCCTTGAGCAGAACAGGAGGTTCTTTTTGTCCCTCAGCCACAGGACATCTCACTGTCTTTTATTCCAACTCTCCCTTCTTTTTTTTTTCTCCCCTTCAGCAGAGAAAGAATAAAAATCGATGGAGGTGAGGAGAAGTTCCTGGTCACACAGTCAGCTCCCGAGGACAATTCCCTGTGTTCATTTGATCCCCAAACCATGACGCGGCGAGTCGATCTGCTGTGTCTGAACATGTCCTGGAGCTTTGATCTAAGAAAACTCACACAGGTGCCAGATGCGCCTGCTCAAATATTAGATGTGATTACAAACTTTGTCCTGGAGCTACTGAAAACCACAACAACCTATTTTGTATTTTGCATCTGAGAGCTCCACTCCAGTATTTATCAAATTAAATACAACTGAAAGACATTGAGCGGCCAAGTCTCTTTTGCTGATCATTAAGTATTTCTATTTTTGCACAAGTTGATCAAAGATCTGGAAACAGTCTTTGGTTTCCGGGGCTTTTCTAAAGCACACATAGCCTCCGCTCGCTCATTAGCACTTCATCTTGAGAGAATACGATAGGAAAATGTCAAGGTCAGTGCCAGTGTATTGAGAAGCTCCGCTCCCTTTTTGAAGATGAGGGCAGAATTAATTTCCGAGTACAAACTGGGTGGTCTATGAGGGACTTTGGCCTGGTCTGCATTAGACCATGTATATTAAACAAGTATCAAAGAGCCCCTCATTGAACATTGTATGGACTAATAGCTTGGGGTCTGGTATGCCTGCTGCAGAGAGAATCGCAGACATCTCCTTGCTCAAAGCAAACCAAGAGCGCGTGGACCTCGACAAGTGCCCAAACAAAAGAACTAATGAGCTGGTAAATGTGGAAAGCAGCCCATTTTCATATGTTAATGTTAAGTTTATTGTGCAGGTCCATGGACATAGCTTAGCTGCACGAGTTGCTGCTCTGAAACATAAAAAAGGAGGACTTTCTCAGAAAGGGGGTGCAGTGTTCGGTAGCTGTAGTTTTCTTTGGGATGAGATGAAGCACTGTCTGACAACCTGAGCCAATTACAGAGCATTGAGCTGTGACCCGCAGGCTAGGGAGACGAAAACAAGCCTGCTCAGTAAACACTGTGACCGCCCCCTTTCTAATGCCATCCCCCTGAAAAACCAAGAGCCTTCATTAATATTCCTCCTTTCTTCTGAGGGGCTGGCTGAGGGGTTGTGGACACTAAGCAGTGTTGTGCTCCACTGCGGGTTTGGGTAACCTTGCAGTGGTGGATGTGGTGAGGTGGCTTTGACTTGGGTCAAGGTTCTCTAAACAGAGTGAAAAGGCCCAAGCTCATTACACAGGCCCGGGCCATGCTTGACAAGATGAGAAAAAACACAAAGTACTCTGAATGACTGAAAGGAGAACAGGACATCTGCTTGGGGTTAAGCCACAACGCACAGAAACCGGGGATGATGATTAGAAGGCAGAAAGAGACAGCAAGAGAAAAGAGAGGGAACAGCTGACAACATATGTTGCAAAAGATGAGTGGGAAATGACCACTGGCAAACTTTTGAAAAGGCACAGGGTCAAAAAAAAAATGCTATCCTCACTGGCAATGTTGCTCACCCCTGAGCTCTCTTTTTTACTCCCCCACTTTGTCCAAGTGTTGTGAGACATCACAGCGATGTCAGAAGATAAAAAAAAACAAAAAAACAGCAAGAACACTGAGATGCACAGAGATGAATGGAGTGAGTGAATAACTGATTAACAAGTGGGAGAGGAAGCCAACACAAAAATAGACATGGAAGGGATAAAATGCAAAAGAGGCCTCCCCCTGCGTGACCTACATACCTGCTAAATCTGCTGTCAGTGGTGGCCTGTTCTTCTCTCATCACTCCATGAATTACTTTACATAATCTTTAGAGTCTCCCTCTCTACCTCAGCTCCTCATTACCTATTGTGATTTACTCTATCAAGGCCCAGGCAGACAGTCCTTTGGGTGATTGGCAAGTGTGGCTACAAGGTGATGTTGAGAACCCCCCCCCCCCCCAGTGCTACATTAACATGAGAAACGCCACAGCTGAGGAAGATGTCGAAGCAGCATACATACAGAAGAGGATGGTTGTGGGTCAGCTCGGGCCAGCTGACTGATTAACAGTCAAAGTGATGCCTCTTTTGGGCAGCTCAAGGTTTTCCACAGGAGATCGTGGATCAGAGTGGTCAATAAAATCACAGAGCTTGTGGAGACTGCAGTGAAAACCAGGCGCACTGGCAGAGAAGCTGTCTATAATTTAAGGGTCAGCAAGAGAGCAGCGTGAGTGGAAGAGCTCTATTGTGTGTGTGTGTGTGTGTCAGCAGCATAACATATGGCCTGTTTCCACTAGCGCTACTCGACTCAAGACGACACGTCACGGCACGGTTATTTGGTTTTTCCATTAGTACCTGGTACTTTTTTAGTACCTGCTCAGACAAGGCTGAGGTGACACCGTACATGACGTCATCAGACTGCCGACCACTGATTGGTCAGAGTGCCGTCACAAGAATGAAACCAAACAATGACGAAATGTAGAAGTTAAAAAGATTCAAATGATAATAATTCAAATACAACCGTTCTCTGCCAATGACGTCTGATGAAAGAAGGGAGTCTACTCTTTCTTTTTGGTAGTTTCGGTGTTAACAGTCATAGAACACACTGTTTTCTTGGCAAATCGGTCATCATGCTGTAAAATGCTTGGCAGTACGGGGCTCTCTGTGCGCTGAAAATGGCTGGCAGCCAAGGAGTTAATTAACTGATTCTAATAAT
Organism: Microchirus variegatus; assembly: GCF_963457635.1. Taxonomy (NCBI): domain Eukaryota; kingdom Metazoa; phylum Chordata; class Actinopteri; order Pleuronectiformes; family Soleidae; genus Microchirus; species Microchirus variegatus. The sequence continues at coordinate 16,154,189 of NC_139812.1, read as the reverse complement.
TCAGTACATGGAAAATAACGGCTTTACAAGTCACTAGTTTGTGTGTCACGTCTCAAACAAAGTCAACGCAGCTTCATGCAGCAGTGCCCACGTTGAGGAGGTACTAGATTGTAATGGAAAACCAAGCAAACAGGGTAGAGGTGAGGCGAGTCTAGCCAAGGCGGTACTATATAGTGGAAAAATGCCAATATAGAGCTAACAGAGATATACAGTCAAATAACAGAGAATGAAGAAGTGACCTCAGATATTACTATCATGGCAATTTAGTGAGGTCACAGTGACCTTGATCTTTATTTTTTTACCAAAATCTACCTGTGTCGTTTCTTAGTTTCAAATTGTAAAAAAACGCCTCGAGGAGGGAATACTGCGTTCGTAAGAATGTGATGTGCAGTATATACGGGGCTGGTGTAGCATCACATGTAGTATCTAAAAAAAATGCTTGAATAAGGCGTGGAAAAAACCAGAGGTGTTTTTAACCAAAGGTGCATCTGTCTGTTACTCAGCAAACAAAATCTGGAAGCTGCTGAGATGACTGACGTTGCTGCAGCCTCACGAAACTCCAATGGCGGGGGAAAGCCTCATTCTGTCTACATATGTACATCCTTTTCTTCAGGCACAATGACAATTTGAATTTCACCAACTGATCCAGGAGCCCTGACTGCATGATGGAGGTGCAGTGGTTTGACCCACTACTTTATTAAAAGGACTCACATGCTGCATTCTGAAAAGCTGAGATATTTTCTTTCTTATTATCTTGCAGCGAAACGTACGTGGCCAGAGAAAGAAGCGTATCAAGACCAAGTTGATCTAATTTGTCTGCAAGTTGAGTCTGTCAGTCTGTCTGTCTGTCTGTCTGTCTGTCTGTCTGTCTGTGACGGGCATATCTCACTGACCGTTAGTCAGATCGTCCTAAGATTTTGGATATGTGTTTAGCATGGACCGATGGTGTGCATCCTTATTTTTCACGTTTTTTGGAGTAATTTCCTGAAACAATGAAGTTGGTGTCCATTCACCAATACGCGAGCACACATTTATTTAGCATTAGCATTCCACAGCTAGCTGTTTTGTGGCCGTCAGCCACGCTGGAATCGTCTTTACAAGGCGTATTTGTTCTGCGGTGTGCACATACTTCCTACGGGCACTGCACTAGTCTTCACTGAAATGAATATGTTTGTGTACGAAAAAGGCATTACAAGTCAACAAGTACACGCACAAACAAGCACGTGAGGAAAAAAAAGTATAATGCCTCAACAAAGCAATTCATGTTTCTGCCAATTGAATTTCGACTGATCAATTTATGCAGTAATGATTATACATGAGGGCGTGGGTTAGCATCTGTGAACTCAAAGAGGAGAGAGAAACAGGTCAGTGTCTACACAACAGCAGTGATTTAAGAGCAGAATGTCATTTGTAGTCCAAAGGGATAAACACTTAAAGTCGCAGTTGTCATGTCAAAGTCTCAAAGACTATTGTTGTCAGTATCTCGCCTGAGTTTATTTCTGTTTCTCGCTGAATTACTGCCACCATCAACCCTTCCTCACTGCCTCTGGGTGACAGGCAACACATATAGAGATCACTCATCACTCAAACAGTGTCATGCATTTGTGTGTTTTTAAAGGATGCGTGTGATGTGTGTGTGTGTGTGTGTGTGTGTGTGTGTGTGTGTGTGTGTGTGTGTGTGTGTGTGTGTGTGTGTGTGATGGGAGGAATGAAAATGTAGACTTCTCAAACACACATTTGTTGCATCTCCGGCTGGCTGATGCATTCTCAGTGTGGTTAGAGTTGATTCAGTTGCTGTTTCTGTGATTTTAACAGGGAGGGTGGGGACACAATGAGAGCGCTGATCAAAAGAGTAACTTCAAAGCTGGACATAAAAAGTCTGTCCCTCATTGCCTGTTAGAAGAGCCCCCCCCCCCCCCCACTTCCTCTTTGAAGCAGGCTTCTAGGACATAGGTGACCAACATAATGGACATGGTGCCCATTGTTGACGTATTATCTATCTCCAGCTACATGAACAGAGAGTCAGACGACTTTAAATATGATGCACGGTACTGTTATGCCCGAGGAATGACGGACAAAGAACCAGATTCACTCAGACTTGAAGGTATTTTAAAGAAAAATAAATATTCCCATTTTGGAAGGTAAAACCTTTAAATTGAAATTGCCAGGAAACTAGATAGTATGCCATTCAGTAACCTAAAACTAACAAAGCCTGTCAGAACAATCGGTTCAGTTGGGTAAGTATGAGGAGCAAAGCCAAATGGAATTCAGTGATAAAAGCTTCATTAATACAGATAAAGATAGGACTGTGGGTAGTCTCCTCTCAGTGTCCACACACAATGCCTCAGCAGGGCTGTGATTGGTTTAGCTGCCGCTCCTGGACTAAAACAGACGACGAAAAAAAAAAAAAAAAGCTCTAAAACACAAGCTTAGCCTAATGTCTTCAGCCAGTGGCAGCTTGCTCCCCGAGGAGGCACTCAGTGCTACAGTATATAATGTTATTCCAAAAGTTAATTGCGTGCTGACAACTCATAGCCATGGGAAGGACCACATTGCTCTCCAGAATTAGATTTACATTGTCAGTATCCCAGTGTTCACAATAGACCGAGACAAAAAGGCACAAAACAACCAATTAAGCAAACCTACAAATCCTTTTTGCAATTGCACGAGAAAGAACACACATGCAAAGTGCACCTGAACAACACATTCTGGGATAAATTATTCAGCTGCCAAGAAGATAAAAAAAAAAATGTTTTGTATTTGTAATGAACTGATAAAAATTACACTCTGTACTTGTTGCTTTGAAAAAAGAGAAATGTCACAGGGTCTCTGCGCTGTTATGGTTTTGTGTGTACCTTTACACTGCCAATGAGAAGCCTGATGGATTTCAGAGGAGCCATTTGTGTCTGCATGTGGTTCTGGTATACTGTACCACAGGGGGAGTAAAACACATAGAAAATCAATAAAATCCCCCCAACTAACACCTGCAAATAAGAGGAATTAAACCAACTCTCTTGACAGTTGTTAGAAGGGGATTTGTTGTTCAAATCCCCTTCTAGATGCATTAATTTAGATGCATTTTTAAATGTTTGCCGATTGTGAAAGGCACAGGGTACGTATATGATGTGCATGTGGCTTTTACCCGGACCATATGGCACTTGAGGATGCAGCTGGGCTTTCTGCTTTGAGCCTCACATGCAGAGAGCTGAGAGTGGTTGCTAAATAAAGCAGTTGTAGCCAACAATATTTAACACATCCTAATCCACCAAGGTAAGGAAACACTGTGAGCCAAATGATCGTGAGATTCAAGACAATCACATAACCATAAACAAGTGGAAACCCTGTGGACGAGGAGGTTTTATTTGAATTAGTGTGATTTTGTCTTAAACACAACAGGTTTAAAGAAAGAGGAGTAAACAAGAAAAATCAGGGGAGAGCAAGAGCAGTAAGAACATCAGGTCCAGTAGCCTCTGGGCTGGTGTAATGGTGGCTTGTGTTAAGGCTGGGGTTGTTGTGATGGCCTGCTGCTTTTGTCTGTCTGTCTTTCCGTGCTCTTCTCTCTCCTTCTACCCTGCAGGTTCCCTCCTGCTTGGCTTTGCTATTATAGCCTGTCCCCGACTTGTCCGTCTGTTCTGCACCCAGCCATGCTCAGGTAGACGCCACTGCCTTAATGTTCTCTCTGTACAGCCCTTTCTTTATAGTCTCTATAGTCAAGGAGCTGCCTTCATTCCAATCGTCAGCCTCTAGGCCCCGACTTCACTGAAGGCAGGAAAACAAAACAGATAATGATACTACACTGACTCCTCAAACAGCACGGTTTACTGTGCATTATATTTAAGAATGTGTTTACTGAAGAGCAGACTTTTAGCAACAGGACTGTCTTAAGGACACATTTGAGAAAAAGCTGTCAATAATATAGCACGCACTGGCAGTGGGAAAGTAAATCATGCTGCACAACAGCTCTGCCCACCACAAGCCTGATTTATGTTTGCGTTGGCTCGCTGCATTACGTGACAAATGCTCAACAGTCAAAACTTGCTCCAAGTTTGATTGGAAAGGAGGAAGAGGTGCTGTTTACTCGGTGGCATTGAGTCTGTGCAGCCATTAAATCTTACCTTTGGAACTAAGACAATAGCTATTGCCTCGTGTAGGAAAATCACACTGCATGAAGGAAAAACAATTTCTGTTCACAGCTCAGATTTATTTATTCCTAGCTTTAGGCAAATGCAGTCTTATTTTAATTTATGGATGTTTCATGAGCTTACTGAAGCGGGCGCTCACTTTCACAAGTCACTACAACAAGGCCTCGCCGAGCAGATATTTCAAACACTAACAATATACTGCAGCCTACATTCGTATTTAACGTGCGCGATGAATATTCATACATTTCAGTCTGAGGAGGCTTTAGAACATCCCAAATATCAGACTGAGAAACTCGACGCCTGTGCAGAGAGATATCCGACACATATAGGTATAATCGTATAGAGTGGAGGCGTTGTCTGTTTAAAAAAGTTAAATAAAATAAAAAATCTCTCGTCTTCTACCTCCGCACAAGCATCTCAACAGATTCTAGGGAGATAAATACAACTCTCAGAAGACAATGTTTTTGTCCTATTTTATTTGGGAATCTTAAAGCTGCCTTTAATCTAAAGTAAAGTCATTTGAAAAACTGAGAACCACGGGGCAAAATGCTTAAACGTAAGCATATTTATATGAATTCAGACCTGCGATGTAAACAACAGATGGCAATAAGAACTTATATGGAATATAAGGAAACGTGTAGACTGAATAAATTATTACACTAACACTAAGTTCAATTGATGACAAGCGTGAAAATGAATAAAACAGAAAGCAGCTTTCTTTAGCTTTGTGTGTGTGTGTGTGTGTGTGTGCGACTAAGATGCTTAGCTGTGAAACACACTTTCATATGTGCAATACTGAGGGATGTGATAACAGCATGGTGTCAACAGACATTGCCAACAACTGGATGTAAATGTGCAAATGCAAAGTATGACATTTGACAACACTGTGGAGACGTATCTGTATTACTACATCCTGCAATGTGAGATCATTAATACTTTGCAGCGTGGCTCGTTCATGCAGCAGTTTAATCCTCTCGCTGAAACAAAGTTTAGGGGCATGTTTGAAAGTTATCACGATAACAATGCAGGCATTATGGCTGGCTGCTTCTCCTCGCTCAGATCACAGCATCCGATTTATCTCTGTTTACGGCCACTGTTCGCATGTTGGCAGCTTCTTTCTAAAATAGTAATAATGAAGAGTAAGTATCAGCAGGATTTCAATATTTTGTGAAATGTATTTTTTTTTTTTTTGTCAACACCAGACATCAGACAGCCGAGACGGATTGAAGTGGAGAAAATTAAATTTAAAACCGACTCCATATCACCCCTTCTGAGCTATTTTGTGAATACAATGCCATTTAATATAAGACATGCAAAGTAGATAAGACGGAAGAAACAAGCACACACACACTATTCATCTGTTCATTCATTTTTCATTCCTCCCATCAATACGAGCCATTTTATTACTCCTACACTGACGCACATTTAAAAACTCCATGGCCTCGAGCAGGTAGACTGATTACAGTTATTATATTAATAAAGGTATTGGCTCTGGAATCTTTTGTTCTTGTCCTGGGATCAACTGTTTTCTACTTTTCTAAGCTTAGCGTGCGTGACATTCAATATCTGAGACAGTCGGGTCTGCACTCAGTCCAAGGACCTGCTCGTCTATACAAAATGCAATCTGCCTTCAATCTGGAATGACACCACTGTTTACCGCTCGACAGTGCCACCGTACAGCACACCGCCTGTTGTAACCCCCGAAAGTGACAAGGCACTGATGGACACAGGCAAGACGCAATCAACAATCAAGGCTGGAGTGAAGCTTTCCAGTGATGGAAAGCCTGTAGTGTTTGTGGGATGTTTTTCGCCGGCTTTTCATAGAGGATGGAGAAGGCCATCTCAGACAGATCTATCTGCGATGTTCACTCTCACCCAAAATTAATTGAATGTCAGGAGAACATGAAACAGATGTAAGAGAGTGACTGGTTCAGGCTGAGAATACCTGCGATCAGTGACTCTCTGATCCAGATTTATGGGAAAAAATAAAGAAAATATACACGTATATATATATATATATATATATTAGCGAGGATGAATTTAAACTGTATTATGACTAAATTGATGGTAGTCTCACAACCAAGCAATGACCTGGACATGACTTAATAATATGGTATTAATGTAATATAATCTCCTTATTACCACAATAATAATATAGTATTACCATTATATTGCTTCCCTGTTACAAAACGATGACCATCCTATGACTAAACTATGGTGCTACTGCACTGTAATGTCTTACCCAAACCAAGTATAAAAGCTACCATCTATTGAAACACAAACTTATTAATAATTCTGACCAATGATAATTAGCACAAATCTGATACATAAAAAGCTACATAACATGTATTAGAGCTATTTGATTTAAAATGTACAAGCATGGATGGATTAAGAAAAACATAACACACATAAACACATACAGTTTCCCTTTGAGTCATAGTATATAATTTTGCCATCATACGCATGCAAACATGTTAGTTTTTAATATCTTTTCCTCATGCCTTCATTGATGTTTCTGAGATGTGTTTTACCACGTGCGACTCTCAGCAGCGCCTGAGGACATACTGCTCATAGTGACAAAGGTTTGGTAAATTAGATCTGGCTGTGGGCTTAAAAAGAATTTCAGGGAAAAAATTAGTTTGACAAACGGCAAACAACACAAACAAAATTGACCACAATTAGATTAGATTCCCAGGAATACAAATACACAAAACAAGAAAGGAAAATCACGTCGACTCAAAGCCAGTCAGTCAGACTCTCAATCAAGTCCAAACAAAATCATATCAAATCAAAACTCTTACCTTCCATCTCCACAGTGGCTGCAGTGTCGTCTTCAGTCTTTGCAGCAGGTTGATCTTCTTCTGCTGGGAAAGACAAAGCAACAACAATGCACATGACATCAGTGTCTTTGCAGACAAGTGTCTGCACCCAGATATCAGAATTTAAATATTAGAATTTTAAAGTCTTTATGAGCGAGTGTGTTTGCCTCACTGTCCACAAACACAGCAAGGCTCCAGTGATATAATCTTCTATCTAAATAATAATACTATACATGATGTCAGCCCCGATTTTTCTCTCTCTTGGTTCTGTTTATTCTACCCTTAAGAGATACATTTTCACAGATTTGTACACAGATACTCTCCGTAATGTGGAAAACCCATTGTGAGGGTTAAGCTGAGATTTCTCCCCTGATTCCTAGTGGTCATCTAATGAATAAACAATGAACTCCATCACTCAAATCTTTGCGAGATTGTTTAATTTATGGACATTAAACATAGTCTTTTTTTTTTTTTGCAATAATTCACTACAGCCAGGCATGTATTGGATGATAAAAGCAGGCTTTTTCCTCCATTTTCCCCAAAAATGGGAAGATCATTTACAAAACTGACATCATATTCTATTGAGGAAGAACTGAAACTAGCTATCGAGATCATCAACTCCTCAGGAAAATGTTTACTGATGTTATAAATGAAGTGAGAATTAGACTCATTTTTTTACTTTTCAAACTGGCAGACTACATTCATTTTTATATACAGTCTAAGGTTTTACCACACACTGGTTTTAGTCTTCATGCTTGTTTGCAGTCACTGGTAAATCTTATTGTTTACCTGCTTCCCACCTGCAGTCTACAATGTCCAACCTTTGTCTCTGTCTGCCCTCCCTGTTTTGCAGCCTCACCCAGCTCGTCATATCCATGCAGACTTTAAACTTCTCAGCTCCACCACAGCAGCTCTCCAGCCTGCCTCACTCCACCAACACAGTCGCTCTGTATTCCTGACAGGCCGAGCTCCAGCCCACTCATTCCTTCCTCCTCAAGTTTGCTATAAAAACCTACCCTTAACGACTACCTGCTCACACTTGTCTGAGTTCTGCACTTTGAGTCCAAACCTGACCTAAATAAAAAAACATGTGTCTTTTATAGTGTTCCGTTTCTCAACGGAAGTATGTAATTCAAAAAAATGCTGGTTAATCGGAAATGCAACCCTTGTAAATAAATAATAAATACCTTTGTCTCCTTTGTTTTTCTCTTTGTCGGTGTCTTTGTCTTCAGCTGTGTCATTATTAATGTCCACGTCTTCCTTTTTCTCTTGGTTTTCATTTTTTACCGTAGTCTCTTCTTGATTTGGCTCTTCATCTCCAAGATCTCCTTCTGTCGACAAACAAACGGTGAAAAATTTGAGGCATTTTTGAGGCATTAATTCAAGCATTGGTTGTCAAAGGTTTCACATGAAAACCTGTTACTTGTGGGATAATAAAAAAAACAGTTTGCTGTTTCTTCTCACTTTGAAAGGATGGAGGTTTTCGAAACGGTATATAACGTTATTATAATAATAATAATAATAATAATAATCAGAAACATGGTTGTTCTTATTCAGATGTTCCTTAGTTTCTGCAGGAAAGCTTTATGAACAGTATCGTGTTGGTTAGTGATAGCACAACAAACACTCACACACTAACCCTGACCACATCGATGATCTCTGGCCTTCTGAAGTATACATTTGGCTGAATTCACCTTTAGTTGCTATTAAACTCTTTGCTTCCCCAAGATCAGATGTGTCAAACTCGAGGCCCGCTAATCGGTGCATTAGGGCTTGTCCTTCTCCAATTTTGCCATTTACACGGTGCATAATCTTGGCGCAAATTGAGGCAAAGTGCAAAGGGGTTGTATTTAGTGTCTGAATTATTCATAGGTGTGATTTTGGCGTAACATCATTTAAACCAATCAGAGCTTGTCCTTCCCTTTAAATGCCAGGTGCAGCTGTGACACGCCGCTATTTAAGCGGCGAGATGGATCTGCCTCGTGTGCAAGGTGAACTCGCGCGAGCGGGAATAAATGCAGAAAATCAGCGTGAATAACAGGAGGAAAGATTTTGAGGAACTTGTGCCAAAGGCAGGTTTTGAAGAAAAGAACAAGCGCCAGCATTGAATGGTGATGAGACAGGAGTGCACAGTCTGATGTGACTGAGCAGCTGCGAATAACTATTTTACATTTGAGATGACACCTAGCGTCTGTACTTGTTATTCTTTCTATTCTCAGCTAATTAGCAGCATGACATGTTTCCTCATGGGGGGGAGGAAGAGGCAAAGGTACAGGAACAGGATGTGCCTGTAAAGACAGCAGAGTATGTGGTTCTTGGCCAGTGGACCCTCTGCCTCCACCATCTACTGACAACTCCCTTAGACTGCACAGGATGAGGAATAGCAACCTGTGTTTTAACTGATGAGAAAGAGGAGCTGAAGTGGGTGCAGGTTTAACAACACTCCAACATCGCGCTTGACCAGACCTTATTTTAAAACCAACACACCAATGGGCACACTGATGAGCTCAACTGCATTTGCCCCTTACATGACGGGTGCACTGTGTGTAAAAACAATGACTGTTCCCGATGGAAACAAGTACAACATCAAAAGATACTGTAGGGCCCTACATGCTGACACATAATACCACATATCAGGTTACTTAGTGTGGATTCCAATTCCTTCCCTCAATCTCAAAAATGCACGCTCCCTCTAGTGCAAGTGCTGTCCCGATTCTCAGAAAAATTAAGTTTAGGGGCAAGGGCTGTATCGCCCTCAATATTGAGATTTTCCGAGACCACCCTTGGGAGCAAGGGCTACCCAGAATGCATTGCGTGTTTTGACATAACAAAGATGGCGCCGAAAGCAGCGAAACGAGTACGCTACAAATTAAGTATTTTCTTTGTTAATAGAGATATAAAAATTATGAAAACCATTGTATTATCTTAGTTTAGGCCCATATTATGGATTACTGACGTCATTGTTGTGTAACATTTATTGTTAATTTACAATCTTTTTTTCAATAGACAGCCGGTGCGGACAATCGATCGTTCGCTATGGTTTACTTTTCAATAAGCCGTGGTGTGCGGTAACTGTCAGCTGAATATGTCCGTGGTTGTGGTATTTGTATGAGTATCATCTTATAACTAACTGACAACCTAATAACTTGACTGACAAACGGATCATAATAAATAATTGTGACGTAAATGTGTTCTTCTTCTTTTTTGGAGTTGACAGACTGGACGCAGCTTTGGCGTTATTCTGCCCCCCACAGTCTGAAGACGTATCTGCATTTAAGGGGTGTCCCATTTCTAAGTGACAATATAACCCTCAACACTGTTGAGCTTGAGGGTTAAGATAGGAATTGGAATTGGCCCCTAAACTCTAAAAACTAAACAAATTAAATGTGGACTTGATTTGTATTCTTCTCCCTCTCTTTCAGCTTTAAATGTTTAGTAAAAAATTAGAGAATACAGCAAAGTAATAAAGTCAGATGGAAATTGCAATTACTATCCTGCTGAATTCAGTGGAAAATCATTTATGTCAACAATATTTACCATTGTTATACATTTATGTTCTTTTGTGCGTGCTTGAACTGCGAAACAGTCGTCCAATGTTGATATTTAGCCCTTCTGAGACTATTCCATGGTTCAATCAATTAATCTTATTTTTATGAAAAAAAAAAAAAAAGTATCCATTGCTCTTGCTAATATATCTTAACATGACACCAGCTCTGTTTGTGTGTCTCATGAGAAAGTAATTACATATCTCAGGTACTGCCTGGATAGCATCCCAAGGCTGCATTTGCCATAACTCCTGAATAGAATATCTATAAAATTCATGTTCAGAGAGTCTCAGTCTGTCAAATGTGATGGGATTTGAATAAAACAAAAACAGAAGAGAGGCGAGGGCACTGCTCACTGCCGGTATGCAAATACGGAATCTTAATTATATGGTGGCAGCATGGAGGATATTTGGAGGGAGAGAAATTGTTCTTGCTCAAAGTTAATGGCTGTCCCTTTACACCCCTGTTTCTCTCCCTCACACACACACACGTTTGAGCTTCATTCATAATGAGGACACTCAGTGTCTATAACCTAACCTTTACCGTAACTTAAATCCAATTCTGACCCTAATTATAAAACCAGGTATTAACCAAAATAACCTCATCCACATGGTTTATATGCTTTTTGGTCCTCATAAAGCATCAAATACAAGAACACACACACTTCACTGTCAGTACAACAAAACACATCATAGTCTTGTGATGTGTTATGCGTTCGTTGCTCCTCTGCTGCTAACAAGACTGATCAGGTTACATCTCTAATCAAACTCGGAGCTGAAGTGAAAAGCAGAGCAGAGCAGTGAGCTCCATGCCACTCAGCTCCTACTGCTCCCCTCTCCTTGAGAGATAAGAGTCGGATCAATGAGCACTCCTCGCCTCTTAGTGAGCAACGTGTACAGTTGTGACACTCAGGACACAGAGAGTCATCCCCATCCTCATCCCCAATCCATACCTGGATTTTGGCTCGCCATCTCCACGTCTTCATTTCCCTCAGCATCTGTAAAAAAAAAAAAAAAGAGGAATTCAAATGAGTGGAAAACATTTGAGTTCAGTGCTAGACCCTGGAGTTGAATTGACTTGGCTTTTGATATCACCTCAAACAGCCTTTTTATTCTATCTTTTTTTATGTGGCTTTGTCTTTGTAGTGCAGTACAAGAGCAATGGAACGACAGAGACACGCATAAATTAAGTGGCAGAAAAGAAAGGGAAAAGAATGTCACTTCTAAAGCCATACATAATTGAGGGATTTCTTTGTTCCAAGCTTCTGTGATAAGAATTTTTTTTTATTTATTTTTTTATTATTATTAGACTACTGGCACAGAGGATGGAAAGACTGAACTGGAGCGAACAGAAAATTCAATTTTTGATGACAAATGACATCAAGAAGCACCAGTAGAGCCGAAAGGCTCAGAGCATGTGTTAATGGTCCGTAGAGCTACATTACCATTGGCACCCTCTTCTTCATCACCTGTTTCCTCTTTACCTGAAAAAGGAGTGGAAAGGAATCATCAGCCATATGCAAGCCTGCATGGGAATAATGCCAGTCATTAATTCTGAAGAACAAAGCTACCAGTCATACTAATGATCACAAACGGTTCATCTCTGGGCAAAAGATTCATCTTGTGAGACCTGGCACCTCGTTTTCAAACAGCCTCATCGACGTTCCTGTTTCACCAGCCTCAGTTTCAAAGGGCTGTCTTTCTTTTTATCAACGACAGAAACTCAGATTTTTATGCGTGTCTGACCGTATGCAAGGTTATTGATAGGGAAACTTGCTGCTCTTGATCACGTAAGGATAAATGTTTTGTTGAAGATATTATCACAGCTCATTTGTTAGCTTTGCTACGCCTTCACACAGCTTTAGACTTCAGTTGCGAAAGGCTTACAAACCTGTCATCACTGCGGTTGTTACAACGAACAAGATCTTAATTTTCTTAGCAGTAAGTATTCAAAGAAGCAGACTCCAGTTGTGTTTGCGACTCCGTCAGACTTTAATTAGGTGCAGCGCTGCTGCTTCGAGCTGAACGACGAAATTAGCATTCTTAAACGCATACAGTTAAAAGGCAGCATTACTATGTTTCACTTAATCACAGCTGAGGAGTGTTGGTGTGCTAACATAGACGAGTTGCACAGAACACAACTAGGCCACAGCGTGGAGTGATGGAAACGCAGCAATGAAACCACAAAAATAATGATTAAAGCAATATAGAATTTTTCAATGGTAATACATCAAGGAAAACTTAGTGGTACAACGCATACAATTGATTTGTTTTTAACCCCAGATTTGCTGAATATGTAATTGTTTGTTCCACTTTAACTCGAGAACAAAACATCAGTCTGTAAGGATCTGAAATTCATTTAAAGGTGCATTATGTAATAAATCTAAAGCAACTGGCCATAAAATCCTCCTAATATGTCACAGAGACTCAGGAATAATGTTCATATAACAAACTGAACTCACCAACAACAACAGTACAGCCAAAATATTTGCATTAAAAAAAAAGATTTTGCAGACTGCAAATCATGTTTATGTTTTGAAATCATGTTTTGGCATGTGGCGCCACCTATCGCCGTCTACCAATTATTGCAGTCAGTAGAGTCTCAGCTGCCGAGCAACCACGGGTTGCCAGTTACGTCAGAAAACGAAACCTAAAAGAAACTCTGTATTTTGAATTTGAATGTAGTAACCGTTTTTGGCCACATCCTTACATATGGCACCTTTAATTCAACTGATATATCACCCAGCCATAAATCAATGCACTGGACTTAAAATTATAATCAGCGTGACTTAAAATACAATATTGTATATATTTATACTGAAAACTATCATGTTATTCAGAGGGATTCAAAATGGAACGAATAATACTAACCAGTACATGCAGACATTACACCTCACCACCATAATCTCATGAACACTGGCCCACCTACGTTCATCTACACTCTTAGAAATAAAAGTGCTAAGTAGAACCATATACGGTTCTTTGGCTTGTCGTCATAGGAGAACCCTTTTTGGATCCAGGTAGAACTTTTTTATAAAGGTTCCACCTGGAACCCTTTTGGAGGGTTCCACGAAGAACTGTTTTAAAACCCTTTATTCAGGAAAGGGTTTTCATTCACAAATGGTTCCAGGTAGAACCTCAGGCCTTGTAGAAGGACCCTTTTGGAACCCTTATTTAAGAGTGTATCTACTCTGCAACACCACAGCAAAGTTTGTCCACAACACAAAGGACAGGATTTTTTATCCGTGCATCATATCTGTTACTTACACCCTCCTCAATCCCATTCTCACTCTCACAAATTCTGGTGCACACACAGACACACACACACACACACACACACACACCAATGACATTTGGGACAAATTGAGTAAATGAAAACCGTGACACCAATAAGGGAACATGCTCTACAATGGCTATTGTGCAGCTTACATAATTGCTTTTTTAACAAGCTGCAGAGAGAAACCATTTTTTCATATATATGCAATTTTGCACTGCACTCAGAACAATAAAAAAATTCCAGCCTCTATTAACTGGCCAGTTCTACCAGTTGGTGCACACATTTATCTCAAGTGCCTCTGTCCATCACACAGAACGCTGCTGACATACAGTACATGGCAATCCTGTCTATTAATCATGACAGGCATTTTGAGATGCAGCCACAGAGAGAGGGCTGAGGAGAATGCTTCACTGAGGGGGGAAAAGATGAATGCTTTGCACCTTAAACCCTGTTCTGCATTTAAAGATTTGGCGAGGCTGGTGTATCAGTCAGACTTGACCGCAAACAACAGTATATCAGATATAACAAAAAGGCTGAATGTAATTTCCTTCCTTCCGGTTATTTGATCAATTGCATTTGACTTACTGAACGGAACAGCATTCAATTTGTGATAAATGGTGCTACAGGGCAAAATGTGGGTAAACACACACAGACACACAAAGACACACACAAACCAGACAGAAAAACATTCTCTGTAAAGCAGATTATGTTTATAATGTTTTCAAGTTATGGTCAAATAGCACAGAGTCTCTCTCTTCTCGGTTAAAACACAGTCAGCGTCTCCAGCAGGACGCTCTGCTGGTGTGAACCTACCAGCAGGGGGCAGCATTGTCACAGCTTTCCTACCTCATGTCATATCACAGTGCTTTAACACTGCTTTAAACTGTCTTCATGAATCAGGCTCTGACATACTTCACACAGAGGAGCTCCAGCCAAAGTCCACACCTTAACACCATCGGTGTCGTCTTCTATGAATCGCTCTCTCAGAAACGGAAAGACAGAAAGGACATTCAGAGTCCTTTCAATCCGACTCTCGTTTTTGAATGAACGAACGAATGGCAGCACCGTCGTGAGTTTTGCTGAATAAAATGCGAGACATACACACTTAAATGATTTATCAATGTCAGCGTCACATTCAGAGGTGTGGTATCAGAAGGTCATCAACTATTTAGACGGTGATATACAACCTTTACCCGTGCGTCCTACTTGCATGACTTTTAAGTAAACACCAGCTGCAGACGATATTTTGTGGGAAGTAAAAGCAGCATTTAATATTTAGGGTGCAATAGTGATCAAGTTTTCTTGCACTCACACACACACACACACACACACACACAGTCTAGTTACACTCTTATCTGTTCACTCCCAGCCTTGTCTCTCCTATTCCCTCCATTAAAGCCAACTGGAGCAAAGGACAAAAAAAAAATGGGGAACTTTAAAAATTCATGAGACATGTGTAAAAGAAAAAGGGCTTTACAATGGCCAACAGCTATCATTCAAATACTTTTTTTTTGCATGTGAAGTGTGCTTGATGGTGTTAAGGATGGCATCCAATGGAGAAGTTCACCATCCGTCCACACATGGCGTTATTAATACGAATGTCCATCCACACTCTGCGCCATCTCTCACCATCTCCCTCTCTCTTCCTCGGGTCTTTCCCAGAAAAAGGCTCAAGCAATGCCAGGGAAACAGACCCAGCCAGGCATTGATTTCTGGCTCAATGTTCACATTTTACTGTGCCCTGCAACAGCCACTAATCTCACTAATACCAATCTGATATCAAATAATAGACACTGTGTGGGCTGCTTGCCAACTCAGGTGTGCTCCATACTCGACTCTGCTGGCTCGACTCCACCCTGGACCTCGGTGCCAGCGTTTACCTCCGTGTCTCACCCACCCTCTCCGTCTCCTACTCTCTGTTTTTCTATGGCTCGGAGCATCTGCATGCTGCGCTTGTGTTTCATGTGGATTACATCACAGCATAGCTCATCACACAAACACACATTTAATCAGTGACACTTTTTTTCTTCTTCTTCTTCTTTCTTTCTTTCTTTTTCCCCCAAATACACTTCAGGGGTTTTTCTATTTGATGAAGGATGGAGGTTTGGTTTCTTTTGAACACAAGTTGAAATGTTTTTTTCATTTTTTTTGAGAGCAACTCCCACTATTCACCAGTTGTGTTGGTTTCCATGTTAATAACATTAAAAGTGTATTTATGAAGAGTTTCAACACTGACAGGACGATCCTTTGAATGCGAGACACGATAAAACAGACAGTTAAAAATAGAATGAAAAGAAATAAATTTAATTCACAGTGAGAGGGTATGATGTGAACTGTGTTTTGATTTGTGTTTAATGTTGGTAAGGAGACAGAAGCTGCTGTATGGTTAGATTATGTGGTCTTTCATAAAGTTTAATTTGCGCTTCTTACTGTTTTTCAGTCAGGTCGCTCCTCAGAGACTGAAGGAGTCGGCGTGCTTGTGTGATGACAAAACAACTAAGCGCAGTCGTTACTTGTACTGTAGTACAGAGGAGCTCTATAATTACCTCCAGTCCACGAACCTGTGCATTCATCATGAAACAATAGGAAGCTTTAATGTTTTCTCTCTTCATCAGTGCCACGGCTAAAAGCCCCTCATCCTTGACCCGCGCACCGGGGAGAGTGAATCCCCAGAGTAGTGTGATGGATGTGATGGATCGCACTGAGCCATATTGACTGACACACTCCACCAACTCTGCTGCAAAGTGTAATTTATTCTAAAAAGTGCTCCACATATTGACTATCCCACAAAGATGACCTGCTTTGCTGACTCTATAGACACAATGGTAAAATATGGTGTATTTTGATGTAAGGGGATGTCAGACAGGTTCACAGATATGCTATGAGCCTCTCAGGCGTCTCGTAATGTCTGCCTCACGTAGCCGACAGTCTGTTTTTCACTGTTTGCATATCGCGTGCTAGGTGCTATCTTTGCATCAGAGTGTTTTTCGATGATTAATCCATCCTATGTGCTACACTGAACCAGACCTAACCTTTATGGTGTAGGCAGCGAAAATCATTTTGTTCTCTTCCTGTGAGAGAGGTTGTCTCAAGGACTGAGTGTTCCCATGCTACAAAGCTGTGCCAAGGCCTTTTGTGAATGGATTAGTTACTATTAAGCTGCTGGGCCTGATAAATTAGGATTTATAAAGATTATTACAAAATACTTATGCCCTCCTAATGCTGCTGATTGAATTTGTGAATCATTTTGAATTACTGCTCTGGATTACGGAAAGGTATGTTGAATAGGCAGAAAGAAATTAGTCACTGCACTTTGTTTAACAACATAGAATGTATTGACACCCTTAAAGTGACTATGTTATCTGGTCCTGCCTTTCACAATCTGGAAGAAGAACCATTTCCCCACAGAAAACAACCATGACTGCTATCTTCAAAGATTCCCCGCAACCTTAAGGCTTGAAGACAAATGGATGGTGTACGATTTTAATTGCCTAGTAACACCCTCCAGTGCAAGAATCTAATTATCTTTGGTCCATCGTATCGGAGAGGCCTATAATTGTTTCAATATTACACATCCAAGGGGCTGAAACTGCAGAATAGCCAGATAATGGCTTCTTAAACAAGTTTCCCTCCAAGAAAACATTCTTTTAGCAAAGACCAAGCTTCATCTTGTATTCATTTCCCCAAAGAGGAAGTTGGCACCAAAGAGCAAGACATTATTGACCAAGAACACACTCCATTCATACGCACAAACAACATTTTCTGTACACCCATTTGCTCCGACTGTAATGGCCTACAAGAGCACTAATCATTAGATATACATTACAACAATAAAAGAAAATATTTATTCACATAGTTAGATACAAGCAGGCAGAAGACTTTCTTTTAAAGGGGACATATTATGCAAAATCAAATTTCTAATCATTTGAATCCTTAAATTTGGGACTCTGGAGACCCTATCACTTATGTTTTTGTGGTCCTCCTCAGTCTAAGTACAGGAGATGAAACACGTGATGTTGACTTCTGCACTCATTGGGACGTCATAATGCGCTAAATTCTTGGCATTATTGTCTCACGGAGCTGAGCTTTGTCCTTAAAATACGCGACAGTGCTGGCGAGGGCAGCGGTATCCGAAAACCGGAAGTCCGCGAAAAGTTCTATTCTTGGCTCCACAGTGCAGCACAGAGTCCTACACAAACATTCCAGCCTCAGAGGATTTATCTGTCCAGTGGATACATGTTATATATGATGGCAATGTGCCTGCTGGAGCCTGCAAAGATCACTTTTCCAAATGCTAACTGCCTCTGTGGCTGATGTAATTTCCTGTCCTTTAAGTTTTACTTGTTTTTAAGGTGGAGCTTTAAGGTGGCCCTAAAGAGATACTACTAAACCGCGCGTTCTGAACAAGGCTGTTTTGGCAGGGTGATTGAACTGCTGTGGTGCTTCATCCTTATGGTATTTTGACCAAAGCATGTCACAGACATGTTCATTAGGACACCAGGGAACTAGTTTAACTTGGAGAAATAGGGTATAATATGTCCCCTTTAAATTGATTTCACCTAATAATGACTAACTGCTACTTTCATCAATCTTTTCAAACCAAAGTCTACATCTATATATATATATATATATATATATATATATATATATATATACAGTCTATGCTGTTGCAACTTTGATGGTTTCACTGAAAATGCAAACACACAATCACACTCACAATGAAAAGTATACATACCTATGTTGCCATCATCACTTTCTTCCTTGGTTGTGGAGTTTGTAGACGGCGCTGCGTTATCTACGAATAAACAAAAATACCTTGTGTTTTTGAAACACGTCTACATGTCTTTGCGGATGTTTTTTTTGCAATTCAAGCTCATCATAGCAGTTGTTATTTTAACTTCAGCTGACCAAGCTGCAAGAGCCTAAGGGAGGAAAAAAAATCCCTTTGTTGGGTTTATACCTGCCTGACAAAATGAACGACTCCTGTGAGGGGAAAAAAAGGGAAGAATGCAATGCTTTGAGACCAACTCCAGGGCACAGTGAGGGACAAAGCACGACTCCATGTGAGAATGGAAGTCATTTGAACGTTTGAATGTACTCCAGGTTGCACTGATTCAAAATCTGGCTGATGGAGCAGAATAAAAGGCCAGTTCTTGGCACTGGTGTAGACCATTAAACAAGGCCAAACTGAACTGGGACAGGACTGGCATGATGATACAACGGCTAGGAATTATCAGGGGTAATTTTCTTTGACTTAATATGTTGTTATGCTGTGTAAAATACAGTAGGTGGTGAGGAATATGACAGAAAACAACACAGTCATTCAGGCGCTAACAATAAGACAAACTGTCTAATGCACTTCCTCTCAGCCAAGTCTTTATGATTAAGCCATTACTTGCACATTGTTTCACTCTGGAATATCACATTTTACAGTGCACATATAAAACAGCCCTTTTATGTTCACCTAAAATTGAATCTCATTGAAAACACAGATGCGTGTAATTGGCAAATCATAGGGGTGACTTTGGAAGGAAAAACATTTTGATAGCACCCTGGGTTCTACATCTATGGTAATCTGAACACTTCCTTCTACTGACAGTAAAACTAACATTATTCTCTGCTTAGTTGGCTGCATGTGCACTGTGACATATGCGAGGGACACTGCAGTGAAAACACCCCCATTTTTGCTCTTATGTACTCTGACGAAAAACTTCCCATCAAGTGTTTTCTAAGACCTACTGAACTTTGGAGGAAACTGCTGGAGGCAGTAAATTCCATCAAGTATTTCCGAAAAATGACTTTCTTTGTCCCGCACACAAAAAAAAAAGCTGCCACTAAAGACTATTGGGTGTATTGTTTCGACTATTCATCCACTACACATACTACCATGAGGCTTTCTGTTTGTGTCATTGCTTATTCAGGACATGACTGCACAGACAAATGTCAATAGTTTATCTCGATAAGCTGTATCTGGGAGTTTCAGGCTGTGTGCCAAGATGGTGCAGTGATAAAAGCATTATGCACTGACAGTTGTGTTTGTGATATCGCCTGGCACATGGCGCTGCAGAGGGATGCTGCTCTGCCGTTTCTTTGTCACTCATTTTAAGCAGTCTGTCCGTAAGCTGGATGAAGGGAATGATGTTGGGAAATTGTGCTGCGGATATAAGCT
Source organism: Microchirus variegatus (assembly GCF_963457635.1). Taxonomy (NCBI): domain Eukaryota; kingdom Metazoa; phylum Chordata; class Actinopteri; order Pleuronectiformes; family Soleidae; genus Microchirus; species Microchirus variegatus. The sequence continues at coordinate 16,134,238 of NC_139812.1, read as the reverse complement.
CTTGTAATGCAATGTACCCGGCATGAAGAAGTGTCAGGCGTGAGAGTCGACTAGTTATCAAATGAACAAACATTCAATTTCACGTGCCGCATAAAACCTTGCAAATCACTCCACTGCCACGAGCTGAAGCTATGTGACTCACTCAGCCTCAGTGTGTTTTAATGGGGGTGTTCAGGTGAAAAGGCAACCATGAATTCTTCTGTCACTCACCTTCTTTCAGCTGTTCCTCTGAAACCTCCATGTCACTGTCTGGCGAAAGGGCGAAAAAGACAAGGTGTCAAACTTCGCAGTTTTATAACGTCTCTGACACAATGAGTTATCACGACTTTGGTGCTTGATTATTGTGTCTGTTTAAACCACTCAACCACGAAAGTTCCACAGAATGTGATTGAAATGTGATATACTGTACTAAAAAAAAAGAGAGAAAACACTCCCATTTGGGGAACCAAAAACTCTTTCACCACCTCCCTCCTCATCTCATCAGCTGCCATGCTCCCAAATCACACATCAACAACCCTTCACAGCCTCCCTGAATCCCCCCACCCACCAGACGGCCTTGGATTTAGTGAGTTATTATGCCAATAGACTGTGTATGTGGGTGTGTGTTTCACAAGACATTCTTTTTCAATTAAATCTATACTGGCATGCTCAGCATAAACGACACAAAACCTCACATTTCTTCAAATTACAAGGACCGTAGACTGCGGTGCGCAACTATACGCCTTTAGAAAAAAAAAAAAAAAAAAACCTTTGATTCTCTCCTCCTTTTTCCTCTATGGGTCTATTGTACAAGACAGAGTGAGTGAACTAGAGGTGTTTCTGAGAGGGAGGCTTTGAATGCTGCTTCAGGAGGAAGTGCAGAGAGAGAGAGAGAGATGAGGAGGGAGGAACTATGGATGCACATGACTACGATCGTACACGTCCTCAAACACTGTCAGATCTCAACAGCTCAGCATACCTTAAGATATTTTGAGTGAAGCCGCATATATACTGTATATATATATACATATATATGTATATGTATATATATTTAATTTGCAAGGCTGAGTATTTAAGATGTGAATACCAAGTACGAGTGTAGACACTGCATGATATATGTGTGTGTAGCTGTGCGTGAGTCTGAGCAATGATTGCGCCGTGGTTAACAAGCAAAGGCAAGCGTTAGCTTGATGAAAGGCTGTTGTCATCTGTTCTGTGGAACTGTAACCATCAAAACTCCCTGTGGATCCAGTGACAGGCATTTCTTTTGTACAACACTGAATAAAAGGGTACACCGCATTAATCTAACCCTGCTTGGGGAAACAAAGGAAGGTCCACTGATACAGTATAACAATAGTGTGAGAATGGAGCACGGAGTGTCTCGGCTACTGCCACATCCTATAATAATATTACCACTGCTCCACGCTGCTGTCAACATAGGAACAATTTATGTTTCTTAGTCAAGAGTAACAACATATGGCACCTTTTATAAATGTCTTCGTTCTTTCTTAGGGCAAAGACAACACAGTCACATGGTTTTATTCACATGGAAACAAACAGCTTTTTGATTACCTCAAAATATTCAAATTAAATATGCTAATTTATGTTCTTTTTGGGAATTAAAAAAAAGATTTCCACTCTCACATCTCTGCACCAGAAACATAGGGCCTGTAATTGGTTAGAATAGTGTGTATGAAAACTAGTAATGGTGTCTAAATGTTAAAAAACATAAACCAGCGCACAAACCCTGGTTGAAAAAAAAAGAAAAAAGCAAAGCTGTAATTTCAGTATTTTGTATGAGATAAACAGATTTTATTTGAACCTTTGTTTTGCTTTTTTGACAAGAAAGTGGAAGTAGGAATCCATGGTTCTCCAACTGTGGAAATACAGTTCTACTTTATATACATGTACCAGAGTAAGTGAATTTTGACCGGAGAGCGTAGAAATTGAAACAAATAACAAAAGACAGAGATAAGTCACCTTATAAATCTATGTATTCCCAATTTATACCACTGTATTTTAATGTTGGCGATAATGTTGTTACTTTGAGAACTCAATATTTTCTCAGGTTGTACTTTGTATAAAAAAGTTTGAGAACCACCGCTTTAGATGATACCTTTCACTCTATCTATCTATCTATCTATCTATCTATCTATCTATCTATCTATCTATCTATCTATCTATCTATCTATCTATCTATCTATCTATCTATCTATCTATCTATCTATCTATCTATCTATCTATCTATCTATCTATCTATCTATCTATCCATCCATCCATCCATCCATCCATCCATCCATCCATCCATGTCTACCAAGGCTTTAGTGGTGGGACATTAAGGAGATGCTCCTACAACGGGAATTTGGTGGGAGGTGTGTGGGTAATGGAGTTGGGAGTGTGGAGTGTATTAAAAGCCATGTAAATAAATGTCAATTGGAAAGTCAGTGAAACAGTTGGAGAGAATACAGCAGCCCCTTGTAGATCCATGGACTGTGTTAATGTTGTCAGCACTGTGGCTGATTGAGGAGGAGAAGAGATGGAGCCCAGCTTGTGGGCAGCCACCCGGATCATATTAGAAGAGGAGTGTACCCAGAATCAATTTCAACATGCTTTTACTCTCTACAACTGCAGCTGCCTGACTGCTTCCGTGCTTCCAAATAATATGAGCCGAGGCGAGCTTGTGGTCAATCATGATCTATGGGCGACTGTGAATACTTAATTGAGTCATGTCATATGATTAATTGCATTGATTCAGCTATATATTTTAATCAATTAATGGTTTACGCTTACTTTATGTAGCTCTAAAAATAAAACCATGGTCATTTCTTGAAATTTCCCACTTAATGGTTGCAGGGGGTGTGCACTGCTTCAAACGATGCTACCGCTGATGGTCCTCACAAGTGAATTGCAAGACGATCATAGCACTCTGGTGATGTGTACAATTTATGGCTTTTTGAGGTGTTTAATATTGATAAAAGAAGTTATATCCTGGGTTATATATATTTCGTGAGGTGGGTTATGAATTGTTGATGGCACCGCAGAGTCAAAGCTCTTCAAGCTGATAGTGTTTTAGCATGTTTGTCTATTTGCATATGTGTGCGTGTGAGAGAGAGAGCCCTTTCTTTTCAAAATGTACGACTATGAACAGTTAAAGTGTTCTTTGAGCTGGCACTGCATCAAAATACCTTTGTCTGTTTTGGAGACTCATTATGCAGCTGCTGCAGCTGCTTATTTGAACACTGGGCAAACCTTCACGCGTGCATTCTAATGTTTCATTGAGATGTCAGTGCTATAATATTCAATCGTTCACAGGAAGGAGCGACTTCCTGTTTTACATGCATGTGTGTGTGTGTGTGTGTGTGTGTGTGTGTCGTGTTGTGTAAGTGTGTATGAGTTTTCTTGTCAGCACAGGCTATTTTTCAGTGTCCACCTTCTGCAGAGATGTAACCATGCTTCGGCTCCTTCACTGTGACAGCTTGTGGGAATGAACATTGTGATAAAGCAATTTCCTGTATGCAAATACTCTGTTTACACGTTCCTGCTCCAGTCATTGTAACTTGACAGATTGCTTGAATATAAGGAGCGCGGCTATATGAAGAAAAATGAGAATAATAAGATGTCAATGAAGAATCCTCTGTGCCCATTCTCAGCTGTGGACATGCTTGAAACTGGTATCAAGGAGAAAATTCATTGGTTTGCTTGACCGTACACAAAAAGAAAGATCATGGCCACTATAACAGCTCAATGATAGCAGAGGTGGTGGAGAAGCTTTTCTTTGATATAATGAGGACAAATGATAAATAGTGGAGTGATGAGATAAGCGGAGGCATAAAAACAAAGAGAGATTTAGGTGAGAATCAGAGAAGCAGAGAGAGCGAGAATAAGGAAGAGCAATCTGACAGAGGTTTATTGAAAGAGAGAGGATGCTGCAGGAGACAGAGTGGGCTGAGGCCTCTGTGTGATGCTTTCAGTGCTGCTGCAGGATCTACCAAGCTCTGTGTCTCTGGCAGAGAGGATGATGAGATGTTCTGAAAGTGCTCGAGTGCACCTGCAGTGCTAATTCACAGCCTCTGATTTACTGCTATGATTCTGAGCAGTTTTTTTCACACCATGAAGTTTTGCATTCTCTACATGGTGTAATCCCACCAATTGACAAATCTTTCTTGAAAGCACATCTATCAACTTCTCTATCTATCTATCTATCTATCTATCTATCTATCTATCTATCTATCAGTCAGGCTGGATAAAACACGCCAATGCACCCGCTTTCTGTGCGTCTAGTCCACAATCACAGCAACAGTAATTATGTTACCTTAAAAATCCTTCCTTGGGGAATAAAGTGTGGAAAAAGCTTTGAACATGCACACGAGGTGAGGGACTGGAAATCACGTGGAAGAGCTTGGTGTAAAAACAAACCTGAGTCCAGACAATGACCCAAAGTGGTAAGGTCACACTTATTTAGCCAATTAGTCTGTAATGGAATTGATAACTTCTGTAGCACACACACAGACACAAAACAGTGATAATGGTGGCCCTTACTCTGGAGGTGAAAGGGTAGGTGACAGAAGAGACAGTGCGATGACGTAAAACACCTGGGCTGGCATCATGCCTTGTGCCTTGGTCACCTACTGGAACGACCCCACGATTAATCAAAAACAGACCTCTGGCATCCTCATTAGCAACTCTTTGTCATGAGGTAAACAATGTTGTACTTTTCTCTTTTTACAAGGCACATTTAAAAACTTTTCCTTTCACACACACACACACATGCCTGCAGTGTTCCCCCCTGCTGCAAATCCTGGAGAGATGTAGGACATTTATCCAGTGACAGCACTTGGCAATGGCGAGAGTGATAACTGAAGAACAACAGGTCTAGATTCTCATCTTAGAGCACTAATATGATGAGACGGGTGCTGGCTGCATGAGGCCAGGCAATATAATTAAGGTCTCCCCACAGAATGTAATCTTTCAGGGAAGAGCCTGGGCGGGGAGCAGGACAGATGACAGGAGCGCAGGGGAAACAAAACATGCTCCATCTGGGAGCAGCGAGATGAGGGCTGGAGAGCCAGTATTCCATTGGGGAAGTGGGGAGGGAAAAGTGAGGTAAATGGAGGTAATGCTAGGTTGCTGCAGCCAGACAGCCTCTTTCAGCTACAGCTATTCAATGCAATCCTCAATGGAGCCCTGATCAGAGCTGGCGGCAGCTCCTGGCCCCCGAAAAAAGATGATGGCATGAGAGGGAAGGGAGTTAAAAGAGAGAGTGGGAGGTTGAAGATAATAGATGTTTGTTTATTTTGCATGCAGAATGGAGGAGCAGTAACCAAGATAGGTGGTTGCTATGCAGGCCTGAATTTTTTTTTAGTAATTTAGAATTGTTTAGTAAGAAAGTCACTGCTGAGGGCCATTATTACAGTCAATCAAATCTGGCATTTAAGTCTCATCAGAATATCAGTAATTATGCAAAATATCAGCTTGCTGGTTCACTGACAAGAAGTCTGCTGCAATCCTATTAATGCAATCCACAGAGAGCCTGATACTTGTTTTACCAACTGTCATCATAAATTCTCTCTGTTAATCTCCCAAATGGTTCTGAGAGTGCACTGAATTTTCTCTATGTTTGAAGGTGTCACCGTAACCTGACAGGTGCTCACACTGCTGCAATCGGAAATAAGAGAACTACTGCTGCGTATCTTTGGATATACACTGTCGCAAAACAGCCGACAGTATCTCGATGCAGAGTCAATTAAGTATATGGTGACGTTTTACAATACACAAACTCCATAAAGACAGTAAATAGTAACAGAGGTGTGATGATTCAGTATTAAAGGGGTTATATTTAACCCTATTTCTCCAAGATAAACTAGTTCACTGGTGTCCTAATGAACATGTCTGTGACATGCTTTGGTCAAAATAGCATAAGGTTGAAGCACAATAGCAGTTCAACCACCCTGCCAAAACAGCCCTGTTCAGAACGCTCTGTTTAGTAGTATCTCTTTAGGTCCACCTTAAAATAAAAAGAAACTTAAGGGGGGACAGGAAATGACATCAGCCACAGAGGCTACTTGGAGCTAACAGCAGTTAGCATTTGGAAAAGTGATCATTTGCAGGCTCTAGCAGGCACATTGCCGTCATATAACATGTATCCACTGGACAGATAAATCATCTGAGGCTGGAAGTTTGTGTAGAACTCTGTGCTGCACTGTGGAGCCAAGAATAGAACTTTTCGCAGACTTTGCGGACTTCCAGTTTTTGGATACCGTTGCCCTCGCCAGCACTCACGCATGTTTTACGGACAAAGCTCTGTGAGACAACAATTCCAGAAAAGTCTCATTGCCACAAAGCGTTACAGTTCAGTTCAGCTCAACCATGGAGCGGTTTGGAATGGTGCACCCTGATCTGTTTATGACAAAGCTTTGTTTTTTGTTTCAGAGAAGGCAGGAGGCTGCAAGGAATTCACACCTCCGTTTTTCCCCTACTGTCGCACATATGTGAAGATTCTCTCCAGACCACTTAACAGACTGTGCTTGGTACCCAACCAGAAGGGTGCCAAAAAGTGGGACGGTAGGGATTGGTTATTTTGGTAGCCTTCTCAACAGTTGACAGTGGAAATGCAAATACTATGTACTGTAAGGTACTGAACTGAACTGGACGGCTTGGTGGAAAGGGGGGGCTTGAATAATGCACGTACCTTGAAAAATGGCAGACATTTTCTTCTTGTAGATGTTAAAGTCGGTCTCGAGAAAGACACAGAAAATAACCCGTGTGATCTGAAAGGGAGAAGAGAAGAAAGAGGCAATTAGTGCAAGCTCAGAGCAAAAGGCCTCTGTGGCAAACTGGACAACAGAGACATTAACAGGACACATTTTGACTCAACGGCAGTAATCTGCATCAGCAGCATACATTTATAGCCATTTAGATATGCAAAAGTATCCAATTAGATGTAAGGCATCCCAGTCAAGACCACTAGTGAGACAGCCTTTAGAGAATATTACAGCACATTACATCATAATAGGCATTATTAAATGGATGCTTTGGTTAGAGCAGAGGTATATTATGCATCATATGCCTCGATGTCACATTACGTGCAATTACATGGAAGTTAAACTTTAAAGATGAGCAGAGTAAATCCATATTTAATATATATATACAGTACAGTAGTTAACATTTAACAACAGCAATATGTTATCTGTTGACATGATATACTGTATGACATGAGATACAGTATATCAGTACATAGGGATGATCTATATACTTGTCTGTCATAGTACATATTTCCACAGAAAATACCCACAGCCCATGAAATAAGATGCCGAACATTATTCTTCACACATTAACGGAAATTGTTATGGTTCTCAGAAAAAGACAGTGATTGTTTTGTGCGTCACAGCTCTCATTTGACATTTTCAGCACTGACACTGGGACAGTGACACATAAGTGCCACATAAGTAAACATGTTTTAACAATGCTCAGCAACTACTGAAGATGTAAAAAAAGAAAAAGAAAAGTGAAGCTTCTGGAATAACCCCCAAGGAGCTGAGTGCCAGATATGCCACGGGAAACTGGCAAATCACAAATCCCTTACATACTAAACTGGATACTGTAATGATTTGGCCCAAGAAGACGATGAAGCTGGACGGCATTATAGTTCCTGTGGTTTTAAAGGACTCATATTATTCCGTATTTCTCCAAGTTAAACTAGTTCCCCGGTGTCCTCATGAATGTGTCTGTGTCAAAATACTATAAGAATGAAGCACCACAGCAGTTCAATCACCCTGCCCTGTTCAGAACGCTCTGTTTAGAAGTATCTCTTAAAAAAATAAAATACATAAATAAATAAATTAGTAAATATAGTAAAATTACATTTAAGGGACAGGAAATTACATCAGCCACCGAAGCTACTGGGAGCTAACAGCAGTTAGCATTTGGAAAAAAAAAAAATTTGCAGGCTCGAGCAGGCACATTGCCGACAGATAAATCCTGTGAGGCTGGAAGTTTGTGTAGGACTCTGTGCTGCACGGTGGAGCCAAGAATAGAACTTTTTCTGGATTTCTGGTTTCCAGATACGTTTGCCCTCGCCAGCACTCTTGCGTGTGTTTACGTTCCAGTAATTCAGCGCATTGTCGTCCCAGTGAGCTCGGAAGTTGCGCGTTTTATCTCCTGTACTTAGACTGAGGAGGACCACAAAAACATGAGTGAGTCATCTTTTTTCACACTTTGCCGACTGCTAGGACCTCCAGAGTCCCAAATATAAGGATTTAAATGATTAAAAAGTTGATTTTGCATAATATGGGACCTTTAAGATACCCAGGTATAGGGTAAGGAAAACGACATGTAAATGATGTGTAAACATGTCACCGATAATCGATGACCAAACAACGCCCTAACGAAAGCATTCATGAACGTTCGCTTTCCATACCACAGTAACGTGTTTTTGAAGAGAGTCACACAGTGAGCTGTTGAAAGGTTACAGAGAAAGAGGTCACCTCTTTCACGTCTACTCTTCTATCATGGAGTCTTAGATGTGCAGACATCAATCACAGTCACAGGGATGCATTACACACCGCGGCAGCAGATAATCGCTTGACTGAATAATGGCAATTTTACACAACAGCCATAATGGCAGCTACCTGCCCACCACCCTTCTTCATGCAAGATAGTGATGTTATAGGCGGTTAAAAGGAGCTCAGTAGCTTTAGCCCCATTTGTGACCCTCCCAAACACAAAGATCTGATTCAAAGAGGCCCCCTTCTGGTGCTCATACCGACATATCTATGAATAGTTTATGATCCATGCTTTGGAGTAAATGTTAGGAGCTGCAACCAGGACGGTAACATTTTATTTTTTTCGCTGGATGTCTTAGGGGGGCTTTGTTCATAAAATGTAGACTCACTCTCTCTAACCCCTCAATCCTGACAAAAAAAAAAATGAAAAAAAGCTTTAAGTCTCCTTTGAAGTCATGGGCGAGCTGACAAACAGTGTGAAAAAGTGATAATACGCCAAGATACTGTATGTCACTGGGTGCTGGAAGGCCACAGGACAGCAGCTCCCCAGGAATTTCCATTACTCTTTTATGGAGCTCGACTCTAAATGTGACTACCCACTGTGAAACAGGATGAATCGTGAATTCTTGAAGTACACTGAAACACATAGTGTCCACGTGTACACGTATTCCTCTGAGGTGAACTGCTTTTTCTTATCCTTCATGGCACAACCAGACCAAAGGAGACATATTACTTTGAGTTAAATTGCACTTTGTGGTTAAAGTAAACCAAACTTAGTATCTATGTCCTGTAGACTCCTTTTTTTGGACTTCCTCTCTGTCACTCACACTTTGTCTAGTTTATGTTACAGCATCTCCACAATCTGCAGGCAGCATGAGAAAAAATCCTTTTGTCTGCAGATAAGAAACACACCGTATGAGCTTTGACAGATATCTGCCAGACCGGGATACCAACATGAAACCAGAAAAACCAGCGTAGAACACTGTTTGAATCCAAACAAACACTGGTGACCATGGCTTCATTCGTCCTCTAATGGTTATCAAATACAACGGAGAAGGTGATCTGAAATTCCACTGCACTTAAAACAGTTTGATCTTTCAAAGTTAACCAGAGACAGTTTGTGAATAGTTGAAGAGCAATTCCTAAAACCAAACTACAATTATGGGACTAGGTGCGAGTATTTAATTTTCATTTTGCAAAATTAGCCATGCAAAACATTGTATGTGTTGAATTATATTTAAAGGTATTAATAAGGAACCCAGTAAAACAAACAATTCATAACACACTCTACTGGTCAATCAGGTAAAGTGAGCTGAAAGTAAATGAAGTGTTCACAGCAGAGCAGAAAATGTTTCTTACTCGTTTAGATTTTTGATTTTGGAGAGAAGACCAAGTAAATTGAGTCTGAAGCTGTGAGGTGTGTGTGTGTGTGTGTGTGTGCGTGCGCGTGTGTTGAGTGTGCACCCTGCAGCCACCAAGGTTGAACAAGTTAATGGAAGACTAATTAGAAAGCTGGGATCACTGCATGCTAGCCTGCCTAGTCATTATTCATCCCTGATTGGAGGGCCTTTGCCAAAGGGTGAGGACAATATGATTGGGTCCCATAGCTTCATGGTAAGGGTGGTTGTCTCTGCAGAAACGTGTCCTGCACAATAAGATGTAAGGCAAAGTAGCTGACTTGACCTGTCACTCTTTGATCTGTTTTTTTAGTGAGTTTTCCAACTTGGGGAAAAGCTAAGAGTTTATCGCAGACTCCAAGGTTTCTCAAGGTTTCTCAAAACACAACAACAAAAACAAGCAACACAGTGTATTCAAAAGTACAAGTTCAGTAAATTATGTAAAGTAAATCATGGGGATATTTAAAAAAAAAATAAATAAAATGATATCCAAGTTATTATTTTATCCTCGAGTGCAGAGAGCGAGTTGAATCTCTCTCTTCTTCAGAACTGAGGTCACAGCTATTTTTTTATTTGTCAACACTGAAACTGTGTTGTGCAAAATTTAATGATACAGGTTAAAGATCCTATTTAATTTCATTTTATTTAAATCCTAAGCAGAACATTGCTCACTGCCTGATTAATTCAAAAACCAACGAGCTCTTAGTTGTGACTGAGTTTTGACCATACGATAAGATGAGACTAATTAACGTGATAATGTCATCTCGGTAACTTATTTGCAACAGACAGAGGAACAAGATTGTGGGAGTGGATAGCTGTGTCAGTTTGTAGTAAATGCATGAGCCACAGTATTAATTAATTTAAAGCGTTAACAATAGGAAAGTGACATTTAATCACATCTCTTGTTTCACGAAATACTGCAAGTGAAGCTGTGCGTACGTGTGGCTCATCATTCTAGTGCAAGCCTCACCAGGTGCCTCCGACTCCTACTAGCTGACTAACAGATGAGCTGTCATGGCTGGCCACCCATGCCCATAATTACATTGGGGGCACTGCCAGCAGAACCTGACGTGCAAGCACGATGCACGCACTTTTCACACCCGCATTTCCTTCTTGATTCTGTCACAAACAATAATAGGGACGGGTCGCCCCTAACATGTCTGCTCCAGCTGGAGCCTGAACCCATGGGAGATCTGTGTCTGAGTGTCCTGCGCTGCCTCGTTACCGAGCCACTGGCTGATGCCGAGTCCTGAGCAGTTGCATCCAGATGGACAACAGCTCGAGGACACACACACACAATAGTAACACTGGATGAAGTGATTCATTCGTTTATTAGCATTCTATGTCATCGTGAGTAAAAACTAGTATGTGCTGGATGGAAGGTTTCCTGGAAGGTCACTGAAGGATCACAGTGACCGGACAATATAATGAACTGTATATCACAGGCTCACCAAAAGCAGAGTGGGTTTGTTTTGCTCAGGATGTACTCGTCTCTGACATGACATACAGTGTATGACTGTATTTTTCTGCAAAACTTTTGGCATTGTCACTTTATTACTAGTGTTTGACCGTATACATTTTGGAAAAATCCATAAAATAACAGTATTTTTCTGCAGAACATTTAGCATCATCACTTTATTAATTGTGTTTGGTCGTAATAATTTAGGAAAAATCAGTAAAATAACGGTATTTTTCTGCAGAACTTTTAGCATTGTCACTTTATTTAAAGTGTGTGATCATAATAATTTTGGAAAAATCCTTAAAATAATGGTATTTTGCTGCAGGCACTTAATGACAATTTCTGTAAAAGTAATGCTTTTGTACTTTATTTGAATAAGGATATTTTATTTTAATAGTACATTTTTTGTTTGGCAGTAATTTACTTTTATTTTTTTTACATTTTTTTTTTGGACAATAATAATGAACTGCATATCACACACTCAGTGGGTTTGTTTTGCTCAGGATTTACTCATCTCTGACATGACATACAGTGTATGACATGTAAGTGCTGTGTGGGATTATACACTGATAGTACATTTCATTGTTCCAGACAGATTGAATAATTCCAGCAAACTATTCCTGAGCCAGAAATATCTCACCATAAAAACACAGGCTTCTAGCTACATCATCAAAGCCATAATCAGCCAGTGTCTGTCTCCTTTGTTGTCAGCGGCGCACAAATGGATAGAGGGTTCACTTTGAGGCAGGTGGACCATATCCAGGCCTTATTACCGATGTAATTACACACACCTGCGTCCCCCTCACCACTGGAACAAGGAGGCTTCAGCTGGGAAATGCAGCAAAAAAACCTCAGCTTGGTTATCCATAGTGAGACAGGCATAAACAGACATAAATCATTTTTCATCCTACAGCACGACGACTCCATCCGCCTTCTGCAACTTAAAATGTGCTCATCAGTCTGACTTTTACTGGTGTCCACTCTCTTTACCAGAGGTAGAGATTATGGTGCTGACAGCGGCAGCGAGGCTCTGGCAGCGCCTACACGGGTGAAGCGGTGAGCGGCGCCTCCGTTTGACTTTGATTGACCCTGTCTGCCAAGGGAGCTGTAGCTCCACCTGCAGCAAGCTGGTGAATTATCATTTCAAAGAAGTGCCCAGAAAAGGTTATTCCTTTGAAAGAAACGCCTCCATCCATACATCAAAGCAGAAGCCTGACACTGGGCTTTGAGAAAGCATGGTTACCACTAAAGCCAGGAGGGAAACGCTGAGCTAAAACTCTCACTTTTCAAAGCCGGCCCGTCATTAGAGGCTCACTGTAATGTATCATGGTAAAAAGTCAGCTAAATAGTGCAAGAAAGATTACAGATTTTATGAAATGTACAAGTCAGTGCGCTCAGTTGGACTTTTGGACTCAGTTGAAGAGAAGTGATAACTTTCTGTTGAACTACCTGGTTATTTGATCAGTGTAAAACATCACCATGCTGAATATGAAAACATGATGATAAGAAAATGCTGTCTTGGTAGATTTGAGTAAAAAAAAAATACATTTAGATAGCATATCAGCAATTTATATGTTAATTCAACAAATGCTGCCTTGCATTAGAGCAGAATAAATACAGTAGTTCTTACTGTATTATTCAGGAACAACACATTGGAGACAAAAACAACAGAACAACCTGCCTGAGGCATCTTGCATTTCAGCCCTCATTTTCAAAAAATTGTTCTCTTGGGCTGAAAGACGCAGTATTTGACTTCCTGTTGCTGCCAGCCTGCACCGCCAGCAGCGGAAGAACTGCTGGTTTTCTTTTATGACAGACACAATTTTTAGCATAAAAAACTGAAGTGTATCCCTTGTATTTTGAATGGTTTTGATATTTGGCCTTTCTGAACTGAAAGGCAGACGGCTTTGTGGACAAAATTCTCCAGTACATTCTGCCAAAAAAGAAACACTCCCAGTGGCTGAACATTCCTTGGGTGTTTTTTCACAAGACAAATGCAGCAAATACTGACGATGGCCGACTGTAAATGTTTAGTAGTGCATAACCAATAGTGCATCACAGAAAAAGCACTTGTAAGCTCCTTAGAGAAGCTCTAAGACAAAGGTCAGTGCCATTAGCGCCTCCAGAGATTTCAGTGTCACAATGCTACAGCATATTTTTTTTTTATTTGGCATGTCACCAATGACGCAAAAGACTTCTTGACAAATTTGTCAATTAATATGGATGGTCCAATAATTATAATGATTGAATACTTGTCTTGAGTACATTGGGAATGGTGTGAAGGAGAAGGATTGGGCCATTTTCTAATCATAAAGATGAGAGGCAGTGCAGCTGCGGACAAGGTCAGAGGGGAATGATGGAGGAAGGACTAATATAGGGGCTGTATCTATGATCCATGGCTGCATTGGTAATGATCCGACCTCTGGCCTCTGGTCTATAACCACCTCTGCTGATGAGACAAAGTATGTGTGTGGATGTGTGTGTCCATGTGTAGAGGGATAATGGGATAACTACAGCGCTTTCCTTTTTCTTATCTTCGTTTTTTTTTTTTTTTTTTTAGTATGTTAAAACAGTGATGAACGCTGACCTTAATTAACTCATCTTTCAACAGCTCGGTTAATAGATGTCTTTGGAAAGTCAACAGATTCATGTACAAATTTGCAGAAAAAAATGGTATGGTATACTTCTTAGTTTTTAATCAAATACATTCTGCATTCAAACTACATGAAAATGGCATAACAGAACTTGTCTTCCAGTTGGAATAGTTTGTCAATAGCCTTTACTATTTTTCACGAACATTATTATGTTTTAACCCTCTAAGAGGATGAACATATTGAATGTATTTCAAGCCCCAATAAAGCCTTAGTTTGGATGTTCTGAAAGACAGGAATGTTTTCACCCAGTGCTCTGGGTGTACACATGTAGTGTATACTCAGGCAATATAGAAAGGCAATATACCCTGCCTCAAAACAATTTCACAGGAACCAAACTACTTAACTGTACTGTGTATCATAAAACAAAAACATCAAGCCAGAAAAGCTATAGAACTTCGCTTTAATGTTTCTGAGTGCTAGAACATTACACTCTGCACCAGTGTGAGTGAATCCCTCCTGTTGAAAACCTTAAAAGCAATGACTGGCCTCTGACACCTTGGCTGTACTTCCAATTCCCATATTGACCGACAATAAGCAGTGTTACGTATATGTCAAACCGAAGGATTGATGCTTCGTATAGATGTGTCAGGCTCTGTGTTTGCTCATCTGCTCTCCAGATTCATGCCAGGGTTTTAATGCTCGCTTGTCAAATCCTGTAATATTTTCATTTTTCCTTTTTTTCCATTCAGTCAGGACCTACTCAGTTTATGGGAGGAGGAGGTCAAATATGTTATGCAGCCAGTTTACAGACTTCCTCTAAACTAAAACTGTTATGATCAGTTCACGTTGATGAAGTGACAACGCGGCGTGAGTATTTGTCAGATAGAAACTGTGTTCATGCAGCACCTGCATGTTCACTCTGCCTGTGCCTGACTCGCATTGGCTGTGTTTTCCCAGGAAGCAAACATGTGGCTACACCCAGCCAAATCCTCTCCAGTTTGAGTAGTACACAAAAGCTGCCAGGTGACCCTCATGGCTAAATTGCCTAAACTGCACACAAGCCTCAATCTGGCTACATGTATGAAAAGACCACAGGAGCAAAAAGAAAAACAGCACCGGTGACCTGGCAGTTTATCGGACAAACATGCTCACATTTCAAACGGATGTGCTATAGCCGTGAGCAGTCAAGCTGTGTCCTTATCCTGTGTGTTCTTATGAACAGTGATCTCCAGTCCTACATCACAGGCAGCACTTGAAAATGTAAATGCAAATGAGTGAGAAAGTGTGTGGGCTGTGGTTTCTCTTGCAACAAAGAAATGCTAATAATTTTGTCACTTGTCTACGGTCTTACCTGCATATGGTGTTTTTTTTTTTTTTTTCCTGCGGAACTTAATGCCATAAGGTCAGGAGGAACACTCATTACAAAGTGCTCTGCTTTTTATTCTCGCTAAAGCTATTATCCATTAGCTGCTTATATAACAGAGCCATACAACACAATGTTCAGGCAGAAATATACGTTTTTTCTTTTTGTTGCTGCTCATCCACTGTCTGCCTCACTAGTAAAGAAAAGGTCCATTAAAATCCTTTTTTTTTTTTGCCATACAGAGACACATTCCCATTATGATAATAAAATAATTCCCTTATGCTATAAATAGTTACAGGAGATTTTAAGTATACCCATCTTAAAGGGTCTTAAAGAAACAGTCCGAAAATGAAAAGATAAAAACCAATGGAAATGTGTTACAGCACGAAAGGTGAGCCTTTTCACATTAAAATGTCACAATAGCCACTGAGGGGTTATGTTAGATTTACACACTGCTGAATCAGGCACAGGATGAGTGTAATGGCAGGAAATAAAAAACAGAAAAACTGATCCTGTGAGTGATACCATATGGCTGTGTGGGCGACATCAAACAGGGAAGCGGGCCTCCGAGCAGAGGTGCTGTTTGACATAATTTAAAAAGTGGAATGAAGATCTGGTCTGGACTTTGTCAGATGTACAGAGCAGATTTACAGTCTCTGCTGCATGTGAAATGTATAGAGTGTCGAGGCCGTTTATTTACCCTGGCAGAACACAGCAGAAGGCAAAAAATGTGTTTTAAAACAGTCGGTGGATTAAGATTACCCAAGAAGTCAGGAATAATTGTTTGGCATTATGGGCTGCGTAAAATAAAGACAACATATTTGTTGGAAACTAAATGAGGTTTAAAGGCACTCTTAGTTTTGAGTTTGAGAATCTGAGTAGATTAACACAGATGTTGTAAGTGGAATATTACTCTCAGAGAAAAAACAGAATCTTTAAAAGCAACAATAACAATGTCTGGCTTTGGTTTCCTCAGCGTTGAGCTAACTTGGCAGCAGCAGAATGACAGTAGGTGCCTGGAGGTGTTTGCTCAGGAGATGGAAAGCTGATTAGATATTTTCTACAAGGACTCGTTAGATTTATTGCAGATTAATCAACAAACGGAGAATTTTCGTAAATGAGTGTCACCAACGAAAAAAGTTTTTTTATGACACGCAGCTGTGTAAGACTAGACGAATTCCCAGCTATCGACTGTTATATTATCTTGACACAACTGTTACATTTACAGCTGCCTTAACACGAATCTCATATTTAATATCTGTATTTCATTTATTGTAAATGTGAAATAACATTTACTGGTACACACTCTGAAATTTAATACATATTTCCCTTAATGCACCACTGATTGCTGGAGGCTGATTCCTTCTCCTAATATTTATTTCTTATGTTGTGTTTTATTCTTCCCTTTCAGCGTGTTTCTGCATGAGCTTTCATTGCTCCCTGCACTACCTGGCTCCTGGCTTATTTACATGTGAAAACTAAATTGTGTTTACTTAGGTGCTGGTGAATGTTATTATGAGGTTCTAGTCAATGGAACCACATGGCAGCCTCGACACAAACCTTTATCTCATTCGTGGCTTTGCCGTCTCTTGGCTCGATCCGGATATAATCTGATTACCTATTTTGTTGTTGATGCTCGGTGCATCAGGGAAGATCATTTACATAACCTTTGCAGTGGGAGACAAACCACTTCTAATTAATGCAGCCAAGCTCATTTTCTATTTATCTAAAAAGAATTAAAAAAAAAACTCATATAGCTTTCGGTTCAAAAGAAATAATGAAAGCAAAAACATTACGCTGTACTGAAATTCAATATTAAGATAAATAAAAAAAGAGGTATGTTGAAATTCTCAGCAAAGAAATCCAAAAAGCAGCCTTTGTCTCCATATACAAATCAAATATTAAAGCGAGGAAGAAGAGCGAGAGGTAATTCTCCCAGTCTCCTTGATTGATGATTTTCCTGCGAACGAGTGTAATACATCTATATTAGTATCCGTGTGCTTATGCTGTGCAGCGCCTAAGGGTAGAGTTAGATGCTGCTAAGCCACAGTGAAATCCACTCAAAAACAAGCAGGAATATAAGGGCTTTTCAGGTCATTCACACTAGAAACACAACTCAGTCAGACTCGTCAAGGAGTTCAGTGTGTTGTGTTACTAAAATAGGCAGCAATGTGCTTTCCAATCTCCAATAACAAAAACACCAACGACAAAAAAAACTTCCAAAAGACCCACTGAGTAACAGTACAATTGTTAAAATTGGTCATGGTTTGTGGAAGAAAGCTCTGCACTTAACTCACATAATTAGCAGATCAAAGAGCAGTACTGTGTTAAAGTCGTAAAGCACCATTAGATTTGTTGTTTCAGCAATGCTATAATCACCATACAGTGTAATTATTTCTCAATGCTTTATTGAACCACATCCAAAAAATATGGGAAACATGGATGCAGCTCTAAAGTAACCATTGCTAGAAAAAACAAACTGCTTTTAGAGGTTAAAGTGTTATTTTTTTTTAGTGTGACAGTGTCACAAACCTGGGTTTCTTAAAAGTCCCATATAATATCCTATTTCTCCAAATTAACCTAGTTCCCTGGTGTCCTAATGAACATGACATCAGCCACAGAGGCTACTGGGAGCTAACAACAGTTAGCATTTGGAAAAGTGATCATTTGTAGGCTCTAGCAGGCACATTGCTGTCATATAACATGTATCCACTGGACAGATAAATCCTCTGAGGGTGGAAGTTTGTGTGGGACTCTGTGCTGCACTGTGGAGCAGAATAGACATTTTTGCGGACTTCTGGTTTTCGGATACCGTTGCCCTTGCCAGCACTCAAGCGTATTATACGGACAAAGTGGAGCTCCGTGAGACAATTCCAGGAATTTAGCGTCTTGTGACGTCCCAGTGAGCGTGGAAGTCAACATCGTGTGTTTCTCCTGTACTTAGACTGAGGAGGACCACGAAAACATGAGTGAGTCATCTTTTTTCACACTTGGGTAACTTGTAGGGCTGGTAGAGTCCCAAATATAAGTATTAAAATGATTTTAAAAAGTTGATTTTGCAGTGGAATCCTGGTTGATGTTACTGCTAAAAACCTGTATCTCCTACTCTTTCATGTTGAAAAATATCTGCTGTAAAAAAGGTTTATTATGCCAGGTTTGAAGACAATCTATTGAATATGAGCAGAGTGTTTTTACTAAAATCAAATGTTCTGAGACGGAATATGATTCAGGCAACAAACACACGGTGCTGTGGTCTGTGCCCTGCATGATGGACAATTATAACCACAGCTACGGATGATCGTGTTTCCCCAACCTCCAAACTCTCCTTCAGGTCTGTACAACTACTGTATCCAAACAAAGCCTCCAATCAATACAGTGTCTGTTTCGGTCTAACTGTCACTTGGAAAATCAATGACCTTCCCATTTCTAGCACTGTTTTCCAGTCCGTGTCTTGTAAGCTTCCCTAAACCTGAATGAAACCAAAGCAAAGCGACTAACCTCACAGTCTTATACCCAAGTGACTAGCCACAAAAGGTTGTTAATGCGACAACCGTGTAACACAGGGCGCAGAGTGCTGCTGTAATTAATAATGCTAATCCGACATCATTTTATATGTGCTCTAAGAAAAAGACCGACAAGGATAAATAGGTGAAGAAAACACACTGTAGAAAGGGTATGATGAATGAGCAGACTCACTAAGTGACTAATATCAGGGGATAACAGAGAGTATTTCCCCCCTGTTGTTAATACTTTAATAAACAAGGACATTCTCTCTTTTCAAAATAATATATCCAGTCTAGGTACTAATTAATGTTCCTGATAAATACGGACCGTTAAAGATGTGTCAAGGGACTAATTAGATCAGTGGAAGAAGAGTCGCTAAGCATGCAGTAATATCACATGGGACTGTCGAGTAAAGAGGGAGAGCACCCACTCCGTCATGTGGTGGAGACCCAGCTGGCTCAGTCTTAAGGAAATCCTCCAACCAAGGGCTAATATAAAACCTTCAGATCCATAACAACCAGTGGAGGAAAAAAACCAGATACACAATAATGTGATGTGATTCATCTTTACATGGCAAATGGCAACTGAAAACAGCAGCAGAGCTGTGAAGAAAAGCAGGGACAGAGCCTTTGAGGGAGTGAAGTAAAACAGTGCGTTGGTGTGTTGGGACGCACCAGTCCCCCGGTAAGCCTGTCTTAACCACACCTCTAACCAGGTCCAGGTGGACACCTTCTCTCTCTCTCTTCAATGCCAGATTCCTCACAAGTGGGTCAACTGAGATGAAAATAAGCTCTCAAGGAGATACACGGGATAATGCAGTCAAGAAAAAAAAAAAATTGTCATATTTGTTACAAAGCACTGCCAAATAAAATAAAGTCAATCTTAGCCAACTCCACGAAGCCATCTATGCAAGATGAGAGGAAAAGGGGAAAGAATAAAACCCCCATTGACCCTGTAACCTCTGGAAGCGCACTCCTGTATTATCATTCTCCATGCATGTGCTTTGACCTTTTCAAATCCCTCTTTAAAGGTTGCATGTTCCTGAGTCTGTGGGCTGCACAGGCTCCACAGGAACAGTCAGCTGAGCGAACACACCTCGCCACTCCGCAGAGTGACCTACAAAGCTATTGTACAAAAAGAACTGTATTATTTTTTTTTATTATTATTATTGTTATTTCTTTCCACACTGCTGTGTTCTACCTGCTGCACCAGGACACACAACACTTCCTCAAGCTCACGTCCTCCTCCACTCAGCACTTTGAAAAGCTTTTTAGGAATGATTGGTTAGAGGGGAAACTCTGAGAAGAAAGCCTTATTCCTTGGCTGCTTTGAGAGGTGAAAATGGTATTCAGGAGCCTATTAAAGTTTAATCAGTCCCTGATATGTCTGCGCTCCGCCATTCTGAAACACAGGGCTGAACCAAAAAAGGCCAAACCAGACACTGCTTACAATAGAACTATGATGTCCTTTCTTCTTCTCCTCCTCCTTTTTTGGATGTTAAATTATTGGTATTATTTTTCTTATAAACATAAATGCACATTTCTGTCTTAAACTCATACATGCATGTGACTAACACCTTCAACTAAGACTCAGAATCTATATCAATACATGATCTAGTAAAAACAAAATCCCCTTACACGAGAGGTGCTTCTAAAAACCTGCATTAAAGAAATACTGACAGTGTGCTGACAGCAAGATTATTACTCGAGCCAGAACTAAGGCTGGGGATAAAGGGCTAACCTGAGGGTCTGAACTAAGAGCAGCTTCCACTTTTTTTTTTTTTTTTTTTATAATCGGTTTATACGTATGAAGCTGTCAGGATGTCAGGTGGTGAGGGGATCCAAAGGCTGTAAAACAGCAGCAACAATAATCATTTTACAAAACTGAATAGACTGTACATACATGTTAATAGCACCTCTAAAGTCAGCACACTGCCAGCTATTCTGGTGTGCTGTGAACAAATAAAGTTAATATTAATTCTGGTTTTGGTGAGGCAGGGAATCAGGGTCCATGTTCCGTGTACCATCCTTTTAAATGAGTAGCACTTTTATATAAGTAAACAAAACATTTACAATAGAAAAACAATCAGCTTCCAAGCAACTGCTGACAATAGCAGAGGTCACATCATAACAGACAGTTCTGATTTGGCATCAAAACAAACCAATTAGCTGGAAAGACTGTGAAGCCAAGAGAAAGGAAGCCCAAGGCAAATAGATCCACAAGTTCCCTATAACTCTATCTATTAATCTAATTACGATATTTACCGGAAACCATGCTAACGAGACACCGAGGACACATTTGTATTCTCAACCCTGTCTCATTTTATCCGTGTGTATTGGGAAAATTGAATTATTTCCAAAAATGCATCTTAAGTCTGATATGCTTTCTTTCCTGGAATGGTATTGTTTTGCTCGCTGCATCTCATCTCTTTATCTCCACTCCAATCTTCTTGTAAATTCTACCAAGACGGGAACACAAAGCAATTTCGTTTTAATGATTAAAAATAGGTTTCTAGAGAGGTCTCTTAAGTAGGTTAAATAAACAGTGGAACTCTGATGGGCATAAAATGACTGCAGCACAGCTCTTCATCTGATATTTATAGCTCAGAGCAACGGCGGTGTGCTGTGATGTGTTTCTCTCCACAGGGATGTGACTGTGGTTCTGTTGTGACATACAGGGTATCAGTGTCCTACCGTCTTTACGACCTAAACATACAAAGGTGCGTGTTGACAATAGTGCACACACAGCAGTAACACGCTGCCCCGTGTGCTGTGACTAAATCTTTAATTCATGCACTGTGTTTGTGCCAGTTCCTTGCCAGGATTTGGCTAATGGTTGCCTGTCTACCATGGGGGAGGAAGAATACAGGGGGGGGTGCAGAGAGGTGTTGATATGGAAGGTTTGTTGGGGTTAGCTGCATTTAAAAATTAAAGCAGATGGCACTATGTGAGAGTCTCAAAAAGACCACACTCCCTGCTTTGTGTTGAAGGCGGGTCGGCAGGGTCAACAAACAACTTTGCGATTGCAGCCAATGCTGTGCATACAGGAAGGGAGTGGGTGACTCTTTAATCACCCAGACATATTGAAAAAAAGCAGCTGAGAAAAGATCACATAGGCGCACAAGGGGGAATACAGACCCAGAGGTATAACTCTCCTGGTCTCACCTATACTCAGATAAGTCTCTGAGCCTGACAGCACTTTCATTTTTCCCGCCACTTGATTATTGCATTTAATTCAGCTTTAATAGGTTTCTGTGGAAAACATATCTTTTGTTTTTTCGCTGTATAGGTTTTGGACTTAAGATTCAAAATGACACGTTGAAATCTAGCTTTCATAATGAGAGTTTGCTACAAAATGAAACTGAGCTTTCAACCATCAAAAAAATGATTTAGTGTCTCAGTAATATCTAGAACTAGAAACACACTCTTGCGTCTTCCTGTTTCTCCGCCCTGCAGAGATTTCAGAATCTTCGTTTCGCTTAAATTATTCACTTTGAGGAAATAAAAACAGCTACGGTATACAAAACAGACAAATACTCGGCTGAGGTAGCATTTGTGAAACCCAAAAGACATTGATAAAAGTGGCCTCAGTTGGGGGCTCCATTTGTAATCGGGACACTGAGGGGAACAACAAACTTGTCTTCTGTATAATTTAAAAATGTAAAGCAGTATATGATCGTCACTACCGAGAATGATAACAGAAATTTACATTGTTTTTTACTTATTGAAATTCGTCATTTCTCCATGTATGCTAGAATTGGCAGAGTTAAAGGGGTAATATACCTATTTCTCCAAGTTAACCTAGTTTCCTGGTGTCCTAATGAACATGTCTGTGACATACTTTGGTCAAAATACCATAAGGATGAAGCACGACAGCAGTTCAATCACCCTGCCAAAACAGCCCTGTACAGAACGCCTTGTTTAGTAGTATCTCTTTAGGTCCACCTCAAAAAAAGTAAAACGAAACTTAAGGGACAGGAAATGACATCAGCCACAGAGGCATATTGTTGTCATAACATGTATCCACTGGACAGATACATCCTCTGAGGCTGGAAGTTTGTGTAGGACTCTGTGCTGCACTGTGGAGCCAAGAATAGAGCTTTTCGCAGACTTCTGTTTTTTCGGATACTGTTGCCCTTGCCAGCACTCTTGCGTGTTTTATGGACAAAGCAACAACATTTCCAGGAATGTAGCACATTGCGACGTCCCAGTGAGCTCGGAAGTCCACAAAAACATGAGTGAGTCATCTTTTTTCACACTTTGCCGACTGATAGGACCCCCAGAGTCTCAAATATAAGGACTTAAATGATTAAAAAGTTGATTTTGCATAATATGACCCCTTTAAGTCATCTGTGGCAACTGCATGAATATGAATTAACAAAGCCACATTAGGATATACTATAATATAGTATAAAGCAGGCACATCGATCAGTCTGAGCACTCCCCAATTAAATTTGACGTTCTCTATGAAGCAGCTTTAAGCAGTCAGTGGTGTGTGTTTATGAATATGTATTTCTTTTACAGTGTCAATTAACCATTGGATAAATATCCATGATACGCTTTTCATGAGCATAAGTGTAGTCAAACTAATTCTAATTAGGTGGTTTATATGAGAGGCTCAGCTTAAGAGCAAAGAGCTGTGGAGGTCCCAACGGCACAAGCCAACGAGCTCTTATGTGAGATTGTGTGCTTTATTTTGCGTGAATAATAAATCTTCTCGCATGTTTTACACTTCAGAGTTGTGTGCAGCCATTTCACTTGCAAGAATTCCAGACCAAAAAATAAATAAATAGACATCTGTAAGGCATTTACAAAGTTGATGGTTGATGTGCTTTGGACAATGTCATTAAAAGATCCCAGGTTATACCGTGTATTATAAAAAAAAGAAGAATGCGCCGCTATGCAGGTGTCAGGAGACATTTGATGGACTCCCTTGGGCTTCGTGGGACGGAAAAGAGGATTTCATTAGAAGACGAGGAAACGCATATGGAAACATCTCCACTGAAAACTACCGGAAAGCTTCCAGATTAGGGCTCATCTTCCATCGATGTGACAGACAGATGAGTACTTAGCAGACAATTATAATCCATTAAATGCTAATAAAAGCAACGTCGTGATTTTTCAGCCTGATGTGAGCCAGGTGGATGCTGATGTTTCCTCTGATTGGCTGTCTGCGGATGCAAGCTTGAAATCTTACCCACAAGTCCGCTAATAACCTTAGACTTGAGAGGGTCAGAAGTCAGACTTGGCATCACATCAATCACATGTCCAGTTTGACTACTACATGGGAGCTGAATTAATCTGGTATACGCTTCTGCCTCATGGATGTAACACAAAGTTTTTATTGCTCTGTTGAGGAAAAAACAACTCCCATGTGCCTGCTTCAAGCGACTCGCTGCAGTAGACATGACATCAAAACTGCTGTTTGATGTTTCTCTGCAATATGGGGGGGGGGGGGGATACTACTCGGCCCATCCTAATGAAAAATCAAACTCAAATGGTCATCTGAATGTGCGTACATATGCACTACTGCAGGCAAACTCAAGGTGTCACTGCTTAGATTTGAACGGACTCAAGTACATCAGGGAGATAATTAGCTTTCAAACCAAAAACTCAGTAGCATTTATCCAGTCACTGAAACATCTGTGTGACAGCCATCCCTCCAGCATCCTGCCTAGCCTAGCAACTGAGGTCAAAAGGTTAATTGGTATCCATGACAGCTTAATCACATGTGGTGGCGATGCCTGACGAATACAGCGGCGTGTTGTTTTGTAATAGGAAGTTTTTTTTTTGTACAGTTGAACTGAGCAACATTCTCTCTGTGTATAATTCAAATGAGTGTTTAGTAGACAATTTTAGATCAAAGAAGTTTGATTTTAAACAGCGTGTGGCTCTGAAGCATTTCAGCACAGGCATGTTGAGTTTGCACTGGGGGGAAAAAAAACTACAAAACACTTCCACTACCATGAATAATGCTGAAAGGTAAACAGAAATGAGACATCTTATCACCTTTTTCCACGAAGCCAGGTAGGAAAAGGCTGTAATGAGTCAAATGGTTCAAGATGGATTCAGAACGTGCCATGCAAGTTAGCTTTATTATCAGTTTCCTTCTATGGCTTTATAAATCTATCACAAAGGTTATACCCTTATCTCTACTGTTTGGACATACAAGTGAGCCCAAAGGAAGAAGATATGTATTCTCTTGTAAGCAGTGAATAATAAGTTGGACTCTGAAGCCAATGGGTTTGCAGGAGGAGCACAAAGACCCATATTTGGAGACAAATCAATACTGATGATAACATGAGCTTGATGCAGTGCATCGGCCAGGACCAGGCTCTGTGACTTGTCACATTCAGACATAAAGCAGTGAATCCACCAGTTAAAGGGCTGATCCTGGGTCTGTCTGTTCTCGGCCTGTAACTTAAATGTCTAAGCTATGTTTTGCATTTCTCTGAGAAATGGCCCTGAGTGTGGCCCTTAGAAGTGGATTTTGGGGGGAACCTGATGTAAATATGTGCAGCTGGCGGCTCATGTGGTTGTATTCATTCTGTGGTTGTATTCATTCTGTTCAGCTTGCACGGTAAAGTGTAGATTTCTGAGAAAATAACCTTCTCTGTCATGTTCTTTTAAATTAAGTTTGAAAGTTAACCTCTCGGAAAGTGCATTCGCCATCTGAAAACGCATTTCCACAAGTGCTCTCTGTATGAACTCTCGTAAGTGCTCTTCGACAAAATGAAGTGACTGAAATGGCTCAGGGTGTGCAAACCCGTGATAATTACGACATGTATGTGGATTTGAAGTGTAGCAGTTAGTCCCATGTGATGGGTCACACTGAACCTGACAATCTTCAGTACTTGCAGAGTGACTGACATTCCTGACATCACACTGAATTTACCAACATCTACAAATACTGCAGTGAGTGCTGTAGTTTCTCCCTCCCCCCCCCCCCCCCCCCCCCCCCCCCCCCCCCCTTTGGAAATTGAATCTATGGCCCCTCCAGGTTAAAGCAACCATGCCAATTTAAAAATAACAAACACAGAGCCGGAGCCTTCAGGGAGTCAAATATTTTACTGTAAACTGTACCAGCCATAGCAGGGATGTCACACTGCTGATAGATACTTCTAAATAAGATATGAGACATAGGTTCTCCTGTGTGTTACCCTATAACCTTTCCATTATTATATCCCCATAACAATTTATTGTCAGATATAATGTTGATAAATGTCACATAAACTGCAAAGAACATAATGGCTGTAGTCTCTCAACCTCTGCTGAAACAACAGAAAATCCCACAGGGTGATAAAGGTGGTGAAAGTATGGCTGCATGCTTCTTCTGTTTCTTTTTTTATTTTCTAACAACCGACATAGATATTTTTAATAACTACATAACTGTTTCTCTGGTTATAAAATATCCACAGGTCAAATGCTATCGACTCATTCAGGGTGTGTTTTCTATTGGATCTGGGTTAGTTAGTTAGTTACAGCTATAATGAGCAAGACACAAACACATTGATGCTATTCCATGCACTTTATGCTTCCGAAATTACATTAACCTTTTCAGAAATCCTTTTCAAAGGCGTTAAAATCTTGCATCATCAATTGACTGCTTAGTAGAGTAAATGTGGTGGAAAATGACAACAGAGAGAGAATTCAACAGCATGCCAAGAAAATGGCTCGCTGGTAACACCTTAGAAAATGCCAACAAACAGGAACACTGAAAAGCCACTGCTGCGAGGTGAGAAAAAAACAATCTTCACTAACAAAGTGTGTGTTCATGCACTTTTAGACAAGGGCAAAGTCATAAAAGCACACCCACAATAGATAAGTACACTTTGCAATAAAGTGTGGGTAAGATGACAATCTCTGAGCTGAAGCTAAATCCACATTCACATTCACACAGGCAGTGCATGTTGTCCCTCTAATAAAATTGTTAAATTCAATAAAAGCTTGATACTATTTTAATAAGAATGAAAGCTTGCAGCTTAAATAACTTTGCTTTACTTCCATAAAGTCCCTCATATCATATTTCTCAATTTCAGGCTTTTTCTAATATCCCCCATCCCCTGAAGGAGCACTTGTATGTTTCAGTTAGTGTTCAGCAGACGGCAAGGGTTCAATCCTCTAACTCTTTCCACATGTGCACTGGCTGAAGCTATGCTACATGCCAGATAAACCCCTTTGAAAAACACAGCCATGCTTATCTCCCCCAGTCAAGTCTCCCAATTATTACTAAATAAAAGATCAACCCAAACAGTATTACTGACATGCTGTACGACAGATTTAACACAACACACTCTCACGGCTTTAAAGCGAAATCTAAATCAATTTAGATGAAGTACTGATAAGCGTTGGTTTAAAGGGGGGAAAAGCAGTGACGGGTACAGAGAGTACATAAGGAAGTATTGCAGTAGATGATGGAGGAAATGCTTTTCCATCTTCTGCCACAAAACAATGAAAGAGAGTCTGCTCTGATGTGTTGTCATTGTGCCACACACTTAATCATTAATGTTCTACTATTTTTCACTTCAAATTATTCATCTATTTACTATCGCTTCATCCTCCACATGAGGATCACAGCCAATCTCAGCTGACATAGGGTGATAGAAGGGGTGCACTCTGGTCAGTTCACCAGTCCATCGCAGGGCCGCATATAGAGACAAACGTTCACACACACCTACGATCAATTTAGGGCAGGGGCCTCACACTTGCGGGTCACATGCGGCCCCCCCAGTCAATGTCCTGTGGCCCTTCACTTCCAAACTGCCCAACAGTGCAAGATATTTCTATACAGTCAACATGTAATTGCATATAAGCTTAGTATTTTAATTACAATTGTCTCCATGTTATTTTGATTGAAGGTTTTGATTTGATTTCTGCCTGTTGTTGTTATTTATATCAAAACTAACACTTTCTTTTGAAATGGTGTGCAATATAATCCGACATATTTTTAATTGAAATATCATGATTGGTTATCAAGATATACTTTTAATTATTAATTACTAAACAGGTTCATTTTTACATAACTGTTGGATTTTTTTTTTTTTTCTAACTTGAGTGACCCCAGCCCCCTCCTGACCATACTAGAAGTTCACTGTCCCCCAGCTCAGATTGAGTTTGAGGCCCCTGATTTAGGGGGTCCAATTTAAAACGTATCCCCTATTGCATATTTTTGGACAGTGGGAGAAAGCCGAAGAAAACCCATGCACACACGGGGAGAACATGCTAAGGCCCGTGTTCAATTTGAGTGAAATTTAATGGTAATATTTTGACTTCTGAAATTGACTGAAAGGTCCCATGTTATACAAAATCAACTTTATAATCATTTATGTCCTTATATTTGTGACTCTGGAGGTCCTATCAGTTACCAAAGTGTGAAAAAAGATGACCCACTAATGTTTATTGTGGTCCTCCTCAGTCCAAGTACAGAAGATAAAACACGCGATGTGGACTTCTAGGCTCACTGGGACGTCACAAAGCGCTACAATTCTGGAATTGTTGTCTCGCGGAGCTCCGCTTTGTCTGTAAAACACGCGAGAGTGCTGGCGAAGGCAACAGTATCTGAAAACCGGAAGTCTGCACAGTCCTTGGCTCCACAGTGCAGCACAGAGTCCTACACAAACTTCCAGCCTCAGAGGATTTATCTGTCCAGTGGATACATGTTATAAATGACGGCAATGTGCCTGCTAGAGCCTGCAAATGATCACTTTTCCAAATGCTAACTGCTGTTAGCTCCCAGTAGCCTCTGTGGCTGATGTCATTTCCTGTTCCTTAAGTTTCATTTTACTTTTTTTAAGGTGGACCGAAGAGATACTACTAAATAGAGTGTTCTGAACAGGGCAGTTTTGTCAGGGTGATTGAACTGCTTTGGTGCTTCATCCTTATGGTATTTTGACCAAAGCATGTCACAGACATGTTCAGTAGGACACCGGGGAACTAGGTTGACTTGGAGAAATAGGATATAATATGAGTCCTTTAATTAAATTAAGCCACCTTTCCCCACATATAATAGTACTAGTCATGCAAATGTTAAACAGAAAGTATTGCTCTCGCCCTAAGGAAATAATTATTACACAACAAACCGCAGCAAGCGTAGATCTGCTTCAACAAATAAAGATGCGCTCATTTTGAAATGAGCCATGAAACACACCGGACTGTAGATTACCGCTGGTCACTGGGAGGAACTAATCAGCTCACCAAAATGAATGATGAGAAGAGCCGAGTAGAGAACTCCCCCTCGCTCTCCCCATCATCTGGTGTCACGCAGAGAGGCTGCCCGGTGTGAACACACAGGCTTCATGCCTGTGCAGTGGGCAGTGGCACACGCTGGGCATCCCGCATATATCAGATAATTGGTAGAGCGCCGGCGTGCGGAGAAAAACATACAACTTCAGCAGATGGTTTGTCTGATAAGCAAACAGCATGGGGACGGAGACAAAGAGGTTGAAGGAATTGAGCGCATCCTCAAAATATAAGGAAAGCAACAGAGTGAGAAAGACGGAGCACTAATGTGTGTTCTGTGTGCATCTTCGGCTGCACACATCCTCACTGACAGATAATACAATACAAGTGGAAAGATCTAACACTGACTGACAGCGGATTTGTTCATTATCACACTGCAATGGTTGCTATCCGTATTTCCTAACAATCCCAGGTGTCAGAAAATCAAAAGGCAGCTGAGCAGCCATGCAGAGAGGAAAAAAATCATATATGTCAAAGTAAAAATAAAACTCTATATATTGGGCTTTTGACAACACAATAAACAAACACACTGAGCGAAACAGTTTAGACACAGAAACAACAGTTACAAAAAAAAAAGAAACGAGTTGCTTTATTCCACAGTATGGGTCAGAAGACACAAGCTAACACACCCAAATCAATGTGACAGGGTTAATGACTGTTTCTGTCTTCTAAACTCCAGCTGTGGGGCAGCTGGGCCTCAGGGACCCCAGGTGACATTTAGACTTTCCGTCATATCCACCCGGTCACACTCCATTTCCTCACTTCACTTCACCGCCATAATGCCACGACGCCTCCTCCCCTGACATGAGCACTCAACCACAGGAGCTCAGCGTGCTTACATCAAGACTATTTTTTATTGTTTACACTCACATCACTGTGCTGATGGAGAGACAATCAAGTCTGGTCCAAATAGCACTCACCATTTTTTGGTTTGTTTAATCTTAATTATGTACCAGATGGGTGAGGCTTGACACACAGCACAACAAAACAAAATACTTTGATTTGTTAATATATATATATATATATATATCAGGTGTCAAATGCAGATGTTATTGAAAATAAATTGTGACTTGCAAAGTGAGTATTAAACGATGGTTATTTATTGTTCTGTTGAATAAGTTTTGTGTAATACAAAGTTGTAATTGTCCTATTTAAAAAATACAACTCTTTACTCCCATATATGCCACTATTTTTGAGATTCAAAAGCCTAATGTTAAAGTAACATTATCCATCCATGAGTGCGTGCTTGTATGTGTTGTTAGAGTTTTTTGCTATGTGCATGTTTGACCATGACTCCATGTGTGACCACATTTTGGAAGAATTGCTGATTTAGTCCAAAAGTCCATCTGTGCCATTTCCCCCTGACCTTCAAGGGGATGTGACTTTGACAGCAAGCAGCTCCCTCTCAGTAGGATATATATACAGTATATATTTTTTTAGTTTTTCTTTAATACACTATCGGCCAAAGTTTTTGCACAACCCTCTTTTCCAGTTCAGGTCCAGTGAGTAACCTTAAATGGTTCATAGGCACATGGCAGGTTAAAAAAAAAAAAGGAGCTACAAAAAATCATGGCGCCTGTTCAGGGTGAATTACAGAAACCTGCAAGTTTGTGGGGACTTTGTGACCTTTGTGAACAATGTTTCGGTTCAAGGGATGTATTTTGACCGTGGTGTGTCATCAGAGATTGAGGAAACTGTTCACTGTTTACAATGGTGTTTATGTGTGGGCAGCAAACTCTATTTATTACAGCAGCGTATTAGGGACACTTCAGAAGATTTTTTTTTTTTTTTTACAGACAAAGCGGAGCTCCGCGAGACAATTCCAGGAATGTAGCATCTTGTGATGTCCCAAGGAGCAGGGGAAGTCAAAATTGCATGTTTTATCTCCTGTACTTAGACTGAGGAGGACCAAAAAACATGAGTGAGTGATCTTTTTTCACACTTGGGCGACTGGTAGAACCTCCAGAGATTTAAATTATTAAAAAGTTGATTTTGCATATGGGACTTTTAAAGTTGGAATATCGTGGTCTCGTCACGTCTATCAGAGAGAGCAACCGCAACCGAAAAGAGCAAGGATATCCTTGTTGCTAAAATCGATTCTGAAGTACAAATTTACCAATTTGTTGACTGTCTGGATTCAGTGGCAGCTTCTGTGGAGCGGTCACTCCAATATCCAACTCCAAGTTGGATATTCCAACTTTATTCTCAAAATTTCCAGGCTAATCTCAACATGTCTTCATACGTGGCCCTAATAATCCATGGTAGTTTATTGCTTTTGGTTTGTTGTTCAGTTCTACTGTGCCACCCATCAGCTGCCCACCTAATAACAAACTTAGGAACACTTCTACACATGAAATGCTGGCATAGAGCATCTAGCTGCTTGAATCTGAGGATGGTGATAGATATTGGACCTAAAAAAACCCAAGGTATCACTTTCAAAAACATCTTGACCAGAAAAGAAAAACAAGGCTCTGAAGCAGAGATGCAATAACAAATACAGTAAATGGTTTGAAAGCTGAGAGGAAACTAAGACTTCAGATCAGGACAGACATGGGAAACAACATGGGGCACTTCAGCTAAAGATAGCAATCTTCTTTAATACATGTAATATTTTGCATGGTCCGTTATTGTCCCCTTGTTGTCTCCTCTCATCATGTGATAATTATCTGGTGCTGCTGTCAAGTAGACATATTTTCTCCCTCAATCTCTGCCTGTTGTCGACAAAAAGGTTAAATGTTTCAAGAAAAAAAAAAAAACTGACAGAGGGACAGGTTTGACATCTGACCACTACTGTATATACAGTATCCATGTCTGTGTATATGAAAGGCATATAGGATCAAAAGAGTCTTATGAGGCTTTGAGTGAACAAACGTCACAACAACTATAATAATAATTCATTCGAAGATTGTTCAATTTTCCATTTTTCTGCAGGCTGTGATCATATCTTTGTACATGAGTCCAAACACAGCAGCCAAATAAACGGTCTAAATTGAGGGAATGATTGCTGAATTGAACATACAACAAAGAGGAGTGTGTTTCTTTCTACCCACTTGATAATGCTCAAGTGTTCTCTCACAGTCAGGGTGACCTCCTGATTTACTCCCTACTGCCCTGGCCACAGCACTCCGTCAATACAGCTTCAACCATGTCAGAATCAGCGTCCACCATATCAATGCATGAAGCAAAGTCCACAAGCCCGGTCGGTCAGCCTGAACAAAATCCAAACAAATAACCTTCCCTGCTGTCGCAGATTTACAACTCTGTGACAGGACTGCTCACTGGAGGACAACAACATCTCCGCACAGCAGGGATGAATCACCCCCACCTCTGCATCCGCACCTTTGAAATGGTTAAGTGGTTCACAGAGCTGGAGCTTTAGGAGGTCAATGTGATTTCACTGAATATCTGCTAATATATTTACTCAGTTGTTCTTGATATCCTCTGACTGAGACGCTGGGATCGGCCTCTACAGATGTGGATATGCGAAAACGAGTACCAACAGTGACTCTTGTCGATGTGACCAAATTGCCCCACTTTCTACTACATGCTCCACAGTTGTCCTGCCTGTGGAGCCCACTCCGCTTTCCTGGCTCTCTCTCTGGGCCAGTGCAGTACCAGCCAGTGCGGATTGTACCGAGGACGGAGGGCAGACATGCCCCCTGCAGGGCGGCTGCTGCCGAAGGGGCTTCCATCACTGTAAATTCGCCCCCCAGTACTGCAGTAGGACCAGTTCGCTCAAACTCATGTAGGCAAACCAGAAAAGTCTGGGTTTCACTATGATGTTAGCCAGTGGGGGAAAGAAAATAAAAACATCTGTGACACATACACTGCATCACCATGCTTTTATTAAAACAGGTGGCTACAGTGTAGCCTGCTTGTTTAAAGAGTCACTGCTGGTATGTCGTAACTGTGATCAAATATGACAGCAACAATTTTGAATGAATAATTTTTCTCTTCAGTACAGTCTTCAAAATCTTCCTTTCTTCCTTTGTTTAGCATTCAATATGCTTTGTGTGGTTGGTAGCATGGGAGGAACTGGATACACTGTTCACTTTTTTTTTGTAGGATAATTGTTCCTCTTGGTCATCTGGGTTTGTGAACAAAGACTTACCCAGGGACATATGATTTCTGCATTTAGTTGAAGATGTAAATACAGAGACAATTACACTGTCATGAAACATTTACATTTGGTAAACATTCTCAAGTTTCAAAAGTTTCTCAAGTACAACTCCGCATGAACCCTCTTGCACCAAATACAAACGACATGGAAACAAAAAATCCTGAAATGATTCTTCCACCGATATTTTCTGATAAGTTAATATTCAAGGTTAATAAGTTTGGCGAGGACACTAGAAAAAATTAAATACATTCCTCAATATCAAGAACCACAATATTATTATATTATTTAATATTCTTCTGCACAGATGTTCTGTGGCTATGAATGGGTAAAGACAAAGATGTTCTGCTCTGATTTTGCTGCGATTAACCAACAGTTCTTGTGCCTCCATTTTAGTCATCAGCACTAACAGTGGAAGCCGACTAAACAGACTCTCCAGCTCAGAAGCGAATGGAGTGACTGATGGAGTGGCTTAGCTCCCGAGGCAGTTGAACTAACAGTCTGTGCCAGGACTCAAGAGAGTGGCAGCGAGAAAAACAACAACAGGGCAAAATTAATGGCTTTGGTCAAGTCACGCTGCGCAAAAAGGCAAACTTTGGAAACGGAATGACATTCACCGGAAAAACATTTAGTTTGAAGTAGGCAGCATGTAATATTTTAAATTACAATTTGTCACACTTGGCATTCAACTCAGTGACACATACTTATATAGGCATTTGATTTTCTCAGATTTTTTTTTGGTCAGCTTTGTAAAAAAAAAATACTTAATTTGAAACAACCTCGTGCTCATTGATGATCTTTGGTAGCTCAATTACTGTGTTTTATTTTAAACTATTTATCACAAGAATAGTCTTTTTTTGTGGTTGGATCTATTACTCTAAAACAACTCTTTGCGCCACATGTTGGGAGTCATAATCTAATGTTAATAAGAGCAGAGTTGTGAGGCTGTCTTGGATGAGGCACAACGGCCAGATGAGGTGAGGAGGATGTACACTGTTTGGAATTATATAAGTGTGACACGTTTTTTAGTCGATGTAGATTTGGTTTGCTTTGCTGTGTTTGCCATAGCATTATTCTGTACACTCTGCTGAAAAGAGTGTGGTATAGGTAAGAGTAGAAAGCAGAATTCATTTCCCATTTACAAGTAATACAATTAAAGAAGCTAATTTCAAATTCATTTACAAAACCTACTTAACTCCATCAAAAATGCATCAAATATCAAAGGACATCTCATCATTATGTCAGAGATGTAAAAAGGTGGAGGGGACATTCAGACATATGTTTTGGGACTGCAATCTTTTAAAGGGGAAATAAGTAGTTTATAGTGCCATCTAGAGGAGAGGCTGAAATTTACAACAAAGACCTGCTGCTCTGCTCACCCCCTCCCTTCCCTGAGCGCTACGGTATCCTCAGCTGGTCAAATGTCGTCCTCGTTGTCTTTCTCCGTGTCAGCAGATGAGGTTCGTGAGGCGAGGGAGAGGGCGAGCTACCGCGGCCGTAGAAGACGAAGCGGAGAGAGAGGAGGCGGGACTTCCGCTACAAGTAAAGAGACGCTTGTTTTGTTCTCTCGCGTTTGTCCTTACAGGCTCCGGTAGAAACATGCCGTCTTGCTGCTAACAGTGGCTATGCAACCGCGGTCCGCGGTCATGTTATTTAACATGACTTTTTGAAACACTACGAAAATGAAACAAAAACTATTATACAGCGTCTAGACAATGCAGGAGCACATAATATGTATAAAAAAGTGGATTTTGGGTTATATAAACCCATAAATACTACACATTGCACCTTTAAATAGTTATTGGAGCTCAATCCACTCTTTTATTCATTTACTCATTTACTATGGACATACAATTTGATTTGAGTGGCAGTTTAAATTTATTAAATGATACACATAATTTACAGTTAGATCATAAAAAATGCAGGATACTCATCTTGATTACTTATTTTGCAAAGAAATGCATACTTTTGTTTAGGAAGAATGATTCCCCTCCATCTTTCAAGATTTTCCTTGATCAACTGTCCTCATTCTTGCCCTTAGAAAAACTGACTTTGGAGAAATACAACCGTGGACATCTTTTTAAAGAATTTTGGTGCCCTATACTTTTGGGAATGTCGAAAGCATGATCTTGAATATTGAGAAATTATCAATGAACTTGTATGTCAAGAGTTGTATACACGCTGTCCTTTTATTGTTATTTAGGGTATCATATCAGCTTGCTGATGTTTATATAGCTGCCCGCATGTACTTTTTTTTTTTTTCTTTAATTATTTTTTATCTATTATTTTTTGTTTCTTATATATTTTTTCTTACATATTTTTCTTTTTACTATTTATTTCCTCCCTTTTTTTATTTTTATTTATTCTTATTTTATTTTTATTTTTATTATTTTTATTAATAGTATTATTATTATTATTATTTCTTTCTTCTTTTTTTTGATGGTTTATATCTCTAAGGGTGGGGGGTGGGAATAATAATACCCAAAAGAAAATTGTAAACTGTAAGACTGAGGATTAGTATCTGTTGTTATCCGAATTATTTTCTTTTGAGAAATAAAAAGATATTTAAAAAAAAAAAAAAAAAAAAGAGTAGAAAACAGGAACAAGACAAAAGGTCTTGCTTAGGTCTTAGGGAGCCTTCTCTTTATCTCAATCTCAACTGTGTCCTGAGCAGTTTAATCCATCCAGCTCCTTGTGGCTTTCCAGGGTGACAATCAATTATTGGCTCAATTAGAAACAGTATTGCTTTAAAGTCTCTTTTTTTTCCGCCCCACTTTTATCACAGCGAGGCGACGCAGATGCAGACTGAAGAAATTCAGAGCAAAAGAAAAAAGGCAACAAACTTAATGCCAAGCTGACGTATTGTAGAGTATGTGTATATGCAGAACAAACATCATTTATACACACACCGTTTTAGCACTCATGGGAATGACCTTGGTCAGTTCCAAATGTTTGTTCAGATACAGAACAGGGGACATCGTGGGATGCATTTGCACTAAAGTCTAGTTCAGAAGAACCGTTGGTAAATGAATCATTAGCAGCTGTGTTGAGTCCTCGGAGAATCTATACACACGTGCTTCTGCAAAAACACAAGGACAAAAAAGCTGATGCCACACTATTGATGAAAGACATGTTTGCCTAAACTCATTTCCTCTGGTGGATTTATAGATTTTCCTCAAACAGGGGTTAATGCGTATGTTGGCTGGATCCCTGCCTTTTAACAATGTAATTAGCAAGCCAAAGGAAACAAATCACTTTCATTTACACTAATTGATTTCTAGTTGCTGTAATTATGACTATCACTTGTAATTCACATCAAGGAGGGCACAGCACATTGGTTTCAGGGTTTAATATAATCACCCACAGTGGGCAAATGTTTTAGAGGAAAAGGGACCAAATCAAGTTTTCTTACACATGAATTCACACACGTGTGCACACACACACCTACTGATTGTTCCGTTTCTCACCAAATTTGCAGGGTTGTAATTTGGCATATGGTTCTCCTTTGGCCAAGTGTGAGAACAGGTGGAGCAGAAGATGGTGTCAATGGCTAGAGACACAGCAAGGCAGAGACAGCACCTTCTGTCACAATCTTGGGACTAACACAGGTTTCATCAGCCCCCGGGGCTACTGTTGACATCTGGGTCATGTTGATAAGAAGGCAAGGATTGGTTAATCATACAACTTTCACTGACAGCTGGAGCTCCACCAGCTCCTTGCTCTGTCACTCATTTGTCATTGAGCAGAGAAAGAAGAGCCGCGCACAGAAGGCTGCTAATACCGTGGTAATTCAGTAACTCGGTTGGAAAAAAAGACAGACTGATGCCAGCACAGTGCCTTTCCTTTCCTTTTTTCAAAGACATTTTTAATTGTGATGAAACTAAATTGTTAAACTAACTGCAAAGGGCAATGGATGATCAGATTAACATTGCTTCCTATCATGAGGGAAAATAGAAATTAAAGCAGCGCTGAGGGCAGGATTCACCCATGATAGTACACTAGCATTTCAATGACATGGACAGAGGACCTGTAATAAGCAGGGGAATGAATGTTTTGCTTTCATGAGCAACAGTAGCCATCTCTAATTACCTACCACAGAGGAGTTGGCCTTGGTGGAGGCTCTGCACAGGGACCGGGGGTCTGTTCCTGTGTGCCATGGGAGCGCACCTTGGGTCCTCATGGAGTGACAAGAGCTAACGCACACTTACAGTATGTGGCAAAGCGCTGAATAATGCAAATCATGTCAGCCCTCGTACAACTCTCCCTAACAAGGCTCTGGTGGTTTCACACAACATCTTCTGTAACCATGATAAATCCCAGCATGGAGCAAATTAAAACAGTGTATAGATTATTTTTCACAATAGTGTAATTCATCCACTGAGTTATGAAGCAATTAATTTGGCTGAACAGAATTGGCTTAGAGCTATGGTACTGATAGATGCCTGGTAAGGCGCTTGTTAATAACATTGTTGGGCAAGTAGCAAACATGACCACACTTTTTCTTCAAGTGACATCCTGATTTGAATTTTCAAACACAGGGACAGACCCAACCACATACACATTGTTTTAGGGCTAGTCCCAGAATCCCAGCAGCAGGTACAGAGCGATGCTGTGGACCTGGTCACTACTGCGGTCTGGGCCCCGAGGCAGCCTCATCCATCACAGCTGCTTCTCTCTGGAGCTGCAGATCAGAGCGAGGGCTGCTTTTCTGCAGACTCTGCATTCTCAGTTGCCCACAGGGAGGGGAGGTGATGATGGACACACCACATAGGGGCATATGTGGCAAACACACCATGAGCCATCCACTCAGGGTTTTATCTGCTTGTCAGAACCACTACAACACAGGAACTCCATAGATCACATAGTGCCTATCTGGCTGCAGTCAGTGACACAGAGAGCAGTGCCGGAGGGAGCAGTCACACCTCTGCGCTGAGACTGATATATGTGCACTTCTGGTAATGTTCCTGCTATAAAGAAGATCGACTTAGTCAAAGACTGTCAAATAAATATCAAAGTTTAATTCAGAAAAAAAGAAATCCCTCACAAAATATTCTTTGCAGTGACAGATACGTCCGAGACTCTTCCAATATACTCATAAATGTGAGGCTAGCTTGTACCTAAATGGCATGCGCCAGTGGTGGGTGATAGGTAAACATAACAAGATGATGTATTGTTTTGGACAATAATTCTAGTACCTCTATGTTTCCCCTGGGGCAAAAAGGAAGTCTGCGCTACACTGCTGTGCCTCACTCACGGCCATTTTTACACCTCGACACCTTGGCCTGATGAGACAAACCATGCATGATAATTGTGTGTGACTCAACAAGCTGCAGGGACACTGTTAAGTAAGCATGGCACTTCCGCAAGCATGTCGATGTATCCGTGCTGATGCGTATGTCATTACTCAAGTCACATGTTGCTGGCTGTTGCCATCTTTGACCCCTGAAATTGGCATGGAAATGACAAACTGGGTGGCAACGGTATTAATAAAGTATGAAAAAGCCGGTGTTTGAATCTAATTATTAGTCTAATGCATTAGATGAGATCACAGAGTCTCTCCAGTGATGAGGAAATAATCTCCCCTAAGACTTCACACTGATAATTACAATAACATTAGCCTTTGCCTTGTTAATTCAGACACTCATAGCTATTCATCTCAGGTCAGAGACCTTTAAGAATATTTTTTTCCCACTAGTTTTGTACTTGGTCAAAAACAGTGATGGGATATGGAAGGAAATCAGTCTGTTACAAGCACACAGAGGGTAGCACTGTGCTTCTTGCCTAAATGGAAATACATACTTCTCAACAGTGCATAAGACCATTGTTTTGAATGATGGCAGATGTGTAAACTGACAGTAATGAGAATACTTCAGTGGCAATGAAGCACATCTCATGAATCCATTTGGGCTTCACAGTGTTTTCCTCATCCATGTTGTGCTATTTTGTATGCACTGTTTTATGCATCTAACTACAACTACATAATCTTGAGAAACATAAAATAAAATACTTGAATCTTGGGATGTGGCAGGATGATTTAGTGGTGATGTGCCAATGCCTAGAGAGCTGGACCTGGGCCACAAATTCAGGTTTAAATAAGCTGCAATTTCAGCTCCTCAAAATGAATAAGGTACACAGTTAACACTTGATAGAAATACTGTATGAAAGATGCACACATCCCATGGAAGATACAGATCACCCAATAAGCCTTTATTTTATTGAACTCTGAACGCAAAAGAAGCTTTCAAATGTTCCAGGATTCTATGTTTTATTAGATCATGATCGGGAGCTGAATTGCTTTTCTCCTCAGATAAGTTTTCACATTAAATGAAGTATCAAATTAAAGTTGATGGCTCTTAAGGAATCTAGCTCACATTATAGAATATTAGGTAGGGGTATGGGAGACACAATCCTGTAAATTGTATTCCATCAGTACGTTGGTCAGCATTTTTGTTTTTTCTCTGATGGACATTAATTATATACAGTCATGCAGGGGTTATTTTTTTTCATGGAAGAAAAAACACTAAAATGTAGCTTGAAAGTAAGTCGAGGGGCTTATCATCATCCGTTAGACAGAATATTCCATGTCTGAAACAGTGGGGAAAAAAAACATATTCATGTCAAAACAATCAATCGTGTTTGGGCCTGACATAAGTGCATCATGTGTGGCATGTTGGGTTATTACTTTCCAGTCACACTCGGCTGCTTAGTAGATTCTGTTCATTCTTCAGTAAGGCTTGACAACGCTGTGTCTTGAA
Source organism: Microchirus variegatus (assembly GCF_963457635.1). NCBI lineage: Eukaryota > Metazoa > Chordata > Actinopteri > Pleuronectiformes > Soleidae > Microchirus > Microchirus variegatus. The sequence continues at coordinate 16,094,331 of NC_139812.1, read as the reverse complement.
CCAATTGATGTGAACTCAACATTTTCATGAAAACAAAATAATCTTCATGTCATTGTGTTTACCTTAACTATCTGTTCAACATGTCATTTGGGAAATAAGAAGATGGCTACAGCTGATGCTGCTTAAACGTTACATGTTAGCTAATGTGTTAATGAGCAAACAGAAACAAAATATATGTATGTAATATAAGAACTACGGACGACGGCAAGATGGAGGCAGATAATCCACTCTGGTGAGCCCAAAAGGGAGGAGCAAAAAAATATAAGAAGACAATCGTTAATAGAACTGAGATATACACTAAGCTTATTTTATGTTACTTTTAGGCCCCGTCCCAATACCTTACCCCTAAATATTGCACGTTCTCGCGTGGGGGGGGGGGGGGGGGGGGGCAAGGGGGAGTGCAATTTTGCCCTTTTAATCAACCCTCAAAATGTAGTGAGCTCTGATGCGGACTTAAAACGAAGTGGAAGATGAAATTACCCATGATGCTTGAGCCGGCTGATTTTTTTCAACAAAGATGGCGGCCACATCTGCAGAAGAACAGTTTCGTTGCAAGCGTATTTTCGAAAAAATAAGCATGTTACAATGTCGAAATGTGTTGGAATATGTTGGTCTGATATACATCCAAAGGACCATTGAGCTTCGAACACTAATGTCAGAAAATATGTCAGATTTATGAAAGCAGCTAGCTAACTAGCTAACCACCGGTAGAATTGTCAACATGTGACGTAGGTTAGCATGTTCGTTACGTTCACTACTCTAATTTGCATATAGTGGTGTCCCAATTCCATAGGGAAGCCACTTCCCTCAACGAGGGAAATTTACGGTTGAGGGCACTCCAAACAAAGTGGACATTTTAAGGGGGAGAAATGGGACGGGGCCATAATGTTCATCTTTTACCAATGCACTGTAATTATTATTCTGGAAGATTTCACTGCTGTGTGGACAGCACCTTAAAGTGGTATTCTCTAACATGAATTATTAAAGTTAAATCAACACCTCTCAGAAACGAGATTGAACACATCACCTAAGGTAAGATTTATCATTGAGTTAATGTAGCATAAGTATTAGGTGCACCTAATAAACAGCGTTACCGAGTGCATATATTATGTAACAAGGTGTGTTTTATAATCAGAAGTGATTACACCTGCTCACTGACATATTAATGAATGACTTAATAATATAGGACTCCAGAGCTGAACTTGGGTTGATGAGTTAAATCCATTGTCATTAGCAGACACAGAAGAGGGACAAAGACATAGTTAACACTGATAAAATCGTCCGCAATGGAACTGTGGGTGGGAAACCCCTTGAAACCTCTAGACATAATCTGATTAAATGTTTTCAGATGGAAATGGGCAAGAAAAAATAAAACATTAACATAAAAAAAGTAATTACATTCGCAATTTACATTAAATCTTAATCATCGCTGTGATTGTTTAACCTTATGACAATAATCTAAGGTAAATGAGATGGGAGTGCTCTTGTGTGTATGAGGGTATGAGCATGTTTTATTTGTGTGCATTTACAACAGAAATTAAAAAATGATACATCATTGGATGGTATAATTTGATATGCATAAAGCACAATATGCCCTCTGACTCTCCTGATTTGCATCTAGATAGCTTTAATTATGAATATAAGTCAAGTCACCCAATTGGATGGGATAGTGGAGAATCGATTGGGAAGCGTGAATAATGACGGAAAGGCACAGCACCACTTCTTATCACAGCCTGAAAAGCATATCAGTCTCAATATGTGGCACAGTAAATAACCACTCCAGTGAACCACGTGCTTGAACACTGTACATGCGATGAAAGGCCTTGTCGAATCCAGACGATCAAAGATCCTTTCTGAATCTATAAATAAATTCTCTCATGCAGTGTGGTCTATAAGTCATTTTCCCAAATGGAGAGAAAAAGGTATTGATGTGGAACTGTATGAGCTGACAGAGTGAGAGGGTGAAAAAATATGACTTAACACATCCAGTCATCTTTTTTGCATCGGAAAAAATCTTGATATGGCTTTAGTTTCTGTCACAACTCCATTAAGTAGGACTAAATCAAGTTTGTTTTCAAATAAAAAAAAATTGAGATTATAATATTACAGCAACACTGCTGTACTGAAATCCCCCGTGTATGGCGCTAAACAATAATGCATGATTTATTGTTATAGCAAAATCCATTTTTCATTAGTTACTTCCTACTCAAATAGAATTAATCTGAACAAATAGGAACAGTAAAAAGGCAACAAGGTCAAGTACGGCTCGACAGCGCAGAACACATTTAACCACCACTAAGTGTTGAAGTTCACATATTTAAATACAGTTAAGGTCAGAGAAAAGTGAAACAAACGCAAATTCATTTATTTCTGGCAGCATTAGCCAGAATCCCTTCATCGAGACATCTTCTGATAATTAACAGTTCTATGACTAGAAAAAAAACAAAAAAACTTCAAAAGGTTAAAGTATACTTCCTTTTTATGTCCATACCAAAGATAGTGTGAGGATTACATATTGTGAACACACACATACATTCAGCTACCAAACAGCAGCTGCATGTCCATGAGGTAAAAACAATTGATTTAAGTCATCAAAGTACCTGCTTTATTTTTCACGGTAAAACCTACAGCATCTACAACCTTTTGTAGTTTGCCATTGTTATCTCTTTCAATCAGAGCAGGGAATCCATAGTGACTGCACATCCAAACCACAGTATGTAACAAAGGTAGTTCTCACACAATCACACACACGCACACAGTCAGCTGAGACAACAGCTGAATGAATAAAACATAGGATCCATTTTGCTTTTTACTGCACATGGTTGGCTGAAGCGAGCTACAAGCCCACACAGCAGCACAGAGCTGCAGATGAAAAAAGGAGATCAGACCTTGACCACAGGTGAAGAGGCAGAAAAGGACAAAAGTACGTGGACAAACAAAGGATGGATTCTTGGATGTTGCCAATAAATGCAGCCGTGAATTTCAGCAATTGGTAATACTAAGAAAATGCTTCTTTTTTTTCTGATCAAAGAATATTATGAAGCTTTTCCCCTGACCTTGAACCAGTAGTAGCCCATCATCATCATCTCCACCAATGTTCTTCAGCAGTATCACATTCTCTGTGTTGTGTTTATCTACACAACACACTAAACTGTTATATTTGAACTGATGTTTACATTTAGCTCGACTCTCTATTTGTGCTGTTTTGTGCAGAACTACTGTCTTGTAGTCGTGTCGTTTAAGTCACAGAGATGATTCCACCTTGTCTCACTGCCACTGACAGTCTTCCACTAACGATATTGAAATGATGCAAACAGCCTGACATAGACAATTCTAACCATGCCTCATTCCACAAGCAGAGGAATTCGATAAGAGTTTTCTTACAGTATTTTTTTTTTGGTCTGGTCTGCAGTGCTTGACCTCTGTAATGACACAGTGGGCATTTCTTGTGCAATTTTTTTCAACCTCTAACTGGGCCATGGTATCATCATGAGGCCCTGATTGCACTTTGATTGTTTCCAGCCCACTTCATAAGCGTATGGTGTGTCTACCAGTCCTAGTGGACTGAATCAGGACATAATGGGTTCATTAAAAATCAAGACTACTGGCATTGGGAGGAATGATTACTGAGATAAGCAGGGGATATGAGCTTAATGGAACAAGAGGTGGCTCACCAAGATTAAAAGCCTTTTCCACACCACTGCCATTTTGTCTCCAATTCAGCAAATTACTTAATTGAAATTCTTTCAATTTTCTTTTTAATTTTCTATTTCACAATTCCCCCCCCACCCCCCGGACTTGCAATCCCAAGATGAATGGTAGACGAAGGTGTGACTGTGAGACTAATTTCATTATTTTTAAGTAATTCAGTGTCCCATCTAAGAGCCCTGTTGTGGCATGATTATTCGTGGAATATTAAACAGTTCAACAAATACAGTGTTGGTGTCTGAAATATTGCACTTAATATCCATATCAGCCAACACAAACTGAGATTATGATAGAATCTATTTGATTTAGCAAAAGAAAATTACAATGAAAAAAACACATTTGTAAAGTTAAATTAGAATTATCCCCTGCTGATCTATAGAGCCAAGTACAGTCATAGTAGTTATCTCATTATACAACCATAGAATCTGTACATTAGACATGTCAAGAACGTGCTAAGAGACAGATTTGATGGGGGCAGAAACGTGGAAAACGGAGGTTGGCTGCTGCCAGTCAAAGAGGAGTGCGAGGGCTTTGTAGTCAGATACCCTGTCAAATGCTGCGCAGTCTTCACAGTTTGTAACACGGGCCTTCAGAGGCTACAGGGAGGATGAAAGACATAAATAAGTCTGCTCTGTCAGAAGAAACCACAAAGCTGTCAGATGACGGAGCTCATTCAGGCCAACAACACGGGCCCACAGCGTGCACTCAGAAAGAAACGATTTGTTAGTAGCACTCAAAGCGACGCCGTGCTAACTCGAAACCATTTTCGAATCGACTACGTGTGCAAATCGAGATCAATAAATACCAGGGTAATAAATACCATACTCAACCCCAACTTTGAAAGATGTCTTTATTAGCTCCATTAGGAAATCATCTCCCTGCTAAAGCCAAGCTACCACGAGCTGCCACAGACTATGCTGTCAGAGGAATGTTTAGACAGTAGCACATCTGAAGTCTTAGCAGACGTGACAGGTTGAATCTGGTTATGGTCCAACCCCTGGCCCGCTGATGAAGGGAGAAGGGGATGAATGGGGTCTTATCAGGTCGTGTTGAGAGATGGCGAAAAAACGTACAGCCTTCTCACAATCTGTCTGTCAGACAAAAGATGAAAAGATGTTGCTGCTACACAGTGGTCAATACTTACATGCCATTCAGTTTGCTCGTACAGAGGCAGACACAAACGTCTTTGTTATCGTCGTCTTTTAAAGGCTCACATAAACAACACGCTCTGAAAGCATCCAACGATACTACAGTATATGCAAAGAGATTATATCGCAGATGCAGAGGAAAGAAAAAACACACAAAACCAAACAGTGTTTGAAAAATGAAGCAAGCTCAAGTGCACTCTCAGTGCTCTGAAGGTCATGACTCAAACAAACAATCTGTCTATCTTCATTACATCCCATACAGGACAACATCAGACCAAGAGCTTGGCTGCGAGTGTGAAAGCCTGGCTGATCACTTAATAATTGTAATGCTTTGAACTACAACACAGGCTGCATTCAGCTTCTCTGCCAGGAGCCAGTATACAGTATTTCATCGGATTGCATTAAGACGCCTGTTGACCAGTGGGAGACTCATAAACAACAGCAGCCTATTGACAGAGATCCCCACGACACTTCCCTAACAACATTGGATGACTGATTATACTTCTCAGTTATGTTATAATCAAACACTGACACAGTAACTACAATCATTACTCTTGATAATATAGGTTTTAACCTGATGTATGTGGGTGCCAGAGGCAACGTTAATGAATTAATATTTCAATGCTCAGTATCAGTATGATAATCAGTACATCCAAGATTACTCATTAATCCATTTGGCTCAGCACAGTGTATTTATTTCGACTGCCTTTGTTTGTCATGATAAACCTGCTTTATCTAAAGCTGGTTATTTTACAGCCATAGCACGATCCTCTCATTTAACAGGACAAAAATTTACAGCAATAACAGTGAACACGCTCGTTTCTGCATTACTCTTGCCAGAAAGACAAAAAAAACATTTTGATTGTAATAAAAAAAAGAACAAGTGTCTTTAAGAATTATCATATACAAATCATTGTTGAAAATAATTAATTCAAAGCCTCTGCAAAACAATTAATACATCTTCCTCACAGGTTGTGAAAGAGTTTATTTGGATTCATTAATTCAACTGAGCTGTAGCATTTCATCTTTATTTTAGTTTCTGCCATATTTCCAAAATGACTGAGAAATGGCGTTCTGCCATCTTGAATTAATGGACCACAGGAACAAGGAAAAAGTAATCATCATTCAACTTACACAACCAAACTTCTCAGTTTTGTAAGTAAGACTGACTGAAAAAAAAATCTGTCAAGAAACCGAGCATCAAAGTGCTGAAAAATCCTATTGCCAGAAAGGCAAAAAGAAAATCAATAGAGTTCCCACTGGAGAACGGATATTCACAGCATAACCTCCTTCTTTGCGTGTTCAGTTTGAGGTTTGCCCTCTTTGGATGAGAAATTAGAATAATTCTGCATCAAAGGCAGAGAAACATACCAGATTTGCCAGAATACTTCGGCTCTGTATCCTTCAGATTAGATTAGATGTTGATCAAAGCTTTTGGGAAAAAAGGAACTCTCATATAAAGCCCTCTGTAATGTGAACATCACAGAAACCGTTATTTAATCACAAAACTGTGGCCTAATTTATTCTGATGACTTTCGTTTTTTTAATTCAGCACCCATGAGAACAGTGTTTAAATTATATAAATCCATACATAAACCCCACTGAGTGTTTCAGTTAAAGAAACGAGCTTGTACAGGACACCATTTCTACTCCAGTCAACCTTGTGAAGACTTCACAGCAACACAGCTTCAGCTATGCTGGCTGACCAGGGACAGACTCTGGTGAACTGTCAAAGTTTAGTACATAAATAGTAAGTCAGTGCTTCAGGCTAGAAAAACACAGGAGTGTAGTGAGGGCCACTCTACAGGACAACAGCTAACTCCTAATGGCCTCCACTGAATAAAAAAATAAAAATAGGTGATGCCATGAATGTAGAGTGATAGGGAAGAGTGTGCATCAATTGCTCTTTTTAATATGTCTGGTATAAAGAGGAACCTTTTTCAGACTATTAAGTTAGAAAGAAGAATTCAGGCAATTACAGATTGAAGGACCTCAAGTCCTGCACTGCAGTTTGCCTGTAATGAAAAAGCAGGTGAGAGAAAAGGAATTTATGTAGGCCCATTTATCGATTTGAAATAGAAATGCAGTTTATTACCCCCCCTTTAAAATATTTCACATTGAAATATAGGAAATGATATACAATAAATATGGACCATTCATACGGCGCACAGTTATTTGAAAATAAAATTGAAGGGGAGCAGCTCCACACTCTGAAGACATTACTTACATGGTAATGCTCAAAATTAAGTAGGCTCGCACCCATTAGAGGGTGTGAGAGGGACACCCAGCAATATGGAATCCACCAGTGCCAATACTGAAATGAACAGCATTACAGGGGAGCAGGGAGGCAATATCAGAGATTGCCCTGAGAGAGTGTAATGGAAAAGGACTTGTTCTGTCACAGCCTCTTATGGTGATAGAATGCCACATGGTCCCTTCTGACAGTGTGATATTGGCTTGGCACAAGCTTGATGAATGTATCAGCCATAAGTCAGACAAACTCCTGCCCTTCACAGAACAGCACCTTCTAAGATGTTTATGCCGGGGTATAGAGACAGACGTTGTATAATAGGAATGGAACCATTGTCTGAAAAAGGTTTATGGAAAGCGGGAAAGGCCACTTCCAATTCTAGCTATTATTTCAAATGGAATGTTATTACCCAATGAGGTTAGGTGCATTGCTGCTCAGAAAATAAGATGGACATCTGGTTGGGGTGACTTTGCAGCATCCCTTTAGAGAATGCACAGTAACTTCCTGGTGCTTTGTTGTGGCAGAAGGTGAAGGGACAAAAAAATAAATGGAGGTTCAACCATGAGATGTTGAGGGGCGACCTTTCCCCAGGCAAGTGAAGACCCATCCCAGACCACCTGGCTTCGTGCCAGGGTCAAGCAATTAATGCTGCCCTCCTTTGATTACTTCAGACAGCCTACGGGATACAGCAGATAGCATCTAGTCCAGGACCACTGCACAAGGTAAAGAGGAGACAGCTCTGATGGAGGTTCAAGCTTGGGTCAAACTGTGAACATAAATAGCCATTACCAGCATCACAAAAAGTAAGTGGCTTAGTTGTTTATTCTTGCATTTGCATATTAATGCTGAATAAACACACTTGGCTGTCATTAGACCTTGTCACCACTGCCTATTGCTTTACCAACTTTCCAAAAATGTAACCCCACAGCCTTCACACAGAGAGCACCTCCTGTTATATAAGCCTGCTCTATCATGTTGCTGACCCCAGTGCCCAGCCTCATCTATGATGCCCTGTTGAGATACAACATGTACCACTCCAACCATACTATACTGGCTGGCTGTGCCCCACAGAGCCACAACATACTTGTCAGCCAGCACTGTGAAGATCAATGGTAAAGTAGAAGATACCAGGCAAACACTGACAACAATTTAAGGCATCGGTAGACGCGGTAATGGAAAGTTTGGGGCTGCAATAGATACTTTCTGTGGGTTCATAATCATTCATGTTAATGATGCACATTGACCTACAAAACACCTCTCCTCCTCCAGCTCAGCAGAACGCCCTCTCAGGTTAAGCAAACCACCATTAGGGATTAGTCGTTCAGAACTCAGTATGACTTAAACCCAAACCACAGCTTTAACCTTTACACAACTTGGAAGATAATTCATACCCTTTCACAGTTGTGATATTTGTCTCATTTTAGCTCATCCTTTAAGCTTTCTGTACACTTTCAATGGTTTGATAGTTTGTTATATATTTTGAAGAATCTTTTGGGAAAGGCAAGAGACTAGGAGCACAAGCAAAATCTTTTTTTTTTTTTTGACATATGGTGCCATGACAGATGCAAATATTGGACCTTCTTAGCCCTTTAACTATGGGAAAATTGCTGCTATGCTTTATGCTTGGAAATAAAAGACTGACTTTCAAATGCATCACTGCCTGAAGCCTGGCATTGAGGGTGATTTGATTCCACTTTGAGATAGCGAGATACGTCCAATTCCCCTTAATAACATGTCGGTAATCGTGCTACGACAGTGGCTGTCTCTGCCCCTCTTCGCTGAACTGATCCTCTGTCCTACAACATCGGTGGCAATGAGGTCATGCATTTCTTATCCCGATACCAAACCTGTCTCATAAATTTTCCACACACATATCCTAACTGCTTTTTTTTTTTGCAAGGAACATAGTGTATGTCTACAAACATGCATATTACACAATCATATTTAACTGTTAGGTTAAGGCACAAAAAGCACCTGGTTAGGGCTAGAAAAAGATCACAGCTTATAGAGTCAACAACCACAAAGAACTCGCATAATTTGGTCTATAGCCACCACCACCTTCCCCTCCACCTCCATGCAAGAATTTCGCCTCAAATACTGCCAAACTACACTGCTATTGTGATATGAAGAAGAAAAAAAAACATTTTAATTCCTTATGAAGCAAGTTTCAAGAATGCACTTAAAGCTGTTGTGGGGACATTATTTTGTGAGACAGGTTGCCCATAAACAGACACAGTGAGGCCTGTAGCACTGGAGCCCAATACTCACAGTGTAAGCAAGTCTGTTGATGGGGTTGGAAATAATGACCAACTGCGAATGGTGAGAGAGGCTGCCACTGCACGAATAGTGACCTCAGGCAGGTACAAATATTGGAACAGCAAAGTTGAACTTTTTTTTTTTTGTTGCTGAAGCATTGCCTTTAATTATTTCACAGTCCATTGCCCCACAGTGGATGAAACAAATCGTACCTTAACCTTAAACATAGTATTTTAAAGGTATTTCCTTCTGTAACTGTAACAAATATGTTTTTAAGAACAGCAAGATGGGACTCTCAACCTCTCATTTATTTTGCATGATATTGACATCGCTTTTGTTTGTGGAAAATATTGCTTTGGAGGAGAACAAAATAAAGCATTAGGTGATGGAAAAAGTTAAAGACTAAACATCAACCACTACTTTCTGATCAGTAGGTTTTAATCATACTGCTATACGGAATCTATCTGTTAATTGGGTCTTATGGTGGCAACGTGACCACTGAAGTATCATTGAAATTTCATGGTCATATAAACTTACATGGACAAATCATTAAACAATACAATTGTGTTATTTTTAAGCTGTAATTGTAAATATGCAATTCATTATGATAGCTATATTAACCAAGGTCATTTCTGTGTCCCCAAACTTTACGGCTCACTGTTAGCACAAGTGGGTGAGAGGGGGCGGTATAGTGGTCATAATGTTTTTCATCACTATCTGTTTCTGCAGGCCTTAGACGGACTGCATAATTAATGACTATGATGAATGTTTTTGTGACAGCGCAAGACGAGTTGTGTGTGTGTGTGTGTGTCTGAACTGTCTGAACAGTGAAATGAGCTTGTGCGATGTACAAGAGTGTACATACTAAACAATATGAACATGCAAATACAACACACACACACACACACAAAACACCTCCACAGTGAAGGTGAGCAGGATGAAGTTTCAAGAGTCTCCTGCCCTTTTTGGAATCACTTCAGCTAAAGCCACTCTTGCTTTATCGCGGTGTCCCAGCCTAACACTATCTCCGCTACGCTAAACCAATTAGCATGTCATTAAGATAGCTTATTCCAGCATAGTAAGTATAGAGGTGGGACTACTGTATCTGTGCGAACAGAGAGAACTCAGTGCATCACATCTCAGAGAACGGGCGTCTGTGCTTAGAGGTGGGCGTGGCACAAAGGAGACGATCTGTGCATCATATTTTACATGTGGTATTGCAAGTGGCTTTGCAGTCCTCAACAACACCCATAATGGTTACTGGTGATCATTATGCAGTTATCAAGAGTAAAGCAACACCTTGGCTTTTGGACAAGACAGCATGATGAATTTTAATCAAGTCACTTGAATGAACACTGAGAATATTGTCACATTTGGTGATCATAATAAACATAACCCTTGACGGCAGGGCAATTAATCGAAACTGCTTTTCTCACTGCAAATAACAACCGGTAGTAGTCAAATATGTTGAAGAAATAACTTCCACAAGTGTATTCAATAATTAGGACGTGAATTCCAATAATCTTAAGAAATAAAACTACTAACTAAACCAACCTGGGATAAAGGGAATCAAAGAGCACACATCATATTATCCAGATTGAGCATGATAATAAAACCCTCAGATCATAAAAGTCATAAAATCCTCATTCTGCTGCCTTGGGCCAAATGGCTGCCACTAATGTATTAGACTACATGGCATACATTGGTGCCAAAAAAATAATTCACCGACAGAGAAAACTAATAAAGCATTCATACACACAATTATTTCGCCAAATCTGCAGGTGCCTGACAGAGCAGAGAGAGGATATGGCTCTCTGAGGTCAAACAATGTGTCTCCATTCACACAGAACAATTCAGTAAGTGGATGCAGAGCCAAGTGTTTAGTCATGCTCTCAGCTCCCGATATGGCCGTATCTCCTCCATGAAGCTCTCAGACACAGCAGATGATTCAAAGGGGTAGACATTGACTTCAAAAGACCAATGCTGGCTTTGAACACGGTGCCAGTTGCACAAGCCATCAGCAGCACATCAGGATCCTTGAGGCTCGCGTGGAGCAAATTTGTGCCTCTCTTGGCCACAGATGCAACACTTGGCAAATGCTCTTCATTAAATACTAGAACATCATGACATCATGAAGAAGTAACACAGTAAAAGACAGCTGAAGTACCGCCCCAGTTGGTGTTAGTTTCTGTTCCAATAGCTGTCAGTACTCCAACAGAGTAGTTTTTTCATCACTTTGAGCTAAGTTTACAGTTCACACTCTAATTGGTTATCTTGTTATATAAAGTATAGAAAGTAACGTGTGTGTGTGTGTGTTTATGGTGTTTCCGTGCCTTTGAGATGTTTTTCCACCTTGATTGTCTTGTGGCCTTCACAAACTAGGAATTTGGGTGGTGAGTCTGCTTAGACAGTCACTACAACACATAATAAAAACACAATTCTTGGTTTGATGAAAAAAAGATGGAAGTGTTTGACCTTGATCCTAAATATTATGCCTGGTTTTCTCCAGCAGCCATGTTTACACATCCTTCAGAAGTAAATTTTCTGGTGCAATTCAATTTAAATCTGAGTACATGTACATCAAAAATAACTGTGTGTAAATAACATGCACTCAGACCTTTGATGTGAAATGATAAGTTAAATGTCTTCTGGACAAGGCACAAACTACAATTTGAACTACCATGTGCATGTAAAGTAGGGTTATACCACAAATATAGTTAACATTCTGCTTGCCATGCCTGTGAGATAAAGCTGGTCCCAATACACAAAAATAATTCACATTTACATGAACTGTTAAAAAGAGCAAGCATCCATCTCACTGAACTGAATGACGATTGACACATCATTGTTGTCATTTCAATATCTAGCCTTCTAAAGAGACATTCATTAACACAGAATAACACAATCATACGAAACACACACACCACTACTGTTTGCATTCCTAATAGTCATCTGACATTTGTCACAAATCACTGTGAAATCTCCAGTCTTGGCTTAAAATGAAATGTATTATCAGGTGTCTTCAACGACAAATGCAACGAAGGTAAACAGATCATTCACAGAGGAGGAAAACGGGATGTAAACAGCTGTTTTGTGAGCGTCATCTGCACAGCAAAGTGCTTAATACTAAAACCCAAAGCAGAGTGATGTTGAAAGGTGAAATCTCTACACATCAATTTTTTTTCCTGAGCAGTGCAGCAGAGCTTATTATTGACTTTGAATGTGTCTCAAGTGTTCAGTCTGTGTCAGTAATGCTTGGCTCCCTGGCCCCTCGAAACGCTTCATTAAAAAGCTTGGCCATCCAGAGCACATCCGCCGCAGCCAAATAGAGTGTCAGACCGCATTTTTCAACTGCAGATTAAACCTATGCAAGTTTGAATTAAACCAAATTAGATCTGAAAATGAGAAATAATCCAAAGCCAAATAAGTGGAGAGGTGAGCAGCCTGTGACCAGGAGGAAACACATTACGGAAGACTGGTTTTGTGGGACATGCCTGCATTCATTTATAGATTTTTGAAGACATTAGAGTCCCCTGCTGTCTTGTTTACATAATACCCACATATTCGATGTCTTTTATTTGTGTGGCAGATACAAGAACACTGAGGATGACCTCCAATATTCTTTCATCTATGTGATCTGAAGGACCATTCTTGGGCTGTCGTCTCTCTAGATTAAAGCATCTGCCCTCTCTGGCCACAGCAAGGCTGTTTATTCTTCCACAAGGGAAGTAGAGATGCTTTTAAGGGTAAATTTCACGCTGGCACTGGTGTCCTTTATACACTGGTGAGTGCATCGGGGCTAGAAGTGTGCTGGGGCCTGAGAGATAAACTCACTGCTAATCAATCACAGCATCCATCCCCATCTCTCACGTTCTCTCTCTCTAACACATACACACAAAGTGTCACTGCTCTTTCAATCAGTGGACAATTACAGTTCAATTGGCATTTTTGCGACTGCAACAACCTGCCATATTCGCATGCTTCTCGATCAGGATGACACACATGCACAGATACAAACAGATGGACATAAACAGACAATGCTTTGTTGTCAGTGTGTCTGAGGGGGAGGAGATGGGTGATGTGGGGTCCTGTACTCTGCCACCCCAGTGTGTTAGATCCACAGCCAGCCCATTTTACTGAAATTCAACCACAATAGCACATAATCTTCCTCAAAGCAGAGCCCTTATCATGGCCCTGAAATGATTCGCCTCTGTGGACGCCCACAACATAGGCTCCACAGAGCCAGAGGTGAGCGCGTAGAGCAATCTAGTCCTATTGTTCTATGCATGATAATCCAGCCTTCAAACCTTTCATTCTCTCCATGTATCGGGGAAAGCTGTGTACAATTTGTGATATAAACTACCGCAGCAATACTGCAATTTTGCAAGCCTTTTGATTGTATGGCAAACAACAGATAGTATAAAACTTCTCATTCAAGGCCTTCTTTATGACTGTCTTTATTGACTGGTGTAAGACAAGATTGCGTAGTTAACAATTGTCAGCTGATGAATTTTCTATGAGTTGACACAGCCTGAAACAGCAACATGTCAGCTATTAATCATGTTGACACTGGGTGTGTCAATTGAGTAAATGTGCAGTGATGAATTGGTTTTCTAAACATGTCAAACAAGGCAGTAAGCATTCATCTTAACATTTAATGTGCAAATGAAAGCGACATTAAACGCAGCATGCCCTCCCTGCAGGCATTATACATTTATTTTGAATATGTATTAATATTCTTCTCAAATACCTTACCTCTGACTCATAAAACCTAAACTGACATGATTAAAAGCACATTCTTCACATAGTTTATCCTTTTTCATAAGCTGTTTCAGGTATCAAGTGTAACTATTCACCAAGTGAATGTAGTCATAGATTTGAGCGAAGACCTTTTGCCCAGTTTGTCATTCTGTGGTTTGATTAGAAGATTTTGTGCAGGAAATACTGCTTTGCTCTGAAGTTGTTAAAAGCTAGTCCGAGAAAGCTGAGAAACCACAGCTTGTATTGGCAGAGTTTTAGTTTTGGCAAACAGTATCCAAGGGAAGCCTCCCTCCATCGACGTCTGCCCCTCTCCATTAAATGGTAATATATTCCACTTGATCCAGCCAAACCAGAAATAGCCGTCAGTCAGCATGGAACAAAACTGTCTCTCGTCTCTACGAAAGTGTAGCTACTGTGCGGAAAGTAGCAATCTTGGATGTGGAACAACAAAGCCACAGTTTCTTTTTTTCTTATTTACCATCAGCAATAAGGTATACACACAAAGTGTTGATGGATTTCCCAAGAAGAGGTTACAGCAATGAGCCGGTAGAGAAAGAAGCTGTAAACATAACACATCAATGGCAAAGTCATCCTGGAGCTCAATATCATTTGGCTGTCTGTTCACAACACCACCAAAACCAGCTGAGGGATGTTGTAGCACTTCAAGCTGTGAGCTTTAAAAACACCACAATCCACAGTGACAGGTATAAACAGCGACAGAGTAAACAGAGGTGACCCTTGAAGGTCACCATCACTAAATGACTCAAACACCAATGTTCTGTACAGTATCAAACAACCACCTGTACAACTGGACAAAAACGTCCATGAACCTTTAATGAAAATGTACCACTGTGGTACATATAATTTTAATGCATATTACATAAAGAGATAATTCACAACATTAAATTCAGTAAGTGGTTATAATGTTGTGCGTTAAACTTAGCCCTAGCTTCAATTTGGTCATCATCTATCATAGCATTAGTGCTGAGACATGACAAGAAAGTCATATACAGTATAAGGGTATCATACATTGAATATTCGCAACGCAAATTTAATCGCTTATTTAATTACATTAATAATGTTTCTTAAACACGCACACTAGAGTTTGTTTCCCTCACTTTGTGGATACCCAGGCTGTCATGATGGCTTCACTCTGGTAAAGACTCTTATACAACAGTGTGCTGCTCAATCTACATCAGAAGTGGCTTTGAAATGAACATGTTCACAGCCATTACCCACAGGGGAGATGGGTATATTAAGTCTCTTTGTGGTTATTTCAAATCATTCCTATTTTTTATTAACTAAAATTGAAGATGATTATCTGTGTGTTAGTTTTTACCATTGTGTTGGTTGCGTTTTTTTTTTCCCCAAAATACATTTTGGTGGTAAATGCATTTTGGAAAATCTTTGGATTTTCATTTCCTCGGAGGCATGGTCATTATTAATTTTAAACAAAACCAATTCCAGATTATTTCATCTGATGCATTTCTGTTCTTCTGGGTTTAATAACACTCCCCAGCATAGACCAATTAAACAGACAACAGACCATTTAAGGCCCGATTAGTCTCAGACTGGCTTTTAATTTGATATGCATGCAGAGCACAAACTAAATGATTGATCAAGCGAGGCAGATGGACAAGTCTTACACAGAGATGCGTTCAAATTAATGGCTCAGTGTTTTTTGCTCTGGTCCAATGGTCTGCACTCACAGCAAATCAACAAAATCAGAAAACAGGTAGAGCATGCACAAATGCATTGTCGGCTTGGGACTGACAGTTGTTTGGTTTGAATATGCATGATGTCTTACCGTATCAGAATTATCTTCAATCCAGCTTTTTACTGTTTTCAGAGCGATGTCAGCTGCCGGGTCATTCGGGAAGCCTAGTGCAGAGAGAGACAGAGAGTAATTAAAGGGGTCATATTATACCCTATTTCTCCAAGTTAACCTAGTTCCCTGGTGTCGTGATGCACATGTCTGTGACATGCTTTGGTCAAAATACCAGAAAGGATGAAGGATGAAGTACCACAGCAGTTCAATCACCCTGTCAAAACAGCCCTTTTCAGAACACTCTGATTTGTAGTATCTCTTTAGATCCACCTTAAAAAAAAGTAAAACAAAACTTAAAGTGCATGAAATGACATCAGCCAAAGAAGCTACTGGGAGCTAACAGCAGTTAGCATTTGGAAAAGTGATAATTTGCAGGCTCTAGCAGGCACATTGCCGTCATATATAACATGTATCCACTCGACAAATAAATCCTCTGAGGCTGGAAGTTTGTGTAGAACTCTGTGCTGCACTGTGGAGCCAAGGACTATGCAGACTTCCGGTTTTCAGATACTGTTGCCTTCGCCAGCACTCTCGCGTGTTTTACAGACAAAGCGGAGCTCCGCGAGACAACAATTCCAGGAATTTGGCGCATTGTGGCGTCCCAGTCAACATTGCACGTTTTATCTCCTGTACTTAGACTGAGGAGGACCACAAACATATGAGTGAGTCATCTTTTTTCACACTTTGGCGACTGATAGGACCTCCAGAGTCCTGATTTAAATGATTTAAAAAGTTGATTTTAACCCTAACCCCATATGTCCCCTTTAATAGTGTAAACAAAAGGGAGACATTAACAAACACATGAACAGAAAGACAAACTGATATCTCCATAGATAACAGGATTTTACAAATAAATAACATAATCATACATATAATTACTGGAGTGAGTTTGAAGCTGCATTACAAGTATAACTGCATGCCTTGCGCAAAGCTACGAGTTAAAGGAAACATCAGACAAATATAGCCCATTTTTCCAGTTGTGACCGACAAAGTAAATGCTCTTCTATTTTCTTACCATTGACTTCCACAAAGAACCATGGGTTGCAACAGACACCGTCTTCCTCTAACGACAGAGGTCAAGACCTCAATCTCAACCCACATCAACTGATACAAAGGCCAAAGTTGTAACCTGTTGGTTGTTATATCCTCAACTGTTTTTCTTTGGTACGACTATAACAATCTATGACCTATGAAACTGGCTTACAAGTACTGCGGCGACCTCTACCCTTTAAGTCAGATGTTATAATACAAAATAAAAAAAAAAGCCACAAAGGTCTAGCCTAACATTTCCAGTACTCTTTCATTTCAGACCAACTGCTGTCAAAAGCCTCTCCATAACGTTTCTACAAATCCATTGAATCAACTGCGATGGCAGTGAAGATGTACTGTGGGTTCACCTCATTCACAATTCTGACTATTGTTGTTCTCTCTCGCTCTCTTTCTCCCTGTCTAAGTTTTACAGAGCGATCGGCTGAGCTCCTGTTCAAGCTCTGGTAGAAGCGAGATGTGAGCCGCATACCAGTCAGCGATGACTGCCCGTCTGCTCCTTACGGCTCTGTTCGGCAGTATCTGCAGACAGTGCGTTTGCCCGTTCACGGCTCCTGCACTTCAAAAGCTGCCCTGAGAGCTGTACGCTCAGAACCTAATCCAGCATGCCAAATCAGTTTGCAGGTCACCTAATTCCTCTTGTCTCCAAAACACACTTAACTCCTTCAGTGATATCACTTTGTCTGGTGATGTTTCCTTTTTTGAAAACTGTTTGCACACATATGCAGGTGTATACCGACACTTCAACTCACACATCAAGTAAAGTAGACAAACAGATGTGCGCAAGACAAAGAAAAGAAGGAAACGAGATCCATGGAGACCAGGAACAGCTGTTAGGAAAGAGCATACATGATGGGAAAGAAGTGTTACAGACGCAAGCACATAAATAAATCGCACAAATTTGTAAATTGTTAAAGAGGGTTAGAGGGTAACTTACTTTTGTGCTTTTACAAGGCAAAATGTAAAAAAAAAACAAAAAAAAAAAACAGGCCTTCATCATTGTGATATGATATTCTGGTCACTTGCAGTGGTTAGATGCCATTGAGTACATTTAATCAATCTATTCTGTGTGGAGTTTCTACAAATGCTCTATTGATTTAAGAATCATACCTATTAATCATAGCAAGTCTGAAAAGAAGAGAGAGGGTGAAAGGAGGTTAGCTATAGAGCCAGAGGGAAAAGATAAACGCAAGGAAGGTGGTAAACAGTAAAAAAAAAAAAAAGGATGGGACACTGAATAAAAGGGTCAGTGCTGCTGGGGGCAGCTCGCCAAAAGAACTCTGCTCAGCGGTAACATGACTAGCCCAAGGTCAACAGCAGCAGCTCAAGTGAATCGACAGTTCTTTCTCATCATTTGTCTCTTTCACCTCTACTAACATCTCCTCTAAGTGTGCGTCTCTGTCCCTGTCAGCGTGGCCAAGCACTGCATGTTCAAAAATGTTTTTTAAAAAACACACAGCCTTTTTCCTCCACCACTGCAGGTCACAGTAATCACCGCACTGTTGATGACACAATCGAGGGACTTTAGAACACACCTGAGAAGTGAGCGGACTGTTTTATATGGTCACGTTTGCCAAAAAGCATAAATAGTCCGAGTTTTATTTTTGTCTTCTGCCCTCAACAACCTCCTCTTTATCCTCTTTCGCAGTGTGGAGGGTTTAGTCGTAAAGTAATCTGTCAGGAGGTCGAGAGCTGGCATCAGGACCTCCAGGGTCCCCCCGCACTGCTTGGTCTGACTCTATCTTATGCTGGGAATATGGACGGCTCAGAGAGATTTGTCTTGGTGAGGCACACTGATGGGATATGTGCAGCGCAGTGCCACTGATGAGGACTCAGGTGGTGCAGTGTTATTTCTGCTGATGGCTCCTCTACTTCATCACCAGGCAGAACACAGCATCCACAGAGGGAGAGGGAGACTCAGGCACTTGCCATGTGAATAAAGCGTGAAGGTGGCACTGTGTGTTTATATAAGATCTGTATCATACATACAGGGTTATATCAGCTAGATTTTTGGTAATTCAGACATGGAATAATTTATTTAACCATTAAGTCTTTTCAGTTGTTCCCAGTTCTTCCAATCATTCGACTATTTTTAAGCCCCCAATCAATAATTACGAACAAAATATGCGAGCAGGATGACTCAATTTAATTTGCTTTTAAATGAAAGGTTGAATTACACCCATGTCTCCACATCAGCACAGTGAGTTATATAAAAAGGGGAATCTTAATCTTAAAACAGAATTCACATATTTTATTCCTATGATCTAGGACACGTAGGATCTTTGTTATTATGAAGGAAAAAAGACAGCCCTAAAATCACCTTTTATCGATCCCGTTAGTGAATATAGTTTCAAGTATTGTATATGAAATTAGAAACTAAAGGGGCTTTGGATGTTCTTGGATAAAGAAGCACAAAAATAAACCCCATATATTCAGTTTATAATGAAGCAGCTCCCAGCTTTCATCAAAGATATCTCTGTCTGTGAATCTGAGAAAGTAAGAAGCTCATGTTCAAAAATACCCTCTAAACTGGAACGCAGGAAAAATAATATAAATGTGTGTTCTGCCTTAGGGGGAATTTTTGCTTTAAGGAAGAAGCAAGACCATTGCTCTCGCTTTTGCCAACATGGCAACTATTTCATACTTTTTCCGAACAAACTTGTGCAGCTAAGGTGTTTTACCGTGGTGAGAAGGAGTGAGAAGTATGGCTACCTCGCCTGATAAAGCAAGGAGTAGTACAGTAAGTCATCAAGTGGAATACACGTCTGTGCTATGATGCATTCCCATGGTTTGTTTGTTTGCAAATATATAGGAAACACATACTGCAGACCACACCACTTTTGTTTTTCCTGACTGAGCTTATATTGTGAAAAGAACACCACAACAGCATGCTGCTATTTTGGGTTTCACCATTTCCACATTTTTTTTTTCTGAGCACATTTTTTATGAGGCTTGTGTCTGGCCAAATTCGAAAAAGAAATACAAAGTACATATTTCTTTTTTTCACTGGAGGCGAAATCATACCGGTGGTCCTAACTCCTCTCCTCAGTCGGTCAAGTTCATGTCTCAACACTCGTCATTCATTTTGATGAGCTGTCTACCTCACACTAGCACATAGCCTGAGGCTGAGGTGTCTGGCACTTGTAAATTCCTGATGGGTCTTGAAATGGCACAGTAAACATTGGACATCTGTGATAGGAAACATAACAAAACCAAAGCATTCAGTTTAGA
The DNA here is from genome assembly GCF_963457635.1 of Microchirus variegatus. Lineage (NCBI taxonomy): Eukaryota > Metazoa > Chordata > Actinopteri > Pleuronectiformes > Soleidae > Microchirus > Microchirus variegatus. The sequence goes on along the minus strand of NC_139812.1, from coordinate 16,074,101 downwards.
TAAAACATTTTTAGGCTGATTTAAAAAAAAAAAAAAACTCTTCACCACATGTATCTTTTAAAAATATTTTGGTAACACTTTTCATTAGGGAACACATATTCACTAACATTAGTAGCATACTTGCACTTTATTAGTAATAATTAAGCTTATTCTACATAAACTTATTCTGCCTCTATTATGACATGAATTAATATTTTTCTATAAAGTGTTAATACATTCTTAATATCTACTAAAGGGGTAGTATGCTACTTATATGCATGTTCATAAGTGCTTAGTTAACGGTGAATATGTGTTCTCTAATCTAAACCAATATATTTGTTAAGGAATATTTGTGTATATTAAAAAATAATCATAAGAAGAAAACGACTGCAGCTCAGATAAGTGTACAAAAAGAGATGGGGGAATGTTGAAATATATGAGTACAATGAAGATTAGTTGATGGTGCTTTGTGCACAACGATAAAATCATTATTATGTATTGCAGCTGTGAAATTAAAGGCAGCAGTGCCTCCTCTGGAAAGGGAGGGGGGGAGGGTTGTCACCCCATTAAGGCCCAGAGGAGAGGTGAGGTGACCCGGGTGGAGGACAGAGTAGTGCCCCAGGACTCTAGATGCCAAAGAGTTGGTGTCAAATTGCCTGGAGCTCCTTTCTACACGAACACTGGGACATGGCAGGGCTGTGACCATGACCGACTTTGCAGCCCACAGAAGGAGACAGAGACAAAGAGGGATGGGGAGGATACTGTGTGAAGAAGACAAGCACAGGAAAGAGGTAGGGGAAGAAAGAGAGCACCCTCTGTGGCACAACAGATGATGACCTTCCTTGGGAAAAAAGCATTCCACATAGGTGGCGCCATGCTCTGTCCTACATGCTAAAATTAACAACAGATATTTCTCCTTTAAAAAAATACTGAGAAAAGTGTATGATACACAAACATTTAATGCTCAGCCAAGTTTCTCAGAGTCCTAAATCTGTTGCCCTGTGGCAATACATTACATTTGGCTCGTCATCCATGAAAATGGTAGAGGGAGGTCTAGCTTTGAGTACAATGCATAACGTGTGACTAAGGTAAATGGAGTTCACATTGCCTCTGAGCATACACTCTGCTGCCCGCTAATACAGCATGTTGCTACCATGTACCTTTCCCAGCTGGGCTATAAGCTCACTGATGTATACCCTGGGTTTAAAAGAAGAGGGGACTTGCCTGAGCCGTTTCTGGTTCGCAGGAAGGCATCACTGTCATGAGATAAAGTGCCATGAATGTCTACAAATTTCCTAATCCCAGACAGGGATGAAGAGAGCCAGAATACGATGCTGGCTAAAGGAAAAAAAAAATCTCCTTGACATCTTTGAAGTAGTAGACAATACAGTGGAATGGCAGAGTGGATATACTGGGAGAGCTTGGCTGGATTATATCCACATCTCACATAGCCACTCTGAGCTAAAAGTCCTCTGTCAACAATCCTTAGCTCCATCACAGAGACAGATGAGTCAAAGGTAAGCGGTAAGCAGTAAACGGAGCAGCAATTTATCCTAAGGAGCACAGTGGTGTTTTTGTGTTGAGGGCCTTTGATTGTTCTGATAGGATAGGGTTATAAATGCACATCTGATGACACCTGTCAAGGAAATAGTAGTTCATGTCCTTGCTATCCTGTTGTGTAGAGTCAGCCCTTTGCTTCGTGCTACGATTGATCACAGCAGACGCCTCTGAACCGGTACGGTTCATTACCATGCTCCTGGAAAGTGGTCTTTCAGCGCTGGCAATGACATAAACACCACGAGGCTGGAAGGGCTAAACTGTCAACAATGCTTCATGAAATGAGATTTTTATGTTTATGGCTTTGCTTGAGTTAGTGTCTCTGCCTGTGTGTGAGCATGCATGTGTGTGTGTGTGTGTCTAGGTGTAAGAACGATCTGTGAGGGAGAAAAAAAAAAAAAAAAAAGACTGCAAGAGACATGAAAATGTATGGGAGGGAAGACAGGAGAGCAGAGATACAAAAAGAGAAAATGACCTCTCTAAGTTGAAGTAGTTGGACTATTGGCACTGATCTTGTGAGACATTGAGAGGTGTCTCCTCCGTGGAAGGAATAATCCATTTATACCTGGGTACCGTGGCGATGATTGATGTGCAAACGGGGGCAGCACTTAATAACCTCTATCATGCCGGGTGACCTCACGGCCCATGGTGGGCACTAGTTTGTTTATGGGTGGTACCTCCCGACACACTATTCGTGCAGAAATTCTGTTGTGGCTAATGGGCTGGACTGAGGGATTGGACTGTCAGTGCAGTGTGAGGCCTCATTTTTCTTTCCAAGCGTCTAAGGTACCCCTGCGCACCCCTGTTACACCCAACCTCCCTGCTCTGCTATCATCTGTCAATGGTGACTGAGTCTCCTGGAGAATGGAGGCGTGAGAGACTGTGTCAATTAGCATTACCTGTCCTGACAAATCTGTTTTCCTCTCCACAAAGGTCTCGGATAACTTGTTCTTGATTCCCCTCTGTCATGATGTTGGGGGCACACGAGTTGTTTTCCAACTGCACTACAAGTGTGTAAATGGGTCATA